>NC_141163.1:68655505-69893005 GCF_053477565.2 Lygodium microphyllum
TGTTATTTGACTCATCTGGGGTCTTAACGCAGCTTTTCCTAGCAAGCTGGTCAGTGTCTGCCGGTCTAAAGGGACCGCAAGGTCTTAACACTGTCTATACTATCAAACTGACCAGTGTCTGCCGCTCTAAGACATTGGGGCTTTTTCTTTGTTGATGGAGTTATTTGTGATGATTGCTACCATGTGAGTCCACCCTCGACTCGATTACATTTGAGGAGTGGAGGCACATTTTTGAGGTCTATGATTGAGAACCGCATTATTTGTTGGAGTGTTGGGGCGGCTCAAGGGTCGGTAGAAGGAGCAGGGGGGTTCTCCTCGAGCCAAAGGGCGAAGGCATCCTTTCCGCGTTCACGGGCCTCCGCTTCTGAGATCCAAGTGGCCTCCTTGAGTGGATGCCCGCGCCACTTGGTGAGGTATTCAGGGAAGCCTCTTTGTTCCCGGCATCGGAGGAATGCTTCTACTTCGAAGGGACCATTGGAATGGAGCATTGGTACGCGCCGTCCCCATTGGTTGTCGGGATAGAACCTGCGCAGAAGACGAGCATGAAATGCATTATGAACACAAACACTGTCTGGCAGGTCCAGCTTGTAAGTGACTTCGTTCAGCACTTGAGTGATTCGATAGGGTCCATAGTAGCGGTGATTGAACTTTGGGGTCATGTTTTTGGGAAGTGACATATTCTTAGAGCTCACTAGGACCATGTCTTCTTTGGCGAATAGTGCAGCCTTTCTCTTCTTGTTTGCTTGCTCTGTCATTGTTATCTTGCTCCGCTCGAGACTTTGCTGAGCTGCTACATGGCGATCTCTCCATTTCTTCAAAAATTCTTCTGCATCTTGATCCTCTGCTTTGGCCGCTCCGGATGCTAAGGCCAGTGGTGTGATGTCTTCTTTTCCTGTGGCTAACTCAAAGGGAGTGTACCCTGTAGCCGAGTGGATGGAGCTATTATAGTGAAATTCCAAGACATCAAGGTACAAGGCCCAATCTTTCTGATCCACTCTAGTATAGCTGCGGAGATAATCTTCGATGCCTTGGTTGACTCGTTCTGTCTGTCCATCTGTCTCCGGGTGGAAGGATGATGAGAATCTCAGTTGGGTTTCAGAAGTCTTGAAGAGTTCCTTCCACATGTCGCTCATGAATCTTCCATCTCTATCTGATACAATGGCCAGTGGTAAGCCATGCAATTTGAATACATGTGTGAAGAAGAGGCGTGCTACCTCCTTGGCATTCAGTGGTGGTTTGGCCGGGATGAAGTGGGCCTGTTTGGAAAAATAGTCCACCATGACAAAGATCATTGTGTACCCATGGGACTCCGGTAGTTCCACAATGAAGTCCATGCTGATGATATCCCATGGGCGGTTAGGTACTGGTAATGGTTGTAGTAGTCCGGCTGGTCTTGATCTGGGTGCTTTGACCATTTGGCAAGTGGGGCAAGTTTTGATGTAGTCTATCACTTCTTCCTTCATGTTCGGCCAAAAGAATTGCTTCCTAAGGGCCTCCAAGGTTTTGCTTTGCCCTTTGTGGCCTCCAATATTGCTGTCGTGTATCTCATGTAGGATGAGTTTCTTTAATTCCACATTGTTGGGGATATACAATCTTTTGCCTAAAAATAGAATACCCTCTTCTAAAGTGTACATTCCATGGGGGGTCTTCTCTGCTTCCACATCTTTGATTATCTTGTGCATGTCTTGATCTTGTTCTAGGGCCTCTTTGACAAGTTCTAAGCTCCTCTAAGAAAGAAGCCATCGAGAATGTGCTCATATCCTCATTGAACATCCAATTGATGATCTACTAAACTTCCTTGTTGCTTTATTATCATTGAGTTTGATCATAGATCCTTACAAGTAGTACAATCATCTATAGGCACTTTCCTAACCTCTTTGTGGGCCACGGGCTAAGGATCTATTCACTTTGTTTAGTTTCTTACTCCTTCCTAAAAGAGTTTTGGACACTTAGTGGGAAGAAATTTTGCTCCTTCCTAGAGAATCTAGGGCACTTAAAGTTGAGTCCAAGACACTTTCGATTTAGGGGTTTCTGTTGGAAATGTGTTTGTCTTCAATGGCTTTGAGATTTCTCTATTGATACTCTTATACTCTATTGAAAGTTTCGTGTAGTCATCATGGAACAAAGCAAAGCTATGGATGATGTTCTAGACATAGTGCATTCGACTCCATTGAATGCAATTGATTTGGTTGAATCAAAGAAAACAACAACAACATTATCTCTTCGACGCTTGCCTGCTTGGAGCCGTTCGCATGGATATGGGAGATAGTTATTCTAATAATTGTATTTTCACCAAGGTATTGTGTTCTTTTTGGGGAGATAGTCATTTGTGTATTTTGTTGAAGCCAATATGTGGAGTTTAATAGAGTGAATAAAGTTAATGTGTGAAAGATGAAAGAAGTGGCGAGGCAACAGGGAGGGCATGTTAGTAAATCCACAAGAACATCAACGATCCGAAGAAACACAAAGGCTGCTTCAAGTTCTTTGGAGTTTAAACGCCTCGAGACCAAGATGAATGAGTTGATGGAATTGCAGACGAGTTTATCCACACGTGTCGATCATGCACTTGCTATTTACTCTGCAGAGTTGCATGAACAAGCTAAGGGTTTGTATGGTGTTGTGTGCGAGACAAAGCACACCCAGAGTGTTCTTCAACAAGTCTCGAGTGGTTTGGGTGGTGAAGTGAGGGAACTTTCAGCAGTTGTCTCTGAGATAAGTAGATTGATAAATTTGTTGTTGAATGATATGTGGACATCGTTTTGGGGGCTTGGAGATGACTCTTACGGAATGGTTTGTGTGCAATCGTATTCATCCAGAGGCTCGAGCTATTCGGTATCAAGACTTCCCAGTGTATTGGGTGTGGAATGCACAATGAAAGGTATGGACGAAGAGAAACCGTGGAAATATGTGTGGTCGAATATACTTTGTGCCGCCCACATCTGGTGAGCATTACTACTTGCGAATACTCTTGACAGTGTCTCGAGGATGTATGTCTTTTGATGATTTGCGTGCTGTTGGCAACGTGGTGTACAACACCTTTAAGGAATCCTGCATTGCAAAGGGCATGTTAGACGGTGATGATGAGTGTGTTGTGTGCTTGGAAGAGGCTGCATCTGTACAAATTGGTGCCTAGTTGCATGCTTTGTTTGCTGCAATTTTGGTCTTCTGTGAGCCTGCGTAGCCTGGTTAACTCTAGGATAGGTTTATGTCACCGATGGTGGAGGATATTTTGTATAAGTTACAGCTTGGTGTGTATGTGAGATAGCCTCAAAGATGTATTCGATTGGCATATACTCGATGGTAATTGAGTATATATTCCCTACACTGTATATAAGTGTTTGCTTGACTTTTGTATATGCCTATTCCAAGCTGGGGTTATTATCCAGCTTCTGAGTATTAGAAGGAACTGCAGTGTAACTTGCGCGCAGTGACAACGCATGATATTATAAGAAGAACGCTTGCAAGGGTCATTGAGCATTTGTATGATGATATCAACATAGAGATTTTACTTCCATTCTTTATTGAGGTGGTGCATTGTGGGTATACTCAATGCTTTCGAGTGCATATGGGTGAAGCTGAGCAGGATAAGAGGTTTCGGCGATCTCACATTGATAGAATACCGAGGGGGTGGCCGGCGTATGAATTTAAGGACTTCAGTTGTTTTGTGATGCTACATCAAGCTATGACAATGCTTGCCAAGTGGTTTACAAGTGTTAAGCCAGGTATTGTTATTCCAATGTTAAGTGATCTTTGTCAATTGTTGGATGTGTTCATATTTACGTTGTGAGTTTTTAAAATTTTAGGCGCAAGAAAGAGAGGAAAGACTATCATGTCCCCTGTACCATCACCAGGACGAAGAGTGGCAATGGGACTTGCTTCTCCTGAGCATGCTGTGTTGGAGAATGGAATTTTTCCTAGTGATTCCTCAAAGAAAAGAAAGCTTCATTTTGGTTAGACCTGATGGAAAGTTTCAACATCTTTGTAGCGTTTGGATGTAGATGTATCTATATCTATTTATCATAGGTGTAATCAAGAAGTGGTACTTCGTGGTTTGTTGATACTTGGATTTATGGTACAAAGTTTTCGGCTCTGGAGCAAGATTTGGTTTTGGGCTTTGCTTCATCTATCTGTATTTGATGCTTGGATATGCTTACACTTTGTGGTTCTTCCAGCAATGTTATTTCTGATTGTAACATCGAATGATCATGTAGAGCTACTTCTAGCTATTGCGCATAGCAGGTATTGTTGTTTTAATGTCAAGTAGTCTTTGTTGGTTGTTAGATGTGCTTACATTAACATTGTGGGCTTCTAAAATTTTAGGTGCAAGAAAGAGAGGAAATACTATTATGTCCCCTATACCATCAACAAGACGAAGAGTGGTGATCGGACTTGCTTCGCCTGGCCATGCTATATTGGAGAGTGGAAAATTTCACTGTTATTTCTCAAATAAAAGAAAGCTTCGTTTTGGTTAGACCCTATGGGAACTGTAAATTTTTTTGTAACATTTGGATGTAGATGCATAGGCACAATCAAGGAGTGACACTTTGTGGTTTGTTGATACTTGAAATTGTGGTGCAAGGTTATTGGTGCAGTCTCTAGAAGAAACTTTGGTTTCAGGCTTTGCTTCACCTATGTGGGTTATTAATATTGAGAGTTTACATGCAATGCTTGGACAAACTTAAATTTGTGGTGTGGCTCATATATATTTCATTTGTGGTTCGTTTCACCGTAAGAATGTTATTTCTCATTATAACATCCAAGGATACAAGTTGTTTCTAATTGTTGTGCAGAGCAAGTATAAACACAAGTTTATAAGTTTGGTGCATGGTCATTGCATGTATATATGAGTTTATGTACTCCTTGATGCAAATGCATATTTGGCCTTTTATACATGTGAGAGAGAGAGAGAGAGAGAGAGAGAGAGAGAGAGAGAGAGAGAGAGAGAGAGAGAGAGAGAGGTTGAGAGTGATTGAGTGAGTGAGTGTGGATACAGAGGGGGGAGGTGTAAATGGGATGAGAGATAGAGGGGTTGTGAGTAGAGGAGAGTAAAGCATTTGATGTTTTTGTGATAGCATTACCCACTGTGCGATAGGGAAGTGAAGCTGCCGTGCGATAAGCTTCACTTCCCTCGCACCCCGCTTTGTGGCAGCGAAGCGGGATAGCATTCCTCACGCAAGGAACGCTAGTCTTTTGAATTCAAGGAAGCATGACACATGGATGATGGATGCCATGAAACATTTTAGCAAATTACTGATCGACACGGAAGCAAAATTCCCAGTATATTCTTAGGGTGGTTACACACCGCCATTGCCTGCCAATCTGTGCCCAGTTTGTGGGCACAGGAAAAGTTGACTTGGCAGTCACTTGTTCGCCACCTGCTTACACACTGGGTAGTGGACACTTTTCGTTATCAATAAGTGTCGTCCATCTTCCGTCTACAATCGTTTACACACCGGCCACCACCTACCACCGGACACTTCCTGAATCGCATGCGAATGAAGGGACGCTACAGATGTTGATCATCATTCTCATAATAATTATTTTTAGAATACTTGATTAAACACTTTAAATCAACTAATAAACCTTAAAAAAGTCACCAATAAAACTAAAAGTATGAATCTGAAGTTTTTCCTACCAAAGAACTCCAAGATTATGACCTTATTGCGTCGTTGCTTTTTGCGCCAATATATTTGTTTCTATGGTGACTACTATTCATGCTTTTGGAAGCTCATTCACTTCCAAGAGAGCAGGGGAGTTGAACCCCTTCGCCATGTTGTTGAGGCATGGCTCTACCGAGCTCTTTGCAGAAAGGTGGAAAGAGGGAAATTTTTTTAGCACACCACCCCTCTTTCCACCTTTCCACCTACGCTGCAGATGCAAGGATGACTGAAAACTTAAAAAAATCATGCAAGGATGGTTGAAAATTACTTACTTGGATGTGATTGTGCTTAACAGTATGGGTTGAACAATAGGCAGAGTCGGAATGTGTTTACTCACCATTGTCTTCGCCGTCCATCTCCTCCGCAGAGTCAGAATCACCAAATATTGTTCTCACATTTGCGCTCTCCCTCTCTCGATACATGGCTCGAGCAATGTTGTCTCTTCGAGATGCCCCCCCAAGATGGATTGCCTCTTGTGTTGTCTCTGCTGCTTGAGCTCTTTGTATTGCTTGTGTGGTACTTGTGTTAGTTAGCATAGCAACCTTTACTAATCCATTCCTCAAACTATTTTGCTGGTCCATGTCTTGATAAGCCTCATTACTTTCTCTATCAAGTTCTGTTGTCGCTTCATGTATCCATGCATCATCAAAACCATCTCCATGCACAATGCATATATTATGTAGAACAATGCATGCTGCCACCATCTTTGGGACATTTTGTAAAAGCATGTCACATCTCTTTAACAATATACGAAATCGCGCTTTAAGGATGCCAAATGCCCTTTCAACTGGCATACGAGTACTTGATTATATGTAATTCCAATAATAGTGTTCCAGAGATAGCCCATCCTTACTACCCTTGAAAGGAGGAAGCATCCAAAAGCGTGCTGGATAAGCACAATTGCCTAGTAGACAGTATTGTCCCAGAGCTTTGTTTGTGCATCGTTTTCCTAGGTTTGAACGTTGAAAAACATTCCAATCGTGCATAGAACCTGCCCAGCCAACGTGATAGTCCCAAACAACACAATTGGTTGCCATGCTTATCTGTAGAATAATAGACTGGAAGCCCTTCCTATTAAAATAATATTTGTAGTTCTCCCTTGGGGCAATGATGGGTATATGACTACCATCTACTGCACTAATAACATACTGTATGCCTTGAAGGGCTTGAAATGCACCAGCATATTTTTGCATTTGTTGTGGCATTGGCCACTTTACATACATACTATGCAATCCAAAAGCACCCAGTGCATCGCAAAAATCCAAAACAGCCAGCTGTGTAAACGAAGTTGAGACTCCGTACAAATCAACTATTAGTCCCAAACTTGAGCCGCTCACCAAGCGATGCAAAGCCACACAGACCCGCTTCTCCACAGGTACTCCCCTTCTATAGTTTGTATTCTTGCGTCGCATTTGTGGTGCTAATTTCACGACGAGATATTCAAATGTACTCCTGCTAACTCATAACCTGCTTTTAAACATTCGGTTTGTATAACTCCCCAGAAGCCCCTGCTCCATAAAAGTTTGTGGTCTTGGATAGACCCAGCATGACTATCGATCGTGCCTTCGCTGACCTATCCTGGCTCGATGTGCAATGTAACCTCGAGCCATGCACTCCATCAAAGTATGCAATAGCATGCTGTCATCGTCCCCGTCATCCAAATCACTCAACAATAGTTGAAACATTGCTATGACAACGACTACAACACCTATGACACACATTATCAAAAGACTTTCGTCGTCCATTCACCTGTCAAAAGATTTTACGAAACTTTATGAGACAATTGAAGAGAGATGTAAAGGTAGAATAAAAAACTCGTTTTTTTAAAAGTTCCAAATTCATCTACAGTTGAATTCATCATTCCTTTTTAAGACTTTTGATTACATCTAATAGACCAGATACTGAGGAGGCAAGTGTATCCATGATAACGAGCTTGCACTCTTCAAATGTTTTTTTTTCCTCTAGGTTTGATTTTTGGTTGGCTAACATTGATCGGGCGGTGCTAGCCATGTCACTGAGAGACTCCTCTATCTTTCTACCCTTTTTATTGCATGCTCCTTGGTTGGTTGTTTGATCATGCACGATCTTCGAAGGCTCATTGGAGCCAATGTCTTCTTGGGTGTGGTCACCCTAATCATTGGAGACTGATGTATTGTTGTCTTCTGATGAAGACAACCCACCAACAGACAAGGCATGTGCATCGCTAACAACATTGACACGATTCCACATATATTCATCCACATTGGCACGATTCCACATATATTCATCCACAATATCATACCACTGACAAATGATCCTGCGATCATTGCCTGATATGGCATTGTGGGCCTTATCCTTTCTATATGACTCATAAACGCGTCCCCAATGTTTTCTGCATGCCTCACCATCTTTGTCAAACTCTGGAAATAGCGATGCTAGCTGGGTGGCAACCTTGGACCATATATCCACTCCTTGCTTCGGTGGCTTTGAGAACTCCACACTCATGGATCCTCGAATGTGAATGAGTTGTACTGTCCATCCATCCTTCCATTACGCAAACGATTTTTTTGTGGCTATTGAATGATCTTGTGTCTCAGAACCGTCATTCTGATTCTTTCCTTTCCACGCCCTCTTTGGTTTAGGAGGTTTAGGAGCATCAGACTCCGATGATGTTCGTCGTGAATGTTGTTTGGTGGCATCCTCGGAAGATGGCACCATTGGTTCTTGAGCCTGAACCAAGTCAACCTCTTCACATGTGTCCTAGTTGGCATCACAATAACTTATTGCTTGTGGTTCTTCTTGTTGTGGTGCCGAGGGACCATGTTGAGGACTATGTGCAAATGGACGAAGAATTACATTATTGTGTACTGTTGTGGGTCTCTCTATACCTAATTGTCTTGGTCGTTGGAACGGTATGAATTGAGGAGAACGGGGATTGATCAAAGGAGGGCGGTTTGGAAACACATTTACAGGGATATTGCCAACAGTAGTGTGGCTTGGCATGTGGTTTGGAACACCCACACTTTGGCTTGAAAAGTACATGAAGTCATTATTGCATATTGCATCTTGGCTCATTTGAGACACGAACTGGTGAAACTCCTCCATGGGAGTGCTCTCTTGAGAATCCATCGAGCTCCACCTTACGCATGAAAATTGATCCATCATTTACAATATGTGAATGGACAAATAGGTTTATTGTTCTTTACATAATTGATCCATTTTTATTATTTACATATCAATAATTGATTGTAAGGTGACAACTATAGGATAACTCCAATTACATTGCAATTTATCTTACAATTAGAAAACAATATGGTTAAAAAACAATAAAGAAAAGGAAATGTTATACATATACATTGATTCAAACAAAATGATGGGATGTATGTATAGACAAGAAGTTTTAGCCATTGTCAACCTGTAATAGATGCCAAACATATATAGCGGAACTAAGAAAGGATTCATTGCAACGATGAACAATTAGAAAACAATATGGTTAAAGAACAATAAAGAAAAGGAAATGTTATATAGATACATTGATTCAAACAAAATGATGGGATGTATGTATAGACAATAAGTTTTAGCCATTGTCAACCTGTAATAGATGCCAAACATATATAGCGGAACTAAGAAAGGATTCATTGCAACGATGAAATACTATTAAGCAAACAAAAACCCTCCAATAAAACCTAAGTCAAATTGAAACTAGACCACCTAGCAAGTGTTCTACTTCAGAATGTTTCTCAATGATATTCATTTATGTTCATACAATTCTCCATACCATTATTTTCAATTGAAGCTTGATTGATGATTCTTGCAATGATTGCTATCAGAGATGAATAACTATCAGAAATTGCTATCAGAGATGAATAGCTCACTCATATGTATCAGAAATTGGGAGAAGCCAAAGACAGTGGGGTAGCAACACATGGAGGTAGAAACACAGGCATTCTAAAATGTTACAGGCTTGAAACACAGGCAGCTAGGCATGCAAATGATGGAAAAATGACCTGCATGAACTAACCAAACCCAGAAATGTAGCAGTATGCATGCACAACAGGCAAGACATGATATGAAAACACAACCCAATTAATGTTTCTGACTGATTAACACTTGCTACAAATTGGTAAGTCAAGGTCAAAAACTGGGCAAAGATTGCAGTGATCAGCAGCCATGAGTTGGGACATCAAACATGATGGAGACTACCACACATGTGCACACTTATTAGGAACACACTTAAGGCACACACAAGGCACAATCACACCAGTCAATCATAATCAATAGAATCACTTATTGTATCCCCAACATTCGATGGTTTATAAAACATTACATGAATTCCCCAACATTCGATGGTTTATAAAACATTACCAGGTCAATAAAAAAGAGAGAGAGAGAGAGAGAGAGAGAGAGAGAGAGAGAGAGAGAGAGAGAGAGAGAGAGAGAGAGAGCATACCTGTGAAGGCTGTGATTCACAGCTCTGATAAAGACCTCTGCCTCTGAGCCAGAGCTCTGATAAAACACTCCGTTGAAGCTTGTGAATCACCTATGAAGCCTGCAAATTACATGCAACCAATTGGCCATGATTAAACCCTGAACCGGTTTCTGCGACAAAGAGAGACCTGACTGGATGCATGATCATCAAAGATGCCTTCCCACCTTCACGATGTGTACATTTTCATGCGAAGAGAGGGATGATGAATCCAGAAAAACACAGAGAGATGAACCTTCACGATGTGTACATTTATGCATGTGGAGAAACGGGCAACATAGGGAAGCATCCTGTGTATCAACGGCTCCCTGTGTATCAAAGGCCACAGGGTGCTTACACCTACTTGGAGCCCACTCATGTGGGCAAAAAATAAAGAGAGAGAATGGCGGCTAGAGAGATACTTCATCACAGGAGGTGGAGAAATGGGAACATTGCAACGGGCTGTAGCCAAACGCCGTCTGTAGCAACGGGCTGTAGCAACGGGAAGCCCTATGTCCTGGAGCCCACAGGCCAACAGAGGAGCCGATCAGAGGCAGGTCGAGTCTGCAGGACGGAACAGGATGGGGGAGCTCCCCCGCCCTGCGGAACGCAGAAAGGGGACGAGGGGAGCATTGAAGACCCCCTTTCGGGGGAGATGCCGGGTGCCCCCAGTGTGTAAGAGAGGGCGCCCACTTTTGAAGATCCGGCCTTCTTATTGGCCAGATCTTGTATGCTTGGGCGGCCGCACTTAGGTGTGTAACCACCCTTATAAGTTTTTCGACGTCACACCCACGTACCTCAAGAGGAACGTGAGGATTCAGGAAGTACGACACACACGGATGATGTTTGTGAAACGTTTTTAGCGAATAAATGATTGACACGTAAGCAAAATTCAGAGCATGTTCCTGTAAGGTTTTCGACATTACACTTACCCCGAACGTGAATCGCACCCCGTTCTTCTTCCTTTCTTCTTCTGTGTCTTCCCAGGAGGATCAGCCTATCTATCTGTGCCGCGAGACTGAAATGGCCGGAACGATCGCGCTTCAGTCTTTCACTGCGCTTTCATCGACGAATGTCGCAGCGACCAGCAGCACACAGAAAGGAAGTGCAGCGGCATATTTGCGGGCCTCCCCTTTGGTCCTTTCTAGTTCCAACACATCCTTCTGCCCCCGGCTCTTGACATCTCTTCCTTTCATCAGAAACGTTAGCCGCAGGAACGGACGTCTCTCTCATTCAGTCGAAGCAGCTCAGGTTTCGTTCTAATTTTTCTTCGAATCTTTCGATGAAATGCATCTTGGATTCAGATAACGAATGCAGCTAAGCTTTAAGCTACCATCTAAATCACGATCTTGGTCTGTCCAGGCTGATGTTGAGAGGTCTTACGTCATGGTGAAGCCTGATGGAGTGCAGCGTGGCGTGGTATTGAACAGATTTTAGATGCTCCCCTGCAACAAAGCAGTGTTTAACAGCATTGTGTCTTACATACGACCTTATTTGTGAAGGTTGGAGAGATCATATCCAGGTTTGAGCGCAAAGGGTTCATTCTCATAGGCATTAAGCTTTTCCAGTGTCCGACGGAACTTGCTGAGGTACGACTGTTTGAGCTTTAAAAGTTTGATTGCTGCTTCAGAACCTTTAAGATACTGGAGATGTGTATTTGCAACATAAAATACTAGAGGAAGTGCATCTCTTTTCTTGAATGGTGTTGACATTTGTGTCGATGCAACAATGCAGGAACATTATAAGGATTTAAAGTCTAAACCATTTTTTCCCAAGCTAGTGCAGTATATAACATCAGGTCCAGTGGTTTGCTTGGTATGTGAAACTGAATTTGCTAATGTAAATTTCTATACATAAGAAGATTTTGGAAATTATTTATCTTCCTCTTCTTTGTATAGTAGGCATTGGAAGGTCCTGGTGTAGTGGCATCTGCCAGAAAGATGATAGGCGTCACAAATCCCTTGCAAGCTGAACCTGGAACTATTCGTGGAGATTTTGGTATTGAAGTTGGGAGGCAAGTTTTTGCTTTAGACTTTGTCTAACATGAAGTTTATTATTTGAAAGAGGCATTGGAAGCTGTTCAAGCGTGTTACATGCTTTTATCTTAAACCATACAACTATATAGATCTAAAAGCAAGTCACTAAGCATATTGTTTGGTTTTTGGGTTTTTGTTTTTGCAACGTGCTGTAAGTTTCCACATAGAGAATACTGCAGAAATGCTTTGTACATTAATGATTAATTTTGATACAATGATTGCACAGATTCACATGTGAATGTGTACATTACGTGCACTGAGGCCACTTACTTGTAGGAGGGCTATACACACACATTCACACATCCAAATCACCTTGGACTAGGGTTGTTGCACAATCTGCTGTGAAGGTGTAATTGAAATTACAGTGTCCCTTCCAATTGATATTTGGTAGCACCCATGTCTAGGAACAAAGGCCTCTCAATATTTTGAGTTCTTGTGTTATTTTCAAAATTTCCAGTTTTGTAGCATCTTAATAGTCCTGCATGTAAATCCAGGATGGAAGATCCATAAATGTAGATCATATTACACCTTGAAAGTTAGTTTTGATTGTCTCCTACTTGGAAGAAAGGCTTTGGATATGCTGCATTTAATTGGCAATATTGACATTCACCTAGATTAAGATGTCAATGGCTTTTAGGGAGAAAAAGTCTTCCAAATTTGATGATGATGGTTGACATCAACCAACATGAGTTACCATAGTCTTATAGTTTCCTTGAGATAGTTCAAAGTTTGCTCGTTCGAGTGCCTAGTATAAGAATTTTGAGTCTTGACAAATTATGAGGTTAGACAGATTAGTAAACTTCATACAGATTAGTAAACTTCATACCATACTAAGAAACCAGCATGCCATTTCATCTGCAAATTTACACTCTTCAAACTTTTCTAGATTTGGGATTTCCTTACTCCACATACCCAGAAGAAACATCATGCTTTCCTTATTCTCTATCCCTAGCAATTGCATAGCAACTTCTAATGGGGAGGGACATGGGATCGTCTTGTATGAAGATAGGAATGTGGGATGCATTTGGATCATATAGCACATGGGCAAGGATTGGTCATGGTAGGATGAAGTTCACGTGAGCACCTTGCAATGGTGGGGATGCCTAGGCTCTAGCTATGGGCACATGGGTGGTGTTAACAAAGTATGAGCTCTTCTTAGAGCAACTTAGCAAGGAGGTGAGGTTTGGACAAGATTGAGAAGTGATAGCTTGGAGATGAGGTCTTGCATAAGATTAAGATGTGGTGGCTTAAGGACCATGCCATGGAACAAGATGCCTTGGCTTGATCAAGGTAATTTGGGTCGTTGATCCTTTTGCATGACTAGACTTTAGCATTGAATGCAACAAAATTGGTATTGCTTGGTACATCATTAATGTTACATGGCAAACACACTTTTAACATGGACATGCTATCATCCATCTTGATGCACCTTGTCATGTTGTTGATAAGGTGCCCTTGAGACATCATATGATTCAAAGATGAATGAGGAGTCAATGTCGTTGTTAACACAATTGCATTGGTTTTATTGCTCATATATGAATAGTAAAATTAAATGAACTAAGACATACCAATTAAACAATGATCAAAGAATTAAGAAAACACTATTCTCATTGCATGTGCCACAATGTTTGGTTATGTTATGGTGATGGTGAAGTTGGTTGGTTAATATGGGCATGCATATACACCTCCAATGTTAGAGAGCTTGTATACTATATTACTTGACTATAAGTGGTTACATGCCAGAGTCGTGGCAATCACGTGGGAGCATAGATTATCAATATGTTACAAATCAGTCATGAACCAAGTACTATGCAAGCTATGTTAGGACCACATAGTGAGAACAACTCAACTAACATAGTGGAACATGTCTTAAAGCCTACTAGAACCATGGTAAGTACAAAATATGAAAATTGGAAAGAGTTAGAAGACATAATAATGGAGAGGAGGAAATGCTACTCTATACCTAATTATGTTGGTATAGAGGTCGCATCACCATACATACTTATTACCGAGTCAGGAAATTAAAGGACACCCCAAATACAAGGATTTAGTAGATTGGGAACATAAAGACGCTAGGCTCATGGCAATGGCTGGAAACTGATGAAGGTTGGAAACTGCCGCCTACAACGAAATGCAATTGTAGACTGATTACCAACTATAGGAGGGCTGGATGCCTAAATGATGGACAACTCCTCGAATTGTGATATTTGATGGGAAGAGGTGTGGACGACAAAGAATAGGGCACAAACAAATTTCAATCTTGCCTCGTATTTATAGATGAGTAGATCCTCCCAAATTAGGGTTTGGCTTATGGGACTCAGACACTCTCGAGGAAGGTTCGGCAATATTTAAATTTTGGGGATGTAATAAAGAGCTAATTAGTATACAATGCATTTTTTAGCTTGACACCCCCTCTCAAGCCTAAAATTGGAATTAAGAAGGGATCACTAAGGATAATCCCAAGGCATCCTGGCTGAAAGTAGCTAGAGCATTGGGCCAAGGGTGTGTGTGGGCTGCCCAAGGACCTACCGAGGGAACAGAGGTGGTGCCATCGCCGCCGTGGTGGTTATCTTACCAAGAGAGCCTAAAGGGATATCCGTAACCCCAAAGAGGCCAAGGAATTGAACAAAGGGTGCTCCTGCCCAATGATCTATTAGAACCTCCAATGGCGATGGAACCACTTTGAACTCTTATTTTTTTGGGAGTGTGTCTTGATCCTATTAAGTATCTATGCCCCATGGGTAAAAAAGGAATGGTTAGATCCAACACATTACAAAATAGAAAGCAATCTTGTTCACCCGTGGGTGTTAGTGATGAAGAAATAATGGAGGGTATGTATGGAATGCTGCCATAGAGACTGCCCAAGGAGTGCCATGTGAGCTATTGCAAATATCGTGGATCTCTAGTCAACCACCCTTTGACTAAAAAGGGATAAATATGCACATATATATGTTAACAATAATAGAATACCAATGCATGGGGCAATGCAATGTCGTGCTTGATCAAGATGTTGTAAAAAATAACTGGTATGCTCTGATACCATGTCAAAATAAGCGGTAGTGTAGAGAGACAATAGGGTTTGCGGGGAGTAACACAGAGTGTACGACAAACACTGAGAGAGAAGAGACACTCGGAAACACAACAAGAACATGGTGATGATGCACTGAATCATGCTATGAGAAGAAAAGCTGATACAGTGGAGTCAAAACTCAAAAGATAATTGCACTGTCCTGTCTGAATTGGATAGTAGCACCTGTGGGAAATTTGCATAGTGAAGGCAACGAAATGCAGTTCTCCGGGTAGTGGGCTATCAAAGTAATCACTAGAAGGTGAAAGACAGTTGTCGAGGGAGCGAATCGCAGTTCTTATGCCGTCGAAGATGTGGAAGATAATCACCGGCTGTGGAGGGAGTGAACCATAGTCCTCTAATGCCGGAGAGTGATGTGGGTAGCAAAACATAAATCCTAGAGTGTCGGAGCTTTCAAACATAGGGAGAGTAGTTGAGATGCTAACGCCAGGTGGATAATGATGACACTAGATTGTGAAAGTTGAGTGGGGCTGCAAAAACGCAGGTTCGAGCAGCCTTTATGATAGACGAGTGATGCCAGGTGATGGAGGAGGAGCCAAGTTGTAGAAACGTAGGTCCTAGTAGCCCTTGCGATAGATGAGTGATGCCAAGTGATGGAGGAGGAGCTAGGTTGCAAAAACGTAGGTCCCAATAGCCTCTATGATAGACGAATGATGAAATCACTGACGCTCAATGATGTAGACTGTTGCTAGAGGCTAGGTTGTAGACGCCAAGCTGAAGATGATGATGCTAGGCAAGGAGAAGGTCTCTAGATTGAAAATGCAAATGAAGGTGAAACTAACGGAGAAGGGTGCTGACGCTAAGCAGATGATGGCGATGCCAGGTGGAAAGTGCTCCAAACGCAAGGCCTGATGTTGGAATAGGGCGCTTGAAGCAGAAACAAGGAGGGTGAAGGTAGCTACCAGCCATGAACTGCAATGTCCTTCTGAAGGGGTGTGAGGGTAGTGAAAGGGGCTGGTGAGAGAAGAGAAGGGTGTCTGATGATAGAGAAAGAGGGGTGAAGAATGACTGGAGTGGTGGGGTATTGAAGAATGAATGAAGTGACTGCTTATTTATAGGCATAAGCTATCTAGGGTGGCGCACCATTGTGTGGGCGCCCACTGAAAAAAGTGGCCAAAATGTGGATACCAGCCCTTTTTAGGGTTGTTAGTGCGAAACCCTAAATGAAGTGTCTAAACTAAAGAAGTGGTTTCTCAATGCGCCCTCTCAGACCCAAAAAGGGATGACGAAAGAGGAGCAAAGAGAGATACGATGAAGAAGAAGAGAATCCCGAAGATCCAGGATTTCCACCTGAATGTTGAACCTCCAAGGCTCTGATCTAAGTTTTCTGTGAGGATTGTGGATATCAGTAGGAGAAATGGCTGCTTGAGGACAGCCATTTCAAAAGAGTAAAGGGTAGGTGATTGTAGGATGAAGCAATCACAAGAGACCCTCGATTCACCACCCAGCCTTGCTAAGGAAAACGCAGGAAGAAGAGTGTGACGAAATCCTGCCAGCCCCCGCCCAATCGTCGATTTCTCATGAGTTATACTAATTTATAACTCACTTACTAATTGCCTTTTTCCCACTTACATTCCTAAGCCCCCGGACCTTGTACGGGCGCCCACGGCCTCGAACGGTCATCTCTCGTGCTGTTTCCCCATAAGTTACATTCGTTAATGTAACAATGATGAACTTCATGATGAGGAGGTACCTTCCCCTTGAGGGTGGAGGTGCAAGGGCCCCCTCTGAAAAAGTCGAACAAGTAGAAGCCCCTTTTGAGGGCAAAGAGAGTATAGCCCCCTTTGAATCCCCCTCTATGAGAGAGGGAATCTAAAAACTCATTGATCACGGATTTCGAATCATTTGATGACAAAGGAAGTGTCGCTAGTTGTGCCAAAGAAGGTATTTGGGGTATCGAAGATATTGAAGAACTACTAGAGGTGGCCTTTCGAATGTGAGTAGTCGAGGGTGGGAAAAAGGGAGGCTTAGGTTGATCCAAGGGTGGGCAATGGCCACTGTCTCTCAGTGGAGTGGACTGCGGAGTCAAAGTAATGGAAGGTGTCGAACAATCATTGTCTCTTGAAGGAGCGGATTGTTGAGGGGACGGTATCCAACAATCATTGTCTCTCGGGGGAGCGGATTGCAAAAACTGTGTGTTGTTGAGGTGGCATTCTTGAAACCCGAGAAGAAGTAGAAGCAACCTGTGTAGCGCATTGTGGCAGTCGCCAGGAGGCCATGGTACCAATTGATCCACCTGTGGCTTGAAAGGGCTTGGTGTGTATCGGATGCATCTTATTGCCTTGAGCATAAAAAGTTAAAAGCTAGTATATAATAAATTCTGTGACCCAGAAGGGAGAGGTGGCACGAGTGTTTGGGGATAGATGCATATACTTCGACAAGGTAGCGAGCAAAGGTCCATGTCGACAAGCATCAGTGGGAGTTCTGGTGATGTTAAAAGAGGAGCACCCGATGGTCTATCCATCTGCTTGTGGAGAAGTCATAGCACTGGAGTGGCAACCTGTAGAAGGGTGGGTGGATGGGAGAGGAAGAGAAAGGTATCTCTATCTCTTGGTGATGCAGCGGAAATGCAAGGGGAAATTAGTAGATGTTGCCGAACTTGCAACCTGTCTATGTCTTCTCGATGTGGACAGGGTCTTTAGCTCTCTGAGCTCTTGCACTTTGATACCATGTCAAGATAACAGGTTCTTTGATACCATGTCAAAAAGAACAAGTGTGCTTTGATAACATGCCAAAATAAGCGACAGTGTAGAGAGTCAATAGGGTTTGTGGAGAGTAACATAGTGTGTACAACAAACACTGAGAGAGAAGAAACTCAGAAATAGAAGAACACAGTGATGATACACTGAATCATGCTATGAGAAGAAAAGCTGATACAATGGAGCCGAAGCCCAAAAGATAACTGCACTGTCCTGTTTGGATCATGGCATAGCACCTGTGGGAAATCTGCACAGTGAAGGGAGCAAAATGCAGTCCTTTGCGCAGTGGGCTATTGAAGTGATCACTGGAAGGTGAATGACAGTTGTCATGGGAGCAAACTGCAGTCCTTTGATGGTGTCATAGGTGTGGTAAATGATGACTAGCTGTCAAGGAAGCGAACTACAATCCTTTAATGCCGAAGAGTGATGTGGGCAGCGAAAAGCAAATCCTAGAGTGCTGGAGCCCTCAAACGTAGTGAGAGCAGCCCAGATGCTAATGCCAGGTGGACAATGATGATACCAGATTGTGGAAGTTAAGCTGGGCTGCAAAAACGCAAGTTCTAGTAGCCTCTATGATAAACGAGTGATGCTAGGTAATGGAGGAGGAGCCAAGTTGTAGAAATGCAGGTACTAGCAGCCCTTGTGGTAGATGAGTGATGCCAAGTGATGGAGGAGGAGCCAAACTGCAAAAATGTAGGTCCCAACAGCCCCTATGATAGACGAATGATGAAATCACTGACCCTCAGTGATGTAGATTGTTGTTAGAGGCTAGGATGCAAACACCAAGCTGGAGATGATGACGCTACGCAAAGAGAAGGCCTCTTGACTGAAAATGCAGATGAAGGTGGAGCTGACGGAGAAGGGTGCTGATGCTAAGCAGATGATGGTGATGCCAAGTGGAAAATGCTCCAAACACAAGGCTTGATGTTGGAATAGGGCGCTTGAAGCAGAATAGGGAGGGTGAAGGTAGCCACTAGCCATGAACCGCAATGTCCTTCTTAAGGGGTGTGAGGGTAGTGAAAGGGGCTGGTGAGAGAAGTGAAGAGTGTCTGATGACGGAGGAAGAGGGGTGAAGAATGACTGAAGAGTGGTGGGGTAGTGAAGAATGAATGAAGTGATTGCTTATTTATAGGCATAAGCTATCTAGGGTGGCGCACCACTGTGTGGGCACCCACTGAAAAAAGAGGCCAAAATCTGGACACCAGTCCTTTTTAGGGCTGTTAGTGTGAAACCCAAAATGAATTGTCTAAACTGAAGAAGTGGTTTCTCAATGCCCTGTCTCAAGCCCAAAAAGGGATGAAGAAAGAGGAGCGAAGAGAGATACAATGAAGAAGAGAATCCCGAAGATCCAAGATTTCCACCTGAAAGGTAACTTGTAGTAAGGAACAATAGATGAGATGAATTGTAGAACTTGACTCCACCTGGGGAGAGAAGCCGAACAAGTAGCTCTGCAACTCCATGCTAGAAGGAATTCGAAGGTCTCATCACCAAGTCGTGGTTGAACCTCCAAGGCTCTGATCTAAGTCTGATCTAAGTTTTCTCTGACGATTGTGGATATCAGTAGGAGAAATGGCTGCTTGAGGACAACCATTTCAAAAGAGTAAAAGGTAGGTGATGAACTTCATAATGAGGAGGTGCCCCCCTTGAGGGTCGAGGTGCAAGGGTCCCCTCTGAAGCCAAACAAGTAGAAGCCTCATCTGAGGGCAAAGAGAGTATAGCCCCCTTTGAATCCCCCTCTATGAGAGAGAGGGAATCTAAAACCTCATGGATCATGGACTGTGAATCATTTGATGATGAAAGAAGTGCTGCGGGTTGTGTCGAAGAAGGTATTTGGGATATCGAAGATATCAAATAACTCCTAGAGGTGGCCTTTTGAACTTAAGTAGTTGAGGGTGGGAAAAAGGGAGGCTCAGGTTGAGCCAAGTGTGGGCAACAAGCACTGTCTCTCATTGGAGTAGATTGGGGAGCTAAAGTAATGGAAGGTGTCGAACAATCACTGTAAAATTCGAAAGGGTTTACTTTGATAATTTGTTGGTGTTTGGATCATCGAAAATTGGCGATTCGGACCCTTCTTGTTGAGAGTGGCATGTACTCTTGCTCCTTCCATTTTTTATTGTAGGATCTTTATCATCATTGATCTCATTCAGGGTTATTCTACTAATCTTGCCCCTAGCAGCTTGGTTTTGCCCTCGAAATTGCCCTTGGTGGTTGTTTGGGCCAAGCTTCGGGCATTGTCTCTTGAAGTGTCCTAGTTCCTTACAATAAAATCTCCTTGGATCCTCATTGTCTTTTCCTATGGATACAAAGTTTCCCATCGCGTTTGACTCGGCTCTCTTTGTCTTGTTTGGTTGATACTACCCCTGGGCTCTTTCGAAGGAGTAGAGTGTTGAGGGGACAGTATCCAACAATCACTGTCTCTTGGGGGAGCGGATGTCGTGAGGACATGTATTTTTGAAACCTCACTTAACATGTGGATTAATTTTTAATTACATGGTTAAAGTAAATGTTGCACATGTGAGATGTAACTGGGGTTAGAACAAATTACGAGCCCAAGACCTGAGGAAATCACGGGATGTCAAAGGTAAAAGTTTCTAGTATGCCACACAGGTACTTGATGGTATTTGGTGCTGGTTGTTGGTCTAGGTCATTCATTTGGTCATAAGTGTTAGTTGTTGATGCTAGAGAAGTGGTGTTTAATGGTACCTAACGCCAATTTGATGGTCAAAGATGGCGCAAAGACACTCTGAAATGGAAGTTGCCTAGCTTATTTAATTATTGGCTAGTCAAATTATTTTTTTGGGCACCAAAATAATTATTAGATTAATTTTCAGTATTTAACGATTGAAAATTAATATTTAATTATGCATAATATTGAAAAACCATTTGGGAAGGTTGCCACTTGTCAAAAGTGTCCATATAAGTCTGAAAAACGTCTTTAGAGGCTAGAGAGAGGCATTTTAGTGTATTCAATCTGCAAGAGAGAGGGAGGAGATGCTGCTGGTCTGATTTGCAGCCATTGGAGGACCTTCTTAGGTAGCCAGGGGCAAGAGAAGACCAATCAACACCAGGTGACAGCAGCAGTAAATGACCAATTTTCTTCAATTCTCTGCATCTACAAGCTGTTGAGGCAGGGCAGCAGCTGCAAATGGCTGATTTTCTTTAGTTCTTTAGGAAGAAAGTTTGAAATTTCTCTTTCTTCAGCATTCTTTCTCATCTCCCAACCTTTCCACAACCTTGCTCCGAAGATTACAACATTGAGATCACCAGAGGTTGAGAAATTTTGAGATTTCTCTTCTGTAAACCCTAAGTTGTAGTAGCAGAAATTAGGGTTTAATAGCAGCCTCGGAAAGCATGTCAAAAATTGGAAGCTCCAAGACTTGGATTCAACAAGGCTGAAGCTACTTTCAGTCAAATTCAAGTGGAGGGACCAACAAATCAATGAATTTGGGGCATTTTCCATCTCCATCAAAGCGGGTGAAGCCAATTGACTGTCCGAATCAAGGGGCAAATCATTGAAGACTTGTTGGTCATTTTGGACAGTAAGAGGAGTTGAAATACCGAAAGGGATTGGGAGAATCCCATTGTACATCAACTTCTTCAATTAAGTTAAAGAAATACCCAAAGGGACGCCAGTTTTAAGGCCAACAAGGTGTCCATTGTCCAAGATTGTAAGTTAATTTGCATTTTTCAGTTTTGTAATAAATGTTTCTACTGGAACTAAGTTGCAATCAAGGGAATTACCACCCATCCATGGAAGAAAGGATAGTTTCAGTGGAGTGCAGAACTGCGAGTTGTCGAGGTGGCATTCGTGAAACCTTAGAAGTAGAAGCAACCTCTGTAGTGCATTGTGAGATACTAGTCGATCCTCTTGTGGCTCGAAAGGGCTTAGTGCGCATCGGATGCGTCTTATTGCCTTGAGTATAAAAAGTTGAAAGTCCGTGTAAAATAAACTCTGTGGTCCAAAAGGGAGAGGTGACACAACGAGTGCCTGGGGTAGATCCATATACTCCAACGGGCACTCGCATCACAGTCCTCTGATGCCTTCGAAGATGTGGAAGATGATCACCAGCTATCGAGAGAGCGAATTGCAATACTCTAATGCCGGGGAGTGATCTGGGCAGCAAAATGCAAATCCTAGAGTGTTGGAGCTTTCAAACATAGGGAGAGTAGCCTAGATGCTAACGCTAGGTGTATAATGATGACACTAGATTGTGGAAGTTGAGCCGAGTTGCAAAAACGTAGGTTCTAGTAGCCTCTATGATAGATGAGTGATGCCAGGTGATGTAGGAGGAGCCAAGTTGTAGAAACGCAGGTCCTAGCAGCCCTTGTGATAGACAAGTGACACCAATTGATGGAGGAGGAGCCAGGTTGCAAAAACGTTGGTCCCAACAGTCCCTATGATAGATGAATGATGAAATCATTGACACTCGGCGATGTAGATTGTCAATAGAGGCTAGGATGCAGACGCCAAGCTGGAGATGATGACAGTAGGCAAGGAGAAGGCCTTTAGACTGAAAACGCAGATGAAGGTGGAGTTGATGGAGAAAGGTGTTGACGCTAATGATGGTGATGCCAGGTGGAAAATGCTCCAAATGCAAAGCCTGATGCTGGAATAGGGCACTTGAAGCAGAATAGGAAGGGGGAAGATAGCCACCAGCCATGAACCATAATGTCCTTTTGAAGGTGATAGTTTTTTTGTGCCAGGTGATAGTATATCTCCCCTAGAAGGACGCTCTACATGGACTCCATTGTGATCTTGTAGTTGTTTTCTTTTATTTTCGGGCTATCTACAGCCAAAATGCAGGTTTCTTGTGGGTGTCTTGCAAGATATTGAAGATGTCTTACATCTAGTTTGGCGTCTTTGATGATACAGATGAGGAGCATTCTTATCACTCCAAATGGTGGCAAGATTATCGCGAAGACTATTGCGTGGATTGTGAAAAACAAAGGTCACCTAGCCCAATTGTATGGTATTCCTGTCCTTCTTGTTCTCTCCATGTTTCATGAAAGATTCGTTCTGCTGGTCTCAAAATGCCATCTATGGCACCCTCTATACAAGTGTCCGTACTTCCTTCTTTGCCCAAAGAAGACCAGCTTGATGATTCTAATACTCACTTTGGTTATGTAAGGTGAAGTGTATCTTCGGTACCTTTGATCTTTGGGAGTTTGTTACCCCTCCTATTCCTTGTCTAGTGGAGGGCACCCACAATAGAATCATCAATAGATCGTGTGGCCCTATGGGATCTACTCAACTCTAGATCTTGATCTTTCCTTGTTATGGGCTTACAAGATTCTATCCTAGTGCATGTGTTTAGATTGCGGAAATTAGTGAAGGTGTAGACAAGGCTTGCTTCTTTGTACCTTCAAAAGACACTGTCCACCAAATTACTCTCGAGAAAAAATTACGGATGCTTGCTATTGATGACTCTTCTTTCCTAAAGGATCATATCGACAGGTTGGAGGATATGAGAGATGAGCTTCATAGTTTGATGTCTTTTGCACCAGCCTTCTTATATCAAGGACATGTGAGAATCTTCTATGGAAAGAGCTTCCCTTGCTTGTTTTGGAGCATGACGAGTGGTCAAAGAGGTTGCTAGTGGATCCACCTCCACCATGGCTTTTGTTGTAGGTTTGAGGGGGGAGGGGAGGAGAAGAAATGAATGTCAAAGGCTAAACAACAAGAGAGTTCTTGAAGCTCCTACTCTGACTTGGAGAAGCCTAAATGCCCATACTATGGAAAGGCTACGTATCTAGAGGAGAAATGTTGAAAGAAGTACCCTTACCTTCATGCGAGAAAAAACGATGGAGGTAAAACGTGTGAGCCGTCTACCTCTACTTCAACATTTATCCACAAGTCAATGTTCCTTTATATTGTTGAGTTAGAGGAGCCTTCTTTAGTTGTTGCCTTGTCTTTTGCGAGGCCTTGGTTGGTTGATAGTGAAGCTTCTAGTCATACGACTCCACAAGGTGATTTGTTGCATGATCTATATCCTTTTCGTGTTCTATCATTGTTGGTGACATTGTATCGGTGCCTATTAGTGGTTTTGGCACTTTTCCTTTGTTTCCCGACTTCATCTCATACTTCCTTTCATAGGTTCTTTATGATTCGGGGACTTGGGCTTTCCACTTCTCTCCGTTTATGGCCTTTGTCACTTGGTGGTGATACTTTTTGTAGTTGCTTTTCTTATTTACTTATATAAATATTTTTATTTTTCTTTTCTTTAGTTACTATTGCTTTTTACCCCCAGAGTTCTCTTGGATTAAGCCGGGATCTTTGCATGGCTAGAAGAGGTAGCCATTGGGAGAAATTGGACTAATGGTTTATTTGAGCCTTGGAACCGGTTCCATATTGAATGGGCACTGGAGAATAGAATGCCAGTGGTTTGGGATTGTGTGCTTAGCCACTGGAGATGGTGCAAGACAATGAGCCTGGCCAAGATAGAAGATGCACATGTGAGAATGCTCACTGAATAAAAGTCACCGTAATTGAGCCACATTACACTTTTTGATGTGGTTGAATGATAAAAATTGCTCAGAACAACTTGAGGAATGTAGGGGTCACTATCCCTAAAATTTAGGGAGTTACTATTTTTAGACCCCAGAAACTGTTCGTGTCATTCTCTTCATTTTTGCACAAGGATTAATTCTTTGGTCAGTGCTGAGGTCAAATTTTGCACCGATCATGGAGAATTTTAGATCGGAAGGTTTAATCGGGAAAATTGTTATATGTATGTTACATGCCACAATTTGGGCACAAATTCCCAATAGAGAGAGGGAGCATTAAAAAAAAAAAGTAATAGGCAGGAGGGGCAGATTTGAGCGTGAAGTTTTCAGGGGCTGAGGGCAGATTGCTGCAAGTATATCAGCTATGGAGAGTACTTCTTCGTCTCTGACTCATGTACAGAGATAGAGCTTGCTTCATCTGGTTAACTCTCTCTCTATTCTTAGAGGAAATGCTCTACATGATGGGTTGATTCCATTGAATGTACAGTTTTGTTTTTTTCTTTGCATTTCTGCTGAGGCAAGAGCCTCACTGTCCAAGTTCAGGAGCAATTGATTGCTTCTCCAATGCATGAACTAAAGAAAGTGATGACTACGCCACATGGGAACATGGATTTTCAGTTCTGATTTAGTGCTGTTTGTGGGATTGTTTTACTGCTGGAATGATGCCAGGGTCAAAGGGTTTATAGTCCAACTGGTATGCAACAGATCTTGGGATGGAATAAGGCTGAGTATGCATGCAAGGGGCATGCAGAGCTTGTCACACCATTCATTGGAAGCTTTATTTGCACATTCAGGGATATGTGGATAACGAAGAGTTTTTTATTACTCCCCTTGAGGGTTGTGATGTCTTGCTTGGTATGCCATGGTGCCATCGTATGCATGTAGTGATTGATTCACATGCTAAAGTGATCACGATTCAGCATAAGGATAATACCCATACTTTAGATGTAAAGTTGATAAAGATGCCTCGTGCTCAATAGCATCAAGAATATATGGGTAAAGCCTGGCATTTATGATATTTGGGCCCGCAAAGCATTAGCTACTTCATCAAACTCCGGAGGGAGCTTGTGACATTAATGTGACATTAAAGTGATATTTAATGTGACATTAAGGTCACAAACATTAATGTGACATTAAAGTGACATTTAATGTGACATTAAGGTAAATCAAGGGCAACATGCACGAGGATGACTGTCCGGGCTCTTGGGCGCCTGAACGGGGTTTAGGGAAGCCTAGAACCAAAGAGAGTCCAAGAATAGTAGGACTCACCAAGGTTTGACGGCTGGCAATCGGATCATGACGGGTCTGGCCAGTAATAAACTAGGCAAGGCTGGGAGGTGAAAGGATGACTCGTGCTCATTTCTTCTGACTGCTTTTCCTCTGGCTTTTATGGTCTTCTCAGAGCCGTCTGACAGAGCTTGTAGAGCATAGTCACAATAAGATAGCCACTAAAAGGGTAGAGTGTGTGTGCCGATGCTGATTCTCTATGTGTGTAACACGAGATAAGAATGATTGGATAGCGGCCTTTGGCTTGAACTTCATGTAACTGTTGGAAAGAATGAGAGAATGACAATACTTTGAACTTAATCAACTTGATCAATTATCACTATGAAAATTAGGGGGGAGAGTTTAGGGGAGAGAGAGAGAGAGAGAGAGAGAGAGAGAGAGAGAGAGAGAGGAGTCGACACCATATTGAAAGGGGAACGGGCCCCTCTTGCTTTATAGAAATTTATTGAAACAAAACCATGGGCGCCAAGTATCTGAACCATATACAAAAGGGTTGATTGGCTGCATTTTGAAAATTAGGGTTTTGAAACTCTAATTTCTGCAAACTCCGAGTAGTAGGTTGATTTTCTTCTTTAGTGCTTGGATTAGATCAAGCTAAGTAAAAAGTGTTTCTTGGATGAGAGATAGATAGCAAAGTACAAAGAATGTGGCTAAAATTTCAGTATAAGAGCTTATTCCAAATAAAGAGAGAGATCTTCAATATATAGGTGTGGGGCTTGGGTGCTCAAAAGTGGAAAGCAGAGCCTATAAATGACAAGTGTTTGTTGAAAATGACAAGTGTAGTGAGACTTGTCTCTTCAAAATGACATATGTTCTATTCTAGATGTCACATGTGACTCTTTTAGAGAAAGAAACTTCCAAACCTCTTACTCTACAAATCTATCAAATGGTTAATAATTAAATTGTTTCTTGCGAAATTTTGAAGCCTTTGACGCGAACAAGATTTCCATTTGAGCAACTTTCAAAAATAGTAGTATCCAAAATTTTAAGAGTCTCTAAATTTGGCTTTTGGAGAGCTTCATTATATAGGTTCACTGGTTTATAGTTTGTTTCTTTGATTATGAGTATCAGATTTAATTTTTGAAACCACTCATTATATAGACCTCTAGTCAATGTGACTATCTAAGTGTAAAAGTCTTGGTCATCTAAGCTTTTTGGTAAATCAGACCACTCGACTAAACTTTTGATTTGTCTTGGGCATCTCGTCAATGACAATCCAAGTATAATTATAGGGCGTTTTAGCCATTGATTACCCTTAAATAGAAAGATGAACATTTAATTATATTTTGAAACACTTAAATAATATAAATCGCATTTCAAAGTACACAAGCATCAAATTAATCTGGAATCATTGAGCCAATATGTCTTCATAACAATTGATATATAAAGGGTTTGTTACACTTTATTTGTTGGAGTTGACCATCGAGGGTGAAACTAGCTTTCCTGCTCGGATAGATTGGTACTAACCTGATTTAGTATCAATTACGACAAGCATAAAATTCATTTAAACTGAAAATGTAAATATTAGCACTTAATCTTGGATATTAGACAACTATTAGTCCCAAAACTTGGCATCCCTTGCGGTATTTCTTTAACTGTATTACAAATGGATGGAGTACAATTGAGATTCTTCAAATTTTTTCATTAATCCAATTTTCCCTTTGATTTGCTAGGGGATTAACTGTCACCCATGCTCTTTGGAAAATAAATTAGTCTCAAAATGGATATTGATTGGTTGGTCTCTTCAATTCTCCTAAAATACACAGACTTTAGCTTTGAAAATTCAAGTTTGATGAAACCAATCTTTCTTCTCGGATAGGGTGGTAAATAACTTGATTAAGCACTAATTACAACAAGCATAAAATTTATATAAAGTAAAAATGCACACTTTACCACTTTAATCTTGGACATTGGACACCCTATTGGCCCCAGAACTGGTGCCTCTTGTGGTATTTCTTTATCTTATATTGCAAATGGAAGAAGTACAATTGAAGACTTTTGATCTCCTTTGTTAATCTAAGTGCCTCTTGCTGCCAAAACTAGTAAGTGAAATTCCTTAATTTCAGTTATTGGAATTAAAGTCCTAGGCACTTAATTCTGCGCATGCATCTTGAGGTGGTTGTCAAACCCTAATTTTTGGTATAAATTAGGGTTTACAGTAGAGATTGTCAACCCTAATTTTTATTGTAAATTAGGGTTTACAACTGAGGATGGTTTGCCAAGTCATCCTCTTCAATCCATTTTACATCTATTGGTGAAACAAAATGCCGAAGCTTCACTAAGAAGTATATGGAAACTTTCTCTCTAACTTTATTTACCTCATAATCTCCACTAGGTTGTAGGCCTTTCCTTAAGTATTGCGATGCTTTATACTTTCACATTGTTGCAATTTCAAGTTAAGAAATATGCAACATTGCATCTAGTTGACTAGCCCCTCATGTGTACTTGACATGCTAGGAGCAGTAGATGCATTAGGAAACATTCTTGTTTGTATACTTTGGACCATTGCAATGTGACTGTGCATGGGAATTTGCATATTACCAGCCATACCAAGATATATTTCCCATACTCTGCGTGCATTACTAGCTGCATTTTTCTTCATGACCAACACTGCATGGAGCATTTGCATGAGCAACACTCATTCCTTGAGCCCCATAACCATTCGGAGGTGTAGATGCATTACCAAATATGCTAGTTTGTGCCCCAATCATCAAGCCAATGTTGCCATACATAGGGTTTTGCACATTCCAAGACATACCCGGATACATTGGGCTTTGCACACCATGCATTGGTTGTTGCATACCATAGGGATTTATGCCATACGTTCCCGTATGTAGTTCCTAATATACCATAGCATGGAAACTAGTGTCATCACCAAAGTACCATGGCTACTCCATAAATGCATGTATGCCTTGCTATCCAAAAAGCATTGGATTGACACTTCCAAGTTGGCCTTATATATGCATCAATTGCCCCATTGGCATCATGTGCTTATGCTCACTACCTATGTTTGGAACATCATGTTGTTATATTGGCCCTTCCTTTGGTGCATCTTGTTGTCTCAAAGCTCTTGAAGATGGTTTTCTCTTCTTGCCTTTGTTGTCCTCCTTTAAGGGATTCAAAAAGCGCATGAATTGAGGATCATTTTCCAATCGCACAGATATTTTAGCTGCTGTTCTTAGTTGATCTTTACATTGGTCATTAAATTCCTCTTTCTCTTGTCGGTTATCAACTTCAAGAGACCTAGAAGGATCCACCTCTTGTCCAATCCCCTCATTCTGAGCTTGCTGCCCATGCTTTGTGCCTTGTCCAAGATCATGCATTGTATTTTTCCCAACACTTTGTGAATTTTCAGATTGAGAAGCATCATCCTTACTTAATTCCATCTCACTATCTGAAGACATTCTTGCTATAAATACTCAGCTAAATACAATTTCAGCACTAGAGCAAAGCTTGTGACCTTCAATTATGTGTCTCTAGCCTATCAATTCGAGGTAATTGATGGCATCTTGGCGATGGAACCATGAGATTAGCCTCCTCCTCGAATAGGGTGGTAAATAATATGATTAAGTACTAATTTCAGCAAGCATAAAATTCACGTAGATTGAAAATACACACTCTACCACTTTAATTTTGGACATTGGATACCTTAGCTCCAAAACTAGTGCTCCTTGCAGTATTTCTTCATCTTATATTCTAAATGAAAGGAGTACAATTGAGATCCTTTGATCTCCTCCGGTAATCCAAATGCCTATTGATATTAAAACCGATTAGTAAGCCTCCAAACCAATTTGCCCCTTGGTTTGCTTGGGGATTGGTCTTTACCCTATTCCTTAAAAAACAAATTCAGCCCCGAATCTGATATTGGCTGGTTGGCCTCTTGAATCTCCTTGAAATTCCTTAATTTCAGTTGTTGGAATTGAAGTCTTAGGCTCTCAATACTAAGTATGTATCCTGAGGTGGTTGTCAAACTCTGATTTTTGCTGTAAATTAGGGTTTACGGTAGAGATTGAATGAAATCTCTTACTTTGATGACTCAAATTGCTAGAAAATATTGAGATAACTCAAGAGATGGTTGAGAAGTGAGAGAGAATGTTGTTGAGAGATTTTTCAGAGTCTCATCGTGAGAAATGCTGAGAAGCTAATATTGCCTTGCTTAAATAGTGATGGAATCTATCAGCTATAGCTTAGGACCATTAGAAAGACTGCTGCCTTCTCCTATATGTTGTCATCTGTACCAAAATGACCTTAGGTTGCTGTTAGCTTCTCTTGAAGGGCTCCATATTGTTGTCACATGTTGTAGGATTGATCCCTAGTGGTTACAAATCACATCAGCAGCCTCTCCTTGCTCTCTAAGAGCCTCCTTCTCTCTCACAATGGTTGGAATAGACTTCCACCAGCCCCCAAAAACGTTTTTCCCACTTGCAAGGGCAAGTTTTACCAAGTGGCATACTTCTAATCCCATTTTCCAGCGTTATCTAACTTATTAATTTAATATGCAAAATAAATATTTATTCTAGTGCTCAAATAATTAATTTCACTAGCCAATAATTAAATTAGCTAGACCAATGTGTCTTTCAAGTATCCTTGGTCAATTATTGACCCTTAGATTGGCATTGCTTAATTAATTAATGCCTAGTCGCTAATGTCACCATTGACATTAGTGGCCAATAAATTGATTTAGGTCCAAATCTAACATCGGGTAGCACCTAGTATGTGTGAGGTATAACTTATTATAACTTTTGCCTTTGGCACCAACAATTAATATCTCGAGGTCTTGGGTGTCACATTGCGAAATAATTGACGTCCTCATGACAAAGCATCCCCTTGAAATCTCTACAATAGCCCTCTATTGCATTGTGATGTACCAAAGGAAAAGCATATTGCACTAGAATTTCCATAAGGCATCACAATCACAACATTGGCCACTGTTGTCCAACCATGCCATATACCCCAAACTTACTGAAAATTGCTAGCCAACACATACATAACATAGAACTGAAAATTAGTCTAGAATTGTTGCTAGAAACCCATTGGATGCATCCATAACTCATGTTTCTCAACTATTTTGACTAGCAACCATAGAAAAGCATTAATTCATCATAAACCATGGCTGAAATTATCAATGGCATTTACTAACATGTTGCTGTCCATGGAATCAGCTGTAAACCATTGAAAACTAAGCATAATTTGATCATAAACTGATCATTTACAAATCACAAACTACTGCAAATGTGACCCCAAGTTGATTACAAACTGATGGTAAAAATTGATCAGTAACTAACACAAAAACTGATGCAAAACCAATTCCAAAAGTAACCATAAATGGTTCTCAAACAAATCAAAAACTGAGCTGAAATTGATTGAAAATTTTGTCTCAAAATTGAGGCAAAAACTCATGCAAAACTGATCATAAACTGATGTAAAAGTATAGTTTTAGTGCTCGGGTGAAACTCATACTTATCTACATATATCTCATAGTGACTAGTACACCAAGTAGTGACTTTATGGTAGACATATTGTTAGCAAAGTACCTCGAATACATGTTGAATACATCTAAGATCCACTACATACGTGCACTGCTCACAATTGGAGGAGTGGAAGTGCTATCTCCCCCTTGAGCATCAAGCAATACTCTGGACCCTTGCTTTGTTGCACTTGATTGAGCTTGAATTGAAGTTGGCTCTAATTGAAAGGCATCTGGGTAAAGTTGCAACAACAGAGGATGGTTTGCTAAGTAATCCTCTTCCATCCATTTTGTATCTATTGGTGAAACAAAATGGTGAAGCTTCACTTAGAAGCATATGGAAACTTTGCCTCTAACTTTACTTATCTCATAATCTCCACTAGGTTGTAGGCCTTTCTTTCCCTTAAGTATTGCGATGCTTTATACTTTCACATTGCTGCAATTTCAACTTAAGTAATATGTAACATTACATCTAGTTAACTAGTCTCTCATGTGTACTTGATATGCTAGGAGCACTAGATGTGTTAGGAAACATTTTTGTTTGTATACTTTGGACCATTGCAATGTGACAATGCATGGGAATTTGCATATTACTAGCCATACCAAGATACATTTTCCCATACTCTGTGTGCATTACTAGCTTCATTTTTCTTCATGACCAACACTGCATGGAGCATTTGCATGACCAGCACTCATTCCTTGAGCCCCATAACCATTCGGGGGTGTAGATGCCTTACCAAATATGCTGATTTGTGCCCCAATCGTCAAGCCAATGTTGCCATACATAGGTTTTTGTACATTTTCAGTTATATACCCGGATACATTGGGCCTTGCACACCATGCATTGGTTGTTGCATACCATAGGGATTTGTGCCATACATTCCCGTATGTAGTCCCTAATATACCATAGCATGGAAACTAGTGCCATCACCAAAGTACCATGGCTACCCCATCAATGCATGCATCCCTTACTCTCCAAAAAGCATTGGATTGACACTTCCAAGTTGGCCTTATATATGCATCAATTGTCCCATTGGCATCATGTACTTATGCTCACTACCTACGTTTGGAAAACAATGCTATTGTATTGGTCCTTCCTTTGGTGCATCTTATTGTCCCAAAGCTCTTTAAGACGATTTTCTTTTCTTGCCTTTGTTGTCCTCCCTTTAGGGGCTAAAAAAGTGCATGAATTGAGGATCATTTTACAATTGCACTTATATTTTAGCTGTTGTTCTTAGTTGATCTTTACACTGGTCATCAAATTTCTCTTTCTCTTGCTGGTCATCAACTTCAAGAGACCTAGAAGGACCCACCTCTTGTCTAATCCCCTCATTTTGAGCTTGCTGCCCATGCTTTGTGCCTTGTCCAAGATTATGCATTGCATTTTTTCCAACACTTTGTGAATTTTCAGATTGAGAAGCATTATCCTTGCTTAATTCCATCTCACTATCTGAAGACATTCTTGCTATAAATGCTTAGCTAAACACAATTTCAGCACTAGAGCAAAGCTTGTGACCTTCAATTAGGTGTCTCCAACCCAACAATTCGAGGGAATTGATGGCATCCTGGCGGTGGAACCATGAGATTGGCCTTTCTCCTCGAATAGGGTGGTAAATAATCTGATTAAGTACTAATTTCAGCAAGCATAAAATTCATGTAGACTGAAAATACACACTTTACCACTTTAATTTTGGACATTTGACACCTTGGCCCCAAAACTAGTGCTCCTTGCAGTATTTCTTTATCTTATATTGCAAATGAAAGGGGTACATCTAAGATCCTTCGATCACCTCCGGTAATCCAAATGCCTCTTGGTATCAAAACTGATCAGTAAGCCTCCAAACCAATTTGCCCCTTGGTTTGCTTGCGGATTGGCCTTTACTTTGCTCCTTGGAAAACAAATTCATCCCCAAATTTGATGTTGGTTGGTTAGCCCCTTGAATCTCCTTGAAATTCCTCAATTTCAATTTGTTGGAATTCAAGTCCTAGGCACTCGATTCTAAGCATGCATCTCGAGGTAGTTATCAAATCTTGATTTTTGTTGTAAATTAGGGTTAAGAGTAGAGATTGATTGAAATCTCTTCCTTTGATGGCTCAAATTGTTGGAAAATGTTGAGATAACTTGAGAGATGGTTGGGGAATGAGAGAGAATGCTGTAGAGAGACAAATTTCAGAGTTTCATGGCGAGAAATGTTGAAAAGTTACTATTGCCCTACCTAAATAGCGATCGAAGTTGTCACCTATAGCTTAGGACCACCAAAAAGATTGCTGCCCCCTTCTGTATGCTGTCATTCGTACCAAAAGGACCTTGGGTTGTTGTTAATTACTCTTGGAGGGCTCCAAATTATTGTTACATGCTGTAGGATCGATCCTTGGTGGTTGTAAATCGCATCAGCAAGCCCTCCTTACTCTCTAATACCCTATTCTCTTGCACAATGGTTGGAATAGACTTCCATCAACCTCAAAAAACGTTTTTCCCGCTTGCATAAGCAAGTTTTGTCAAGTCGCAGCCTTCTAATCTTATTTTTCAGCATTATTCAATAATATTAATTCTAAAAATTAATTTAACAATTATTCTAGTAGTCAAAAATTTAATTCGACCAGCCAATAATTAAATTAGCTAGGCCAATTTGTCTTCCAAGTATCCCTGAGCAGTTATTGATCCCTAGATTGACATTAATTAATTAATTAATTAGTACTTAGTCTCTAATGTGACTAGTCACATTAGTGGCCAATAAATTGGTTTAGGCCCAAATTTGACATTGAGCACTACTTAGTATATGTCAAGTATTTATTATAACTTTTGCCTTTGGCACTAAAACTAATATCTCGGGGTCTTGGGTTCCACATTGTGAAATAATTGATATGCATCTCGTATGTGTAAGTCACATTTACACATTTGATTAACTTTTAATCAAATGCTAAGTAAAGCAATAAAATTTCATGTCCTGAGAAACCACTTCTTGAGTTCACACACGTCAACTAGCGTTTCGCACTGATAGCCCCAAAAAGGGCTGGTGACCACATTCTGGTTATTTTTTGAGTGGGTGTCCACACAGTGGTGCATCACCCTAGACAACTTATGCCTAAAAATAGGCAGTCACTTCATTCATTCTTCACAAACCCACACCACTCTTCAATCATTCTTCACCTCTTTTTCTCTGTCTCACCAGACACCCATCTCTTCTCTTATCCAGCCCCTTCCATTGCCCTTACACCCCTGCAGGAGGATATTGCAGTTTGTGGCTGCCTTTATCCTTCCTCTTCTGCTTCAGGTGCCCTATTCCATCATCAGGCCTTGCGTTTGAAGCATATTCTATCTGGTGTCACTATCATTTACTTGGCGTTAGTATCCTTCTCTTTCATGCTCCACCTTTACTTGCATTTTTCAGGTTGGAGGCCCTCTCCTTACTTGGTGTCATCATCTCTAGCTTCGCATTAGTATCCTAGCCTATGGCAACTATTTCCATCACCGAGTGTCAATGATTTCATCACTCGTTTATCACAAGGGTTGTTGGGACCTGCGTTTTAGTGTCAATGATTTCATCACTCGTTTATCGCAAGGGCTGTTGGGACCTGCGTTTTTGCAGCCTAGCTTCTTCTCCATCACATGGTGTCATCGACCTCACAGAGGCTGTTGGGACTTGCATTTTTGCAGCCTGGCTCATCCTCCATCAACAGTCAGAGAGGGTTGCTTTTGCGTTTGTGCAGGTATTGCAAGTTAACATGTCTGTAGAAACTGATTTGGAGTTCCATGCGATGATGGATAGGAAGGTGCTTGTCCTATCGGCTCTTCCACCGGATCAAAAGCTTGATGGTGACAATTAGCGCATCTGGCGGGTGATGATGTTGGCTATTTTAGAGTCTTATGATTTGGCGGAACTGGTGATGGAGGAGATTAACAGGCCCTCGGTGAGGAATGAGTCCAAACTCTCTTCCAATACTCGTGCGGAGTTGAGCAAGGCCCAGTCTCATTGGGACAAACTGAATGCCAGGATTTGGTCTTTTCTGTTTTTGTCTTGCACCACAGCCATGATAGCTCACATCGGGCACTTGACGGTGGCTCATGAGATATGGCTGGAGCTTGATCAGATGTACAACCTGATGACCCTGATGAAGAGGGTTTCTTTGGAGGTGCAGATGCAGACTTTGTTCGTGAATAAGTCTTTTTCGCTTCGGGAACAGATCAACAAGCTTCGGCAGCTTCAGATGTAGGCTCAAAATGCGAGGAAGCCTATTTTCTCCGAAGACATGGTGATCACTTTACTATCCCAGTTGTCGCCACGATTCGGTACTTTTTATTCCGCTCTTATTGCCTCAGAGCGGGAGTCGACTCTTCGGTGGGAAGAGTTGGTTCCTATGGTCTTGGACCAAGAGGAACAATTGAAGGGACATAATGCTTCCAAATCGGAGGCATTGGTTGGTCAAGCCCCTCAGAAGAAGGGGAAGGACCAAAAGAAGGAGGATAACAAATCCAAGAAGGACAAGGAGAAGGAATCGACTTGCCATATTTGTGGAAAGATTGGTCACTGGAAGAAGGATTGCCTCGACAAAGACAAGAAGGATACCAAGAAGAAGGATACGAAGGACTCTAGAGCGGTGGCTGCACCTCGTCAGCTGCTTTTCTACATTTAGCAGTCATTGAGGACTCTACACTGACAACTTCTAATGCTGCCATGACAACTCCCCAAGTTCGAGAGTGGATTGTGGACAGTGGTGCCTCACGGCACATGACTCTTTCTGTTGGTGTTACCCATTTGCGATCTTCACATGGGCAGATTCTCATTGGAGACAACTCTTCTGTGTCTATTGCTGCAGGGGGTGAGATGCAACTTATTCCGGATAGACGTGGTGGTATCCACACCTTTGAGGTGCTGCATGTGCCAGGTTTGGGGTATCATTTGCTTTCGGTTCATAATATTTGTGCTCTTGGTCTCTTGGTGGAGTTTGACAGTGATATTGTTCGAGTCCTTGATCGTGGATCGAGGAAGGTTCTCTCTGTAGGGTATGAGGAGAATGGTGTCTACAAATTGAAGTCTTATTCAGCTCTTACTTCTCTTCTTCTTACTTCTCAAATAGTCCGAGCTATGGCATGCTCAGTTTGGCCACATGAACTATACAAGTATCTTCGGAAGGCATCGTGAGGGTCGTTTGTCCGAGGCTTGCCGGACATAGTGGTGACCCATCAGCCACGTGTCTCTTGTATTCGTGGGAAACTGCATCGGGATGCGATTCCCAACAAAGCTTCTAGGAGGTCTACTTCACCCATGGAGCTTGTATCTACGGATCTTTGTGGCCCGATGAGGACCGAGTCCCTGAAGGGAAGCTTGTACTTCATGTTGATCGTAGCTGACTACAGTAGGATGACTTGGGCCTATTTCTTGACTTTGAAGTCAGAGGCTTTCTCTCATTTCAAGGATTGGCTTCTCTTTGAGGAGAACCGTTCTGGCCGGCGACTGAAGACCTTGCGTTCAAACAAGGGAGGCGAATTTATGTCTAATGAGTTTGCTCATTTTTGTGCAGATAGGGGCATTCACCAGGAGTTTGCTAATACCAACACTCCCTAAGAGAATGGCATTTTGGAGTGGAAGAACCGAAGTGTGATCGAGATGGTACGCACCATGATGGAGCACCGACAGACACCTCAGTTTTTGTGGTTGAGGTTGTGACTACCACAGTTCACATTCTCAATCGATCTTGCACTTCGGCCGTTGACACGATGACACCTTTTGAGGCTTACTTCGGGACTAAGCCTGATGTCTCTTATTTCAGGATCTTTGGGTGTGACGCTTATGTGCACATTCCAAAGATGCAGCGTGATAAGTTCGAGTCGGCTTTCTGACGACAGGTTTTTGTTGGCTATAGCTCTCAATCCCAAGGTTATCGTTTGTTGGCTATAGCTCTCAATCCCAACGTTATCGTTTGTTTGATCCCGTTAAGCGGGATGTCTACACGAGCCAAGATGTGCGGTTCGTGGAAGTATCGGCCACAGAGGCGGGTGAGGAGCACCCCGTCCTTGGAGATCCAGGGGAGAGTTGGGCTCCCGAGACAGTTTCTTTGGAGCTAGTGTCTTCTCTTCCATCGGCCATCCTTGAGGAGCTTCCGCCGGTGGATGTTCCTGAGTCTTCAGCAGATGGAGAGCGACGGAGAGAGGTTCGTCCTCCCCCTCGTTGGGCCCGTAACACACTCCAAGATTCAGGGATCGAGGGGGTTCCTGAGGAGTGGGAACCCCAGGATGGACCGCGGAGGTCACGAAGGAATCACACATATTCTTCGGAGCTTGTTTGCTCCAACTATTGTTTGCTGACCCGTGTTATGCAGGATCGAGAGTCCACTTCAATGAAGGAGGCTTTGTAGTTTGATCATTGGTGGAAGGCCATGGAAGCCGAGTTGGAGGCTATTGAGAAGAATGGCACTTAGTCTCTTGTGTCTCGTCCCTCTCACAAGAAGGTGATTGGTGTCAAGTGGGTCTTCAAGACCAAGTATCTTAGCAATGGTTCTTTGGACAAGCACAAGGCTTGCCTTGTTGCTAAAGGTTTTGCTCAGCGCCCAGGCATTGATTTCCATGATACTTTTGCCCCCATTGCTCGTATGGCGACTATTCGAGTTGTTATTGCCTTGGTTGGCCATAGGAGATGGCCTGTTTATCAGTTGGATGTGAAGTCGGCCTTTTTGAACGGTGACTTGCAGGAGGAGATCTATGTTGAGCAGCCTCTTGGCTTTGGATCCTTGGACGGGAAAGTTTACAGGTTGAAGAAGGCCTTGTATGGCCTCAAGCAGGCTCCACATGCATGGAACGAGAAGATTGACTCATTTCTTCAATCGAAGTTGGGATATCTGCGCTCCAAGGCTGATCCGCAGCTTTATGTGCACACTTCCGAGGTTGGTCGTGTGTTGTTCGTGTTATATGTTGCTGATTTGATTCTGACAAGGGATCATGCACAAAAGGTCCGAGAGACCAAGACAGCTTTACATCATGCATTCGAGATGACGGATTTTGGGCTTTTTCATTTCTTCTTGAGTGACGAGATTTATCAGTCTCAGAGGGGGATTTTCGTCTCTAAACAGAGGTACTTTTAGGAGCTTTTGGTGACTTTTGAGATGGAGACTTATCGGCCCATTACTACTATGGATCCGAATTGGAAGGCCACTTCACACTCAGATTCTCCCATGATGGATGCTTCACACTACCGTCAATTGATTGGATCCTTGATTTGGCTTTTCAACACTTGTGTTGATCTTTGTTTTGTTGTGGGTCTTTTGGCAGGGTTTATGACGGAACCCAAACAGGTGCATTGGCATGATGCTCTACGGATTCCTTGGTATTTGAGGGGGACTTCTGACTTAAGGATTTTTTATCTCGCAGGTACAGATGCTTCAGATTTGGTTCTTACAGGTTGGAGTGATTGGGATTGGGCTGGCGATGTGGACCACCGACGGTCTACTACAAGCTACTGTTTTATCTTGGGTATAGGTGTTATCTCTTGGAGTAGCAAGAAGCAGCCCACGGTAGCCCTTTCTTCTACTAAGGCGGAGTATCAGGCTGCATCTTCCACCACATGCGAGGTTGTGTGGCTTCGGCGATTGTTGGAGGAGCTTGACTGCCCCCAGTCTCGTCCTACTCTTCTGCGGTGCGACAATGCGAGTTGCATTGCCTTGGTACGGAATCTAGTATTCCATGCTTAGATGAAGCACATTGAGATCCAGTATCACTTCATTCGGGAGAAGCTTTTGGATGGGACCATTGATGTGGAGTATTGCAAGACGGAGGATAATCTTGCAGATTTGTTCACGAAGGCGCTTCCCCAGGCTCTTCTTCAGCAACATTCCAGATACCTTAGTCTTTTGACCCATCCAGGATCTGAGAGGGGGTGTTAGCCAGTCATTTCCTGGACAGTACGGACGTCAGTGCCACATCAACACGTGCAGTCAAACAGGTTATTGCAATCGGACAATTTTTACTGTAGTCAGCTGCATTTAATGCAGCCGACCTGCTGCAGTTATTTCCTATTTTTCGGCTATTTATAGCCGGTTTTGTGGCACACTCCAGCACACATTATTCAGTGATTTCAAATTTTGATCTCGAGATCTGTTGGCTGAGACAGACTGTGCTCGGGCTGACGGAGATCAAGGTTATCAAGTCGGAGACATACGCAGATATTTCCTCTGTCCCCTTGTGTATTTTTGCACTCTTATACAGCATAGTACACTGCAGATTTTTTGCGTTTACACAGTCTCCTTTTCTCTCTTTCTCTTCTCTCTTTGTATTTACTCTCTCTCAATCTTTGTCCTATGCTTCCGCATTGCTGCACTTTGACACATTATCCACTTGGTATCAACATCTTGGCTTTTCTCCCCACGTTTGACAGCTCGGACAACTTGGGATTTGCGTTTTGCCGCCTAGGTCACTTCCCGGCATCAGAGGATTGCGGTTTGCTCCTTCGACAATTGGTGATCGTCTTCCATATCTCTGACAACATCAGAGGACTGCGGTCCGCTCCTTTAATAGCTGTTGTTCACTTTTAGTGATTACTTTGATAGCATGTTGCTCGAAGGACTGTGTTTCGCTCCCTTCAGTGTGCAGATTCTCCACGTGCTATCTTTTGATTAAGATAGGAGAGTGCAGTTATCTTTTGAGCTTCGGCTCCGTTGTATCAGCTTTTCTTCTCATAGCATGATTCAGTGCATCATCACTGTGTTCTTATGTTTCTGAGTTTCTCTTCTCTCTTAGTGGTTGTCCTACACACTTTGCATTACTCCCTGCAAACCCTATTGTCTCTTTGCACAGTCGCTTATTTTGACATCAGAGCATACCTGTTATTTTTGACACTCCTGACATTTGAAGTCTTTGAAACTGGGCACACTTCTTGAGGTACTTGTCAAATCCTAATTTTTGCTATAAATTAAGGTTTACAACTGAGATTCACCAAAATGTCCACCTCTAATGGTTGGATTGTTGTGTTAGAGTTTGGTGAAATTGAGTTGCTGACCTGGTTTTCCAATCCCAAATGGATTCACCAACAATAAAGGGATCATTACAGATTGTAATATTTAGGAGAAAGTGCATCAACCACGACCACTAGCTTTCCCTGGTCAAGAATATGCAATTGCCTTCACCAAAATGATGTCCAATTGTCGAGACATGGCCCCAAAAGTAGGTAGGAGCAGCCCAACCTCTCTTTCCAACAACTCCAAAATGCAAAAACAAGATTTCCCTCTCCCTTCAGCCCCAACTTAGTTTTCCTAACTTTGCATGGGCAAGTTTTGCTAAGTGGCAGCCTTCTAAATTGAATTTCCAGCATTATCCAGCCCATTAAATTACTTTTCAAAATATAAATTTTAAAAATTAGTTTAATAATTATTTCTATGCCTAGAAAAATAATCTAACCAGCCAACAATTAAATTGGCTAGGCCAATTTATCATCGAAGTGAATTAGCTCGAAACTAGCATTAATTAATTAACTAATGCCAATTCCCTAGTCTCACCACTGACACTAATGGCTAATTAAATGTTCTAGGCCAAGTTCTCACACCCGGTACCACCTAGTACCTGTCAAGCATAACTCATTACAACTTTTACCTTTGGCACCACCTAACATCTCGGGGTCTTGGGTCCCACATTGTGAAATAATTGATGCGCACCTTACATGTGCAAGTCACATTTGCACATTTTGATTAGGTTTTAATCATATAGTCGGCAAAAAGCTAGTCTATTTATACATGAGTGGATCCTCCCAAATTAGGGTTTGGCTTATGGATAATGGGACATACACTCTCTAGGACTGCAGATTATTTAATGAAACTTTGGTTAATTTGAGTTTTGGGGCTGTTTTAAAGAGCTAATCAGTTTATAATGTATTTTTAGCTCAACAAAATGGACTAGCCCTCAAGTTAGCGGGCCTGTAAAGGCACCCAAATAACAGCCTAAAAAAGAGCACGATACCATGAAATGCACATGGCTAACAAGTCCCCTAATGGCAGTTGGCATAGCATGTGGAGTTAATGATCTCAAGCTTGCAAACGTCGAAAAAAAACGGTGCAAGGAAGTGTCCTGTTCGTTGTGCCTCTAGCTGAAAATAATAGCCTGAAATTCGATCAGAATTTGACCTTAATCTGAAAGTCAAAGGTGTGACTCCAATAAAATGTGGCTGGACTACTATAAATCCTCGTTGGACTTGCCAAAATTTCTTTCACATTCAGATACTGCTGCCTCTAGTTACAACTTAGAAGGTAGGCGACTCTTGAATGTGTTGCTGTCTTTGATATGTACATTATTGAACTAAGAGGGAGTATATCTTGTCACACCTTCCTTTTAGAAAGAGTTTGGGACGAGATAGATGGTCTGATCAACTTTTCTAAAAAAATGTGGATTTATTTCAAGACAAAGTTGTTACCATGTATCAATGACGTGAAAAATGGTGCGACACCTAATGATTTAATCTTGAATTGCTTTGATTGTTCCCTAATGTGCTTGCTCCACTCGATTTAAACAACTAGGGCCTATTTATGTGATGGGTTTATTGCCAAGCTTTTGGGGATTTTGGTCAATAGGTATTTGTGGAGTAAGTTGAACAAGATGGCAAATCTGGGTTTGAGGATAATCCAAGATGCGGTGGTTCCTATGCAGTCTAGAAGTTTTACTTTTTGATGGATCTGACAACATTTTTGGATTTCTAAGAGTCCCAAATAGATTTGACTAGATTAAAGGATCAAATTTGGTGGCACACTCCACTTTCCAAATATGGGAACTTCTCATTGCTGAATTGTGCTTCAGTGAATCCTAAAGGTTTTTGACGTGTTCTGTTAATGATTTATCATGATATGTATGGTGAGAAATGGGTTATGGAGAAAGCAAATAAGTTTTGTCATGTAAGAATAGTCATGTTAAGTATGTGTTGCTTTAGCTTGGAGTTACAAAGGTTCATTGCTAGAGTAAAGTTTTTGTGTGGAGTATTTTGATAAGTGGTGTTCCTATGGGTGATAGTTTGCATGGTGATTTGGGAAAATGTCATCAGCTACCAATCTGCAGCCAGAACATCCCCATCTTGTATGCAATGGACTGGAAGTTTGGCATATCTGGATGACAAGGATGCCTTCATATTTAATTTGGCTTTAGGCATTCATGGTCATACTGGTCACGTTCAGGGATTGTTGCTGTGGCAAATGGGTTTGTGGCATCTGCAAGTTATCCTTTGTGTAGTGGCTACTCCATGGATGGAGATCGTCTGTTCCACTCCGTTTGGACTCTGATTTATATCTCGTCTTGAAAATTTCATTTTTCAGGATCAGCCTCCAACATTTTATTTTTCTGCTACTTGCCGGATGGCATTTAGGCTGCTTTTTTATTCGTGCATGTGATGCCAGATGGCCCCTTGTACATTAGAAGAGAGAATTCCCTCGTAGCTGTGCGGGTCTTTTGGTTGTTTTTAAAGCTGTATGTATGGCTTTTTGCATGCTGGCCAGAAAGTCACTTTGTAAACCACCTTTGCGCGTGGTATGCATGAGAGAGAGAGAGAGAGAGAGAGAGAGAGAGAGAGAGAGAGAGAGCAGGTGTAGCTCGGTTGGTTAAGTTGAATGCATGGTGACCAGATGGTCTCGAGTTGAACTCCTACCTCCACAGTCATTTAGTATAAATGGGACTTGAACCTGGGTCAATGGTTTGATAAAACAAGTGGCTTACCTCTAGAGTAGCCACTAGAGAGAGAGAGAGAGAGAGAGGTCCCAATGCCATCCCTTCGGTTTCTTTGTGACTTTTGTACTTTTCCAGTAGCTAAACATTACCCTTCATGAAAAAAAGAAGCTCCTCTTTTTCTCCCAAGATTTAGCTAGTTCCTTGGCGATGACAATAAGATGTAGAAGGCCTTGTTTTTCCCGAAGGCTTAGTTCCATGGGAATGAAAGAAGCACTTGCTTCAGTGGGATCACTAACTTTGTAAGTTTTGGGTCTATTGACCAACAGTGTCCTCGGTACATGCAGGCTTCCAAAAAGCTCAATGAAGAAAACACTTATGGATTCTTATTTCCAAACATTAAAAAAAACCTAGTTGTTTGTGTAACTCTGCAGAAATATTGTTCATGGGAGCGACAGTCCAGAAAATGGAGAGCGAGAGATTGGTTAGTTACCCTTGTCTTCTTAATAGGTTAGCTTGTCTTTCACTGTTACAACTTTCAATACAGTATTTAATTGTTTCCTCAAACATCATACTGTGCAGCATTATGGTTCAAAGAGGGCGAGTTGTTCCAGTGGGAGCAGACCCTGACTCCATGGTTAAGGGAGTAGCTTGGCATCTCAGCCATACAAAGAATGTGCTGTTTGCCAGAGCTGCTACTCTGTTGAAGTTTTCAGAAACAATCCTTGGCTTTTGGATAAGGATTGCCATTTTGTTCAAGAAGTTGGGCAGCTTGTCTTGTTCAAGCAAAGCCCAGCATGGCAGGCTGTTTATAATCTGTGCACATGCCTCACTCATGTCACAATGTCCTCTGAAATAAGTTTCTACCATTGTGATTAAGGGTCAGGTAATTCTTAACAGAGTAACTGACAGGTAGAGAATACCATAGTTTTTGGGAACAAGTTGAGCTATGTTTTCTTGAGCAGCTTCACCACCTTTACGTTTCAAACCAGTATTTTTACGAAATGAACCTTACAATGGGGCCACGCAATAAAATCTCTCTCTCTTGTGGCTCACCCTCGTCTCTGTGAAGTCTTTAAACAACAGGAGCTTACACTAGCGCAAGTCAAAGCTGGATGTCTGTGAAAGCATGTGGTGGAGAACACTATGTAGCCCCACAACAGGGCATCAAATCAGATCTATGAAGCTCTTCAGTATCCCATGTTTTTGCTGAGTGGGGTCATATGGAGATGACTTGAAAAGGTCAAGTAGAACAGGTTTCATGAACATAACAAATAAGCACTACACTTTTCCAGTTTCCAAGAGTTTTTTGCTTAAAAAGTCGGCGTTTTTAGATGTAAGTAAAGCTTCTTGTGATGACCTGAAAGCAAGAGGCCACTGACTACCGATTCTTTTACTCCAGTGACACCTCCAAATGCCTGCGCATTATGGCCTTGTTTTTCCCCAAATAAACACCATAGTATGAAAAGGTAAGTAGAGATTGCCCAACAAACCTCAAATCCCCAGTTCATGTAAAGGAGCATCACATATGAGCCTCCTCCAAGAATATTCCTCTTGAATCTCCGAGCAGATATGATGATTGTAAATCTAAGTGAAAAGGGAAACTCCAAGGCCAACGACTATATCACATCATCCATCGGATTAATAGTACTAACAATGTTGAATTTGAGATTCTCGAGGGGGAGAACATTAGACACTTTAATAGTGGCTATATAAATAAATAGTACATCTCATGCCACTATTTATATAAATGTCCCATGCACCCTCTTGATGTTTGTATTAACATGTTCATGTGTAATCTTGCATTCAATGTCCTAAAGCAAGAGCAATGGAAAAAGATGGTAAAAGCCATTGCTAATGTGGGTCCATATGAAGGATGGACTTGGTGTTATATACGATAGAGGACAAAAAAAGATCGATGAAGAGGAGCGGATTGATAGAACCCTTGATACTATTCGGGCAATATGGATAAAACATGATTTAGACTCAATTTTCTCAAGTTGTAGAAGAGTGAAGAAAATTTATCATGCATCTTCAAGCAGATACGATAATTATAGCTCTAATTGCTAGGTCCACTTTGATCACTTATACCTCCAACCTAGCAACAGTTGACCGAGGAAATTGGCTTGATAAAGATACTTTTGGCCCTATTCTATAAGTCCTTGGTAATAAAGACAAGCCAATGATTATTTCTTTTGACAAAAACCATTGGGTTCTTGAACCAGATGCGGTTGTATTCTTTGCTTGTTTGTGAGAGTAAATACATCCTTTGAATTGCCAGTTGAATAAGAATTCGGTCGTCTATGTTGAATTTTCCACATTAGTCCATGTTGTGATCATTTTATTACACATAGATACATATAACATGCTTGGATGTTATGGAGCATTGGTTTGAGGTTATAACCATTGAAAACTCATGATATGTCTTATTAATTGGAGATCACCACATCAAGATGTGGATATGTACTTTGGATGAACTGGACGTTGTGTTGATGTTTGAAGTAAATCGAGCCTTTGTAATTATAAACACAAGAACTAAAGTGCAATGTGCCATCAATAACTCGAAGGGGGTTCACATGAATGTTAGTAACCAAGAAGTGATTAGGAGTATACATTATAGAGCCCATATCATTGCTTTTAGGCATATCATGTTGGTATTGAAAGGCCTTAGAGACTTTAGCAACATAGTTGTGCACTGGGCTTGTAGGATATTTTCATGATGCTCATAATGTATAAGGTGTAAACAATTGATGCGATTGCTCAAGAATTCAAACCTCATTGTAGTTAAAAGGATTGTTCTATTGAGTATACTACATCCATTTTCACTAGTTCATAAACATATATGAAGGCAAACAAATCTTGGAGTAGCAACAATCCCTAGTGTATGAAAATAGAGGATTGTTGCATACTCACGTTATATTATGGGAGAGCAATGATGATATTGTATACATAGCTAATGAGATTGTTGCCCATATAATTGTGTGGGTGTAAACATGAACATGTATCTTGAACTCAGTTTTAGACTAAATATTAGTGTACAAAATGAGGGCGAACTTATGGTTTGACTATAAATATATTTGTAGAGAATGTCACAAAATGGTATTGAGCTAAAATAAGTATTACATGTTGAATTAGCCTCTTGAATAGCCTAAAAAATGCTTAATTAATAAAAACCCTAAAATGATGTGCAATTCGAGAGAGTTTCAAATGGAGGGAGATTTTAAGTTTTGAAACTTTTTAAAAATAGGTGGATCACCATTCATTTAGTCTAATCTTGTTTTTGTAGGTTTTAAGCCCTTTAGTTTTGCTATTCACATCTTGTTTAGGGAGGATATCTTAGCCAAGGTTGTACGCAACCTTGTCTACACCCATATAGAGCTTGTTTCTAGCCCTCATCGCATAGTCCATACCTTCTATAGCTATTGCCCAGCCCCTCTTGACTGTTGCTATTGTTTATACCTATTGGCTATTAACCTATCCGAACGATTGTAGAATTTCCTATGTTTGTAGCATGTTGCTATACAAGCTACCATGTCATCATCTTGATCTACATTTTTTATAGACTATCATACAAGCGACCACGTCATCAATTGACAATTGCATTGTTTGCTTTTCTCACTATGTTGTTTGCTTTTCTCACCCCTCTACACGTCTTGATTCAACACATCATCTATTGCGTTTGTTGTCCAACATTCGAGACATGAATTGGGGTAGAGATTTCATGTCTTGCACGGTTTGTTTGTTGCATGAGCCTTGTATATTAAATATTCATTTGGTTTTTTAGATCTTCAATGTTTTCATTGTCTTTGAGTTATCATAACTCTAACTGTGCTCTTTTGAGTTTATGCTTCATTGTACGCGTTCATTTATGTTTCTGCATTAGGGTATTTTGCACATGGTATTAGAGCAAGGTTCTCTTTGATGAAATCTTGGCTTGATTTGAAAGCCCTTTGCAAGAAGAGGAACAACAGGAGGGCAAGATGACTTTGAACGGATCTTCAATACATCATCATGATGCTCTTAAGCCTAACACATTGAAATGCAAGATGGAGTGGACTTCACAGCTTGCTCCTCCCTTCGACATTGCCAGAGACTCTTTGGACTACCGTCATGGAGTCCATAGAACATACGAGATCTCATGAACCGAATGCCATCTCATCCTCATGTATCGAGCTTAACAACAAATTGAAGGCAATTTTGAGTTTTTCCCTTTAGATTCACTGCATTGGTCCAATGATTTTGTAGGAAGGACGAAAGCTCCACAAAGGACTAGCCACTTTGATGTGCAAATTAACATAGAGTACAAACCATTTTCCTATACTATCTTCATCTCCATTTCTATCTCTTCCGTCTCTTCCATACACATCTTCACCTTTAGTTACTCCTTTGTCAAGTACGAAAATCAATACTTCTCAATCTTTTGGATTTACTTACTCTTTTTTGCAAGATGTTGGTGATGCTAAGGATGAAGGAACTCTTCATACCAAGTATTGGTTTATATGCCTTGAAGAGGATAGACTTTTCTATCTGAACTCAAGAAAATGTAAGTAAAAATTGTAAGATTTATCGGTGAGCGCTTCATATTTTCCTTCAATTTTTACATCTCATGGTCAATTTGATTTTGATGAATCATCTTTTTCAACATTTGTATTTAATGGACAAAAGAAACATGATTCATTTTCCACAACTACACCAATCACAAACCCATTTAATTTCCCACCCATAGGGACAATCTTTAAGACCTCGTCTTTTCCTAAGCCAGGTAGTATCTCCATGATGGAGTTTCATCCTTTTATATACATACTTTTGGGTTTTTCACGACGTGGAAATGCCACCCAGCCATTACTGAGTGTGGATCGATTAGTACCACAGTTTGCCTTCATGGCATTACCTAGTGGACCTTCTAATCATTTTGCTATATCCTAGGACATCACCTCCCACTCCCCCTCTACCACCTCCTTTTTATCCATCTTATTCCACTTATTTGACACGTCATGGTTCTTTATTCTCATTAGCCAAACGTGCCTTATATAACGAGACTCGTTTTAACGAGTTGAACTTCACTACTTTGTCGAATCTGATGAGATATATACTTGACTCATAGAACCTATGGGATATTGTTCAAGGGTTGAATCCCCAACTTGATCTTGCACTTATTCCATACGAGGTTGTTTGCTCATGGAAGGCTAGGAATGCCTCCACTATTATCGAATTGATGCAAGGTCTATTACTTGAATTTTATTCATAACTTTAGCATTTTGACTTAGCATTTGAACGTTGGACACACTTGATTGATCGCTATGTGGCTTGGGATATGACTCATCGCATCAATTTGGATTATGAGCTCTAGAACTTTAAAATCATTGACTAGGATGACTTGAAAGTCAAGTTGACAGAGTTTTTGTGCCTTCTTGTGGAGTTTTCTACCACGGGGAATTCTAAGTCCTTAGATGATCAAATCACATTGTTTCTTAATAAGTTACCGAGGAAATACTATCATTTTGTGTAGGAAGTGATCTCATATCCCACTACGCTCACATTCTATAAATGTGAGTGTTAGCTGCTATGTTATACTCCGCCATTTGATTAGTTTCATAGTATCACCTCTACAAGTGGGACTCTTGTTACTTCTTCTCGAAAGGGGCAGAAAGGGAAGTGTATAAAAAATCAAAACTCCAATCAAAATAAAAAACAAAATCTAGCTCAAAATCAAAATCAAGCTAGTGAGACCCAAGGAAACTCCTAGTCATCTCTAAAACTTGAGTGGCAAAATTTATCGAAGAAAATTGGTATTGTCAACATTGTCAGAAGGTTGGTCACTTTGACGAGGAGTGTCGATCAAAGGCAAAAGGCTCAACACTATAAAAACTAAGACTTAGACCTCCTCCCCTTAGTCGGGCAACCCCCAACAGGGAAGGCAAACTAGTGGCAACCCTCAATATAGGGACAATGGTGAGGCCAAACCCACACTACCATCGGTTAGTTATCACAATGGACAATGTTCTCAATACCAGAGTACTTGTTTGACTGGTCTCTATAGAGGCCCATATCATCTCTGTAGAGACATGTGAGTGTGTGAGTCTCGTCCACATTTGCGAGTTGCCTCCTGATGAGGCAACTTTAGAGGCCCACTCATCATAGTCGAGTATTTCAGCTACTCCTTAGATTATGGACAGTGGAGCTACTCATCATATGATCCCCATCAATGACATTTTCATTTCCCGAGCCCTTGTAGCCGAGTGAGTTTGAGTTGGGAACAGCTCCTTAATCAAGCTTTAGGCTCATGGTTATATTAGTTTCACCACTAACCAAGGCCCGGATCACACTATCTTGGATGATGTATAGTATGTCCCCGAACTTGGGGCAAACCTTTTATTCGTTAGCTTTGTCGGTTGGGACGAGCAATCTTCTTCACAGTGACCATAATAGTCAAGGTCCTTGAGGTTTAGTGATTGCATGCGGTGATGCACAACCTAGTGGCTAGTGTACCACATGGCACACTTTCTTTTCGAGCCTATAGCCAAGAGTTGTGAGTTCCACCGCTTTCGGGCTTTAGCCACTACATGGGAGCCTACAAGCACTCAGCATCTTTAGCATTTTCGCTTAGGACATTTTGGAGATGACTCTCTTTATGAGTTGTTGCCTCGATAGATGCTTAATGGCCTTCCACACCTGATGTTATCTTGGGATATCTGTAAAGCTTGTCAACTCGAGAAGTAGCATCGTACCCCATTTTCTCAAAAATCTTCACATTGAGTTGAGGCGCCTCTTAGATTGATTCATGTTGATCTTTATAGGCCGATATCCCCCACTGCCTTGAAAAGTGCATTGTACTTCTTTTTTATTGTGGATGATCATTCTAGATACATGTGGATATACTTTCTCAAGCATATGTACGATACCTTTACATATTTCTCTACTTGGATGCTACTGGTACATAACAAGACTAGTTTTCATGTAGGATGTGTGAGGAGTGACAATGGGGGCGAGTTCACTTCCCATAAGTTTTTCGAGTTTCTACAAAACTATTTCTACAAACTCCCCTTCTCACAATGGAGTCGTGGAGCATAGGAAGTGGATCATTGTGAACATATCACACTCTATGTTGTTTGCAATAGAGCTTCCCAAGTGCCTTTGGGTTGAGGCTATTAACACTTTGGTGTACATCCTCAACCAGTGTGTGGTTGTAGTTGTCACTTATAGGACTTTGTATTTGGCAATTTTTGACTCTTGATGTGTAGTTTTTCACTTTAGAGTCTTTGGAAGCTGTGCTTACATGCACACTATGGATGATCACATAGGAAAGATCACTCCTAGAGTTGATCTCTTGATCTTTGTAGATTACTCCTCTGAAGCAAAATCCTATCATTTATTCAAGAAGGAGAAATGTAGTTTTTCATGAGAGGGATCTAGTGCAGTTTTTTGCATCAGGCTCTGAGTCAATTTCTCATCCTACACCATCAAAGATAGTGCCTACTAAGCCAAGCCTCCTAAACTTATATGTGTGTATCACTTTAGAGGGAAGTCAGCTATATCTCGCTTTATGTTGATGATTTACCTATCACTGGCTTAAATTCTGTTGCCATAGCAAAAATTAAGGCCCATCTTTGTGCTACTTTTGAAATGATAGACCTTGGTTTTTTGTATTAATTTTTAGGGATGGAGATAGTTCAATCTAGGAGAATCATTTTTATGTTACAACAGAAGTACACTCTTCAATTAATAGACTAGTATTGCACAGAATAGACATGGGCTTCAGCCACACCTCTTGATCGCAGTATTCATCTTTTTAAAGGTACTCTAGGTTAGCAAGCATACCTATAGATTTGTGGTAGGGAAACTTCTTTGGTTGATTCATACTAGGCCAGATTTAGCTTACTTGGTTAGTTTTCTTAGTTAGTATTTCACTGCACTTAGGATGTCACATTGAATTGTATGTCTCTGTGTTTTGACATATTTGCAGTGTACTACTCTTATGGCCTGACTTATGGTTCTGGTTTGTGTTTGCAGGGATACACTAACTCTAATTGGACAAGAGATGCTTACACTTGATGTTCCCATGGTGGCTACTTCTTTACCTTGGGCATGACACCTATTTCTTGGGCCAATCATAAGCAAGGGATTGTGGTGGCTTTTACAATCAAGGTTGAGTATAGGACTCTCTTTGATGGTACCATAGAGGCTATCTACTTGAGGATTTTACTTGCAACACTTTGGTTTCCATGTGACTCTTCTATCGTTGTCTATTGTGACCATAGAGTAGGTTGAGCTAGGTACCATCTGTCAAGATTGTGGGAGAGAAGGAAGGAGTCTCACTTGTAGCTTTCTTGCTTGCACAATGGGGGAATACACACAAAGGTGGAGGCTGAAAACAGTTTTCCTCTTCTTAGTTGTGTAAGCCAAAAGAACTCTCATACAAGGAAATAGAAGAACCCTATATATGGGTCTCCAACCAAACTCAAATAACTAAGGTGGCATACTAACTGAGCCACGAACTAGAGTAGATAAGGATAGCTGTCATCTAGCTATTATTCATGGGCGGTGCACCAACCGCATCTGCAACTGACAAGTCGGTGACATAAATGCACAACGGTCACCCTGGCATATCACGAGTGGAGCTCGATCTCTCAACACTCCCCCTCGAGCTCAATCCCAATTCCTGCACACCAAGCAGGTCTCTGAACTTACGCAGCTTCTCTGCGCCCAATGCCTTCGTGAATATGTCAGCTACCTGTTTCTCTGTGCTGACATAAACTAGATCAATAAGACCTAGTAAAACCCTTTCCCGCACATAGTGATAATGCACCTCAATGTGCTTTGTTCTAGCATGATAGACTGGGTTATTTGCCAAGTGTATACTGCTCATGTTGTCACAATAAATGACAACTAGCCCATCTGTAGGTTGATGCATATCATAAAGTAGCTTATGCAACCAAGCTACCTCACATGCAGCCATTGCTGCACCCCTGTACTCGGCCTTTGTGCTCGACAAGGCAACTGTAGGCTGTTTCTTGCTGCTCCAAGTGACTGCAACACTCCCAAAAGAGAACACATATCCACTGGTAGATCGTCTATCAGAAATACTACCAGCCCAATCAACATCAGTGTATCCATGCACCTGTATCTGAACCCCAGTCTCATAAAATAGTCCATACTGCAATGTGGACTTCACATACCTGAGTATGCGTCTAGCCGCATCCAAATGCGATTTCCTTGGAGCCTACATAAACTGACTTACCAATCCAATAACATAGCTCAAATCTGGCCTGGTAATAGTCATATAAATCAAACTTCCTACTATGCGTCTATACATAGTAGGGTCTTCCAGAAGCTCACCTGCATCTGCGCTCAGCTTCACATTCTGCTCCAAAGGAACTGAAATAGGCTTACAGCCTGTCATCCCATATTTGGACAGCATGTCCAATCCATACTGGCTCTGCAAGAGCTGTATCCCACTTGGTGATCTAATCACCTCAATGCCCAAGAAATAACGCAGCTCTCCCAAATCCTTCATCTCAAACTTCTGCTTCAATAGCATTTTCACATGAAGGATATCTTCATCACTATCACCTGTCATAATCAAATCATCAACATAAATGACAAGTAGCATAATACATTTCTCTGTTTTTCTCACATAAAGTGAGAAATCTGCCTTGGAAATCTGAAAGCCAATAGTGACAAGATACTGTCGTATCTTGTCAGACCATGCTCTAGGTGCTTGCTTCAAGCCATACAAGGCTTTCTTCAACCTGCAAACAAACTCAGGATGAACAACATGCACATAACCTGGTGGCTGCTCCATATAGACCTCTTCTTGCAAATCACCATGCAAGAAGGCATTCTTTACATCCATCTGATGTAAAGACCATCCCTTTGATGCAGCCATAGCAATGACTGCTCTTACGGTTGCCATCCTTGCAATCGGACTAAATGTTTCTTCATAGTCAATGCCATATGTTTGTGCATACCCCTTGACTACTAATCTTGCCTTGTATCTGTTCATAGAACCATCTGCATTGTGCTTCACCTTATAAACCCACTTACAGCCAATTGCATTCTTACCTTTAGAGAAAGGTACCAATTCCCATGTAGCATTTGCTTCCAAGGCATCCATTTCTTCATCCATGGCTTTCTCCCATTTTTCTTTTCCCATGGCTTGCTCAAAAGAAGTGGGTTTTGGTTCCTGTATCACTTTGACCATATATGCATAGTGAATGGCTGTAAATCCATCATATTTCAGCCTATCCACAGGATACCTAGCTCTCGTAGACCTGCGCAAAATAGGTTCACTCCCAGGTGCTCTCAAAACATCCCTGGTCTTTCTTACTCCAGGTGTAACAATAGAAGGAATACCCAACTCATCATCAATGCTCTGTTCTGAGCCACTGGATTCACCATCCACATAAGAGTGACCTACATTCACATCAAACATGGGCTGATCAACCTTCTCTTTTCCTTTTCGTGATACCTGCATACCACTATCTGCATTGCTTTGAGAAGATTCTCCTGATCTCAATCTGCCTGTCCATGGCGAAGAATGTGAACCACTGCTAGAGGACGCTCCAGGTCCACTAATATTTTGTGACTGCTGCTGTGAATTCTGTGCAGCATTACCATTTTGTGCATCTACATCATCAATCACATTTACTGGTTTATACCAGCTACTCATCTCATAAAAAACATCTCTGCTCACTGTAAACTTACGAGTAGAAGGGTTATAGAATCTATACCCTTTTTGCTGCAAAGAGTAACCAATAAAGATGCACTTCTCAGCTTTTGGATCCAACTTGGATTTCAACTCATCTGGCATATGTACATAGGCAATGCAACAAAAAATTTTCAAATGAGAAATATCTGGTTTCCTACCAGTATACCTCTCCTTTGGAGTCATCCCATGTATTGCTGCAGTGGGAGTCCTGTTCATTATGTAGACTGTTGTAGCAACTGCTTCAGTCCAATAAAAATCTGGCAAGTCTTTTTCATTGAGCATGGCACGAGATACCTCTCCAATATGCATGTTTTTCCTTTCTGCAATTCCATTTTGTTGTGGGGTATGACTGCATGAATATTGCTGCTTTATGCCATGCTCCTGCAGGAACCTTGCAAACTCATTTGAGAGGTACTCTCCCCCTCCATCTGACCTTAGGCATTTTATTTGCAGGCCTGTTTCTTTTTCAACCATAGCTTTAAGAGTTTTGAAATGTCCAAAAACTTCACTTTTCTTTTTCATAAAATACACCCAAACTTTTCTGCTATAGTCATCAATAAAAGTGACAAAATAATGACAGTCTCCAAGAGATGCAGCTTTAGTAGTCCACACATCAGAGTGGATTAATTCCAATGGCTTCTCACTCTCTTGAACATGTTTAGGAAATGGTTTCCTTGCCTGTTTTCCAAATTGGCAGGCTTCACATATCTTATGCATTTCTGCAACCTTGAATTTAGGCAATCCTGCAATAATATTTTGGGCCTGCATTGATTTAAGTCGCTGTACATTAACATGACCAATGTGTTTATGCCAGATATCAATATCTGCAACTACACCGGTCCCATGTGCAAACATTGCTGCACTCAATTCAGGCATGTCTGCATCCAACGTAAACATTCTGTCCTTCTTCTTTCCTTTTACTATCAAGCGACCTTTATTTTTCATATCCTCAACAAAGCATCCATGAGGATTAAATCTGACCTGCAAGCCCTGCTCAACCATTTGACCAACAGAAACCAGATTCTTGGTGATATTGGGGACATGAAATACATTGGATAGGTATTTCTTTTTCCCATCCTGCATAGACAAATGAATTTTTCCAATCTGCACAATAGGATGTGTAGTATCATCACCAGTCTCCACAAATCCTGGTTTTTCCATTTTCCTTACATCCTCCATCCATTCTGCATGACCTGTCATGTGGTTTGATGCACCTGAGTCAACATACCATACATCATTGCTTTCTTCTGTACTTGTCACAGAATTGTTCATGTGCTGCACCATAAACAAATGCTCATTTCTATCATCACCCTGTCTACTAGAAGATGCATAATTCCCTTGTTGCAGTTTTCCATTCATGATGTCATTCTGCTTTTTATAGCAGTCTTTAGCCATATGATCCATTTTACCACAGTAGTAGCATTCAACATTACTGTTTGCATTTTGGCCTCTTTGCCATCCACCACGACCTCTTTGGCTCCCCCTACCTCTAGAGTTACCACGTCCTCCTCCATAGGACTGGTTTTCTTGAGTTTGCTGCATATTCTGATTTCTACCACGGCCTCCAAATCGGCCTCCTCTACCTCTGCATCTACCTCTTCCAGCATTTGAGTAGAAGACAGCTTCTTTTGAAGTTCCTCTTGAAGAAAATGCACCACCATTTCTCTGCTCCTCAGAAATTAGAAGAGCAATCAACTCCTCAAAATCAGGAAATCTTTCACGAACTGAAATAGATGTCCGAAACTGTGCATAATCCTTTCCTAGACCATTCAAGGTCACAGAAACTAAATCATCATCTTCCACTGGCGACCCAATGGAAGCAAGTGCATCTGCAATCTTCTTCACCTTCATGTGGTAGTCATTGATGCTCATATTTTCTCTTTGCACATTGTGCAACTCTTGCTTGAGTTGCATTTTCCTGGCTTGCGTATTGTGCTATACATTTTTGACAAAGTATCCCATGCCTCCTTTGGCGTACTTGCATCCTGAATATGCACAATCATAGAGTCTGAAATACTAATAGATAGCCAGTACATAACTTTTCTGGCTCTCTCATGCCATGCTTTGAATGCCTGCATTTGCTGTTGATTGGGAACATCAGGAAGAATTGGTTCTTCTTCATTTCCTGCAACAAATTCCCAATATCATTTTCCCATAAGGAAATTCGTCATTCTAAACTTTCATGCTTGAAAGTTGTTCTTGTCAAGCTTTTCAGTGACAATCTGTGAAAGAGAATCAGACGCCATTACATAACACTGCAAAAAATCCTGTCACTGCAAAAAACACAGCTTTACCCTCACAAGGGCAAATCTACAAAACTGACGAAAGTGGTATTTGACCACACAGTCACTTCCTAGTGACGATTTTACATAAACAGGAACCAAGGATGATTTTGTAACTCCCAATGTCTCTGCGCACAGGCATACGATGCAATTTCTACAGTAACTTTTCACCGACCTATAGAACAGTGGCTGCACAGTGTAAAACTGGGCCTTTTCCTGAGCGCGTGCAGAAAACTTCCGTCGCCAAAACACGTCCCGAAATGGCCTCAAATCAAAAAAACAGGGTCGCCGAGGGCTAAAGCCCCCTCCGCAGCATATACTGCCCTCTTGCTTCATCGCGAAGGGCGTCTCAACCTGAGACAATGCACTCTTGCAATTTTCGGCTGTGCTACTTGCAGAGATCTGCTCCCAAAACAGAAAATGAAAGCAACACTGCTCCTCTTACCAGAACACCGCGAGCTTGGCTTGCTTTCTTCAGCTCCTTACCACGAACAAGGCTCTGATACCATGTTAAGATTGTGGGAGAGAAGGAAGGAGTCTCACTTGTAGCTTTTTTGCTTGCACAATGGGGGAATACACACAAAGGTGGAGGCTGAAAACAGTTTTCCTCTTCTTAGTTGTGTAAGCCAAAAGAACTCTCATACAAGGAAATAGAAGAACCCTATATATGGGTCTCAAACCAAACTCAAATAACTAAGGTGGCATACTAACTAAGCCACAAACTAGAGTAGATAAGAATAGCTGTCATCTAGCTATTATTCATGGGCGGTGTACCAACCGCATCTGCAACTGACAAGTCGGTGATATAAATGCACAATGGTCACCCTGGCATATCACGAGTGGAGCTCGATCTCTCAACACCATCTGCCTACAAGTTTATGCTTTAATAAGCTAACTTTGCAGACATATTAACCAAGGCGGTCAATCGACCGATGCTTCAAACTTGATACCTAGGATTGGCTTGGATACACCCTTTCCTACTTCTTCTTTAGATTGACAACTCCTGCTTCTTCAGATTGACAAGGAGAGGGTACTTCCCTCCAGCTTTCCCTTCTAGTTTGAGGAGGGAACAATGTTCTTCTCTTAGTGTTGATAGGATGTTTACAATTTCCTTTTTAGACATTATGTATATTGTACTTTGTAGGTGAAAGAAAATTCGAAGTAAAAGTGCTAGCTTTTCATTTTTTGGAGCTTCAATGTATTAGTATTGGACACTTTTATTACTTCATGTAACACCATATTAATTGTTGTATTATTTTATGACAGTTGGGTTCACACATGTATACATTGTAAAATTTCTCCTAGTTGTATTTGATGCATCTTCAACTATTGTGTGGGTTAGCAAAATGAAAATGTAATTATAATAGTCTAGGCTAAGTCCAATTGGTCTAAGGTAGAAACATGCATAAAGGGAGAGCCGGTAAAGAGCCTATAAAGTGGGTAGAATATCCAAAAAGTAGTGGAAATCCTAACCCTAATTGATAGGGGCCTAATCCTAATTCACAAGGACATGTAACCCTAATACTAAGGGGCTGAGGATAATGAAGCTCTTCATCATCTTTTTCTTCTTTTTTCAAATGCTTTGGTAAGAGTTTTAAGTTTGAGGTTGTGTGAAGAAATGTGATTGTGAGAGAGTGAGGGACTATGTGGAAAAGCTCTTCTCCATTTTTTTTCTTAGGAAGTTAAGTTGATAAGTTCACTATACCTCAAAGCTAGTCTTGTGTTCTTTATTTCTAGGATTGGAGAGAAGAATGCATGGTGGGTTAGAGCAAAGTGTTAAGATGATTAAGTGAGAGTTAGTCGACCATGGTGAGTTATAGCTTTTGAAACAATAAAAGTCCATCCAATGTCTTGCATATTGTGCATTTAGCTCAACAGGGAGAATTTAAAGATATGTAGGTTATCCTCTAGATTTTGGTCTAATAGTGACCGAGAAATGCAAATGACTCAGATCTAAGGTGAGAAAGATAAGATCATGGAAGTTGACAAATGTTCTCCTTAGCTGGGGACACAAATTTCTGGCCATAAACAAGTTCATCTCACCTTTGGCCCTATTTATTCTAGTAGCTTGCCCAACATAGTGGCAAAAACTTGAGAAACTTAAAATGTATTTTCTATGGAATTTCAACAACCCTTGTAGGTGGCATTCTATTAATTGGAATACTGTAAGTACTCCTAAACTCTCGAGGAGCTTCGTCCTTGAGCGTGTGGATGATAGATCTCACACACTCCTTTTTCGGGGGGGAGCTTATGGAGTGAGCATTTGAGTGAGATTTTTTGGGCAACCTCCATTTCTTATTTCACATAGTCCAATTATTCCACCCCTAGATATTTTCACCTTCACTATCACCATCACCACCACCACCACCACCACCACCATCATCGCTGGTGCCATTTTCGCCACCGCCACCACAACTACCTCCACCGCCACTACCACCATCTTTGCCACCACCACTGCCGCCACCTCCACCACCACCACCACTACCCTAACCACCTCCATGATTGCCACCACTACGTTCACTATGTGTACCTCTCTCTCTCTCTCTCTCATCTCTCATTCTCAGGCATTGAAGATTTGCTACTGGTCGGTCTATTGGCAACCTAAAAAATTAATAAAAAAACCCACAACACTCAAATAAGCAGTATGCGACATTTTTACAAAGGAAATTTGCTTTTTGTTGATGTTTGATGGTTGAAATGGAATTCATATGGAAAAAAACTTTGTTTGGAGCTTGTTTACATTAGGATTGAGGGTTGTGCATAAAAGAATTGCATATCCATAATAATAAATAATCACAATAATTAAATTAAAGTCCAAAAAGTGTATTTTTTGTGTAAAAATGAAGGTTTTATTGGTTTTGGGTAGGTAAAATAGCTATTCTGAGACAAAACATATTTCAGTTGTCATAATCAATCCCTAATCACAAATAAAAAAAATTCTATTTTTATGCATAAATAAATAGAGAAAATAGCTAAAAATAGAAAAAAATTAGAATTTTCACGTTATAAAAATCTAAAAAATTATGATTTGTGGTTGTGGCTATATAATAAAGCTAAGGCATGAATTTTGGCTTCAATTCGGCTTTGTTTATGTGTTATAGTTCATAGTTTTTTTGTTTTATGCGAAAATACATACAAAAATAATACCCTACACCTATGGAATGCATCATAACCTAAACGTTAGAGGGAAAGGGCGAGGTTAAGAGATTAAGAGGGTTGAGAAGGTGTGATTCTTTGAAATATTTGACTATGCATTCCATTTAGAATTATGATTTTTCAGTTTAAGGGGCTAGTAGCATGAGGAATTGGTGCTAGTCTCCATACATCGAAGCATATGTTTATTGAAAATCATGAAAGGATTGTTTTTTCACATCACAAAGTGCTGATTTGATAAATATTATTTGTGCACTAGGATCATATACACTATGCATAACGCATGACATGGTATCGCTCTTGGATTGCATAGCAATTGTCTTCCTAGGATATGACTTATACGTGGACTGGAAAGGAGCCTTTGCTGTAGGTTAGTTGTACGCTTTCCTTGGGACTGTTTGGTGAGGATCTATATATTCATGGATCGTACAAAATAAGAAAAGAGTGGAGTTTTTGCATTATGTTTTATATGTTGGAGCGATGCATCTTGGGGCCAATCCCTCAGGTGTAGGAGAGTCGCAGTGGAGCCGTGGCAATTAGCCGAGAGGAGCTTCCTTATGTTTGTGTTACGAGGCACTATGCCTATATGTTATGGGATCTCCCTCTGAGGAGAAGAGAAGGTAAAGGTTGGACTACATATTAGCTACAAACGCATAATTAAGTCTATCTAGTGTACATCGGTGTATTACAGACACTCCTGGACTGCGAGGTCGTGTGGTGGGGTTGTCTGTTGTGTGCGTGAGGTCTGGCTAGTGCCATAGCCAGTGTCGGCCCATTTTAGGTCCCATCAGTGGTGCGTTTGCCGGGAGCCGCTAGTAAGTGGTGGTTTCGAATCTAGGATTTTGAGGGACCAAATAGTTGGTTTATGTCCTCTGACAAGAACTGTCAAGCCGAAATACAAAAAGCATAACGTGCTGAGAGGGCTAGACAACTGTTGGAGATTGTAAGGCATTATTCCCCTCAAAGAAGCAGCCCACTACGCATAATCGATAGTGGTTCTAATAACCTAAGTGTCATAGGTAGCCCTTTGAGTGCAAACAGAAGTCTTAATACTTCCCCACTTGGAGTCAATCAACCCACTTCAAGTGGGGGTGTAGTTTTACCTACACAAACTCCTGTTGTCAATCTGGTTGTAGCCACCATGGCACAACCCATTGCAATTCCAGCAGGGACACCGGATTTACTGGGATTAGGAGCATCTTTGCCCATCTTCCATGGGTTAACAGAAGAAGATGGAGAACTTCATATTAAGGAGTTTCAAATGCTCATGTTCAATTATCGAATCAAAGATGAAGGACACCTAATGATATTCTTCGATATGACGTTAAAAGAAAGGATAGCAGTATGGTATCACAGTCTAGAGGCCAGAATCATAACTAGTAATAACCAATTCTTCACGGCCTTCTGTAGAGAGTTTGCTCCTAAGAGGGGTGGACAGTATTGGTTGCGTGTCTTGAATGTAACACGCCAAGAGCCAAATGAGAATGTCCAGGCCTATGCCAAGAAGCTAAAGCAAGTTCTTCGCAAACTTAACACTTATATCCCCATTCCATTGGCTGCACAATTGCAATATTTCCTTCATGGATTAGATTTCAATATCCAGGTGTAGCTTAGTAGTGTTGCTTTTGGCCGACATTGACAGTGCTATTACCCAAGAAGGAGTAGAGTTGCACTTGCAAGCGACTTACACAGCAAGGATAAATTCGAATGGTAATAATTTGGCACTGACCAACGGGAGTCAAGGGAACCCCATGTCAAATGCGAATGGCAGAGGGAGTATCATGCCAAATCTGCCTATATTACCAGCTCCTCCTAATAGTACGACTATGCCTATGGGTAGTCAGACAGGTCCACTACATAGTGGAGGCCAAATAACGAATCCTAATGTTGTCCTAGTAGGTCAACGACCAATTCCTAATCAAGTGGTTAGGCCAATGGGACGTCAGATAGTTGATCGCGGCTATGAGTCGAGTGACTCTAATGTCCTTAGCAAAGTTAAGGACATGATGAAGCACTACACCGATATGATTTCTGAACAATATAGACAAATAGATGTGGATATCAATTTTCTTAAAAAACAACAGAATTTGATAGGGAGCCAACACCCTGAAGAGGGTGCCCTCTCAAGATTCAGTTGTAAGTGGTGTGGTGGCCAACATTTCCCTAGGAATTGTCCGAATATCAAATGCAATATTTGAGGAAAGTTTGGCCACTTAGCTGCTGCTTGTTGGAGTAAGATCAATTCTCTCCAACAAGGGAGTAAACTGCCAGGTCCAGTTAACCATCGCGCACAAGGGAATAATCTCCAGCAAGATGAGGGACCAAGATAAATACTGCAATGAGGAAAGGCTATTGTAGAGGAGTTGCCTCATGGCAATGGAGTCAGTCTTATTCAATGACACTGAAACTTCTAATTTATGAGTTGTAACAAGAGATCAAAAGATTACAGAGGGTGATAAAGGAATTGTAAAACCTGTCAAGCGAAACCCTAAGCAAGATGCTAGGGGAAAGCAAGTGAATCTTGATATGGAAGGTGGACCTCTAAGGCTTGTTGATAGTAAAGTTGATCCCAAGAAGGATAAGGGATTGTCAAGAAAGAAGGAAAAAGTTAAAAAAGAGGCACCAAAGTCGGTCCAAAGACCAAAGGAGAGAATGGTTTGGCATGAGAAGAGAACTTTGGCTAACTACCATGACTTTGATCTAGCAAGTTTTCTTTGTGAAGTTAAACTAGACGTGAATCTCTTGCAATTGATTAAACTTTCTCTAGGAGTACGCAAGGAATTCAAGAAAATCCTGCGTATTGGGTATATTGTAGAACCTTTGGGCATAGCACGAGTAGGAGAAGATTGGTTTGATCATGCTGAAAAGCATTGCCCTAGGGTTCCAGCATACGTGGATGGAATATTACCAGAGCACGCTATCGTGGACACTAGATCCTCGTTCAATATCATGAGTCTAGACTTGATGGAGAGGCTAGGTCTAGAAATTCAAAAAGACAACTTCACACTTCTTAAGATGGCGGATGACAGTCTAAGACAACCAGAAGGTTGCATCACTAAAGTCCACATTACAGTTGCGAGCGTGGAATGCTATATGGATTTTAGGGTGATAAGGTTTGTAGGACATCCTAGCTATTGAGTTTACACGTGGAAGGCTATGGTCCCAGTCTGGGGCTCTTAGGATTAGCGCAGTTGTCAAAGCCTTCTTCAACTCTTTGCCGCTTGTCCTTGCCTCTTGGCACCCAGCAAAATCATACCCTATCGCCTTTCTTGAACTTCATGAATCGCTTTGGTAGATCTTGCGGTTTTTTTTGCTCCTTAACTTTCAACTGCCTAGGTTGTCATTTTCTCTCCTCCCTAAGCTGTACGCATCTTAGGTGGACTGGTAGGTCCCCCTTGGTATGTTTGGTATCAGGTGGTTGGGGTATTTTAGGATTGCTATCTGAGCTTACTTCTGACTCAAAATTGAACTCTCCGTCTTCGCTAGAAGAGGGAGTTTCTCCCAACTGTCGTAGCTCTGAATGTGATTTTGTTTTAAAAATTAGTACAACACTTGGTTGGTTGAGCCCTCGCTCGTTCGTGATCAATTTTCCCTAAGTGTTCCAACCAAGTGTGATCACACTCTATTTGCATGATTTCTCTCTCAATTTTAAGGGTACTCCTCTTCTGTGGGTTGGAATCTACTTGTATTTGCTCAATCACATGCCGTCAGTGTCATACTCTATTGTGTCAATCTCTCCTTCACTCTCTTCACTGAGGGAACAGTAGTCTTTGTACTTGTCATCCGAATCATCCTCCTCCGACTACTCGTCATCTCCTAGGTCTCCTAGGTTTAGATGTTTTTTTTCTTCCTTGTCTGTGATGACTAAGGCCCAATTATACGTCAATTTTAGATCATGTATGTTGGTCCACTTCCACTTGGATTTGTCCATAAGATCTTTGAGGGGTTTAAGGTTAGCGGCTAGGTTTCCAACTAGCTTGTTCATCAAGTACTCTAAGATTGCATGGAGCTGTAGCTTGTTAATCGAGACCTAGAACATGGCAAGGGTGGTGGGCCAGCTACAAGAGCTTCTGGTCATCATGTATAATGGTACTGAGGGCTCATTTGGGGGCTCACCAGCTATCTTAATAGCTTGCTTATATTCCTCCTCGTCACTCAAGAATGGCAGATCTATGATGTCAAAGTCAACTCCATACTCATGTTTAAAACCTTTAGCAACAAGCCTTGCCTTATAAGCCGGCTTGGGGTGTCCAAGGGTACTCTTCAACTTATACACCCATTTGCATGGTAGAGCCTTCTTGCCATTAGGCAAGGAAACCAAATCCCAAATCTCATTCTTATGCAAGGAGTCCATCCCAGACTGCATAGCCCTCTCCCAGGAGTGACTATCACCCTTGTGCATAGCCTCATCATAAGTGAAAGGCTCTCTTGCATCTATAACCAAGACATAATGCATTAAGGGCTAAAATCTGTCAAGGGGGTGTCTATCTCCAATAGAATGCCACACTGCAGGCTTTGCTGCCTACCCAACATTCTGTCCAACACGCTGGCCATGAGTGCCTACTATTGTTGCAGGCTGTCCAGCTGGTTGTACAAGAGCTCATGGCTCCTCTTGAAATATAACCATGCGTATCTCCACTATCTTCTTAGGCTGCCTATGCATCTTGTCTTCATGGAAAACTACAATCATGGTGGCTGTGTATGACTTTTCACACCTGCGGATCCCATAGACGGTAACCCATCTCTCCTGCATCACCATAGCCAAGGAATATACATTTAACTAACAAGTTTTTTGTAATGGAGGGCACATGTAATACATCATGCAATATTTTCTTTTGTCCATCATGTATGACCAAGGGTACTACGTCCTTATTCTCAATGGTGTGTTGAGTATCATCCCCTGTACACACATATCCATTCTTTTCAGGAACCATATTTGTAAGCCAATCACCATGAGGTATCATGTGATTTGAAGCTCCAAAATCAATGTACCAAACATTATCTGTTTCAACATTCTTAGGTTCACGACGTGCATTCAATCTCGCTCATCCTCACGACTAAAGATATATTTCATTAGTAGCCCGTAAGATTTCCTAAATTGAGTGTCACCCTTCAGCACTACAAAGATAGTGTTCAAGTCAACTGGTGTTGTCTAATAGGTGTCCATGTCCACCCTCATTGCCTCCGTTTGGTTGCTCAAGAAGATCAAAATGTTTTCCCACTCTTATATAGCTCGTGCGTTCTACATCCAATGGCCTAGCAAGAGGTCATAGTCAACTGACTCCCTTCATGACAATGAAGTCAACTACGAACTAGACTCTTGCAATCTTTGACGGCCAGTTCTTCAACACTCCGAATGGCCTAACATTCATAACATTCGTCAGTGTGACATTGAACCTAGCATTTTTGAAAAGAGGGTTACCCCAAGCTTGGAGGACCACATGGCTAAGTACACTGACTCTAGCTCCCATGTCCACAATTCCTCTCCATGTGGTGTCTCCTAGCACTAAGACTGGCAAGACTACATGCATCTTTTCCCCCTCCCAAAAGGCATTAATGTGTCAGGACTTGGGCACTGAGTGCATTGTCAAGCTAGGTACCTACATCAGTGTGTCTCGATCATGCAAATTAGCTACCCCTTGCTCGATTGGTTCTTCCACCCACTGCTTCAACTCTTGCCACAACCTTGGGAGCTGCCTAAGCAGATATCCTAAGTGCAAAGTCATAAGGGTTGTCACTAGTGTTGCAAGAACGTCGTTAGTTGCTTGCTTCCCTCCTAATTTCATGCCTCCTGGCTGAGGGCTTGAAGCACTTACGCTTTGTCTATGTGAGACTGCTTGAGGTGCAAGTGCATCTCTTGACTTCAATTGTGTAGGTGAAATTAGCATGCTCACACTAGAGAGCTCATTGCTTTCATATTCCACGATGGGATCAGCATCCTTCAAGTGCTCTTGGGCTTCTCTCACCCACTCCTTGATGTTATCTATGGCTTCAAGTTGGCACTTCGGGTTGGGGTACTCCCTGATCTTGGCACTCCCATTTTCCACAGTCTTTGGAGCAGATGTTTCTGCTTCTACATCTGTGACCTTTTTCCTAGCAGGGGTTAGTGTTGTGACACTATTCGTCTTAAGCATGATCTTCACTACGGTTCTCTTCCTCCTTCACCTACAACTTCTTTCTTCAATTGAGGCTGCATCTAGGTTACTAGGCCCATGTAGTGATATGCTGGCCTGCTTCATCTGTTCTTCACAGTCATAACATGCAATGGGATAGGCATAGCCTCTCCGTTGAGTGTTTCGACTCCTCCAAACAGCCCCAATGGTACTGATGGCACAATTGCCAAACTAGAGGGTGATTTTTGTCTAGGGAAATTGGCAAATAGGTGGGTAATTCTGCACTCTGGGCATCTAAGGTCAGCCTTCTCTCGATTGCCTTGCTCCCTCTTCTCGAGACAATGCAAAAAAATATACTGTGGATGTTCACAAGTTTGGCTCTTGGGTCCTCCTAGGCCTCTACCCCTACCTCTACCTAATGCCATCACCAACACTAGTGGATAGTCCATGAGAATAGGACTGGCCTCTTCATCATATGAGATATAAGGGTTCACATACGCTTCCTCATCATTTGGCTCCTCCACATAGTGGACTAGGGCATCACTTGGTGGGTGGGTTATGAAAGGTCTAGGTGGCCTCGCTATGCCTGTGGGATTAATCTCCATACTAGGGATGGTTGTTTTCATATTGTTAGGTGCTGGAAGAGCCAATGGGGCTCCCCTTTCAAAGAATTTTGGTAGGCTATTCCCTAAGTATGGATGATTGCATGGAAGTTTCCTTGGTAGTCTGTATGCATAGCATCATAGCCAAACCTACCGCAATTGGTGCAAGGTTGGGACTGTTGAGAATCAGCAATCACACTCAAACAGCCTCTTTGTATGGAGTCTCAGGGTCAAGGATATGCAGGCTAACTTATCCCATATGCACAATGGTGCCTACTGCAGTTTCCTACTTTCCTATAAAGCATTGTACTTGCTTCCTTTCTTAATGCAATGATAGTACTCTTTTCATTTCAGTAAAGTGTCAATGTCATTGTCCACATACACAAGATTGTGTTTATGAGTCCAAGTCTCAATCTTGGAACCTAATTCACTTGTGTAACAAACAGTGTCCTTTCCATCATGAGTCTACACTTCTTTTTCCATCCTCCATAGCTTTCGTTTTTGCCATGCTCTAGATCCTGCATTTCTCACATGGTATCAGAGCCCAGTTGGGTATGGCATTGCTTGTCTAGCCTCTCTTGATTCCTTTCAGCCTCAGTCTAGCTCAATGTCAGCTCATGACTTCATCTCCCAACTCTACTCTCACTGAAGCTTCCATGGCAGCCATAGCCAGCAGCACCCTGTCAGATTGAGCTGCTTATATCTCACTCCACAGGTCAAATCTCTTGGAGCTTCCTTCTGGAAAAGTATTCCCCAACTCACAAAGCTTCCCTATATCACATCAATCCAGGAGATTGGACCATCTGGAGCTCAGCATTGTGAAAATCCTCAATCTCTGCTTTGTGTCTGCCATAGCCAGACAGGACCTACCTTACTTGGAGCTTCCATAACTCTTCAACCAGGCCATTTCAGCCCACGATTTCTTCTAGGGAGTTGTTCCTCTGCTCAAGGCGCTTCATCTTGGCACAACAAATAACCACATTGGCAAGCTACAGCTCTGGCATTGCACAAATTCGACGTCGCTGCCCCAGACTGCACCGATTCTGTTCACGCCCCCTGCGTGCTGCATACTGTCCACGATTTTGACGATTATGATAGGGATTTGGTAGCCCATGAAATCAGCTTCCTAATCTACTATTGTTATACTCAATAAAAGGCCACAAACGAAAGATGGAGTTTAGGGGATTAGGGCCTTTCAAGGTCCGCACCATCAGCCAAAGTGGTAATGTAGAGCTCGAAACCCTAGACGAAGAGGGCATAGAATTTTTCAATTGTAGCCGCATAAAGAAGTACTATCCTCCCACGCATCCACTGCATGAGCCTTCGATGATGCTAGAGTCCTCTGTGAATGTACGAGTTGCCTACATAGATGGAGGACAAGGATGAGGAAGCAATAGCACTCGCTTACCTATAATGGTCACCGCCCAACAACTGCAAACTTTCAATGAATTGATTGATGAGGGAGCCGAATTTAACATCTTAAATACAATCATTGGACTCTCGTTGGTTGACCACAACTACAACCCACAAGCACTAAACTCAGCCCATTTGGGGATCAATTATATGCACTTTTGGGAAAGTGCAAAGTTGCAGTCTCTATTGAGTTTGAGAGCACACCCGTGGTCTTTTATGTGTTGCCAAACACGATGATTGCTAATAAGGAATTGCTATTAGGATGCAGATTTAAGAAGCAAGCACATTGCAATATCGATTATTGAGTCATAGTGCATTCACCTTGCCATCGGCAACTTACGCATAGTGACTACTTTTAATTAGGGAAATGCGGCTCTATCAGAGCCCGCAAAGCCATTGATAGATGAACCTATGACCAAGCCTAAGGAGGGAGGTCATGACTTGTCATAACCCACCAAGCATTAGCACCAACAAACCGCCAAGAGTGTATTCAAGGCCAATGAACCCAAGTTCGAATGGATGCTTAAGCACCAGGGACTGCCACACATAGAATTATGCAGACACGACCTCGTGTTGCAAAAAACTCATACTTGAGGTGTAGGAGGCAAAGAAGACATTATAGGCAATGATGAACAGTCAAGCCACGATGGGTCTCCAAATCCCTATTACAAGTGTAAGGCTATTATGAGGGCAATACCTAGATATGGGTACTTAAAGCCAAGATGGCTAAGGACAGCACTCAAGCTCCACCCTCAAACTTATCTACACAAGATCACACCACAATTAAGGAATCAAAACCACAGAAGACTCAAGCTGCAAAGCTTAAGAGTCTGTTATATCCAATCCTAGCCGTTCTCATGCCTACTACCCCAGTCGTGCCACATCCACCCAAGGCACCTCAACCACAGTGGATAGAAGTACCCTCATGGATTGGGTGCAGTATTTAGTCAGCAAGGTACAAGAGATTGCACTTGCACCCAGCGAGGGAGCCCCTCTCGCAGGAATTAAGAGACCAATTGCAAATGTCAAATCAAGACAAGACCCAACGAAGCTAAAAATAGAGGCCTCGGGGGTTCCACTAGGGTTTACCGTATGGTACCATGTGAGTGTAAGGGAGGGGGGTTATTTAAGGGAAGGAAGGTACATTTTATAAGGTAAGGTCCCATACATAGGGGGTAGATAAGGGGTATTTTCATACATTTCTTGCATGCAGGTGACGTCTCCTTACTACTAATGAATCCCCCATGATAGAGGCATCCACAACATCCATTCCTATGGCAGTGCCGCCATCCGTGGGCTACGATGAGTACGTTAAAGACCTCCTTTCACACTTGGAGAGGGCTAAGGAGGAAAATAAAACTGCAATGGCTAAATTGGAAGTAGAAAGAGAGACACTGGTAGCCTTTGAGCTAGAGAGGACTCGCCAAGTAGCCAGCTATCGAAAAGAGAAACAAGAAGTGAATGAGGCCAGAGAAAGAGACAAAGACAAGTGGCAAGCAAGGCTTGCATAAGAAGCATAAGAGTTGATTGGTGTACAAAGGTAGTACAAGCTACTAATTGTGCAACACGAGGACCTAACAGGGCAGATGAGAAGACCTCAAGAAGCCATGGATCAGCTCATAGTAGGAGAAGCAAAGAGATCTCAAGTAGGAAAAGAGCATCAAAGAGAGGTGGAAGAAGTGAGATATAGACTTCTAATGGGGATTGAGAAGCAAGGAAGGCTAGAAAGAGAGATTGAGTACTTAGAGGAGGAGAAGGAAAAAGCAACTCAAAAGTGGAGAGACCAAGAGCCAATCATAACGGCCTTAGCCCAAAGACAGTGAGAGCCTAGAGGAGATGAAACATAAGGCCGAAGCATGGGTGACCCAGAGTGGCTGACAGTCTAAGAGGTGGAGCTGCTAGGCTTTAAGGAGGAACAAGGCCCTGGACCACCCTCTCCAAGACCGTAAGCCTAGTAGGACGTACAACTTGAAGATGCAACAGTTGAGGGAAAAGAGGAGGCCATGGAAAGAAGGAAGAGGCTGCTAGAGAAAGCACAATGATTCACTAGGTGTAGTCATCCATTTCTATCAACAACTCCTCTGACTGTACAAATGAACCTAAAAGACTATATGCAAAGTGGGAACTTCCTTAGTGAATTGCTTAAGCCCCCAGCCTCCTCCTCACACAACCCGGAATTTAAAGATTAGCTCCTCGTACACATATTATTAATTTAAAAAAACAAAAACAAAGAAGAAGAAGAAAAAGAGAGAACAAGGAAACACAAAAAAGAAAAAGAGAAGGAAAAGAGAAAAAAGCAAGACAAGAGCAAGAAGGGAAAGGAAGATCTCACTTGATGAGTGCCACAATCACTGCACCTAGGGTTCCTCAAGTTAGGCACATCCAATGGCCTTGGTCGGCTGGCCCCATATCTAACCCCTTAACCCATTTTTTCCCCCACTTCACACTAAGGGCACATCAAGGGGTGGGATACACCTAAAGAGGTCACACTCGTTAGACCTGTCTCCCTAAGCCACACTAACCACATTGTCCCTATACATGAATTGGTGGTCCTCAAGCGTGGGACAACACCCCAGGCTGGCGCAACTCCCAATTCCACTAGCATAGACACAATGCACCACATAGTAAGGTAGAGACACCCCCTAGGCAGTGCACTTTTCTTTTCCTTTTCAGGTAAATGCAACTGCGACCAACCATCGGCATCGGAGGCCCCCATCACCCACCCAAAGTACCCTCCATCTCCACAACCTCAACCATTTTGACATGCCTCTCTTCCATGTCCAATCCCCATAAAAGCCCCATCGCCAAACTGAGCTCATTCTACCTAGGCAAGAAAAGTGGAAGAGAAGGCAAACTTAGAAAAATCATAGGGGAGCACCAAAGATTCTAGCAAGGTGCATTGAAGATTCTAGCAAGGTGCACTGAATATTCTAGCAAGCAAAGCACAGGGAGCAAGGTAATTTATTTTAGAAAAGAGTGCGAAGCTCCCTCTTGTGCAAATTGTAAATGTAGAAGTGCAAGAGCAAAATAACCATGGAAAGAGGAAAGGCATGAGGAAAGAAGACCTTGGCTAAGACGATAGGTCATGTAAAAAAGGGGATGGGTTCCCAAAGGGATGAGGGCATGTAAAAAAGGGGATGGGTGCCCAAAGGGATGAGGGCATGTATAAAAGTCAAAAAGTGAATGGAGAAGGTCATTCTTGGTGTGTGGATAAAGTGACTCTCTTCTCCTTGCTTGTGCTTGTGCTTGTTGAGTTTGAGAGAGGAAGTGTGAGAGTGTGAGGGAGTGAGTGAGTGAGGGTGAGGGACCATGGTGGAGAAGCTCTCCATCTTCTCTTCTCTTGTCTCGCATGCATGGCTATGGAGGATAGAGCTTGGAGGTAGAGGATTGAGCTTGCTTGAGCTCGCATCTCGGATTGTTGAGCTATCGGAGTGCTTGAGGGAGAAGGCTACTCAATTGGGCATCAAGGTAAGTTCACTACACTCTTAGGATCGAGAGCGTGTATGACTATGTGAGAGGTGGCCATAACATTAGGCTTGAAACTCTTGAAGCAATAAGTGGTCTGTGGGTCTTGGCAGTCGAGCAAAGGCTCCACAATTGGGCTAGCTCTGTCCCTAATCCCGCAACTCTTTTTTCATTCCCTCACACACACTCAGGGTACATCAAGAGTAGGATATACCTAGGAAGTATTCCATGCCTATGGTGATCTATCACCTTAGGCCACTTGCACATTTCTTTTTTTTAGACTACATCAATGCCCCGATAAAGCAAGGTGGAAAAGCGCTAGAAGAAGAGACCACTATCTTCAACCTAACTCAAAGTAGCTTCAACTACTGAATACCCTTATTCTTGGGTTATTCAATCTCAATGTATCTTATCCAACTAATAATGATGTCTTTAGAAACTTCTTCAAGTACAATTTCAATCAGCTATGACACTTCTCTTGTCTCTTCATCAATGACACAGGTATGAGGAACTAGAAGGCTATCTTCTACCTAAGTAATACTTAGTATTCACATGCACTCACGCAATATTTTCACTATAACTTATGCACCCTTTGGTTCCTCAAGTGTGGGACAACACTTTAGGTTCACTTGGAGTTTGACACATCTCCAAAACCAGCAAATATGTCATGTTTATGATAAGAAGACTAGCACTACTTCGTAGGGAGAGATTGCATAAAAGGTATTTTAATTGCAACTAGTACTGAAGACTCCAAGGATTAATGGGGCATCATCTTCTCTTCAAGATCTTCCATTCCTATACTTCCAACCTTTAACTCAACATGCGAACTTACCAAGAGAATGATCACCTTCGAACCCACCAAGAGAATTCCAAAGAATCCCACTAGCTTCAACAACCACGACACCTAGTACCAGCACTCCAACAACAGCTTACCATATGACCAAAAGCTTTTATGCCATCAACAGTTTGAAGAAATCCTCCAAGGACAATACACCACGGTCCCTAACATCCATGTCTTTGGTGAAAGTTGAAGCATGCCACCTTCGATTGAGAGTGCCATGGGACTGGCACTCATCTAAGAGGTGGATAATGCTAACGACAAAGAAGTACACCACATGCAATGTGCAAGAAAGCACAAGAAGGAGCTTAAATTTTCAAAAATAGTCTTTGAATTATTAACCACAATATAATGTGCATGAAGCACATGCATATTTGTATTGCCAAATGCTTGCAACAATTGTATTGATTAATCATGTAAATCTGTAAGCCCAACATGATCCTATGCAAGTTATAATGATAGCATAGGCTCTCATGGAAAAACCATAAAGATTCTAGTTCATTTTCACCATAGAAAAGGTATGCAACGAGAGATGACTGATCTTGAGGCCCTAATGTGGGCTGGATACCCAAGAGGGATGGGAAAACCCTTACCTTAGAAATCATGTATAAAAAGGATGAGAATGAATAGAACAAGCTATTCATGAGTGTGCAAACTTTGTGCACTTGCCTTCCTACTTTCATTATGAGAGAGTGAGTGAGGATGAGAGTGAGAGATTGAGAGCAAGAGAGTGAGAGAGTGAGGGTGAGGGACCAAGAGGGTGAAGCTCTACTCATCTTCTCTCCAAGCACCCTCTTTTGCCATGCCCATGCTTCTCTTTTGCATGTGGAGGTCAAAAAGGATTAACCTTATCGGATCCCTCACTCCCCCTCTCCTGGTATGTGCAGGTCGTAGCCATTTGTGCACAAAGACACCTTGCCCTTTTCCCTTTTACTCTAATGCTTTCAGTTTTCCTTATTCATCTCACAGAGGGCAGTGTAAGAAAAAAGAAATTAGATGCAATTTTCTAGTTGTGGCTTTTGGTATATCTTTCATGATTTCCTCAACAAAGATCATGTGGTGAGAGCAAATCTATTACTGCTCGTCCCATGTCAATGTCTTTTATAAGAGCTTTTTGTGCTCATCTATCAATTTTCCAATATCGGTGTAAGTGTATGCTCATGTGAGCGATGTTAGATTTGCATCTAGCTAGACTAAACACTTCATTGCTGGCTCATTGGTTTCTTGTGCTATCTCATTAGCCATCTCCTTAAGAGTTTTCTTTGTGGACCTAGGCATGAGGTGCATAGGGGGTTCTGGAGGTGACGAAGATGTCTCTTGAAGCATAACTTCAATGAGTGGGCTGATAAGGACTTGCTTTGACTTTGTCACAGTCACCCAAAGTCAATGACTATTGATATTCCCATTGGAAATTAATAGCAGTTGAGTAAGTGGACTAGCTACTTTCATTGGTTGAGATAGATTACTTGGTATAATCCTTATCCTGGCCAGGTGTGGCAATGTGTTGGACTAGTTTCTATGAGTTTATTTGCATAGTTTGAGTAGTGCCATGAGGTTGCTACTACTGCATAAGAAAAGAGGTTTCAGGGGATTTGGGCCTCATTAGGAGGCTAGTTGATGCTAGTGGTTGCTAATTGCTTGTTGATGGTGAGACCTTTTCCTCAATTGAATAGTCATTTGCAGCTTGAGTAGTACCATGAGGTGGACACTTTGGTTCCCCTTTTGTGATTCTTGGTTTAGGAGTTATTACCAATTTTTCCTTGGGTTCAACAACTGTAGTAAGTGGTTGTTCCTCAATGTTAGGTTGATTCTCTTTTTTCAATAGGTGATAGTTGGCTTATTGGTTTCTATCTTAGCTTACTTAGTTTCTTGAGTTGCTTTTATCCTAGGCTATGGTCCAAGTTTAGGTCATTTTCTTCATTTCTTTTAGGCTATGACTCAAAGAGGTGCTGACACAAGTGGCTTAACTAGATCCATCGATTTCCTACATAATACCCTTGAGTACGTAGCAACACTTTGGGAACCCATCATGGTGTTGTGCTAACTCTTTGTCAGTGTTTATGGTGGTATCCCCATGATCTTTGTTTCTTTTTGTGAGGGGGTCTATGTTTGGAAATATTAGCAATGGGATGGGAGCTGTGAGATGTTCGGGATTTGTTGCTAGGACTAGGGAAGTTTGTACTAAAGGGCATTTTCTTTCAGTCTTGTGCTTCTAGTAAGAACTTCATGGCTCTCTTTCATTGAGTTTCGATCTAGGGTAGAACTGATTGCTTACCCTTGTCTCAAGCAATGGTAAGGGTGCTTTTACTAAATATCGTGATGATCTTGACACCAAGTAGGGTCAAGTGTATTCACTATGCCTCATAGTCTATATTGGACTTAGTTGCATGTTTGAAAGGTTTGCCAAGTAAGATCTTCTTCTTGACATCCTTTCAATTAGGAAGAATGTAAAACATAGCTATAAAACTTTTAGTTTCTAAGGCCATTAAGATCTTGCAGTTTCCTAGAAGATGGTATGGTAATCCTCCATAAGGAGTGACTATAGCGTCTATGGGCACTAGTTTGGGTTATCCTATGCAAGTCCAAGTATGATAGGTAATGATATTATAATAAGCTCCCTTGTCAATGAGAGCTTTAGTGAGGTGCTCTCATTTTACAATTAACTTCACCCTAAGATAGGCAAGTGGGATTAACTCATCGTCTTTGAGGTCAATAGTGACAGGCTTTGCCATGTGAATAGAAAATTTAGGGCCATTAGGCATAGGGAAATTGTACAGGATGATGTGCTCTAGACCTTCATAATGCATGGAAGTAAATCCAATGCATTGAGGGTCCTTTTAGCATCAATTCATCGTGTTGAACAGTATCAAGCTACATGTCTAAGTTGACAACAATTCCAACAAGCATTAGGCTAGTGAGGTTGTGTGATAGATGAAGTGTGGGATGGATAATGAGATGACTATATGACGATTAGGTTTTGTCTATTTTCAAGTTTCAATCTGTGGAAAGGTGAATGGTTTTATGATCTAGATCAAGTGCACTATGAGATTCAATTATGGCAATTGTGCGACACCCAATCCAATCACTTCTTGCAGTGGCAACTAGCTAATTTGTTTCTTGGGCATTCAGCTCAATGGCTACTAGGATCTGAGTTGGATAGAAGAAGAAAGTTACAAGTCCTAGGTCTATTTTCAATGTTAAGTACTTTTGTATTTCCTTTTATGTGTCCCTAGAATTTGGGTTTCAGTTCCATTCTAATTTCCACAATCACATGTTGACTACCATGAACAAACACAAAATTTCACTTCTCCTTGATTTTAATTTTGTGCAAGTGTGTGGTGTGCAAGTAGGCTTTCTTTTCTTTTCAAACACTTGTGGATCTTGTAGCACTTGACATGCTAATCACAATTCAATAATGATTGTAAGGATTGTGGTACTTGTTGATGGTGTTGACTCTTGAGCTTCCGGTTTGTGTTGGCTTTGTCCTTTGGCTCCTCATATCTTAGGACTTGCTTGCTTGACTCCATGTGGTTTCACTTTGAGTTTAATATTTGTGCCTCAAAGTTCATTACACTACGAAGTTTCATGCAATGGTGTGACCTAACCTACATGCCTTGGTCCTAGGTGTGTGTGGACAAGTGGTGTAATGTGCATGTGTGGGTATGTGGTTCCTAAGGTGGATGTGTGGGTTAGTATGTATGTGTCTGAAGTGCACTTATATGTACGTACCCTAGATGTATGTGAACTACATGTGACTATGTGCAAATGTATCTAATTTTTTATGCATATGAGTTTGTATATCTTATTTGCATTAATGTGGGATGTGTGGAGGGGACATGAGGTGCTTAAGCACAAAGTGTTCCTAGATGATGGGTCTAGTGCGACTGTGCACTAGGCATGAACGGGTTCTTAGTGCAAGGTGTGCTAGTGTGCTGAAGGCATGCAAGTGTCCTTGCACATGTATAGTGCACCTAAAATTAGTGTAGGTGCAATGGGTGTAGGGTATGTGACTAGGGGTTTAGATGTATGTGTGACAATGGTGTGTGTGATTAGGATGTGCATGTCTGCATAGGGCGTAGTGGGCATACATGCATGCACAATGCACTGAGGAGTGAAATGAGTATGTATGAATGGATGCTTAATGTATACTATATGTGCCTAGGGTGCTATGGTTATATGCACACATATCAACGGGTGCATATGGGGTGTGGATACATATGTGTATTTGTGGATGCACACTTGTGTGCAGATGGACACACTATGTGTGGTGAGATGCACACAAATGCACATGCGGATGAACTAGGATGAACGGATACACTTGCTACCTATAATGTGAGTGTGATGCACACTACAGATGTATGGATGCATGCATGGTGCATGGATGCAATATGTATAGTGGAATGCACTATATGTGGTCAAGCGCACATAGATACACATGTGTGTAGTCGGATGCATTGAAATGTGATGCAAAATATAGATGCACATGAATGCACATATGTAGTATGTGTGGTGATTGCTGCACATGTGTGTAGTCGAATGAACATAGATACACTATGTACGATCAAATGCACATGATGTCTAGACTATGCACAATGTGAATGCACTATACACTAGTAGTGGATGCACTATGTGCAGTATGTAAGTTGCGGATACACTATGTGTAGTTGATTGCACATAGTGAATGCACTAGGAGATGTTTGTGTGCGTCACTATTTGTGCATGCATGGACTAGGTGGTGTGAGTGTTGTGCCTACGGGGTGTTACACATGCACTATGAGTGGGTACTTGTACCTATGGGTGGTATGCGTGCACTTATGGGTTGCTTTTACTCCCTCCCTTCCCTTGACTCCCCTCATGTTGCAAACAAGGTAGTGTTAGGGGTGAGTTTGAAGCAAAAAAATGACACTAAGCACCCCGCACAATATGAATGGATGTATGTGAGAGCATGCCCTAGTGGGTTCTAATTATGTGTGGGCACATGTGTTGAGTGTATATGTGCATGTGTGTCTAGTGAATGTTTAATGTGTGTGTATACGTTGTGTATGTGTGTGCACATGGGTGCGAGTGTGTACATATGTGTGTTGACATGTGTGTATAGGTGCTTGTGTGTGTAGGGGTGTGAATTGGGGTGTGGATACGAGCATGGTGTGTTTAGTGTGTTGTATACATGGGGTGCATGTGCTGGTAATTGTGAAGTGTGTGCACATGGGATGTGTGTGAGTGTGTGTGGGATATATGTGTCAGTTTAATGTGTGTGTAAGTTAATGTGAGCAGTGAGGGGGTGTGTGAGTGTTACGAGGCTTGTGTATTTCTTTGTGTAGGGGAGGGGATGCATGTGTGGTGGTTGCTCCGAGTGGTAGTGGTAGTAATGGTGACAGTGGTGGTATAAGAGGTAAAGGTGTGACAGGGGGTTGTAGGGTGGTGGCCCTTGTTGTCATGGTGGAAGGACATGTAGGGCAACAACACTTGAAGATGTGGTGGTAGATTAGGGTGGTACAGGAGGTTAGAGGAGGTGGTGATCGTGGAGAGAAGGCGGGTTGAAGGGTGGGGTGGAGGGCAACTATGGCAGAAGGAGGCAACATGGTGTGACATTGGTAGGCCGAGTGCAGTTTCGGGAGGTAGACGCAGGTCCTAGGTGCTTGTTTAAGACCATAAAGGTTCTTTCTCAACTTGCACACTAGGTATTCCCATCCATTTTCCTAAAAGCCCTTAGCCTACTGCATATAAATCTCATCATGCAATTCCCTATGTAAAAAAGTCATCTTAACATCAATTATCTGATAAAATTCATATCTAACTGAGCAACCAAGGCCAATGCTAAGCATAGGATAGTCATCTTGATTACAAGAGAAAATACCTCATCAAAGTCAACACCATGCTCCTGCTGTGAGAGCTTTTGCTCAACCGCCAAGACCCACGGACCGCTTATTGTTTCAAGCGTTCCAAGCTGAGCACTAATTGCTACCTCTCACATAGCCGACGTGCCATCCATATCTATGGGTGTAGTGAGCTTATCTCCATGCCAATCGAGTTACCTCCTCTCCCGCGCACTCCGGTAGCTCCACTATCCAAGTGCAAGCTTCAAGCAAGCTCCATCCTCAAGCTCCACGCTCGAAGCTCCATAGCCGCGAGCAAGATAAGAGAAGAGAAGATAAGAGAAGAAGAGAGGAGAAGATGGAGAGCTTCTCCTCCCCGGTCCTCACCCTCACACACTCACTCCCTCACACTCTCACACTCCCTCTCTCAAGCACAAGCTCAAGCAAGCAAGAAGAAGAAGAAAAAGATGAGAGCCACCTTTGGCCACACACAAGAATGAGCTTCTCATTCACTTTTCAACTTTATATACAAAACCCTAAATCCCTTTTGGGCGGTCATCCCCTTTTCCCTTTTTTACATGGCCGGCCGTAGCCTCGGCCCTTTTTCCCATTGTCCTTCTATCTTCCTAGCTTCCTTTCCGCCACCCATCTACATTTACAAATTGCACGGGTGAGAGCCCATCACTCCTTGAATTAAACCGCGATGTGCTTGCGCTCTTTTACACAAGTTTTATCTTGCGCTTTTCCTTGTGCGCCTTTGCCTTCCATTTCTCTTGCCTTGGCCTTTGTCTTTGTCTTTTATTTTAGCTTTCTGGATTTTCCACCGCCTGGCACTCTTTTACAAGATTTTAGGGTGCGCCTTTGTATTTTAAAATTGGGGTTAACATTACCCCCCTCCTAGACGAGTGCCAATCCCATGGCACTCACCGTCGTAGGTAGCATTCATTAGCATGCAACGAAGACGTGGGTGGCAAGGATGGTTGTGGTGTGCCTTGGGGGAGTTTGAATGTTGGTGCGGATGAAGGTCATTGGTGGCATTGTGCTGGTCCGATTGGCTGGTAAGATGATTGTTGTAGGTGGCGATAGGGCTACTCTTTGTTGGGGATGGCCACTCATAGCTGGCCCGAGGGTTGGTGTTCGTAGGATACTCATGGTGGAGTTTGTGTGTCATGATTCGCTGGTGACTGGCATGATAGAGTGAAGGACAAGAGTTTAGAGTTGAGCAGTGATGTCAAGCTGACAGTGCTTTTGTTGGAGTCTTGAATACCTGCAATTGGAAAACCTCTCAGGTGGTCTCTCCCTAAGGGGTAGTGCTAGTCATCTTAGCGTGCACAAGACATATTTTGATGAGTTTGGGAGACAGGTCGAACTCTAAGCAAGCCTGGAGTATTGTCCTGCACTTGAGGACCCAAATTGTGTATAGACTTTCATGCAGATATTATGTAAGTGCTAGTGCATACTTAGATATTATATAGGTAGAAGACTGCGGCCTGTTGGCTCATAACATCGTGTGGATGAAGCAGAGTGGGCCATGGTGGAAAGAAGTACATGTGAAGGTGGGTGTGACATCCTGTGCATTGTGATCGTAGATGTAGCAGGATAGGACACAGGGATAGTGTATGAGCTGTAGGTGGGAGACATTGAGCCTGTGAATGAGGACGATGTACTGTTCATGGCCATTCGTGCAAGGCATGCCCCAATTGATTGCCATGGGTTTAAGGTAGAGGGGAAGTGGGAATTGTGTGAATGGTTCAGGGTAACAGGTTTAACCATAGGAGAGACAAGCTCCCTAGGGATGTTTTGCCCTTGATGTGCCCTGAACTATTGTGGGTGATACTAGAGGGCTAGGGGACTAGGGACAGAACCAACCGAACAGGGTCACTGGACGTACCTAATTTGAGGACCCCTAGGTGCGGTGCTTTTTAAAAAAAAATATAAATAAAATAACCATTGCGATATGCGAAGGCTATGAGCTTTTCAATGGGGCATGTCAAGCCTTGGAGGCTCAGGAAATGGATATGACCGTGATGATTTGGCCCTAGCCTCGTTATTAGGGGAGCCGTTATTGCAATATTGGTACGATTGCAGCATCCCCCGTCGTGAGTGTAGATCTTGGCCCAAGGAGAGAGTGTAGTCCATGACTACGCGTTGGTTCGTGCAATGTGGGCACTCGCAAGGGTGATTGTTCGCGTTCAGCAGGCGGGACTTTGTTGCGATTAGTGCACGGTCGTGGTTTTGCGGTGACCCAGGCGTTGAACACATTCGTACGAAGACTTGTGTTATCCTGCATCCACTTGGCACGTCGTGAGAGCACATGCTTGATTTCGTTAAGTAATTCGACAGATGTAGTTATGTTAAAATATGTCTTTTCGAAATGCTGTGATGTTAATTGCAATGCTCATGCGATCGCTTGTCAAAGATGCGGCATACATTAGTGATAGGCAGAAGAAGTTGTACAAGTGGGGAGTTGCCCTTTTACCCATCAAAAGACAAAAAGTTAGGTCTTGATAACTTGTTAAGATGCTTGTACATCATAGGGGCTTAGTCGATTTCTACTAGGCAGGGTGAGTCCGATTGGTTAGGCGACTGGGCTGGTGTTGGTGGGGGACTCTCGTGAGGTTGGGCAGGGCACATGTCGGCCAGGACATGGATGGTATAGTCTCGGGCCGCCACCATTTCCAAAATGCCTTTAGGTAATTCATTGAACTCTTCCTTGTCCCTGGCCGCCTTTCTTGCCCTTGGGTATCTGGTGCTTGAGCGCTCGTGGGGGATTTGTGCAACTGGTGTTGCCACGGCTTGCATGCTTCATTGAGCTTCGACTTTCGTGGTCCGAGGATTTTTAGGCCTTCGTTCGGGACGGTGCCATTTAGGTCTGCATTTCTTTGCATACCTCTTGAGAGTGGGCGCATAGTGCACCGGCGGAGGGGCGCGTGCCGCATGTTCCTGTCGTCCGCAAAGAGTGTCTCTGCACGCCAGCTGCCCGTGGTTCTCCATGTTTTCCTTCTAGGGGCCTGCAAGATGCAATCCAAGGGTTAGGCCTTGATATGGAATAAGATTGTTCGCATAGGAGGGATTTGAGTGTGGGTTGTCAAATGCATATGACTAGAAGAGAAGGTGCGCAATATGTTGTACTCGTTGTAGAGGGATGGCCCCCATAATGGTGTCCATTTAGCCTCTAGCTACTAGCAGATCTTGACTCACGCCAAGTTACATCGGTTGGTGGTCCTGTGTTTGGGAAGGCTCATGCTCGAAAGGATAGGCCGGAAAGGAAAAAGTGTATAGAGAAGGACTGTGCCCTGCTTTGATCATCAGAGATGTTGGTCAGGGCTTTCCATGGTGGCAATGCGGGGTGGATAACCCTTGCCTGGAGGCGGACATGATCATGTGAAAGGGGGACCGGGCTAGCCTAGCCTGTTAGCCCCGATTCTTCTTTCTGCACTTGACTTTTAGTTGCTTGTGTGTGTTGATAGTGTCTATACAGGGTGACACAAAAATCATTGTTTATATGTACACATATTTACAAATCCCTGTCACTTCACGAGGATAGAAACCAATTGTAGAACTCAGGATTGTACTAAAGCATGGCACACACATCTAGTACACATGGTAGCTTACTCAATACTGATAGATATTTTGCCACATCGAGTAGCATGGAACCTTGTCCGAGTCTACTGGTGACATGTAACTCCTCCTCAGTGAGAACCTTATTAAGCAGAGGGTTTTCTTGGCTTGGTTCAGCCAAGTCCATGCCCCGAATGGCAGTCAACACTCAAAGGGAAGTTGGTGCCACATAGGTTGGGTCTCTTTGGGATCGCCATTTGGCCAATCGCTCCTCAGAGACTGTCATGATCTGAGCTCCTAGTTCGGCCATAGCAACGCAATTTTCGCACAACGCTGTTCGAATCAACTTTGGCCTTATGACAGTCGCTTTAGTTACTCTATCTCTAAGAGATTTGGTTGGCAGAGCGCCTCATTGAATGTGACCGTTAAGCGCATTTTGTCGGCTTCCTCGCCCGAGATGAGTAGCAAGCGTCCGTGTAGGAGCTTGCTATAGTGCTTGTCAAGATGTTCTTGCTCTTCCCAAGATAAAGGAAAGGGCAAGTATTCTCCGAGCTGCTCTTTAGGGAATGTGCGCATGTCTGCCAGGACATAGACACGTGCGAACACCTTGAGCTTGGCATCCAACTCAGCTAGGCATTCTGCGACACTTCTATGTTCAACGAGGGTTAGCTCGGTTGCCATCTCACGCAAGGTTCTAGGAGTTTGCCTGGGCTTTAGTGTAGCTGGGGGCTCAAGCCTAGATGAGCAAGATTGGTCAACGCTAGGAGTGCTCATGTGCTTGGGGTTTCCATGTTTTTCTTGAGGCTTCATTATTGCATCATGGTTCTCCTTGGATGTGACTGGTATGAATTTATCACCCTGTTGTGACAACATTATTTCCACTCTTGATTGGTCGCTGAGAGTTCTATTGTCGGTGGATTGAGTGTTGAAAGCAATTGTTGATGGCAACGGCTGCTTTAATTTTTCAGAGCACACGGATGTGTCTGAGGTTTCACCGCTATTAGGAGAGACATCAATGGGTTCATTGGTGGATGGACTTGATGCTTTATTCCCCATCTCTCCAGCGCTCTTGGTCTCAATGCTCTTGGGGTCCACAACCACCTGTAGCTACTGTTGTTTGTGCTGTTTTCTCCTCTTTCTCTTAGTCAGTGAAGGCATATCTCTCAATGGTTCAGGACCTTGGACTAGGTCAACCGTTGTTGTGCCTGGTTGGGCCTTAGCATTTCCTTTCTCTAGTGTGTCCTCATGGGACATAGCCGCGGCCTGCTGAACAGCCTTGCTAGGTTGAGTGGTTTGATGTGTCATCTCCTTGGCCACATCTTTGAGGGGTTTCTCCTCGAGCCTAGGCTTTAGGTACTTGGGATGGATTGGAGTTATCAAGGATACTGGTTGCGGCACCTCCTCCGTAGATGAATTGTTAGGGACACGTTCTGCAAGGGGTGTAGTCACGGCCGAGGGCTGTGACTGCTGCGATCTCGATTGGAAGCAGTGGCGTTTAGTCCAGTGGTTTGGTTACTCTTGGTGGGTCGGAATGTCGAGTCTCTAGGGGGCGATCGGACGTGGTCGTGTCTTTTGTTGTCCTCTGAGCATGCACATGTGTAGATCGTGATCAAGTCACATTGGGTTGCACGGGCATATCCTTGGGCCGAGAGCTACGACTAGTGTCATGTTTCCTCTCTTGGGTGTTTGGAAGCTTTGATGGAGACAGAGATTGGGAGCGAGCCCCCGCCATTGATGACTGTTGTTGTGCTTCCTGGGTCCGTTTGGGAAGAGAGGACGTAGGAGACCTAGGACTCTTAGGCGGACCTGGCACCGGCTGAATGATTTGCTCGTTATTGTTAGAGGATTCCATCATTAGCTTTGCTGAGCAATCAGCCTTATCCTGAGTGATGTTGTGCCTGTGGTGCTCATCATCCTCTTGGGAATTCAAAGGCTCCTTGGGCCCTAGTGGACCTTGTGCACACTGGACGGATACCTCTGATATCTGCTCGCTAAGCACGCTAGGCTGAGGATCTAGTTTTTGATAGGTCATGCTCGGTTTCTTGATTTCAATTGTGAGGGGCAAAATCACTCCAATATTTTTGGTTTGAGGCTCGGATTTTTGTTCAGGTTTCCTCCCATGCCCCGTTGCTTTTGACCTAATTTGGGCTTCTGACCGAGGTGGTTTAGCACGGGGTTTTGGTACCCAAATCCATCGGTTGCCTGCATAATACCCTTGAGCACGAAGCAACGCCTTGGATATCCATCGTGGCGTTGTGCTAGCTCTCCATTGATGCCTTCGTCTATAAGGCTTTGGCTTCTTTCGCGATCTTCTACAATATTTGTAAGTCCAAACCCTATCCTTGGCCTTGTCTCCTAACTTCTTTGTTTCAAGTATAGCCTCACTCACTGGTTCTCTCCGTTCAACCTGTGCTTGTATCAACTCTTTCAACAACTCCTTGCTCTCATTACTAGGCTTGCTTGGTATGTCAGAATGCTCCTTGCCCTTCCCTCGAGGTTTGGTGAGGTCACCCTTGCTAAAAGTCATGATTATCCTCACACCTGGTAGTGCTGGGTGTATCCTCTGTGCTATATAGTCGGCTTCACACTTCGTTCCCTTTTTGAAGGGCCTTCCTAGGAGGATTTCCTTTCCACAATTCTCACTATTTGGAGGAACATAAAACAGGACTAGCAAGCTTTCTGTTTCAATAGTTACAAGGATTCTGCACTTCCCTAGAAGTGCTTGTGGGTGTTCCCCGTAAGGATTAAGAGTTGCATCAGTCCGTTTGAGCTCTGGTTGACCTAGTAGAGTCCATGCTTTGTAAGTCAAGATATTGAAATCTACTCCTTCATCAATGAGAGCATCAACACTATGCTCTCTTTTTGTGGTGAGTTTGACCCTAAGATAAGCAGGTGGCACTATGTCTTCATTGTCTGGGTCTTGGTTTACAGCTTCAAGCCTTCTGATACATGCCTTTGAGTCCCTAGCTGCACAGTCGGACGTGGGTTCTCTACTAAGATCTTGGGTTGTCTGTGCAGCACTGCTCAGGGTACATCTATCATCAGGATTGTCATGTCTAGTCATCCCCGCATTGATCATATATGGGATTTAATTCCTTTATCCAATGGAAAACATGCATTGCCGTGCAAGTGGATGTATAAGTTGAAGAATACCCTTGGACACCCCAAGCCAGCATATAAGGCCAAATTGGTTGCTAAGGATTCTAAGCAGGTGTTAACCCCAACACGAAGAAAGAAAAAGGAAATAAAAAAGACGCAGGGCAAAGACAGAAAAAAGGTAGTTCGACTGAAGAAAGAAGAGGAGAAAAGGCCAAAAGCGCAAGGGCAACCTTAAAAGTCCAAGGCAACTGTAAAAGGGGAAAGGTGCATTTTAAAATACAAAGGTGCACCCTAAAATATTGTAAAAGAGTGCAGGCGGTGGAAAATCTGGAAAGCTAAAATAAAAGACAAAGACAAAGGCCAAGGCAAGAGAAATGGAAGGCAAAGGCACATAAGGAAAAGCGCAAGACAAAACTTGTGTAAAAGAGCGCCAGCGCGTCGCAGTTTAATTCAAGGAGCGACGAGCTCTCACCCGTGCAATTTGTAAATGTAGATGGGTGGCGGAAAGGAAGATAGGAAGATAGAAGGACAATGGGAAAAAGGGCCTAGGCTACGGCCGATCATGTAAAAAAGGGAAAAGGAGATGACCGTCCAAAAGGGATTTAGGGTTTTGTATATAAAGTTGAAAAGTGAATGAGAAGCTCATTCTTGTGTGTGGCCAAAGGTGGCTCTCCTCTTCTTCTTCTTCTTCTTCTTCTTCTTGCTTGCTTGAGCTTGTGCTTGAGAGAGGGAGCGTGAGAGCGTGAGAGAGTGAGTGTGTGAGGGTGAGGGACCGGGGAGGAGAAGCTCTCCATCTTCTCCTCTCTTCTTCTCTTCTCTTCTCTTCTCTTGTCTTGCTCGTGGCTATGGAGCTTGGAGTGTGGAGCTTGAGGATGGAGCTTGCTTGAAGCTTGCACTTGGATCGTGAAGCTAACAGAGTGCGCGGGAGAGGAGGTAACTCAATCGGCATAGAGGTAAGCTCACTACACCCGTAGATATGGATGGCGCGTCGGCTATGTGAGAGGTAGCCAATAGTGCTCGGCTTGGAACGCTTGAAACAATAAGTGGTCCGTGGGTCTTGGCGGTTGAGCGAAAGCTCCCACATTTTGGTTCCATTGCCAGGACCAATGGATTCAAGCCTTGAGCACTTGTGCGCTTCGAATCGAGCATTAAACTAAGGGTTTTTCCCCGAATTGGTGCTTGAGATAGGTAGGAAGTGAGGGGGTTGAAGATGGTATTCGATCTCCTTGGCAAGTAGGTTTTTGTTTTTTTGGGATTTATGTTGTGAGATGGAGTAGTGTAGGTATTTACTTTGTGATTTGGATGCATTAGAGTAGGAGAAAACAAAGAAAAAAACAAAGAAAATAAGCATTAGGGTTTACTATTGCAAAATAGGGCAAAAATTGTGCAAAAAATGGTAAAAAACTCGCTTATGATGCCTAAGATCACCAAGTGAGTAATAGGGGGCGTCAATACCATACTCGAGAAGGGGTATAAGGGCCAAAAGTGGCAAGAAAGGCCACATTGTGCACTGCAGGGTTTTAGGAGAGTAGGAGAGAAGAGGAAAGCTTGGTGAGGGGATCCGCTTCGATCTTGGCATCAGAGAGATATTTGGCCAGCCCAGGTAATTCTATACCTTCCCCTACATGAGTAGGATGGATCTGGAGGTGTTTGACTAGGGGGAAGGCCTACAGCACCCAACACGGCAAATTTCATGAGGTTCGACGAAGAAACGTGCGGCATCCGGTGTGTTCGAGTGATGACTACTCTGGTCCGAGGCCCAAAATCGGCCCTCGGACCGGTCGACTCGACCCACTCGGCCACTACCACTCGGATGCCCTCACTCGGCCCGGCCGTCCGAATCGAGCACTCGGACTACCTCAGAACTCGGCCTCGGCCCATTCGGCCCGCCTGACCCAGCCTCGGCCTACTTGGCCCTCGGACACCCGGGTTCGGACCGACCGAATTTGGCATTCGAACAGTAACATATGGCCCTTTCCACTCAGCCCTCGGACGTGCCGAATCGGGCTCTCAGACCCTCCAATTCGGACCAATTGGGCCGAATGTACAGTTTCACCACATTTTCAGAAAACTTGACCTGACCGCAGCTAAAACTCAACAGCATGAACTGTCGAAAGCCCTTAGGACACTCAGAACTTGATTCTGGGAGCACATGGAATAGGCAAAATCGTAGGGCGCAGCCGCTTAGCAGCTAGAAGTAGGCAGTTGCGAGACCAGGGACTTAGACGCAAACCGCTGAGTGGAAAAGCTTGATTGAACCAAAAAACGAACGAGGCAACGAATTAGAAAAACTCTAAACCCCAAAATTGACCCCACATGCTACATAGAGCGAAAGGCGCATCATAGATCCACCACTGGGCTGAAACTTTAAGCAAGTGGTTCAAGATTTGGTTGAATGATCCTCCAAACTGCGCATGGTGTTTACTATAACGACCCTGCGGGTCGGGGAGGGGGCTGCCCCTCGTACCCCCGCAGAGGGGGCTCTGCCCCCTCTGCACCTTCCCCAATTAGGTTGGAGAGAAAACGCACGCCGTGAATGGCCCTTCAACTTAGACCCTCGGGCAGTAATGGCTCTACACGAGCATGGATTCTCACTTGAAAATGATGAAAAATGGAAAAAAGCCTCACATCCAAAAATACGCAAAGAGTATATGATGGAGGTTTTCGAGACCATACCTACTATGCAATCTAATAAACAATAGTAGTGCATGTAGATCTGTTTATTAAGTATACATAAATAATGTTGAGATGTAGAGAGAGAAGATATGTAGAGACATGAGAGGGAGAGAAGAGGCACACCATGTACACTCCCGAAGACTATTTCATATTGATCACAATCTACATATATATAGGTAAGACCTAGTCTAGATAGAGTGAGCTATATATAGCTCCAACACCCCTACTCAAACAAAGGTCTCTAAAAACCCGAGCTCCTATATACAAATGTACAAACATGATCAAAAATGATTATTGTGTGCATGTAAAGTGAATCCATGCATATGAAGTGAAATTGAATATGTATATACAAAGATAACTAAGAGGTTTGAGGTATATGTGCATGTGTGAAGTGTATGATGCCTACAAGGAGTATGTACAATGGCACTACAATGTCATAATAGATTAATTCCCAAAGATTGAAGTTGAGACAACTCCAAGTTCAAAGTGCAGTAGAGTGAATCGTGTTCCATTGAGTCCTTTGGTGAATATATCTGCAATCATCTGATCACTTGAACAATGTTCAATCATGATTGTGCATTTCTTTACTTCATAGCAAACATAATGATAATGCATTATAATATGTTTAGACTTGTTATGTTGAACATAGTCTTTAGCAAGACTAATAGCACTTTGGTTATCACATCGAAGTGGTGTACTGGAGAGATGAAGATGGCCAATATCTTATAGAACTTGTCAAAGCCATACTGACTCTCCATTTGCTAAAGATGCAGCTACATATTCAGCCTCTGTAGTGGAAACAACACACAACATTATTTCTTGCTAGTCCAAGAAACAAGACAACCATTGATAAATAAACAATTTTCACTTGTAGAACGCATAGATAAGTGAGAACTTGCCCAATCTGCATTTGTATAATCCAAAACTTGAAGAGAATGCAGAGAATCAAAGTTTTGTTAGGGCCAATAAACCAACCCAAAATCTTTAGTACCTTTCAAATACTTCAAAACTCGTTTACCTACAATCCAATGTTTAAGGCATGGAGAACTAAGATGTTATCTAAGAAAATTTTTAGCAAAAAGAATGTCAGGGCGAGAATTTAAGCAAACAAATTGAAGACATCCAACAAGATCAGCATAAGGTTAATGTAATGCTAATTGTCCATAATTCTGCAGAAAGTGAGAGTTTTTGGTAGAGCTCACAAGACCAAGAGTACTAGAAGGATGTGCACAACCCAAACCAAACTTTTGAATAATATCTTCAATGAACTTTATTTGACGCAGTAATAAAACACCCTTTTCTTGATAGCATTGAATCTGAATACCAAGACATGAGTGTATGTCTCCAAGATCCACCATGTCAAATGCAAAAGATAAAACCTTCTTTACTTGTTGAAGGAAGTTGAGATTGTTAGAAACAAGTATGGTATCATCCACATATAGACCAATAATAACAAAACTATCATTGTAGTGCTTGATATACAAGTTAGGATCTGAAGAACAAGAGATAAAACTTTGTTTTGTGAGAAAGAGGTCAATCTTTTGATACCAAGCTCATGAAGATTGTTTGAGACCATAGAGTGCCCGATGAAGTATCCAAGCAAGATTTTCCTTATGTTTGACTACAAATTCCTCTGGTTGCTCCATGTATACTGGTAATACGAACAATAGGTGAGCAAGTTTCTTTATAATCAACTCCTGCAATTTGTGCTTTGGCAACTAGCCTTGCTTTGAATTTGTCAAATGTTCCATATGCTTTTGTTTTAGTCTTTTAAACCCACTTGCATTTCATAGCAGTACGTTCGTGGTAACTCAATTAGAACACATGTATCTTTAGAGAGAAGAGATTCATACTCATCTTCCATAGCCTCTTTTCATTGTTCCTTTTGTGGGGATGACATGGCATCACTATAAGAGATAGGGTCTTCACAAATATTGAGAGCATTCTCAAGAATATCAGCATCATAAACATGACAGGTACCATGCTCATTATCAATTAGAAGATCAACATAAAGATCAATGCCAAGGTCATCAATCAACAATAATAGGTGCAAGTTGTGAATCCTGATTTGAAGAGCCAATATTATCCCGTGAAGAAGATTCATCATCATATAGAAAAGGAAAAGTAGTGAGTAATGACTTTATATCATCAATGTCCTCTAGTGACCACGTCCTCCTAGCATCCTCCTAAGACCATGTGCTGCCCATAAGTTACTCATTGAAAATAGCATCATGACTTATGATTACCTTCTTGGATGATGGATCATAAAACTTGTATCCCTTAGAAAAATTTGAATATCCAAAAAAAATAACTTTCAAACCAGGAGGATCAAGTTTTCTGCGAGTCTCTTTGGGTACATGACTATGCATAGCAGCATATTCCCTATTACAATCTGAATCAAAATGCCTCTTGAAACATAGATGGGTTGTATGATCACTCTTTTTATAGTAGTCAATACAAGGAGAATAATCTCTGGATAAATGTGGTTTTTTATTTGTAATACTATATTCTTCATCATATTGTTTTGCCCAGCAATCATCTGTAGCGTTATCATTTCTATTGCAATAAGAACAATGTCTATTAGGAAACTTGAGACAAGAGAAGTTACCACCATGAGGACTTCTACGTGTAAAGCGTGGAAAGAAACACCTTCGAGCAAGTAAACCTTGGTTGATTTGTCATGACTGTGTGACCTCTTGTGAGACCATAGGTGTTTCTTGATTTGTGTGTCGTTATTCATGTCATTGTAAATGTTTAATCAAAGATATACAAGCTTGATCAAAATTGATCCCATCTTTGTTAGATAATATGGTAACAATATTATCACAAGCAGGATCCTTTACAATGTCAAGAAGTTGTGTTACCAATTGCTTTCTAGAATGGCATCACCAACATAGCAAGATGATTGATGATGTTCTTGAATGATTCGATATGTGTTGTCATAGAAGTTTTGATGTTGTATTGTAACTCAGTGAGTTGACTACGAAGATAAAGTATTTTTGTTTGGGAAAAAACTCAAGAGTGAGTAATTGTGATGAAACATGTGTCATAGAAGTCTACACGAAAAGTTGTTGTCCTATTTGTTTCCCTATTTCAAGTCCAGTTTACTTGAACTAACATAACTTTTGACATAGAACTCCAAATTGAGCACTGATTTACTAGGAAGAAAGCTTACGAGTCCTAGCACATCACAAAAACTAGTTTTCTTGAGAAAGGCATTTTCTTAAGAGTTTCCTAAATAGAAACTTTTAGGGTGTCCAAGCAAGGCATATCTACAATTCAATATATCTACAATCTAAATGATGATCGAGCGAACTTCTTCTATGCTTAAAATTCATAACATAATATGCTCATAACATACATGATACATCAAATTTAAGCATGAAAAGAACATGAATCAAGAATTGAAGAGATACTACATAGATATACTTCATGATTGTCTTCTTCAAGAAATTAGTTGTAGTTTATTGTGATAGCTCTAACACCATGTACACTCCCAAATACTATTTCATATTGATCACAATCTACATATATATAAGTAAAACCTAGTCTAGATAGGGTGAGCTATATATAGCTCCAACAAGTAATACCTATCTCAATCCAAAAATGTTGCAGTTAAGCCTGCTTAGCTAAGCATACTACGAGCTCTCTCTTGAATTGCCCTATTTATATACTTTGCAATGCCATTCTGAGGTGGAATGTAAGGGGCATTCAACTAACGTTTAATACCTCGCTCATGGAAAAATTGCTCAATACTTTAGAGACAAATTTAGCCCTATTATCTGATCTTACATATTTTAGTCTATACCCAAACCGCCGGTTCTCAACAAGAGCAAGCCAACACTAAAAGGTAGTCAATATATTCAATTTTTGCTTCATAGGATATGCCCAAACCTTATGCGAATAATCATCAATGAAAGTCACAAAGTAGTTTGTGCCATTGGCAAGGCCTGGAACCACATACATCAAAATAAATAAGAATCAGAGGCTCATCCAAGCATATAATGCCAGATTTCTTATAAGAACTACATGTTTGCTTACCATAAAGATAATGATCACATGAATCAAAAAATTTGTAGTCAAGGGACAGAATATATTGCTAAATGAGAAAGTATTTTCATCCTTTTAAGGACATGTCCCCAAGGCAACCATGCCATAAAGGCATATGGTATGTCAATGACAACCAAAACATGGTCAATAGACCTAAATACAAGCAAGGGATAGAGGCTACTAGCCTTGGCACCTCAAGCAAAGGCAAGATTTCCATGGATAATCTTCCACGTGCAATCACCAAAAGATACATGATATCTTGCATTATCCAATTGTCCAGCAGATAGTAAACTTTTGGTCAAAGCCATAGTGTACATCATGCAAAACGAAGCAAATTGCAGTTTAGCATCACAAATGCAAATAATATCCAAACAAGGATTAAACATAAGGGAATACCAAAGTATAGAGTTGTTCATCAATTACAAGTAATAGACTATCAAAGTATAATGTCTCCTTCTAAAATAATGCTGAAAATTATAGTTATAACAATGCTGCAATAAAGGCAATAGTACATTTCGATCCAACTATAGGCAAATAGCTAAGAAAGCAAGCTCTCATTGCCAACAAGGATATTTTAGTAGCAACCATGATACAAAGAATGCAACTAGCAACAACTAAGCATAGACTACTAGTACCAAAGATTATCATAAACTTAAATTGTCAGTAAGCCATACATCCCATAAGCGAAGGTAACTACATCAAAGAGCATCAAAACATATAAGAAGCCCAAGCATATCACAAATACATCCGAAAGCATGTGTCTAATGAAACTTCAATATATGTAAATGAGGTAGCATAAAAGCTCAAAGCAACTAACCAAAGCCTAGCATACATCAAATGTAGCTCAAATCCAAGTACCAAATTATGTTATAACCATATCTGAGCTCATACATCAATGCTAGACATCATCATAAACATGTAACATATCTGAAATATCATGTAGGCACAATAGATATTCAAAGCATAAAGTTCACTACTATATGCTTGCTATCTAAACTGTTATGACAACAATAAACCTTTACAAAACTGAGCTAATCAAACTTTAAACAATCCAAATCGTATCCCAGAGTCTAATCATACCATACGGGCACCAAAATAGCATCCTGAAGCATTCAATATGCATCATAAAATTTACTGCTTATTGTCCAAAAAAATTATTTAATTTTGTGTGAAATAGAAAATTAAAAATTACACAGAATCAACTTTGTGAGTGCTCAAATTTGTAGATCTCATCGCATTCTTTGATTCTAGCTATAAAATACTTGAATTTAATATCATATACAAGTTATGGAAAAAATAGGAAAGTACTATCAAGTTGTTATAGATGTCCATGACTTCTAAAGCATGCTCCATATCCACTCAAAATGGATAGAATGACTACTTCTCAACTCAACAAGCACTCAACAAGGCTCGGCTATAAGCCTGAAGTAAGCTAAAACAAGTCAGGAGAAAAAAAGACTCAATGCATACCTTGGGAGAAAGAAACAATGGTGACGAAGGAAATTCGGTATGGCAGCCTCTATACTATGTCAAACTCCCTTCTACCACAAAGTGAATGAGGTAAGGGCACCACCTAGTCATGGAAAAGCGGACTAGGACGCTATGCAAGAGGAAGAGGACCTTGTGAGGGAGAAGAGAGGAAAACTGAGAGAGAGAGAGAGAGAGAGAGAGAGAGAGAGAGAGAGAGAGAGAGAGAGAGAACTACAAAAAAATAGATGAATCAATAAAACTTAAGAGGGCACAAGAGATGGAGAACCCTCAAGACATAACCAATATACACAATATGGACACTAATAGCATGGGCTTATTACACTATAGAGCATGCATAAGCTATAGTAAGGAAATGAACTGCATAAGCTCATGAGAGAGAATGGGGAAGGCTCAATAGTGCTGAAGAAGGCCTCTTGGCTCTCTCTTGCAAATTACAAAGGAGTATGCCCCTTTATATAGGCCTTGAGGGTGTTTAGGGAGGAGGTTAAGATAGAATAGGAATTAGCACCACCAAAGCTGTATTGAGGCGGTTCCACCAATGTGGAAGCTCTATCTAAATGTTTTGTTGACCAATTTTGTACTTAATCAAGTTCCATCATAGGTGAGTTGTCTCCATTATCCCCCCCCATAGCTTGAGTCCAAGAGCTCTCCTATAAAAAAATATAGAGAATCTTCATAAAATAAGATCATATGTAGCAATAATGGAGAGAGAGTAGTGAGAATTCATACATTACTACTACAATTAAGGATAATTTGAGGGTAATTTAGAAGGAAATTTCTAATGGTTTATTAGCTTGAGAGAGAGGAAAAGAGAGGAAAAGGGTTGGAAGTCTAATGAATGATATTTTATGGAAGTGTTAAGTGTGGGGAAGAAAGTGTAGGTGTATATAAAACTGGGAGGTAGTCTCCACCACAGTTGGAAAAAGTTGGCGTCCACCATTTTGGCCATATCTCCCGATTCATAGCTCTAAAAAATTATTAAAAAATGCCAACCAAAACTTCAGCTCATGCGCTACAACTTTTATGTTGAAAAGTTTTTTGGGATCGGAGTTGAAGTATTTTTAAAAAATCTTACAAAATCATATGCCCGATTTTTCTTCCACTAATGCTTCCAAGAAAGGTCCCATTTGTTTGAATTATCATAAGGCTCCAAAGCTATGATATTATAAGCCTTACATGCCCTTTGGATGGCTCCAAATCCATTTCATATCTTTTTCTTTCACATTATACATTTTTCCTTCACCTTCCTCCGTTGATCTTTACTCTTCACCCCCCCTTGGTAAATCGGTCCATGAAATATTTTCATCCAGTGATTTCTTGGATTTCCCAAGAGGTTGTTCCCACCCTCTTCTTTATTTCAAACCTCCAAATGTACAAAAAATCAACAAAGTATTAGACAAATATTTTTTTGTGATTTTCTTGGATCATATAGCCCTCCCAACCTGGCTAGAGGTATTTATGCCTCTAGACACTCTTTGGTATCTTGAGCTAACTCCTCCCTGATGTGATATGGTTTTAAGCGCCATCCATTTACCCTGGTCTTGTGAACTTTTCCCTCAATGTCTTGAAGTTTGTAGGAGCCATTATTGAATTTTTTTGTGCCCCAAAATGGTCCCTCCCACCGGTAGAGAAACTTGTCATCCTTTCTTTTATCAAAGTGATTGTCATATCGAAGCACTAAAGATCCTTCCTTGATGTTTTTATCTGTTAGCTTCTTGTTGAACTTTTCTCTACGCTTCTCAGCTTTCTGGAAGTAGTGGTTGATGGCTTCTTCATGATCCAATTGTAGCCTCTCTATGTCCAATAATCTTTGATGTAACTTCTCCTTTTGAGAGCCTACTGTGCCACCTAATACCCGAAGGCTAGCTAATTTCACCTCAATAGGCAAAAGAGCCTCTTGTCCATAAACTAGATGAAAAGGTGTGAACCCTAACATGGTTTTAAAGGAGGTTATGTAAGCCCATAGAGCTCCACTAAGGTGCTTGTCCCAATCCCGGGGCCTTGAATATACTTGTTTGCTGATGATTTTACAAATCATTCCATTTACCTTCTCCACCAACCCATTGCATTGAGGGTAGTAAGGTGTAGAGTGTCGTCATTGAATATTTAGCTTTTGCATGAGTTTACCCACCACATTAGCTCTAAACCTTGGTCCTCTATCTGATAGTATTTCAAGAGGGGTACCAAACCTACAACAAATGTGGTCAAAGATAAATTTACTCACTTCTTAGCAGTGATTCTTCTAGTTGGCATAGCCTCGGCCCATCTAGTCATGTAATCTATCCCCATGATAATATATTCTTTTCCTGATGGAGTGCGTGGTAGAGACCCTATGGCATCAATTTTCCACTTCTCAAAGGGTCCATAGACCTTGATTGGGGTTTGGGGTTCTGCTATGAGCCGTCGTGGTCCTGAATTCTGACATTCTTCACATGTTTGACACCAATATTTGACATCTCGGTGTAGACTAGGCCAAGTAAAGCCGGCTTGTAGAACCTTTCTACTTGTGATGTCGTGTGCAAAGTGGCCTTCACACACATCATCATGGCAAGATTTTAAGATTTCTTCAATTTTCAACTTTAAAGGCACTTTCCTAAGCACACCATCCTTACCAAGACAATACAAACTATCATTTACCATGCGATATCTTGTAGCCTTCCGAGCTAGCCATTGTCTTTCTCCCTCAGTCAGGTGTTTGGGAGCTTTTCCTTGCTCTAAGAGGTGTAGAATATCTTCTAAGTCTTCCTTGCCTTGCTAAGCCACTGCTCCCACCACTGACTCATTCAGCTTTGATGATGCTAGATGGTCGGCATCCTTGTTCTGGTCTCTTGACACATGATGTACTTGTGCCTCCCTAAATCTTCTCATAAGAGATTTGGCCTCTCTCATTTTACTAGAGAGGTTTGTATTTTTGCATGCCCATGTACCTTGCATCTGCCTTACCAATAGCATGGAGTGTCCAAAAGCATTCAACCTCTCGATTGAATTACTAAGACACCAACAAAGACCATGAATTAAAGCTTGATATTCTGTCTCATTGTTAGAGTGGACACCTTCCAAGATGATTCCTTCACCATAGATTTTCTCTCATAAAGGAGAGAAAACAACAATGCTTGCGGCTGCCTTATCCTTAGTTCTCTTGTATGCACCATCAAAGTAGATGCTATAAGCATCTACAAGAGTCTTTATGGATGGGGGTGATGGAAGGTCCTCTCTTTTCACCCTGAGATTTTTCTCATAGCACCTATTTGTCAAAATATCAGCTAGGCATGCTCGAGTTGTTTTCTCAACCTCCACTGTATAATCAAAGTCTTAAAGTCGGACCACCCACTTTGTTATTTTGTTAGAGATTTCCATACGTTGTAGTGCATAGGGAAACATATCCTCCACAGTGATGATCACAAACCTCTTTGAAATCAAATATGGCCGAAATTTGGTTACTGCAAACATGAGGGCCAACACTAGTTGTTCCATGGAGGTGTAAGCCTTCTCTGAGGCTTTCATGAGGCGGCTGGCAAAATACATAGACCTCATGAAGAATGTTTTTGGATCTTTTTGTAGGAGAGCAGCACCAATGGCCTCTTCTCCCACACTAGGGTTTACAAAGAATGTTTCTTGCCAACAAGGCTGGAGGATTATAGGAAGTGACCCCAACATTTTCTTTATCTCCTTAAAATGTCCTTCACTTTGTTCACTCCATACAAGTGTTTCTTGGCGTATCAATTGTTGCAGGGGATATATGGCCTGAGAGAGTAAGTGTATAAATCTACCCAACTATCTTAGCTTTTGTAAGAAGGAGACTAATTGTTTGATGGAGGTTGGGGAAGGTAGAGCTAGCAATGTTTCTACCTTTTTTGGATCTACCTCGATTTCTTCAATTGACACTACATGCCCTAGTAGTGTAACCTTGCTTTCCCCAATGTGACATTTATCCTTATTTAGTTGTCCATCCAACCTAGCTAAGCGAGTAAATCCTTCATCAACCTTGCGTAGATGTATATTCCTTAAGCTATAAATACAAAAGTCATCTATAAAAACCCTTATGGACTTACCAAAGTAAGGTTGGAAGACCATATTCATGAATCGTTGAAAGGTTGCTGGGGCATTTGTGAGACCAAAGGGCATGATCCGAAAGGCAAAACAACCCCATGGTGTGATGAAAGTGGTTTTCTTTTGATCCTCCTCTACAATGCAAATCTGAAAGTAGCCAAAATAGCCATCACACACTGTATACCGCTCATATCCCACTACTTCATTCAAGATTTCATCCTGAAATGGGAGAGGGAAGTGATCCCTCTTTGTTGTAGCATTTAGTGGTGAGTAATGGATCACTTTGTTGTAGCATTTAGTGGCTTGTGTAATCTATGCATACTCGCCACTTACCATTTTTCTTTGGCCTCACTACTACTGGGGAGATCCATTCTGCTTCCACTGGGTATATGAATCCTACATTCAAGAGTCTCTTCACCTCCGTCAACAGTGCATCCTGTTGCACAACTCCCAGTCTTCTCAATCTTTGTACTACAAGTTTGCTTCCTTCTTTGAGTTGGATGTGATGCTTCACTGCAGTGACACATGTAATGTGAGTATAATCAGAAATAAACAATGATGCATGCTTCTTAAGAACATTCACATAACCCTCCCTTTCTTCATCCTTTATATCCTTGGATATTATCTTCTCTAGGCTAGCATCCCACACATCTTCTCCTTGGATTCTTGGGTTGTCTTCTGATGAGGTAGGTTCCTTTAAGGTGACGCCCATAACTTCGAGAGTGCTATCACTCTCTCCACTTGAACTCTCTTCCTCTTCTACCGATGAGGAACATCCACTTGAGTTCCACTCATCGAAAAATGTTTCTAGTTCAAGGTTCTCTTGACACCCACTCTTCAAGTTATAAACCACCTTTTGATCGTGGCCACCCACCTTATGTGGCCTCAACTCTAGATCCCCTGTTGCCCAATCTTGCCTCGCTTCAATGCCCATAAGCCAAGATCTCCTTAGGATGAGGGGATATCCTTCTCCCTTTACTGGCATCACATAAACATCCACTGCTGCAGTGATTCCAAAAATAAAAACTCTCAAAGCTTTCACTACACCCACACATGTGACCGCATCATTGTTGGCTATCTTTGCCCTAAAGGTTGAGAATTCCATTACTTCTAATCCTAATTGATGCATAAGTTTTTTTATCATGACAAAAACCTTTACTCCACAATCGATGTATGTTTTTCGAATCCGTTGACCTTTGATTTGAGCCTCCACTAAAGGCACTATATCTTTGAGGCCATATACCTTGATTGCACTAACCATTTTACCTTGCCTTGCCCTTGTGCTTACCATTTTTTACCATTGCCGTCGTAGCTTTGGAGAGGCATAAAGTAGTTGTGGCCAAATAATTTTTGGCCCTTGAGAGCTCACATCTGCTATTGGATCATAAGGTTGTGTCCGAGAACCCAAAGGGAAGTCGGAGATATCAATTTTAGACCTAGTTCTTTCTCTTCTTTCCTTTATCCCTAAGTGCCCGTGATGTACTTGCCTCATTGATTGCTTCCTTGCTTGCCTCAGTTTGGACACGTACCCACTTGATAGGCATGGCCTCTACTACATCTACCTTCATCTTACCTCTCGCTATTTCTTCTTGGAGCCTTCTATCCCTGACCACCTCCTCTATTTTTATAACATTAACATTTGGTTGAATAGCATGGGTTTTAGCTTGAATATAAGGTGGTTGTAAAATTGCAGGTCGTGACTGCTCTCGCTCTTGAGTCCTAGCACGAGAAGGGCTTACTTGTTGTCGAGGACCTCTGGCAAGGTGATCATATCTTCTAGGGTGAGAACAATTGTACATGCCATGTCCATTTTCTCCACAGTTGTAACACAACATCTCCCTTGCTTGTCGCCGCATTTGTGGTCGATTCCCATCATTCCCCTCGATAGGTCTTTTTGCACCTTGCACAAGATTCACTCTCAAACTCTCTAATTGATTAGTAAGATTGCTTATTTGTTGGATCATGTCTTCTTGACCTCTAACAAGGCCTGATGCATTAGATACATTTGGGGAAACTTGAGAGGTCTCCATAGTTGTGATGTTGTTTCCCAAAGTTGCTTGGCTAGCTTGGGCTTGGTAGAGAATCTTTCGATTATTTTCCCTAGTGATTCTCAAAGCATCTTTAAAAGTATTTGAAAATTTCACATTTACCTTTTCCCTAAGCAAGGGATACAAACGTGAAATAAATCGTAGAGCATGTATAAGCTATAGTAAGGGAATGAATTGCATAAGCTCATGAGAGAAAATAAGGAAGGCTCAATAGTACTGAAAAAGGCCTCTTGACTCTCTCTTGCAAATTACAAAGAAGAATGCCTCTTTATATAGGCCTTGAAAGTGTTTAGGGATGAGGTTAAGATAGAATAAGAATTAACACCACCAAAGCTGCATTAAGGCAATTCCACCAATGTGGAAGCTCCATCTAAATGTTTAGTTGACCAATTTTGTACATAATCAAGTTTTATCATAAGTGAGTTGTCTCCATTCTCCCTCCCATAGCTTGAGTCCAAGAGCTCTCCTATAAAAATATATAGAGAATCTTCATAAAATAATATCATATCTAGCAATAATGAAGAGAGAGTAGTGAGAATTCATACATTACTACTACAATTAAGGATGATTTGAGGGTGATTTAGAACGAAAATTCTAATGGTTTATTAGCTTGAGAGAGAGGAGAAGAGAGGGGAAAAGATTGGTAATCTAATGAATGATGTTTTATGAAAGTGTTAAGTGTGAGAAAGAAAGTGTGGGTGTGTATAAAATTGGGAGGTGGTCTCCACCGCAGTTGGAAAAAGTTGGCATCCACCATTTTGACCATATCTCCCTACTCGTAGCTCCAAAAAATTATAAAAAAATACCAGCTGAAACTTTAGCTCACACACTACAACTTTCATGTTGAAAATTTTTTTTGGATCAAAGTGAAAGTATTTTTAAAAAATTATATAAAATCATATGCCTGATTTTTCTTCCACTAATGCTTCCAAGAAAGGCCCCATTTGTTTGAATTATCATAAGGCTCCAAAGCCATGACATTATCAGCCTCACATACCCTTTGGATGGCTCCAAATCTATTTCATGTCTTTTCTTTTCACATTACATATTTTCCCTTCACCTTTCTCTATTGATCTTTACTCTTCACCTCCCCTTGGTAAACCAGTCTATGAAATATTTCCATCCAGTGATTTCTTGGATTTTCCAAGAGGTTGTTCCCATCCTCTTCTTTATATCAAACCTCGAAATGTACAAAAAATCAACAAAGTGTTAAACAAATATTTTTTTGTGATTTTCTTGGATCAAATGGCTACTATGAAACCTTGAGCTGAAGCTTTAAATTCAAGCCGAAGCAAAGGATAAAGAAGCTCCTTAAATGGTTGGCTCCAATACCAATTGAAAGATCCCAATGGAAGCACACAAGCGAAAGTAAGAGCAAAGCAATAGCTATGGTAGGTGATCGACCTTCCCTTATTCAATCGTCATTGAAAGAATAAAAAATAAAGTAACAGTAATGGACGCCCACTCCCTACAGTGTAAATGTATGGTCATAGTGTATGAAGTAAATACGAGGTGGTGTAGGCATATGCACCTTTACCCCCCATAATGAGTCCAAGAAGACGAAAAAGACCAAGGAGATTGAGAAGAGAAAGGATACCATGAAGCCTACCAAAGAATGTTAAAGTCCAAGAAAGTAAACCAAAAGATCAAAAGTAGAGCCAAAGTCCAAATGCAAAGCCAAAGAAAAATGGAGAGACAACCAAGACCAAGAAGTCAAAGATCACAAGTACCAAATATGGAAAACAAAAATTGTAATGTCCACCATTGGCACTATAATGTAGCCAAGGGGACCCAAAAAGAATTCAAAAATTTAAGTTGTATTTCCTACACCTTGTTTGACATTGATGAGCTATAAGCCTTGTATGCATTCAAGCGGGGAAACCTATATCCTTAGGTGCAATCATCTAGAGGGTAAGCTAGCAGCAAGGGAGGGGGATGTTAAAAGTATAGTGCTAGAGGCAACACTAAACATATAACAATACAAAGTTCAAAAGTGACAAGTACTATAAATAGAGGGTTGTATTCCATAAGCAAAGAGAGGGAAGAGCACATAGCTAAAAGACAAAAACAATGTACTTGCTTCATTATCAAATCAATTGAGTCTATTTGGTGGACTCATGCTTCTCCATTGGTTCTTCTACGTTTCCACATAGCTCATCTTATCTTCTTGCGCAACCATGTTTTGTAACACTTCCATCCTTGTTGCATACAGCAACAAGGTAAGAGCGGTATCAAAGTTCTACAGTGCAATAGACCACATGGACACCTTGCATTTTGTAATTTTAACGATCACGCCCATTTATGAATGCTAATGTTAATTACTCGGTTTTTCTTTCTTAGGAGGGGTTGCAATGTCCTTATCTTGAACTTTTGGATGGCTAGTAGGAGACTTGGATTTAGTTATTAGTCTCCTACAGCCAAATACAATGGTCCTAACGCTCATCGACGATGAGTGTAAGGAGCTAAATACAATGGTCTCCTACAATGGATTTAGTTATTAGTCTCCTACAGCCAAATACAATGGTCCTAACGCTCATCGACGATGAGTGTAAGGAGCTATCTCGCACAATTTGCTTTGGATAAACTGCTGCATGCTTTATTGAAGCTGTAGTGCAGCTGGTACAGCTCTCATGCCTAGTCAAGCCACGAAGAAATTGGTGTCCAGGATAAGGATCAAGCCACAAGCTAATAGATTACAGAGTTAGCAATGGTTTCATGGGATGGTCATCTAGTCCTCCCCCAAAACTTCTTGAGAGTAGTAAATGTGTCCAGAGTCATCAGCCACACTTGTCAAGAGGGAGTTCCAGGAAGGAAAACTTACTACGCTGCCTTCAGGGTATCAAGGGTTATTAACTAATAAGCTATGGTAGTTGAGGAACAGAAGTGTTATTGCCCCACCTCTTGCATAGACTAACTCCTCAGACCTCCAAAGGCTGCAGCAAGCATAGAGACTTTGAAGCTCCAACTTCAAAATAATCAGGCAAAGCTGAACTGTCAAGGTTGTTGCTTTGACCACAGTATTTTGGCAACAGCTGACTACAACTCTTCTCATGCCTGACAATGCCGTAAAAAGTTGGACTATGAGAATAATATTTTCTTTCATGGAGGGTAGCCTCTACACCCTCACAACCCTTGTTACACGGTCTTCCCACAAGCTTGTACTGCTTTGGGATGCTCACTATGGGCATTTGAATCTTAATGCTATTCGGCCGGCTTCTAGGAGGAAGATGGTGGAGGGACTGCCTGATTTCCCTCCTGTTCACACACTATGCACAAATGTCCATGGTAGTCATTGTAAGAACATGTAGTTATTGCTAATGGATATGCAAACTGATAAGGGGGAAGCCTACTGCTTCTTCTACACAGGCAAAGTTTTGATTTGATCTTACCATGCAAGCATATCTGCCCATTAAAAGTTAGCCAGATCTTTGAGTGGGAAAAGACAAACTTTGGGATTATTGGGTTGAACAGCACCATACAGGTCAGACAGGTTGTCAAAAGTGTTGTTGAACTCAAAGGCAAACATATATGTACTGCCAAAACTGGAGCACTTTGCTTTGAATTGATCCATACCCACCCATTTCTAGGAGCACTCCAGCAAGCGCCATACACATACTGTAATGGGCTTCTCTTATCCAGCAACCAGGTGTGAAAAGAACAGGTTAGCCAGATCTTTGAGTGGGAAAGGACCCACTTCGGGATTATCGGGTTAAACAGTACCAGACAGGTCAGACAGGTTGTCAAAAGTGTTGTTGAACTCCATGGGACTGCCAAAACTGGAGCACTTTGCTTCGAATTGATCCATATCCACCCATTTCTAGGAGCACTCCAGCAAGCAGCATATACATACTGTAATGGGCTTCTCTTATCCAACAAACCGAAAAGAGCAAAAACACAAGAAGTAATTTTCCAAAAGAAAGTTAGTTCTTGGCTTTGAAACTGGTGTGACAAGCAATTATTATAACGTTGCGGAGATGAACAAGAACAACACAGATAAGTAAAAAGGTACACCTACATGAATTCTAACTACACAGTAACATTGCTCAACCAAGATATTTCACAAAGTATTTGGCTTTAACATAAACACATTCAAATGCTTGTTTCGCTTCAATTTTAAACTGGAATATATCAACATGCTGACTAGCACCAATCCCATTAAAAGATCATGTCTACTCGAAATGCACCTCTCACAGTTGCTATGCTGATAATTCTGTATTAGACAGAGGTTATTATGGCTTTGTGGGCATTCATAAAAGTGGAAGATGCCATTAAAGCAAAGAATTTGAATCCACAATCATAATCTCCAATTCCCAGTAAGTATACAGTACAATATAAAAGCATGCATGTACCTTATTTCAAATTGATACAAGTCATCTACTGCAGAAGAGAGTACAGTGTTTTTTAAGACTGTGACAAGCATTCGGCCTAAGCTTGTTGTGCTTCGGTCAAAAGACAGCATATTGTAGCAAGGGCATACTAGCAAAATTGATGTATCTGATCCTTAAGGTAGGAAGTAAGCAAATTCAGGATTTTAAAAATCAAATGCCCATGCTAGCAAAGGTCTCAGGAATTCATCTGCAGTTGGCCAGCTGCTTGCCACATTGCTAGTGTCTGATCAATCATATTTACTGTCATCAAAAACCCAAGGTTCGTGTTGATAAAGTTCCCTGCCATTCATCTGCACACGACCAGCTGCAATGTCTTCTGCTCTTTTTCTTGCCACTTCTGCTGCTTTGGCCGCAGCTTCAGCGTCCTATAGAAAGCTATTCATCAAAATTTGTAACCCAGGACTACACAGTTTCATATGCTGATACTTACACTCATGAAATGTCACTTGAATGTGCAAAATCTGGTTTCACTTGCAAGAGCATCATGTCAGCATGGTTTACACAAAAGTTTTCGATAAATTCCCACATTGTGAATCGTACATCACAAGCTTCTGTGAGCTCCTGATGTTGAACACTAACGGGAAAAACAAGGGAAGTCAGTCCCTTTCCCCATGGGAAAATGCCTAAACCTTATTGTCCTTGAATATGTATGTTCTACAGGGCCTTCATGTGTGTGTGCAGCATATGATTGAACAGAAGACATATGAGCACAAGAATCCACATGTGATCACTTCTGAAAGTGAAAAACAATAAGATTACCAGGGTCTGACACTTGCAATGCCCACAAATGAGACTGAAAACCTTCATTAGCGTTCATAACCTCAGTTTTACTGCATTAATCCATGTTCCAATCTTCCAATTTGCACCTCTATTTGATAAATCCATGTTCTAATCTTCCAATTTCCATGTCTATTTGCTGAATCTATGTTCTAACTCTTCCAATTTGCACAGCTATTTGATTAGCCCATGTTATAATCTTCTGATTAGCATCGCTAATTGCAAGAAAGAAACAGAAAATGGAATTGAAACGCTAACACAGTTACAGTAGAAGCAGAGGGAATCGAGACCTTCTTCTGTTTCCAAGCAATAAACTGAGAGGCGGTGATAACACCGGATCCGGACCGTACCTCCTTCTCCTCTTCTGCCATACTATCGGTATCAAACTAGGTGGGACTGTCGCGAGGGCACTTATAAATGTGGTCTATAGGAGTGCTATAGGTCCTAGGAGTGAAGTTTGAACTATTAAAAGGTAAAGTCTATAGGAGTGAAGTTTGAACAATTAAAATGTTTAATGAACTACCCAATTTTTAATTCGATAAGAGCTGTGGCACCCGCACATAGATTCGACCTAAGCAAGCATCGACTCAAGTGCAACCGCTTAAGTTCCACAGCCGCCCATCCCACTAAAAAAAGGGACTGCTTACCCATGCACTGGAATACGAAGCTATCAGTGTGGGAGCAGTGGGAAAATCGCCACCAACCCTTCGATTTCACTTTCTGATACCCAGCCACCTTGAGCAAAGTACTATCCACCGAAGCGGTAACGAAAGTAATCGCCACGGGAAGAAAGCTTGGTGACCGATGGCTCGCTGAAAGAGAAAAATCCAACGGCCTGGGGGATAGAATCCCCATATTACTAGGAAAACAAGGTTGAGGAGGTACCCCACGCGGTGAAAGGCTACAAATCCCAACCTAAGTGGCAGAGAAGAGTCTGGAACGGCAACGTGGATGCGTGGATGTCGTTTTGTGGCTCCCTACCCTTCGAAAGGAATGACCCGACCTATCTACCATATCCTCAGCAAATGGGAGTAGATTTTGACCCTGGCATCCATGGCCGATACGACTTCCCGAAGATCTACAACATCAACGCCACACACCCAGAGGAAGCGCTCACCTTCTCAGAACAAGATCTATGGGACTCCATGGCCCATTTCCTAATGGAATTCTCCTCTTGCCCAGACCCCGCCTTTGTAACAACATGTAATTATATTAGATTACTTAGGACTCTCCTCAGGTACATGTTTTAGCTCTACGATGTCATTGAGGCTTTTAGTAATCGTTTGAGTAACCCCCAACCCCCTTAAACTAGCTACAACTCATCCTGACATGGCAAGGGAAGATTGGATACACCCCCCCCCCCCCCCCCCCCAACAAGCTCTCCGCATTACTTGATAGTAGCGTATATACTATTACAATAGCATAGTGACAATGTGGTTCATCTTCAAACAATTACCACTAGTTAAGTTGACTTAAGTGGCCCACTTTCAAACTTGTTAAGAGTTGTTTTAGTTTAGCATAAGTTCAATTTTTTGCCTTATGTTTCTCTTTCTTTTATAAGCACGTGTGTGTATGCATGCTCAAAACTTAGACAATGTTTATTTTGGGTTAGTTTGGAGAAATAAATTAAGAAAGGTGGTGTCATGTTGAAGTTTAATAACCAAAACAACAAATCATATTCTCAATAGCATTGATAGATTTAACAGGCAATTCTATTGGAAGTGTTTGAGGGCTCAAATCACAATGTTATTGTAAGAAAGCATAGACCATGTCCACATTAGACTTAGGCCAAGAAACACTTTAAACCCTAAGGACATGATGGTTCAACTTGCATCAACTTTCTCTAGCATCATTGTGCATAGAAAATAATATTTTTAGCTAAGATTAGATCAACCATGAAAACACACACATACCATGCTACTCTATAATCCTATAGTTAAATAAAAGATACCACTTGGTATTTTATATGTGTGATGTATATTAAGAGAATATTTATATGATTAGGCAAGTCTAGAAAATTTTCCTTTAAAAAAGAGAAGGTCCAATCCCTTTGTTTAGCTTCCTCCAAACCATCTTATACCTTAAACATATTTTCCTTTTTCCCCTAAGAGTTGTTGAAACCTCATCCTTAGGCATCTTACTATCTCCGAGTATAGACCTATAGGTAGACTTAGTCCACACCACCTTGTACCCTAAAGCTATTTTCCTTGCTCCCCTAAGAGTTGTAAGAACCTAATCCTTAAGCATCTTACTATCTCCTAGTGCATAGTTATAGCTAGAGACACTTTTTAAGGCCTTATTGTTCTTACATATATATACAAATTAATGATTATGGCTCTAATCATGTTCCATATCTTGATGGAGTCTTTATCTAAAGGGACCGCATCTCCAAACAACATTATTTTGTCTTACATGTGTTATGGAAAGCTTGCTATCCTCATAGCATTTACCATAAGTGCCTAACTTCTTAGTAGTGATACATGTTCTCTTCTCCTCTTTTGTAGAGAGAGGACATCATCTTGTAGAACTTTTTCACTCTATCTCAAGAGAACGCAAAGCTGAAGTTATCAATTTTAAATCATTTAATTTCTTGATTTTCTTCTCCTTAAAATTGAAAAGGAGTGCAAATTGCCCAAAATATAATTAAAATGAGAAAAGAGATTCAAAATAAGTAAGCAAGTAGGTAATGCTATATACTCGCATATTGGAGCATTCCCTTGCTACTTTTCCTTTTGTTTGTGTTGGAGTTTTCTTGTAATGCATGTTTTTTAGATCTAAAGTGTCATGAAAAAGCTCCTTGCAATTACTTTTTTGACCTTGCTTTTGGGAAGTTTAGTGTATCTATTAAGTGTATTAAATGTTAAATTGACAATGATGAAATGTACATATGCAAGATAGACACATTTATACTTTGTTAGGTAGAGTATGGACATCAATATATGAATAGTGACAAATATAGGCAATTCAAACAAAATGATAGGCTGTTAGCTAGCCTATGGACATCAACATATGAATTGTGACAAGTCTATACAAAATAAAGACAATTATAATTTGTTAGGTATAATATAGATAGCAATCCATCAATTGTAACCATTTTAGCTTATTAGAGTAAATAACACAATATGAAAATCAATTCATCTTATACAACATAAGAACTTTATGCCAACTAATTTAAAACTTATATAAAGAACATAGCTTCAATAAAACGCCCATCTAACCTAGATGCTTCAATGTAATCATCAACTAGGAAGTATAAGCAAGTTGGTTGAAGCTAAGAAAAGAAAGCTTGTGATTATCATATTGAATTCATAATTTGTCATAGCCATATTACTATTGTTGCTCATACAAGTAGTACATACGAGAGTACATAAGGGATTGTGCTTGATGCTTGCTATTAGGAGATACTAGTTCTTACTACTAGAGGGATGATGGCCTTGAATGATTCACCTCTATGCATTGAGACAGATTCTCAAGGGGATGACGGCCTTAGATGGTTCTCCATGTGGTGGAAAGTTGATAGAGAGGTCTATCCTTTAGGAGCCCAACACTCAATTCTACGTGCATGGGTGAGTCTATAATATATACACATCAACTAATGCTAGCATTTACATATTTCAAGAGTTCTTAGTGACACTCTTTTTAATAGTGGGAGGCCCATTTATTTTGTGACAAACATTGTTTATTAATAGATATTTTAGTGTTGATTAAAGTGATTTATTTTTACTAATTCTCACACTTATTTTATTTGTTTCTACACTCAATTGATGTGTAAAGGTTGATGAAGGATATGTTTGGGGTACTTGGCAAAGCATTCAACCTATTTTTAATTATATTCTATTTACTCAATTTGTTACCATTAGATTACTTATTTGGAGGTCCACTAATAAGTCTATTTTATAGTGTCATCAATTATTGATATAAGGCACCGACAACATTAGTAAAAATTTTAGAGTCTATCTTAGGCACCAAGAATCCACAGGCAAGACATCTTAGTTGTACCTTATCATACGCTACAAAAACATTTTTGTAAAAAAGTGATAATTAGGCTCTTTCTCATGCAAATTGTAAGATCTCTTGAACTCATAACTATAAAAAAGCTAATTACTCAAACTTAAGAAAACATATAAAATGAACAAGAAATATGAACAAGCCATGATCAAAGCAACCATAGTTGTAATTTTTTATTTCATGGAAGGTAAAAATATAACACACAGCAAGGCACACACCCCTAGCAATGGTAGTGCAAGGCACACACCCCTTACAATGGTGGGAGGTCCAAGGGAAGGAATCCTTAACAAGATGATTTGATTAGTGGTAAAAAGATATTGGCCATGTAACTCCCACAACTTTATATACCCCCCTCTCTAGCACTAAGTCTTAAGCTTTATTACAAGCCTACTGAGCCTAAAGAAGCTTTGCTCTCAAATCTTGCCATGAAATTTACAATGAATATACAAGGAGCTTGTAAAGCAATTGATCCATGCAAATAGAGAAATCCATAAGCTAAAGAAGATCCCATATGAAACGTAATGCTGAAGAAAGTGAAATAGGTACAAGTGCTGAATTTGTCCAAATAGGTAAACCTATAGGAGAATTGGCATAACTTAGTGTAGACATATCCAAATCCATCAAACGACGTGTCATTGGAAAATAGACACCAAGTGAACGCTACTCCATCCATAAAAGTCTCATTTTGACCAAATTAAGGCAATTAATTTCACTGCAAAAATTTAATACATCAAGCTCTCTTGTTCAAAGATTCACTATTCTTCATCATGCAAAAGCCATGGAAAAGAGTCAAGATAGGAGGAAGGCTGCAAAGTAGACTCTTCAAGAGGCAAACCTCACTATTTAATAAGATACTCCAACAATGTTTGGTTCCTCAAAACTTTCTCTCTCTTACCAATGACTTTTTCTAGCTCATAAATGATGAGACCTTCATCCATTGGAGGTAACTCTTCCAAAATTGTAATGGCTGGACCCACATACTTCTTTAATTGAGAGACATGAAAGACACTATGAATGCATGTAGAAGAAAAGCGAGCTCTCCCACTTGCTTGGGGATTTGGCGAGGACTATAAAAGAAATGAGCAAGCTTATTGTTGCCTCCTTTCAAAGAAGCATACTTAGACTTAGGACCTTTGAGAGAAAAACCAAATGCCCTTCATCAAATTCCAATGGCCTTCATTTCTCATTAGCATAAGCCTTCATGGCATCTTGAGCTTTGCAAATATTTTCCTTGCATTGACTCATCAAAGCTTCGATCTTCTCAAGTTAGGCCTTACCTTGCGGCTTAGCATCATCATGAAAAGAATAGAAGGAATTTGTACTTTATACCCATAGAGCACTTTAAAGGGTAGCATGCCAATACTCATGTGATGAGTCTTGTTGTAACAAAATTCAGTCAAATGCAACTATTGGCCCCAAAAAGTTGGAGTGTCATGGCAAAAATGGCAAAGATAAGCTTCCAACCACTTATTGATGCTCTCAGTTTGTCCATCCATTTGGGGGTGATAGGCCATACTAGGAGTCAACTTAGTGACCATAGAAGAAAAGAAACTTCTCCAAAAATTGCCCGTATATTTAGTATCATGTTCGAATATTATCTTTAGTGGCATTCCATGAAGCTTGAACACACTCTCCATAAACTAATTAGCCATTTGTTTGTTTTTAAATTAGACTTTAGTAGGGATGGAATGGACATATTTTGCCAACCAATCAACAATTCACATAAATGCTATTCCAACCATGCTTCATTGTTGGCAATCCTGTGATAAAATCCTTGCTAATATCAATCCATTTTCCTTAAGGAATAGGTAATGGCCAAAGTAATCCGTTGGATAGAAGCGTGGAATTTTTAGTTTATCGATATGGTAGGCATTGCATGATATAATCTTTGACATCCCACTATATACCCTTCTAACAATAACTTTTATGGATATTGTCAAATGTGTTAAATAGCCCATGGTGACCTACCAAAGGTGAATAATGCATTTCTTACAAAATGTGATGCTTGAAAGATGTTTGAGGTGTCAAATAAACCCAAGCTTTATACCACAATAGTCCATTATACCATATAAAATTTGGATACTCTTCACCTCTTCCTTATTGAAATGCTCTCATCATGATGGTTGCATTTTCATCAAGCAAGTATTCTTCTTGTATATCATGAATCCACTTTTAAGTAAAAATGGAAGAAAGAGCATCAGCCACAATATTGTCTTTATTCACTATGTAGGAGATATCAAACTCATAGCCTTGAAGTGTAGACAACCATCGTTTTTATTTAGGGGAAAAGGTGGGCCGAGATAAAAAATATTTCTGCACTCTATGAGCACTAATGACCTTCAAATGCTTGCCATAGATGTAGTGATGCCACTTTTTGATTACATATAGAATGGCTAACATTTCTTGATCATAAACATGGAGTTGGCATTCCTTTTCGTCTAATTTTCTACTCTCAAAAGCAATTACTCCATGATCTTGATATAGAACAGTCCCAATATCTCTTCCACTAGCATCCGCATATATAGTGAATTCTTTAGAGAAATCTAGGCACGCTAGAATGGGTGTTAAAACGAACATAGACTTTAGCTCATTGAAGCTTTTCTCTGTTATGGAATCCCAAAAGAAAGATTCTTTCTTCAACTGGTCAGATAATGGAGCTGGTATATGAGCATAATTCTTAATGAATTGCCAAAAAAAAGAAGATAATCCAAGGAAACCTCTAAAATATGTAAAAGTATTAGGGATAGGCCATTTCTTGACACATTGCACCTTCTTTGGGTCCACCTAATCCCACTTTCACCGATAATGTGGGCAAAATAATTCTCTTCACCTTGTATAAAAAAACACTTGGGTTCTTTGGCAAAGAGTTTGTGCTATCTCAATGTGTCAAATGTTGTAAATGCTCTTCCCTAGATTTACTATATATGAGGATATCATCAAAAAAGAAAAGAACTACCTTGAACAAGAATAGCTGTAAAATCTTATTCATGAGAGCCTAAAAAGTGGCTAGAGCATTGGATAGACAAAAAGGTATCACAAGAAATTAATACAATCCCCTCTTGGTTTTGAATGAAGTCTTGTACTCATCCCCCTCTGTCATGTGAATCTAATGGTATCCTGAATGCAGATCAATCTTCATAAAGACCTTGATCTCATTGAGTTCATCTAGAATATCATCAATGCGAGGAATAGAATACATGCCTTTAATAGTAGAGTTATCTAGCTCTCTATTGTAATCGATACACATGCTAAATGTTCCATCGTTCTTCTTTACTAAAAGTATTGGAGAGGAAAAAGGCGACTAACTAGGCTATATCAAAGCCATTTGCAACAACTCTTTAACTTGTATTTCCATCTCTTCACACTCAAATTTTGACAATTTGTAAGGAGGTTTATTTATGGGTTTAGTATTAGAAATCAAGTCGATCGGGTGATCAACCTCTCTCTTGGGTGGTAAAGAAGATGGGGGCTAAATTATGTCTTTGTATTCATCCAATAATTTACTCATTGTTGAATTCTTCTTTATTTATGGGTTTAGTATTAGAAATCAAGTCGATCGGGTGATCAACCTCTCTCTTGGGTGGTAAAGAAGATGGGAGCTAAATTATGTCTTTGTATTCATCCAATAATTTACTCATTGTTGAATTCTTCTTTATTTATGGGTTTAGTATTAGAAATCAAGTTGATCGGGTGATCAACCTCTCTCTTGGGTGGTAAAGAAGATGGGGGCTAAATTATGTCTTTGTATTCATCCAATAATTTACTCATTGTTGAATTCTTCTTCTTTTGAGTAGGTGTAGGCTAATCTTCATTCTCTTTAGAAAGAAGAATGGTAATACACAATTAGCATTGATTTTTCTCTTTAATTTCTTCATGGGAATGACCTCCATATGCTTGTGATCCACTCCATGCAAGGTAATTGGCTATCCATTTCAAGAAAATTCCAATTGCATGGCATTCAAATCCATGGTAAATTTTCCCATTGTTTTCAACTAATCACATCCAAGTGCCGTGTCAATAGGTCCCATTTCCAAGGGGAGCAAATCAGCTTGTATAATTCATGATGGTGAAACCTCAATAGGTGTACATGGGCACACTTCATGGTTGGCTTCAAAAGCCCCATTAGCAATTGTTGGGGGTAAAGGCACCTCCGCCTAACCGCCCATGCATTACTGCACTAACAGTACCCGCACCTGCACACTGCAGGCGGCAAGTGCCCGTCACTATCACTTCATTCTTTATTCTTTCAATGACATTTGAACAAAGGGAAGGCTGGTCACACATTGTGATTGTTGGAGTTCCCACATTTGGATTCTCTCTCTTTCTTGCTCTTACTCCATCCGTTATAGCTCTCACCTCTGTGCTCTCTTGCCCAATCCTTCTCACCTTTCAACTAGTATCAGAGCTTGGCTCTTCGAGGTCTTGAACATGGGTGGGCACTCCTTTAGCATTCATTCGAATACCTACACTCTTGTCTTCACTCCTGGCAGCCATAGTCACACATTTTGAACTTTCGGCCGGTCTCATCCTTCTCGAGCAAGCATTAGGCCTTCTTGGGCAACCTCAGGGCATTCATCTACAAGTATTGGAGCTCTCATTCCACTCTTTATTCTAGTCCATAGGGTTTGAAGAACAAGGTAGCCATGGCTCAACCCATGAAGGTCTGGAACTCAGCTCTCTCTCTTCTATACCTATTGAGGCCTCTTGGGAAGCTTATTTGGGAGCCATAGAAGCTCCCTAACCATCAAAGTAATGCCCAGATCCCTCCAAAACATCAAAATTATGAATTAGCAGGTTGCATCATTTTCTCATCCTATCAAAAATGTAGCCTTCATCTCCAGCACCTCTTCAAGCCATTGGCACTACACAAAGGTCTCATTTGAGTCATAGGAGCATGCTTCAACCATGGCATTGAAGGCTTGATGTTGGCATTGGCATTTGGGTCTGATATACTTCAGTTCAGGAATGTCATAATAGTCCACAAGCATCCCCAAACAATGCTACATTAGCATTTGATGTTTATGCTTGCTTAGTACTAGCTATTGATGCCATTTGGTACCCAAATCATGCCGAGATGTTATGCGAAGCTATGCATATGATATGCCATTGATTTGGTGCTGATTTTGGCCCTGTTTATGCTCAGTTTGTCAATGAATTTACTGTTGTAATAGAGCATGGCTGAAGCTATGTTATGCCTGTTGGTCTCGGGTGCTTCCCAAATGCTTGTTATGACGATTTGGATACAAATGGAGGCTAGCAAATGTCTTGGATAGTTCTAGAATGTATTTTGAGCCTTGTTTGAGCTCCATATTAGTTGTAAATTACTTGACATTGGTCTAGACTGGCATGCTTTGTGACAAAGGTTATACCTATGGTCTATGCATGACCCGTTGGTACATGCTTTGAAGCATATGTCAATGATGCATGCTACCTAAATTGTTTGAGGTTCTTTGCCACTTGGAGCTTCAGTTGAACTTGTACTTGGATACTTTGGAACCTCTTTTGGATGTTTCTTGGCTTTTCAGAGATTGACTTGGGTTTGTATATGATGTACTTGGATGCTATCAGATGCTTGACCGCTTACATGCTCTTGGTGCTCTCATGACGTACGGTCTTGGCTTATGAGATGTCTTATGTTTTACATGCTATCTCTGAGCTTGGTTGCTCATTTTCCATTGACTTTTGTGCTAGTGGGAGCTTTATGCTTATGGTCCTCGATTTACCCAAAGCTTGTGGGTTATGCATTTGAGCTATTACTTGAGATTTGAGACTGGGATCTCTTACACATCCTTGACTATGATATTGCTTGGTAGATGCTTCCATGTCTGCTCTTGGATGCTTATGAGCTGATTTGATCCATCTTCATTGAAAATACATTTATCTTTGTCAAGTCTTGCCACTGGTGTGTACATCTTTATTATTACTCAAGGGGATGTATCAATTGTATTGATGGACTCTCTTGACACATTTGGGTGTTTGGCTCATGTTCATTAGCTGTCATAGTGCCTCTATTATGCCCGCTTGATGCAACATTGGACTTGGAAATCACTGTTGTCATTGGATCTCTATTAGCTCACTATTTGCTCTCATTTACTCATTGCTATCATTTATTACAGCAAGTTGTTTTATGCGGACTGTGATGTACTTACTAAGCTTAATCATGTCCTTTTGATGTCCTTTTGGTACTATTTGGTGGAGACCTGGTCGTTCTAGAAATTTCTCTTATTTTCAGATTGTTTTGGCAGTGGTTTTGGCCTATTTACTGCTAATTACAGCATGTTATTTTTTGCATAGTCTGCCTTTGTGTTTGACTCATTATGGCTGATCATCTCAAAGATACAGCTTTTTTTAGCATTGCCAAGTTGGATGGCACCAACTATGGCTACTGGAAATCTCAAATATGGCAAGTTTTGGTACAGAAGTTGCAGATTAAGCCACTAAGAAACAAAGATATTAAACCCGAGAATATGGATGATGATGAGTGGGCTAATTTAGATGCACTATGCAAGTCCACTATCATTTTATATCTCTCTAAAGAGGTCCATAATAATGTTGCTGAAGATGACAATCAGAGTGTATGGAATCTATGGGAAAAGATTTAGGAACTTTATCCAAAGCAGAGCCCTACTTCACAGATGTATTGGCTTAAACAGTTGATGGATCTCCACATGAAGGAGGGGACCCCATTGTCTACTCACTTTAGCTAGTTTCATTCTATCATGAAGAATCTGCTTCAACAAGGCATTGAGTTTCAAGATAATATGCATCCTTTGTTTCTGCTTAGCACTTTACCTGAGTCTTGGGATGTATTTTGCACTACAATCTATACCAACAAACAAACAATTATGCTTCCCATAGTTCACTTGCTTTATCCATTAGAGGTGGCAGAAGTGGCAAGAAAGATAATGATCGTCATGGGAAGGACTCTCAGAAGTCCCAGTCTAAGTCACATGGACATAGCAAGTCCTGTGGACGTAAGTCTGATCTTACATGCCATTATTGTGGGAAAGCAGGACACATACAACCGCAGTGCCATAAGATGCACGCGATGATAAGTGCAAAGAAAATGGGAAAGAAAAAGTGTCGGAGAAATCCAATGATTGTAGCATTATACCTGCAAAGTCTAGCGTAAAGATTGAGGAGATAAATGCCATGCAACAGCCTGAAGAGTTCGATAGTGACTACATCTTAGCAGCCTCTTCATATGATGCCTCTTAGCTGACCAAGGCTCAATCTATTCATACACAATGTTGGCTCTTGGATTCGGGTGCGTCTTTTCATATGATCCCCTACCATGAGTGGTTTCATACCTATTGCAATGTATCTGGTACTATGCGCTTAGGTGATGATCGGGTCTCTTGCTGTTGTTGGCATTGGTTATGTCACTCTATAGTTTCACTTTGGAAGCACTTTTATTATGCATGATGTATGTCATGTACCCACACTGACTAAAAGCCTTATATCTGTTGGGAAGCTTGATGATGCAGGTTATCATATATGCTTTGGTGATTCAGGCTTATATCTCTACTTTATATCTGCTGGGAAGCTTGATGGTGCAGGCTTGTCCTTGCAAGAAGTGCCAAGTCTGGCAGCCTCTATCCATTGGTTGTATCTAGTACTGGGAAGCTTTATATCTGTGCTAGGAAGCTTGATGATGCAGGCTTGTCCTTGCAAGAGGTGCCAAGTCTAGTAGCATCTACCCCTTGGTTGTATCTAGTACTATTGACCATGTTTTGTTAGTGGGTTCTATCACACATATATCTCTCTAGCATGCTCATCTCGGGCATATGTCACTTAAGCGAATGAAAATGCTTAGTGCTTTGCAGTATCTTCTGCCTTTTGACTACTCACATTTTGAGTCATATGATCATTGTTTATATGGTAAGCAGACTAGGAATCTTCATAAAAAGTCTAGTATCCCATGCATGAGTGAGCCTTTGGCTCTTGTGCATTCAGATGTATGTGGACGCATGCCCTGTCAGTCATTAGGGGGTGCGAAGTACTTTGTCGCATTTATTGATGATTATTCACATAAGGTTTGGGCTTATCCTATAAAGCAAAAATCTGATGTCTTGGCAATGTTGGCTTGCTTTAGCAAAGAATCACTCTAGGCATAGGCTGAAATGCCTAAGAATCGATAATGGGGGTGAGTATGTCTCAAGTGCCTTTGAGCCATTTTATGAGCGGGGTATTAAGCATCAATTGACCGCCCCTTACACCCCTCCCTAGAATGGTATGGCTGAGCATATGAATAGGACTATCCAAATGAGAGGGTCCATAGTATGCTTAGCCAAGCAAGCTTACCACAGTATTTTTGGGCTAAGGCAGTCTCTATTGATGTGCATCACATTAACAGGTCACCTTACAATGGTATTGACTTCCAGGTTGCAAAGGAGGTATGGACAGGAAAGCCTCCCTCATATGTTCATTTGTGTGTCTTTGGATGTGAGGCCTTTTGCCATGTGCCCAAGGATGAACGTAATAAGCTAGATCCTAAAAGTGTGAAATGCATTTTCCTTGGCTATGGAGATGCAGGTGAGATGGGATATCGTCTTTGGGATCCACACGTAGAAAGTGATCCACAGCCATGATGTTGTGTTCCATGAGGACAAAATGCATATGCAACCTGAGAAATTTGTTGAGATACGTAGGGTTATCTTTCAAGAGAAGCCCCTTGCTCCCGCATAGCGAGCTAGACAGCCTACACTAGCTGATCCTCATGGCCAGGATGTTAGACTGGATATTGGACAAGCAGCACAACCTACATTGAGGTGTTCTACTAGAGATAGATGACCTCCTAACCGCTATGAGCCCTCCATAAATTATGTATTGGTTATAGATGTAGGAGGGCCTCTCACCTATGATGAGGCTATGCACAGGGATGACAGTCACTCATGGGAGAGCGCTATGCCGTCTGAGATTGACTCGTTGCATAAGAATTGTACATGGGATTTGGTTTCCTTGCCTAGTTGCAACAGGGCTTTGCCTTGCAAGTGGGTGTACAAGCTCAAAAATACTCCTGGGCACCCCAGGCCAGCATACAAGGCCAAATTGGTAGCAAAGGGTTTTAAGCAGGAGCATAGTGTTGACTTTGATGAGGTATTCTCTCCTATGGTTAAGATGACCACCCTACGCTTAGTCTTGGCTTTGGTTACACAGCTTGACTTGGACTTGTATCAGTTGGATATCAAGACGGATTTCTTACAATGGGGACTTGTGTGATGAGATTTACATGTAGCAACCTAAGGGCTTTGTAGAGCCTGGCAAGGAACACCTAGTGTGCGAATTGAGGAAAAGTCTTTATGGCTTGAAGCAGGTACCTAGGGAATGGTATCATAAGTTCGATGCATTTATACAGTCGCAGGGCTACAGCTGTAGTGCTATGGATCCGTGCTCATACACGAAGAAAGTCCGTGATGGATCTTTATTGATTTTGGTACTCTATGTGGATGACATGCTTTTGGCAGGGAAAGCTCATGATGAGCTAGATGCTCTTAAGGCTCAGCTCAAGAAGAGCTTTGAGATGAAAGATCTGGGACATCAGGCCTCTCATATTCTTGGTATGCACATTACGTGTGATAGGCATCAAGGACTACTCTATCTATCACAGAGAGAGTACATTCATAAAGTTCTTGAGTGCTTCTGTGTGCAAGATGTAAAGCTTATTGGCTATCCATTGCCTTCTCATGTAAAGGTATCACAGGCTGATTGTCCATAGACAAATGAGCAAAGGGCCGAGATGACCAAGATTCCCTATGCATCTGTAGTGGGCAATCTTATGTATGCCATGATAGACACCCATCCAAATATTGCTTTTGCAGTTGGTCTTGTGGCACATTATATGGCTACACCTGGCAAGAGGCATTGGGATTCCGTAAAGGGTATCATGAGGTACCTGAAAGGCAATGCTGATATGTGCATATGTTATGGTAGCCAGGATACAAGAGTCGTGGGATACACTGACTCTGACTATGGAGGACATGCAAATAGTAGGAAGTCCACCTCTGGCTATGTGTTCACTATTGTTGGAGATGTTGTTTCATGAATGTCCATGGTGCAGAAATGCATAGCCCTTTCTACTACAGAGGCCGAGTATATTGCAGCCCACACATGCTTGCAAGGAGGCCATTTGGTTGGGTCATTTGGTTGCTGACCTTGGTATTTCAGATACTATCCCTACACTACATTTGAATTCTATGAGTGCTATCCAGTTAGCCAAGAATCTCATCTTCCATGCAAAGGCAAAACACATTGAGGTGAGGTATCACTTCATTCGTGGGGTCATTGAGGACAAGTCTCTTGACCTTGTCAAGATCTCAACTGACCAAAATCTTGTAGAATTGCTCACGAAAAGCCTCTCTACAAAGCACTTTGCTTTCCTTAGGAAGTTGATGGGCGTTGGATGAGATGACGTCTTTTCTCATCCTCTTGTATCTATGTACATGTTGTATTGTCTTTTTTCTTTTTTCTTCTCACTCCTCACTGAGGTAGATTTGCCTTTAAGTGGGAGGTTGTTGGGGGTAAAGGCGCCTCCGCCTAGTCGCCCGTGTATTACTACATTGATAGTACTCGCACCTACACACTACAGGCAGTGGGGCTGTCACTTCATTCTTTATTCTTTCAATGTCATTTGAATAAAGGGAAGGTCGATCACACATTGTGACTATTGGAGTTCCCACATTTGGAGTCTCTCTCTTTCTTGCTCTTTCTCTGTCATAGCTCTCACCTCCGTGCTCTCTTGCTCAATCCTTCTCACCTTTTAGCAATCTATGCCCTCAATGGTGCCTCTATATCCTTAGGTAGTAGTTTTAGCCATTCCAAAGATTAGTATTCACAAAACTAAGTGTGTTACCCATATCCACAAGAATATAGGCAACCTTGCCATTAATAAGCCCTTTGGAACAAAAAGTATTTTCACCTCTACTACCTCTCCATGCATCATGAGATATATAACAAATCATAGAAGCATCACCTAGATTAAAAGGAAATCCATCCATTGGATCATAAAACTCTTCAATTTTCCATCTTCATGTGGCTCCTATAGGTAAAGTTGAAACTTGAAAGAGTTTACTCTCATTTACTTCCTCATCTGACATCTCTTATATGATCATGCTGATTTTTTCTCCCTTTGACTTACACTTTAACTTACAATCAGGGATCCATTTCTCCCCACAGTTAAAGTACAAACCTTTAGTATACATCGCCTTCAATTTGTTGTTAAACACGTGCTTTCGTAGAGAATTATTTGTTTAGATTTCTCTCCAAATTCTATCATTTTAAAATTTGATTTAAAAGTAGTAGTAGGCCTTGAATTCATTCCTTCCTTTGTGTCATAAATTGTAGGAAAAGTTGGAACCTTGTTGTAAGAACTTTGGAAACTTCCCTCTTGGCTAAATGGATCCCTTTCTTGATTGATTTGCTATCCCAACCTAAAAGACTGATTTAAAATTGAATTTCCCACAATTTTGGGCTGAAATGATGACATATCTCTACGTTACTTTTGGTTGTACCATTCAACAAGCTGAATTACTCTATGAATGTTTTTAGGACACTCACCTCCAAAGAAAGATATAAATCAAGCCCATAGATGTATTTATTTAGCTTGGCTATATCTGTAATACCTTCTACATACATTGGCAAATTCAAAAACATATTGGAGTAATTCCTCTCACAAACATTCCCTTTTGCTTCAAGTCATACCATGTCCTTTGCAACTTTTCATTCTCCATTTGAGAGAGAAAATACATCAAACATTACTCACTTGAATTCATCCCATGTACCAAAATCTTCCCTAATCTTTTGCATGCACCTCCACCAAGTGTAGTCATAACCTTCAAGATGAAGGGTTGCATGATAAATTTTGGCTTTATTGCTTATTGGGCAAAGAGTAAAGTACATTTCAAGCTTATTGATCCATTCTTCTCACTTCGTAGGTGAAGAATTTTCTCCCTTGAAGTTGGTAGTGTTGATCTTCTCCTTATACTCACGATCATTATATGGGGACTGATTAGAGTTGGGCTATTCAAAGGATTTTTGTCTCCAAGAATATTTATTCCACGATTGTTGCACTTGATGCTATCCATGTTGATTGCTACCAAAACCTTAGTGAAATGACTGACCATTTCCTTGATTAGAGGGTCTTTCAAATGAATGTTGCTCTCTTGGAGGTTAATCGTGCATAGATGTTCTTGCACCCTCTTGTGTATCATCATGATCATCTTGGCATGTTAGGGGGCTAAGGATAGAATGACTTGTAGAAAGGATCACATCCATGCTCTTCTTCATCTATGTTTACATCCTCTTCATGCCTATTGTCATTCCTTTGACTAAATTAAGATCTTGATTTGCTCTTGGGATGATATGTATTAGGCTGATGTCTATCTCTGATTTTGAAATGTTCTCATTTTCCAAATATTATAGGATCAAGAACTGGAGTGGAATATGGGTCTTTACGGGGAGGAATACTACAAACTGTAGGTTGTGCTTCTTGCATTTTGCTTCCCCCCAAATTCTTAATAACAGTAATTAGCTCATCACATTTACTATCCATAGTGTCCATTGACTTGTTAAGCATGTATATACTTCTAAGAATCCCCTGATTCATGTTGCTCAACTATAGGTTGTGCTTCTTGCATTTTTCTTTCCAAATTCTTAACAACAATAATCAACTCATCACAGTACTATCTAGACTTGTGAGGCATGTATATACTCCTAGCAATCCCCTCATCCATGATCTTCAACTCCTTAGACAATTGTTGGTACCTATTAGGACCTTGAGGTATATGAAACTCTACATTTTTAGGATAACTCTGTTGAGCATTGATAGCACTAGTACCCTCATCATCTTCTTGGTGTTGATTTAACCCAAGGTTACTCGTTAGGCTCAAATTGGTAAGTCCTACTAACATCTTCATTAATAGTTTTCAAGATTTGAAATTTACTTTTGTTCTTGGCCATCTTGAATACAAATCTATCTACAATGACTAGTAGTGACAAAAATGATGATAACTCTTGATTCTGGTGTCCAAACAAGGTGATTTTTATCTTGAAATCTAGTAATAAAGTCCTAAATCCTCTTATGGTCTCTATTTTTTGTTAGAATGCCCTTTATAGATCTTGAAATTAATTTTCAATAATCTATCCAAGATCATTCAAACACATGTATATGCCCTAATTACACCTATAAGTACTCTTGCAAGTGGTCCTAATTGTACAAAACTCTAAATAACCTTGAAGTACACTTGTAGAGTACCTATAAGACCTGTTAAACCACTCCAAGAGTGGCAAAACACCTACTAGTACATGTGTAAACCTAAATTCTTGTATGAAATTCACTATTTAGTTGAGAACCACTTGTAAAGGGAAAATATCACTTGCAAATACCTATATTTCTCTATCATAACCATGTGATCATTATTAAATGCCATGTTTTTACCCTCTTGACTAAAAATACCTTGTAGAATCTATAATGATGCTAAAGCATAGTCAAGTACAATAGGGATGCCAAAAGGAGGCCCAAAATCGCTGCCCATGTACCATCTTTAGTCCTCCACAAAGCAATACCTGTGTGAGGGATATAATGGCGAGATGGGCATCTACATGAGCTCTAAGACTTGGGGGGTGTGCAAATCTTCTTCGCAAGCCGAGTTGTGCACCCCTTTTTGGGTTCTTCATAATGAGAGAAGGTCATCTCTCTTTTGGCGCATAACTCCCCTAGCATCCACTTTTCCTCTTGGTATTTTCAACATAGCAATGGTATTCTAAAATAATCAAATAGCATGAAATACAAGGGTAGAAATTAAACTTGTTTCTTTCAATGAGATGCAAGTGGGAATAGGAAATAGACAGAAATAGAAGGAAAGAGATAGGGGTTTTACCCACTTGCAGTGACTCCTTGCATTACAACGATTTCCCACTTACCATCCATATGATTTTTCTCATTAAGTACATCAATGAGATCAACCAATCAAACAACTCAACTTAGAGCATTAAATGACAACAATCATCAGTGAATCACATTGAATGGGTTCAAAAATTTCCATGGCCATGACAATGGAAGTTGATGCATTACTACCAACAGCCCTAAGTAAGCCATATTTGCTTTTTGCCAAATTCAAAATGATGAACCAAAGACTACTTCTAAACTGTCCTTCAACAATTGGAAAGGCCAAGCAATAGGATTAAGAGAGCTTAGTGTGTATGACTTAGTGGTACCTTGATATTTGATTATGGAAGTTGTTGAAGCTAAAATTAGCAATCCTATCCTTGATCATAGTAATCTCTCCTGCACTCATTAATAAGTGCCTCTTGCTGCAAATGATGAAAGCTTATCAATTCCACTAATAGAGAGTTGAATCCTTGATGAAATCCTTCAATAATGATTGTTGTAGCAATCCTTTAGTACAAGCTCGGTTGTTGAAGAAATTTCAGAAACTTGAAGCAATTGTTGTAAAACAAATGTTGCCCCTGTTCAAGAGTGTGAAATGGCATAAGATTCTTCCATAAATCAACAATGTTGACCAAGATTTAATGGAATGAATCTCCTCTTATTCCCATGAAGCGATTTAACATAAAATCCCCATGATCAGGAGCACAATAATCCAAGATTTGACAAACATTTGGTGGCCTACTGTAATGCTTATCAAGCGAGAAGAAATCTTTGTTGATCCTTGAAGTATGATGAAGAGGTGAATCCTTGGAATGAGTAGAGATCAAAAGCCCTTATTTTAACTGAGATCCATGCTACCATATTTTATAATCAAGAAAATGGGAGTAATCTTCAAATAATTGAATGATATTGCTTCAATATTGCATCATTGATGCATGCTAAAGGTTAAGTAGAGTGTTCAAGAAGAGATTGAATAAAAGCCCCTTGAAAAGTTGAGAAGATTCAAGCAAGAGATTGCTTGTTTCCCATAGACTTCATAGCTAGGGTTTGGAACTTCAAAAATGTTCAAGAAAGGGGTGAAATCATGTCCATGCTTTAAGGAAGAGAGTTGAGAGTTGAAATAGAAGCTTATTCAAGCTTGATGCAAGCTTTTATGGAGAAATGGCTTGCCATCCCAAAGTTCTTAAACAAAGGAGAGAGATGTCTTCAATACTAACCTCTTGAAATTGGAGAAGAAGGCTTCAACTTGATGATCAATCTTTCTAAAGTGTAGGAGCAGCTCTTTGAAGCATAATGTGAAGCACAGAAGGTAGATTTTCCCTACTGATCACTGCCTGCAATAGCGCACAAAATGTGATGCAATTTTCTCTAGTTTCTTGTTGCTCCACATGGCATATATCCTAGTTAACGTGGTGCTTAATCTCTTGAAAATGAAGTGGAGAATCATGCTTGGTAAGTCTCTTGAATAGAAGAATCAATGGGAGGAAGATATGAGCAAGATTAAGCATGAGTATGGAGAAAAACTTGGAGAAGAAAGGGGAAAGCCAGGGTTTCTAGAAAAGTAACTAGACCTAGCAGTCATCATCCATGTGTGTTGTAATAACTAAGTCAGTTAGACTCAGCTATAGTTAGTAGTACACTCAGTTATTAGTGACCTAGTTCATTCAGTCATGAGTGACTTAGACCTTTGTGTGTTACTCAATTGAGTATGATGGAAGAATAATGGAAACAATGAAAGTACACTACTCTCTCTGTTGTTGGCAGCTCCATGCCTTTGTTGTCTCTTTCCCTCCTTGAATATGGTATCAGAGCAGGAGAGCTCAACTTCACAGTGCACAGAAGCTGCAATCTAGAGAGTGACTCAAATTTGCAGCCAGTGGAGAAGATTGACATGCAGCATTGGAAGCCATAGCTCGACCTTGGAATGGTATGTATCATTGTTTTGAATCCTACATTTGATAGAACATATTGAGGCTTGTAAGGAGGGATCATTGGCTTTCATTGAAGCTAGTGAATGAGCTCATAGAGAATAGCACTTTCATCAGCCTATCAATGTGGGTTTCCCTAAACTGCGCTTGTTTTTTGAATGGAAAGAAGGGGGTATCCCTAAGCTATCAAGGCAAGCATACTATGCCTTAGTGGTTGTGGCTATTTTGACTACTTGTGGTGGAGTTTATGTAGATTAATGGAATGCTAGTCATAACCAACATTAGCAACATGATTAGCAACAACCATAGCAAATATAAAATCAACGTGATAGGGTCAAAAAATGCTCACGTTTTCTTGTCCTATAGATCAGATTGGTTCAACCATAAAATACTTGGTCTTGTGCATACTCAACCATCATAGATGCTTGGCAACTAATGTAGAATCATTCATATATTCTTGGGGCACTGGTATGAGGACTTGAAGTTCAAATATGAAGATGTATTCATAGGCAAGGTGTTGTCTTGAATTTATGACAGCTTATATTTGACTTCTTGAAGCTCATTGAAGCTTGGTTGGTACCTATTACTAATGATTGGAAATTAACACATGAGTTGAGGATGGTCAATGAAATGCAATGAGCATTGAATGCTCAAATCTGGAGGACTGAGCTATAGTTGGTTATGACAAAGAGCTGGCTATTGATATCAGTGCTACTAGTTGTATGGACAAGCATTGATGCTTCTATGGCCATGTATTGACTCCTAGATGCTGCGGTATATGCCTAATATGTTTTGAGGCTATTTTGAGATGAGAATATCCTATTTTTGGTTGAAAATTCATTGTTCATTATTTTAGACTATTGTCTATCATTGGTGGGAAGACCCGCATTCATGTCTACTATGCAATCAATAAGATCTACATGCAATGTTATTATCATTAGATGTTAGGACAAATGTTTGGAGATGTTTGACATGTTTGTGACCTAAAATATCACTACTTATTGTAGAGAATTCATTGTCATAAACTCTTAGACTGAAACTGTCTTGTTTGAACAATGATCTATCTATGCAACTTGAATGGAAGTTTTTGGGATTCTCATTTGAAGAGACTAATGTCTAGTACATGTATTGATGAGCTCGACTGAATTGAATGCAAAGTACTGGTCATATTATTGAACTGCCACTTTAGTTGTATCTTTAGAACCATTGCAGATCAACTTGCTACTATTGGTTCTAAAGTTTCAGAGGATGACATGATTATAGTTACATTGAATGGCTTGGGCAAGAAGTACAAAGCCTTTGACATGTCAATTTTTGTGAGAGAAAACCCCTTGGTTGGGATGAATCACTTGCATTGCTGCTATATGAGGAAGTCAAACTTGGCTTGAATACAGATTCGAGTACCTCTCAGAGTAGATACACCATCTTTTACTCTAATCAACGAGCTAGAGATAAGTAGAGCTTGTGGATCTGTTCGAGGTTGTGGTGACACTCAGAATACGTATGGACAGCAGCAACAGAATGCATGGTAGAGTTCAAATGCACAAGGCCAAAGAGGATCTAGAGCCTTTAGAGGCAAGGGAAGATCACCCAGAGGTAGAAGTGGTTCTTGGCAATTGCATGATCAGTCAAATAGGGATAAAGATTGTCATTACTATGGCAGATATGGACACATATAAAAGGACTATCATAAAAAGCAAGCTAATATGAAAGCAAAAGGTAGCCATCATGGCAACTATGCATCTTCTAGTAACACTCATGATGATCATACAAATAGGTTGTTTGCTATGATGCATGTTTTGAGGGATATACCTAAGAAGGCACAGTTGATGAGAAGTGGTATATAGACTCAGGTGCATCCAATCATATGACTCCGCATAGTGAGTGGTTTAATAAGATGAAAGCAGGCTCTCATGGTTGTGTATGCACTAGTGATGACACACAACATAATATTTAGCATACATGTGTGGTACTGTTAGTCATGCATGATGGTAGAAAGAAGAGTTTGTATGATATATTACATGTGCCATCTATCACTAAGAATCTATTGTCTGTTGGAAAAATGGTAGCAGAGCAGAATCTGCAACTTAGATTCAATAGAGATGGCTATTTTATTAAGGAGTATAAAAATGGCTGCAAATTGATTACTAAAGGCAAAAGAGATTGCAAGATACTCACTTTGGATGCATCTATCCCTGAGTTAAAGGCAACCATGTTTGCCCATGATAATGGAGCAATTAGAGATGTGGAAATCTGGCACAAATGCATTGATCATGTAAATATTCAAAGGCTGAAAAATATGCAACAAAAGGAAATTGTACTTGGGTTGCCAAAGTTCAAGTATACAAACCTAGGACATGTCTGTTCCGCTTGTCAATTTGGAAACAAGCAAGGTTTTTATTTGTCAGACATGTCAGAAATAGTTCTCAACCTTTGCAACTGATATATTCACATGTATGGGGTCCTTCCAATAATGCATCTTTTGGTGGTGCCAGATATTATGTATCATTTATTGATGATTTTAGCAAGTATACATGGTTGTATATCTTGAAGCACAAAGATGAGATGCTTGATGTTTTCGAGGATTTCAAGATGCATGATAAAAATGAGTTTGGATGTTATACCTCATGTCTGAGATCTAATGGAGGTGGAGAATATGTGTCTCAAGATTTTGACAGGTACTTGGCAAAGTATGGCATTAAAAGATAGATTACATATAGTTACACACCACAACAGAATGGTGTGGCAAAGAGGAAAAATTAGGTGCTTATGGAAGCTGTCAAGGCAATGCTTAATGAAAAGAACTCATTGAATGGTTATTGGGTTGAAGCAATAGTTACTGCAGTTTATGTATTGAACAAAATACATATAGCTAGAATTCATAATCTCACACCGTATGAGAAATTGTATGGTCACAAAAGCTCGATAATAGCCACCTTAAAGAATTTGGTTGCATTGCTTATGTACACATGCCTAATGAAAGGAGGAAGAAATTGGATTCAAAGACTAAAGAATGTGTTTTACTTGGCTATGCACAAGATCAAAAAGCCTATAAGTGCATAATCCATCTACTCATGAGACTTTGATCAACAAGGATGTAGTATTTGATGAGTTGGCATCATGGTATGGTGGTCAGAGTACAGTGGTTTATGATAGACTAGCCAGCCCTACTCCTACGCTGAAAATTACCCTTCTACTAGTACTACAATGAGTGGACCTGCATGTGATGGTTCTTTTACTATCAATCCTTGGACAAGATAGCTATGCAATCTTGGTTCTACATCCACTGACATAGATATGTCGATGAGGGGGAGATTAGATAAAGGAAAAGGGAAGATGTTTGATGATGTAGCTTGCCCGCTTACATCTATATATGAATCACCTGGCAATGACAGTCTTGATAGTGAATTGGGCATAACATCAGTTACGATGCCTGGTGTAAGGCAAAGCAAGTATGTTCCACCTCATGAAAGGTAATCACATAGTGAACCACAGTTGAGAAGGTCAAAAAGGGTCAGAAAGTTTGTTGATAGGCTGACATACTGTGGATATTTAGCCCGATATTTCACCTACATGACCAAAGTGATGTGTTACAAAGAGCCTACAAAGTTCATTGAGTTAGTTGGAGATAAAAATCGGTATGTTGCCATGGATATAAGGAATATGTAATAACATTGGCTGAAAAGGACACATGGGATTTGGTTAGTCTACCTGAAGGCAAAACACACATAGGTTGTAAATGGGTTTACAAAGTGAAATGCAAGGCAGATGGATCATTGGAAAGATATAAAGTCTTGTTGGTTGCTAAGGGTTATGCACTCCAATATGGTTTAGATTATGAGGAGACTTTCAGCCCGATTGCAAAGATGGCAACCATAGGAACTATCATTGCTTTAGTAACATCTAAGGGATGGAATCTTTGGCAGATGGACATCAAGAATGCATTTCTTAATGGAGATTTGATTGAGGAGGTGTAAATGGAATAGCCTGAGGGTTATGTACACCCTGATTACGCGAAGCATGTGTGTAGGCTAAAAAAGGCCTTATATGGATTGAAACTTGGTGCATGGAATGCTCGCATTAGTACATATTTACAGCAACTTGGTTTTCAAATGGGTCATGCAATTCATAGTCTCTTTACAAAGAAGACAGAGAATGGCTATGTATTCTTGGTGATTTATGTGGATGACTTGATCATAACTGGAGATGATGACCATGGAATTGCTGAAATTAAAACCATGCTACAAGTTAAGTTCAATGTAAAATATTTGGAGAGCTAAAATATTTCCTTGGGATTGAGGTTGTGTCTACACCTCAAGGAATATGGCTACTACAAAAATTGTATGCTCAGGATATGTTGCTGAAATATAGGATGATGGAGTGTAAGCCTATGGAAACACCATTGGATCAAAATGCTTACAATTGATGTTGGAAGTGAAATAGAGAATGTCATATGTATAGGCAAATGGTAAGTAGTCTGATTTATCTTGCTATCACCCATCATGGCCTCAAGTATTCAATGGGGTTGATTAGTTAGTTCATGTAGAAGCCCCGTAAGCCACATTTGGATGTAGTCAAGAGGATTATGCAGTACGCCAAAGGTACTGCTAATTAGGGTTGTTTTATGAGCATGGAAAGTCGCTTAACTTGACAGGTTATGCAGATGCTGATTGGGTTGGTTGTGCCTATGAAAAAAGGTCAACTAGTGATTATGCTTTCAGCTTGAGTAGTAGTATGATAAGCTAGAGCAGTAAAAAGCAATTGACTGCTACTCTCTCTAGCATAGAGGTAGAACACAAAGGTGCAGCATTAGCAGCATGTGAAGCAGTTTGGCTTGTGAAATCACTACATGACTTGGGTATACATTTGGACAAGAAAGTCACATTGCATTCTAGCAATATGAGTAGTGTGTTGTTGGCTAGCAAACCAATCTATCATGCTAGATCCATGCATATAGGGGTTTGTTATCATTTCATTAGGACAGATTGATCTACTCCATGTGAAGATAGAAGACCAAATAGTTGATATCTTTATCAAATCACTTGGTAGAGATAAGTTTGTTCACTTTAGAGATCTACTTGGAGTGCAGCAGTTAGCTTAAGCTTGGGGGGGAGTGTTGAGATTCAAGCTCAAGAGTTAGTCACCGACATCGACTCTATGTAGAAAGTTGTAGACCTGGATGTCATCATCCATGTGTGCTATAATAACTAAGTATGTCAGACTCAACCATAGTTAGTAGTACAGTCTTAGTGACCTAGTTTATTCAGTCTTGTGACCTAGACCTTTGTGTGTTAATTAGTTGAGTATGATGGAGGAATAATGGAAACAATGAAAGTACACTACACTCTCTATTGGTAGCTCCATGCCTTTGTCTGTCTCTTTCCCTCTCTTTGAACAAACACTAACCTACCATGGGTAACCATGAAGACCAAAGGATAAGTGATAGACTAGATGACTAGACTTTAGAGAGGACAAGGTTGAGGCTGCCTACTTGAGTATGTATATAATGTGTAAAATGAATAGAATCTCACATTCTTATGTGCACAAACTTTGAGCTTTTTCTTCCATCTTCTCTCTTTTTTCTTCCACCATAGCCAAAGGTTGAGTATGTGTGTGAGTGGGAGACAAAGCAAGAAACCAAAAAGGTGAAGCCTCTACTCCATTTTTTTGCATTCTCTCTTTCTTCTTCCCTTCTACAACACATGGAAAGCTTGAGATGGTCATAGCCTCACATTGAGAGACAAAAAGTGAGTCTGAGAGGGAGATTGTGTAAGAGTGTGAGGGAGACATAAGGGACTAGGAAAAGAAGCTTATTATCATCCTTGCATCCATTTCTTCTTCCACTTCCTTTCATACTCTTAAGCAAGCATATCATGAATTGTGAATCCATCAAAGCTCTACAAAATGTAAGTTATGGTAAGTCTATCATGACATTTAAGCTTGCTTTTTTCTTTTACAATCATGGAAATGAATGGAGAGAGCATTGCCAATTTGGAGCTAGAGCTACGAATTGGCTATGTGAGCAATAGCTTGAGCCATAGGAAAGAGGGGAAGCTCAACAAGAGTTCCTCTACAATCCCACTATTGTGCATGGAACAATAGCCTCTATGGGATGTTATGGATTGAACTAAGTTTTATGGGAGTTAATCATATACCCAAGATTAGTTTGAAGAATATGAATTTTATGGGTGTCAGTGATATATACAATGTTAATTTTGAGTACTCCTTGTCAAGATTGTGGGGGAGAAGGAAGGAGTCTCACTTGTAGCTTTCTTGCTTGCACAATGGGGGAATACACACAAGGGTGGAGGCTGAAAACAGTTTTTCTCTTCTTAGTTGTGTAAGCCAAAAGAACTCAAGTACATAGAAATAGAAGAACCCTATATATGGGTCTCAAACCAAACTCAACTAACTAAGGTGGCATACTAATTGAGCCACGAACTAGAGTAGATAAGGATAGCTGTCATCTAGCTATTATTCATGGGCGGTGTACCAACCACATTTGCAACTGACAAGTCGGTGACATAAATGCACAACGGTCACCCTGGCATATCACGAGTGGAGCTCGATATCTCAACACTCCCCCTCGAGCTCAATCCCAATTTCTGCACACCAAGCAGGTCTCTGAACTTGCGCAGCTTCTTTGCGCCCAATGCCTTCGTGAATATGTCAGCTACCTGATCCTCTGTGCTGACATAAACTAGATCAATAAGACCTAGTAAAACCCTCTCCTGCACATAGTGATAATGCACCTCAATGTGCTTTGTTCTAGTATGATAGACTGGGTTATTTGCCAAGTGTATACTACTCATGTTGTCACAATAAATGACAACTGGCCCATCTGTAGGCTGATGCATATCATAAAGTAGCTTATGCAACCAAGCTACCTCACAAGCAGCCATTGTTGCACCCCTGTACTCAACCTCTGTGCTCGACAAGGTAACTGTAGGTTGTTTCTTGCTGCTCCAAGTGACTGCAGCACTCCCAAAAGAGAACATATATCCACTGGTAGATCGTCTATCAGAAATACTACCAGCCCAATCAGCATCAGTGTATCCATGCAACTGTATCTGAACTCCAGTCTCATAAAATAGTCCATACTGCAATGTGGACTTCACATATCTGAGTATGTGTCTAGCCGCATCCAAATGTGGTTTCCTTGGAGCCTGCATAAACTGACTTACCAATCCAACAGCATAGCTCAAATCTGGCCTGGTAATAGTCATATAAATCAAACTTCCTACTATACGTCTGTACATAGTAGGGTCTTTGAGAAGCTCACCTGCATCTGCGCTCAACTTCACATTCTGCTCCAAAGGAACTGAAATAGGCTTACAGCCTGTCATCCCATATTTGGACAACATATCCAATCCATACTGCCTCTGCAAGAGCCATATCCCACTTGGTGATCTAATCACCTCAATGCCCAAGAAATAACGCAGCTCTCCCAAATCCTTCATCTCAAACTTTTGCTTCAATAGCATTTTCACATGAAGGATATCTTCATCACTATCACCTGTGATAATCAAATCATCAACATAAATGACAAGCAGCATAATACCTTTCTCTGTTTTTCTCACATAAAATGAGAAATCTGCCTTGGAAATCTGAAAGCCAATAGTGATAAGATACTGTCCTATCTTGTCAGACCATGCTCTAGGTGCTTGCTTCAAGCCATACAAGGCTTTCTTCAACCTGCAAACAAACTCAGGATGAACAGCATGCACATAACCTGGTGGCTGCTCCATATAGACCTCTTCTTGCAAATCACCATGCAAGAAGGCATTCTTTACATCCATCTGATGTAAAGACCATCCCTTTGATGCAGCCATAGCAATGACTGCTCTTACGGTTGCCATCCTTGCAACCGGACTGAATGTTTCTTCATAGTCAATGCCATATGTTTGTGTATACCCCTTGACTACTAATCTTGCCTTGTATCTGTTCACAGAACCATCTGCGTTGTGCTTCACCTTATAGACCCACTTACAGCCAATTGCATTCTTATCTTTAGGCAAAGGTACCAACTCCCACGTAGCATTTGCTTCCAAGGCATCCATTTCTTCATCCATGGCTTTCTCCCATTTTTCTTTTTCCATGGCTTGCTCAAAAGAAGTGGGTTCTGGTTCTTGTATCACTTTGACTATACATGCATAGTGAATGGCTGTAAATCCATCATATTTCAGCCTATCCACAGGATACCTAGCTCTGGTAGACCTATGCAAAGTAGGCTCACTTCTAAGTGCTCTCAAAACATCCCTGGTCTTCCTTACTCCAGGTGTAACAATAGAAGGAATACCCAACTCATCATCAATGCTCTGTTCTGAGCCACTGGATTCACCATCCACATAAGAGTGACCTGCATTCACATCAAACATGGGCTGATCTACCTTCTCTTTTCCTTTTCGTGATACCTGCATACCACTATCTGCATTGCTTCGAGAAGATTCTCCTGATCTCAGTCTGCCTGTCCATAGCGAAGAATGTGAACCATTGCTAGAGGACGCTCCAAGTCCACTAATATCTTGTGACTACTGATGTGAATTATGTGCAGCATTACCATTTTGTGCATCTACATTATCAATCACATTTAGTGGTTTATACCAGCTACTCATCTCATCAAAAACAACATCTCTGCTCACTGTAAACTTATGAGTAGAAGGGTTATAGCATCTATACCCTTTCTGCTGCAAAGAGTAACCAATAAAGATGCACTTCTCAGCTTTTGGATCCAACTTGGATCTCAACTCATCTATGACATGAACATAGGCAATGCAACCAAAAATTTTCAAATGAGAAATATCTGGTTTTCTACCAGTATACCTCTCCTCTGGAGTCATCCCATGTATTGCTGCAGTGGGAGTCCTGTTCATTATGTAGACTGCTGTAGCAACTGCTTCAGCCCAGTAAAAATCTGGCAAGTCTTTTTCGTTGAGCATGGCATGAGATACCTCTCCAATATGCCTATTTTTCATTTCTGCAATTCCATTTTGTTGTGGGGTATGACTGCATGAATATTGTTGCTTTATGCCATGCTCCTGCAAGAACCTTGCAAACTCATTTGAGAGGTACTCTCCCCCTCCATCTGACCTTAGGCATTTTATTTGCAAGCCTGTTTCTTTTTCAACCATAGCTTTAAGAGTTTTGAAATGCCCAAAAACTTCACTTTTCTTTTTCATAAAATACACCCAAACTTTTTTGCTATAGTCATCAATAAAAGTGACAAAATAATGACAGCCTCCAAGAGATGCAGCTTTAGTAGTCCACACATCAGAATGGATTAATTCCAATGGCTTCTTACTCTCTTGAACATGTCTAGGAAATGGTTTCCTTGCCTGTTTTCCAAATTGGCAGGCTTCACATACCTTATGCATTTCTGCAACCTTGAATTTAGGCAATCCTGCAACAATATTTTGGGGCTGCATTGATTTAAGTCATTGTACATTAACATGACCAATGCGTTTATGCCAGATATCAATATCTGCAACTACACCGGTCCCATGTGCAAACATTGCTGCACTCAATTCAGACATGTCTGCATCCAACGTAAACATTCTGCCCTTCTTCTTTCCTTTTGCTATCAAGCGACCTTTATTTTTCATATCCTCAACAAAGCATCCATGAGGATTAAATCTGACCTGCAAGCCATGCTCAACCATTTGACCAACAAAAACCAAATTCTTGGTGATATTTGGGACATGAAATACATCGGACAGGTATTTCTTTTTCCCATCCTGCATAGACAAATGAATTTTTCCAATCTGCACAATAGGATGTGCAGTATCATCACCAGTCTCCACAAATCCTGGTTTTTCCATTTTCCTTGCATCCTCCATCCATTCTGCATGACCTGTCATGTGGTTTGATGCACCTGAGTCAACATACCATACATCGTTGCTTTCTTCTGCACTTGTCACAGAATTGTTCATGTGCTGCACCATAAACAAATGCTCATTTCTGTCATCACCCTGTCTACTAGAAGATGCATAATTCCCTTGTTGCAATTTTCCATTCATGATGTCATTCTGCTTTTTATAGCAGTCTTTAGCCATATGATCCATTTTACCACAGTAGTAGCATTCAACATTGTTGTTTGCATTTTGGCCTCTTTGCCATCCACCACGACCTCTTTGGCTCCCCCTGCCTCTAGAGTTACCACATCCTCCTCCATAAGACTGGTTTTCTTGAGTTTGCTGCATATTCTGATTTCTACCACGGCCTCCAGATCGGCCTCCTCTACCTCTGCCTCTACCTCTTCCAGCATTTGAGTAGAAGACAGCTTCTTTTGAAGTTCCTCCTAAAGAAGATGCACCACCATTTCTCTGCTCCTCAGAAATTAGAAGAGCAATCAACTCCTCAAAATCAGAAATTCTTTCCTAGACCATTCAAGGTCACAGAAACTAAATCATCATCTTCCACTGGCGACCCAATGGAAGCAAGTGCATCTGCAATCTTCTTCACCTTCATGTGGTAGTCATTGATGCTCATATTTTCTCTTTGCACATTATGCAACTCTTGCTTGAGCTGCATTTTCCTGGCTTGCGTATTTGTGCTATACATTTTTGACAAAGTATCCCATGCCTCCTTTGGCGTACTTGCATCTTAAATATGCACAATCATAGAGTCTGAAATGCTGATAGACACCCAGTACATAACTTTCCTAGCTCTCTAATGCCATGCTTTAAATGCATGCATTTGCTGTTGATTGGGAACATCAGGAAGAACTGGTTCTTCTTCATTTCCTGCAACAAATTCCCAATATCCTTTTCCCATAAGGAAATTCGTCATTCTAAACTTCCATGCTTGGAAGTTGTTCTTGTCAAGATTTTCAGTGACAATCTGTGAAAGAGAATCAGACGCCATCACAGAACACTGCAAAAAATTTTGTCACTGCAAAGAACACGGCTTCAGCCTCACAAGGGCAAATCTGCAAAACTGACGAAAGTGGTATTTGACCACACAGTCACTTCCTAGTGACGATTTTGCATCAACAGGTAACAAGGATGATTTTGTAACTCCCAATGTCTCTGCGCACAGGCATACGATGCAATTTCTACAGTAACTTTTCACCGACCTGTAGAATAGTGGTCGCACAGCATAAAACAGGGCCTTTTCCTGAGTGCGTGCAAAAAACTTCCGCCTCCAAAACAGGCCCCGAAATGGCCTCAAATCAAAAAAACAGTGCAACCAAGGGCTAAAGGCCTCTCCCGCAGCATATACTGCCCTCTTGCTACACCGCGAAGGGCGTCTTAATCTGAGACAATGCACTCTTGCACTTTCCGGCTATGCTACCTACAGAGACTTGCTCCCAAAACAGAAAAATGAAAGCAACAATTGTCCTCTTACCAGAACACCGCGAACTCAGCTTGCTTTCTTGAGCTCCTTACCACGAACAAGGCTCTGATACCATGTCAAGATTGTGGGGGGAAGGAAGGAGTCTCACTTGTAGCTTTCTTGCTTGCACAATGGGGGAATACACACAAGGTGGAGGCTGAAAACAGTTTTTCTCTTCTTAGTTGTGTAAGCCAAAAAGAACTCAAGTACATAGAAATAGAAGAACCCTATATATGGGTCTCAAACCAAACTCAACTAACTAATGTGGCATACTAACTGAGCCACGAACTAGAGTAGATAAGGATAGCTGTCATCTAGCTATTCGATATCTCAACACTCCTTTCCTAAGCAGTTGTCTCAAAACTTACACTGATGTAACTTTAGTGGAGTAGATGATATATATTATGGGATTATTTCGAGTCCAAAAGACCATCATTATTCTCCCTAGTAAGGGATGTCACAACCTTATTTGAAAGATGATTGTATAAGTTGCATATCCTATAGTTAGATATCAAAAAAATAAGTTTTGCGGGAGTTATTTTACAAAAAGAGGAGATATTATGAGTGAGGAAAAATTGAGCTAAGCCTAACAAACATGGCACTCAATTTGGCATTTCTTTTAGTCAAGAAACATTTTTTGAGTGATAAAATTTTGAGCAAAGCTCACCATACATGTCAAATAATAGAGCATTTTGTTTAAAAGCTCATGGCAATCATGTAATTCAAGTGCATGTTACCCTCATATTTAAAGAAAGCATTCTTGCTATAGATGATACCACTTGCAGGACAATTCTAGCACCTAGAAGACACTCTTACACACCTATCAACATTCTTAAAAGTCATATACAAATATCAACACCAATAAGATGTCGCCAAAGCATGGGATATTAAATAACCTTTATTTCTAGGAAAGTTCAGATTCTATAGCATGTTATGTTGGCACAACTTGCTTTTTTTAAACTTCTCCCATATATAAAGTTAAAATCTGTGTAGAATTGCAGATTTTGATATCATCAATGCATTTCAAGATCCTCAAAAACCTCAAATGACTGATCTTTAGAAAAAACACATTACACCAAAAAAGTAACAATATAAGGATATATAAGTAAAATCGGAGCACTCTGACTGATCTTACATTACATGAGGAGTCTCCTCTAAGCTTACATGCTAGACAAAATATTTTCCTTGGCATGATTGGATGTGGAAAGTTATGCTCGTGCAATTGATCTCTTCTTTTTGCTATGTTCTTGTTTCTTACATCATAGCAACATCATGAAGAGCTTATTTTATAATTGTGTGGATTTGACCCTTTATTTATCTTTCAATCTTGCAAGTTTAAGAGGGTTTTTAGCTCTTGTATTTTGTTAGTACTTAGCACTTCTAACCACAAACTACAACTAATTTAAGCATATTGGACATTCTTTTTGTAGGGTGCAAGCACATGTAGTTTTAGATGCCAAACTAACACTTTATTGGATTCAATGCCTATACTTCAATAAATTCAACTCCTATGCTTTATTGATTTTAATTCCTATGGAGTGAACCTCATATTATTGATGAGTAATTAAGTGATTGCCAAACTATGTATATGTTGGCAAGCTTTGATTGCCTTTTTATTTGGACTTGCATTGTGCTTTACACTTGTAGTTGATATCTCATTAAGGCCATGAATAAGACCCCTTTTAGTTTTGTTTTGAACTAGTGTGGTGGATCCATGGTAGCTCAATTCTCTTTGCATTTTTCAACTTACATAAAAACATTAGATGTGTGTGATTTTGGGCCTACATGCTTGAATTTTGCATATATATCTATATTTTCTATCTAGTTTCCAATGTAACAAATAGTAATATGAAATCCATGTACATAGTAAGAATGCTTTTTTATTTGCAAAGAAAGCACATTTGCAAATTCAATTGCTAGAACTCACAAAAATTTATATGTATCTACTTTGGGGATGCCCTCCCTATCATGCAAATTCTTATTTATGATTTTATACTTTTCACATCTACTTTTGGCCATATAATGTGTGCAAAGATAGGATTCTTCAAGTAATTAACTTTTAAAGATGATATGACTTTTGTTACGAATAGTAAAAATGACACTTTTTTGTTCTACAACATTATTGAACTTATCATTAAAAGTCATCATGCATATATCAACATGTTATGAGGTCCCAAAGACCTCTTCCCATAAGAAAGTTTTCCATACGATAAGACCAAATGCTATATTTATCCTTTGGGGATAAAAAATTATAGTTATCCTTTGTCAACTTATCCCCAATGATCTACATGGTTTGAGCAATTTCTGACATTATGATAGCCAAAAATCAACAATATAGAGGTATCCAATATGTCCAAGTAGTATCCAAATTAGATACATCAATATGTATATCAACTGCTCAATTATGAGAGCCCAAGGATATTGACATAGCCATTGCAAATATATAACATAAAGTCTCAAGTTTTTCATGTTGTACATCAACAAGAAAGCTTCCAAAATCATGCCAACATCATGTATTTAGATATCCATCATAAACTATCTATATTGTAGCCAAAAAAAAAAAAAACTTACATTATGGGTCCAAAAACCATGTATATACCAACAATATAAAAGTAGGGGTCCAGTAGTCTAAATAATTACACCTTCACTTGTTTCTCTCGTTTAAATGTAGCTTTGGTTTATTATTCATAGCTTATTTTCAACCTTCAATGGCTTCCAAAACCTTTCCAAATCGAGCAACAATGCCCCCAAATTGAGCTTCAATAGGTTCATAAATTCAAGTACCTATTTTACTTGAATCTAGGCTAATTAATGAAGGATTTGTAAACACCCTCCAAAATGACCCTAACTCACATTTTGTTCAACTCTTACAAACAAAGAGAAACACGATCATTAGGAAGGACCTATGTCAAAGACACACATACATGACCTAGGTAGCATGTGCATCCCCTCTTCCCACAAAGATGCAGTACTATAGAATTCCTTTCCTAAGCCTCACCAAGGATGATTCATTGTCATACCCTTATACATGGCTTGTTACATGCCCCATGCCATGTGAGTTGCCAAGGACTAACTCAAAGTTTGATTACACCAACTGCATAAAGAGACAAGTCGAGCCTTAGGGGTCCCCAGGGAGGAGAGGATATGTAGATTGTACCATGAGAAGGTAGAGATAGAAGAGTATTTCTTATGCAGATTAGTAAATATGCCTAGGCCATACAATCAATGATGAACACAACAGATCAAAGATGTTTGGGCCACTATATACTAGAGATCTATAGAATCAGAGCATCCCTACTAATGGCAAGTATGCAAGAAAGAGTATGATAGACATCCATGATAGAGTTTTATTAGGAAACAGCACTAATTTGAGGACATAGAAACATAAGGACCACAAGATGGAGAGGAGTATCCCTATGGAGGACACAAGAGATTAGAGTTGCATGACAACCCACACCTTTAGCCAAAGGCAGCCCTCTTCACACAAGAGACAGGTCACTCAAATACGATAATACCATGAGATGTACTTGGCTCCTCATGCTAGCTCTTATACCTAGGACAAACTTAGGAGCCTATTCCAAGAGCCCCGTGTGCTATCATCTTTTAGATCCCCCCATCCTCACGAAATGGAGTTAGAAACACATGGCATTGTTGTAGCTCACACCCATATAGTCTCACATCCCTAGATGGTCATACTTGCATACATCAACAACTCATCAAGACAATGATGCACACACTTGTTGCACATCATATAGGAATTTCCACCCTTTATAGTTCGTTGATACCATGAGGATATTCTCTCATACATGGATATATGTTATGCTCAAATAGCACAAGGTTGCTGCTACATGGGCTACATGTGGATCACCTTCCAACTCTATAGTATATCTTGGATTACTCTTTCTAAGATCTCAACCGAAAGGATCTCAACTCGATCATTACGATGGATATTATTAAGCTACATATTTCAAGGACTTAGTTCACACCTACCCAAGATCTGGGGACGAAGATGGCTTCCCATTGAAAGTATATTCTACATGTCTTGATGGTTTTGTGATACGACCCAATATACTATGAGATTAGAGGGCTCTTCCAACATTTGTTCTGAGAGCAATTTATACCACTAGACTTCCCAAACTAGTGTTGCCTTGGATTCTTTCTTTTGGAGCTATGTTGACATAGAGAAAAACTCTTACAATCCAAAGCAACATATCTTGGGGATTCATAATAGTACACCTTTACTGGTTTTTTCAAAGCTAAAACGACGCCTGATACCTCAAAGCATACCCTAGATGGACTCATAGCTCCACCATAGGAGTCACCTTAGACGGAGATATGGAGAGATGGAAAGCATTCCACCTATAACTGACCGGTCCACATCCCCCACTCATGGCACCACCAGAGGATACAAATGATATTGGTGCATCATCGATCAACTCTATCTCAATGCTTCAAGACCCACAAGAGAAATCCTAGGATGATATTGATCTCTCAAGATCATTTCACCATAACATTAGATTCCTACTACCTTTCTAAGACTTTATTGTTTTCAAGCTTGACATTTTCCTTTTCGACAACAATTTCTTTATTCTGTTTGGGAAATATGACCATTCCTTGAACCTCAGATGTATTATTTGTTCATCTCATAGGCCAATTCAGTCTTTCTTCATAGACATTAACACCTCTCTCTCTCTCTCTCTCTCTCTCTCTCTCTCTCTCTCTCTCTCTCTCTCTCTCTCTCTCTCTCTCTCTCTCTCTCTCTCTCTCTCTCTCTCTCTCTCTCTCTCTCTATATATATATATATATATATATATATATATATATATATATATATATATATATGTACGTACGTACGTACGTATATATATGCACGTACGTACGTACCTATGTACGTACATACGTACGTACGTATGTACGTACATACGTACGTACGTATGTATGTATGTATGTATGTATGTATGTATGTATGTATGTATGTATGTATGTATGTATGTATGTATGTATGTATGTATGTATGTAACAAAGGCAATGGGACATTCTAGGAGGTCAAATCTCTTATTTAGAGGATGAAATGGCATGGTTGTGCTAAGAGGTTAGCTACTGCTAGAGAGGGCAAGTCTAGTAGGACGAGTAAGCAACAAGTGGCTTGGGTAGTGAGGCAAATGGCTTAGAGGAAAAGGCCCCACCTTCGTCATATGGAGAAATTGACTAGTGAAGGGGATGTCAAGTAGGACAGATGGGGCAACGGGTGGATTGGGTGATGGAGTGGCCTCACCTTAATGGGGCTAGATGGCCCACTACCATTCAATAGATATATAATAGGTTACTTGCGAAGTGGAGTCCTCAACATGTGGATTGGGTGATGGGGTGGTCTCACCTTGGTTGGGTTGAATGACCCTCTACCATTCAATAGTTATATAATAGGTTACCTATGAAGTGGAGACCTCAACATGTGCTATTAACCTTAGCCCTTGAGGTGAGTCTTACATACTCTAACCAAGAATTAAGCTATTATCATTAGTAGGGTGTAGCCTTTGATATCATATCTTAGTAGTGTATAACTTTGTTATTGACATAGAGATGTTGCTTTTGATATCATATCTTACTCCTATTTTTTGTGACTACTCTTCAACATATGCAACAGTGAATATTGAAGAAAACGTTGGGTTACAAATGCAATGTCACATTACTAAGTAGGCTTGATTTGTGGAGCTTCTCTCTCTCTCTCTCTCTCTCTCTCTCTCTCTCTCTCTCTCTCTCTCTCTCTCTCTCTCTCTCTCTCTCTCTATATATATATATATATATATATATACACACACACATATACATACATACGTACGTACGTACGTACCTACGTATGTATGTATGTATGTATGTATGTATGTATGTATGTATGTATGTATGTATGTATGTATGTATGTATGTATGTATGTATGTATGTATGTATGTATGTATGTATGTATGTATGTAACAAAGGCAATGGGACATTTTAGGACGTCAAATCTCTTATTTAGAGGATGAAATGGCATGGTTGTGCTAAGAGGTTAGCTATTGCTAGAGAGGGCAAGTCTAGTAGGACGAGTAAGCAACAAGTGGCTTGGGTAGTGAGGCAAATGGCTTAGAGGTACAAGGCCCCACCTTCGTCATATGGAGAAATTGACTAGTGAAGGGGATGTCAAGTAGGACAGATGGGGCAACGGGTGGATTGGGTGATGGAGTGGCCTCACCTTAATGGGGCTAGATGGCCCACTACCATTCAATAGATATATAATAGGTTACTTGCGAAGTGGAGTCCTCAACATGTGGATTGGGTGATGGGGTGGTCTAACCTTGGTTGGGTTGAATGACCCTCTACCATTCAATAGTTATATAATAGGTTACCTATGAAGTGGAGACCTCAACATGTGCAATTAACCTTAGCCCTTGAGGTGAGTCTTACATGCTCTAACCAAGAATTAAGCTATTATCATTAGTAGGGTGTAGCCTTTGATATCATATCTTAGTAGTGTATAACTTTGTTATTGACATAGAGATGTTGCTTTTGATATCATATCTTACTCCTATTTTTTGTGACTACTCTTCAACATATGCAACAGTGAATATTGAAGAAAACGTTGGGTTACAAATGCAATGTCACATTACTAAGTAGGCTTGATTTGTGGAGCTTCTCTCTCTCTCTCTCTCTCTCTCTCTCTCTCTCTCTCTCTCTCTCTCTCTCTCTCTCTCTCTCTCTCTCTCTCTCTCTCTCTCTCTCTCTCTCTATATATATATATATATATATCTCTATATCTATCTCTCTCTCTCTCTCTATATATATATATATATATATATATATATACATACATACATACATACATACATACATACATACATACATACATACATACATACATACATACATACGTACGTACGTACGTACGTACGTACGTATGTATGTATGTATGTATGTATGTATGTATGTAACAAAGGCAATGGGACATTCTAGGAGGTCAAATCTCTTATTTAGAGGATGCATGGTTGTGCTAAGAGGTTAGCTACTGCTAGAGAGGGCAAGTCTAGTAGGACGAGTAAGCAACAAGTGGCTTGGGTAGTGAGGCAAATGGCTTAGAGGACAAGGCCCCACCTTCGTCATATGGAGAAATTGACTAGTGAAGGGGATGTCAAGTAGGACAGATGGGGCAACGGGTGGATTGGGTGATGGAGTGGCCTCACCTTAATGGGGCTAGATGGCCCACTACCATTCAATAGATATATAATAGGTTACTTGCGAAGTGGAGTCCTCAACATGTGGATTGGGTGATGGGTGGTCTCACCTTGGTTGGGTTGAATGACCCTCTACCATTCAATAGTTATATAATAGGTTACCTATGAAGTGGAGACCTCAACATGTGCAATTAACCTTAGCCCTTGAGGTGAGTCTTACATGCTCTAACGAAGAATTAAGCTATTATCATTAGTAGGGTGTAGCCTTTGATATCATATCTTAGTAGTGTATAACTTTGTTATTGACATAGAGATGTTGCTTTTGATATCATATCTTACTCCTATTTTTTGTGACTACTCTTCAACATATGCAACAGTGAATATTGAAGAAAACGTTGGGTTACAAATGCAATGTCACATTACTAAGTAGGCTTGATTTGTGGAGCTTCTCTCTCTCTCTCTCTCTACGTACGTACGTACGTACGTACGTACGTATGTATGTATGTATGTATGTATGTATGTATGTATGTATGTATGTATGTATGTATGTATGTATGTATGTATGTATGTATGTATGTATGTATGTATGTATGTATGTATGTATGTAACAAAGGCAATGGGACATTCTAGGAGGTCAAATCTCTTATTTAGAGGATGCATGGTTGTGCTAAGAGGTTAGCTACTGCTAGAGAGGGCAAGTCTAGTAGGACGAGTAAGCAACAAGTGGCTTGGGTAGTGAGGCAAATGGCTTAGAGGACAAGGCCCCACCTTCGTCATATGGAGAAATTGACTAGTGAAGGGGATGTCAAGTAGGACAGATGAGGCAACGGGTGGATTGGGTGATGGAGTGGCTTCACCTTAATGGGGCTAGATGGCCCACTACCATTCAATAGATATATAATAGGTTACTTGCGAAGTGGAGTCCTCAACATGTGGATTGGGTGATGGGGTGGCCTCACCTTGGTTGGGTTGAATGACCCTCTACCATTCAATAGTTATATAATAGGTTACCTATGAAGTGGAGACCTCAACATGTGCTATTAACCTTAGCCCTTGAGGTGAGTCTTACATACTCTAACCAAGAATTAAGCTATTATCATTAGTAGGGTGTAGCCTTTGATATCATATCTTAGTAGTGTATAACTTTGTTATTGACATAGAGATGTTGCTTTTGATATCATATCTTACTCCTATTTTTTGTGACTACTCTTCAACATATGCAAGAGTGAATATTGAAGAAAACGTTGGGTTACAAATGCAATGTCACATTACTAAGTAGGCTTGATTTGTGGAGCTTCTCTCTCTCTCTCTCTCTCTCTCTCTCTCTCTCTCTCTCTCTCTCTCTCTCTCTCTCTCTCTCTCTCTCTCTCTCTCTCTCTCTCTCTCTCTCTCTCTCTCTCTCTCTCTCTCTCTCTCTATATATATATATATATATATATATATATATATATATATATATATGTATATATATATATATATATATGTATATATATGTATATATATGTATATATATGTATATATATATACATATACATACATACATACATACGTACGTACCTACATACGTACGTACGTATGTATGTATGTATGTATGTATGTATGTATGTATGTATGTATGTATGTATGTATGTATGTATGTATGTATGTATGTATGTATGTATGTATGTATGTATGTATGTATGTATGTATGTATGTATGTATGTATGTATGTATGTATGTATGTATGTAACAAAGGCAATGGGACATTCTAGGAGGTCAAATCTCTTATTTAGAGGATGAAATGGCATGGTTGTGCTAAGAGGTTAGCTACTGCTAGAGAGGGCAAGTCTAGTAGGACGAGTAAGCAACAAGTGGCTTGGGTAGTGAGGCAAATGGCTTAGAGGACAAGGCCCCACCTTCGTCATATGGAGAAATTGACTAGTGAAGGGGATGTCAAGTAGGACAGATGGGGCAACGGGTGGATTGGGTGATGGAGTGGCCTCACCTTAATGGGGCTAGATGGCCCACTACCATTCAATAGATATATAATAGGTTACTTGCGAAGTGGAGTCCTCAACATGTGGATTGGGTGATGGGGTGGTCTCACCTTGGTTGGGTTGAATGACCCTCTACCATTCAATAGTTATATAATAGGTTACCTATGAAGTGGAGACCTCAACATGTGCTATTAACCTTAGCCCTTGAGGTGAGTCTTACATGCTCTAACCAAGAATTAAGCTATTATCATTAGTAGGGTGTAGCCTTTGATATCATATCTTAGTAGTGTATAACTTTGTTATTGACATAGAGATGTTGCTTTTGATATCATATCTTACTCCTATTTTTTGTGACTACTCTTCAACATATGCAACAGTGAATATTGAAGAAAACGTTGGGTTACAAATGCAATGTCACATTACTAAGTAGGTCTATTTGTGGAGCTTCTCTCTCTCTCTCTCTCTCTCTCTCTCTCTCTCTCTCTCTCTCCGTGCGTGCGTGCGTGCGTGCGCGCGCGCGCGCGTGTGTGTGTGTGTGTGTAAATAGCAAACAGTTGTAGCTCTTGCCAGCATCCCAAACCCTCTCTTAGCATGCCCTTTCATGGCCTCGATTGGAAAAGAAATAGGAACGTGATGGCTCAATAAAAAGAAAGGCTACATCAATAGCCTTAATCAAAGAATCCACAGTAGGGAGAGAGGAAACATCAAACACAAGGGGGAGAGAGAGAGAGAGAGAGAGAGAGAGAGAAAACGAGAGAGAGTACTAATACAAAGCACTAACCTAGTGCCATGCTTTGCATGGCCTATGCAAAGAACGCCTAGTATAAATATGAGAGGATTTATCATATTCTCTTTACCTTTTATCTATTTGGCAAGCTAATAATGCCAAAAAAATAGAAATTAGGTCTAGCAATGTGAAAAAAAAAATCATCAAGTTTTATTATGTTAGCTCACAATATTCATCATGAGAGCATTATCATCAACAACAGAGACTATTGTAATAGCCATATCATCATAATAGGAGGTATAATATATTACTTTAAGGTAAAGGAGATTCCAAAGACCCTCAATTTGATATTTAGTAGTCAATCCTACCATGAAACCTCTCAAATTTGGATAAGTTCCAACATTTTAAAGTCTTGAGGTAGGTTCATTATATTTAGCAATATATTCGTTAAGGGAAAGTTCACACTTGCATTGATCATCCCATTGAGGCTGATGAACCTTTTCTTGCTTGCTTATGGCAAAAAATTCCTTAATAATAGCAATGTCAAATTTATCCACCACTTATAGGCCTTATTCCCTAAGGACAAGCTAGCCTCTATTAGCAATGGTGTTCCACATCAAAGTGTGTAAATCCTCCCATCTCTGTGAGAAAAATGTATTGATTGCATCCTCAATCTATTCTATTTTCCCTCCACTAAAAGTGGTTATTTTAAGACTAGTCATCATTATGGAGTGACACTACCTAATCGGGATGATTTCATGGTTCTATTGATGCCTACAAAGGAAGGTAGCATGCTTTGACTTGATGCAAAATCTTAATATATCGATCCTCATTAGCAATAGTGAGTTTCTTTAAATTGGGAAAATCCTTTCATATGAAGCAACATTCTCATGATCCTCTTGACATCCAAATGTGGAGCATCCTACTTATCTACGTTTAGGAGATGTGGCAACTTGGGATCATCAATCGGCTTTCCAAATAGCCTACTGAGGAATATCAACTTATGACTAGCTTGGACATATACGAATAAGAGAATCCTAAAGCGTGCGTGCGTGCGTGCGTGCGTGCGTGCGTGTGTGTGTGTGTGTGTGTCGACAAAGATACTGTAATGCAAAGCAATGTATTTATGTAGTCAGTCAAACAACATTTCACATTACAATTACAATAAAACGGAAGCCATTGAATTAATTAGATCTTCTGAAGAAAATTTTACATTGCAAGGAGTATGTGAGCATGCTTGTAAAAGGGGTCTTGAAATATACAAACTTATTGAAAGGCAAAACTTAGAAAACCAAGTGCATAATAAGATATGAAGAGGTTGCATCTGGTACTTCGATATTTCAAAGCCAAGTACATAACAAGATATGAAGAGGTAGTGTCTGGTACTTGCATCTATACAAAAGAAAAAGGTTAGAACCTTGCAAAATGTGTTTGCAAGTGTCAAAGGCAAGACATGGTTATCATCCATATCACCATATCCAATTAAATGCCTTGTCCATGTAGTGTAGCTAGTACATTTAGCTAACTCAACCATTGTTTCGTATTTGTATCGTAAGAAGCATAGCAAAGCTTCTCTTTAAGGTTTCTAAGAAAGGTCTATTGAAATCATGTGCCATACATACTACATTGCATGTGGTAAATCAAATCAAATTGTACTTCCAAGCCAAGGAATGCTAAAGCCAAGGGTAGAGCAATCATCATGATGACTCTTCTTTTTTGTAAGTTTGAAGATGGAGTAGCCAACAAAAGGGGTTATGTCTTGGGGAAGACAACACTATTGTAGTTAGCAACCAATACATACACTGTGAACTTAGGAAGGACATACTAAACACCCATGAGCAAGTAAGGCTTGAGCTACAAAGACCATCATCCCAACAAATCAAAACAAAGTTAGTTGGAGTTGGATTATCTCACCATAGCATCAACTACCACTATCCATGCCAAAGGTGTGGAAGTTTTTCTCATAAGGGCCCAGCATCATGTAAAATAAAGTTGAGAAAGCCATAACCATTGGCCACCATGGATTGTAGCTCACTCCCACATGCCATCCCCGCACATCTCATGCTTACCTATTTCACCATGAAAGTCACTGAGCGAGTACCATTGTAAAGGGAGATGTGATAGGCAATCAATAAAGTAGGCTACCAAGATAGCCATTTTTACAACAGAGAGCAAACATCCTTGAGAAGAGCATCAAAGCTCATGGGTACAGTGCTAACTACCAACAAGTGCTTTTTTTCACAATGTATATATGCGTGTCATTTAGGCATAAAGTGAGTTTTAAGGGTATCACTTATCAAGGTAGTGAGGGGAGTTCACATGGAGATTTGCCAAGAACATCCATGATTTCCTTGTCTTGCAACAATAGTCAATATCTCTATAGGGCACAATCCATATTTAACCCGAGAAAAGTGCTTCAACAACCTAGCAACATGTTTGTGTGTGTGTGTGTGTTTGGGGGGGGGGGGGGGGGGGGGGGGGGGGGGGGGGGGCGCACCTAAAATCCTTGCTACGCATCCATCTACATCAACTAAGAAGCATTGGAGCAAGAAACAATTGATCAAAGGGATACAGGGATGCCCAAATCACGAAGGTGAAGTCCTAAAACTACCCTAAAGTATTTCCAATTCAAAATGTCACATAGCATCCTTGCACATCTAAACAAATGTTACTTTTGGTCGAAAAATTAATGTAGTAAAGACTTTCCCTCTTAATTGTACATGCTCAAATTAGAGTCCCAAAGGAATTAAAGCAATACACTCCTTGAAGAGCTCCAAGTACTACTTTAATCCCCACAAGCAAGGACTACTCTTTATGAGTTATGTTCACTCATGATTCACCATGCTATCATACTATTGTACAAGCATATACCCTACTAGGCAATGCTGAAAAACATTCAACTTTATGGTACTCTAGTCATCCATTTCAAGCTTGTGACAATTTCTACCTAGGTTACATTGTGTCTAAGATACCAAATTTAAAGTCACATTTTTAACTTTGACTTTTGAAATTATAAGTTACAAACAAGATATAAAAAAGGCAAAATGCAATGTTTCAACATGCAATACTTTACAAAAAATGCCAAAGTAATTGTGGACTCCTCAATATCACTATGTTTCTTGATTAAAGCATCAAACATGCATATGCCCTCTTTCCTATCAAGAAGGCAACTTTACATATCGATCTCCCAAGTTACATATTTCCAACATCACATATATATGACTCATTAATCAAATTATCACTTTCTTCTACAAACTAGGGGAACATCTTTATACCAAGTTATATGTAGCATCCTTGCGAGACCGTATTTTGCCTTCTAAATAGTGACAATTAAAAATAATGTAAACATGAACAAAATATCCCCCATCAACCATATATTAGCATGCCAATTTGAGTGGATTATCGCTCATTGTTATGCTAAACCATGAGAAGAAAACTGGCAAAGCACTCCATCTTTACAATCCATGCTATGATGTTGTACGTTTGTAGTAAGACCTTACTATAACATTATACATTGTCAGCATCATGGAGTGACTTGTAAGACCTTGCTATAACATCTAGTAAAGGACTCTCATGTCTTTTACGCCAAGCAATATGGCAGTTCCTATGATCAACAATGATCGATAAGTTAAGACCGCTTTCCTTCCCAAGATTGCATAGTCAACACTTCATTTTGATACAAATATATTTGCCATATAATCATACTTCACCATTGATTGTGTAGCTTAAAAAATCTCGAGACACCAAATTGGGGTGGGATGGACCCATTCACTTCAATTTTCAAGTATAAAGGAGGTTGACTAGCCCAAATTTAGAACATATTGAACATCTAAACCACCACATTTTCTTCTCTAACCAAGAGCAACGAAGGTTTCCTTCTCATTTAATGACAAATCAGTGAATATAATGTGGACACTCGCCAACAAAACACACACGTTTCCTTGACCACTCCACACTGCTGATCTCAGAAAGTCTTTGTTTGGAGAGTGGCTAAATAATTACTATCTCACATCTTTTTTCAAGCCAAGTTAATATTTGTCATCACATACATATGCCAAGTATCCAACACAAAATGATTGCCTACTTCAATCTTCATGGAGTTTAAAAACATCTTACAACACAGGATTAGAACAGAAGAGGGATGGCCCTTTCCCTCATATGACCCAAAAACTACTCGAAACTCGCTCTTGAGATAAAACATGAAAAACCAATTTTGGTGGTTGGCTTCCACAGGACTAAATGATTACTTGGACATATCTTTATCCTCACAAGCTTGTCCGCTTCACCACTCAAGCTAAACCACACTTCCACTAACAGTGGACTAGAACGGTTGATCCAAGTTTTCTCTCCAGTGAAATATGACAAACATTTTGGCCATAATGTTCATAACATTCACACAGACAACCGATGATAGTCAGCAACCAGAAGACCAAATGGATATCATGAGAAAATGTGGACTAGGCATGTTCAGATAAAGAAGTCCTGTGCAATGTGCTCTTTTGATTCAGTGTAGTATGTCTTCAGCAAACAGCGGGTATTTATAAAACCCATCTCTATAAAATTTGATTCCTCAATGACTTTCACCCTCAAGTTGTGAAGTACCACAACTACAAAACACTTCCAACTGTGTTTGCCAACATCAGACTTCAACAGCCTTTGAAACCCAAAACCAAATGCAAACCAGACTGACAGCAATGCTGCTTGAATCGCAACATGCATCAAGCTCTCCCAAGCAAACCAGTAAAAACGGCTGGAATTTTGACTTTCAAAAATCAATACATCAAGTAGGTCCTGCATACAGACATTTGCATGTTATTTATTCCCAACTTCCCATTGAACTTAACTATCATATATAAGGTATATGACTTGAAAAACATACCTTACGAACAGCTAGACTCCACACCTTCAAGCAACTGCATTAGTCCAAAATCTGCTTCAAAACATATGCAAGATAAATAAGCTCAATAGTTTTGCCAACAACCAAAAGCTAGAACATCTGTCATGAAAGACCCAAGAATAAGAGGAGAAAGATGACCGCAAACATAACTGAGGGTTTTCTCCAATATTCCCTATGTTGAATTTCGGGGTCCAAAAAGCACTATCGCTAGAGGAACCTATAAAACATATTAAACTGGTACAAGGTGAAAACCCACCCCCTTCCAACCAAGAATCAAGATTCAGAGTGACGCATCCATGCAATGTACTCTTGAATACTGCCCCAAAAGAGAGGAAAAGAAGACATCCAAAAAAACCATTGGACACGGTTGAAGCACATGCTGCTGTTCATGTTTACAGTGTTCAACCTTGCCTATTTTTATTTGCTGGTTAATTCATTCAAAGCTGAGCTGAATAAAACTTAATCTCCAGTCATCTGTTTACAAATGTACAAGAAATTGAAGGAGGCAGAACAAAGTCCCATTCTATAGAGCCCTTCATGCAGGGTGCAGCCATTCATCAGCAACCACAACTATTTTGAATGCAGTCTACCAGTAGAATCTGCACCAATTATATAGAGCTTCCACAATGGTCAAGTATGAACTACAGCTGGTAGACACATTGTGTATCTCAAAAATCATTCTGGATGCTGGAAAATCAAGCTCCCAATGGCTACAGCATGATTCAACTGTTGGAGCTCAGGTGTGGATGTGCAGAAGTTCGAGTGAGTGTGAGTGTGACAATTGGTGAGAGAGAGAGGAGTGAAAGTACAATTCGATATGAGTATACCAACAATGTGTTGGTACACAAAGAATAAAATGTATTTATACTTGGGACACGTAAGGGTGCATTCACATGTACAGCTAAATAATGTGTGTGCGTGCACTATACACAGAGGTTAAACGGGCTTTTATCCCAACAACCTCCCATTTAAAGGTCCGAAGTGAACCTCAACCAAATCCCACTAGTTGTATGCAATGCTCATGCTGAGCTTTGCTTAGACTTTTAGTGAGAACATCTGCAAGGTTGTCCTATGTTTTGATCTTGGTCAATGTGACTAGACCATCTTCCAGAATCTGTCTGATGAAGTAATATTGCACATCTATATGCTTTGTGCGTGAATACATGGCATTCTTAGCTAGATACACAGCACTCTAGCTATCACATCCCAAAACTGCAGTACCCATAGACATGCCAAGATCCTCTGCAAGTCTGCTCAACCATATAGCTTCCTTAGAAGCTTCAGTAGCTGATATGTATTCAGCTTCAATGGTACTCAATGCAACGATGTTCTGCAACCTAGAACACCAAGAAACAGCCCTACCAACAACTGTGAAGACATACCCGCTGGTGGACCTACGAGGGTCCAAGTCACCTACCATGTCTACATCATAGTAACCCTGCAAACTAAGTGCACCCTGCCCATAGCAAATACACTTTCTTTGTGTACCCTTTAGCTATCGAAGAATACACTTGACAGCCTCCCAATGTGTTTTGCCAAGATTTGACATAAATCTGCTAACGACTCCCACTGCATGAGCGATGTCTGGACAAGTAGCAACCATAGCATACATAAGAGAGCCACAAGCTAATGCATAAGGGACTCCCTTCATAGCATTTGCTTCCACATCATCTTTTGGGCCGTTGGCTTTACTAAGCTTAAGATAAGGAGGTAAGGGTACCCCAAAAGGCTTAGCTTTAGCCATGTTAAATCTATCCAGTACCTTTTCAATGTACTTTTCTTGAGATAAAAACAGCAATTTCTGCATTCTATCTCTACGAATCCTTGTACCCAAAATATGCTCTGCATTCCCAAGGGTCAAACCTATGTGGTTGCCTTCTTACGCGTGTAGACCTGTATACCCAATGATCAACATTTTCAAGATTTGGGTCTACATCTGGAGGTATATTATTTTCAGCATTTATTAGCTGCTATAAGCCATTTTCAGCATGCTGTTCATACTGTACAGCATCTTCATTTCATTACCAGCACCTGCATTTTCATAATCAGCAAGTCTATCTTGCTGTCCATGACCTCCTTGTGCTCCTATTTGCTGTCCATCATCATCTGGCTCAAAAATAACCGGCTGATCATCAATTTCAACCTGTGGTACAACACCATGAGGCTCATTTTCTGAAGTAATAGGTGGCTGCAAACTCTGAAATTTGACCTTTTTCATATCTTCATTAGAGGCTAAAGTACCTTTCAACAATTTTGCCTCATTAAACACAACATTACAGCTGCGAATAATTTTCTTGGACTGAGGTAACCACATTTTGTAGCCAAATTCACCCTCATCACCATAGCCCATGAAAATGCCTTTGGTGGATTTTGGGTCAAGTTTGTTCCTCAGCTCATCTCTAACATGCACAAAAGCATCACAGCCAAATATGCGTAAATGGTCATATGAGGCCGATTTGTCAAACCAAACCTCCTCAGGGATGCCATTATTTAAGGACCTGTTTGGAGAGCGGTTGCAAATGTGTGCCTCTCCCCAAAATTCATACGGAAGATTAGCAATGGACAACATGCACCACACTCTTTCACATAAAGTCCTATTATATCTTTCAGCCACCCCATTTGAAGAAGGGTTGTAAGGGGCTGTAAGCTCCCTCTTACTTCCATGCAAGTCACCAAAGGACTTGAATTAATTTAGTCATATTCCATGCAAGTCACAACTGGCCCAAAGCTAACTTTGAAGTAGACCATGATGCCCAAGATGGACTAGCGACCATTTGTTTTAAAGCTGGCCTCATGTTGTATAGCCGACGAAGCATAAGGAAATTATAGGCAAACCTGGTCTTTGAATATTTTAGTAGCTCCTTTTTGGCAAATTGCCTATACATGGCTAGAGAGAAATAATGGCAGGTGACAAAAGAAATGATTTCATTGCCTGTAACAATTGTACTCTTGATCCATACTAATGCTCCAATGTCTTTCAATAAATTATTAAGACAATGGGCCATACATGGACTCCATGTCATATGAGGATATTGTTGCTCTAGTAAGGCACCTGCAGCCCTATTTGTCGCCTCTCCATCAGAGACAAATTGAATTACATTCTTGGGTCCGACATACTCAACAACCTCAACCCACATCTCACATAAGACAAGAGCTGTCTTTTGCCGGGTACCACACTCCATGGATTTTACATATACAGGCTTGCCACGACATGCAGCAAGGACACCTTCCAAGGAATGGCTGTGTATGTCAGACCAACCATCACCTATGAGACTCACCCCATAGATATCCCACTGTTGTTTAATTGGTGTGATGGCAGCCTTTACGCTAGTCACTTCCTCTTGTAGAAGTTTCTCACATAGTGCATCATAAGAGGGAGGTTAGTAGGAAAGGCTAAACTGGGCTATTTCAGAAACCATCTCCCTAAAAAAAGGAGATCGTGCCACATTAAATGGAATTCCACATGAGTAAAAAAAACATGCAACAACTGCATCTACTTGAGTCTTCCTTTGTGGGTGCCATCCAGTGAACAAATTGCCTTGTTTTCCACGAGGGATGAATGATGTACCTTGTGTTACGCTGCTTGTTGCAATCGTAGGAAAAGTGGTAGACTGATTTGCTCCGCTCTCACGAGCTCGACATCCACTAGTGGCAGTTGTAGTTGAAGGCATTGATGCTCAGATGACATGAGTGTCCTTTGGGGACCTAGTTTCAGGATACATCTTGACATCCCTTGCCATGCAAGCACGATCTTCTGGTGGTATCTTGTCATAACCTTTGATACCATGGCCGGGGACATTAAGGAGATGCGCCATCACTCAATCAGCACCTCCACCTCTTTTGATGCCACAAAAGCGACACTCAAAGCATCTTGCTCCACCCACCTTGCTATTGTGGGACCCAACGATGCTAACTTGCCGCCACCAATAGTCACTTTGGGTCATCTCTTTCTCTCTCAAGGTTTCATTTAGTTGGGCTTCCATGGTTTGTGGCCTCATTATAAGGTAACAAGGGTGTTTTGGCGGGGGGGGGGGGGGGGGGGGGGGGGGGTTTTGCGGAGAAGAGAGAGAGAGAGAGAGAGAGAGATTATAGGATAAGAGATTGTGTTGAGATTTCACTTTTGGGAAAGAGAGAGGGAGATGTATGTGTGTATGAGGCTTAAGCTGAATTGAAGTGTGTTGAACTTGGAGGCTTGCTGAAGTGTGCTGAAGGTCGAGCTGAATGTGTGTGCAAGATGTGAATGTTTGAGACTTAGGCTGAATTGAAGTGACTTGCGATTTGGTCCTTGAGTGAGATGAGTTCACTTGATGCTTAGTGCACATATTTATAGATATAGGAATCAAGATAAGGTTCAAGGTATAGGTCCCTCAGAGGCTTGAGGTTAGAGAGAGACAGAGAGAGAAAGTTCTGTGACCTGTCATATACATAATGACTCAACATGCATGAGTAATTAGACCTGGCATAAGAATAAGGCTAGAGAGAGTGTGTGTTTGGTGGTTCATGTCAAAGAGAGAGATGTTATCTGTTATTAAAATCATTATAACAGAGAGTAAGTCTCCACTGTCAAGTATTACTGAGAGAGAGAAAGAGAGGATTCTCTGTTGCAACCTTTGCACTGTGTGGGCCACTGGGCTAGGGTCATTTACTGAATTTGGTTACAGCACAGTGCAGAGACATCATTCGATTCACTGCTGATGAGGTAGGTGAGAAGTCAGAGAGAGAAACAGAAAGACAGAGGGTCGTTTTTCCCTGTTTAGCATTAATGACTTGAAAGAGGGAGATTCGAATATGTTGCTCCAGAGTCCGTTACACCGATCGACTTCATGGCAAGCGTGGAGTATGCGTGGTGCAATCGTCTTCGTACGGGAAGAATAATACAAAACGAAAAAAAAGCTTTTTTTAAAAGTTGAAATATTAATATTAAAGGTTAGAATGAAACGTTTCGTTAGCGACATAGAACGCTATGTAATACGTTCTAGCCGTCAAATTTAACGAACGAAAAACGTATTGCCAAAATTTGACTGTCTTGTCCCGAAACGTCTCGCGAAACGTTCTGGTCCTTGCCTAAAACGCCACGTGGAAACGGGAAGGCTGAAACATTTCATCTGTCGAAACGTGTTTCACCAGGATCATCAAAAGTTTTGGAGTTTCAGACCTGATTAGGGGCCGATTCGAGCCGTTTCGCGTTACTATGCACCAGAGTAAAAGGAATTTTTTATTTGCTTTCCAAACTGACACTCATTACAAAAGTCAAGTTTAGAGCCTTTTCCATCAACCCTTTTCAGAGAGGTAAGGACATCAAGCCCTTTTTGGCTCATATGGCCTAATCTCTTGTGCCATAACTCCAAGTGGCTGCAAAATTCGGCAATTACAAGAAACTTGCCATTTAAGGCTTTACAGTGCAAACAATACAAAGTGTCCTTGGTTTCTTTTGTAATCAGCATGAAACCCTTTTTCACTTTCCACAAACCACCACCAAACAGTGTAGTATAACCATGCAAGTCAAGCTGACCAACAGATAGTAAACTCTTTTTAATGTCATGCACATATCTGACATCTTTCAACACAAGCTCTTGCCCATTGTCTAAAGACAAGTGTACAATGCCAATCCCATCAATGCTGCAAGCATGGTTATTTGCAAGATACAGCTTTTCATAACTGCATGCATTGAACATAGCAAAACACTCCAAGCAAGGAGTTACATGGCACCAAAGTCTACAATCCAAGTCTAAGTGACACCATCATCAACTGACAAAAGTGCATCAATCACATCAACCTTGGTAATCAGCTGCACATAATACGTCAACCTTTGTATCTGAAAGCTCCTCTATGACCACACTAGAGGCCACATTGGCCTTTTCTTTGCCTTTGGCTGCCTCAGATGCATCTGTCTTATCCTCCTTTTTATCTTTTGCATTCTTCTTTCTCTCTTGTTCCTTCTTGTAATACCTGCAATCAGGTTTCTTGTGGCCCTTCCGACCATAGTGATAGCAAGTAATGTCACTCTTTTCCTTTACTTTGCTGTTGCTCCTATTTCTTTGTCCTACATTTGCATTTTTCTTTTCAGCCCTACCTCTTACATTATAAGCTGAGTTGCTACCTTCTCCACTAGACGTACGTCTAGTTTCTTCATTCAAGATTGAGCCCCTCACCCCATCATATGAGAGATTGGGGTTATTGCTAAGAGAAACCACCAAAGTCTCCCAAGAGTCAGGCAGTGTCATGATCAAAAAGATTGCCCTCAACTTATCATCAAAATCCAAATTTGCATCCTTGAGCTGATTTAAGATGCATATAAATGCACTCAAGTGCTCAGCTGCAGGCTTTGACTCATCCAGTCGCATATTCGCCAACTTGCGCATTAAATGCACCTAATTAACAAGTGTGGTGATCTCATAGGTAGTTTTCAGCTTCTCCCATATTGCATAACCTGTATCTAAACCCTTGATGTCTGTCAAGATGTCATCAATGACACCCATCTTAATTAAGCCACAGCCTTTTTGTTTACTCTGGCCCAATCTCCATCAGACATGAGTGTGGATTTATCTTCCTGCAAAGCATCCTTACAATCCTTTAGGAACAATATGCCCTGCATACGATCTTTCCAAAAGGTCAAAACCATGGCCATAAAAACGTTAGATTTCCATCAAACTCTTGATGTCTTAACCGGAAGAAGTTGCAGCCATTTTATCGCAAATACAAGAGTAAATGCCCGTGAAATGCAAAAGCACAAGCTGAACCAGCAAAACACTGTTGTTCTTCCTCAAACAGAAATAAATCTCTACTGTTTATACATGAACCAGCCACCACACGGGTAAAAATGTAGAAATTTACCAAATTTTGCACAAATCTCCAAATTTCAAGTCCAATATTGCATAAATGTCAGCCAATTTGACCCAGCTGAGCAAAATCTTACCAATACATGAAAAGCCCCAAATTTTTGGAATCCAATGTCAAGAAATTTTACTCAAAGGAGCAAAATCCTAACAAATTTGGCAAAATCCCCAATTTAATTGAGGTCACCACATGCAATGTCTGCAATTTCTGACCTGAATGTCACTGCCAGATATGGACAAGATCAAATATGAGAAAAGCCCCAAATTTCCGAGCTCAAATTTGCACAAATCTAAGATCTGTGCCTCCAACGCGTGACCTCCGATTAGAGGAAGGATTTTCAAAAAGGATTTTGAAGAAAATAACAGTTTTTGAAAAAAAGAACCACGGAATGATGGGTTTGTTGACCCGTCAGGACTGACGGCGCCTGATCCGACAGCGTGGCTTCCGTCGATTGTCGCGTCCGTCATGCACGGTGCATGCCTGGTGGTGGTTACATTGGTCTAGTCACCTCTCCCCGTTGGTCACGTCTGCCAGTCATCTGATCCCCTGCCGTTCACCCGTCGATAGGTCCACAACTGGTCTGCCCCATCTTGCGCCTGGACTGTTCACTTGCCACTGCCCCGTCATTTAGCTAGTCGCTCGACCTGCACACTCGCCTATCACCTATTGCCCGACACACTGGTTGCCTGAAACTCCAATTGTCTATTGGTCGTCAGCTCCGTCAGCTGATCCCGTCAGATCTCAAGAAGCGCGCACTCCGTGCTCTGATACTAATTGTTGGAGCTCAGGTGTGGATGTGCAGAAGTTCGAGGAGTGAGCGTGAGTGTGACAACTGGTGAGGGAGAGGCGTGAAAGTACGATTCAATATGAGTGTACCAACACTGTGTTGGTACACAAAGAATAAAATGTATTTATACTTGGGACACATAAGGGCATTCACATGTACAGCTAAATAATGTGTGTGTGTGTGTGTGTGTGTGTGTGTGTGTGTGTGTGTGTGTGTGTACTATACACGGAGGTTAAACGGGTCTTCATCCCAACATCAACATGCCCCCAAACTAATTTCCTGCATATCGTTTTGCATGAGTAAATAATGAACAATTTCTGAAGTTTATTCCCCAAAAGTATAAAGCACCTTATGGAAAGTGGCTTTCTAAAGCTGCAAACCCTCAAGAGAGAATTTTGTCATACTAATAAAGAAGGTGCAATCCTCTACGGTTGGCTGTAAGGAACAATGGCAAAGTTATCTAAAATATGAGCTTGTTAGCAATCATGTCATTCTCTGTGTTCATTTCCTGGTTGTGAGCCTCAGCCAAAATTTGGCATATTTGGAACTCCAACATTGTTTATGTCCATCAGTCCTTTGCATGCATCAGCAGTGTCCATCATAAGTACACCCAAATGAAGATTCTAGATCTGCTGGCTCCTCAGATCTGCCCATGTCCTCTGACCTGCCCACTCACTGTTGAGCAGTACACATGGCACTGTCTCAGCAGGCAAGTTTTTATAGCAGGGCGAAGTGTCCTAAAGTCCAGTGGGCCGGTGGCACATTCTTTAGGCAGGTCCGGTCCTTGACAGCCAGGTTGGCCAGTTTTTGCTATTCTCCCTACATATACAGCTTCTCCCCTTGTTACCCATTATCAGGCTTCAGTCTTCTCCTCCACTTGTTCACAATCACCTTCTCCACCCCTGCTGTTGCAACTCTCCTTTCTAACTGTTGATGAGTGCGTGAGGATCGAGACAGAGTGCAACTCAAATATGCACAGTGAGAGAGGAAGTGAGGAGTAGAGAGTGTGGAAGAGAGTGAAGGCACGAGACTCAATGTGTGGGTTCGATGACGAAGTGTACCACTTTAGTATATAAAGTACATGTGTAAGGGTGCATGCACACTTGAACACCGTAAAAGGCACAGTGACCCTTTATCCCCAACAACCTCCCACCTAAAGGCAATGTGCATGAAGGTAGAGGAAAGAATTAGTTAAGCCTATGTATGTACAAAGCTGAAATACACATATACTATCCAACCCCCATAATTTGGCGGCAATGAGCAAACCGCTTTGCTAGAAGACCCTTCGTGAGAAGATCTGCAAGGTTATCATATGTATGTACCTTGACAAGCTCAATGCTCTTGCTGTCAAGTACATCCCTGATAAAATGATATTTCACCAGTATGTGCTTTGTCTTCGCATGAAAGACAAGATTCCATGCTAGCATGATAGCACTCTGACTATCACAGTGGAGGATAGGAACCTTTGTAATGCCAAGCTCTCTTACCAAACGTGAAAGCCATAAAGCCTCCTTGCATGCCTCAGTGGCAGCCACATACTTGTTAGAGATCAGATCATAGCATGATCAGGGGCAGCAGGCTGGTGCAGTCGGACTAGCAGTCGGACTGCACAGTCGGACTGCCACGTGGCAGTCCGACCTGCAGCAGGCCATTTCTGGCGCCCTATTTTCCCCGGTTTTCCAGCTATTTATACCTGGCACTTTCAGCAGTCTGGTACACTTCTCTGCTCGCAGATTACAGACCGGTGACACGCGCAGATTCAGTCTCTGTTTGCAGATTTCAGACAGCAGACAGTGCAGACTGCAGCGGACTTCGAGGTGAACAGCAGGTTGCATCGTCGAGGTGGAGACACGCAGTCCAGCGCACTGCGCCCGTGTATATATCTGCATATCTTTGTATTCAGCATTCTTTATACAGCAGATCTTCATCGTCCACTGTCTCTCTCTCTCTTCTCTCTCTGCGTTCTCTCTCTCTCAGTCCTACGCTTCCGCACCGCTGCACTCTGACATGGTATCAGAGCAGTGTTTGAGGGCTGACTGAGCGCAGAATCAACCTGAAGAGGAGTTTTCATCGCGACACAAATTTGCGTTTTTTGCGTTTAAGGCCAGACGGGAGGGCTGCGCCTTGGAACAAGGCTGAAACGAGTGTGGGCGCACAGGAAAGGAGTACAGGTGGTGGATTTGCTGCTGTTTACTGCTGTTTGACGCGGAGGAAGTTTGAGTTTTCAGCCTACAAGTGCAGGTTTTGCTTTTTCATCGCCTCCGGCGGGTGAAGAAGGTTCAGGACGCGGAAGAGCCTTAACAGGCTGAGTTTTCCCAGTCAGAGGGGGCTGCTTTTGCGTTTGTGAAGGCATTGCAGGTGAAGATGTCTACAGAGATTGACTTGGAGTTCCAGGCGATTATGGACCGGAAGGTGCCTGTCTTACCGGCTCTTCCTACAGATCAGAAGCTCGACGGCGACAACTACCGCATTTGGCGCGTCATGATGTTGGCCATTCTTGAGTCCTATGATTTGGCGGAGCTGGTACAGGAGGATATTGACCGGCCTTCGGTAAGAGATGAGTCCAAACTCTCTTCCGATGCTCGTGCTGAGCTGGCCAAGGCCCAGTCTCATTGGGACAAACTGAATGCCAGGATTCGATCCTTTCTCTTTCTATCATGCACTACAGCCGTGATCGCTCACATCGAGCACTTGACGGTGGCTCGGGAGATATGGCTGGAGCTTGATCAGATGTACAATCGGATGACCCTAATGAAGCGGGTTTCTTTGGAGGTACAGATGCGGACCTTGTCCGTAAATAAGTCTTCTTCGCTACGGGAGCACATTAACAAGCTAAGGCAGCTACAGATGCAGGTTCAGAATGCGGGGAAGCCGATTTCCTCCGAAGACATGGCAATCACACTATTGTCCCAGTTGCCACCACGATTCGGTACATTTTACTCTGCCCTTATTGCTTCGGGGCGAGAGTCTACTCTTCGGTGGGAAGAGTTGGTTCCTATGGTCTTGGACCAAGAGGAACAGTTAAAGGGACAGAATGCTTCCAAGTCGGAGGCGCTGACAGGTCAAGCCTCTCAGAAGAAGGGGAAGGACCAAAAGAAGAAGAAGGGGGCTAACAAGGACAAGGACAAGGACAAAGACTCCACATGCCATATTTGTGGAAAGACTGGCCATTGGAAGAAGGATTGCCCTGACAAATACACGAAGGACACCAAGGATTCTGGAGCGGTGGCTGCACCCTCATCAGCTGCATTTCTTCATCTAGTTGTCATTGAGGACGCTTCACCGAATGCTTCTGATGCTGCGATGACGGCTCCCCAGGCTCGAGAGTGGATTGTTGATAGTGGTGCCTCACGGCACATGACTCCTTCCTCAAATGGTGTTGCCCAGTTGCGACCCTCGCATGGGCAGATTCTCATTGGAGACAGCTCTTCAGTATCTATTGCAGGTCGAGGTAAGATGCAGCTTATTCCGGATGGACGAGGTGGTACCCATACCTCAGAGGTTTTGCATGTACCAGGATTAGGGTACCATCTCCTTTCAGTTCACAAGATTTGCTCCCTTGGTCTTTTGGTGGAGTTTGACAGTACTATGGTGCGAGTCCTTGATCGTGGATCGAGGAAGGTTCTCTCATCCGGATATGAGAAGAACGGCATTTATAAACTGAAGTCTTCCACCGCCCTCTCTACTCTTCTTCTTATCTCTCAGTCACAGTCAGAGTTATGGCATGCTCGGTTTGGTCACCTGAACTATGACTATCTTCGAAAGGCGTCACGTGGACAGCTTGTTCGAGGGTTGCCGGATATAGTGGTGAGCCAGCAGCCATGTGTCTCCTGCATACGGGGGAAACAGCATAGGGATGCCATTCCCCACACAGCTTCGCGGCGGTCTACTTCACCGATGGAGCTAGTATCTACGGATCTATGTGGCCCTATGAGGAATGAGTCCTTGCGTGGGAGCTCGTACTTCATGCTGATCATGGATGACTACAGCAGGATGACATGGGCCTACTTTTTGGCATTAAAGTCAGAAGCTTTCTCGCACTTCAAGGATTGGCTTCTCTTTGAGGAAAACCGATCGGGCCGGAAGTTGAAGACCTTGCGATCCGACAAGGGAGGTGAATTTGTTTCTAATGAGTTTGCTCGGTTTTATGCAGATAGAGGAATTCACCAGGAGTTTGCCAATACCAACACTCCTCAAGAAAATGGTATTCTTGAACGGAAGAACCGCAGTGTGATCGAGATGGCGCGCACCATGATGGAGCACCGACAGACCCCTCAGGTTCTGTGGGCCGAGGCTGTGGCTACTGCAGTCCACATCCTTAATCGATCCCCTACCTCGGCCGTGGAAGGGATGACTCCATTTGAGGCTTATTTTGGGACGAAGCCAGATGTTTCTTACTTTCGGGTCTTTGGGTGTGATGCCTATGTTCACATTCCCAAGGCTCACCGTGATAAATTTGAAGCGGCTTCCCGAAAACAGGTATTTGTTGGCTACAGCTCCCAGTCCCAAGGCTACCGACTGTATGATCCCGTCAAGCGGGATGTGTACACTAGCCGTGATGTGCGGTTTGTGGAGGTTCCGGCTACTTCTACGGGTGAGGAACATCCCGTTCTTGGAGATCCAGGGGAGAGTTGGGCTCCTTCTACAGTTCCACTCGAGCCCGTGCCTTTTGATTATGATTCTGTTTCTGACACAGAGTCTACTGTTCCACCGGACACCTCTGAGGAGTTACCACCGGTGGATATTCCAGAGTCTTCTGCTGATGGAGAACGACGAGGGGAGGTTCAGCCTCCTCCTCGCTGGGCCCGTGACACACTCCGTGATTCAGGGATCGAGGGGGTTCCTGAGGAGTGGGGACCGCAGGATGGTCCACGGCGGTCACGGAGGCACCAGGCACATTCTACGGAGCTTGTTTGCTCCAACTATTGTTTGATGACCCGTGTTATGCAGGATCGAGAGCCCACCTCCGTGAAGGAGGCTTTACAGTCCGCACCATGGAAGAAAGCTATGGAAGCTGAGTTGGAGGCTATTGAGAGGAATGGCACTTGGTCACTCGTGCCCCGTCCCCCGAAGAAGAAGGTGATTGGAGTCAAGTGGGTCTTCAAGACCAAATACCTTAGCGATGGTTCTTTGGATAAGCACAAGGCTCGCCTTGTTGCTAAAGGTTTTGCACAGCGCCCGGGTATTGACTGTCATGATACTTTTGCCCCCACAGCTCGTATGGCGACCATTAGAGCTGTTCTTGCTTTGGCTGGCCATAGGAGATGGCCTGTTTATCAGTTGGATGTGAAGTCAGCCTTCCTCAATGGTGATTTGAAGGAGGAGATCTATGTTGAGCAGCCTCCTAGCTTTGGATCTTCAGATGGGAAAGTCTACAGGTTGAAGAAGGCCTTGTATGGCCTCAAGCAGGCTCCGCGTGCATGGAACGAGAAGATTGATTCGTTCCTCCAATCTCAGTTGGGATATCGGCGGTCCAAGGCCGATCCGCAGCTGTATGTTCACACTTCCAAGGATGGTTGTGTGATGTTTGTCTTATATGTTGATGATTTGATTGTCACAGGTGATGATGCACAGCAGGTCCAAGAGACGAAGTCAGCTTTACATCGGACGTTCGAGATGACGGACTTGGGTCTACTCCATTTCTTTTTGGGCCATGAGATTTATCAGTCTTAGAGGGGGATCTTTATCTCTCAACAGAGATATATACAGGAGCTCTTGGTGTCTTTTGAGATGGAGGATTGTCGGGCTCTATCTACTCCTATGGATCCGAATTGGAAGGCCACTTCCCATTCAGCTTCTCCTTTGGCGGATGCGTCCCGCTATCGACAGTTGATTGGGTCCTTGATTTGGCTTCTCAACACTAGGGTTGATCTATGTTTTGCTGTTGGGCTCTTGGCAGGGTTCATGAGTGAACCTAAGACGGTGCATTGGCAGGCTGCTCAGAGGATACTTCAGTATTTGAGGGGGACGTCTGATTTCGGGATTCATTACCCCGCAGGGACAAATGGGTCAGATCTTGTACTTGCAGGTTGGAGTGACTCGGATTGGGCCGGTGATGTGGACCATAGGCGGTCTACTACAGGTTACTGTTTTACCTTGGGTGCCGGTGTTATTTCATGGAGTAGCAAGAAGCAGCCCACGGTAGCCCTTTCGTCTACTGAGGCGGAGTATCGGGCCGCGTCTTCCACCACATGCGAGGTTGTGTGGATTCGGTGATTATTGGAGGCGCTTGGGTGCCCCCAGACTCGTCCTACATTGCTGCGATGTGACACTGAGAGTTGCATTGCCTTGGCAAGGAACCCTGTTTTTCATGCCCGGACGAAGCACATTGAGATCCAGTACCACTTCATCCGAGAAAAGCTTCTGGATGAGACCATCACTGTGGAGTACTACAAGACGGAGGACAATCTTGCGGATTTATTTACGAAGGCGCTTCCTCAGGCTCTACTTCGGAGACATTCCAGATCCCTCAGGCTTCTGCCCTGCCCAGGCTCTGAGAGGGGGTGTTAGAGATCAGATCATAGCCTGATCAAGGGCAGCAGGCTGGTGCAGTCGGACTGGCAGTCGGACTGCACAGTCGGACTGCCACGTGGCAGTCCGACCTGCAGCAGGCAGTCGGCTGCATTTAATGCAGCCGCCTGGCCATTTCTGGCGCCCTATTTCCCCCGGTTTTTCAGCTATTTATACTTGGCACTTTCAGCAGTCTGGTACACTTCTCTGCTCGCAGATTACAGACGGGTGACACGCGCAGATTCAGTCTCTGTTCGCAGATTTCAGACAGCAGACAGTGCAGACTGCAGCGGACTTCGAGGTGAACAGCAGGTTGCATCGTCGAGGTGGAGACACGCAGTCCAGCGCACTGCGCCCGTGTATATATCTGCATATCTTTGTATTCAGCATTCTTTATACAGCAGATCTTCATCGTCCACTGTCTCTTTCTCTCTCTGCGTTCTCTCTCTCTCAGTCCTACGCTTCCGCACCGCTGCACTCTGACAATACTCTGCCTCTGTAGTAGACAATGCAACATACTTTTGCAGCCTGGATATGCAAGAGATTGCTTCCCCCTGTGAACGTGAACACATATCCTGAAGTAGACTTCCTACAATCAAGATGACCATCATAGTCTACATCCGTGAAGCCAACAACAGATGAATTCTGCTTCCTAAAGTAGATACACAAATCCTTTGTGCCCTTACGGTATCTCGTAACACCCTTCACTGCTTTCCAATGCTTTTTGCCAGGATATGCGGTGTATCTACTAACCACTCCCACCACAAATGCAATGTCAAGTCGTGTAGCAACCATAGCATACATCAAGCTACCAACAACTGAAGCATCAGGAATCTTGGCCATCTCAGCATTTCCATCATCAGATGTAGGGCTGCCATCTGCACTAAGTTTCACATATGGAGACAACAGTACACCAATAGCTTCCCCCCCCCCCCACCCTCCATATTGAAACACTGCAAAACCTTAATAGCATACTCATGTTGTGACAGATAGAGAAGACCCTTCGATCTGTCCCCGAGTATATGCATACCAAGAATATGATTAGCCTCACCAAGATCCTTCATATCAAAACTATTGTGTAGGCTTCAGCATGTCATCCACATACAAAACAAAGAATAAGATTGCCATCTGTTGCCTTCTTGGTGTATAAGTAGTGATCAACTTAAGATCTATGGAATCCCTAAGATTGCATAAATGTATCAAATTTATGATACCATTCTCGTGGTGTCTATTTCACCCCATACAAACTCTTGTTGAGTTTACATACCATGTGCTCTTTTCCCTTCATAACAAAACCCTCACGTTGCTGCATATAGATCTCTTCATACAGATCACCATATAATAAAGTTGTCTTTACATCCATCTGTATGAGTTCCATATCTTCATATGCAACCAAGCCCAAAATGGTTTGCAAAGTAGTCATTTTTACTACAGGAGAAATATTTTCATCCAAATCAATTCCAAGTTCTTATTTATATCCTTTAGCAACCCATCGTGCCTTGTACTTTGACAAAGAACCAGAAGTGACTTGCATTTTATAAACCCATTTGCATGGTAGCACTTTTTGCCCTTTAGGCAAATGCACCAAATCCCAAGTGCCATTTTTCATGAGAGATTCCATCTCTGACAACATAGCCTTATGCCATTTCTTTCTATCTTTTCTATCCATTGCTTCCTTGAAGCATGATGGCTCACCAGAATCTGCCAACATGACATAATCAATCACATAATTAACACTGGGAACAAACCTATCTGGCTGTCTTTGCATTCTGGTCAGCCTACGAATCCAATGATCAAGATTTGCTGGCTGTTCAACCTGCAAATCTGCATTAACAACTTATTGTTCTACAGGTTTAACATGTTGTACAACTAGTTCTAGTTGTTCCAAAGGCATCTGCTCTTGCCAAAATTGTGGTATATCATGGGCAATATTTTACTAATCATTTTCAACATTATTCTTTGCATTTTCAAGGACATTTACAACAGGTATTTGCTACTGTCTAGTTGGCATTCTTTGTTGTCTTATCGGTACATCTTCTCGGAATACATTCCTTCTATGACTTTCTCAATCTTTCAAGTTATTTGTGCATACGATCTTCCCGAAAGATAACATCATTGCTGCATACAATTTTCCCTTTTTTCAGGATCCCATATATGACCTATACCCCATTTCACCCTCATCACCATATCCTAAGAAAATACATTTACAAGACTTTGGCTCAAGTTTGTTGTGTTCTTCCTTGTGAATGTGCACAAATGCCTCGCAGCCAAACACTCTCAAGTGAGCATACAAAGATGGCTTGCCTGACCACGCTTCTTGAGAGACTCTCTCTCCCCCCCCCCCCAAAAAAGACCCCCCCAAAAGACTTGTTTAGTAACCAATTAATCAAGTGTATGGCTTTCATAATAGCCTCTGCCCAAAATCCATGAGGTAAAGCAACATGTGACAGCATGGTACGGACCCTGTCTTGAATGGTCGTGTTCATACACTCTGCAACACCATTTTGGGGTGGATTGTGAGGGGCGGTGAGCTCCTTTTAATCCCTTTGCTATCACAAAAGTCCTGAAGGGCTTTGGACACATATTTCCTACCATTGTCAAAGCGAAGACATTAATGTCTTACTAGTTTGATTTTCAGCAACGAGTGCCAAGAATTTTTTAAATTTATCCAAGGCCTTATCTTTACGACAGATTGGATAAACCCATACTTTGTGTGTGGCATCATTAACCAAGGTAATGAAATACTTCTTTTCCCCTAGAGATAACCTTAGCATCTGAATACATCTGAGTGTACCAACTCTAAGGGTAAAGACTTTAGAGAGATTTTTTATGTGGCATTTGAGTATGCTTACCATAAATACAATGATCACATTGTTCGAAATTAGCATACCTCCAAGACGACAAATAACCCAAACGAGAAAGCACTTTCATTCCAATTTGACTCATGTGTCCCAACCGACTATGCCACAAAGAAACACTTGACTACTCGGTTATGGCGACTACATGGTCATGCATGCTAGATACATGTAAAGGATACAAAGTATCATTTTTGGAGCCCTTAGCAACAATGCAAGAGCCCTTACAAATTTTCCATTTGCTATCTCTAAATGTGATGTCATAGCCTTCGTCATGTAGCTGCCCTGTGCTTATCAAGCTTTTCTTAAGTTGAGGTACATGCCTCACATTATACAAAACAAACATAGATCCATGCTGAAATTCCAATTTCACACTACCAATGCCTTCAATTTTACATGCATAGTTATCCCCCAAGTGGACAACATCACGTGCACCACCATTGTAGTCAAAAAACCACTCATGATACGGTGTAACATGAAAAGACACATCCAAATTAAGTATCCAAGTATGCATGTCATTCTCAGAATTTGCAATCAATGCACATGCACTCAAAGAAGAAGCAAAAACTACATCACTGTCACTGTCATTCTCATGAGTGACTACATTTACCTTCTCTATCTTCATATTGCTCTTCTTTGCAAGCTAGCTGTCCTTTTTCTTCTTAGTCTAATTATCTTCAGTGTTTTTGTTTTTGCCTTTTTCTTTCTTCAATTGAAAGTAATCCCGTTTTTGGTGCCCTTTCTTGTCACAATGATAACATTCCACATTTTTGCCACGAGACTTGCTACGTGCTCTATTTTCAAAACTGCCCTTTTGTTGAAATCTACCCCTAATGTGTAATGCATTAGAAGACCTGTTTGCTAAATTATTTTACATGTTGAGTTCTTCCATCCGCAAAGAACTCTCCACATCAAAATGACAACTAAGCATTTGAGTTACTCAAAGCCATCCTGAAGGTATCCCAACTTTCAAGTAAAGTGCATAGCAAAAAAGTAGCCTTGAACTCATCAATAATATGGAAATCTAAAGCAATCAGCTAACTGAAAATTGAGTTGAACTCGTTTAAATGTACAAACATGGCTGTATCTTCCTTCATGCGAAGGTCCATTAACTTTTTCAGCCAATAAACCTTGCTGGCTACACTTTTCTAAGTTTGGCAAGTCTTTGCCACATTGCATCTGCAAAATTCAACTTCTCAAGTTAAAGAGCAAGTTGTCTGACACTGAGAGTTCTATGGTAGAGCGTACAAGCTCATCCAAATCATACCACTCTTCTTGTTCCATACCTGCTAGTATTATTCCCTTCGCTTTGATGGGCTTCATCTATTTCTTCTGCACCAAGACATTGTAGCACTATTTTTGCCATATTGCAAAATTGTGTGCACCCTCAAGCTTCTTGATGTGCAAAAGGTTGCTGCTGTCACTATTTCCAGCCATAATTTGCAGCACTAAATTGACTCAAAAGTCAGCAAATGCAAGCCCAAATGCCACACAAATGACCACGGTACACTGCAAGTACCAATCCGCAGTAAAAATCAAGAAACTTCAGAAATTTCAGATCTATAAATTGATTTCCAGAATTAGAGAATGTCTGCTACTGCACTCCATAATCAATTACAGTCAGATTTATAGGTCAATGCACCAATTACATGTGAAATCCCCAAAATTCTGCTGCAATTTCTGCTCCAAAAGCATTCTCAAGCACAAATTTGATGATTTCAATCAAAAGCCCCAAATTTTCAAAAGGATATCCGCCCAAATTGCATCAATACATGTACCCAAGTGCATATACGAGGCAATTCTTGCACAAATTGATGAAATTCTGCAAAAGCCCCAATTTTCTCGTGTCTAGCGTGCACAAATTCCAGTGAAATTGAAAAGATTTCACTAAAATGTGAAAAGCCCCAAATTTCCCAAGCAAATGTGCACTGGTTTTGCAATTTTTGAGTCAGATTGTCCTGTTTTACATCAAAGTTTCCAAATCCAAGAAAAGCCCCAATTTTTCGGGTCGAAATTGCACACTGTGCTTGGGCATGCGAAGGCCCATTAATGGGAAGGAATAAATTGCAGGAAGTAAATGGAAAAAAATGACAAAAAAAATGTCCATCAAATCTAACACTTGACGTGTTGATCTATCCTATCACCTGTGTCACCTGCCTGCATGTGCCGCCAGCTTGCAACCCCATCAGACAGCATTGACCTATCGCAGTTGTCGCAGCCTGTCACGCTTGATTGCTGGCGTTGTTAAACCTGCCCCATCGCCTGCTCGCTGCACCCACATTGACTGGTGACTCTGACCTGCCACCAGTGTCGCCTGATGTGCCGACTGTTCAGCCTATGCCTGCTGAACGCTGACAAGTGCCTGACAACTGCTCCCAACACCTCATGCCTTGTCCAGCCTCAAGAAGCATGCACTCCTTGTGCTCTGATACCAGTTTGTTGATGAGTGCACGAGGATCAAGACAGAGTGCAGCTCAAATATGCAGTGAGAGGAAGTGAGGAGTAGAAAGTGTGGAAGAGAGTGAAGGCACAACACTCAATGTGTGGGTACCACTTTAGGTTTTTTGATAATGTATATATATAAGTACATGTGTAAGGTTGTGTGCACACCAAAACACTGTAAAAGGCACGGTGACCCTTTATTCCCAACACTAACCTCCACCTGTATTTTCTGTAGTCTTCTCTCCTCTCTATTAGTCAGATTTTGACACTCCCATTACACTTTCCAACTACCCACACCACAAGAGTCGCGCCCTGCTGTATCAGCCAGCGGCATTGTCTCTAGAGTTTGCAGGCATGCCTACAGGTCATCACCAGCTTCCCAAAGGACTGCTGCTAGTGGCTGTGTTTTGCTACTGCTAGCCCATCTTCTGCTCCTTCCCATCTTTTAAAGGTCTGCCCAGCCTACTAGCAACACTGCCAGTCTTCTAGGGCTGAGTGCCTAGCCATCTCACGTCATTGCCTACTGTGTAATTGAGAGGCAACTTGGGGCTTGATGTGGCTGGTCATTGGAGACCTACATGCAAGTGCTCAAGCCCAGATCACAACGGATCAAGGGGTAAATTGAGCTTGATGGTTGTTTCAACTTATCATCCCAAATGTTGTTGGAGAATTGGGTCAATCAATTCTTGGGTGTATAACAAGTGTTTTGTACTTCTTCAAGCAAGTTTATAGTTTTCACACTTTAGGCAAGTCACCACTTTTCCAACTAACGAATCAAGCATGTCGTCACTTTTCACACTATACTCAAGTCATCACTTTTCAAACTAACGAGTCAAACAAGTCATAACTTTTCAAACTGATGAATTAGGCAAGTCATCACTTTTCAAACTAACAAATCAAGCAGGTATGTAGGTGATGTTGTCCACCTATGTGCTCTCTCTAGTCATCCGCCTACTAGTCCTCAGGAGTCAATCCGCTAGCCCACATGCAATTACCACCATAGCAGGTTGACTCTCTCTCTCTCTCTCTCTCTCTCTCTCAAGTCCTGCCTTAGCCCCTATCCCGCCCTCCACCCAAACTTGCTCCCACCCTAACTATCCCACCCCCACCTCAAAATCGCCATCACCTTTACCCACCCACACTATCCCATCCCACCTCAGCCTCTACCCCACCCTCTATCCAAACCTGCCCTTGCCCTCATTGCACCGGCCCTAACCTATTTCGCCCTTGCCTCAACACGTGTCACCTTGCCCCTACCTTGTTTGCCCTTGCTAATCGGCCCACCACCATCTTTTTGTTAGCAAATTAATCAGTTCATGGTTGAGTCTATACATGTGGTACAGTAGGCTAGGCACAGAGATATTTTAGGCATTTTATTTGCCAACATTTATTGTGTTTTGGCATTATTTGCAGCCAATCGGCCAGCATTTAATGCTGGCCAACCACTCATATTTTTTGGCATTTATTTGGCCTATATATTCTCAAGCTCCCTCCTCCACATTTCATTCATCACCTGACAGTTCTTGGGGAGAGGGAACATGTGTCAGTGCCTCCACAGCCGGTGGCTCATGAGTCACATTGCTTCTTTACTGTCTCATGTCTTGGAATATGGATTCCATTTCCCGAGCATACATCTGAGTTCTCATCTATATTGTGTTCTTTCTTTCCCTTTCTCTTTTGTCTTGTGTTTCAGCAGTTTATTACAACTTATGTTTACGCTTCCATTGATGCACCACTTCTGACATGGTATCAGATTTTAGGATTTGTGTTCCTGCTGTGTTTTCTTGCTGATTTCAAGACTGTTTTCACCCTTGTTGATCAGGCGGCTGCTGCTCCAACCAGTCGCCCTATTTTACCTGCGTTTTTTGCTGACATCAGCATCCATACAGCCTGCGTGTCCGTTTCAACCTGCGTTCTGGTGTCTCTGAATCTCCTCCTGGCTGGGCGCTTGCATTATCAAGCTGTTCTTGCTGTTTTTGGCAGTTTTTGACTAATTTCTTAACTTTTTACAGCAGCTTATGTCTTATTTTGATCAGATTTTGGGTTATACTGTATGTAAACTCTTGCTTTTTGCAGTCTATGCTCGTGTTTTGGCTATGTTCCCTCTCCAAATACCTTCTTTTCTAAATCCTCTACAGATGGCTCCTCCATGCACATCCACTGATGACAAGCTCCATGGATCCAATTATCTTACATGAAGTGTTGTGATGAAGGCTTGGATTATACAAGAATGGTTACAGGGGAGGCTTTCATCAAGTGAGGCCCTTGCTGCTTCAGAGAGGGGTTTGAAGACAAAGAAGTCAAAGGTCCAGTGTTATCACTGTGGCAAGAAGGGTCATTTAAGGAAGGACTGCATCGAGTCAGCAGCTTCCAAGAAGAAAAAGGAGCAGAAGACGAAGCGGGATGTGGACTCCTCTCACGAGTCATCGTCTACCTCAAATTCCGACTCAAGTCCTCTAGCCAAGGTGAAGTCCAAGGCACATAAGGGATCCTCTTCTTCGAATCATGGAAAGGGCTTGGTGGCCCCTTCCTCAATTGCTTTCTAGTGGTGGTGATGAGATCCTCCCTCACGACTCTCCAATGCCAGAGAGGGAGTGTGAGAGGGTGGTGAGATGGGGCAACCGTGCCTCATCTATATTTCGATACAGATGCACAAGATCCACAGAGGAATGTCCCTAATGCATCGACAAAGTCTAGCATGTACAAAATCCTGGAGCTGGAATTGACATCCAGGTTCATGATGGGCTGGTTACATGACAAAGAGCAGGTGGCTTTCATCTGGAGCTCACGTGAGGGGACACATTGGCAGTTTGGCCAAAGAAGGGGAATCCATGGTCATTTATGCGCTGCGGCATTGGTGACAGGTTGGTCACGTGTGCTACATCAGAGGCATTGTTGACAGACAGTGAGAGCTGCTATAATATTCTCTATCTTTAGAAGCTGGTACGATCAACATGGACATCAAGTTCTCTCCGAGGCACCTTGATGGTGGCTTGCACACCCACTACTTGGGTATCCATGGTTCTACTATGATGGACATTGTTGTATGTACTATGATGCGACATTATCATTGTATATTGTATTGTATCAGATCACCCATGATCTGAGAGAGGGTGTTAGCAAATTAGTCAGTTCATGGTTGAGTCTGTACATATGGTATAGTAGGCTGGACACAGAGATATTTTAGGCATTTTATTTGCCAACATTTATTGTGTTTTGGCATTATTTGCAACCAATCGGCCAGCATTTAATGATGGCCAACCAGTCATATTTTTGGCATTTATTTGGCCTATATATTATCAAGCTCCCTCCTCCACATTTCATTCATCACCTAACAATTCTTGGGGAGAGGGAGCATGTGCCAGTGCCTCCACAGCCTCTGACTCACATTGCTTCTATATTGTCTTATGTCTTGATATATGGATTCCATTTCCTGAGCATACATTTGAGTTCTCATCTGTATTGTGTTCTTTCTTTCCCTTTCTCTTTTGTCTTGCGTTTCAACAGTTTATTACAGCTTATGTTTACGCTTCCATTGCTACACCACTTCTGACACTTTTCTCAATTTCTCAATTCTCCCAATGGGAGCAATACCTACTGGATATGGTCTAGCAACTAAGAAAACAAAACATTAAAGAAAGTTGAATAGCACAAGGAAGAAAGTTCACTCTTCTTTTAACTTCCAGTTGATTATGCCTTTTTGGCATCCAAAGTTAAATATATAAACAATGATTGATGTACCAAATTTTTCCCTTTAGGTCACTTTTGGCCTCCACAAGACACATCTCTCTCTCTCTCTCTCTCTCTCTCTCTCTCTCTCTCTCTCTCTCTCTCTCTCTCTCTCTCTCTCTCTCTCTCTCTCTATGCATGTGATCAAGTGGCCACCCTAGTGGTAAGCCACTTGTTTCATTAACCTCCCTGACCTTGGTTCAAATCTCACCTTTTAAAACCTATACTAAATAACTGTGCACAGTGTAGGAGTTGAACCCAAGATCTTCTAGTTACCATGTGTTCAACTTAACCAACTAAGCTACACCTACTTGATGTGTCTCTCTCTTTTTTTATTGTAAGGTGCCAAGTCCCCTCATTCAAGTGAGGTAGCACTACTCAACTGTCCCTAGGAATTGATCTCAAGTGGAATGCGCACACACATCGCTAGCGTAAACCAACTTGCCTCATAGGTTGTTGGCCTCTATGTGTGTGTGTGTGTGTGTGTGTGTGTGTGTGTGTGTGTGAGAGAGAGAGAGAGAGAGGCTACCCTAGTGATAAGCCACTTGTTTTATTACCCCCCTAGCCTAGGTTCAAATTTCACTTTTGAAAAACTATACTAAACGACCATGCAGAGTGTAGAAGCTGAACCCAAGATCTTCTAGTTACCACATATTCAACTTAACCAACTAAGCAATACCTACTTGGTATGTCTCTCTGTTTTTTGTTGTCAGGTGCCAAGCTCCCTCATACAAGTGAGCCAGCACGACTCAACTATCCCTAGGTATTGATCTTAGGTGGAACGCACACGCACATGGCTAGCGTAAACCAGCTCGCCTCATGAGTCGTTGGCCTCTCTCTCTCTCTCTCTCTCTCTCTCTCTCTCTCTCTCTCTCTCTCTCTCTCTCTCTCTCTCTCTCTCTCTCTTTCTCTTTCTCTCTCTCTCTCAATCCACTTTTAACCTCATTGTGTTTGACCTTACTGTGTTTAAGAAATCCCCCATCATTTTATGAGCTAAAATGCACATGCATGAATGTAAAAATCTCTTGAGATAGTGAAACTCTAGCGCTCCCAAATGATAAGAGCAACAATAAACCATCTATCTAAAAAGTTGGTGCCTGTCTTCATCCAAGTTTGAATAATCACAAGTATTTCCGTTATCACAATTAAGATTTAATAATAATAATTCTACGTTTCTTTTGATCACTCCCAACAGTTAATTAACCTTTCCATACAATTGATCAATGTCACTACTATTGCTTGCAATGTATACCAAAAACAACCGAACCTCTACATAGATTTAATGCAATGTTATTTTTGCACATGCAACCCCTAGAATTGATACTTTGAGAGTATAATAACAAACTTTAGAAGAGTACATCTACAGCCACAAACGAAATGATGCCGCTATGTACAACAGGAGTTTGAAAGCTGAAGCAACAGTTGGAAGTCAAACATGCTGCTTGCATATATGATATATAAAGTATGGAAGCATTTGTACCACATTGAAATTTCTCAAACCTTACATCATCAGCAGTCAGAAAATTAGCTTACCCTCATGCTATAACTGATCTATAATTGCTGCAAAACTGTGCTAATCCAGCTTGATTGGCAGGCTCTACATTTTGCTGAATTCGAAGAGGAAACTTCCCTGGTAGACTTGATGATGCCCTTGCCAGAGAATTTACCAAATATTCCTTAGAATCTCGGATCTCCTTGACAGGATCGTCCTCTTTCTTTTCTGCATTATGCAGAGGTGCATAAGCTGCAGAGTACCCAACACTTTCATCAAAGTCAGGTGCATCCTTTTCATCATCAACTCTCTCTTGCTCTGGTCGAACCAGAAGTGTTATTAGGCTGTTAAGTAGCCTACCCCATACTGATGAAGCAGTGTCAGCCTGCAAATTGGGATACTCACAGAGCAACTTTGTGGCAGCTACAGAACAAAGCTTAACCTCTAGATCCCCTGTTATGGTAGAAAGGTAAGGGATCCAGAATGCCTCAACGAGGTTCATCATGAGATCTTGCTGAACTACATTCACTGACTCAACCAGAGTGCTGAGCCCATATCTCACACAGAAAAGAGACATGAAAATGATTAAAGACTTTATGAACTTTACGGTCCGTTGGTTGTGCAATCTCATGAAAAGGATCTTCCAAATAGCCTCAATATAGCTAGAAATTGTCTGGTAGTCTAAATATTCCACAAGGGTGTTCAGGATGAAAAATCCATGATGATCAGTACTTTTGGAGTTTATAAGCTTTTCAAACACGCCTAAAACCTGATTCAACTGCCCTGCCTGTAAAATCTCCTGTGCAGCCTTCTGTAAGTATGCTTGCAGTAGCCGCACAAGTGCAGGAATATTAGCTTGCCTTTGCCAGAGTGTGGGGCTCAGAAGTGGTGGGAAGACTGCAATATAAGTTGCAGGAAGTGGTGGATTGTGAGCTTCAATGAGCTGAGCCAGAATTTGAAATACATAAGGTGCAAATTCAGTAACATCGAGCGCCAGTATATCTTGGAAAGCTGGAAAAAGCTTGGTCTCAAGAGTTGCCAGCAACTCAGCACTTGCTTCGCAACTTCTCCTAACAAGGGCAGCTATAGCTTCAAATAAGTAATGGTTGAAGCTGGGGTTGGTGGGATTTTTATATACATTGGAAAGAATGACCACCAACTGATCAAGACAAGTGGGAGCATACTGCAGAATATCTCCAACAGACAGGACCCGCATGATGCATTTCATCACATACACATTCTCTTGTGATTCTGGCAACTTCAGGGCACTAAAGAGGTTAGTAAGAAGAGTTGATGAAAAGGGGGCCAAATCAGGTGCCGTGAATCGCAGCTGCTTGCCATCTCTAATGATTAGCACCTTCTCAATGCAGGTGGCTGCATATGAGTGAACCACATTTGATTCAGCCACTAGAAACCTGACCAGATGAGGCATTAATGTAAGTGCTACCTGTTTTGGAAGCTGGCTCCGGAAAGTTGTCACAAACTTCACAGCATCCGCTTTAAGTACAGGCTGCGAGTTCACATCTTGTGTCTGCAGTTCAGGAAGAATAGCTGAAGCAAAGAACTGTTCAACGTCAACCAGATTTGAGCCCACTGAGACACCTGACGCTTGCTTGGGAGCCAATGCAATAACCAAGTAGATGGCACAATCCTTTTCCTTCCAGTTTTCTGAAGGATTAGCAGCATACTTTTCCATCATTCCTCTCACATAAAAAGAGAACATGCTATTAACCTGCTGACTATAGTGAGTAGATAGCCCTTTTACCAGCTCACATGCTGCACGTCTGCGAGTATCTAGATCACTTCCTTCCATGTCTCTCCTAATATATTCCATTTGATTCATTTCAAAGAGTTCTATATCATCTCCCCTGAGTTGGACATTTGGAATCACAATGCTCTCACAGATCTGCTTCAGGGCATCAGGTTGGTTGAACAGCTCATGATGGACACTTTTGCTTATAGTGGTTAAGAATTTGATTGCAGTAGTTGCCAACCTGTCATGACTCGGAGAGAGAGATACTTTCATTAGAAGACCCCATACATCAGATGCAAAACCTGGCAGGTAATCCTTGAATTCTTCCTCGTTCTTTTCCATGTACAGATTGATGTTTTCAATAATGGCTGCTTTCAACTGGTCAACCACACTCTCTTTATCTTGGTTGTTTTCTTTCAACAAAGGATTCTCATAGATCAGATATTCATGAAACATAGTCATCCATTGTTTCATATTGTTTTCAAAAAACTCTGGCAATTCCTGAGAATTAAGAGAGAAAAAAATCCTACAGCAAAGCCGTTGACACTCAAAAAGTGGCTTGAGTGTGCCAGGAGCTTGAGCATTTGACTGAATTAGCAGGCTAGTCTTGAGAAAGATATCCAAGAGGGGGGCTGCAAAGTTATCCAGGCAAAACTTCAAGTTAATGTACAGCTCGTTGCTTTTGTAAGAATATCTAAACTGCTTAAAAATGGTGTTTGCTGTTTGAAGGATCCCATTAATGACTGTGTAGTCAGTTGCAGATTGTAGGCTGGCTACAAGCTCGGGCAGAAGACCCTGCCATTTTGCGGGAAACTCATGTTCACTAATAATCGCTAAGGCTTCGCTGAGTTGGCTTTGGATCTTTGAAGGTGACCGCAGCATCAAACCAACAATAATCGATTTTATTTGCTCCTTCTCTGCATCATTGATTGGCACAAGTGAGGAATCATCAGAGACGTTCCAACGGTATTTGACATGATTCTTGAAATTCACAGCTGCCGATTGGCGCACTTGTTCATTCACAGCTGCATCAGAGAGCAACCTGAGCACAGCCAAGCCATATCCAGGCTGATCGGCTGTCTCCTTCAAAAAAGCCTCAGCTGCTTTCCTTGGCTCTGGACTTGGGGTCAGAGACTGCAAGAAGCAGTTGGAAAGAGTCTGCAGCATTTCATCTGAGGGCTGCATTGTGACAACCAGGATTGAAATATCTCTCTGTGGAGCTGGCCTCTAAGACGCTGCACCATCCAAAACATACATCTGATCAAATGTAGCATGTGAAGAACACCATTAAAAAATACACCTTTCAAGTTTCAAGCTTAGTGATAGAAAGGCACACAATCTCATGACGATCAACGAGCTTTAAGATCATCAACAAGAAACCAGGTAACCGCGCTATTTTAGAGCAATCCCTGCTATATTGACATGACTATAAGTGTGCATCCTTAATGAAAGCACTCCTATGCACGGAGTAAAAACGACCATAACGAATGGATCATCGCAAGAAGCCTTTTTCTTGCTACTATTCTATGCGCCCTGCTTTATCAGCACGGCATTTCAGCCATCAGAGATCCCGCGGCTAATTCCATAGCCTTTACCGACTTCAGTGTGCAGCTAGGGTTTACAAAAGGAGGATCGCATGAAAAGAGGAAGGGAGAATACGCGAAGCTTACCTGGATTTTGGCTTCTGCAACTTCCTTCGTTCCTGCCTTCCTTCACTTCGACAGCCTTGCTCGCTTTGGATATCCGCAGCAGACTTGAAACGAGGAGGGAAACGTTTGCATTAAGGCCTTTTACACGCAGCCACGCTCGCACCTACTAACACTTTCGGCGATGTCAATCGGCATTTCTCCAAAGCCCTTCGGAAAATGAAATTTTGACATGTTGGCATGGTGCATCTAAAACATCCATTTAGTTCATTAGATCAAGTTAAGCCACTAGCCTAGTGTTAGAGCCCCACCATGCTATTGACCTGCACTTTGGCACACAACATATGTGGGACTTCACAGTGTCGTGCAACTCGCTGATTAACAATGGACCCCATTACCAATGAGTGAGAAGGTATTGAGAGGACAGAGAAACACACTAGGAGGAGAATGTGCATGTCAAAGGTGGTAAGAGAACGAAGGAGCCGGCCTATAAAATACAACCACATGCATTTGCTATGACTAGTTCACAGAGTGCCTCCATTTTCAGAGGTGCTACATCGACTTGATGGAGTCACAATTTTGACAAGGTTAAAGTTACACTTGATTTTGCAAACTTACTCAAGTTGATTTATTTGCACTTTGTCCAAACCCTTAGACGTAGGACAATAACATGGTTAAGAGCAAAACACATTTATTTGGTTCATTAGATCCATGCTATCAGGTCAAATGGTGTGTGGCCAAGTCTGATTGACTTTTGCTCTAGAATAAAGGCAACTTCATGATGTAAAGGTCATACCCACAAAAACAAGCATACTAGGTTGACTCCAACAAGTTCGTCGAACATGGCATTTGCGTAGCCAAAAACTTGTCTCTCTTCTCGTGAATATGCTTTTCTTGATTGTATGTGCCCCACAAATGGTTGAGGTGGACTACAAGGTACACACAAATCTTGGATACATGGTCCTCAAGTCGAAATCCCTCCACAATAAGTGAATGGACTTAAGTGTGGCATGGCTCTTAGTATCAACAATAATGTTTACAATCCTACAATTTTCATCAAGTTAAAAGAGGCTTTTATTCTTGCATGGTGGGCTCAGTAATACAAGAAGTTTGTTCACAATGAGATCAATGCACTAATACATGCATGAAGGGGTTAGTTTTATGTTCACCATTCCTTCACTATTAGATGAGCAACCATTTGTACTCCAAGATTCACTTCCTATGTCACATCTCATTAAACCATTATTTGGTTGCTTGTACAATGCTTAACATATATATCATAAGAATTGTCACACCAAAGAGCACATGTGAAATCCTTATGCAAAAAAATGCAACCCATCAAAAGACACCACATGTTCCCTTGCATGCTAGAAGTATATGGAACCAATCAACAACAAATTGCTACATATGCATGTGAAGTCATATTGCCCATCCTTTCTAGTTGTGTCTGTGCAAATAAAAGCTATCAATTCATTTTGTATCTATAAGTAGCACTGTGTAGCGCTAAGAAGGCCATGCTTCTAAATGATATTTTGTGTAATGCCTTTGCAAGAATACGTTGCAATCTTACTAGTATTGACATATGCCTCTACATGATGACATCTAATGTACCAAAATAAATCATACACAATTATCACCGGACATTGTATAAAAAATAACTAGGCATCAAGAGCCATGCATGTTACTTTTAGATCAACACAATACTTATGGACCAAAGACTTGGTGTCACTTTTGGGCCCCCAAAAGTTCAATACGAAGCACTTATGTGCCTATTCTAGGATTTGGAACCTATCTTTGTCAATTTAGCCCTCCAAAAAAACAAGTAAATGCATAAAAAGCTCATGTAATGAATAGCCAATCCTGGTACATACCTTGTAGGCTTGTGGAGATCTAGTGGTCCCTTGTAACTAAGCAAACGAGTAATCCAATGACATAAACAATCTATTAGATATCACCACTTACATCAAGCACATAAGAAAATTGCTCATGATGTATTACATTAACCACAATTAGAGCCCATGGCCCCAATGACTAAAGCAAAGCAAATCAAACATTATCCTAAACTATATTCCCTACTATATCATCTCACTGATCGTACATAAGCTTAACTTGAGTTTGGCGTGATGTCAAAGCTAAACCACATTGCTCCTTGAGGTAAAACATGTACATCTACTATTGGTCCATTAGCCTATAGCCCAAAATATACTTCTTATTGTGTGACATCATCGAATTTGATAGCCATAGTAAGGCCAACATTGTAGTATGGATTATAAGTTATCCAAATAAAATTTTGCCAACTTGACGAACTCAATCTTCCTAAATCTATAGCCATGTCATCATTGTCTTGAGGGCTCTACCTATCCTCCATAACAAATCCAATATTAGAAGAACATATGCATCCAAAGTCTTTTTGCAATCGATTGTTGCAAGGCATGCTTCTCTAATGCATGCAAACTCCCATTAAAACCAATACAAGGAGTAATACCAATGGGAACAAGAATCGTCTTTCTATATATTTTATGGGTGCACTAGTTGAAAGTTTTCAACTCCATTCAATTGATTTTGGCAAAATGTGATGCCAAGTAAGTCCTATCATAACTTTTCGTGAAAGTTTAATTTGATATTGTGAGAAAAACTTGCATCATGCACCAATGTAGTCCTCAATTGACTCACCATCCATGTATGAAAATAAGGTGGGAAAAAATGAGTCCTCCATTCTATTAAATGATGATCTTGAAAGCACTTTGAGCATCTATGTTTGTGGACTACCCACGCTCATATCAACAAAAATGACTACATCACACTGATCATTGTACTAGATAGCTCTCACTAAATTAGGGCCCATGTCCTTAATGTACATCACACTGATCATTATACTAGATAGATCTCACTAAATCGGGGCCGCTATCCTTAATGTACTTTAGAGAGTGCCATGTAGTGGGATGATGTAACTAAAGAAGATATTATCAACAATCCATGGAAGTGTCTAGGTAGAAAATATGTTATTAATAAGCCATGGAATTTGCTAAAACTTGGACTAGCAAACAAATACTAAATTCCCATTTGGGAATGGAGATCATGGCCATAAAAGAATTAAATGACAATCTTTATTAACGATATGATTACTTCCATCAAGAAGCTTTCTTAAGAAGAATAAAATCAAGCTCACAACCAATTATTTGATGGATAAAGCTTTGCTTTGATGGAATATCCTATGCCATAGCACTAACCGAGGACATGGGCCAACTTTCAAGAAAAAATTAAAAAAATGTTTTCATCCACCTCAGTTTTATCCTCAAGGGACGTGTAATTGGTCTTATTCATATTAGCAAGAATGTGACAATGTTTATATCTACACCAAAATATTTTGGTGAAAGTGTAGTGAAGAGAATCTAATAGGACCTAAGAGAGAGAAGAAAGAGTGCAGAAGAGAGAGAAAGAGAGTGACAAGAAGAGAGAAATTCTAAAAGAAGAGAGAGAAAAACAGAGAGAGAGAGAGAAGAGGAAGGAAGCCATGGAAGCTATGAAGGTGAAGAGGGAGTTTCATGATCAATGCATGATGATTTACCTAACCCTCTTACACCTTAAATACCATTGGTGTGACTGGTATTTTTCCCATAATTCTCATATATCTCGCTTGTTACAAGCCATCCCGACTCAGAAGGTTTTTGTCCCCAAAAACAAAAGGAGAGTGAGGGGAAGAGGTAGCTGAGTACTACTCTATGCAGAAGACAAGGGAAATGAGTAGAGGATGTCAAGAAACATGGATCTAGAGCTAATTGGCTATGGTGGATGTAAATCATAGAACCGATACATGATAGAGAGAAGAGATTGTAACTCAAGTGAATTAGGTTTCAAGATAGATTAGTGGACTCATAAACACAATCTTGACTCAAATTGAAAGTACCATACCTTTAAATAAGAGCCAAGTACATGCTTATATAGCTTTTGGGTTATTCCGCTCTCCTCACTATGCTTATGGGATATAGAACACCTCTTCCTAGAGCAACCATCATTTGACTATCTTCCAACACCCCCCCTCAAATGATGAGTTCCTACACTTGCTGGCTTTTGCCTCCCCTACATGATGACATGGCCCGAGATACTAGCTCATAGGTAGCTTAGTCAAGTTAAAGCTTGAAACTGTACATTCTTGGTAAGGGTTTTTACATCCACTATGGGATTTATTTTTTTTTCCAGGCAATGGAAACAATTTCTTTGTCTTCTTTTTTATGGTTGTCTTTGGCCTTTGCTCTAGTCTTTATTCTTTGCTGGTCTTCATGATATTCTTTCTCTTCTCGTCGTATTAGATCTTCTTGGACTTCTTTGTCTTCATGCTCTTTATCTTTGTCTTGTTCTTCATTCTTGAATCTCTTTGCTTCTTTGATAATATACTTGGGATACATAGATTTTGGAATCCCATTTGGTTTTGTGAGATCATTACATAGCTTCGGGCATACAAGATGGATACATTTTTCTTTTGGATATCTTTTTGGCTTGCTAAAATATGTGACTTGATAGCACATCAGAACATTAGCCTTGGGTACATAGAATTTTGGGATTTCATGTGAATTTGGCTCATGGCTTGTCATTACATTGGCATTGGATTTTCTTCCGAAATCAAACAACATCTTCTCTTTGAAACACAGGAAGGTCTTACTGATTGGCAGTCTTGCTCAGTGGCCATGTCTATTCTTCCTCTTCTCGTCGTATTAGATCTTCTTGGACTTCTTTGCCTTCATGCTCTTTATCTTTGTCTTGTTCTTCATTCTTGAAAGCTCTTTGCTTCTTTGATAATATACTTGGGATACATAGATTTGGGAATCCCATTTGGTTTTGTGAGATCATTACATAGCTTTGGGCATACAAGATGGATACATTTTTCTTTTGGATATCTTTTTGCTTGCTAAAATACGTGACTTGATAGCACATCTCAACATTAGCCTTGGGTACATAGAATTTTGGGATTTCATGTGAATTTGGCTCATGGCTTGACATTACATTGGCATTGGATTTTCTTTCGAAATCAAACAACATCTTCTCTTTGAAACACGGGAAGGTCTTACTGATTGGCAGTCTTGCTCAGTGGCCATGTCTAATCCCAGTTACAACAAGATTTGTGGGAGTTACAAGGAGTTTGATCAAGGGAATGCTTATGAGGATCTTCACAATGAACTCAGCTTTGGAAATTAAATTGGTTTGAGTAAAATAGGTGTGAAAGGGTTTATAAGATAGAGAAGCAATGTGAAAGGGGATAGTTTAGTAGAGGCTTATTAAAACCTTAGTAATAAGGATTATTAATTATTAATTAATTTATTTATTTAAAAAAAGGAAAACTCATTCTCTTAGCTAAATCTTGCAGGAGATAATAGTAGTCACTCAAGGACAATTTCGAGGACTTTCTCTGCTTTTTGGACATTTTCTTAAGCTTGTTAGGGTTTGTAATTTTCTGATAAATGGTACCGGTTCTTAGGATGTTCTCCTGCTTGTGCTTATCTCTCTCTTCCTTGAAGCTTGCGCTTGGTGACCTTGTTCAGCCATATTTGCTCTTTGAGCTCGGCCTTGCACTCAAGGTAAGGCATCTTGATCTCCTGCTGGCGGGTCCACTGCTCGAGGGAGGGCCTCTTATGGCTGACTTTGATGGAGGACACGTAAGCAATCTTGGCTTGCTTCCACTTGTGGTTAGAGACCTTTGCGTTGAGGGTGTCGTCGTAGATAGGAGGTCTTGTTCTCACCTTCTGAAACTATGGCAGCGTGTTTTGGGAGCAAGACGGAGACCTTCTTTTGCTTCCTCAATGTCCATGGCGATGGCGTGCCCTGCGTCTTCTTCTCCATCTGCCTCCTCATCTAGGGAGGCTATGTGCTTCCTCTTGTTCTTCTTCTGGCCTCCTAAGCCTTTGTCTAGATTTCTGAAATCAAGGCATGACACCATAGCTCAATACCTAAACGCACAACCTGAAGACACCTTACATGCTTCCCATAGGCAACATATAAGGTGGCAAAGGAATTGTCAAAGAGACGATCCATGGTGTCCATCATGCTGAGGAGATAGTGAGATGAGAAGTAGAGAAAATGGACCTAAGATATGGATATGGCAGAGGGCCTTAAGGAAGGTTCAACTCCTACTATCCGTTTACATTAGAATACAGTTAAGTAATGATGCTAGAACTAGCTTGCCATGGCTCTGATACCGTGTCAAGGAACACGGATCTAGAGCTAGTTGGCTATGCTGGACGCAAAGCATAGAATCGATACATGATAAAGAGAAGAGATTGTAACTCAAGTGAATTCGATTCCAAGATAGATTAGCTTGGACTCATAAACACAGTCTTGAGTGACTAAACTGAAAGTACCATACCTTTAAATAAGAGCCAAGTACATGCTTATATAGCTTTTGGGTTATTCCACTCTCCTCATTGTGCTTATGGGATATAGAACACCTCTTCCTAGAGCAACCATCATTTGTCTATCTTCCAATAGAGGAGGGGAATGAATACCATGTGAAATGGGGCCTAGAGAGGCATAGGGAGTATGGGGCATCATACAAGAGGGCCCACACACAAAATGATCCACCATTTCATGAAAAGAAAGGCCCTAGATGAAGTGGACAACATGTTGTCCAAAACAGGACTACTGTAGAAAAACGATCATAACTTTGGGTAGGGAGCTCCGAATTGAAAGGGAGCAATGGATCGAAGGTTGGACTCGAAAGCTATGGCGGGAGAGCAAGAGCAAGAAAGGGAGAGACTAGAAATGGGAACTCCAACAGTCACAATGTGTGACCGGGCCTTCCTTTATTCAAATTGTCACTAAAAGAATAAAGAATAAAGTGACGGTGATGGGCGCCCACCACCTGTAGTGTGCAGTGGCGGTGACTGTCAGTGTAGTAATGAATGGGTGGCTAGGCAGAGGTACCTTTACCCCCAACAACCTCCCACTTAAAGGCGAATCTGCCCCAGTGAGGAGTGAAAAGAAAAAGAAAAAAGACAGTACAACAGGATGAGGAAAGACGTCATCTCATCTCACGCCCATCAACCTCCTGAGGAAGGCAAAGCGCTCTGTAGAGAGGCTTTTCGTGAGCAGATCTGTAGGATTCTGGTCAGTCAAGATCTTCACAAGATCAACAGACTTGTCCTCAACGACCCCACATATGAAGTGATACCTCACCTCAATGTGTTTCGTCTTCGCATGGAAGACTGGATTCTTGGCTAATTGAATAGCACTCATAGAATCCGAATGCAGTGTAGGGATAGCATCAATACCAAGGTCAACAACTAAACGACCCAACCAAATGGCCTCCTTGCAAGCCTCAGTGGCTGCAACATACTCGGCCTTTGTAATAGAAAGGGCCGTGCATTTCTACACCTTGGACATCCAAGAAACAACACCTCTAGCATAGGTGAATACATAGCCGGAAGTGGACTTCCTACTATCTGCATGTCCTACATAATCAGAGTCAGTGTACCCCACGACTCTTGTATCCTGGCTGCCATAGCATATGCACATATCTGCAGTGCCCTTCAGGTACCTCATGATACCCTTCACGGCATCCCAATGCTTCTTGCCAGGTGTAGCTATATAGCGTGCCACAACAACAACTGCAAAGGCAATATCTGAACGAGTGCCTATCATGGCATACATAAGACTGCCCACTGCGGATGCATAGGGAATCTTGGCCATCTCGGCCCTCTGCTCATCTGTCTGCAGACAATTAGCCTGTGATTCCTTCACATAAGAAGGCAATGGACAGCCAATAGGCTTTACGTCTTGCATGCGGAAGCACTCAAGGACTTTATGAATGTACTCCCTCTGTGACAAGTAGAGGAGTCTCTAATGCCTATCGCGTCTAATGCACATACCAAGTATTTGAGCGGCCTATCCCAGATCTTTCATCTCAAAGCTCTTCTTGAGCTGAGCCTTAAGAGCATCTAGCTCATCATGAGCTTTCCGTGCTATCAGTATATCATCCACATAGAGTACCAAAATCAATAAAGAACCATCACGGGCTTTCTTCTATAAAGACACGGATCCATAGCACTCTGGCTGTAGCCCTTGTGACTGCATAAAGGCATCAAACTTATGATACCACTCCCTAGGTGCATGTTTCAAGCCATAAAGACTTTTCTTCAATTTGCACACTAGGTGCTACCTGCCAGGTTTTGCAAAGCCCTTAGGCTGCTCCATATAAATCTCATCATGCAAGTCCCCATGTAAGAAAGCTGTCTTGACATCCATCTGGTATAAATCCAAGTCAAGCTGAGCAACCAAAGCCAAGACTAAGCGCAGGGTGGTCATCTTAACCACAGGAGAAAAGACCTCATCAAAGTCCACACCATGCTCCTGCTTAAAACCCTTGGCTACCAATCTAGCCTTGTATGTCGGCTTGGGGTGTCCAGGGTTACTTTTTAGCTTGTACACCTACTTGCATAGCAAAGCCTTCTTGCCCGTAGGCAAGGAAACCAAATCCCAAGTGTCATTCTTATGCAGGGAGTCTATCTCAAACTGCATAGCCCTCTCCCAGGAGTGACTGTCACCCCTGCGCATAGCCTCATCATAGGTGAAATGCTCTCCTGGATCTGTAACCAAGACATAATGCATCGAGGGCTGAAATCTATCAGGTGGACGTCTGTCTCTAGTAGACCGTCTCACGGCAGGCTCTGCTGCCTGCCCAGCTGTCTGTCCAATACCTTGACCATGAGCATCTGCTGCAGTTGTAGGCTGTCCAACTGGCTGTGTGGGAGCTCTCGTCTCCTCCTGAAATATGACCCTGCGGATCTCAACAACTCTCTCAGACTGCCTATGCATTTTGTCTTCATGGAAGACAACATCATGACTGCGGATGACTTTCCGCGCCTGCGGATCCCAGAGACGGTAACCCATCTCGCCTGCATCCCCATAACCAAGGAAAATGCATTTGACACTCTTGGGATCTAGCTTACTTCTCTTGTCCCTGGGCACATGGCAAAATGCCTCACATCCAAAGACACAGAGATGCGCATAAGAGGGGGGTTTTCCAGTCCATACCTCCTCTGCAACCTGGAAATCCAAACCACTAGAAGGTGATCTGTTTATGACATGCACAACTATACTAACTGCCTCAGCCCAAAAGCTCTATGGTAGGCCTGCATGACTAAGCATATTGCGTACACGCTCCTGGATGGTTCTATTCATCCTCTCAGCCAAACCATTCTGGGGGGGGTGTAGGGGGTAGTCAACTGACGCTTAATACCCCTCTCATCACATAACTGCTCAAAAGCACGTGAGATAAACTCACCCCCATTATCTGTCCTTAGGCATTTTTGCCTATACCCAGACTGGTTCTCAACCAATGCAAGCCATCTCTGAAACATAGCCAAGACATCGGATTTCAGCTTAATGGGATAAGCCTAAACTTTCCGTGAAAAATCATCTATGAACGTAACAAAATACTTTGCACCACCCATAGACTGACAAGGCATGGGCCCACAGGCATTCGAATGTACCAATGCCAAGGGCTCACTCATGCATGGCCTACCAGACTTCTTATGCGTAGACCTGGTCTGCCTGCACTAAAGACAATGCTCACATGAATAAAAACATGCATAATCAAGGGGCGATAAGTACTGCAAGACAGAAAGCATTTTCATTCCCTTCAAAGACATATGGCCCAAACAGGCATGCCAAAGAGATACATGTGGAATAGAACCCACAGACAAAACATGATCAAGGGAAGAAGCTGATACAATCAAGGGGTAGAGACTGCCACCCTTGGCACCTCTCGCAATCACAAGTTTGCCACGAGTGATCTTCCATACAGAGTCTCCAAAACATACATGATATCCTGCGTCATCAAGCTGTCCAACTGACATGAGACTGCGTGTCAAAGCAGGTACATGACGTACATCCTACATAAGAAAACTGCTGCCAGAAGGAAACTACAGCCTAATATCACCAATACCCACAATATCAAGAGAGTTGTCATCACTCAAGTGCACAGAATCCAAAACAGTACGTTATGAATGAAACCACTCTCGGCAAGGTGTCACATGAAAGGACGCACCTGAGTCCAAGAGCCAACACTATGCATACATAGAGTGTATCTCTGTCATCTGCGAAGCACTAGAAGAAGCTGCTAGGATATCATCATCATCATCAACATTCTCAGGCTGCATAACATTGATCTCTTCAATTTTAACACTGGACTTTACAGGTACTATGATGCGATCAAAAGACTTATCCTGCACTTTGTCTTTCCCCTTATCTTTGCGCCTTTCATTGCGCAATTCATGGCATTGTGGCCTAATATGGCCCTTTTTTCCACAATGGTGACAAGTAATATTTGCATTCCTGCCACGGGATTTGCTACGTGACTTTCCATGAGACTTGGATCGAGATTTTTGAGAATCCCGTCCACGGCCACTACCACTGCCATGCTTTCCATATCCATCATTCCTGCCTCTAACTATCATAGCATGAGACACATGAGAGGCATCCAAATTCTTATGGTTAACCTCTTCTTGCATAAGAGCACTCTCAACATCAGATAATTTTAAGGTAGCAGTAGAGGCACATAATGCAGTGCGGAATACATCCCATGACTCATTAAGAGTACCAAGCAAGAAAAGAGTAGTGACATCCTCTGCAAAAGTGATGTCCTGCGAAGTCAAGTGAGTAGACATAGTCATATTCTCCTTCATGCGCAGATCCATAAGCTGCTTCAGCCAATACATCTGACTCGCTGGACTTTTCTTGTCATAGAGATTCTTGATTTTATCCCACAACTGCCATGCATTCTGTTTTTCCTCAAATACATTGTAGTGAACCTGTTCTGTGAGAGACAATACAATGGTGGACTTACATAACTCATCAAGCTCAAGCCATTCCTCATCTGGCATAGTTGTAGGCGGATGCTCGCTTAACCTCAAAGGTTTGATCTGCGATTTTTGCACCAACACCTGCCAAATCTGGCTCTTCCAATAAGAGTAATTCATACCATCAAGCTTAATGATGTTGAAAATAGCATGATAAGTGGATGAACTCGCCATAATGTAGGCTGGAAGACTAAAGACAGTTCAAAACTACTTGCTGTTTACTGCAGAAAATGACCAAAAAAATCACTAAAATCGAGGGAAAATGGTGAGAAAAGTGGAACCAAAGCTACTGCCCACCAAGTACTAGTGAAAGTACATCATTTCAGAGTGTTTTAGCATGAAAAATCCATGTTAATCCATACATATATGCTTGTTGTAATAAATTTCAGATTTCAGTAAAAGAGAGCTAACAGTGCCAAAATCGGATCCCAAGGCAATCAGATACTGCCAAGACCAAAGCCGGCATCATGCAGGCATAGCATAAGCATATGACGGTCGATAAGCATGAATCCAACACCCAAGTATGTCATACAAACATCTGTCAGTGAGTAGGCACATCCCCCAATCAACGGGGCAAAGTGTTCCTGCCATTACCAAAACTTGACACAAGTAGGTGTCAGTTCATAAAGATACGGATCCAAAACTAAGACTTAGCTCATAAGCATACAGTGAACCAAGACATATGATGTAACATCCCAAAAGGTAAGGAGTCCCAAAGTCTCAATTGTTTGTAACTGCTTAATAGCATGTAACGGCTCAATGCATAAAAGTACCGCCTGCTCAATGTCTGATAAGCATTCAAGAATGCTCCCACTGGCACAAAAGTCGTATGTACAAGCTCAAGAGCTCAAGCCAAGGCAAGACACAGTGCCAATGACATAAGTCCAAGATAATACATCAATAGTACATCCCGAACATGTAGGAGGTAGAGCATCCGTAAGCATGTAAGACATCAAATACATCCCAATCCAAACTCTGACAAGCCAAGTAACATCTAAGACTACTCCAAATAATCTAGAATGCATCCAAGGTGGAGCTTCAATGAGCACTCAAGCTCAACATATGCATAGGGTAATCAACCGTGACATGAGCATTAAGCCGTAGGCAACGGGTATGCATAAACCCAAGAAGCATCACTGTCAAAGCATATACCAATGTCAATAAGTGCGGGCTGAAATAAGCTCAAGCTTCCAAAAGCATCCGGATTCAATGACAAGCTCAAAGTCATCCCTCGATGATCAATACATCATAACATAACCTAAGACATATATCCGGAACCAATAGACATATGTCAAAGCATGAAAGATAGCTTCAGCCCAAGAGTATCAAGCATGCATTTTACTATTATAAATTGTGTATTTCCAGCCTCAAAATCAGGCCCAAATCATAGCATTACATGTAGCTTCAATCCCCCGATCAATTGGGATGCAATAGGCATCAAACCGATTATGTAGTCATGCCCAAACAAGCATAGGCATACAAATACATGCTGTCTCAGACCTGAAATCTGTTGTAGAAGATTCTGTCATCAGAATTTGGCAAATTCGACATCACCATCGCGTCCTGAGCATGCCAAAACCTCAACTTAGACTCCTAGCTTGCCTGAATTGGGTTCCGAATGCCCGAGATATGACAAAAAGAGTGATTTTTGGGCCAGATTTTGAAACAGGCACAAAAAAAATGCAAGCTGGCTGGGGGGGGGTCTACTGTCCCATGTGTCAACAATGGGGCCTATAGGGGGCACAAATGAGGGCCAAAGAAGGCCTACACCAAGCCTCAGCAAGCCTTGATAGGCTAGAAGCAAGATCTAGGTGAAGGAAGCTCCAAGAGGTGTGAGCTATGGCTGCCTACAACTTGTTTACAACCTGTGAGACATGAAAACTGAAGTAAAAGCTTTGAAATAATGAAGCAATACCTCAACGTCAATGCCCTGATGGTGCCTCAATAGGTCGGGAAGAAGTTCGGGAAGCCAGGGAGTGACAGGAGCTCAAGAGAATGAGCTATGGCTGCCGGGAAGGAGACCCAATGCGAGTGGGGACTCGATGGGAAGCTGAGAATGCCACAAACCAAGCTCAAGAGTCGGGAAGCTGAGCTCTGATACCAGTTGAAAGGGAGCGACGGATCGAAGGTTTGGAGTCGAGAGCTATGGCGGGAGAGCAAGAGCAAGAAAGGGAGAGACTAGAAATGGGAACTCCAACAGTCATAATGTGTGACCGGGCCTTCCTTTATTCAAACTGTCACTAAAAGAATAAAGAATAAAGTGACAATGACGGGCGCCTGCCACCTGCAGTGTGCAGTGGCGGTGACTGTCAGCGTAGTAATACACGGGCGGCTAGGCAGAGGCACCTTTATCCCCAACATGAATAGGATGGTTGAGTGCCAATGTGGAGATTGTGAAACATAATTTTAGCCCATGTAGGTGGGGTTGGGTTGAAAAATTTTTAGGATCAAAACTAGTGCAAAACAATTTTTTGTCTCCATAAGCAGTCTGTAGTCCAAATAGGGCCAATTGTGATCAAGTTTCAACCAAAACAGCATCCCTGAGGTGGAAAATTTCCTCCAAATGGATGCTAGTCTCCAAGAGGCTTTCTCTAGAGGTAGGCCTTGCCTTTTGATCAAGCACTCTCTGATCGATTGGGTGCGAAGCTGCTTTTCTCTCTGCCCAACAACTACTTCAGGAATGTATTGAATAAGACCCTCTTCATTCATGGGGGGCAACTCCTCCACATAATCTTTTGGGATCCCAATGAATGGTTTCAACTGGCTCATGTGAAAGACATCATCGATCTTGGTGGAGGGAGGGAGTTGGAGGAGCGATGTGCCAACGTATTGCATGAGCCATCCTTGAGTGTGGCATATCAGGACTTGGGAACCTTGAGAAGTACCAACTCACCTTCTTGAAACTCAAGAGAGTGCCTCCTTTCATCAGCATAGAGCTTCATGAGGTCTTGGGCCTTTTTAAGGTTCACTTTGCACTATTGAAGCAAGTCCTGCATGCAACCTAATTCCTCTTTCCCATGTGGGTTGAGCTTTTCACTAATGATGACTATAGTGAGGGGCACCCAATAGCCATATAAGGCCTCAAAGGGGGGCACTCCAATGCTAGAATGAGTGGAGTTGTTGTAAGAAAACTCAGCCAAGTGTAGACATGAATCCCATACATATTGTTGGACATCATGACAAAAATGTCTCAAGTAGGTTTCAAGCCACTTGTCAACCTACTCTGCTTGACCATCAATCTGGGTTTGATATGCTGTAGATGGAGCCAATTTCATCCCCATGGAGCTGAAAATAGTCTGTCAAAAATGGCTCATGAATTTCGTGTCCTTGTCATGCATTATGACATGTGCTAACCCATGCAACTTGAATAGGTGCTCCATAAATTAATCGGCCACTTGAGATGACGTAGATTGTGACTTGGTGGGGATAAAATGGGTTACTTTTGTGAGCCTGTCAACTACCATATAAATGTTGTTCCAACCCTTCTTGGTCATGGGCTAGACTAGTGATAAAATCCATTGTAATGTGGGTCTACTTGCCTTCAACCATGGGCAATGGTTGCAATGATCCACCCGGCTTAAGGTTGCTATCCTTATTCTATTGACAAGGCACACATCGAGACACAAAGTCCTTAACATCTTTCCATAGGCCTCTCTAATAAAAGCTCTTTGAGATGCGATCATAGGTTTTAAACACCCCTAAGTGACCAGCAATTGGCAACAAAGAATGCATCTCTTCTAGGATCCATTGTGTGAAAGAGGAGGTATGGGGATTTACAATCTAGCCATGGCAAATGAGTCCATTTTTTAGTTGATATGGGGAGTGCTTGTCCACAGTGCCTTGTTGTAATTTTTGAAAGACAGGGCTAAATTCAGCATCGAGTAAGTAGGCTTCTTGAAGTTCCTTAATCCAATCATTGTGAATTTTTTGATCGATGAGACTTTGCATGTCCACATAGGAGAGTAAATCAGCCACCACATTGTCTGTAGAGGCGAGCTCAAGCTCAATCACCAAGGCCCACGAACCGCTTATTGTTCAAGCGTTCCAAACGAGCACTAATGGCTACCTCTCATATAGTCGACGCACTATCACTCTCTACGAGTGTAGTGAGCTTACCTTGATGCCCGATTGAGTTGGTTCCTCTCTGAAGCACTCCGATAGCTCCACGATTTGTGATGCAAGCTCAAGCATCCTCAAGCCTCTTTCTCCAAGCTCTATCCTCCATAGCCACGCACGAGATGAGAGAAGAGAAGAGAAGAAGAGGAGAGAGGAGATGGTGAAGGGCTTCACCTCCAAGATCCCTCTCCCTTACACACTCACTCCCTCACTCACTCACACTCCCTCCCTCAAGCACTCACAAGTAAGCAAGCAAGAGAAGAGAAGAAGAGAAGAGAAGAGTCCACTTTGCCACACACCAAAGAATGATCTCTCATTCACTTTTTGAACTTTATATACATGCCCTAAAATCCCATGGGCATCCATGGCCTAGGCCCTTTTTCCCATTGTCCTCCTATCTTCCTTCCTACCGCCCATCTACCTTTACAATTTGCATGGTGCTCTTAAAATAAATCATGGTGCACCTTGCACTCTTTTATAAAAGTATTGACTTGTGCTTTTTCTTGGCGTGCCTTTGTCTTTAGTTTCACTTTTGCCTTGGCCTTGTCTTCTGCTTTAGATTTTCCACCTTGTTCGTCTGAGGGTTAACATTACCCCCTCCTAGACAAGTGTCAGTCCCATTGCACTAATGCGGAGTGGTTGAAAGGGGTGATGGGTGTAGCTAGATGGCTTTTTTTGAGTTCGTATACAAGCCTTGGTTGAGGGTGTGTTGGAGGGATTTATGCCTTTGAAATTGAATATCGTGTTGGACGAATCCCTGCATGGAGAGAGATGGATATGCGGATCCATCTTTGAAATTGAAAATAAAGTTGGACAGATCCCTGCATGGAGAGAGGCGAATGTGCAGATCCATCTTTGAAATCGAAGATAAAGTTGGATGGATCTATCATTTGGCCCTCCATGGTGGCTGCCTTCTCCTGTGTTGTTCCAAATGAACTTCTTCATTCACTTTTTGACTGGGGCTGCCTCGATTTGCCTCTGCCTCGGTTTGCCTTCATGGGAATGTTGTCACATAAAATGGCCCCTCTAGTAGGTGGTTGCTAGTCTTGAGATATTACGGTTTTGAGGTGATGAGGGTTCGATGAGAAAGGGAGGGTGTGTGAGTTGATGGTGATGGGGCTATAGAGGAAGTGAGATTAAGAAGAAACAAATCACCTGGTTAAGGTGGTGGGGGACCGGGGGCGTATTGCATAGATGATGGGCTGCCGAAGTTAGTGGTTGAGGCCTTTGTTTGTACCTGGAAAGAGAAGAAGATGCACTACCTGGGGGTGTCTTTGCCTTACTGTGTACCCTTACCTTTGCCTTGCCTTACCCTTACCCCCTTCCCTTTGGAATTGAGAAGAATCCTTCCTAGGATTGAAGGCTAGAGTGTAAAGGATGTGCTGTGCATGGGTATAGTGCTTTACTTCTACATGAGCCAAGCATGGAAGTTTGGATTATATTCCATGTGGGCATACCAGTCCATGTCGAAAGGTCAGATGCCAAGCTAGGTGATGTAAGTAAGGACATCGAGTAAGAAGTCATTGGAGTCCATGCGACTAGCAATGTGCAACTCCTCCTCGGTAAGGATGTGATCTAAGTAAGGGTGTCCCTAAATATGTTCTTCCATGGGTTGGTCACGAATGGTCGTTAATACTCTATAAGAGGTTGGAGGAACATAAGTTGGGTTATATTCCAATGTTTTGATTGTGTGTCATTGCTCGGCATTTGACATGACATGACATCTCTTGAGCTCCCATTGGAGGTGAAGAGTGTACCATTTTTTCAAGAAAGGGGAGTTGTTGGTTGCAAGGTATTTCAAGTCTTTTATTTCTTGTTCGTTGGCACAAGCTGCGCGCTTGTCATATGAAGTGATGAGGTGTTGTTGCTACACTTGTTTGCAGGAAACCTCAATGGCAATCAACTCCACAGATGCTTTGGAAGCTTTGACAAACACAAATTGCGATTCTTTCCAAGAACAAGGGAGCGTCCGTACTTCCGTCGCCATAGATTTGTCCAAGAGTCCCAAGTCTAAGCGGTGATAGCTTTTAGCAAGCGACATGAAAGTCATGTCCAAGCATCTAAGGCAAGCAACCAAGTCATCCCCCGTATTTTCAATTAAGTTAGCGGCCAGAGTTAGAATTGATCGTTGCTCATAAGAGGGTCTAAGGTTGGTAGGTGGTTGAGGTTTGACAGAACTAGAGAGTTCAATAGCTAATGGTTGTAGCTTGGTTTGTTCCTTAGATTGTAGCTTGGCTTCATGTTCAATGAGTTTAGTTGTAGTTGTCGTTGTCATACTACTAGTTGCTGTTGAGGTTTGAGAGGTACCATCAGCTTTGGATTTGGGTGTTTTGTTAGTAGCAGGCTACGATTTTGGACAATAGATTGGTTTAGGTGCTGCTAATCTAGGTTTTGGCGGTTCTATGGACTTGGCAGCCCGATTCTCTTGTGGCCCGAGTGTCTTCAACTCAGTATTTGGTGTGGCCAAGCTCAAGGGTGGCGTTTGAGTAGGACTTTTGGTTGTTTTGTCTTTGGATAGTCAAATCCAGGGGTTACCCTCATAATAGCCTTGCGCTTGCAATAAGGTTTTGGGGATCATGCGTCGATGTTTACGATTTCATCTTGGCCTCCTAGGTTTCGAGTATGGGCCCTAAGATCCACAAGGATGTGGGTGTCTGCTTCGAGGTGTCAGTCCTTGATGTGTATGTACCCATTTGAACTAGGGTATCTTGGCTTCAATGTTGGGTTTAGCAGGTTATCGGCATTGGGTTTTGGCAAGTTGTGATGGATTATGACTCCCCTCCTTAGATTTGACGGTGGGGTTCTCTACAGGTGGCTTTGCGGACTTGGAAGGAGTCATGCCTCTCTTGCTGAAAGATGTAACTATTCGGATGTTGCCTATGGCTAGGTGGATATGTTGCGACTCGTAGTCAACAATACAACGAGCTTGCTTCTTAAAGGTTCATCCTAACAGCAATTTTGTGCCTACATCTTTAGTGTTGGGCAACACATAGAAGATCATCAGCATGCTTTCAGACTCGATAGAAATTGTAACCTAGCACTTTTCCAAAAGTGTGTAGGGTCGGTCTCCATAAGGGCTAAGCTTAGCATTAGTGGTTGCAAGTGCAGTTTGCCAAATTGAGTCCAATGGTCATGGATTAAGACATTAAAATTAGCTCCCTCATTGATCAATGCATTGATGGTGCATGAGTGTTTGGTAGTGACCATTATGCTTAGGTAAGTTGGTTCTACAACTTCCTCATCCTCATCGTCCATCTCAGTGATAGTGGCTACTCGTACTTGGATAGGGGGTGCTAGCATTGGAGGCTCATGCAATGGGTGCATGGGAGGGAAGTACTTCTTTATGCGGCTACTATTGAAGAAGCCTATGCCCTCACCTTCTAGGGTTTCGAGTTCTACGTTGCCAGTTCGATTGATGGTTCGAACCCTAAAGGGGCATAGCCCTCAAAACTTCAATTTCTGCTTATGTCCTTTGACTCAGTATAGCAGCACTAAGTCACCTTGTTCAAAGTTGCGCTACTTGACATGCTTGTCAAACCAGTGTTTGCATCTTGCCTTCTCACATATTAGAGCATGGGTGGCTAGAAGCTGGGTTTCTGATAAGCGTTCGAGCTCAATTAAGCGTTACGTCCATGCCTCTATCTCTCTTGAAGGGCTATCCTGAGGCTAGGTACGAAGAACTCCAAGGGTAGAATTGCCTCAGTACCATAAGTCAACCTAAAGGGGGTCTGTCCTATAGCCGTCTTGTAAGCTGTGCGGTAGGCCCACAAGACTGCCATCAACTTGTTATCCCAATCACTACGTGAAGCATAGATGACCTTGGTCAGGACATTTACTAGAATTTTATTTGTGGATTCAGCTTGACCGTTTAAGGCGAAGATTTTTTATGGATGATTATGAAGGAGGACATGAGGTGAGCTATCACTTCGTTGATGAAGTGTGTACCTTGATCGCTGACCAGTTCGGTGGGGCAGTCGAACCGCAAGATCGCCTGCTCCCATAGGAACTTGGCAGTGGTCCTAGCGTCATTTTTTCTCGTAGCTTGTGCTTCTATCCATTTTGTTAGATAGTTGATGGCCACAATGATGTATTTGGCTTGTGAATATTGTGCCGTAGGAGTAATGGGTCCGATGAAGTAAATCCCCCATTTCTCAAAGGGTTAGCGTGTAATAATTGGGGTTAGCTCTATGTGATCTTTATGAATAGGGACTTTAGTTTGTTGGCACTCATCACAATGCTTCACAAATCATGCTGCATCTCGGAAGAGAGTAGGCCACCACAATTAGAACTGCAACGCTTTGCGGGATGTCATGTCTCCACTAAAATGTCCTCTTGCGATTCCGCCATGTGCCTCTGTTAGTACGTCATGCATCTCATGCTCACACATGCATCTGTGCAATAACCCATCTTGCCCCAACCTGTAGAGTTGGCATGCTAAATCAACTGATAGGGTTGGATTTTCAGGATGAGCCGCCTAAGTTGGGCCTTTTCTATCGATCATTCCGGTAGTTCGTGCCCAAGCACTTGAACTATGTCATCTACCCAATACGGCATTATCTTGGCTCTAAACAAATCCTTTTTGTTGGATAAACGGAATAGATACACGTTTGGCAGTTCATCCACAATGCCTTGTCCAGCAGCTTCTCCCGTGGGGACGCAAGACAGATGGTTAGCCATGTAATGCTGCTTTCCTTTACGCACCGCCATGGAGAAGTCAAACTCCAAAAGCAAAAGGAGACATCTAGCAGTGCATCTTGTAGCGCACAGTTTGTTAACAAGATACAACAAGGCTTGATGGTCAACAAAGAAGGTAAAAGGCATAACCAAAAGATAATGTCGAAATTTCTTTATAGCAAATACCAGGGCCAAGCCCTCTCTCTCAGTTGTTGAGTAATTAATTTTGGTCTCAGTGAGTTGTTTGCTAGCAAAGCTCAATGGGTAATCTAGGTTGTGTTCACCACGTTGGCACAACCTAGCTCCCACAACGGATTTCAAAGCATCAATGTGCACATGAAATGCGAGTGTCCAATCTGGGGCTCGTAGAATTGGTGACGTGGTTAGATCATTTTTTAGTTCCTCATATGTGTGTTGGCATTCCTTGGTCCATTAGAATATGATCAACAGCTTGTATAGAGGTCTAGCAGTCAATGCATAGTTCAACACGAACCGTCGATAATACCCTATATGGCCTAAGAAGCATTGAACACCCTTGTAATGTTGGGGGTGGAAGATTGACAATGACCCTGATCTTCAAGAAATCTATGGCAATAGAAATGGAGAGAGAAAGACAGGAAGAGAGAGAAGACAGCCATGAAAGTTAGAGAGAGGGAGAAGATGAAGGAGACTTGTATTATTATCTGATGGTGAAAAATCAAGTCTCTAACACCTTATATACTAGCAAGTGTAGCTAGTATTTCTCCATTATTAAATCCCCCTCTCTTACATTTCAATGTGCTTATACCTGTTTGAGAGTATGAATTTCCATGAAGTAGAGCATTATACTTGCTTGCTATCAAATATCATGAGAAAGTCTCTTAATTGCTTCTTATTTTTTCTCACCTTGTAAAAATTTCTCTCCAAATAGAGTGAACACACAAGTCGTCCACGAAGACTTCTAACTCCTTCCTCAACATGCCTTTGAATATTGTACACATCAATCGTTGGAAGGTGGTTGGAGCGTTAGTCAACCCAAAAGGCATGACTATGTAGGCAAAGACCCCCCATTTAGTGGCAAATGCGGTCTTATGCCTATCATTAGGATGCACTTGCACCTGATTGTATCCAGAGAAGCTGTCTAGAAAACTATAGGCCTCTTTGCCAACCACTCTCTCGAGCATGTGCTTGGTGTACGACAATGGGTAATTATCTCTCTTCGTAGCTGCATTTACCTTCTTGTAATTGATACACACTCTAATCTTTCAATTCTTCTTTAATATGATGACTATGGGGGAAACCCAGTCCGTGTGTTCAATTTCATAGATGAATACTATTATCATTAGCTTGTAAATTTCTTCCTTGACGGTATGGGTGTGCTTTGGATTCATGGGATACGATTGCTGCTTAACCGGTGTTGCGTCAGGTGTCATGGGTATGTTGTGAGTCACCACACTCGGGTCTACACCTTGGAGCTCTTCTGGGGACTAAGTAAAGATGTCTACATACTCTCACAAGAGAGTAACGAGACTTGCTTCATTTTGCTTAGCTGAGTCATCGGCTATAAAGGCAAGTCGTGGGGTCTCCCCTTTCCTGGCTAAATTAACCTCTTTGACCTTGGCGGGTTCCTCGATTGGTTCGCTTGCTTGCCCCTGTTGTTTGGCTCCTAGAAAAATCACCACCCTATCTCCCTTTTTGAACTTCGTGAATTGCTTTGGCAGGTCTTGTGGTTTTGGTTGCTCTTCTGTCTGCATCTCTTTAGGTAGCTTTCATCGTTCTTCCCTTAACCGTCGGCGTCTTAGTTGAACGGGTAGGTCCCCCTTGGTGCATCTAGTCTTGGGGGGTTGAGGTATTTTAGGATCACTATCTGAGTTGACTTCCGACTCAGAATTGAACTCTCCATCTTCGCTAGAAGAGGGGCTCTCACTTGGTGGTTGTAGCTCAGAAGGTGAGTCCATTCGCAATAGTGGTGCGTCACTCAGTTGGGTTAGGGCTGCCTGCTTGTAGTCGATTGCACTTTTGTGCTCCAACCAAGTTTGATCGCATTCCTTGTGCCTGACTCCCTTCTCTATTCTAAGGCCACTCTGCTTGCGTGGTCTGGAGTTTACCCTTATTTGTTCGATTATACATCCCCCAGTGTCATATTCTACAATATCGATTTCCTTTTCACTCTCATCATTGAAGGAACATTAGTCTTTATATTCATCATCAGAGCCGTCTCCGTCCAATTGCTCCTCATTTCCCAAGTCTTAATACATCTCTTCTGGTAGGTCGGGGATTGCATTTAGACTTTATCTAGGCGACCGTGCTTGTGGTGCCATCACCTCCCTTGATTTTTGTTGGGGAGAGAGACTAGTGTGCTTATGTTTGAGAGATCATTGATCTCGTCTTCTAATATGGGCTCAACATCTTTTAGGTGCTCTTGGGCCTCCTTCACCCACTCTTTCACCTTCTTGATGGCTTTGAGTTGGCACTTTAGGTTTGGGTACTCCCCGATCTTAGCACTTCCCTTTTCAGCCGTCCGTGGAGTCGACATTTCTTCCTCTACATCAATGACTTTCCTTCCAACAAGTAGTGTTGTGGCACTTTCGGTTTTGAGGGTGAGCTTAGGATCTAGTGTTTTCTTCCTCCTTCTCCAACTCTTCTTTCCAACTAAGGTTGCATCAAGGTTGCTAGGCCCTGACAATGATATGTTGGCCTCCTTCGTCTGGCGCAGGTTATGACATGCAATGGAATGGACGTGGCCTCCCCATCGAGTATCTCGACATCGAACAATCCCAATGGAACAGATGGCTTGTTTGCCAAACTAGAGGATGGCCTCTGTCTAAGGAAATCAACAAAGAGATGAGTGATTCCACACTCAGCGCTTCTCAGGTCAGCCTTATCTCTATTTGCTTGCTTCCATTCAGGGCAGTGTGAAGAAGTATGTCCTGGGTGACCACAAGTCCTTGGCTCTTGGGTCTGCTCTCCTAAGTCTCTGCCTCTGCCTTTACCCAATGCCATCACCGATATTGGTCAGTAGTCCATAAGGACTGCGCTGCCTTCTTCATCGTACAATACGTATGGGTTTACATAATGCTCATCGCCGCTAGGCTCGTCCACATAGTGGACTGGAGTATCACTCTGTGGATGGGTCACGTAGGGTCTAGGTGGTCTAGGGATACCTGTAGGACATATTTCCATACTAGGGATGGATGATTTAGCATCATCAACTGTTGGGAGAGCCAATGGGGCTCCCCTTCCAAGGAAGTTCAATGGCCTGTTTGCAAGGTAGGGTTGACCGTAAGGCTGCGGGTATGGGAGTCTCCGAGATAGTTGAACAACGCATGGCATCATGGCCGAACCTACCATAATTAGCGCAAGGTCGTGACCTAGGGTCCTCTAACACTCGGCTGGCAAGTGGTTTCCGCCACAATGTACGCATTAGATGTGTGGGCGCGTTGGCCATCTTATCATCTCCTACAGTTTGGTTATGTACATCCTAATCTCTGCTAGCTCTTGTTCAGAATCAGTGCCCTTCTCTTTGTCTTGCATGCATGGGCCCGCTCTCTCACTCGGTATTGAGGTCCTCTCAGAGCTCTTGGCACTGGACTCTTCTCGATTCGAGCCTCTGGAGCTTCTGTCCTTGAGCTGATCATCCATTCTAATAGCTTCTTCAAAGATCATTGCCAATGCATCTCACTATACCTCACATGGGTCACATAATCTCGAATATCCTCTTTCTCTCTCTGCTTGACGCTAATAAGTCGCACCAGCAGGTTATCAGAGTACCCAGGTTCAAAAAATCTATTAATGAAGAGAATTTTCAAGCCATTGAAATTGGCACACTCTACAGTATCCAAACTTGTGTACCAGGTTAGCCCTTTTCACCTAAGCACAGTCCGAAAGATTGGGAGCATTGAGTAGGATCGGTGAGGCTATTGGCCTTGCAGACCTGCTTGAACTATTCCACAAAGCTATACGGGTCCGTCGCTTGCTTGGTATTTGTCCAGCTGCTTCACCACCATATGAATTTTTGATTAGCTCTTAGAGCCTTAGTTGACTCCTAACCTCGGTAGTAGTGATGTTGATAATGCTGTAGTGCTTTGCTCTGCTACTGTGTTATCTAGCAGCCGCTTCGTCAGAAGCTCGCTTAGTGGGAGGTCCCCTTTTAGTTCTCTCTCACTCTCCGATCAATTTCTACCTGTTAGGGCTAGCACTCTCTGGATCTCTCGCATTTCCATGCTATGGCGCAAGCTTCTAGTTTGCTGGTCCTAGTTGTACATGGCTAGGCCTTGCAGAGCCCGGCGTGCCAACTTTCTCTCCTCCTCGAGATATGCTATGATGTCCTCTACAGGTCTACTGCAGTGTTCTAGCCAGGTTTAAGCATCATATTTGTTCATTAATTTATGTACAACCTTAGGAAAGTCTCCTAGGTCAAGTTCCTCGTTGCTTTTATGGCCTGAGCTGCTCTCTTCCATGTCCAGGACTTCCTATTGCACCAAGTTTTCGATCAGGTTGATGAGGTCACGTAGATCCACTTCCTCGATAGTGTTGGTCCTTACTGTGTCTGGCTCTTCAATCGCGTTTCTCGCTTGATCCTACTTTTGGGGATTTGATCACCCCTCTATGTCTTGGGATCTTCTCTTACTGGTGGGTTCCTTCAAGGTTTTATGTCTGAGGGAGTTCCTTGTTAATTGCAACCAGTCCTCAACTTACCCTCACTTTGTGCGTGTGTGTGCGGGTGTATTCTTTTTAGTGCACCGTTTGCAGCAAGGCTCTTTGCTCTCTTTAAGTGTGTTTCGGGTGCTGAAAATCAAAGTGAGCGAGAAAACAAAGTGTGTGTAGCTCTAGTGCTCTTGTCTATGGGTTGGGTTGATAGGGTTGTGTGTTCGTTTTCTAGCTGTCCTTGCCAGCTTATAGAGTTTTTTGCCGTGCTATTCTGTTCAGCTCGTTCAGGGTCAAGTTGGGGTCTTACAACTAGCCCACAACACTAGACACGTGAAGCTTGTGGAAACATGCTATTGTATGATTTCAAACTATTCAACCATGATTTCTAGGTTTGTAACTACATGTGAGGAATTCAGTGGGTTCTTTTAGTGCGGGTCACACTTCTCGTTGGCCAGGGTTTGTCAAATTTTTAGATTTTCTTTCTCAAGCTGTGTCTGCAGGTTGTGTTTGATTTACCAGAGTATGATTTTGAGAATCAGATGTCCGATTTACCAGTGCTCGATTCTAGGAATAGGACAGGGTCAGTTTCGATTGTCACAATCGGACAAGGTGTGTCCAATCGGACAACTTGAGTTGGTTTGATTACCGATTCTCGAAATCGGACAGGGGTGCTTGGTCCGATTTGAATGTATGTCCGATCGAGCAGGTCACTAGGTTTGATTCTGTGGTCCAATTGTTGCGATTAGACGAGCGATGGAAGTGGTGTGTCTGATTTCTTCTCATTCAATTCTCGGAATTGGATGAAAGTGGTGTGTCTGATTCTACGCATCCAATTCTTGGAATTAGACAAGGTCTTTGGTTCGAGCTGCGAAATTGGACGTCCGATTCTAGGAATTGGACACTGGGAAGAGCGTCTGATTTCGCTGGCAAAAAATGCATGTCGATCACGATTTGCTAGAAATCTCCATCCTAATGCTTGCCACTACCTCCAAGAACCTCCAGAAATCAAGCAAGGGTGTAGGCCAAGGGCATCCTATACCTGAATCTCACAGAAATCTCTGATACGCTTCGATCCATCTGATATAGACTCATGACCTGCAAGCTCTCTCTCTTTCTCTCTCTTTCTCACAAAGCTAAGACTTTCCATGGTCACTTAGGACCTTAAACCCTTGTTGGGCACCACCGTAGCCTTGAAGATCACTCCGCTTACGACTCTGACACATCTGAGCGCTCTTTTTTTTTTCCCATTTTTCCCTATTTGTGCCCTGTTCAGGCCTATTTTACAGTAGCGAACCCTAAGCTTACCACTCTGATTTCTCCCTCCTATCCTACTCTAAATGCAACAAAAATCAACTAATAATCAAAAACCAAAAATACTTACTTGTAGCATGGATTAGAAACCCAAAACCTCCTATCTATCTCAAGCTCTGGTTTGGGGATGAAACCCTTACTTTGATGCTCGATTTGAAGCATGCAAGCACTCAAGCTTGAATCCGTTGGTCCTGGCATCAAAACCAAAATCTAGAGGCGAGCTCAAGCTTAACTGCTAAGACCCACGGGCTGCTTATTGTTAAAGCATTCCAAACAAGCACTAATGGCTACCTCTCACATAGTCGACGCGCTATCCCTCTCTACGAGTGTAGTGAGCTTACCTCGATGCTCGATTGAGTTGCTTCCTCTCTCAAGCACTCCGATAGCTCCACGATTCATGATGCAACCTCAAGCATCCTCAAGCCTCTTTCTCCAAGCTCCATCCTCCATAGCCACGCGTGAGACGAGAGAAGAGAAGAGAAGAAGAGAAGAGAGGAGATGGTGGAGGGCTTCACCTCTAAGATCCCTCACCCTTACACACTCACTTCCTCACTCACTCACACTCCCTCCCTTAAGCACTCACAAGCAAGCAAGCAAGAGAAGAGAAGAGTTCACTTTGCCACACACCAAAGAATGAGCTCTCATTCACTTTTTGAACTTTATATACATGCCCTAAAATCCCATGGGCATCCATCCCCTTTTTACATGGCCGGCTGTGGCTTAGGCCCTTTTTCCCATTGTCCTCCTATCTTCCTAGCTGCCTTTCTATCGCCCATCTACCTTTACAATTTGTACGACGGCGCTCTTAAAATAAATCATGGTGCACCTTGCACTCTTTTACAAAAGTATTGACTTGCACTTTTTCTTGTACATCTTTCTCCTTGATTTAGGACTTTTCTACACTTATTGTGTTTTCATATTTTTGCGCCTTCATCTTTCATTTCACTTTTGCCTTGGCTTTGTCTTCTGCTTTAGATTTTCCAAAATTTCCACCTTGTTCGTCTGAGGGTTAACATTGTCCTTCTCACATGTATGAGTGAGCTCAAAATTATAGTTTTGGAAAGTTGCCACCCACCACCTTTGCTTAGGAGTCAAATTAGGATGCATCAAGAAGTGTTTGAGCACCCGATTGTCACTTTTTACCTTAAATCTATTGCCATATAGATAGTGGTATCACTTTTTAATAGCATGAATGACTACCAACATCTCCTGATCATCATAAACATGTAGTTGCCTCTCTTTTTCATCCAATTTGCTTCTATCAAAGGCTATAACACCATGTTCTTGCAACAAAATAGCCCCAATACTTCCACTAACATCACAGTGTATAGTGAATTCTTTTGTAAAGTCAGGATGACACACGAGAATGGGGGTTGAAGTAAGCAATTATTTTAGCTGTTGGAAGCTACGATCAGCCAAAGCATAAAAAAAAACCTATTTTTTCAGCCTATTCATTAATGGTGCTGCAATGGTAGCATAATGGTGAGCAAACCTTCAACAAAAGAAGAGACCAAGAAAGCCACATAAAGAGGAGGTAGTACTATAGGGTGTGGCCAATCCCGAAACATGATGCACCTTCTTGGGGTCAGCTTGGATCCCCTTTTCACTCACAATATGGCACAAATACTCAACCTTAATTTGCATGAAAATACATTTGCTTTCCTTGGCAAACAATCTATGCTCTTGTAATACATAAAATACCTACCTTACATGCTATAGGTGCTCTCTCAATGTCCTGCTATAGATGAGTATATCATTGAAAAAGACAAGCACAAATTGAAAAAGGAAGGGATGCAAGATCTTGTTCATAAGACTCTAACAAGTGGCATGGGCATTTGTTAGCCCATATGGCATGCCAAGAGAGTGATACAACCCCCCCTAGTCAAGTCCTGAATGCTATTTTGATTTCATCACATGTCCTCATGTGTATCTAATGATAGCCAGACCTTAGGTCTATCTTAGTGAAGTAGTATGTGCCCATGAGCTCATCCAGCAAGTCCTCAATTCTAGGTCATGGTAATCGATACGCATCCTAAAGGATCCATCCTTCTTCTTGACCAACAAGATAGGAGATGCATAGGGGGGAGAACTAGGCTCAACAAAACCCATCTCAATGAGCTCTTCAACTTGCTTGGCAACTTCCTCACACTCACACTTAGAAAGCCTATAAGACAGCTTATTGACTGGTTTCGAGTGGGGTTTCAAGTCAATAGGATGATCCACTTTTCTTTTTGGTGGGAGAGTTGTAGGTGGCTGAAAGAGATATATTCATCCAAAAGATCTCTCAAGGCTACATCCTTGGTCAAGAACTAAAAAATCCTTGTTTAAATGCAAGACAAAGATTTGTGAGTGTCTCTTAAACTCATGTTTCAGTTGCTTTGCTGCAATCACCTAAAAATCTGCATTATCCCTGATCCTCTCTAAGTGTATAAGCTATCCAAGCATCACAAATTTCATGTACAGTTGAGAGAAATCTATGGCAATTTTGCTCAATTGTTTCAGCCAATCACAACCCAAGACAACATCAATGGGTCCCATATCAAGCATGATCAAGTCCACAATTACCTCATAATTTGTAGCCAAGCTGAGTGGTACCTTAGAGCATATATGAGTGTTAATTTCCTCATTGCCATTAGCCACTTGCACCTTGAGGGGTTGCTGTAATTATATGGAAAAGCATCTCAAATAGTTAAGGATTGATTTATTTACAATGTTATGCGTGCTGCCACTATCAACAATAATAAATACATGCTTCCCATTTATGTTTCCTTGTATGATTTGTGTACTTGGGCTTCTAGAGCCCTCGTCCATGCATCCATAGATATGGAGCAAATGGAAGTAATAGTATGTGGGGGTGTCATATGATTACTCCCATCTATCTCATGAGGAAGACAACCACCGGGGTCAAAGGGAAATCCTTCCGAGGAGTCAAAGAACAGTTCATGGTCAAGATCCTCCTCATAATCAATATTTTTAGCATGGGGCATAGGAGACATAGCATTCGAGTCCTCATCATCATGTTCATAATCTTCTAAGACATACAAGCTGTGAAACTTGACAGTGGCTGTCCTATAAGGGCATTGAGAAGCATGATTGGCTGTATATTTGTCCCCACACCTGAAACATAAACCCTTAGCTTTTCTTTCCTTAACCACATTTGGTGGGATAAATTTGTGACCACTTGGGGTTGATGCATTGCATGGTCTATTTTCAACATACTTAGTGTCTCCCTTTGGGGTGGATGCTGTCCCAAAATTACATTGTTTTCTATTAGCATTAAAAGTGGGAAAAGTAGGTATTTTTGGGTTGCCACTAGGCATGTTAGTGTTGCAAGATAAATCCCACCATATTGGCCTTGCCATATGGGGGCTCTTTGCTATCCAAAACCAAGCTATAAATTGTCACTCTTTGCGTTACTTTTTGGCCATATCTTTCAGCAACTCTATGGCCTCAAACAAGTTGGATGGCTTTTGAGCCATTACATCAGACTAAAAGCTTGGTTCCAACCATAAATATACTTATGCAACTTGGCATCATGACTAACAACCTCTACATACATTGTCAAGTTCATGAATTGATTTGTATACTCTTGTATGGTGAGATTACGCTGATCAAGTTGGTACCATCTTCTTTCTAACTATTCCTTTTCCACCAGGGACACAAATACCTGCACCATATGCATCTTAAAGTCATCCCAATCATGAAATTGCTGATTTTTCCTTTGCACGTAATGCCACCACATATGGGCAAAGCCTTCTAAATGAAGAGAGGTGAAAAGGATCTTTGCCTCATCGGTGCATGGGTAGATGTGAAAATAAGCCTCTAGCTTACAGGTCCGCTCTTCCAAGTCATCCAAGGATGGAGATTGTCCATTAAACTTGGTAAAAATGATTTTGTCACGCAGTTCATTAGTGCCTTGCTGCCCATACATTCCATGTGGTCCATGTTGCCCATGGATATGCTGTCCACGAGGACCATGCTGCCTAAATTGTCCATAAGGGCCTTGCTACCCTTGATTACCATGTGGGGCATGCTGCCAATACATCCCATGCTACCCCAATTGAACATTAGGACCTTGCTACCCAAAAGTACCATATGCATGCTATCCATGAGTGCCATGCATGCCATGCTATTCAAATGATCTCCAAGGGAGGGGGCAGGTTGGCCTTGAGATTGGACTGATGCTTCTTTGCTTGCATTGAGGGGGCTGCCAATGTTGAGATGAGAGTGGTCATTTGCTCCATCAGCCTAGTCATCATGGCCATCATCTCTCTATGTCACTCATCATGATGATTCTCATGTTGGCACAATGTGTGATCAATCATAGAGTAACAATTCAATTCAAGGGGCATTTCTTCATGCATCTCCTCATAGTCCTCTTGGGTGGAGCTAGGGTCATTCATTGAGGCTTGAGAATCCCTGATTTCATGTTGAAACTCCTATTGGGCCTTTGCCTTGCCTCTTTGTCCTGCCATGCTGAGTGTTGTCCAAACAAACCCTCTAATACAAAATTTGAGATACATTTAGCTACGGAGCTTTGATCTAGAAACTTTTTGATTCAAAATAGAGGGAAGAGTGCCCTCTATGAGTCTATGCAAAAATTAATTGGCTATGAATAACTTTCTGTGGTTGTACAGAAGGGGACCACAGCCTCTCCCACATGACCACTACACACAAAAGTGGCTGTAACTCTCCAATGGGAGCTCCAATCGGGGAGTTTTCTAGCTCTAGTAGAAGGAAACAAAGCTCTCTTCGAAATGAGCTATGTTATTTTATCTCAATCCTCCAATTCCTTTTTGTTGTAATAGGTTTTTTGGAGCAGACATAGAATGCTTGGACCTTGTCTCACAGTTTATCTTGGTCCAAATCAACAAACTTATTAGATATCCAATTCATTTTGCAATGTAGCTTGATAGATATACCTTTCTTCACAAGAGTGCTTGACCTTTTTATGATGCAAAAGCCTTGGAAAACTAATTGTAGCGTACACATAACCTCCGAAGCATACCATAGCATCTATACATGGCTTGTGACTGCCTACAATGATTTGGCAACTCAACAAGAGTCCCAAGTAGCATACATTCAATTTGTTGCTGCCAATACATGTGTGACATACATCCCATATACATTTCCAATGTTCTTCCAATGGTCTTTGGGGTAGGGATGGATTGTACCTACACCTAGCAAACAAGTTCTTGGGCTCCGAGGCTCGAGGGATGTGCAAAGTTCCATCTCAAGTCATCTAAAGTCGAGGGGGGGTTCACCCCACTATTGGCTTGCCATCTCGCCTAGCATCGGCCTTGATTACAACAGCTAGAAGAGACATGGCAAGAGCATTCTAAGCTAATCAACTAGCATGAAATGTATATCTTGAAAATGGACTTTCATCTTTGATGAGATGTAGGGTATAATAGAGAAATTGGATGGGGAAGGGTGTTACCTCAGCAATTCAGTGACTCACTGATTGCTTAACTTACCCCTTTTACAAAATTTTTGGGTTTACTTTCAAAATAATAGCCAACAAGATGGTTATGGTTAGGAGTATGTTGCGCTCAACTGAAGAGAGGGATTAATTGAACCGCACACATGAGTGCATTCCATAAATGATTGAGTAGATGAAGAAGTAGGCTAATACATCCCCTTGATTCAATCAATGCCAAGAGAGGGCTGATTCTCTAATCAGTGAAGTCTTCAATCCTATGAAATATTAAAGGGGAAGAGTCTTGAGTTGCTCCAAATGGCTCCCAAGGCAATAAATTTGAAGATTCTTCAAGAGAGCTTGAGCTGCAGGGAAGATGCAATGGTTGCCATTGATGTTGTCCACTCTAGGGTTTCATAAGAGTACCAAGATTAGAGATCTCAACCAAGAGGGCTAAATCTTGCTCAGATGAGTGCCAAGAACTGGGGAATGGAGTTGAAGGTCAGTGCCAAGTGTTGGATCAGGAGGAGAAGGGCCAAATAACTCAGCACAAAATGCACCAAAAATTGCAGGGCTTTCTCAGGAGGCTCCAGCTAGGTAAAATGAAGCTCATGGGTGCTCTACAAGCTGCCCAAAGTGTTAGGAAAGCATTGGGAGATGGCACTCAAGCCCAAGGAGAGAGAGCAAGAAGATTTGTGGAGTTCTTGGTTTGGAGGTTCCATGAATGCCTCAAGAAACTATGAGGAAGAAATGGAAAACTCTCTTTTGGGAAAAAGGAGTCACAGTTAAGCCATCCTCTAAGTCTTGAGTGTCCTCCTTAGCTAAAACTAAGTTGTAGAGTAAAAAAGAGTTGCCATCTTTGTCTACTTGCCTCCAAATTCGGTCAAAGCTCCATTTAAAACTCCAAGAAAGGCTACCATGGTCTTCAAGGAAGCTGCCAACTTGCCTAGGGTACTCCCACTATACCTGTATACTTGAGTAACTAGGGTTCTTGGGACTAAAATAAACTAAATCTAAAGGAAGGAAAGAGAAAAGAAGGGTCAAAGACCGGTGCTTTAATAACAATTGTAATGAAGAGATCCTAACATGATCTAAGAGAGAGAAGAAAGAGTGTAAAAGAGAGAAAGAAGAGGAAGGAAGTCATGGAAGCTGTAAAGGTGAAGAGGGAGTTTCTTGATGAATAAGCGATGACTAACCTAACCCTCTTACACCTTAGATACCATTAGTGTGACTAGTATTTTCCTCGTAATTCCCGTATATCCCACTCATTATACAAAAAACTTTTTCTTTTGCGCATGCTTGAGAAAGTTCCCGAGAATGCATTGCAATGCAAATACGAAGATATGGAGAGATTTTCCTTCCCCTTAGAGGGTTGGATTTGCCAACTTTGAGAGAGAGAGAGAGAGAGAGAGAGAGAGAGAGAGAGAGAGAGAGAGAGAGAGAGAGAGAGAGAGAGAGAGAGAGAGAGAGAGAGAGAGAGAGAGAGAGAGAGAGAGAGAGAGAGAGAGAGAGAGAGAGAGAGAGAGGGGGGAGGGAGAGAGAGAGAGAGAGAGAGAGAGAGAGAGAGAGAGAGAGAGAGAGAGAGAGAGAGAGAGAGAACAAAAAATTAAAAAAAGAAAGGTTTTTTGGGGGTGATGAGCACTCGCCATCAATGCCATGCCTAGCACCCGCCACATGGCATCCCCCCAACACCTTTTGTTAATATATATTATAGAAGATTATAGTCTAAAATCATGTCATGCGCCAAATTTCATGGTTGAAATTTGGGATTGGTAACATGAGTATGTCTAGGGACCTCTAATACTTTGTGTATATTTTACATTGTACACTTTGAATAATTCTAGTTTCTTATTAGTGTTTTAATGTGTTGTGGATGGTTAATTAAGGTATTCACATGCTAATAAATGTGGATTCTATAGTGGAAATATCAACATCTATATACCATGGATTTGGTAAGAGATTCATAGATATGAGCTACTATAACTTTTGGAACAAGTTTGCTAATGCCCTTGTTAGTGGTTATGGCCTTAGCATAGTCACATAAATGCAACTTGTTCCAAATGCCCAAGTGTTAGTAGTTATAATACTAGCTTAGTCACATGAATGTAGAAGGCATTTAGATCACCCATGTTGGAAGAATACTCTTTATTGGTTCCTAGTTTATAGCAAAGGGACCATTGCCTTGATTTACTATTTAGAATATGCTTCAACTAAAATAACCAATAGAGCTAGAAAATGTGATCATAAAGTTTAGTGCTAGTTGGTTGGTACGAGGCGCTTAGCTATATCGTATCTCAAACATGATCATGTTTATTTGGATTATTTCAACCCAATGTAATGTTTAATATGGTCATTTCAATGAAGATGGAGCAAGTATTTTTTTATCCTTTGGAATGCTTCATTGCATTGAACTATCAACATGTGCTTCTAATCACTTGGTGTTAGCAAATATAGTTCAAACATTATGCTTCTCATTTTCTCATACAATGTGTTAGGCCCCCCGCCCCCACACCCACACACAACCAACCACTAGTTCCTTACTTTGACCTTGAATCCTCCATCTCTGATGATTGGATTCCTAGTAAGCATATTGCTTCCACTTGTTTGCACATACTTAAAGATGTTATAATAGTCTCCCCTCTCACTCCCCCTCCATAAACAAAAAGGGAATAAAAAATCATTCCAATCTCATGTAACATACTTTTAGTTGTATTTGGCTGTCCAAGCTTCCCAAGTCGAAAAATAAACACCCCCCTCATTTTTTGCAATAATATGCAAGGGAAATAGTCTCTCAAGTCACTAAAAAACAACTCTATATTTGGAATGACGTATGCAAGAGTAGTAGCCTTGCAAGGTCTTATCATCCTAGTCAAATACATAGAATCTTCAATAGCACCTTTGAGACTAAAATGGGTTTTTTATTTCTCAAGCCATTTGTATCAACATTCTTCTTGTGGTATAAAGTTTTATACACTAACTTACTATTTGAGTCATTCACCCATCTTCATCTCAAGTGGTTTATTACTACAATGGCACTCCATGAGTGATCTAGTAAGGCAATAAATTTGTGTTTGAGGTGGGCAAGGCATTGAACCTTTCTAGGGAACCTTTCTAATAGATTATACACTTGTTTTTTGTTTAGATATTGCAATACTTAAAGTGTAAAATTTATAAAGTATAGTTGCTTGTAACCCTGAGTTAAATAGGATATATATTGAATGATAGATTTGGTGACACTAGAATTTAGATCGTAAACAAGGTTCTAGGTCTCACTGTGAAAGTCACTATTAAGAGACAAAGAGATAATGCAAAGTGAACAAAGGCCATCAAACTATTTTTTTATAAACATACTCTAGTAGCCCTCAAAAAGTGCTTATTCTTAGAGTGAATTAGAGTTTTTGTATCTAGATGGTGAAATGTGTACATAAAAGGTATTGACTAATGCCAATCTATTTTCATTCTTGTATAGTGTGGTGCTGAAGTTAATTAGAGAAGGCCCTTATTTATACACAAGCTATGCACACAAATCCCTTGCTCCCTCCGCATAATTGTGTGTGTGTGTGTGTGTGTGTGTGTGCGCGCGCCCCTTCTACTCACCATAATTACATGAATTATGCAATCATCAAACTCTAACCATGCTCACTAATGTGTATGTGTGTGTGTGTGTGTGTGTGTGCATGCGTGCGTGCGTGCGTGTGTGTGTGTGTGATCGCTAATTATACGTGAAAGATGAAATGCAAGTATAGGAGACCCCTCATGACTACACATAGCAAATCATAAACAATAGAAAATACCAATAGAATGAAAGTTAATACTAATGGTTTTTCATGCAGCTTGCACACCTATACTATGGATAGGTCCATTCTAATGCTAGAAGTACTTAACCACATATGCTACCTTTGGAAATCCTTCATCTCCTACTTTTATGACTCAAACCAAGCCAAGTCCCCCATCACCAAGTGAAGAATCTCATTGATGAGTAATTCGATCTACACATAAAATTTTGATGGTTGAGTAAGGAAAATTTCATTGCTTATGCAATCAAATGTCTTTGGCACTTGTTGCTCCATCGTGAAAGCTTGTTGGACTCTCTATGCTAACACTTGCTTTGCATGAAAAAATGTGCTCATGCTGTGGATACTTCTTTCATGAAGGAATTCTCCAACCAAGGGGACATGACTTCTTTGATGCAAAGGAAGAAATTGTTCTACAACTAGAGGGATAGGGATAGGCCTCTCTCCTTGTATTCTCTCCAAAGATCTACTATCAATTGTAATTTCTCTTCCACAATTGAAATAGAACATTCAATATATCTTGTAAGACATTTTCTATAGTGTTGTTTTCTAACATTCGTCAAACCTCATTTATTAATGTTTTGGAGGTTGGCTCATGGGTCATTTAAGCTGTTGCATATTTCCTAGCAGCCTTGACTAAACATTGTACAAAAGTATCATAAGCATCATTGGTATGAAAGTGGCTAGAAAAGTTCTCTTTTTGCATATTGGCCATCATCTTGATCTCTTGGTTGATGAAAGCTTTTTGCTCTTATCTTGTGAGTGATTGTTCCATTCACTTCATTAATATGTGCTGCCATAGAGACATAGAGTGTAGACAAAAAATTGTGTTATTTGGAAATAAAATATTTTTCTATTTATTAAGATAATTATTAATATCAAATGATTAATTATTAGTTGATAATCAATTTTTACTAAGTTTCAATGGTTAAATTCGCTATTGTTTAGTAATGTTCAATATATGTGGGTGTCCACTTTGATGATATGTGATGAACACTAAATTTGATACCCTATATATGTTAGTGTCATAACCTTTAGTGCCAATCATAGAATACTTCTATCCTATGCAAGTTGGTGTACACCATAAGGTGCTACACCGCAGATACTATGACATAAGCATATTGGCATGTCATACAAGCATGCTATACCATGGCTACGATGACCTATTGGGATCCACACAAGCATGTTACATCATGCTTACACCAACTCGATGTTTATTGAGGTTTAAATACATATTTTTGCCTCATTCTAAACATGGGGCAAGATACAAGCAAAGTGCATCAATGTGTTCTACCCTATTGCATATTTTTTTTCTAATTCTAAACACGTTAATACATGATGCAAGCAAGCTAGCACCATGGTGTTATTGTTTTGACATGTATTCATTTCTAATAATAAATAGGTTGATATAGCAAACTAGTACCACAATGTTACATATCAAATGTGCATTTTTACTTATATTATCACTAACGTGTCACTAATAACTAATATTACATGTTATTTTTAAATGATTTTTATGTTTAAATGATTATTTATTTATAATATTTAAAAATAAAATTATTATTTTATGTGTAGGAGTAGGTGCTGTGGTGCTATTGTGGTTGCTTACAAAGCTTTAGTAGGTATTAGTAGTAGGTGGTTAGGTTAAGTTCTTTAGGAGAAGTGTATCTTTTGAATGAAATATTGTTTTATATGGAGTACCTTTCACTTTGAGAATTCTTTCTTATGACAAATTACGTAACTAATGTATTATACTTTCATACGATTATATAGAATGTATAAACCACAATTTTATATAATCTAGCCGTATAAATGCAACTTAGAATATGACTCTTAATATGGGTCTTACTTAACTCATCATTGATATTGAATTGACTTGTAGATAATGAGTATGAAGCCTCACACTCAAACTTTAAATACACCACTCTATAAAATTAGAACCTCGTTTTCCATTGGCCACCATGTCATATGTTGTAAACAAGGCTCTAAATTCATGATGGCCTACTAGTTCTACACTATGACTTGGGATAATGTTTCATATAAAGACTAAGATGACCATGTACTTTCTCAATGTAAAAGAGTAGTGTCACGTTTTTCTCTCTCATCTACAAGGCACCTAATTATTTGAGAGTTGTGATTTATGCTACAATAAGTTAGAAGTCTCTAAGCATTGTCAAAGAAAAAAAAAGGATTGTTGTCGAGGTGAAAAAAAACACACAAAATATGCACCATTATGAGTTGAAAATCTCCTACTCTAATAGAAGGTAATATCAAAGGTGTTTCTTCCTCTTCATCTTGGCATTACAAATCATGCATGTATTGTTTTCTAAATAATGCATGAATATATCAATGGGAATATTTACTGTAAAAAATCACATAAGTGGGATGTGGTGTAGCTATATTTTTGCTAACTTTGTTAAGATCTTTGAAGGCTACTCTATACATATGGCTATACTTAAATGGTACTTAAAAATGATCAAAACTTGTTGTTTACATTAGTATTTATCCAATAATAATAATCATTTCACTCTACCAGAATATTTAGTGTTCTTATGTTTACAAATACATGTGATTGCCATTGATTGCATGATGTTCCAAAGTTGGATGGACTCATCATTTACCTAACCTCCTCCAAATAAAATAGTCTTTGATATGATTTTACTATGAAATAGAATCACCTCTATAAAGTTCCTCAACTCATCCCAAAGTCCACAAAACACTTGAGGCTTCCCAAACAAGATGTTTCATGGTCTCCATCTCTCTCTCTCTCTCTCTCTCTCTCTCTCTCTCTCTCTCTCTCTCTAAAAATCTATTCAAGATGGTCTTGCAAAGGACAAGGTTCAACCTTCATGAGGGGGTGCACGATCAAATCCTTCTTAGCTAGTTCTTCCATCTTATCAAATTGGTTTGGCGATAACAAGTCTTCCAATAGTTGTAGATCCTAAAAATGTGGCATCCATCTTCCTTCAAAAAATCCTTGTGCTAATAGTAGTCAATTAGGAGCTTCCCCTTCTCAAATTTGAGGCAACATAGGAGGTGCAAGGCTTTAGGGGTATAGCAAGGAGGCCATGCATCCTTTCTCTTTCATAAGACTTTAGCCACTAGATCCCATTGATGCTTAACAAGATGCTTGATCTCTTCCTTTGTGAACCAACAAAAGTGGAATTTTTCCGCCAATTCGGCCATCTCCTTATCTCTTTGACATATAGAGCCTTATATAGCTTGGATTTCTCCAAGATTGGGACAAAGTAATCAAAATGTGCAACATGGAAAGTCCATGCATGTACCTATTCTTAAAGCCATAAATTACAATGTCATGGAAAAATTTTAGTGTATCCTATCAGGCTCATAAATGCAACACTCTTTTAAGTGCCCTTGTTTTACTAGCCCCTATAACCTTTCTTCCATTTTTTATATTTTGGGATACTCTTTTGTTCCTTCATAATCTTGATGTTAGATGCTAACATTGCCTATGTCTCTCATTATAATAAAGTTTAGCTCTTAAATCCATAAATAGAATCACTCTTAGTAACTTTTATTTCATGTCCATGAAAGTTATAAAGCTTGAAGTTGCCATATGAGCAAAAATACACGAAGTTTTGGACCCTAAATCCAGTTTCATATCTAGCCTTGTGCTTTAAATGATAAAAAGCACATGTGACTTTTGCATATCCATTGATGTTAATGCATATTGTTAAGAAGCTAGGAAAAGCCCAGTAGGGCAACAAACTTCTTAGTCACTATTGTTCTACTATCTTTATCTTGCCACATAATTTCGATGTATTAACTTATTGTGGATGTTGGTTCACATCTACTGATATGTATTTCTTTCATATTCCTCACACTATCATCGAAAGGCTATTCCTTGGATAATTTGAAATAATTATAATGCAATTTAGATTTTCTATACTCATCTTCAAAATGGAATGTAGCAATCTAGTTAAATATGTTTGGTGATGAGCTTTCTGATAACACACACGTGGTTATAGAGTCAAAGTATAGCTATGATCTTTATTTTGTCTCACTATTAATTATATCGATTGATGCTCTTTAAAACACTTGGCACACTGAATTGCTTGCCCTTGGCTATGGAGACTTGCTTCTACTACCTCCCATATTTGTTCAAGGGTTATTTACATGTATCAATGATGGACAATTTCATCATACACTCATTAGTCTTGACTCCTCGATTCTTGTAGAGGCCCCAAATTCAAAGGCTCTCCTACCTTTGCAATTGGAGATTGGTGGATAGCTCAAACTATACCAAACACATTTGACAGGACCAAATGCAACTATCACTAAGCTAAACATTTTTGCTAGAGATCTCCCCAAATGCATTGAGAGGAGGATGAATAAATGCAGTTAAACTAGCTTGATTCTACAAGAAAAATATTGAACTGTTTATTTACTATCAATAAAGTCCCTTTCACCGCCGTTGAAAATACAAAACCAAGAATGTCATTTGAAATTCTATCACTTACTTGAACATTCCTCTTTCATTCCTCCATCATATTTGGAAGAAGAGGCCAACTCAATAGCCACTACTTGGCATACCCCTTCATGGGTAAACAACAAGGAAGAACCATTCTATGTGGATGCCTTCATTCCTCCTTAGCACCTAGAACTTCTACTTCATAGACAAGAATAACAAAAGTTGGAAATTTTGGGGCCTACACTCAAATAGGCCCTATCCTAATAGAAATCTGGCTTATTTATCAGGTGAAAAAGACTTATCTTCAATAGCTAAGGAATATGCAAGAGTTGCTCCTCGAGATGGCACCTCTTCATTGTCACGCACCAGACGCCTAATGAGACCTTTTTATATGCAAACTTATATATATATATATATATATGTTAGAGCCAAATATAGCATGCACACACACTTTTTCCCTTTCCCTTTCCCTCTCCCTCTCCCTCCCTTCCCCAATACATGCTACCTCCCTGATGAAGTGATAGCACACCTCAATGTGCTTGGTCTCTGGATGGAACACAGATTCTTGGGAAACTAAATGGCACTCATAGAATTTGAATGTAATGTAGAGACCGCATCAATAACACCAAGGTAGATGACCAAAGAGCCTCCTTGCAAGCCTTATTGGCTACAATATACTTTGCCTCCATAGTGGATAGGCTCATGCATTTCTACACCTTGAACATCTAAGAAACAGTGCCTCCAGCAAAGGTGATGACATAGCCAAAGGTGGGACTTCCTAATGTCTGCATGTCTTGCATAATCAAAGTTAGTGTATCCCATGACTCATGTATCCTAGCCACCATAATGTATGCACATATCTGCAATGCCCTTAAGGTACCTCATGATATCCTTCACGACATCCCAATGCCACTTGTGTAGCCATATAGCATCCCATAACTCCCACTACAAATGCTATGTCAAGATGAGTGGTTATCATGGCATACATCAAATTGCCATTGCAGATACATAAGGGATATTGGCCATCTCGACATTCTACTCATCAAATTGGGACAATTGGCATGACTAACCTTCACATGAGAAGGTAAAGGATAGCTAGTAGGCTTAATATCCTAGATATGAAATTGTTCAAGAATCTTTTGGATGTATTGCTTCTACAATAAGTAAAGGAGACCCTTCGAGCGATTGCACGTGATACACATCCCAAGAACATGTGAGACCTATTCCATGTCCTTCATCTCAAAGCTCTTATTGAGCAGATTTTTCAAGGCATTTAGCTCATCATGAGCACTCCTAGTAATCAACATCTCATTAACATAGAATACCCAAATTGTAAGGCTACCATCATGAGCATTTTTGTGTATAAAAACAGATCCATATCACTACACTGGTATATCCTTAGGAATGTATGAAAGCATTAAACTTGTGTTACCATGCCCTAGGTGCCAACTTAAGGCCATACAAACTTTTTCTCAACTTACACAATAGGTGTTCCTTGCCTTTTTCCTCAAAGTACTTAGGTTGATGCATATAAATCTCATATGCAAGTCTCCATGTAAGAAAGCCTTTTGACATCCATCTAATAGAGGTCCAAATCGAGTCGCACAACCAAAGCCAAAGCCAAGGGTAGGGTAATCATCTTGATGACGACAAGAGAGAAGGCTTCATCAAAGTCACATGGAAGTCCCCTCCTTCATATGAAGATCCATGAGTTGCTTCAGTCAATACATCTAAGAGACAAGTCTCTGCTTATCATAGATATTATGAATCTTATCCCATAATTGCCATGCGGTCTGCCTATCAAAGACAACACTGTAGTAGACTTGCTTAGAGAGTGACAAAACGATGGTAGATTTATATAACTCATCCAGTCATCCCAATTCTATACATCAAAGTGTTTGGGCTTTACACCCTCATGTCTCAAGGGCTTAATCTGCAATTTTTGCACTAGAACCTACCAAATTTGTACCTTTTAATAGCTATAATTTATGCCATCTAACTTCTCTATATTAAAGATAGCATTGTCATTCGACCAACAGACACCATAATACAAGAGATGAAAGCACAATCCAAGACAAACAAAGCACTATAAATGACATCAAAATAGTCCAAAATCATAGCCAAAATCAAAGGCTGAGCAAGAGAAACTACCAGAAGAATGAGCTGTCCACACTAGCTGTAATCAAGTAATTGTCAAATTCAAGTGATTGTTACTCAAATAGAATGCATAAAGCTGAAATGATGGGCTGCTATAATAAACAACAACAGTATGCCAACAACCACCAATCAGGCTATGATCACCCAACTATGTCTCACTAGAGAAGCCCATTACCTGTGGTTCCCATGCAATCTCACTCTTTACACTCCATCTCAACCCCATAGGTTTTTGTTCTAAAAAATAAGAACAAAAGAGTAGGACTTATTGGAGTAGCTAAGGAGTGGGACTGTAGAGTACTACTTTGATCAACATTACAATGAGAGAGGTTTTAGAGAGAGGAGCTCATATACAAGAGGAATTGGGATGTGTGAATATGTATAGATAGTATACATGAAATGGACATCGATACATGGGAACTTGGCCACCAATTCATCACAAATGGACTCTTAAAGACTATGGATAGTATGTTGTCCCACCACATACTTGTTGGGATATATCAACCATAACTTGATGGTCTACTTTGCTATGGTGGAAACAATGGTGTCTATCATGATAAAGCTGTTACTGAGACATCCCAAAGGTGGGAAGAGATTAAGGCAGCTATCAATGGAAGATATCTATACCAAATCCATTAGATTGAACGAATTATTCAACTTAAGGCAACAAGGCCTAACAAGGGAGGGACGCTACTCCTGTTTTGTTTCCCTCCTAAAGTATGTCTCAAATGTGACAGTGACATAACAAGTAGCTTGATTCTATTAAGGCATAAATCCATCCCTGGATGGATAGTTGAAGGCTATGAAACCCTTTGACTTCAAAGATGCACTACTATGAGCTCAACCCTTGATGGATTCCCCCTAGAATGAGTTTTTGGGCTACCCTTACTTCTTAAACCATGGATTTTCTTAATGGAAGAGACCAGGGTCAATATTTAGATGGAAAATTGGAATTGGGGTTGCCTCAACCTTGTTAATAATGGTCATAACCATAAACCCAACAGCAAGAATAACCCTTATCCTATAAATGCCACCAACCTCATTGCTTTAGATGCAACTAGCTCGGCCACTTTAGGGCCCAATGTCTCGTTCGAATGAAAAATATTAAACCACCTTGTGACCCTCTAGTCAAGGAAATGTCAACAATTGAGGGCAAGGATTGGGAGCAGGACAAGGTTCTTGTAGCTGCGATTGTTTCCTTGCTGGATGGAAAGAAAAAGAGGATCCTACTATCTATGAGAAGTTAGAGAGAGGTACTATCTACAAGACATCAATAATCAAGAGGCCAAACACTAATTTATTATCCTTCAAGTGTCTGCAAAGCACCAAGGTAAATCTTTTCAAATTCTTATTGATTGTGGTGCTAGTCATTCATTCATGTCTTCTAAGTGCATTAAGAAATTATGATTGAATCTTGAATTTGTTAGTAAAGTTGAACTAGCAAATGCAAAATAAGTGTACTTAAATCAAACTATTAAAAACATTGTTCTTCATTTGGGAAATCAATACACAAAGGTAAACTTTAGGGTTCTATCCTTGGGAATGTATGACTGTCTCTTAGGTATGGATTGGCTAGGTCCTAATTAGGCAATTATCCATTGTGGGCAAGGAAGAGAATAATACGTTTAGAAATGCTGAGAGATCTATAGCACTGAGTGAATGATCTGTCCCTAGCGAGCAAGATAAAGGAGTCGACTAATTAAGGGTCTAAAGAAAGAACTACCTATTTTTTAAATCAAATTAAATAAGGCAAACCCACCTATGGACCCTAAGGAACCAACATGGCTTAGTGAATAACTTACAAGGGCTTGAGTACTAAAACAACTTATTGTATGTAGGTTTTAAGGAGCTTTCATACAATCCATGTAATTGCAATAGTACTCACCTTGATCCTTCAAGGATATGGCACTTCCTTTCCTATGTAGTAATGGTCCTTTCTATCAAACATGAATCCTTGAAGCCTTTCCCTGCACTCCCTCTTTTGCTTCCTCTATCAACTAAAGTGCTAAGAGTAATATTTGTTGCCATGCTTTCCCTCTTCTTCCTTTTTGCCTTCAGTTATGTCACATACTCTATGTTGAGATGACAAGCTCAACACATGCGGACATTGATAATAGACCGCCTAGTTAGATGGGTCCACACATCTACACTTAGCACGTCGGTGGTCATTATGACTCTCACATGGCCACTGATTCATTACTTATTATATTCAGGTTGTTACACCTATTTATAGCTGGCATAGTTATAGTGCCAGTCGACTAATGTAGTCAGTTATGCATTGTTTGACTTAGTAGGCCACTTTTCTTTATGTTGTATTTTATCTATACTTTGTGTACATTGTAAAGAGTGTGGAAGAAGAAGAAAAAACCAGCAAGAAAACGTTTTGGCCTCCATCTCTTTTCTTGTCTCTTGAGTGATCTTCTCCTTGTGCATTCTGTGTGTGTTCGGCGCAGCATCTTGAGCAAGTCCCCCCACCACGCGATTCTTGACATGGTATCAGAGCCGTGCCACTGAGAGAGGCTGATTTTGAAGGCTGAAGTGAAAGAGAAGATGTAAGGTTCGAGCAAGCAAGCCATGGGTAAGAAGCTCTCCCATCCTTCCACTCTCTCTCTTGGATAGTGCCTGTGGAGGCACCGGAAGCAGGGCAGAGCAAAAATCTCAGATTGTAGTGAGATTTGGTGTGCACGAAGAGCGCTATGTATTCCACAAGTTATTTTGGGCATCTAAGGCCATTTCAAGCCCCGTTTTAGAGCCGCAAGGTTGCAGACAACAGTTCAAGATACCCTGCAATTTCAGTTGTGTCTGCCGTATACAGATGCACAGGTTACAGATTTCAGATCTGTAACTTCAAAGGTGTTTATTTACCAGAGAATAAACACAAGGTTTATCTGCAAACTGGTTGCAGATTGCATGTATGGTTGAGCAGATAGTGAAAAAGGCTGTTTGGTGTATTGTTGTGCACTACATGTCGAGGGTTGTAGAAGATTTGCTTGCTGTTTGGTATTAGTTTTGTGATAATGGTAGAGAACAGTGGAAACCCCATCATTGAGAAGCTCGACAAGAACAACTACCCTTCATGGAAGTTCTGTGTCACGAACTTCCTTATTGGAAAAGGCCTCTATGAGTTTGTTTCAGGTGAAGAAAAGGAGCCGAAGGTAAGTGATCCTCCAACTACAGAAGAGACAAAGGCACGAAAGGAATGGAATGCAAAAGACAAAAAGGTCATGTATTGGCTGTCTGTAGTAATTGACAATAATATGCTAGGACATATTAGAAATGCAGAGAATTCATATGCAGCTTGGACCATACTTGAAAGTATGTTTTCTGTAAATACAAAGGCATAAAAGATTCAACTCAAGCAAGAGTTGAATACATTGAAGAAAGGGAAGATGTCTATCAATGAGTATGCAACACTGAAGGTAAGGAGCATTGCAGATGCCTTGGCAGTGATTGATGCAATGCCCGATGATGATGATTTGGTGTCGTCTACCTTGGGTGGACTTAACAATGAAAAGGCTTGGAAGTCTTTTGTAACCTCCATATATGTCAGAAAGCCATTTCCAGATTTCGATGAGTTGGTCTCCCTTATGATCACTGAAGAGATCAACATGCAGAGTGAGACATCTGAAAGAAGTGGTAAATAGGTCCAAGCTTTCTACTCCAGTTCAGGAAGGGGACGTGGCAAGTTCTCTTCAAGAGGCCGTGGTACAGGACGTGGTAGTGACAACCAGCAAAACAGATTGAATCAGCAATTTGGCGATATGCAGGTTTCAGGAGGTCGTGGTAACTTTAGAGGCAGGGGGAGCTTTAGAGAAAGAGGTGGATGGCAGAACAGAGATTCTAACAACTCTGGTATTGTGTGTCACTACTGTGGCAAAATAGGTCATATTGCAGCCCAATGTTATGCTAAGAAAGATGATATTCGCAGTGGTAAGTTGCAGCAAGGAAACTATGCATCGTCTTCACGACAGAATGAAGACAAAAATGAACGTCTGTTTGTTATGCCACATATGCTGAATGCTGTTACAGGAAAGAGAATACATGATGATGTTTGGTATGTTGATTCAGGTGCATCCAATCATATGACTAGCCATGCAGAATGGTTTGGAGAGATGTAGAATTTGCAAAATACAAGTTATGTGCAGATGGGTGATGATTCATGCCACCCAATTTCACACATTGGAAAAGTTCCCTTGTCCTTGCATGATGGTAAGACAAAGAGTCTTTCAGATGTATTACATATGCCATCTATTACAAAGAACTTGGTGTCAGTCGGTCAAATGGTAGAGCAAGGGCTGCAAGTCAGATTTAATGCAAAGGGCTGCCTTGTAGAAGATTTCAATGACAAGTGCAGGTTGGTAGCAAAGGGAAGTAGAGTTGCACGTATGTTTACTCTGGATGCTAGAATTCCTACTATGAATGTTGCTATGTATGCTAAAGGAAAAGTTGTTGTTGTAGATATTGAAATTTGGCACAAACGAATTGGACATGCAAATGTACAAAGGCTGAAATTAATGTAGTCCAAAGGGTTGGTTATACAGGTTTGCCTACATTTAGAGTTGTAGAATTTCATAAGGTATGCAAAGCATGTCAGTTTGGTAAGCAGGCAAGACAACCCTTTTCACATGACAGAGATGTAAGCAGAAATATCCTTGATGTTGTGCATATAGATATTTGGGGGCCTACACAAAATGTATCTCCTGGAGGCAGTTCATACTTTGTCACATTCATTGATGATTGTTCTAGAAAGCTGTGGGTATATTTTATGAAGGAAAAGAGTGAAGCGTTTGAGCACTTTAGAACTTTTAAGGCTGCAGTTGAAAGAGAAACATGCTTGAAAGTAAAGTGCTTGAGGTTAGATGGAGGGGGAGAGTACCTCTCGAATGAGTTCAGTGATTTTCTGAGGTCTCATGGGATAAAGAGACAGTTCACATGCAGGTATACCCCACAGCAAAATGGTGTTGCAGAAAGGAAAAACATGCATATTGCAGAAGTTGCACGCGCCTTGATGGCTGAAAAGAATATGCCTAAGCATTTTTGGTCTGAGGCTGTTCATATTGCTATTTATATTATGAACAGAACTCCCGCAGTTGCAGTTCATGGGATGACTCCTGAAGAATGCTTTACTGGCAAGAAGGCTGATGTATCGCACTTGAAGGTATTTGGCTGTGTTGCATATGTTCATGTGCCAGATGAGCTATGGAAGAAGCTTGATCCAAAGACAGAAAAATGTGTCTTTATTGGATACTCTTTAGAGCAGAAAGGGTATCGCTGTTATAACCCTGTCACATGTAAGTTCAGAGTGAGCAGGGATGCCATCTTTGATGAAATGAGCAGTTCGTATGCATCTAGTGGTGATGCATTGGATGATGATGATGATCATGACACTCATGTACATGCTGAAAAGCAAGAATCACAGACTCTTAGTGGACCAGAGACATCATTTGGTAGTCCTTGGTATGGGAGACTGAGGAGTAGCTTTACATCTTCAGGTGCATCTAGTAGCACTTCAGGTAAAGACAAAGGAAAGAATAAAGTGTCAGATGGCATTGATGCAGTTCTTGATGGAGACTCTAGTGGCTCAGAGAGCTTGGATGATGAGCTTGGCATTCCTTCTGTCAGGACACCAGGTGTACAGAGAGCTCATAGTAATGTAAAGGCTCCATTGAGTGATCTGGTGATACGCAGATCTAGCAGGGTCAGATACCCTATTAAAAGATTTGGTTTTGAATGTTTATGTAGCTCACCATTATGCTTATATGGTGAAACTAGTTGAGGATGTTGAGCCCACTTGTTTTGAGGATGCTGTTGGTCATACTCATTGGGATGCACCAATGGATGAGGAGATGGCTACATTAGAGGCCAATAAGACTTGGGATCTAGTATCATTGCCGAAGGGCAAGAAAGCTATTGGATGTAAGTGGATTTATAAGATTAAGCACAATGCAGATGGTTCTATTAGTAGGTACAAAGCTAGGCTGGTTGCAAAAGGCTATGCCCAGACATATGGCATAGATTATGAAGAAACCTTCAGTCTAGTTGCTAGGATGGCAACTGTTAGATGTGTGATTTCTTTGGCAGTAGCCAAAGGTTGGAGGTTGCAGCAAATGGATGTGAAGAATGCCTTCTTGCATGGTGATTTGTAGGAAGAAGTGTATATGGATCAACCAGTAGGTTATGAAGATTTAGAGCATCCCACGTATGTGTGCAGGTTGAAGAAGGCGCTCTATGGGCTCAAGCAAGCACCTAGAGCATGGTCTGACAAGATCAGAGAGTATCTTGTCAATATTGGCTTTTATGTTTCTGATGCTGATCACTCACTTTATGTGAGAAAGGGAGATGCAGGTTTGGTCATCATAGTCATCTATGTGGATGACTTGATTATTACAGGTAATAGTGATAGTGGGATTGCTGAAGTTAAGGATTTTTTGAAGAAGAAGTTTGAGATGAAGGATTTAGGTGAGCTAAGGTACTTCCTTGGCATTGAGGTGATCAGATGCGATGATGGTATATGGCTGTCCCAAAGACAAAATGGCTTGGATATGTTGTCCAAGTATGGTATGACAACATGCAAACCACTTTCAGTCCCATTGGAGCAGAATGTAAAGTTGAGTGCTGATGTTGGGGATGAGATAGAAGACCCTACTATGTTCAGGAGGATAGTGGGGATTTTGATCTACATGACCATTACAAGGCCAGACCTGAGCTACGCTGTTGGTCTTGTGAGTCAATTTATGTAAGTACCTAGAAAGCCACATTTGGATGCAGTCAGATGCATATTGAGATATGTGAAGTCCACATTACATTATGGACTTTTTTATGAGGTAGGTACAGATGTACAAGTGTTTGGATACACAGATGCAGATTGGGCTGGTAGTATGTTTGATAGAAGATCTACTAGCGGATACATGTTCTCTCTTGGTAGTGCAACAGTTACTTAGAGCAGCAAAAAGCAACCTACAGTTGCTTTGTCGAGTACAGAGGCTGAGTATAGAGGTGTTGCTGTAGCAGCATGTGAGGTAGTATGGCTACAAAAGTTATTGGCTGATTTAAATGCAGGTGGAAGGTCCAGTTGTCATTTATTGTGACAACATGAGCAGTATATAGTTGGCTAGGAACTTGTGTTCCATGCCAGGACAAAACATATTGAGGTACACTACCACTTTGTGAGAGAGAAGGTACTAGCAGGTGAGATTGACTTGGTGTATGTCAGCACACAGGATCAGATAGCTGACATCTTCATGAAGGCATTGGGTACAGAGAAGCTTCAAAAGTTTAGAAGCTTACTTGGAGTTGTAGAGATGCAGTTGAGCTTGAGGGGGAGTGTTGAGATGACAAGCTCAACACATGCAGACATTGATGATGGACCGCATGGTTAGATGGGTCCACACGTCTATACTTAGCACGTCGGTGGTCATTATGATTCTCACATGGCCATTGACTCATTACTTATTATATTCAGGTTGTTACACCTATTTACAGCTAGCATAGTTATAGCGCCAATCGACTAGTGTAGTCAGTTATGCATTGTTTGACTTAGTAGGCCACTTTCCTTTATATTGTATCTTATCTATACTTTGTGTACATTGTAAAGAGTGTGGAAGAAGAAGAAAAAACCAGCAAAAAAACATTTTGGTCTCCATCTCTCTTTTTGTCTCTTGAGTGAGCTTCTCCTTGTGCATTTTGTGTGTGTTTGGCGCAGCATCTTGAGTAAGTCCCCCCACCACACAATTCTTGACACTCTAGGCTATCCTACCTCCATTTATTTCTTTGCTCTTGTAGAGAGAGAGAGAGAGAGAGAGAGAGAGAGAGAGAGAGAGAGAGAGAGAGAGAGAGAGAGAGAGAGAGAGAGAGAGAGAGAGAGAGAGAGAGAGAGAGAGAGAGAGAGAGAGAGAGAGATGTTGAGAATCAGCAATCACACTCACTAAACAGCCTCTTTGTATGGAGCTTCAGGGTCAAGGACATGCAGGCTAACCTATCCCATATGCACAATGGTGCCTACTACAGTTTCCTACTTTCCTATAAAGCATTGTACTTGCTTCCTTTTCTTAATGCAATGATAATACTCTTTTGTTTTCAGTGAAGTGTCAATGTCATTGTCCACATACACAAGATTGTGTTTATGAGTCCAAGTCTCAATGTTGGAACCTAATTCACTTGTGTAACAAACAGTGTCTTTGTCTTCTACATCACGAGTCCACACTTCTCCTTCCATCCACCATAACTCACTGTCATGCTCTAGATCCCGCATGTTTCTCAACATGGTATCAGAGCACAGACGGGCATGGCACTACTCCTTCAGCTCCATTTCACTTTCATCTAGCTCAGCTTGAGCTCAGTCCAGCTCAAGACTTCATCTTCTATTTTTTTTCCTCACTACCTTATTTGGCAGCCATAGCCAAACCTGCACCTACCTGCCTTTGAGCTCTTAGATCTCTTGAACCAGGCAATATCTCCTCAAGCTTTCTTCTGGAGGATTGTTTTTAAACTCCCTGAGCTTCCCTCTGTTGCATAACAATCCAACATTGGGCTCCTATAGCTCCAGCATTGTCATTCTTCTGTGTTTCTGTCCTGTGGCCACCATAGCCAGCCTGGACATACCTCTGATAGAGGGCCGAGATCTCCCTCTACAGGTCAAATCAGCCTATGATCTCTTCTTGGAAGATGTTCCTCAACACTAGGCGCAACTCCCTATCACAATAACTGATGACATTGTTGCTCTCTGGCCCCGGCATTATAGAAATCGATTGCGCCTATCCTGAACTGCGCCGAATCTGATCGAGTGCCCTGCGTGCTCCGTACAGCCCGCGATCTGGACGATTTCCATAGGGCTCTGATAGCCCATGAAGTAAGCTTCCTAGACATGTAAAATTTTTTGAAAATGATCAAGTATAGCTCCTGTAATCTGAGAAAAACCAGGCCCCTGTCTCAGAAACCCTAATTCCACCATAGCCAAAATCTCCCAAAACTCATTTTTCTTTCATTTTCTCTCTCCTAACACTCAACCCAAGTCTCTGTCACTCTAATCCATTGACCTAGCATCAAATCAAGGAGGGGAAGGACCTGAGAAGATTGAAGAACGACCAAAGGATCCCGAACAAGAAGAATCAAGCTCAACATCAACACTGACATAGTGTGTTTTCACACTGTCACTAACTGTGTCTCTTGACACACTGCATTCTGCTCTTCTATTGATAAAATCTCAGAATTCTGGTGTTGATTTGCTACTGATCTTGCAACCTCAACATGGGAAAAGACTCTCCAAATGCTCGATTCAAAGGAGTCGGGTTCCACACTTGGCAAACCCGCATCAAGCTCATCCTGATGAAGAAGGGTATTTGGGCCATCACAAATGGCAAATAGAAGAAACCTCGAGATGCGGACCTTGTAGTTACGTGGCAGAAGAATGATGACAAGGCACAAGCCATCATCAAATTGGAATTGGACGATAGCTACATCCATCATGTGGATGCCTGTGACATGTCCCATGACACTTGGGATAAATTGGATACCCTATTTGGTGCACAGTCAAAGTCGTCTAAGTATGGTCTATTAATTGAATTTTTCCGACTTGATATGAAGCCTCATACATCTCTGGCATCCCATCTGAACTACATGGAAAGCCTGCTTACTCAACTTGCACGAATAAAGCTAAAAATGGATGAAGATGTTTGTATTGGTGTCTTGCTAAAAAGTTTGCCTCCTGCCTATGATAATGTATCAACCACTCTAACCAATATGCTTGATCCTCAACTTGTTGATATTAAAGCCTCTCTACTAGAGGAAGAAAAGAAACTTAAAAGCAAAGAAGAGCCTAGCACTTCAAAGGATGAACAAATGTTATATGTAAACAACAGATACAAAGGCAAAAAGGAACCGCTCTTCTGTGACTTTTGCAAAAGGACCGGACACACTGAGAAGTTCTGCCATGCTAGGAAGAGGTCCCAAAAGGCCTATCTTGCAGCTGTGAAAGAAGAAGAAGACCATGGACGAAAAGATGAAGAAGAAGATGAAGATGAAGACCACCAGGATCGGAAGGACAAGACTCATCAGTCCTTCTACTCTCATAACTCTGATAGACTGTTTTAAAAGCCTTGTACTTCCTTGCCCTAATGCTTCCTGCCATAAGCTTTGTAAACTCCTCATGTAACTTGGCATTACAGTCCCTGTACACTTTGTGAGGCCCCTGTTATAGCCTCTGGATGTCCATCATGTTTTGGTGCCCACACTTAGCCGTTTCTGCGACAGCCTCTGGTGTCTACCTTGTTTGTGGTGTGCCCACACTTTGCAGGTGGTTCTCATTACAGCCTCTACACACTTTGTGCCTTTTTAGTTGTGATTGAGGAGGGGTGTTGAGAATCAGCAATCACATTCACTAAATAGCCTCTTTGTATGGAGCTTCAGGGTCAAGGACATGCAGGCTAACCTATCCCATATGCACAATGGTGCCTACTGCAGTTTTCTACTTTCCTATAAAGCATTGTACTTGCTTCCTTTTCTTAATGCAACGATAGTACTCTTTTGTTTTCAGTGAAGTGTCAATGTCATTGTCCACATACACAAGATTGTGTTTATGAGTCCAAGTCTCAATCTTGGAACCTAATTCACTTGTGTAACAAACAGTGTCTTTGTCTTCTACATCATGAGTCCACACTTCTCCTTCCATCCACCATAACTCACTGCCATGCTCTAGATCCCGCATGTTTCTCAACAAGAGAGAGAGAGAGAGAGAGAGAGAGAGAGAGAGAGAGAGAGAGAGAGATGGTCATGCACATTATGTTAATCACACGATTAAAGAATCAAACTATTTTGAGTGTGTTGATTAAGTGCACATTATCAAATAACTCTTTTATGAAGCATAACCATAGCCTTGGTTGGATATGCTTATGATGAATCTACCACAATGTAATTATACAATGAGAAAGATAGAGAAATTGAGTCTAAAGATGGGATGTGTGGACATATACATTTGAGATAGAGAAAGTGAGTGAAAGAGGGGTGTGTGGGCATGTGTATGTAAGAACAAGCATACATGTGTGACCAATATCAAAGGCTAAATACAAAGTTTGAGTCGTATGATCATGATTCACAAATGTATTTAAATGATGTAGTTGTGTGGTCATTTCTTAATGCATAGAATACCATAGGTATGAGAGGAAGAGATAGATGGCCAACATGTGCCTGTAGGCATGCTCTCTCTCTCTCTCTCTCTCTCTCTCTCTCCGAGTCAAAAATCTATCTTGTTATTAAGAAGCTCAAAGGTGAAAGACTATTTAGAGATTTCACCACCCATAAGATGCCCTTGAATGCAATAAGTGCCTCTTCTCTCCATCCTTGCATAATATGCAGGTAAGAGCACCATCATGATAACCATGCTCCAATGTCTCAATGATGCTTAAATATGGTGGTTCTTGACAAAATCAATGCCCACCGACTTCTCCTTACTATACCCTCAATCCTAAAGGACCAATGTCCAACTACATGAATTGGGTTTAATAGAGCCACTTTACTAGAAAGTGTAGCAATGAGCATTCTAATGCTAGCATGGCAAGTCTAGGTGAGGATAACACCCATGGGAGGAAAAGGAGGCAATGCAAGGGGTAGGTTGGGTGTTGCTATATACGCCAATGTGGTAGATAAGTATCTAGGTTTTGCTAGGGTGATGGGGATTGAGTGCCATTGATGCTGGGGAGGAAAGTCAAGGGATGGAGGCTAGCTTCACCAAGACACAGAGGGATCCAAAAACTCAATCAAAGGAATCTTGCTAGTAGTTTTCTTGAGAATCATAGTGCTCCCATGCACTATTGACACATCCTATTATGCGCACTGGCTTACAATCTAGTATCTCACATATAGCATTTTTGGTGTCATCCATAATCAATATTAGATCTTCAACAAGTATTTGAAACATGAATGCATCACTAAAACATATATAGGATAGGAGGAAAAAGGGGGTTGAGAAGGCATTAAGATGCATGTGTATTCCCCAATCTATGAGAGAGAGAGAGAGAGAGAGAGAGAGAGAGAGAGAGAGAGAGAGAGAGAGAGAGAGAGAGAGAGAGAGAGAGAGAGAGAGAGAGAGAGAGAGAGAGAGAGAGAGAGAGAGAGAGAGAGAGAGAGAGAGAGAGAGAGAGAGAGAGAGAGAGAGAGAGAGAGAGAGAGAGAGAGAGGGGGAGAGGGGGAGGGAGGGAGGGCGGGAGGGAGGAGGAGGAGGAGGAGGAGGAGGAGGAGGAGGAGGAGGAGGAGGAGGAGGAAGAGGAGGAGGAGGAGAGAAGAAATTTCATTTTATAGAAATAAAAAAGAAACAAAAAACTAATGTCCTTAACACAAAATGAAAGAACCAATTAGGATTATGCATTTTCAGCTTCTTGAGAGAGGCTTCTCATTGGCCTTTTTTGAAATGAGTAAACACGTTTGGAAAAATGTGAACTCAAAAATGGGCCTTTGAGCCCCCCTTAAAACAAGGAAAAGTGGAGAGAAGAATAGTAAAATAATCCTATTCTCTCTCTACTTTTGCAATATGTTTTGCCTTTTTTATACTATCCATACGAAGGGTTTTCCCATATTCCTTCTCCTCTCCTCATTCAAGAACTCTTATTTGATCAAATTTTATACTAAAAAAGGAATTAGTTACGAGATTGTGGTGCTTGGTTTTCAATGCAAAATGATTAGTAGATATGAAGTAATTCATTTTTAAAGCAATTTTTATCTTACATATACAGAATCCATGTGGGTTTGTAGTCATGGCATATGTAATCATTATTAGTAGCATCTAGGATTACTATAAGCATTTGCAACCTTAAAGTTAGCATTTAGGATGACTATAAGGACCATCTAGGATCATTACAAGGATCTAGGATCAAAGGCAACATCTAGGGCCACTGTAAGCCATATAAAAAAGATGATACATAACACTATGCATAATCCAAATGAGTAAGTAGGCTCCTAACGGTGAGGGATTGAAAATAGAAACTAATGCTGAAACATGGATCGAGCAAATGGAAGACTAGTTTTTTGAGGATGGGACAAATGTAGCCAAGCATGCTATGATCGCCTGACTACATCTCACCAAAGAAGCTCATCTATGGTGGAAACAATGGTGCCACGATAAAGTTATGATTGGGACATCCCAAACTTGGGAATAGATTAAGGCAACTATCTAGGGAAGATACCTATCCCCAACATAGTGAATCCATAATATGGATGAATTTTGCAGCTTAAAACAACAAGGCCTAACCATGGAGGGTTACTAATCTCATTTTGTTTCCCTACTAAAGTATGCCCCAAAAATGACAATGACATAGCAAGTAGCTCACTTTTGTCAAGACCTAAATCCACCATTGGATGGGCAATTGAAGGCATTGAAACCCTCTAGCCCCGGAGATCTGCTACTGCAAGCACACTTTCCCAATCATGGATTTCCCTACCCAAAGAGAGCAAGGGCCAATCTTTGAATGGGAAATAAAAAATGGGGTTGCTCGAACCTTGTTAATAATAGACCTCGCCATATCGAACCAACAACAACAACAAACCTCACCCGATAAATACCAATCAAGGGACCCAACTCCGTTGGTTTACATACAACTAACTAGGACACTTTAGGACCCAATGTCCCATTTGAACAAACAATGCTAACCCTCCTCATAACTCTCCAACTAGGGGAAACTTCAATAATTGAGGGTGAGAATAAGAAGCGAGACAATGGATTGGTGAACGAGCTTATTTCCTTACCAAACAAGAAGAAAAAGAGGATATTGTCATTTATGAAGAGTAGAGAGGCACTATCCATACATCTATTAATAATTAAGAGATCGAATATTAATTTATAGTCCCCTTCACTTTATGGTATGTAGAGTTAAGTGTTTCTAACCACATGCCTTCTCATGGAGAGTGGTTTAGAGAGATGCGTAGTCTAGAGTCTCCAGGCTACGTGAAGACAATGGGATGATATAGCTCATCCCATTATTCATGTCGAAAATGTTCCTTTGAGTATGCAGGATGGCAAAACTAAATACTTGGCTAATGTGCTACATGTACCAAATATTACAAAAAAATTGGTTTTTGTTGGTCAAATGGTGGAGCAAGGATTGAAAGTTTGGTTCACATTTGATGATTGTTATGTAGAAGATCTCAAAAATGATTGCAGGTTGATTGCAAAAGAGAAACATGCTAGGATGTGGAACCCACTTGTTTTGAGGATGCAATGGGTAATGAGTATTGGGATCGTGCTATGGATGAAGAAATGGCTACACTTATGGATAATGACACATGGGAGTTGGTACCTTTACTTGAAGGTAAAAAGGCTATTGGGTGCAAATGGGTTAATAAGATCAAGGATAGATGGATCTATTGAGCACTATAAGACACAATTGGTTACCAAAGGATATGCATAGACTCATGGTATTGATTATGAGGATACTTTTATTCAAGTGGCTAAAATGGCCACTATAAGGGCTATCATAGTAGTGGCCGTATCAAAAGGTTGGATCATGCATCAAATGGCCACTTTAAGGGCTGTCATAGCAGTGGCCTTATCAAAAGATTGGACCATGCATCAAATGGATATTAAGAATGTCTTCTTGTAGGGGGAGTTGTAAGAGGAAGTTTATGTGGAGTAGCCACCTGGTTATGTGGATGAGAGTCATCCCGATTATGTATGCAAGCTTCATAAGGCCTTGTATGGGCTAAAGCAAGCTTCTAGGGTATGTCATGATAGGATTGTAGAATCCCTTGTCAGCATTGGATTTCGTAGAGCATAGGTTGACCACTCGCTCTATGTTTATGAGAGTGATGTATGCATTGTGGTTATTACTATATATGTGGATGATTTGATCATTGTGGGTTATAGTGAGGTTGAGATTGACCATGTAAAGGGTCTCCTCAAGACTGAATTTGAGATGAAGGATTTGGGAGAGCTATGCTATTTTCTTAGTATAGAGATAATCAAGAATCCAAATAGTATATGGTTGTAATAGAGACAATATGTATTGGATATGTTGAAGAAGTATGGTATGGCCGATTGCAAGCCTCGATTGCAAGACTATTTCTATACCTTTGAATGTTAATGCTAAACTTAGTGCACATGAGGGTGACTTGATTGAGGATGTCATTATTTATTGGAAGATTGTGGATGGCCTTATCTATTTGACAATCAATAGGCTAGACCTAAACTACACAATTGGTCTGGAGAGTCACTTTATGGACCTTCCACAAAAGCCACATTTGGATGCAGTGCGATGCACATTGTACTATGTCAAGTCCACATTGGACACTGCCTTATTTTATGGTACAAGTATACCACGCAACTTGCATGGTTACATAAATGCAAATTGGGCTAGGAGTATTTTAGACAAGAAATCTACCTGCGGTTTTATGTTTTTCTTTGATAGTACTATTGTTACTTGGAGCAATAAGAAATAGCTGACAATTGCCTTGTCTAGTATAGAGGTGGAGTATAGAGGTGTTGCAATTCTTCAATGCTTCTAAACTATGATTGGAGCTCACGAGAGCTCAAGGAGGAGTGTTGAGATGTCGAGCCCTACATGAGATGGCATCCACTACATGCCTTGGTGATGTGGCAAGATATTTCATTGGTGTGTTAGGTAAACAATATGAGGACATGCTAGCGATTCTATAGTTGGATTACACCTATGTAGCCCCCACCCTTGGTTATGGCACATGCACTGTGCCACCTCTTCTTTCCTTAGCGAGTTTATACTTAGTGACCTCATGTACATACATTGTAATACTTTCATATCAGTCTTTTATCATGTTGTAGACTTAGTTCTTTTGGGTGAAAGAAAAAGAAGGTGATGATTTCAGCCCTATCTCTCTACGTGCTCAAATCTCCATTGCTTTTGTGTGAGTGCTCTTGGTCTTTTCACCTCTCTCCCCTCTTGTTTGAGTTTTAGAAAAAGAATCAAAAGGTTTTACTTTTATTTTTCCTATTTTATGCTATAAAGAAAAATGCCATCCAAATAGAACATTATGGAAAAAGGTAGGCCAAATAAATTGATCAAAGGAACTCACATGTTAAGAGTTCAAATTCTTATGTTAAACAATCTACTATATGAACCCAACCTACTTGAGTCCATGGTGACATAAGTAGAAGTTCTTATTCATGCCCATCACCAATGACACAATAATTATTGCCCTCTTGAAATAAATACATACTCAAAACTAGAGTAACATGTCAGTATGCTCATATGCATAATCTATGATTTTCTTTCATAGAATGTTTCAATTACTTTGGTATTGGAGGGTTTAAGTGGTTCAATCGACATCTCCTATGATGGGCAATAATGGCTCAGAACAATTCGTGGTGAGGATGGGTAGGTTTTATCCTTAGAGATTGAGATGCCTTGTCTTATAGAAGTCTATATATTGCTCTAGGATGATCCCTCATGTAGATGATTTACCTAGGAACAATATCTTTCTGACATTTGAGAGCAACTCTAGACATTTGTAGTGCTCAGTACATGATCCAACATAACGGTCCAGAGCTCTCTAGAAGAGATAGTAGTATTTCCCTATGATCCCATAGAACTCTATACAATGATATATGCAATGCTCCTCTAACTTTACCTTGGCATTATTGCATGACTCAAGAAATATGATCCTTGGACATGATAACTTTACATCTCCTTATCCTATCTGTCTAGTGTGACTTTAAGGTGCAAATCTAGTTAAGGATATATGTATGAGACTATATGAGAGATGATTTGAACTCTTACAACCTTCCCATCTCTCTCTTTCTCTTATGTGGCACATATAAATACGATGATCTTGCATTGCCCATACAAATAAAATGATTTTCATTGAGGATAAGGAGTAGCACATGCATGTGATGGCACATACTACCATTAGTTGTGAATTAACTAGCTCCCTCTCACATAACACTACGTTGTCTTTGGCCATGCTTATGACTACTAGCCATAAAGGATTCATGATCATCAATGGATGAAGATGCAAAAGGCCTATCAATGATGGAGAAAATTTAGATATACACATGCATCTCCTTCTCTTAGGATTTTGCTACCTCCTTAAAGGCTGGCTATGGTGACAACAAGTAGAAGCTATTTCCCAAAGATGCAATATGGCAAGTAGTATCTAAAAAGATGCAAAAATGATAAGAGCAACATCAACTAACAGAGGTGATGATCATTGTACTAGTTTGAGTTCTCTAAGCACATTGGAGATTTGGGTGATTTTATCTTACCAAGGAGATCATGCTCTTTAGAAATGAGCTTTTTCATTTGCATCTATCTCATACGAGGATAGTATGGATATTTTAGGCATGGCTTGATGCACAATGTTTGCCCTTACTATGGTTAGAACCTTAGTTATAATAGTTATGTGTGAAGCAGTCTTTAGATGCCTCATGAAGTTGTATGCCTCATGAAGTATAGTTATGTAGGCAGTTTTTAGGTGTGACCTGAAGAGGTATCTATGGTGTCTATCTCATTTTTTATCATTCTTGATTCTCATGACCTATTTTATGATGGATATTCATGATGATATACGAGATATGATAGTTGGCCATGATTCTCTGTGTTTCTGTTTATTTTTAGTATATTCTCTGATTTATGTTTTTGATTTGTTGATTATTGTATTCCCATGTCTCTATTTAATTATTTTTTGAGTTTCCTAATGTGGTATTAGGTATTTTCCACACTATCTACAGCAATGAGATGTATTTTCTATTGAGACACAATAGTACTATTATGCATTTTGCATGGATTAAGAGTTGCAACACTTTGGCGATCTTGCCATTGTCATCCTAAACCTCTGGTTTCAAGCTCTATAAAAAAATCACATTGTTTTATGGGAAAAAAATGAATTTGATATATGGGGCTCAAAGGGTTTTCTGTGTGTATACCTTGTGATTGCTGAAGGTGCGAGTCTAGAGTAGAAGCACACAATTGAAAGCAAGAGCTATGAAGGAAGGGCAAGAGTAAGAGAGAGAGAGATACAAGATGTAGAAACTCCAATAGTCACCATGTGTGACTGGCCTTCCCTTTATTCAAATGTCACTAAAAGAATAAAGAATGAAGTAACAATGATGGGCGCTTGCCACTTGCAGTGCACAAGTGTGTGGTTATTGTCAGTGTAGTAATACACGAGTAGCTAGGCACAGGCCCCTTTACCCCTAACAACCTCCCATTTAAAGGCGCATGTGCTCCTAGTAAGGAGAGAAAAAAAAGAGACAAAGTACAAATGTACATAAGTACAACATGATAAGGAAAGACATCATCTCATCCAATGTCTATCAACTTCCTAAGGAAGGAAAAATGCTCCGTTGAGAGACTTTTTATGAGTAGATTTGTAGGATTTTGGTTACTTGAGATCTTAACAAGGTTAATAGACTTGTCCTCAATGACCTCTCTAATGAAGTGGTAATACACCTCAATGTGTTTTGTATTCGCATGGAAGACCGGATTCTTAGTATAACTGGGTAGTACTCATAAAATTTGAATGTAGTGTAGTGACCACATCGGTAATACCAAGGTTTACCACCAAATGGCCTAACCAGAGAGCCTCCTTGCAAGCCTTAGTGGATAGAACATACTTGGACTTGGTAGTAGAGAGGGCTATGCATTTATGCACCCTGGACATCCAAGAAACAACACCTCCAGCAAAAATGAAGACATAGCCAGAGGTGGACTTTCCACTATTTGCATGTCTTACATAATTAGAGTATGTGTACCTCACGACTACTACATCTTGGCCACCATAATATATGCACATAGCTACTATGCCCTTTAGGTACCTCATGATAACCTTGACAATGTCCCAATGCCGTCTGCCATGTGTAGTTATATAGCATGCCACAACTCCCACTACAAATGCAATGTGAATGAGTGGCTATCATGGCATACATCAAACTACCCGCGGTAGATGCATAAGGGATCTTGGCCATCTTGACCTTCTACTCATCAGACTATGGACAATAAGCCTGACTAACTAACCTTCATATGAGAAGGTAGGGGACAACTAATAAGCTTATCATCCTGCATATGAAATCGCTCAAGGACTTTCTGGATATACTTCTTTTGTGATAGATAAAGAAGCCCTTAGAGAAATTGTGCATGATGTGCATTCCAAGAATGTGTGAGGCCTGTCCCATATCCTTCATCTCAAAGCTCTTCTTAAGTTGAGTTTTCAAGGCATCTAGCTCATCATGAGTGCTCCTAGCAATAAGCATATCATCCACATAGAGTACCAAAATCATACCATCATGAACCTTCTTCGTGTGTAAACATGGATCCATAGTACTACGACTATATCCATCTGAATGCATAAAAGCAACAAACTTGTGGTACCATTCCCTAAGTGCCTGCTTAAGGCCATAAAGGCTCTTTATCAACTTGCACACTAGGTGTTTCTTGCCTTTTTCTTTAAAGCCCTTAGGCTACTACATATAGATCTCATCATCCAAGTCCCCATGTAAAAAAACCATCTTTACATCCATATGGTAAAGGTCTAGATCTAGCTATAGCAACCAATGCTAGTGCCAAGCGTAGGTCATCATTTTGACCGTAGGAGAAAAGACTTCATCAAAGTCTATACTACATTTCTTCTTGAAACCCTTAGCTACTACCAGTCTGACTTTATAAGCAGGCTTGGGGTATCCAGGGATACTTTTCAGCTTGTATACCCACTTGCATGGTAGTGCCTTCTTGCCACTTGGCAAAGAAACCAAATCCCACATATGGTTAGCCTATAAGGAGTTAGAGTCCAATTGCATAGCCTTGTCCCATGAGTGACTATCATCTCAACGCATGGCCTCATCGTAAGAGAGAGACTCATCTCCATCTGTCATCATAACATAATCCATGGAGGGCATAAAGCACTCAGTAGGCTAACGTCTAGCTCTAGTAGAGTGTCTCAAAGGATGCTGATTTGGCACAATAGTGGGGCTTGGGCCACAAGAGAATCAGCTATACTATAGGCTATCTAGAGGGCTGTACGAGAGCAAGAGGCTGCTCCTAAAAGATCACCTTGCATACCTCAACCACCTGCTCAAGTTGCTTATGCATCTTTTTCTCATGGAAAGCAACATCATGGATGATGTGGATAACCTTGCATGTGGATCCCATAGCTGATATCCCATCTCACTTACATCCCCATAACCAAGAAAGATGCATTTCACAGACTTAGGATCCAACTCATTGCATTTGTCCTTGGGAAATGGCAGAACACCTCACAACTAAAGATGTGTAAATGACATATGATGGAGGTTTTTCAATCTATACCTCCTTTGCAACTTGGCAATCAATAGCAATGCAAAGGGACCTATTAATCAACTGTATGACATTAGTAACTGCCTCAATCCAAAAGTGATGGGGTAAGCCTACTTGGCTAAGCAGACTGCAGACTCTCTCCTGAATCATCATGTTCATGCGTTTGGCAATACCATTTTGTGGAGGGGTGTAGGGGGTGGTCAACTGATGTTGAATACCCCTCTCATCACAAAACGGCTCAAAAGCTTTTGACATATACTCACCCCCATTATCTGACCTTACGCATTTTAGCCTATACCCAGATTGGTTCTACATAAGAGAAAGCCAACATTGAAAGGCAGACAAGACATCTAATTTCTGCTTAATAGGGAAAGCCTAGACCTTGTGTGAGTAATCATCAATCAATGTGACTAGCCTAGATACAAGCAAAGGATAGAGGGTACTAGACTTAGCACCACATAAAATAACAAGATTCCTACGGGTAATCTTCCAGGAGGAATCACCAAAAGAGACAATATAACTTGCATCATCCAAGGTGCCAACAAAGATAAGGCTCTTCATGAGAGCCAGTACATAATGTACATCATGAAGAATGAACATGATGCCTGAACCAAAACGCAATTGGACATCAGCAATACCAACTACCTCTAATGCTAGGTCAGTACCCAAATATACAGATCCAATCATACTACGATAGGGGCAAAATCACTCTCCACGAGGGATGACATAAAAGGAAGTCTCCGAATCTATCAACCAACACTAAGTATATCCTGACACATCATCACTCAGCTATTGTAAAGCATTCAAAGAAGAAGCTGCTAAGATAAGATCATCAGATATATCAGGCTCTGCACTACATTAATCTCCTCAATCTTGACACTAGACTTGCTAGGTACAATGATGTGATCGTTATTCTTGTCTTGTATTTTACCCTTTCCCTTTTCATTGCACTTGTCTTCATGCATTTTATGGCATTGTGGCCAAATATTACTCCCTTTTTTACAATAATGACAAGTAAGACCGGACTTATGGCCATAGGACTTATTGCGAGATTGTCCACATATCCTAGACTAAGACTTGTGAGAGTCTCTACCACGGCCATTTCCATCCTATCGGCCTCTCATAGTCAATGCATGGGACATACGTAAAGTATCCACATTCTTCATTCACTGTTTGATGCATGTATCAAGAGAGCATAATGCATAATGGAATTTATTGTTTATTGTCCAAACTAGAATAGTTCTATTTTGTGTGAAACAAAGGATAGAAAACTACATAAAATCAACTTTGTGAGTGCCTAGATTTCTAGATCTTGTCACGCTATTTGTTTTTAACTATAAAACACCTAAATCTAATGCCATATACAAAAGTTATGGCCAAAATACAACAGTGTTATCAAGTTGCCATAATTATCTATGACTTCTATAGCATGCTTCTGTATCCACTCAAAAATGAATAAAATGGCTCCTCCTTAACTCAACAAGCACTCAACAAGGCTCAACTAAGCCTTACAAAGCTCCTCAATAAGCATGAACCAAGCTAGAATAAGCTTTAAGAAGGAAAGACTCAAGGCATATCTCGAGAGAAAGAAACAATGGTTGCCATGAAACCTTGAGTTGAAGATTTGAATCTTGGCTAAAGTAAAGGATGAAGAAGCTCCTTGAATGGTTGGCTCTGATACTAGTTAAGGGAGTGAGTCCAGAGTGGAAACACATGAGTGACAATTGTGCGCAATGCAACAGTTGACACTCAAACTCATAAAATGTGGACATCTGAGGCTGTGAAATCACATGCGGCGCACAAAATGGAAAAGTTTTCTTGGTAGCTTGTTAAGGAATAGGGTAAGCTGATTACTAGAGGACTTAGAAGTCCCAGTGGTTGAGAAATCAATGATGAGGAGATGCCAATACTTAGCCAACTTGACTCTCAAGTCATCCTTGTTTGTGATTTTAAAGTTTTGGAACTCATGATAAAAATTGATGCAATGGGCCTATGCCAAGCTGCATAATGATTAGTCAAGTGTGCCCAATCTCGGATGCTAAGTTGAAATGCTGAAGCTGAGAGTGAAACTCAGGCAATAAGCCATGCATAAACTCTCGACAATAGCAGGAGTGTTACTAGCCTTTCATGAGTGGACAACCTCGTATGGAACAAGTGCGAGATCAGGTTGGGGTTCTAACCCCTACACTAAATCCCATGGATTCTAAGAGTCTAAGACAAGCCTTATCAAGTTTGACCAAGTGGTGTAATTTGACCCGTTGAAACGAGTCTTGTCATTAAAAGCATGCTTGGCAGATGAGGAGCTCAAACCATGAGGTGCCTGCGAAGATGGATAAGGGGGATAAGATGGAGGATAAGATGGTGGTGGTGATGGTGGAGAGGGAGGAGGAGGGGGTAAAGGTGGATAGGCAAAAATAGGAAATTGATATCTCATGAGTGCCGATTGCTATGGAGATACTGAAATGGACATAGGTCCATATGATACTGTAGGTGGAGGTGGAGGGGCTGGGACACGATAACCCTATCCAAATATCAGCTTGGGGCACAACATAATGATCAGATGGTCCACTAGGTGGAGGCACTAGGACACGATAGCCTTGTCCAAATGCCAGTTGGGGCACAACATAATGACCAGATGGTCCACTAAGTAATGCCATAGAGGAAAACTATGATACCAAATGATCCACAGTCATGTATGTCTGGGATGCACTCCTAGAGGGATAACTCAAAAGTGTGTGTGTGGTAGGTTGAGCCTCCATCATGGGTTCACCACCCAAAAACAGGCATGTAGAGGTCCTAAAGGCTATGCATAAATGTGCCAAATCCCTAGATGAGGTGTGTGGTGGATAATGAGGTGCACTTAATGGAACTGGAAAGGAAGGTGCAGTGGAAGATGAGGGAGGGATGGGTGGGAGCCCAAATGGATTTGTGATGGATGTTGTTGGGGGAAACATGATTGGTTCCTTTTGTCCATTAAATGCATTACATGAAGATGCACCTACTCCAAATTGACCATGAGAAATACAATTATTTGAAGAAAAAGGAAGGGACGGAATACTTATAAGTTTTAGCTTTTTACAAGGAACACATGTCTTTCTCATTATTCAAAAGCCAAAGGTTGTTTTGACGAGTCCCTTCTTGACGAGCATCCCCCAATTTAATAGAAAATACAGAATCAGTTTGGCATAGAATATGAAATAATAGGATTCATACCTAGAATTGGAGAAAAGATGTATTATGGAAGTGATGTGTAATTCGAGACAAGTTCCACTTGCAAATGGGCAGTCTGTAGTGAAGATTTTGAAGCACCAAATCTAAAGGAGAAAACTTAGGCTTACCTTCAACCTCCTAATGAGCCCTATGCATTGTTAGAAGATAGGCATAGGAACCCACTGTAAGCAAGGGTGCATGAGGGCACATGGGTGTGAATAGCCTTAGGGGCAGGGGAAACCCTAACCCTAGCTTGGTAGAGGCTATATAAACAGCCTATGGGTCACTATCAAGAGTGGGAGAGTGTGTACCCAAGTTGTACTTGTAAGCAACTTAGTAAGCAAGATGTTGTTCTTGTACTTTGAGCTCTCTCCTTCCTCTTGTGCACACATTCCAATGCTACAACTCTGCTTTCTAACATGGTATCAGATCCTCCTCTGATCCTCTCAGCTTCCCCAAACCCCGGCTCTACTAAGTGCATAAGACAATTTCCATCTCACTCATTTTAGACCTTCAAACTCCATAGCCAGCCAGACCCCCTGACCTTGGAGGAGCTGGTGTGGGCAATAGAAGAGGTTTCAACCTCTAGTTTCTTCTGGAGATCTTCTTCTTAGCTCAGGAAGACTCAGCCTAGCACCTCAGACATTGGGATTAGGCAACATGGTGGACAACATTGCAAAATCGCAGAAAGAGGCGCAGATCTGTAGGTGAGACATTGCATGCTGCTGAGTGTGCTGACAAGGGTGCATTGAAGGCAGCCACCATAGGGCTTTTGTAGCCCCTGTAGTGGGCCATCTAGTCCTAAGAGGGCTATAGAAAATTCCACCTTTGCTGGCTGTTACAAGCCAAACCCTAACTATCAGTCATTGGCAGCCATAGCTAGGAGCTTCAAGCTTCTTCCATCTTCAACTTTTTTCAATGTTTGGTCATCAATAGTGATTTTAATCATTGAACCAACTATTCTAGAGTGAGTTATTAATCTGGAAACTTCATTTCAGAGGTTCCTCTACTCAAAGGGTCATCATTCAACTCATTGAGATCGACATTTAATCATCTCTAGCAACATGGGCTATAGATGAGTGCTTGTAAGCACTAAGGCACATTGCTTAATCATCATTGTTGCTAATACTTACATAATTTGAATATTTTTCATCAAGAAATACCTTGCTTCAAGTTGTAAGGCTATGTGTACAACTATAAACACATAGACCATCATACACTAGAAGTGTATTGCATATCTTGAGTGATTTATTCTTAAGTGTATTGGTCAATGAAATTAGAGGGATGAGTGTCATTGTACTCTCCTTAGAATCATCAGCACAACAAGCATTGAAATCATAGACCGTCCTTGTCCAACACAAGGGTCATCTACTACTGAGCCATACCACAAGGAGGAGCCCGAAGTCCAGTCTAGGTTCAAGTCATTGAAGTTTAAAAAGACCATTAAACCTCGGAAGAAGATTGCTCCTGAGAAAGGACCATCAAAGTCATATTTTGAAATATTACATATGTACGATTTTCAACCCTTCTCCTCATTACAACTTTGAATTGCTTCCACATTTAGTGGCAAATTTGTAAGGGACTAGACACTACCCTTGTTCTAACTTCCCAATGGCCACAACATATGCTGATGTCCGTCCTCAAATTCAAAAATTTGATTGCAAAGATTTCCACCCAGGGATGTGGAACCCCAAGAGGAACACCAAGGAAAAGAGGATTCTACTGCAATAAAATCTATCTTGTAACATCAACAAGCTTTATTTCATTCTTTTGATGACCAAAACAAAGAAAATAGCAAATCTTCACACAACATCATAGTAGATATCTCCCATGGATTTGATAGAATTAACCATAATCTTCAACTTCTTCATAAAATCCATCAATAGAACAAGGAACATAAAAGAATACACCATTTTTGAATGGAAATCGATCACATAGTATTCATCTTTAATGTCTTTATAGTTTTCTCTCTCAATCTCTCATATACAGTTACACTGTTTTGATAGAATTGACTATCTCTGGCTCTCTCTCTCTCTCTCTCTCTCTCAATAGTACATCATCTCCTCACTACAATGCTAAATATTGACTCTCAATAATCCTTCTTAGGTCGTGGATGCACCTCCCAAGAGGTATGTCTGATGTGAAGAGGCACCAGAGCCACTACAATGTCTCTTTACTGCTCACTACTATCACTGTCACTCCAATCTTCTCTTCGGTCTTCAACAGGTGCTTCTTCCATTTGTTTTAGCTCTTTTGAACTTAGATTAATCCTTTCCAAAAGTTAGAAAACTTTCCCAAAGTCACGCATACATTCTACAAAACACTTATAGAAGATCTACAAAATAGTACAGAACAAGAACAGAGCAGATACAGAGGCTTTATAGAAGGTTTACAGAGGGTTATAGAAGGTTATCAGAGAACAGTAAATCCTCATGACTCATACTAAAACCATTCCAAACTATAAAAAACTATTCAATAAATCTTTAAAAGATTTAAACCTTCATCAATCATCAATCCATGCTTCATACAGAAGAAAATTAGAACAAAACAGAAGCTATACAGAACCAATAAGAACCTCAACAGAACCTATTAGAACATCACAGAGCTTCATATCTCCACTAAGAATCATCATGAACTTCTAAAACATAATCAATATCATCCAAAACACTCTCAAACACTTCCATTAACAACCATACATCACTCTAAATCCATAAAAAATCAATCATTCAGACCTCAAAAACAACAAAAATCAGTCAAAAATTCAGTCTTTTTCCACTCTCAACATATCTCCACACTTAGAAAGGAAGCGTCCTCGTGACCTAAGGAAAAGAAGAATATAAGTTCACTAAAGAGCTCAATTTTATCTTATGTAGTATCTTCAATAATTTTGCCAAACCACGACCCCAACTTATCACTTGTATCTCTAGAAAAGAATACTTCTAAAGGAAAACTTCGTTATTCATTAACACACAATTGAAAGTCATAAAAAATTTGTAAAGGATATAAGAGGTTCTTCTTCAACGTTCCATCATAGGCTTTCCATCTACATCACCATCAATAGTTGAAAAGAGAGCTCTTGAACAAATTATTCAATCACATGATCTCATCACATACGAATTATTACAACACACACTCCCAACATCACAAACACAACTATCTGAATGACACCTCCAAAAAGAGATACTGTTGGGAATCAATGTTCACATTGACATTCATACAAAGCTTTGGAATGGCCTTTTGATCGTTATTGGAATGCCTATGCATATATGCTAGGTACCAAGCAAAATGGGCTGTCAATCTCATTGAAGGATCTAGAGATTGTGAATATTGGTGAGAAAAATGGAGGTAATTCTAGTATGCTTGACTAGCAGTTGTCCAGTCCCCTGCAATTAATGGCCAATTAATCTGTGGTCCTGTGAGAGAATCAGTTGAGCTCCATCCTCTTCTTCTTGGAATTTGCTGATCAAATCCCTCGTACCCACTAACCTACTGAGGGGGTTGAGAAATAGAAGTGGCAGGAGATAGAAGTGGAATAAGTAAAAGAGGATGAAGAGATGGATAGGAAAATCATAAAATGAGGAATAAGCTAAAGAAGGAGTGGTTGAAAATTTAAGCGAATTAGTTAGGAAAGGTGTCAATTGATAAGCAGGAAAAGTAGAAGGTATATGGATAGATGGAGAAGGACATGGTGGAGAAGGGGAAAAAACTCGATCTTCGATGAAAGAACAATAGGTAAAGATGGGAATTTGAGAAAAACCCTGAGGTTGGAAAAGGAGAGGTAAGATAGCTGCTGAGTTGGTTTGATAAAGGGAAAGATAACTATCGTAGTGATGGGCCATTTGTTGATAGTACAACAGGCTAGGAACAGAGGGACCTAAAACAGATTGTCTATGGTAGGCATCAAAGAAGGATGAATCAAATGGATGGTTCTTGGAAAGATAAGCTAGGAGATCCACCCTCAGTTGGTTAGTGCTCTGCACATAAGTAGAAGCTGTATTCTGGCGTTGGTTCAGGACCATAGAATCAATCATTGAATGCCATGAAGTGTTAGGGCAAGTAGCCACTTTAGAAGAATAACATTGGAACATATCATCTATCCTCAACTCCAAATAGTTGATATATAAGGTATCTTGTAAAACCACATTCCCCACATACCAAGCCAGATCTACATCATCTGAAATCAACAGATCACCTCATAGATACATGTAAGATAGCAACATGGTATCAGTCGTCACAGAATCTTCAAAGACCATACTGACAACTTCTGTCAGCAAATCAGAAGACCAAGCTCCACTCCAACCATCCTTTGGAAGAGGAAGATCCATCGTTGAAAGCTTCATATAGAAGGCCAACTTCTGGACTAATAGTGGACAAAAAAGGAATGGTCCAGAGGAACATACTCCTGAAAGTGCTCAAATGTAGACCATAACAAATCCATCCTGGACTGCAATCTTTCCACTTTATCTTGGAACAATGGACATAATGTGGCCCGCCTTTGGAGAATGGCCAAGTCCTGCTAAGAGATAGAAGGAATCATAGGAACATTGAGGCTTGGAGGAATGGACAGTGACTGTGCTAGCTGATCTTGCAACTGCTTAATCTGGGAAGCTTGTGATTCCAATGTATTATGAGCAGTCTGCAAAGTTGAAAGTTTTGCATCTAAAAGAGTCTGAAACTCTTGAGCTTCTTTGGACATTTTGTCTTTCTCCTTCGAAACTCTAGTGACCTCTGACTGAGCTTCTGCTAACTGAATCTTCAAAGAAGATATTTCTTCTCTCTGGGTCTCAAGCATTTGGGTCTGCTGTTCCATCTACTTAAACAGATCAGAAAGAGTGGTCTGCTGTTCCATCTACTTAAACAGATCAGCAAGTCCTACTGAGAGATAGAAGGAATCATAGGAACATTGGAGCTTGGAGGAATGGACCGTGACTGTGCCAGTTGATCTTGCAACTGCTTAATTTGGGAAGCATGTGATTCCAATGTATTATGAGCAGTCTACAAAGCTGACAGTTTCACATCTAAAAGAGTCTGAAACTCTTGAGCTTCTTTGGACATTTTCTCTTTCTCCTTCGAAACTCTAGTGACATCTGACTGTGCTTCTGCTAACTAAATCTTCAAAGAAGATATTTTTTCTCTCTGGGTCTCAAGCATTTAGGTCTATTGTTCCATCTGCTTAAACAGATCAGTAAGAGTGTCTTTAGCAAAGGCTAAATCTGTGGTTGCCTTATGCAACTGGTCTTTGAATTGCATCAATTCTTCATAGAAAGAAGCATATAACTGTCGAACACAAGCTATCACTGAGAGTTCAATCGAACTCTGAATGTCATTACAAAGGAAAGGAATGGCATCTCCTGACACTAAATTGTTCAGCGAAGGAACTGATATTTCCAAAGAACCCTCTTGATGTGCCCTGAATAAATTGTTGCATGTGGGGTAGGTAGGGAGGTCACTTCCAGAGGTAGCAGGAACTGTGACTGAAGGAATGACTGGGGGAGTTTTCTCTACCACATGCTTCAAGCACTTCCACTGAATGACCAATGGAGGAGGGGAATCAAGATCTTCTATGTCAATAGGTTCTGACTCTTCTGAAGGTAGAGGGGCAGGAACTGGATCAGATGGAGGAGGAGGTAGCACACCCTTCTTAAGGCCTGAGTATGTCCGTAACTAACCAATTGACCACCCCAAACAACCCACATTCTAGAAAAAATTCGGTATGACCTCTACACATATGCGACCAAAAACTTCATGCGATGCAACAAGCAAGCACCCAAGACCTCGTATTAGGCAAAAAAGAAAAAAAAAACTACAAACCGTACCTGTAATCGTATCACACAAGCAAACCATTATACCATAAAATACCTAATCAGGACCTAACCATAACTTTGATCAATAATTTTAACTTAAAGGACTATACGTGCCCATCCCACGAAGTGTGTTTATTAAAAAGGGAAAAAAGTGCAGTGAGGGGAATGATTTTAATGAAGGGTTCATTTTAAGAAATTATTAATAATGGGTGAAATTTTATTAGGTTATAAACCTTATAAAATAAACGACGGTTCATTCTTAAAAATTTAATTACAATTTATTAAGGTGAAGTAGTGCTTAAATGAAACCCGGAATGTGATACCCAAACTAAGATCTCTAAATGCAAATTCATTAATTAGAAATTAATGGTGATGTGGAGCATTTTTTTTACTAGGGCGTACTTTTTTGTGACGTCTGGTTTATTTTTAATTAAAAATTAAAGTGCCTCTGAAGCGCACGTAGCGTGTGCAAAGTGAACGGTGAGTTGATGTTAAGTTATTAGAAAAATGTGTGTCTAGCATGAGCACGCATGAAAAAGTGGATGAATATAGTTCATTTTAATAATTAACTGTGGTTAAGGGATGACCAAAATAAATAAAGCACAAAAAATAGATACCTGGTAGGGGTGTTTATGCAAGAGACTATTGAAGGCGCAATGAGTAGTCCCAAATGCAAGAAATCCAATCAAATAAGCAAAAACCACTTGATTGGAAAAAATAAAGCACCTTAGTGTGTTTGTTTTAGTTTTATTTTTGATTATTACATTTTTTTCTTCTCTTTTTTTTAAATATTTTTTTAAAATTGTAATTTAGGTGTGTCTGTATTTTGTATATTGTGTGTTTTTTTCTTGTCGTTCTTTTTCTTCCTTGTTTTAATGATTAAAACGGGATATAGGACACATGATATGTTGTGAAGTGTAAGGGTGGAATTTCAGCAATCCAACAAGTGTCAACAATGTGTTTGAATTTTTCCATGATTTTTCAGTTGATTTTTGGAATTTAAAATGAATTTTCATGAGGTGAGGTATTAAATTTAGGGTTTTGGTTTCAAAGAATACTTTGGCCATTTATGGAAGCATTTTCAATTGATAAATTATTGGCAAAAGGGAAAAGGGGGTTTGTGAAATTTGTTGAATTTTTTTGGAAATATTTTTGATTTTTTACTAATTTTTAATGAATTTTGCTCATTTTGCATGTATTTTTGAAGAAATTTTGAAGTTTTGAAATTTTTGCAATTTATTTTCTTGAATTCCCACATTAGAAAATCATGCAAAGGATTTTAGCAATGTTGAAAAATTTGTAGGATTTTTTTTGTAATCTATTTGGATTTTAAATAAAATTTAATGAAATTTTGAAGTTTTTTTTGTGTTTTACGTTTATTTTTATGTGTTTTTATGTGTTTTTCGAGGTTTGAAATTAAAAGTCGGTACCTGAGCTGCGTGTGAACAGTTGAGGATGACTGCGCGTGATTGGTGCACTGCAACTCACCATTTCACAGATAAGTCGGAGGTGCGTCGTCGCGCGTGAACGCCCGCTAGCCACGCCCATACACACGCACACCGAGAGAGGCTGCATGGCGTGGAAACAGGGGAGGGAGAGGGGAGTTTGTTTGGCGGGTGGAGAAGGTGGTGGGTGGGAAGGGGGGCTAGGGGTTAGGTGGGGGTGGGGAAAATAGAGGAAAGGGGGGTGAAAGTAGCAGTGGGGGAAATGGAGGGGGGGGGGGGGTAAAATATGGGTGGGGGGGGTTTAAAAAAAGGTGAGGGGGGGTAAGAATGGGGGGTAGGGTTAAATGGGTTTGGGGAAGGGTTAAAGGAGGGGGGGGGGGGATAGGGTGAAAGAGGTGGGCAGGGCGGGCAAAGGAAGGGGACGGGCGGGCAAGAAGGGTGGGGGGGCCCAAGGAAGGAGACGAGCAGGTGGAAGGTGGGGGGGGCCCAAGAAGGAGGTGGGCGGGTGGAAGGTGGGGGGGGGGGGGGGGCAAGGAAGGAGGGCATGGAGGCGCTGAGGAGGTGGGAGGGTGGAAGGGACGCCACAGAGGAGGAGGGCCGAGGAGGCGAGGAGGGCCGAAGGAGGAGGTGGGAAGGGTGCGGAGGGTCGAAGGAGGAGGTGGGAAGCGAGAAGGGTTGAAGGAGGAGGTGGAAGGCAAGGATGGTGGAAGGCGAGGAGGGCCAAAGGAGGAGGTGGGAAGCGAGGAGGGTCGAAGGAGGAGGTGGGAGGCAAGGAGGGTGGAAGGCGAGGAGGGCCGAAAGAGGAGGTGGGAAGGTCGCGAGGGTCGAAGCAGGAGGTGGGAGGCAAGGAGGGTGTAAGGCGAGGATGATGGAGGTCATAAAGAAGGGCCGTGTGAGGGATAACGAGGAGGAGGGCGAGGAAGGAACGGGACGCAGGCGCGAGGGAAACACAGGTAAGACCGTTTTTTTTTTTTTTTTGGTGAATGGTGAATTTTGGTTTTTTTTTTGGTTTTTTTTTTTTCCTGTTCTTTTCCTCCCTTTTGTGTTTCTGTGTATTTGTGTGGTCTCTATGTTTGCTATTTTTTTTCTTTTTTTCTTTTTTTTCTTTTTTTTGGGCTTTTTTGTTAAATATTGTTTGTTTTTTTATAAAAATGTTTGTTGTTGTTTTTTATTTCTATTTTTCTTGGTTTTCTGTTTCTTTTATTTGTGGTTGGCTTTTGTTTGGGTTTTTTTTGTTTGTTTGTTTTTTTAAAAAATTTTTGGTTAAAAAAAGATTTTAATAATTTTTGTTTTCAATGATTAAGATGGTGTTTGTTGTTGGTTTTTGGTTTGTGTTTTTTTTTTTGGTTTTTAAAATTTTTTTTGGGGTAAATTTAAATTTAAATGTGGTTTGTTTATTAAAAGTAAGCGCACCCTCGTTCCGCGCGCATGCGCGGAGCGGGAGTAAAAAAATTTGCATCGCAGGATCAGACGGGGCACATACGGCGATACGCAAGCCACAGATGCCACGGGGGGGGTCCCAAGGCGCGTAAAATAAAAAACAGACGCGTTTACGCGCGTGACACGAGAAACGGGGCCATATGGCAAAAAGGAAGAAAAATTAATAAAACCCAAACCGTACGTCGGATCGAAAAATCATAAAAATAAAAAATATGCCGCATACTAGGGGAAGATGATCGAAAAATGAGACACTGGTTCCGGGGCAAGATCAGGGTGTTCACATGGGAAAAACACAAGAAACAGACCCAAAAACACATACGTGTATATATATTGGAAAATCCGCATGTCAAAACGAAGTGTGGAAATAAGGAAAAATGTGCAAAATAATGTGTCCAACATTTCGACCAAGATAGGACACGTTTACATGAAAAAAACCCAAAAATCATACAAAAAAATGGACTCAAAAATTAATATGGAATGATCCGTGCACCGGAATAGAGGACAATAAAAAGGAAAAATGTCCAAAAGAAAGGGATTCATAGGGGTGGCATATCAAAACTCAGTTTGGGGGAAATTGGGAGGGGTTCATATGGAAAAAACACAAAAAACGCACCCGAAAACACTCAGAAAAATTAATAACTAAAAATCCAACAGTCGAAGAGGGGGAGGAAAAAGGAAAAAGTGGAGGAAAGGTTGGCCAGACATGGCTGTCAAATTAAACTGGAATTCCAGTGAAAATAGGTCATGTTCACATGGAAAAATGTGAAAAATGGACACGAAAAGGGCTCGAAAACTCGCAAAAATTAATAACGGATGAACCGTGCATCATAATGATAGAGAATAAAAATAAAAAATTTCAAAGAGAATGGGTAGGGCAGGGTTGGCACATCAGATTAGTGTTCTAAAGCAATAAAAGATGCGTTCACATGGAAAACTGTCTAATTTACGAGAATTGCTTCAAAAATTAATAACTTTAGAACTGTCTGTCGGAACAGGGGTTGGTAAAAAGGAAAAATGGATAGTTCAAAGGGACGAACAGGGCTGTAAGGTTGGACGTGAGTCTCAGTGAACATATGATGCATTCACATGGAAAAATTGCAAAACAAAGAATAAAGGCAAACGATCAAGGAACAACTCCGAGGACAGGGTGAAATAGAACGGAAGAGTGGGGAAGGGACGCTGTCAGGGTAAAATGAAGTCATGGCGTAGACGCATGATCATAGCAGGGTATATGCATGGAGGTATGCAACGTAGACGCGCACGAACACGTCGCCACACTTAAAACCTTAGCAGGAAGGGTAAACCAAGCATCAAAGACCTAATACCACACATCAGACCAACCATGAACATCCCCACACTTAAGACATGACCGTCACTGAGAAATAGAAGGTATAGGGTTAGAAGAATTTGGCCCATATTGCCAAGGAGTAATGTCGACTATCGAGGTTGCATCTTGTATCGTTGTCGGCTATAGGAGGTACCAAGTTGTCTTCACAGCACATGTCCAACATTCTTCATGGCAGGGACTATGCGGCAGCACCCAGGGAGGGATCTAGTTGAAGAAATCGTAGGAAATTCGTCGATGATGAGGGATATTGCACTCAACTCACGATCACTTAAATGGAATGAAAGAATAGGCACTCGCCCCATTACTAACATCACTCGAGTGAATAATAATGAAAACCCAGAGCTCACACCCAGTTTAGGAATCGACAAGGGAATGGTGTAGGAGGAGTATGCCAGGGTGCACAATTGATGGTACGTCAGTGCGTCCAACCCCGTTTGGCATAGGTGCAAGCAGAAAGGCCAGGGAGCCTTGTAATGTAGTGTACAAAACAGAGTGACATGTCCTGTACTGATGGCAGAGACCCATCTCGTGGGTGCATAAGAAAACATAAACGTACCTGACTCCAATGGTCATAACATTCCTCAATCCTCACCTCTCAATAATTGATTGAAGAAACACCAGTCACACTCAGCCCACCCTCTGTCTCACTCTCTATTGAAAGATATAGAGGGCAGCCCATTCCTGAACCCCATTAATGTAATCCTCACCGTCGCTTGTGCAGCGCTTATATACCTTGTGCACTTTTGATGGTGCGACTATGCATCCCACCCTGTGTCGGCATACCGTGCAAGAAGGAAGACCAGGGAGCCTTATGGTGCAGTGCACATGAACAGATCATGCGTTGTGCATTGAGAGGCCCATCTCGTGTGTGCAACACTCCATTCACATATCTCACCTCATTTGATTTGAAGGGAAAGACTGGTCACTCACTCCACCCTCTGTCTTACGCTCTGTTAGATACAGAGGGCAGCCCATACTCACGTCCCCATCCTGTTAGGATGAAAGCTCACATCACTCAAGGGGTTTGTGATAAAGATCATGTCGGCGTTGTCATCAGGATCTTTAAGACGAGGCGTACCTAGGGAGGCAGCCTACAAATCTCATACTTCAATGATTTATAAGAAAGATCGTCTGTTAAGAAGGGCAGACGGACTGATATTGCAGAGACATCGCACCAAGGGAGGTGGCTTCAAATTACTTGCTAAAAAGGTTCTGCTGGTGAGTCAGCTATCCTGAACTGTGGGGTGTTACCACCTTTTCCACAGTCAGCTTCTCGCCCAAGGGTGTTTCCACCTTTTCTTAGAACGAGGCCCTGTTATGATAGGGAATTTCTTCATTTTCTCCCATAACAATTTGTTTTTTTTTTCTTTTCTCTTATTTTTGTTTCTTTGTTTTTTTTTCCCGTTAAGAAAGAGAATGGTAGAAATACCATGTGTCAAGACCATCCTCGCCACTGTTGTTGGATCAGACGAGAAGAGAACAAGGTCGGGTTGAGAGGTATCTGCGAGGGGTTAGCAGAACGAGACCGCCTCATGAGGAGAATCATAAGGGCTATCAAAAGCACACAGAGAAGGATAGTACGATGCCCAAAAGGGAGAGGGTATGTCAATTGTGATTGTCAAGATTCCCAGGGAGGGAAGTACTTCTTTAGACGATAGCCATCGATCAGAAAGGGATCATCAGAGGCATCAACGGTCTGCACACCTGAACAGAGCCATTAGGATTGATAGCAAGTACCTTGTATGGGCCCATCCACCGTTGCTGAAGCTTGCCAAGAAACTTGCCAAATCTCGAATCATAAGCTAGGACAAGATCACCTTCTTTGAACTCCTTGTGCTTGATGAAACTGTCATGATAGGCTTTGCATCGCGCTTGAGTGGTTTCCATGCACTATAGGGCCATCCGCCGTATCTCATCCAAGCATTCCAAGTGTAGGAGGCGACGTTGCAGTGACTCATCATCTCCCAAGCTTTCTTTAACTGCCACTCGCAAAGAGGGCAATTCCAGCTTAATAGGGAAGACGGCTTTTGTACCATACACTAGAAGGAAAGGGGTTTGTCTTGTAGTTGCCTTATAGGAGATTCTGTATGCCCAGAGGGCCTCTGTAAGTCAATTGTCCCAGTTGCGACGATGTGCGGCAATCGTTTTTGTCAGGATCGAACAGAGGATGCAATTGGTGACTTCAACTTGGCTATTGGCTTTGGGGTAGTAAGGAGTAGACTTGCGATGGCGGATCTTATACAGCTCCATCAGCTCCTCCATGATTTTGTTAAGAAAATGAGTACCTCTGTCACTTACTAGCTCAAGGGGACTGCCAAAATGGGTGATAATATTCTTGTACATGAACAAGACTACGCTGTTACCATCATCCCGCTTTAGGGATTTAGCTTCACACCACTTTGTGACATAATCCGTACATATTAAGATGTATCTGTTCTGCTTCCGTTTGGTGGGTGGATCAATGGGACCCATAAAATCAATCCCCACTTCTCAAACGGCTTTAGGGGAAGAATAGGTTGCAGTGGCATGGCACTTATTTTGATGGGTTTCCCCATTCGGTGTTTGCTACTCTTGTAACCACTCTTACCAACATTCTAGATCCTACATTGGCAAGTACCATCCAATCCTGTTTGGATGAAGAAAAGAGGAACCACAAAGAAGGCAGCAAAACAGTCAGGCATCTTCAACTTCCCGCCCGTGATCAAGTATTGGTACATACAGTTCTCACTAGATGTTCTTCTGTAAGAAAAAAGGACATCTTGTAAACAACTGTTGGAAGAAGTATCCCGAGAAAATGAAATGTAACAAATGCAAGAAGATAGGGCATATCACTAGTAAATGCCCCAACACTCCTGATGTACCTAAAGAATTGGTGGCCAATTATGCCTCCAATTCATCTGAAGATCGACTTTTTTGAGTCTTTAAACCATCTACCTAAAAACACTCTTGTAGCCTGATTTATAAAGGCATCCCGATTGTTTAAGGCGGGGGACATCTTACATGCCTTGTAATCCAATGCCACCCTAGCATTGAGGGGGGGTGTTAGAAGATAGGCATAGGAACTCACTGTAAGCAAGGGTGCATGAGGGTAGATGGGTGTGAATAGCCTTAGGGGTAGGGGAAACCCTAACCCTAGCTTGGCAAAGGCTATATAAACAGCCTGTGGGTCACTATCAAGAGTGGGAGAGTGTGTACCCAAGTTGTACTTGTAAGCAACTTAGTAAGCAAGATGTTGTTCTTGTACTTTGAGCTCTCTCCTTCCTCTTGTGCACACATTCCAATGCTGCAATTCTGCTTTCTAAGATGCATAAGGATGAGATCATGCTTAGTAGCAAAAATCTAATATGGTCTATGGACTCCATGCTAGTCTGATAGTTTTTCGCCCATGTCAAATCAGGCAAAAGCAAGTGGAAGGAGGCCCACTCTTGATAGTTTCTATCCATATTTGGATATGGAGACTAGAGCAATGTTGTGAATGTGTTTGAAGTCAATTGACACTTTTGTTATTTTTTCTTTTGTAGATGATATTTTTGATCAAAGACCAAGGTTTCTTAGAGAGTGCCTAGCTTTGATACCATGTGAAGAAATGCTCTCAACCTAGAAAATACAAAACCAATTGTACGATAAAGCACTGTGATGACTGGTAAACACAGAACATAGTTAGGGATAGGGTGACTCAAAGATAGTGAACACCACAAATAATGAAGTAAATGCTATTGAATATACAATGCTCATGCAACAAACACACTATCTAGTGAACATTGAACCTCGAACTCTCGTATCTCTAGGATCAAGGTAGAGGTTATGAAGAGCTAGAGAGTGTGTCATACTCTGAACATAACTTAAAATGCAGCAAGGTATCCTCCATGTGTTGAACACAAGCAAACATAGCTAGGGAAGGTTGGATCTGATGTAGACAATAGTGTAGGAGAGAGAAAAACTAAAATCTGATGTAGACAATAGTGTAGGAGAGAGAAAAACTAAAACCGTAGGTACTCAAGGAGAGAGAAAATTGGGCGACAGTCGAAACCAGTAGACGACTGTGTAGAAGATGTATGCGATAGCTAGAGGGGAGAGAAACTTAGCAAACATAGACTATAGATGATGGTGGAAGTGTCTAGTAGATGGCATCAGGTCCATCTTATGGTAACAACAGTAGTAAACACAAGGATCTGGTAGTAGGTGATAGTTGTAGGGTGAAGGTGATAGTTGCAGGATGTGAGTGAAGGTTGGAATCAAGCACACCAAATGGTAGTAGATGGCTGGGGGGGGGGGAAGCTCTGACCATAACGTCCTCCATGAATGGGGTGTGGGCAACAAACATACAGCTCCCAAAACCTGCAAAAACGAGATTGAGAGTGGTGGGATGCATGCCTATTTATAAAAAGTTTGGGGCACCCAAATTAGGGTTGTGTATGTGGGACACAATAAATATTTAGGATCACATTTTTTTTAAAAATAAGATGGTTTCTTTATTAATTAAGAGTGTTTTGGGATTGTTCAAGTCAAGCTAATGCATTTTTAGCTCAACAAGGATGTGGCCACCATTGCGTATACCCACTAGTAGGGCTCTACCAATGAAATGGTTGACGAGGTCGTGAAGTAGTCCTAGATGGAGGTGAATGTGAAGTGTATGCGTAAAGTGAAATGGGATTGGTACTAGCAAACCAATTAGCTAATCCTTCAAGAGTAGTGAAATGTATAGGCTATTGGGGCTATTCACGTATCACATGTCCAGTAGTAGCCATTAGGGTAGATGGAGTGGATGGTGCAAAATGGGAGGCGTAGCCCCACTGGATTGGCCAACCAGAGTGGAGGGATTCTTAGTAGTCTACTATGGTTTTGTAGGTGGAAGACCCTGGGCCTTGGTATGACACTCCTAGTTCACATGGTCGTTAGTGTATGCTAAACCCTGGGCTTGATTGTGTAGTTGTGCATAATGCAAGAACTCGCATTCAAACTCGTAGAAGGTCGATAATCTAGGTAGTGAGATAATGTGCTAGATAAAATGGAAGTATTTGTTAGGGAGTTTATTCAAGAAGGATGTGACCTGCGTTTGACTTCAGGGAGCTAGTAGTGGCATGCTCGATGAGTAACTATTGATATTTTGCCAACTTGACTTTCAGGTCATCCCCTTTCTTAATGGAAAACTCTTGAAGCTCAAAATTGAGATTGGTGCATTGAGTGCTATCATGTGCTGTGGAGTGGTCAATGAGATGACTCCAACACATATGCGAGGGGGAAATGCTATACTAAGAGTGAAACTCAAGAAGCAACCCCTGCATTAACTCAACATTGATTGTGGCATTGCCAGCTCTCCATTGACGGATGAGATCAGGGTGAGCTAATCAAGGGCCCATCATAGGCTCTAGACCAATGAGAGGTCCCAAAGTCCGTGAGATTTAAGCACTTATTGCATAAAGTTCGACGAAATGTCGAAATTTGACTCATTAAAATGAGTCTTACACATGAGGGCCTTCTTAGTGCTAGGAGATGGATAAGGTGCGTAATGGGGATAGGGTGGCCTAGGCCATTTGCAACTGGGAGTAGTTTCCAATCCATGTTGACCCTTAGACTGACATTAATTAATTAATTAATGCTAGTCTCTAGTGTGACCATTGATGCTTATTAACTAAACAATTGTCCTAGGGTCAAAATTGACACCAATTGGTCCCCAAAACCCAGCAAGTATAACTTATCACAACTTTTACCTTTGACACCCATTGCATCCTCGAGCTCCTTGGCCTATTGCCATAACATAACTTCCATGTGCATCACATGTGCTAAATAACCTGCACATTTGATTAATAACTTAATCAAATGTTATCGACAAGATTAAATCATCTCAAAATTTCACATCCTCATGATATACTTTCCCCTTGAAATCCCTGCAACCATCCTTTATTGCACTACATTGTACCAAAGGAAAAGCATACTATATAGGAATTTCCACAAAGCATCAGAGTCACAACATTCACCATTGTTGTCCAACAATGCCATATGTCCCAAACCTGCTAAAAATTTCCAACCAGCATAAACATGATATAAGTTTGAAATATAGACAGAACTATTGCTAGAAACCCATTGGATGCATCCATAACTCACGTTTCTCAATTGTTTTGACTCCACAATCATAGTAAATCATATTCTTAGCATAAACCATGGCTGAAATTGTCAAAGGTATACTACCATGCTGTTGTCCATGGAACCAATTGTAAACCATTGAAAACTAAGCATATTTTGATCATAAACTAATCATTCACTGATCTGAGAATTGATCACAAACTATTGCAAATGTGATCCCAAAAATGATCACAAACTGATTGCAAAAACTAATAAGTAAAACTAATGCAAAACTGATCCCAAAAGTGACCATTAACACTTCTCAAACTGATAAAAAATTGAGTTGAAACTGATAAAAAAACTAATCTCAATATTGAGGCAAAAAACCATGCCCAATTGATTAGAACCAATCCCAAACTAATGCAAAAGTATAGTTTTAGTGCTTGCCTGATTGAAACTCATACTCATATGCATACATCTCACAATGACTAGTACACAAAGTATTGACCTCATGGTAGACATACAATCAACACAGTACCTTGCATGCATGTTGAATACATTGCAATGGACATCTTTCTTCTCTACTGCATCAACTACTGCCATGTCTATTTGTATTCCATTTACTACTATTATATGAAGACGAAGATGTCAAGATTTTTCTAGACTAGTTTTTACTTTGGCTACACCTTAATGTCTTGCATTGGCCTTAGTACATTGTGTGGTAATAAGTAGATATTTTGTTTTTCTTTCTGCTAAAACTTGATGTTTTGCATTGACTATGTAGTATGAGGATGTTATACAGCTCAGACCCCCTGTAGGATTCAATGATTCAACAATCTAAATGTGTTTTTTTTGTTTTTATTAGGTGTGCTGTTGGGAATTTGGGTTCATCCATGTTTGTAAGGCAGACAGAAATGCACTACATATGAGAGCTATCCAAAATTGGTGGAGTAGAAGTGCTACCTTCCCCTTGAGCATCATGCAATACTTCAGACCCTTGCTTTGCTAAACCTAATTGAGCCAAGTCGGCTCTAAAACTGAAAGGCATCATAGTGAAGTTGCAATAACTGAGGATGGTTTGCCAAGTCATCCTCTTCCATTCACTTTGCATTTATTGGTGAATTAATATTGAAGCTTCACCAAAAAGCACATTGAAATTTTACCTCTAACTTTACTTGCCTCAAACCTCCACTAGGTTGTAGGCCTTTCTTCCCCTTAAGCATTCCTATAATTCCAACTTAACTAATATGATCCAATTTGACTAGCCCCTTGTGTGTACTTGATATTTTAGGAGCACTAGATGCATTAGGAAACCTTCTTGTTTGCATAATTTGGACCATTGTGTGGGAGCTTTCACTCAACCGCCGAGACCCTCGGACCACTTATTGCTCAAGTGTTTCAAACTGAGCAGCCATGGCTACCTCTCACATAGCCGTCGCGCTATGCCTACCTTGTGGGTGTAGTGAGCTTACCTTGATGCTCAATCGAGTACCCTCCTCTTTTTTGCACCCGTGCAGCTCCACGATCCTTGAGGTGAACTCAAGCAACCTCAATCCCTCTCCCATGAGCTTCATCCCCCATAGCCACGTTCAAGACCAGAGGAGAGAAGAGGGGAGGAGAAGATGAAGAGGGAGAATGGGGAGCTTCTTCTTCAGGTTCCCTTGCCCTCCCACGATCACTCCCTCACACACTCTCACGCTCTCAGTCCCTCTCACAAGCACAAGCAAGGAGGCACGAAGGTGAGAAACAGGAGGAGAAGAAGGAGGCGCTGTTTGCCACACACGAGGATGCTCTTCCCATTTATCTTTTAACTTTATATACATGCCCTTAATTTCCATGGGTGGTTGTCCCCCTTTTTTACATGGCCGGCCATTAGCCTAGGCCCTTTTTCCCATTGTCCCTCTATCTTCCTAGATTCCTTTCCACCGCCCGTCTACATTTACAAATTGCACGGGTGAGAGCCCGACGCTCTTTTACAAGATTTCAGGGTGCGCCTTTATATTTTAAAATGCGCCCTCCTATTCCTACTTCAGTCGGGCTACTTCTTTTTGTTTTTTTCGCCTTTGCCTTGCGTCTTTCCCGCTTTCTTTTGCTTTCTTCATGTTGGGGTTAACATTACCCCCTTCCTAGACGAGTGCCAGTCCCATGGCTCTGCGGCGAGAAGTAGTGGGATAAAGGATGCTAGTGGTTGGTGTGACTGGCGGTTGGAGGACATTGAGGCTTGTGAATGAGGGGTGATGGGGTGTGATGACGATGCCCAAGAGAGATTCCAGTGTGCTTTAGGCTTGCTGACAATTGCGACATCTGTCTCGCTGTTCTGGCGCCCCTCTGGAACTGGTCGTCGTTTGAGTATCCGAAATGCTTGAAACAAGAAGCAGTCCCTTAGGAAGATGGTATCGGGGGGATTTAGTCTGGAGAAACCCTCCGGTGTTTGTCGTGAAAAGCAGTGGCATGGGCTGAAAAACCCTTGTCTGGGAGGAGAGGATCTTCGGTTTTGAGGTGAAAGTCTTTAGGCTTGTGGTGCTAATAAGCGATCCGTAGATCTTGATGTAGTGGGCATGGATCATCGGATGGTGAGGTTCCAAGATCTATGCCAATGGCAGCCCATCAGTGGGCGGATGGTTGTCAGCATGAAATTTGTGGAGCTACTGAAACCTTCTCAACGAAGCTCCTGAAGTTGCAGTAACAGGGTCATGTCGGACTTTTGGAAAAATTCCTCGTCATTGGAGGATGTAGTAGACAATCGCCTTCAGCCAAGCAGCCCGTTTTGGAAACATGAAGATAACCTGCAAGAAAAGTGGTGCCTTTCCTAGGGGGTGTGTCTGTCTCACTGTGCAGTGCATGGTGCCCATGCGAGAGGAACTGGGAGATGGGTCTAACCTTGGGCAAGCCCTTGGTAATGTCCCACACTTGAGGACCCAGTTTGTGCAGCTTCTGAGGTGCGATGCGAAGCTTAGGGTGACAGGTCCGAAAGTCCTGCCCTTGATGTGCCCTGAGCGTGAAGTGGGGGAGGGGCTAGAGAGGACTCTAGATGCAGTGAGTATGGTGCACCACGATAGTGAACGAAGGCAGCAAGCACTTTTCTTCTTTTTTTTTTGGTGAATGAGAGAGAGGGCATTGGGCGATGCATGGGGCACCCCTTTAGTCACGGGTGGTCGCAAGCATTGTGATAAAAATGCGCGACTTTGTAGGTATTCCTTTATACCGGCTCTAGCTCTTAGAGGAGTGGTGGACAAAAAGGGGTGATTACACCTTGCAAAACGGGTGTCACTCATATTTTCTAATAGTTCTAAGCAGAAGGCTGGGAGGAGAGTAGCGCGCATCATCAACCTCACCATGGCTCTACTATCTATTCCTAGGTTAAGATAAAAAAAGAGTGGAGGGAGATGGGCTTCCTCTGCGGCGGCAGGTTTCTGGAGTAGCAAGAATTTGAGAAGTAGAGGGTAATTACAAGTGGTTAAGAATGCTGGATCGGTGCAGGAGGAGAAATCTACATGGAAATGATTTATGGAGGGAAGTATATCTTCTGCCCTAAATGCTAAGCATTCCTTTGGGCTTCTAGCATTTACATTATAGATTCTCGGGAAGTCAAAATCCCCATGCAAATCTCTGTTGTAATCCACTCCATGCCTATGGGGGTAGGGCATGTAGATAGGATCATTGCGCTCTTCGGGGAGGGAGCTACAAAATGCGGTCCAGGCATCAAAATTGGTGTCCCAAATCCTCCTCCGCCATTTTGGCTGTGCCTGGTAGCCTTGGACGGATTTGGGAACCAGACCGACCTTGTCTTCCCAGTATTCTCGTGACTCTTGCCTCCACCTGGTTACTATTATGCTTCTCTCTTCCATCCATTTGTTTGCGAGTTCGTTAGCTAGATCTTTGATCTTGGCTACGACTCCTAGAGGTAGGGCCCGGTTTAGGGATCGTGGAAAAGCGAATGAGAGCTCGAATGGCCTTTTATGTAGCTCTCTCTGGCGCCATATGACCAACTCCTAGGGCCAATCTACCGAATGTGTATCATTTCGCAGTGGCATGGGCTCCTCAGGAAATTGTCATGGAAGTATGCGCGCTCGGCGTTGGGCCTCTTCTGCTAACTCCTGCCTCCTTCGCCTTGCTGCAATTATGCGTTCAGGTAGCTCGACGTCGGCAGGTTCCTCCTGTAGGATCTCTAGTTGAGGCGGACCCGGCATCCTTTGCGGCTCATCTTCCTCATCTTGCTCGAAGTCCGGCCCCTCTTCGGCATTTTGCGCTACCACAGGAGGAACAACTGGTGGTGGTGGCGGTGGCTGCTCTTGTTCCTGAAAACCTAACTCCTCAAGCTCCGCAGTGGAAAGGCCTGTACAGTGCAGGTAGTGGAACTGTTGCTCTTTAGTCATTCCTGTACTTGTTGGAAGCTCCCGCTCTTGAAGGCCGTATTGTAGTGCCCGGGTGCTTAGTTCCAACTTTCTTTTTACCTGTTCCACTGTATCATCGCCCTCGGCTTGCATCACGTGGAGCACCATGTTGAGAAAGGCCTGTCGCTGGGTCTTAGTGTTATCTCTGCAGCCTCAACCCTAGCCTCGACCAGCATTCTTTCACACTCTGCCACTGCAAGCCGTTCTGTTAAATCCCTCACCCTGTCAAAGTTCTTTCTTTCCCACTCCATGGCTCTCTCCTCCATCTTTTGCCTTTGTTCCTCTAGCTGGCCCACCAGGGTGGTTATTACCTGTTGCTGCTCATTTGAATAGAACCATAACTGGTTTCTTTCATTTAGTTTCTGAGCGAGCTGCTCTTCAGCGATACCTCTTGCTTGATCAACAATGCTGAGCCTGTGGTGCGCTTTGGTCAGGATTTCCGATTTCTCTTGGACCAACTGTTCTAGGCTCTGGATTTCAGCGCGGAGCAGCCTCTTCTGATTAAAGATCATGGCCATGAGGGCTTCCACGTCCTCCTGGGAGGTCTCCAGCGCATCTTGTAGTCTCTGCACTTCATCCTGTAGTCGTTTGGCTTCAGCTGCTGAGACCCCCGGCCCTTCATTTTTTAGGAATTCGATTTCCCTGATTAGCCTGTCCTGTTCCTCTTGCTCATGCCATGACTAGGGCTCCGCTGCATATTCTTGTGGAACAGCGGCTTCGCCTTCCTGAACCTCCCGGTAGAGCTGTTCCACTCGGGCCACCCTTTGCTGGAGATCACTGTATTGCTGCATCAGAAGTTTTATGTTCCTTTGTTCCGCTACCAGGCTCTGCTCCTCATCCTCCAACCTTTGCCTAAGGCAGCTTTCATTGGTTTGGGCTTGCTTCATTTTCTCTTCTAGCTGGTCTCGCAGGGCCTTCATCTCTCTCCGTCTGTCAGCTTCCTGCCTTGAAACCTCTAGCGTGAGGGCTGCTGACGTCTCCTTTTCTTTCTCTAGTTCCAGCAGTGCCACCTTCTTTTCTTCTTTTGCCTTGTCTAGTTGTGTTAGCAACTCAGCCACATATGCGTCATAGTCTGCGGTAGGTATGGGAGTATTGGGTGTGGTGGTCGATGCCTCTAGCCTCTGTCATTTGGGATCTTGCCGAGACTCTGCATCTGCGGCGGCGGGCCTTATCGATCGAGTTTCAGGGGCAATTTCGGCCACCTTGCTTACAAGCATCTGCATCATGGTCATGAGCTGTGCCTCATCGAGAGGAGGCGTGGGGTGTGCAGCGGCGGTGGTCGTGATTTCAGTTGTTGTTGGCACAAAGGAGGGAGGGAGTGGATGTAGGAGGGACTTGCCCTTGCCTATGACCACTGGTGCTGCCTCCACACTTACACTAGCTTCGGTTTTATGGTCGGGGCTTGCGGGTTCGAGTTCTCCGTCCCCATGGGTCTCTTCCACTGACCTTCGGGCGGCTTCTGCCAGTTCGGCCAGTTCCTGGAGTCGTTGCTTCTCAGCCTCTTTCTCTGCCCTTTTTTTCCTGTCCGCCTCCGCCTTCTTCGACTCCTCTCCTATTCTGGCAAACTCCTCCTCCTCTTTCCTCCTCCTTTCTTCCTCAGCCCTTCGAGACTCTTTCTTAGCCTGTTTGATGTCAGCCCGTTCTTCCTTACTTAATTTCTCTTTTTTCTCCTTCTGTTTCTTATCACTTTTGATTTGTTTTGTGGGTTTGGTTGCTCGCGGAGGTGGCATTTCCTGCTCTCCCTCGTCGCTCACTGTTCTCTCGCTCGATCTCCCTCCGCCATGGTGAGCTGAGCTTTGATGCACCGCTTCCCCCTCCATGACGCCCTCATTCTTTATTGCTTCGTCTATGATGGCTGTCAGAATTCCCCCCTATCTGATTGTAGCCGCTTTCGACGCCGGTTTCTTCCTTGCGGAACGCGCTGTTGAGGCAGGGGACTCTCCTTCTGCTGGTGCTTCCGTCGGAGTGAGGAGGGCAGCTAAACTTTGAATGGTCTTCTGTACGAATCCATTCCAGTCTATTTCTTCAGGGGTTCCTGCTGCTATCCTTTCCAACAGTGGGACCCCGATCCTGTTCATCAGCGCATTGTAACGCTGGCCCGAGAAGAGGGTATGGATCATCTTTGCTTGTAGTTTCACCACTGGGTCTGGGATGTCAGCCAAGCTGATTCCATCTACAGTATGCACCGCTTCTTTCTTGACTCCCAGCATGGTGTAAACGTCTCGCCTTGGCCTTCTCTCTTTCTTTGGCACCAACCCCAGGGCCTTTTCTACAATCGTTGCATTGAGGGGCACTTCGATTCTCCTTTCTTGCTCCCCTGTCCTTACTGTGACAGTGTCACAGTTCCTGCTTTTGTCGAAATTCCTCAGGAAATCCGCGCACATGCTGTAGTCCACCGCCTGTCCCACCTTCTCCACGTACTTGTGGAGATGGCATCTGTCCACTAAGTCCTTGATAGCGGGTTTCTCCATGATGGCTTCGTCCAGATTCAGTGTGTGCTTGAAAGTGAAGTGACTGAATCCGCGCGTCTCGATGGCGATGCCGAATTTGGTCATTTCCTCTTCTGAGAATGATAGTTTGCCTCCTTCGTCTTGTCCTGCCATGGTGGTGACCTGTCAACACACCATGCCAACGTTGAATGCCTAACAATCGGCGCATTTCTTATTAGAACTAAGTTTAAGAGAAGAATAGATGGGCTTAAAGGGGGCACACTTGCTTAGAGGTTTGACCATTGCTATTATTTTATTCTACAACATTCCTCCATAGAAACTTTTTTAATTAACTATCTGCTAGCTAGATAACATAACTTTTCATCCTTGCTCTGCTCTTGGTCGTGCTCCCCCCCTCCGTCAGGAATCTTGCAAAGAATCCTTCCTAGGATTAGCACAGGAAGGACAAGGGGAGCACTTGTTCGCGTGGGTTGACTTACCTAGCTAATAGCCAATCGTAGAAGTTTGGATTGTATTCGAGTTGGGCATGACAATCTAGAGTGGATGGTTGGATGGAGACTTGGGAAATGTAGGTCAAAACATCGTGGAAGAGATCTCCGGTACTGAGGCGACTAGCAACATGTAATTCTTCTTGGGTGAGGAATTGGTCAATGTAGGGGTGGGCGAGTACATGGTCATCCAGATGCTGATTACGGGTGATGGCCAAGACCCTAAACGAGATAGGTGCCACGTATGTGGGGTCATATTCGATAGTTTTGATTGCCCTACGTTGCTCAGCATTGGTCATTATGCGACGACCTTTTTTCTCCCATTGGACCCTTAGCATAAACCACTGCTGCAAGAATGTGGAAGGTGAGCTTGCCATCTGCGTGAGCTCTTGCAGCTCCTGTTTAGGAGCAGAATGCGGAGGCTTGCGATAAGAGGTAATAAGCCTTCTGAGTGCAGCCTGATCCATCGAGATTTCATCATTTGCTATCAGTTCGGCAGCAATTTTGGGAACTTTAGTGGTCATAAGTTCGCATTCCTCCCAAGTGCATGGTAGTGCACGAACTGCCGAAGCAAGCGTGCTCCCACAGGAACTTAGCAGTGGTCCGAGCATCATTCTTCCTCGTGGCCCGTGCCTCTGCCCATTTCGTTAAATAGTCGGTTGCCACAATGATGTATCGAGCTTGGGAATATTGTGCTGCGGGACTGATAGGCCCAATAAAATCGATGCCCCATTTTTCAAAGGGTTGTCGGGCTATGACAAGGCTCAGCTCCATCTTGTCCTTCCGCACAGGCACTCTGGTCCTTTGGCACTCATCGCAGTGCTTTACAAATTTAGCTGCATCGCGGAATAGGGTGGGCCACCATAGCTGGGATTGTAGCACCTTTCGGGCTATTGTGTCCCCACTAAAGTGTCCCCCAGCGATTCCGCCATGTGCTTCGTTTAATGCGTCGTGTATCTCGTGCTCACACACGCATCTCCGCAATAAACCATCTTGTCCCAACCTGTAGAGTTGGCAAGCTATCAGCTGATAGGGTTGAATTTTCAGGATAAGTCTCTTCAGCCTGGCCTTCTCAATGGGCCGCTCCGGTAGTCCATTTTCTAGCACTTGCACTATGTCATCGGCCCAATAAGGCGTCAGATCAGCTCTAAACAATTCTCGTTCACTAGACAAGTTAAAAAGATGGCCATCTGGTAAATCATCAGGCACGCCTTGTCCAACGGCTTCTCCTGTGGGTATGCAGGACATGTGGTCGGCCATGTAGTGCTGCTTTCCTTTGCGTACAACCACAGAGAAGTCAAACTCCAGTAAAAGGAGTAACCATCTGGCTATGCACCCCGTAGCGCAAGGCTTATTCACAAGATACAGTAGGGCTTGATGGTCAACGAAGAAGACAAAGGGAGTGGCCAACAGGTAATGCCTAAATTTCTTTACCGCAAATACCATGGCCAACCCCTCCCTTTCTGTCGTGGAATAGTTCATCTCGGTTTCTGTGAGCTGCCTGCTCGCAAAACTCACCGGGTAATCCAAATTATGCTCACCAGGCTGGCATAGCACGGCTCCAATAGCGAACTTAGAGGCGTCTATGTGCACATGGAACGTTACGTTCCAGTCTGGGGCTCGCAGGATTGGTGCAGTCATAAGAGCCTTTTTCAATTCTTCATATGCACGCTGGCAGTTCTCTGTCCACTCAAACACTATCAACAGCTTGTACAAAGGTCTAGCTATTAATGCATAATTTAGCACAAATCATCGATAATATCCAGTGTGTCCCAAGAAGCATTGAACTCCCTTGTAGTTGTCGGGTGGCGGTAGGTCAACAATGACTCTGACTTTGGAAAAGTCAGTGGCAATGCCATTCCTTGACACTACATGCCCCAAGATGCATCCGTGTTTTACCCAGAATTGGCACTTTAAGGGGTTTAGCGAGAGGTGGTACAGTCTACACCTTTCAAAGACAGCTCGCAATTTCTTCAAGTGTTCGTGCCAACTAGAGTGTAAACATAGGTCATCTACGAACACTTCCAGTTCGCGCCTGAGCATGTTCTTAAAGATGGTGCACATTAGGCGCTGGAAAGTTGCGGGTGCATTCATTAGCCAAAAGGCATGACAATGTAGGCAAATACGCCCCATTCTATGGCAAAGGCAGTCTTGTTCCTATCGTCGGGGTGCACTTGTACCTGATTGTAGCCCGAGAAGCCATCCAGAAAACTGTAGGCTTCCTTCCCTGCTACCCTCTCCAGCATGTGCTCGGTATAAGGTAAAGGATAATTATCCCTTTTTGTAGTGGCATTCACTTTCTTGTAGTTGACACACACTCGGATTTTTCCATTTTTCTTCATGATAATCACGATAGGTGACACCCAGTCCGTGTGCTCGATCTCATATATGAAACCTACCCTCATGAGTTTGTCAATCTCCTCCTTCACTGCATGGGCGTGTTTAGGATTCATGGCGTAAGGTCGTTGTTTGGTTGGCACTGCATCTGGAATCATTGGGATGTTATGGGTCACAACCCTAGGGTCAACTCCCTTAAGTTCTCGTCCAGTGTCCAGGCAAACACGTCGATGTACTCTTGCAGGAGCGCAACAAGTTTGGTTTCTTCCTCTTCCGCCAAGTCATCTGCGACGAATACCGGTCTTGGTTTTTTGCCTTTTCAGCCAAGTTAACCTCCTTGACTTTGGCGGGTCCCTCTATCGGTTCACTAGTCTGACCTTCTCTCTTTGCACCTAGCAGGACCACCACTCTGTCACCCTTTTTAAATTTTGTAAACCGTTTGGGCAGATCCCGTGGTTTCCTCTGCCTTTCCGCTTCTGAGCCCATTGCTTGCTTCCTGGCCTCCTCTTTTAGCCTCCTGCGCCTCAGGTGGACTGGCAAGTCTCCCTTGGTGCGTTTGACCTCAGATGGTTGCGGTATCTCGGGATCACTCTCAGTACTGACTTCCGACTCTGAGTTGAACTTGCATCCTTCACTTGAGGAAGGTGTTTCCCCAGGGGGTCTTAGTTCGGTAGGGGAATCTGTCTTGAGCACTGGGATTACCCACCGTTGTGCCACTCCAGCTTGCCCGTAATCTACGGCTTCTATTTGTTCCAGCCAGGATCTGTCACACTCCATTAGTATGACTCCTTTTTCGTTTCGACTGAGCCCTTCCTTCCTAGGCCTTAAGTCTGCCCTAATTTGCTCTATCACCTTTCCCTCCGTGTCGTACTCTATCATGTCTACCTCTTCTTCACTCTCTTCTCCCGTAGAGCGACAGTCCTCATACTCCTCATCGTCCAGGTCCTGTTCTTATGACTGCTCATCATCCCCTAAGCTTCCCTGTTCACACTCCTTGTCGTCAGTGACTAAAGCCCAGTTGTATAACAAGTTCAGGTCATGGACTTTGTTCCATTTCCATTCTGGTTTAGCTAGAAGGCCACGTAGAGGCTTTAAGTTAGCGGCCAAATTGCCGTTCAATTTATCGGACAGATACTCTACGATCTCCTGAAGCTCTAGTTTGTTGTTGGGGGTACGAGACGAGGCCGGTTTGCCTGGGTTGAGCGAGCTTCCTGCCATCATGCAAAGCGGCACAACTGGCTCTTCAGTTGGTACTGTGGTGGTTTTAGCAGCCTGCTAAGGTGGTCCTTCCTCATTCGAGAATGGTAGGTCAATGGTTGCCAGCACGTGCATCCAATCCCTCTCATCCTCAAGGTAGGGAATATATTTAGCCAGCGATCCATAGGGCTTGGTCAGTTGAGTATTGCCTTTTAGCATGGTTGAGATGGCAGCCAGGTCAACGGACCTCGTCGTCCAAGTGTCCATCTCTACCCTCACTGCACTAGTTCTGTTCCCTAGGAAAATCAATCCATTGCTCCAATCCTCTATGACTCGTGCATTCCTCATCCAAGGTCGGCCTAATAGTATGTTGTAATCCACTCCCTTCATGACAATAAAATTTACCGAGAATTGCACACCGGCAATCTTTACCGGCCAATTCTTTAAGACCCCAAATGGTCTTACCTTCATGCCGTTTGCTAGCGTGACGTTGAATCTAGCGGTCTCTACAGGAGGGTTTCCCCATGCCTCTAGGACCGCATAGTTTAGCACACTAACACCGGCACCTGTGTCTACAATTCCCTTCCGAGTCATGTCCCCTAAGGCTAGGACGGGCAAAACTGTGTGCATTTCAGTGCCCTCCCAAAAAGCATTGATGTGCAAAGACTTAGGATCTGTGTGTAGAGTTAGACTTGGGATTTGTGCAACTACGTTGTGATCTTGCAGATCAGTGGCCACCAGTTCTGCGTGTCCCTCGATCGAGTCTTTTAACTCCTGCCACAAGGAGTGATTTTGCCTAAGTAGATCCTCCAGGCTTAGAGTTATTGGGGCAAACAGCAGAGTTGTGAGGAGGCTATTGGACCCTTGTCTTCCTCTGAGGCTGGTAGTTCTAGGCCATGCATCCTGTCTGCCCTGGTAAGCTTCCCCCCGGCCTTGCTGTGCTGAGCCGCCTTTAGGGGTGCAGGCATGTTCCCAGCCCCCGGTGGTTTTGAGGGTGAGACTGGTGTGTTAACACTGGAGAAGTCGTCCATAGGGTCTTCCAACATGGGTTCAGCATCTTCAAGGTGCTTTTGGGCATCCTTGACCCATTCCTTGACCTTGGCTATAGCTTCGAGTTGTCGTTTGGGATGGGGATACTCTCCTACCTTGGCACTCCCTAGCTCTGCTGTCTTAGGAGCCGAGGTCTCTACCTCTGCGTTTGTGACCCTCTTTCCCGTCACCAGCGTAGTTGTTTCCTCGATTTCAAGGGTTATCTTCGCATCAGTACTCTTTTTCCGTCTCCTCCGGCTTTTCTTCCCTATTGAGGTTGCATGAAGGTTGCTTGGCCCTGGTAAGGAGATGCCTGCTTGTTTCGTTTGAGCTTGCGTCATAGCATGTAGTGGGATGGGCATATCCTCACTACCGAAAGTTTCAACTCCGAAGAGCCCCAAGGGCACCGATGGCATGTTGGCAGCGCCCGTTAATGGCTTCCACCTAGGACAGTCAGGAAACAGGTGTGTGATTCCACACTCTGTGCATCGGAGATCCGCTTTGTCCTTGTTAGCTTGTTCTCGCTCTGGGCAGCGTGATGAAATGTGGCCTGGGTGGCCGTAAGTCCAACCGGATCCTGGCTTGATCCTCCAAAGCCTTTGCCTCGTCCTCTTCCTAAGGCCATCACCGGTACTGGCCGGTAGTCCATCAGGACTAGGTTGCCCTCCTCGTCGTAGGATACATAAGGATTGACATATGCCTCTTCCTCATTGGGCTCCTCCACAAAGTGGACAGGAGCGTCACTAGGTGGGTGAGTCACAAAAGGCCCTGGTGGCCTAGGTATGCCAGTCGGGTTCATCTCCAGCCTAGGCACGACAGGTCTTGGGTCAGTTGGTGCTGGAAGAGCTAGCTGGGTTCCCCTGCCCAAGAAATTATGTGGCCTACTGCCTAAGTATGGAGGGTTGTACTGCTGCGTATACGGGAGTCTCCTCGGCATTCTACAATGCGCTGTATCATGACCGAATCTACCGCAATTTGAGCACGGCCGAGATCGAGGATCTTGGCACTCCACTTGGAGGTGATTGCCGCCATAGTACACACATTGTACATGCGATCTCACCGGCTTTCTAACGAGCTCTTGTAACCGTGCAATCTCCATTCTCATCTCTGCCATCCCTTGGTCATGGTCTGCCCTCTTTCCCTTATCCTGCGCGCTAGCAGTTACTTTTTCCCCTAAGGGGATTGATCTCTCAGGGTCCCTCTGGTTTGCATTATCCCGGGTGGTAGCCCTCATGCTTCGCTCTCTAAGTTGATCATCTACACGTATTGCCTCCTCGAAGACTCGAGCTAGTACATCTCGTTGTAAGGTGGAGTTACTGGCCAGAGCCTTGTAGAGCTCCTCACTCCGAACCCCGTTCATGAACACTGTAGACACTGCCCTTTCGGTAGGTCGCTCGTTGGCAGGGATTCTCTTATAGAGGCTACGCACCTGAGTAACGTAATCCCTAACGTCCTCCTTCTCCCTTTGATTGATATTCATTAATCTAACAATGAGGTTGTCCGAATACCCTACCTCTGAGAACCTTTTGATAAAGAGGCCCTTAAGGCGAGCGAAGTTTGTACGTTCTGCATCATCCAAACTAGAGTACCAGGTCCTTCCCTTGTCGCCTAGACACAGGCCGAAGGCTTGGGCTCTCTGCGCAAGGTCAGTAAGACCGTTTGCCTCACATACTTGCTCGAACTGCTCCATGAAGCTATACGGGTCACTGCTAGGTTCGTATCGAGCTAGTTGTTTCGCTACTATAGGGATTCTAGCCTGCCCTTTAGCCCCTTGCGTGACTCCAAATCCTGACAGTAGCGTGGTGGCTAGGGCAGTAGCACTTTGCTCCACGGATGTATTGTCCATGAGTCGCTTTGCCACCAGTTCGCTCAACGTCATGCTAGCCTCTGCTACCCGTTCCCTCTCTACATTCGGTCCGGACTTGGCTGCCCCTGCTAAGTCTAGCACTCTTCTAGCCTCGTACATATCCACGTCCTGCTGCAGCCTTCTAGCCCTTTGCTCATGGTTGTAGGAAATTATGCCTTCCAACGCTCTCTTGATAGCTCTTCTCTCTTCTTCCAGGTTAGCCACCACTTCTTCTGCAGGTCTACCTTGGATCTCAGTTTTGGTGAGTAGATCGTAGTCGTGGACCAATTCTTGGACCGAAGTTGGAAATTCTCCTAGGTCTAATTGGTCTTCCCCTTGATTGCCTCTTGATCCTGACATTGTTTCTGTTTCCGGCTCCACGAGGTCGTCGATGAATCCAATCAGCTCCGGTGGCTTCCACTCCTCTATCTTGTTGCTTCCCGTGTCCTTGTGTTTTCTCCAGGCACTACTAGTGGGGTGCTCAGGTACCTGTCTAAGTCTTGGGGTCTCCTCCTACTAGTGGGTTCCTTAATGTTATTAGGTATCCAAATGTGTTCCTTGTTATTTGAAAGCAGCATCGATCCTTACTCGCACGTTGTGCTTAGTGTTTTCGTGGTGCTTGGTGCGAAAACAGGCTTTTCTCTTTTCTTGCTGTGCACAAAAGTGAAATGCCGATGCAAAAGAGTTTAACGCAAACTCCCCCTTACTTCTACCCACATTCTTAGTCTAATTTGAGTTTCCCACTCGGTTCCTGGCTATTCTATGGTCTTTCCGCACCCTGAGTTCGATTAATCTCCGAGGTTCTAATGACCAACTTGGGTTCTAGGGGTGTTCAGGGTTGCATCCTGGGGTCAGGTCTGTGGTCAGGTCAGCAAAGATCCTTATCTTTGTGTTCTGGCAAGATGGTCCGATTCTGGGAATCGGACCGGGGTGGTCCGACTCTGGCAATCGGACCGCTGCGGTCTGACTCTAATAGTCGGACGATGTTGGTCCGATTCTGGACTGGTCCGAGTCGGACAGGGGTGGGTCCAATTCCTTCGATTGGGCGAGGTGTCTGATCTGACAGGCTGGTCCGAGCGGACAGTTGGGTGTCCGGTTATAAGGGATAGTCTGAGTGCCACATGGCATGTCCGATCGGGCTGGTCTGATCCTGGCAATCAGACTAGACTGGTCCGACTCACTCGCAATCGGACGGTTCGATTTTGGGAGTCGGACGGTCTGACTCCAGAACTCGGGTGGTCCGATTCTGGGAATCGGACCACTGCGAGTTGGTCCGACTGCGTCGGCGGTGGGCGCGATTCCGGCGCGTTTGAATCCTCCCTACTGTCTTTTGCACTCAATCATCAGAAAGCATCCCATAACCGATCAGAGTGCTACTGGAACTCATTGGACTCACCTAAAGTGGCACGAATCGAATGCGCCTGGAATCGGGGTTACGTTTCCTCGTCCTGTGAACCAGAAGCTCTCTCTCTCTCTCTCTCTCTCTCTCTCTCACAACAAAGCCAACTAAGAAAATGAGGTCTGTCCTGGCCTCCCAGGCCTCTTAAGGTTCTTTCCCAGCACTGCAAAACCCTATAGCCAGTTCCCTGTCCCTGGTTCACCCAGAAGCTTGAGTCTGGTCCCCTGTTTTCTTGTTTCCAGCAGCAGTAGCCAGAACCTTTGTTTTATCTGGTTTTACCCTAATCTAACCTCCACCTAGTGCAGCCAATATGAAAAACAGAAATGTAGAACAGTAGTCCTAATCTAATGCTTCCAATAAACCCAAATACTTACCTATTCCTCCGATTAAAACCTCCTAAGTCTCCTAGTTATCTCGAGCACTGGCTCAGGCTGCAAACCCTACTTCCATGCTCGATCTGCTGCGCGCGGCGCTCAAAGCTCGAATCCGTTGGTCCTGGCAACAGAACCAAAATGTGGGAGCTTTCACTCAACCGCTGAGACCCTCGGACCACTTATTGCTCAAGTGTTTCGAACTGAGCAGCCATGGCTACCTCTCACATAGTCGTCGCGCTACGCCTACCTTGTGGGTGTAGTGAGCTTATCTTGATGCTCAATCGAGTACCCTCCTCTTTTTTGCACCCCTGCAGCTCCACGATCCTTGAGGCGAACTCAAGCAACCTCAATCCCTCTCCCATGAGCTTCATCCCCCATAGCCACGTTCAAGACCAGAGGAGAGAAGAGGGGAGGAGAAGATGAAGAGGGAGAATGGGGAGCTTCTTCTCCAGGTTCCCTTGCCCTCCCACGATCACTCCCTCACACACTCTCACGCTCTCAGTCCCTCTCACAAGCACAAGCAAGGAGGCACGAAGGTGAGAAACATGAGGAGAAGAAGGAGGCGCTGTTTGCCACACACAAGGATGCTCTTCTCATTTACCTTTTAACTTTATATACATGCCCTTAATTTCCATGGGTGGTTGTCCCCCTTTTTTACATGGCCAGCCATTAGCCTAGGCCCTTTTTCCCATTGTCCCTCTATCTTCCTAGATTCCTTTCCACCGCCCGTCTACATTTACAAATTGCACGGGTGAGAGCCCGACGCTCTTTTACAAGATTTCAGGGTGCGCCTTTATATTTTAAAATGCGCCCTCCTATTCCTACTTTAGTCGGGCTACTTCTTTTTGTTTTTTTCGCCTTTGCCCTGTGTCTTTCCCGCTTTCTTTTGCTTTCTTCGTGTTGGGGTTAACACATTGCAATTGATTGTACGTGGGAATTTGCATATTACCACCCATACTAAGATATATTTTTCCATAAATTGCATACATTACTAGCTATATTTTTCCTCATGTCTAACAATATATGGAGAATTTGCATGACCTATCATGAGTCCAAACATAGTGAGTTGCATAAATACATTGCCAAACTTACCACTTTGTGCCCCAACATCATGCCAACATTGTTATACATGGGGTCATGCATACTACCAACCATACCCAGATACATTGGGCCTTGCACACAATGCATTGGTTGCTGCATACCATAAGGAGTTGTGCCATACATCCCCCTATGCGGTCCCTAACTCACCATAGCATGGAAACTAGTGCCACCACCAAAGTAACCTAGCTACACGTTAACCCCAATTTGAGACAGAGAAAAAAAAGAAGTCAAGAATGTAGATGCAACGGAAGAAACATGATGGAGAATAGATAAAACCACAAGGATGGCCTCAAAAATCAAGTCAAAGGAAAAGGCACATTTTTTAATGCAAGGCGCCCCTAAAACTTTTGTAAAAGAGCATAAGGCTCCCTCTATGCAGATTGTAAAAGGTAGACGGGCATAGATAAAGAGATAGGGCAAATAGAAGGGAATGGGAAAAGAGGACCCTGCTACAATGATTGGTCATGTAAAAAAAGGGGATGGGTGCCCAAGGGATTTGGGGCATGTATAAAAGCCAAAAAGTGAATAGAGAAGCTCATTCTTTGGTGTGTGGCAAAGTGGACTCATCTTCTTTTCTTCTTCTCTTCTCCTTCTTGCTTGCTTGTGTGTGCTTGAGAGAGGGAGTGTGAGAGTGTGAGGGAGCAAATATGTGAGGGTGAGGGATCTTGGAGGTGAAGCTCTCCAGCATCTCCTCTCTTATTCTATTCTATTCTATTCTATTCTATTCTCTTCTCTTCTCTTCTCTTCTCTCGCGTGTGGCTATGGAGGCGGAGGCTTGAGGATGCTTGAGCTCGCATCTTGAATTGTGGAGCTACCGGTGTTCTTGAGGGAGGAGACAACTCATTTAGGCATTGAGGTAAGCTCACTACACCCCGGTAGGATCGAAGGTGCGTCGGCTAGGTGAGAGATAGCCATAGGTGTTCACTTGAAACAATAAATGGTCGGCTAGGTGAGAGATAGCCATAGGTGTTCATTTGAAACACTTGAAACAATAAATGGTCCGTGGGTCTTGGCAGTTGAGCATGCCTCTACATTTTGGTTCCATTGTTGGGACCAAAACAAATTCAAGCTTGAGCACTTGCACACCTCAAATCGAGCGACGAAGTAAAGGTTTCATCCCCGAGAACCAAAGCTTGAGATAGGTAGGATTTTTTTGGGTTTTTAATCTTTGCAACAAGTAAGTATTTTGGTTTTTTGATGATTACACAAGTAGGAGAAATCATTTTAGTATTTTGCTTTTGATTTTTGTTGCATTTAGAGTAGGATAGGATGGATAAATCAAAGCGGGAAGCTTTAGAGTGCTGTTGTGAAACATGCCCAAACAGGGAAAAAATGGAAAAAAAGAGTGTTTAGATGTGTTAGAGTCACACGGGGAGTGATCGAGTAGATTAAGGTTTAGTCTAGCAAGGGTTTAAGACCTCGGGAAGCAAAAAAAAACCTTATTTTCACTTGTGGCATTGAGAGAGAGAGAGAGAGAGAGAGAGAGAGAGAGAGAGAGAGAGAGAGAGAGAGAGAGAGAGAGAGAGAGAGAGAGAGAGAGAGAGAGAGAGAGAGAGAGAGAGAGAGAGAGAGAGAGAGAGAGAGAGAGAGAGAGAGAGAGAGAGAGAGAGAGAGAGAGAGAGCTTGGACAACCAGGGTTTCCTATGAATCGATTGACTCCCATCGGTGTTGTTAGCACATTCCAGGTATATACAAACCTTGCCTTGTGTTCGTAGTTGCATTCTGGAAGTCCCCGACTGCTACCTTGCTCATAATTGTGTTGCTGATTTGTTTTTTTACCATTTCAACCCCTCAACCATAGTGAAATCAGACCACCTTACAAGTGTCTGATTTTGGGAATTGGATGCTCGGACACCCTACACCCATTCAATTTTGAGAATCGGATGGCCAACAATTAGACCACTGCCACATGCTCAATCTTGAGGATTCGACACTTGGACCTGTGACCTTGTTCGATTTTGGAAATCGGATGCTCGGACCACCCTGTTTGATTTTGGCAATCAGACACACTCAAATTGGACCAACCTATCATGTCCAATCGGACATACCCTATCCGATTTTGAAAATTAGACATCCCATAATTAGATACGAAAATCGAACAATTCAGAATTGGACAGCTAAAATCAGACACTTGTCAAATTAGACAACCGATTCCTAGAATCGAACACTGCGAAATCGAAATCTGTAGAATCAGACCAGATTTTGACATATCAAATTTGACAAATTTAGCGCGTCCGGGACAACGGAGAGTACAACTTGCAATAGGAGAATTCACTAAAAGCCTTACAGGAAAATCTACCCCTAGAAATCGCAATCGAATGGCCAGGAATAGTGTTGACACTCATATCAACATGTTTGACATGCTTAGAGCTATAGACTAACCAGCACACCGCAATTTGACCTTGAATGAGCTAAATGACACAACACAAACCCTAATCACCAAGCAAGAACGGGTAAGAATCAAGCCTAGAGCCTCATTGGGCCGAGTATGTAGACGAGAGTGTGAGAGCTGCAATTGTCACTTTGTATTCGCACCCACATTGTTTTTCAGCACTCGAAGTGCACTTATGAAAAGTTGAAAGCTTGATTTTGCATGGTGCATAGAAGAGAGCACACACACACACAGAGTTAGTGTAACTTTAGGACTATTTGTAAATAATAAGGAACTCACTCAGACTTAACAATCAAAACGAACCCACCAATAGGAGAAGACCCCGAAACATACTTGGGTGATCGAGAATCCCAAGTATAGGACTAAGCAAGAATAATACACTATTCGAGGAGTGGAGCTACCCAACTTGATCAATCTCATCGTGGTGAGATGGCAAGCTCAACACGTGCAGACATTGATGATGGACCGCCTAGCTAGATGGGTCCGCACATCTACACTTAACATGTTGGTGGTCATTATGATACTCACATGGCCACTGACTTATCACTTATTATATTTAGTTTGTTACACCTATCTACAGCTGGCAAAGACATAGCGCCAGTCGATTAGTGTCGTCTGTTATGTATTGTTTGAATTAATAGGCCACTTTCCTTTATGTTGTATCTTATCTATACTTTGTGTACATTGTATAGTGTGTGGAAGAAGAAGAAGAAATCAGCAAGAAAACGTTTTGGCCTCCATCTCTCTTCTTGTGTTCTTGAGTGATCTTCCTCTTGTGTATAGAGTGTGTGTTTGGCACAGCAGCTCAAGCAAGTCCCCCCACCACACGATTCTTGACACATCGACACCCTGGTGGAAGAAGAGACTACAGATATGGCAGAGACCAGCATGAGCCGCAGACACGACGAAGAGCTCGATTTGGGGGATTTTCCAAATGAAATCCAACAGATAGTGAGCAAGTATGACTCGCAAACCTGGATGGACCACCATTGTAGACCATTCGAGGATATCATAGTGGAGATATCATATCAAACTACAGTCAAGAGCAACAAGCTAGGAGCTTAGTCAGAATATAGAAATGTGCAAGATCGCGAATGCTAGTCCTAGCAAGCAAAAATAGGATAGGATATGACATAGAGAGGGAAAGAGCACTAGAAGGCGATCTCACATTGAGTGAGCTTCTTATGAAGCGACTGCTAGACAACTCGTCAGTAGAACAGAGCATCATTGCATTGGCAACCTTGTTGCTTTGCAGGATTAGGAGTTAACCAGGGCTCTAAGAGCCAATCAAGAATCCCTATTGTGGCTAAGTACTTAGACAAGTACTAGCCAAACAACGACCCATATAGCTTCGTAGAGCAGTTTGAGCAAGTTTATGAGGCCAATGGCCTCACTAATCTTACTCAGTGCCCGCAAGCTTCCGGTCAATGCTGATGCAATAAGGGTAGGACTTGGTACATGAGTATGAGAAAACTAACTTCAACAACCTCAAGAGTCTCTTCATTAAGAGACTCTTCGAACCCGTGTACTCTGATAATTTTTTAGTGCGACTGATGAATATTAACAAGCATAAATATGAATGGACAACTAGCTCAAAGAGAGAAGCTCTAGGAGCTCAACCCGTAACTCTAGAAACTCTGAGAGAGCTTAAATATCAAGAGAAAGATCAAGCCCAAGTACTTAGGATAAAGGAAAGGGCACTGATCCAAGATAAGAGCTAGCCAAATTACAAGAGATGATGAGATGACCAACATGCCCTCACATCCAATGCGTGTATTGTGGTGGAAACCACCTGCCGAATGAGTGTCAGGACAAGAGGTCCTGACCTTGCACAAATTGTGGTAGGTTTGGCCATGATACCTTGCATTGTAGGCTACCGAGGAGACTCCCGTACTCGCAACTATACGAAAAGCCTTACCTAGCAAATAGGCCGCAAAACTTCTGCGACAACAAGGAGCTCCATTGGCTCTCCTGGCACCCAACAATGCCAAATCGGCCATTTCTAGGATGGAGATAAACCCCACATGCATATCTCGACCACCTGGACACTATGTAACTCATCCACTGAGTGATGCTCCAATCCACTATGTAGAGGAGCAGAACGACAACGAGCCTTACATCTCGTATGAGAAGAAGAGGGAAATGCAATCCTTATGGATTACCTACATGTATATTGGTGATGGTGTTAGGTAGAGGTAGAGGCAAAGACTTTGGAGGGCAGATCCAATAACCAATCTTGTATTGGACTTGTGGTCACCCAGGACACATCTCCTCATGCTGCACTCGAAAGGGAGCAAGCAAATCATGATAAGATTGATCTTAGGTGCACTGAATGTAGAATAACTAATCTCTTCACAGATTGCCCCAGGTGGAAACCATCCCCTAGCTCGGCAATTGTACCATCTATCCCACTGGGGTTGTTCAGTGTTGAGACACTCGACGGGGAGGCCATGCCCATCTCGTTGCATGTCATGACCCGTGCGCAAACAAAGCAAGGCAGCATATCATTACCAAGACCCAATAACTTAGATGCAGCCTTAGTCAAAAAGAAAAGTCATAGTAGGCGAAGGAGAAAGAAAGTTGATGCAAAGGTCACGCTAAAAATTCAGAGTGCCACGATGTTGCCAGTCAAAAAAACAAGATTGAATTACAACACTGCAAAGATTTTTTAAAAACAACTTTGATGCAAAAGAATAAACAATGATAAAATTTAAAAACTTACTATTTTTTTAATAATTTTCCATGTAGTTCTTGTCATGTATTAAAGATCTGTTTGTGCGTATAAACATGTTGGATCAACACTTCTGTTATTGTACTTGTTCCATTGAATACTTTTCTGAACTCTAAAATTCTATCTTTCCAATGTTTTCTAGGGTTTGCAACATCCTTACGCCTGACCTTGAAACTCCCTCGAGTACTTGGGTGCATCAAAATCCAATCCAACTTATAGTATTTATCACAAATCCAATTACCGACACTATCTTTCCTATTGAAGACCTCCACTGCAAGTATGTTACTGATGTTTTTCCTCTGTGAAGACATCTATAGTAACCAAATACAAAAGTTACCTATTAACATGTGTATAATTTACAAATGTTCTTTCCAAATGAAATGAAATTTAAATAGAGCAATTTTAAAAAAACATTGTACCTGCAATTATTTTCACAAAGAAGCCAAGAGATGTTGAACAAGAAGTTGACTTATAACAAGACCATTGTTCCTTCAATGACAAATTCCTAGAGTACAAAAACAAAAGAAATATCGAGTCAAAGCATACGTATAACTTACATAGGCTTTGTCCAAATGAGTTGAAACTTAACCATGGAGAAACAGAAAAAAGTGGCAATATACCTATGGCTCTCTTTGCAAAGAAGCCCAAAGATGTTGAAGAAGTTGAGTCTTTAAAAAATCATTGTTCTCCACCCTCAAAGACTCTGGGAGTAAAAAAACAAAGGAAAACTCAGTATGCATATAGCTTGCATAAATTTTGTCTAAACGAGATAAAATTTAACCATGGAGTAGCAAAAAAACAAGACAACATACCTGTAACTTTGTTTACAAAGAAATCGTAAGATGTTGAAGAAGAAGTTGAGTGTTCAAAAGATCATTGTTCTTGACTGTAAGAGACTCTTAGAGTACCAAAACAAAAGAAATTACATGTTAGAGAATGCACATAACTTGCACAGGTTTTGTCCAAATGAGATAAAACTTTACCATAGAACATCCATGGAAGAGAACAATATACCTGTAAAGTTTTGTGAAGAAAATGTTAGGGCTTTGGTAGAACAAGCTCTGCTCTCATAAAACATGTGAAACTCACTCTGTGTTTGTGTAGAGGAAATGAAATTTCACAGGGTTATAGATAGGGCAAGCAACAATGAGGCTGTAAGATTTCGTCAAGAAAGAAGAAGCGGGGAAAGAGATATGATAAATTTGAGATCTGCCTAAAAAAGAGGGGAAAACTGAAAAGGGGAGAAATGAAAAGTCAAACATAAAAAAATAAGAAAATGAAAATTCGAGTCACAAACTTCCAAGAAGTGTCAGCATTGTATTCCCCACATTTCCCCTTATTTTATTGCCGAGGGCAGATTTGGGCCAAGATATGGCTAGAAGATTCATGTTACATGAATCTGGAATCTTAGCTCTCTCATTGGTTAGGTCTATATTTCTTTATTCACTCCTTAAGGGGCAAAAAAGAGAGTCCATATTTCTCCTAATGATTTCAAAAACTGCTAGAAGTAAATCTTTGTGTCGCAAGGTAAGCTGGTGGCTAGTCATAAATCAATTTAATAATAAACAACCCTATGTTATCTTCTTTTATATACTATCACACACTAAACTTTGAAAGCAATCCCTAAAATTCTGCGAGCCTCAAATCAACATGAAGAAACATTCAAATGGATGTTGTTCTTCTTTGATGAGCCTTGCTAGAACATGTAAATATTCATTCCCCATAGAATTTCATATAGTCCAGATCACAATGTTGTAAATCTCTTCAAAAATTGACACTCAAAAATTACAGAGCTAGCTTCAAATCATGGTGAAATCTTTTGTTGATGTAAGGACAATTCTCTTCCATCGGTATCACAACCTAGCTCCATCAACTCCCCCATGTAACATGATTAATCTTTGTGTCAAGTATACAAATAAGATCCCTCTTCTTTTGAATTTTTCCAACCGTTACGTCCCTTTGTATTCAAATATTCAATCTACATCCCTGAAATATGATGTACACCACCTTGAATGTTGAGTTTTTGCTTCACAAATAAATATTTTTTCCAAAATATATCAAGCAAGCTCTCCTCACTCTTGAGCTATTTTGATTAGCTACTAAATAGTATACCCAAGAAGCTTCACTCCATTTATGCTATAGTCTCCTTAACATTGGTTGTGGCAACAAATTCTATCTGATTAGTTCCTCCTATCTTCATGATGACTTTTCGTCTCCTCCACACAAGATATATCCAATCAAAGCTTTAGCCTCAAAATACTATTTACTACTTTTCGATTCTCCTCTCCTCATATCACACAATCAATTCCTTCTAGGTGAGTATATCAAATCAACCCCCCCTCCCCCCCCCTTCTTGCACTGTCATCACATTCTTCTTCCTTTTCTCTAGCATTATAATCACCACTCAGCTCAAAGAGCATTGCATAAATCTCACAATCCAACTTTGAACATAGTAACCAATGCAACCAACTCCACCTTTTTTGAAAAAAATCCCCTCCAAGATCAATAGCTTTGGTCATGTTAACTTCCCCCCTTGAGTATTCAAAGACTAAGACTTTCCATATATACCTAGTTTTGTTTATGCAATGTGTCCTAGAGAACATGCTTCAAAAAAATATATGTTGTGCTTAATTGATCATGATTTGACAAGAGATGCAACATCAAATCCATGCTATGCACCCAAAAAAGTGATGCTTCATACGAAAATTATGGATGCACTAGAAAAATAGTTCCTAGCCTATCTACATGTGCTCCTGTGTTATGTAAGTTGCAAACATAGTTCCTTGATTAAAATTAATCCTTAACCTCACATCTCAACACTTAGGAAAAAAATCATTGAACTCCTTTCCTCCCACCCAAAATCTCAATGTCGCTCAAAAAACGATGTCACTCAACATGTTGACCAAGAAAACAACCCTTCTCACAATTGGTGGCATCCTTCACGACCCTCAAACTCACCCAACCACCTTTCCCACTCAACTAGATATTCCTAACTTGGTGATGAAAATCCTAGCTCTCGTGCGTGCAAAAACAATGTGTGCTCATTGAAGGTACTCTCTCAAGTGCACGTGCCTCATGCCAGTTAGTGCTCAATGATGGGACAAAACGTGAATCAACCCAACCCATGACATGGAAATATTTGATAAGAACAAGAGATGAACTCTGAGTGCAATGCATAGAATATGTGCAATGTGAAGTGCTCGTGAACCCAAAAACCCCATGATGTGCAAGAGTCTTAGGTAATAAAATATACATGTTCTACAATGTTCAGCTTCTATCAAACATTAGCTTCAACAACCTATCCAAAAAAATACCAACCTTAACCAAGGCATATGCATTCGGAGGAATCATCACACTAGGATTTGATGGGTCGGGGGTAGGCTGTGGTTCTACGTCAGTCCCCAGCACAGTCTCCAGAAGCTCATAAGAATCAAGGATAGTTGTAATTTTGAACTTCCACAAGGTGTAGTTTGTACCATCTAACTTGCCTTCGCTGAAGGTTGGTGGACGAATCCTCAGTGTTTGAATAGCCGGTACAGCAACACCACCTCCTGCACCGCTTCCGGAAGTCGACATAGTTTCTCTTTGCTGTTGAAGCCTTTGCCTCTTGCACGCTCTCCGATCTCTAAAGCCCCCTGGGCTCTGATACCATGTAAAATATTACACGGCGCAACGAACAGAATCTGAGAAAGAGATAGAGAGTACACAACAGATAAGAGGAGAATCGGTAAATTCTTTAACTTCAAACAACTGATACAAAGATGGCTCTGTCCACCCGTGCGCTTCCACTGTGTGAAGCTTAGATGGCGATCTAGACAGAAGATAGATGAAGAGCTTAAGGCTAGCTGGAACAACAACTCTGACTGGGTGAAAGATAAGTGAGAGATGGCTGCGAAGGGGTTTAGCTTTTATAGCCCGCAAAGGTCGTTAGGTCGGCCTGCTGACCGATCTACCATATGAGCCTCCACTAGTCGGCCAGGGAATATTCCAGGGAATATTCCCTTTACCATCGGGCCTCGAGTTGCTACCAGCTTAACCACTCCGTCTAACCCAAAGATTAGACCCACAACAGTCACCTTTTTGCCATCTGGTCACATAGACCTCATCTAATATACAAGTCAGGACTCAACCGATGTCCGGGCTCACACTTGGCTTCTCCTCATAATGGGGGCCTTAGCCCCACCCTCATAAGGTGCTACCAATGATCCATGGTGCTCAAAGTTGTAAGGCCCCCATTATGAGGAGAAGCCAAGTGTGAGCCCGGACATTGGTTGAGTCCTGACTTGTATATCAGTTGAGGTCTATGTGACCGGATGGCAAAAAGGTGACTGTTGTGGGTCTAATCTTTGGGTTAGACGGAGTGGTTAAGTTGGTAGCAACTCGAGGCCCGATGGTAAAGGGAATATTCCTTGGAATATTCCCTGGCCGACTAGTGGAGGCTCATATGGTAGGTCGGTCAGCAGGCCGACCTAACGACCTTTGCGGGCTATAAAAGCTAAACCCCTTCGCAGCCATCTCTCACTTATCTTTCACCCAGTCAGAGTTGTTGTTCCAGCTAGCCTTAAGCTCTTCACCTATCTTCTGTCTAGATCGCCATCTAAGCTTCACACAGTGGAAGCGTACGGGTGGACAGAGCCATCTTTGTATCAGTTGTTTGAAGTTAAAGAATTTACTGATTCTCCTCTTATCTGTTGTGTACTCTCTATCTCTTTCTCAGATTCTGTTCGTTGCACCGTGTAATATTTTACAAGTTTCCACACTCAAAAAGCCAAACAAAATGACAAAAGAAAATCCTAAGCTAAACAATGAGAGAAAATCTAACTACGAAACAACAAAACAAACAATCATGCAAATAGTCAAGCTAACAAAACTCCATCCTATTAGTTTTTGTAACCAATTCTTTACACCATACTTCTCTATGTGCTTAAATCCCCATTGTGTGCATGCACTATTGATTGATTTGTTTCTCTCTCCTCTTGTTTGTTGTCATGGTATCATAGTAGTCCCATGGCACATGAAGCTCAATTAAGGACTTAAGTGAAGGCGACCAGGCATGAAAGTAAGCAAGCAAGAAATGGATACAAAGCTCTTCCATCTTGTTTGATTTGTCTTGGTATATAGTTGCAAGAGGCTCTTAAGGCTAGCAAGGCTATAATCTCGGATTGTAATGAAACTTAGTGAGCACGAAGAGTAGTGTATATATTGCAAATAGGGTTTAGGGCTTTCCCTAGTGATTCTTACCATCTAAGGTTGTCTTAAACTCCATTCTAGTCTTACAAGGAGATTGAAAATTAATTTCTAGATATATTATCCATACTTACCATTTATGTATGTAAAGATTATAGATTGTGGATTTATAAGATTTCATGTGTTTGTTAGGTTACAAACATAGAGATTATCTAAATATGGATTGTACATTGTAGCTATTCTTGTGTAGCCTATGGAAAAGGTTGCATATTTTGGTGATAGTGCACCTTGTATTTATTTGGTTGTGCAGATTGGAAGTTTTGTAGTGTTGCTTGTCTTGTCAAAATGTCTAGAATTTTAGTGTGATTTTAAGTAAAATAAAGTACTTGGCTAATGTGCTACATGTACAAAATATAACTAAGAATTTGGTTTATGTTGGTCAAATGGTGGAATAGGGATTGCAAGTTCTATTCCTATTTGATGTTTGTTATGTAGAGGATACTAGAAATGGTTGCAAGTTGATTGCAAAAGGTAAGTGTATTGGAAGATTGTTTACTCTTGATCTAAGTTTATCTAAAATAGATACTTCTATGCTTGTGCAAGATTCAGTTGTTGTGACAAACATTCAAATTTGACATAAGAAGATTGATAATGTAAATGTGGAGCATTTGAAAAATATGTAGTCAAAACAAATTATGGATAGCTTATCAAAAGTTAAAAGTTCATGGGATGCATAAAGTATGTATAGCATCATGCCAATTTGGAGAGTAGTCAAGGTATGCATTTTCACATGAATATCATATATACAAGAAGACACTTGAGTTAATACATTGTGATGTGTGGGATTTAACAAAAACTACAACTATGAGTGGTTCCAAGTGGCAGATTGCTTCTCGAATGAGTTTTCTTATTTATTCAAAACAATGGTATTCGGAGGTAATTTACATATAAATATATATTGCAAAAAAATAGAGTTAGTGAGCAAAAAACAAACATATTGCAAATGGGATTGGAGCACTGATATCTGAAAGAGGGTTGTGTCATTACTATTGGGTTGAAGTAATTACTACTTCTCTATAGACTATGAATAGGACACTTATAACTACTGTACATGGTATGATACTCGAGGAGAATTATACAAGTAGAAAGCCAAATCCATGCCATTTGAAAGTATTTGGATATATTACTTATGTACACAATTCTTGATAAGTAATCAGTAAATTAGATCCCAAAGAAGAAAAATGTGTATTTGTGGGATGCTCACTTGAGCAAAAGAGATACAAATAACCCTATTACTTGTGAGTTGAGAATTAGCAAGGATGTCATCCTTTTTTAATTGACTAGCTACTATAGAAATATGTAGATACAATTGGTATCATATAGGTGTTAATGCCATAACTACAATAATGCTATTTCAAGTTTGGTTGTGCATTCTATAGGAAATCTTTTTGAGATATGTGAGCAATCTTTAGCTAGGTTATGGAGATGTGAAACTCAAGTACAAGGATCAATTTTGTTTGGTAAACATTATTGTGGAAATGAAAAGTAGAGTTACCACCATTGAGACATCCATTGCAACCATTGTATAATTTGTTGCATGGTGTGTATCCTCAAAGTAAAGTATCTAAAAATAATATATGATCATATACCTTAGGAAAGATTTCCACTCAAGTTCGGGCCTTGAAACAAATTTTGCCTCATTATAGAGAGAGGTAACTTAAAAATCATTAAGAGTAACACAAATTTTAGTTTATTCAATTTTTTTATTTTTTTCAAAATGTATAAATTAGCATGAAGATTTTAAGTTGTCAATTGCCATTAATTAAGATTCCAAAGGTTAGTATCCACAAAATAGACTAGTCAATTCAAAATTTGATGGCTCGTATTTAGATCAATTTGAAATAATGGCACACTTTCTTTTCATCAAAACTTGAGCCAAAATACCATGCAAAGGCTTAAGGTATCTTTTGACATATTACATTTTTCATTGTCATTTAAGATATTATCATTTCTTCAAAGTAACTCTAGATAATACTCGGAAGCTTGTGGGGATGGCTCCCGACAAAAGCAACATCACACAAAGAGATGGACGGGGCCCAATCATCATCAAACAAAGAGGTACAAGAGAGATGTGTATCACTTCCACAGTAACCTTCACATATACAAATATCTGAGGAGATGGTCAGATCTATATTAGAGAGGCATAGATGAGATATATGCATTATCTTCATAATAATGAACTTGATCATGAGTATGAATCCTTAAGGAAGAAAAATGAATCTTATATTTAGTCTTCTACTTTTAAAGAAATATTAGGATTCTGTAATGTAACAAATGTTAAAATACGTGGGATCTAGAGCATGGCAGATGCGGAAGCTATGGAGGTTGAAAGAGGAAAAAGAAACTCATGAAGACATAGACCCTGACAAGGAAAAATTGTTACACAAGTGAATTAGGTTTCAAGATTGAGACTTGGACTCATAAACACAATCTTGTGTATTGACAGTGACATGACACTTTACTAGAAAGAAAAGAGTACTATCATTTCATTAGAAAAAGAGTGCAAGTACAATGCTTTATAGGAATTAAGTGGTGGTACTTTCTCCTACTGTGCATATGGGATTCTGGTCCTGAGCCCTCACTGCTCCTCACAAAGGGACTAAAGTAGGTGTGATTGCAAATATTTCAACACCCCTCCTCAATCACAACCAGAAGTACAAAGCGTATAGAGGCTTTAGTGAAAGCAATACCTGTAAAGTGTGGGCATACCATAAACATGGCAAAACTCTAGAGGCTATCATAGAAAGGCTATGTGTGGGTACCACAAACATGATGGACATCAGAGGCTGTAACAGGGGCCTCACAAAGTGTACAAAGTCTATAGTACAAGGCTAACTAAGGAGTTTACAAGTTTATGTCTAAGGCATTAGGGCTAGGAAATACGAAGCTAAAAAAGTCTATCTGAATAGAAGGACTAATGAGGTTTGTCGTTCTCATGGTGGTCTTCTTCTTCTTCTTATTCTTCCTTTGTTTTGTTTTCTTCTTCTTCTTTGACTACAACTAGATAGGCCTTTTGAGACCTTTTTCTAGTGTGGTAGAACTTCTTGCTGTGTCATCCAGTCCTTTTGCAGAAGTCACAGAAGAGTTGATCCCTCTTGCCTTTGTACCTATTGCATACATATAATGCATATTCATCTCTAGAGATGCTTGGTTCTTCCTTAGTTTTTAGCTTCTTTTCCTCCTCTAATAGTGATGCCTGGATATCAACAAGTTCAAGATTTGGCATGTTGATTAAAGTTGTTGATACATTATTATATTCAGGAGGCAAAGTCTTAAGTAGAACACCGATGCAAACATCTTCTTCCATTTTAATGTTGATTCTTGCAAGTTGGGTTAGAAGTCATTCATGTAATTTAGATGTGTGGCAAGTGATGTGCTGGACTTCATTTCAAGCCTAAAAAACTCAATCAGGAGACCATACTTTGATGATTTAGACTGTGCACTGAACAAAGTGTCAAGTCTCTTCCATGTATCCTGTGAGGTCTCACAGTTACCCACATGGTGGATATAGCTGTCGTCTAGCTTTAGTTTGATAATGGCCTGAGCCTTACCATCGTTCTTTTGCCAACTGACAGCGAGATCCGCATCACGAGGCTTCTTTTCTTTTCTAGTGGTAATGGCCTAGAGGCCCTTCTTCATCTAGATGAGTTTGATGTGGGTCTACTAGGTGCGAAACCCAACTCCTTTGAAGCGAGCAGTTGGAGAGTCTTTGCCCATGTTAGACTTGCAGGAATAGCAACAAATCAAGTTTAGACTTATCATATTTGAGCAGTAGAAGAGTTGGTTGAGATGTGTCAAAAGACACAAGTGCTAAGAGCACTAAATGAGTGTCAATGGACACTATGTTTCTTCCTTGAATATTCCAAATCTGCAAAATCCTTCAAGTTCTTTCAAATCCAAATCTTCACCTTCTTGATTTGATGTTGGGACAGTAGATCGGAGTGGCAGTGGGTTGTTCCAGTGGTAGAAGAGAGAAAATGATGAGATTTTTGAGCTTCAGTGAAGTTTGGCTTACTCGATTAGGGTTTTGACGCAGCCCTAGTTTTTTGCTGATTGTGGGAGCTATAGTGGATCATTTTTAAAACTTTTTTTTTTATCAAAATGAAGCTTGAATGATAGGTTATCAATGCCCTATGGTGGTTGTCAACATCGCAACCTGTAGCGATGATAGCAGTAGCACGAACGGCAGCAGACACATTCTAGACAGTGACCACGAATTTCATCAATGCTGGGCTTTGGAGTGGCCAATGTCAAGGTATCAGGTGATAGGAATCTTCTCCTGAGCAAAGGCACAACTGTCTAGAAGGAAGCTTCCAAAGATATGAGCTCTATGATGAGATTTGAAAGCTCCAAGTGCAACAGGTCCTGTCTGGCTATGGAGGCCACAAAACAAAACCTGAGAAAATTGACAATACTGAGTAGTGGATGAGGCAATCTCAAGTTCTGAGATGATACAAAGAAGCATCAATAGCGGGGGAACATTCTCCAGAAGGAAGCTTGGTAAGATTTGGCCTGTGGAGTGAGATACAATACCTTCAATCTGACATGGTGATGCTGGCTATGGCAGCCATGAAGGCAAGCTTGAAGGTGGAGATGGAAAATGAGTTCATAGACTGAGATTGAGCTGAGTAGAGATGGACCAGAGGTGAATATCTAATAAAACAAGCTAAGACATGCTCAATTGCGCTCTGATACCATGTTAAAATACGCAATATCTAGAGCATGGCAGATGTGAAAGCTATGGAGGTTGAAAGAGGAAAAAGAAACTCGTGAAGACATTGACCCTGACAAGGACAAATTGTTACACAAGTGAATTAGGTTCCAAGATTGAGACTTGGACTCATAAACACAATCTTGTGTATTGACAGTGACATGACACTTTACTAGAAAGAAAAGAGTACTATCATTGCATTAGAAAAAGAGTGCAAGTACAATGCTTTATAGGAATTGAGTGGTGGTACTTTCTCCTACTGTGCATATGGGATTCTGGTCCTGAGCCCTCACTGCTCCTCACAAAGAGACTAAAGTAGGTGTGATTGCAAATATTTCAACAACAAAAAAAATTTGCGATATACAAGATATAAAGCTACAATATGACGGTATTACTATCTCACTCATTAAGCTATCATCATATATCATAAACTGCAAAGGACGGCATACAGCTATCATCATATATCATAAACTGCAAAATCTATCACCTCACTCAATTGTACCGTAAAATCTTCTAAAGTTCTCATAGGATTCATGGATATTAAACCCTTTATAATTAGTTACTCCATGGATACCAAAATCACAATACAATACATTATAATAGCAAACATTTTGATTCATCTTAAGTACAAGCAAAATATCACTCCATGTTGGAATACTTTGTTCCTTAACCTTGATGAATGAAGGACTCAAAGGATCTTATGATCTCTCTACTCTCTCCCCATATGAGAAATATTTAATTTACACCAGATCATTTTAAACTCTATTTTAGTGAAAAGGTCAATCATATAATAGGATATACTATGATAGTCCTATGTTAGGCCCTTGTATTAGAATAAAATTTTGATATCCTTAACATTAGAATCTATCATCATAGTTTCCTCTATCTCAATAGTCTCCTAGATATTTGACACAGTTTCCTTCATCTCAATAAGATGCACCTACAAATACGTATATGTTAGATATGCTCAATGACCTGCCCTCGTAATATGCCACCAATGATCCATGGTGCTCAAAGTTGTAAGGTTTCTATAATGAGGAGAAGGCATGCATGGCCTAGACATTGGTGGGAGTCCTGATTTGTATGTCAAATGAGGTCTATGTGATCGAATGGCCAAAAGGTGACTGTTGTGAGTCTAGCCTCTGGGTTAGACAGAGTAGTTAAAGCTTGTAGCAACTTGAGGCACACCACAATGAGTTGCAAGATGAGGAAGTTACTAGGGATCCCTACTTTGGCTCGAAGGGCTGTGGAAGTAGCCCGTGGCTAGGAGTAGAGAATATTCCCTAGCCAACTAGTGGAGGTTTATATGGAAGGTCAATAGACACATGTGCACATGGAAGGTCAATAGGCATAGGTGCATATTGAAGGTCATCCATCATGACCCCCTTCACCAAGTATAAAAGGTAGACCCCTTGATAGCTTTCATAATTCATCCTTTCACCCAATCAGAGTTACTCTAGCTGGCCTTAAGCTCTTCACCTATCTTTTTTCTACATTGCCATCTAAGCTTTACATTTTGGAAGCACACAGGTGGATAGAGCCATCTTTTTATCAGCTTGTTTGAAGTTAAATTAAATTTTTATTCTCCTCTTATTTGCTATGTACTCTCTCTCTCTCTCTCTCTCAAATTATATTTGCTATGCCATGTAAGTTTTACATAGTATTAGAGCCTACAGGGCTCTAGGGATCAAGGAGTACATGAAAGGCAAAGGCTTCAATAACAAGGAGGAGCAATGCCGACTTTTATGAGCAATTTTGGCACAGGATATGAAGCAATGTGATTAAGGAGGATCTTATGGTATATGGGAGTGCAGGATGAAGATCCAATTATGCTAATGTTTGGCAATCAAATTTGCATTCCCATTTCCAAGAATTCGGTCTTTCATACATGCACAAAACATATAGAGATCCAGTATCATTATGTGCATGATTTGATCGAGGATGGGATAATGGAGCTAGTCTACTACCCAAAGAGTAGAATGGAGCATATATCTTCACCAAAGTCCTCTCAAACGATTTGCTTCAAGTTCATCTTCAAAGACTTGGCATTAGGCCAAGGATTTAGTTCACCTACAGGTGGACATCAAGGGGGGTGTTAGATATGCTCAATGCCCTACCGTCATAAGATGCCACCAATGATCCATGGTGCTCAAAGTTATAAGGCCCTCATTATGAGGAGAATCCATGTGTGAGCCTTGACATTAGTGGGTCCTAACTTATATGTCAAATGAGGTCTATGTGATTGGATGGCCAAAAGGTGATTGAGCCTTTGGGTTAGACAAAGTAGTTAAACTTGGTAGCAACTCAAGGCACATCGCATATGAATTCCATAATATATTTATAAAAAATGATTAAGAAAATTCAAACCAATCCAAGTGAGTGCTACACACAATTCAAGGTGAATACAACTAGCACCCTCCTATTCCATGGTAACACCCATATGAGCAATCTCCGGTTCACATGCCCTAGGTCTCGCGAATGGAACCAAAAAAGTTGTACTATATGCTCAACATGTTGAGTCAATTGAGCACACTCTTATTCTTTCAAGAGCTTGAACACATGCATTAGCTCTCACCTCATACTAAGAAGGTCACAAGTCCTAACTCCATGGTTCAAGTGAGCACCCCATTACCCCTCAACCCTCATCACATAAGAGAAAGCATGGTGGGCATGAGAGAGTACTAGAGAGAAGGCTTGAGGTTTCACTTTGCTTGTCCCTCATTGCTCACTCTCTCTCTCTTCCTCAATCTCACACACTCTCTTACACACAACTTTAGAGTAAGAAAGTAGAGGAGAAAAGTTTGCACACACAAGAATAACCATTTCCATTCAAGCTCATTACTTTTATACATGGATTCTAAGGTTAGGGTTTCCCCTTTCATCCTAACCAACTTTTGGCTAATTGATCAGTCTTCTCTCTTTTTCACACTTTTAGTATCTTTTCCTATGCTACTCTTTGACAATTTGCATGGAGAAGAGGTGGGCTCTCACTAAATTAATACAAGGCCTAAAATATTGCTACAATTTCCCAAAAAATATGTACGTACAAAGTCTAATGTTCTCATGCTTCCAAGTCTAATATCCTTCTCTACAATTAACACTGGTTGTTTGTCTCTCATGGTTTCTATGTAAGATGTGATAGCTTGTCTCTCATTATGTTTTGGATAATGCTTCTAAACCTATTAACAATTTGTATCATCATACAAGGGATCGTAAATCAAAAGGAATATGAGTTCTACCTCAAGGAGATCTTGATGGGAGAGTAGACCTATATTGGTATTCTCTAAACTATCATGTCCTTAGTGTGAGGCTTGAGCAAAGGGCCAAACTATGCTCCTTAAAAGAGCTCCAAGATAGAATGGAAACTATCTTTTCCTTAGTCCTAGGCTTGAGCATAGGGCCAAGATGTGCTCCCAACGAGAGATCATAGATATAGTGGGAGCTATCTTGCTCCCAATGCTAAGCATGGGTATAGAGCTAGGCTGAGCTCACAAAGAGAGATCCAACATAGAGTGGCAACTATCTTGTCCCCATTTCTAGGCTTGAGCATATACTAAAGAATAGACCCAAAGAGGTCTCCAAGACAAATTTGAAACTATCTTTCCCTTAAAGCCCTGATGAGAGAGTAGAATTACATTGGTGTTCTCTAAAGTCTCTTGCCCTTTGTGCCAAGCTTGAGCACAAGCCCAAGCTCTACTCCCAAAGAGTGGGAACAATCTTGGCCTTAGAATGCAAGCATTGTCACACGGAAATTTGTGCGGGGGTTCGTGAAAGTTGCTCTTTGCAAGGACGCTTTGTGATGGGAGAACTCAACATAAAATAACTAACCAAAATAATTTTAGATTCAAGACAGATGAAAAAACAAATTGTTGATTAAAGATATAGTCAAGATACAGGTTCAAATGACTCTTGGATATGATCAAAAGATCTCCGGGAAGACAAGGTCAAAATCTCAAACTGAGAGAAACTAGAAGAAGGTGGAATGTCAAGTTTTGAGGAAAGATTTTCAAGGAAGGCGAGAAGCACCAAGCTCGAGCCCAAAAGACACTTCAAAGAACTCGATGACGATCTTCAAAAGTAGGAGAGAAGCTTAAAGCTCAACTCAAACCACCTTCATAAGCAACTTGATAACGGAAACTTCAATGTAGGTGAGGGGCTTAAAGCTCAACCTCAAGCCTTCTCTCCCAAATTCGATGGCAAGATCTTCGAAGAGGGCGAGGGATACAAGCTCCACCTCAAGCGTCTCTCTCTTGATTTTGATACTCTCCCAAGCTCTCCTAGTCCTCCTTTTATAGTCTTTTCCTCTTCCTCTCACGTTGTGCCTTTTCATTATCCCAAAAAGCCTAAGGCTTTTTAGCTTTAAAAACATTAAGATTTATGTTTTTAAACACTGAACATGTCGTTTCTTCTCATCGTTTAAAGCTTTTGTAATAAGCTTTTTCACCACCCCTCCTCAACCATGTCTGCATAATGTTTTTCCATAATGCTTTAAATATTCTTCTATTGATTGGTTAACTATACTTGGCGGGGGGTAAGCCTTAGCTAAATACAGAGGAGCAATTATTGATGCATCCACCAATAGCTTCTCCAACTATAGCACTTGCAATTGCCATGTTGACAATAATATCAACAGAAGAACGATTGAGCTGCATCCTTTGAAGCATGCGTGAATAGTCTCTTATATGATTCTCAATCTCATGTGAAATACTTTGGTTAAAGGCCTTCAACTTGCTTCTAGAGACCGTTTGTCCTTATGATAATTGAGTTTTACGATGCCATGCGATCTAGTGCGATAAGATTGAGAATACGCCATGACTAGCACCAGCAATGGCTCATAGAATACGCCATTATCCTCCTAATAGTGCCGCCACATCAAAACGCCGTCTACTTCGACAACAGAATTGTGTTTATGCCATTTTCCCTACACAATACCGTCAAGTCACTATAATTGCTTGTCTATCTATGCTGTCGCCATTATCATTACTGCGCAGAATGTGGTTTGCCGCCTTGCGTTGACCTTCAGTGGTGATGCCGTTATGGTTGCCATTAAGCTCTATCAATCAGTAGCCATATTGCGTAATTAACCAATCGTCACGATCCATAGTCGCCATTTTATCTACCAGAATGTACATAGCCATTGCCAATATCTAGAGTACTTAGTTCTTCACGGCATTATGTGGCACAGGAATTCTGACGTCTTCCACCAATCCAAAAGATTTTTGAGGCTCTGCAATAGATGCAGTTCAAGTATCTGCTGACATTGCATCCTCTGCAGTCGTATATCCAGCAGCCAGCTCCAACGAAGTCCTTTTTGCCTCACGCTTTCTTGCGCGCTCCTCAGTGAAGCAGAAGTGTTCGGCAAAGAATATCCCAGAACCTCGTTGATCTTCTTCAAGACTGCTTTTAGTTCCTCTCCAACGACAGCCTTCATTGCACATCCTTCCTAATTGCATAGTTAGCATAGAGTTGATTGGAAACATCTGCATGGTCTTTTCTTTTCATCCCCTGCCCAATAGCACTCTTCATCAATCGTGAAAGAGATGGAAGAACATTGATTGGATGATAAATGTAACCTATCGATCAATGTAAATTTAACCCTCAATACTATACCCAGTCAAATCAAGAATTGGATGAGTAATATCATTGTTTGGCATGGCCAAAATGGGAATTTGTGTAATGGATCTTTTTCTCCCTTGGATTCTTCCAGCACACTCATAAATTATAGCCAAGTCAGTATACATATAACCAGGATATCCACGACGACCAAGAACTTCCCCTCATGTTGTAGAGACCTCTCATACAAGCACATGCTTGCCAAAATCATATGCTAGATACTCAGCTATTGTGAGGGCAATCCTAAGAGTAATAATATGCTCAATGGTAGGATCCTTTGCAAAATTCAAGAATAAAGTAACTCTCTCCATCGAACCATTTTCATGTTTGAAAAATTGAGCAGTCTCCATGTTCACTCTCATGGCTTCCTATGTGTGCTTTGAAGTTCATAGGAACTGGAGCTTCTAAGATCCAAGATAGACATATTCATGTACCAACCTTCCTTGGCCTATTGTTCTTGTAGTTGCACACACTTTCAGCACACCTACAAGAATAACCCTATCTAGATCAACACCCTCCTCTAGTATTTCACTATAGAGCTTGATTACCATATGGAAGGGGCCATGCATGGCATATCCAATAATTATGCCCTATGATACAATGCTTTGACTTGGCATCTTTTCAGACTCTTCATGTGCTTTTTGTAGTCTAGAACACTTGACATACGTGTCCTCTTTTTCTTGAAGAAATACTCACTGACGATGTAAAACTTACAACCTTTTCCTTTAATCCTTGAGACTTCAAACGGATTCCTTCATGTGAACCTGTTTTTCCATGCAATGTGCCCTATCAAGAATATGCTTTGGAAGAGAATTTTGTGTCTAATCATTCATGTGGTTTGCAAATTAAAATCCATGCAATCAATCAAACGATGCTTCCACACAAAAAAATTATGAATGCACTGAAGAAAATGTGCCTAGCCTAACTACATGTGCTCGTGCATCATGCAAAAACGTAAACATAAAGACACACACTATGGAAAATAAAATCCTAATGACACTGGCTAATGAGTTCAAAATCTTGGCGAAAAACTCCGTGCTCAAATTTGTAGTGGTGGACGTGCAACATCACGACATCCACCCCCTCCAAACCTGCACATCGTCTAGCCGTGTGCCAACTTCTTTACCACTTGTAGCATTATTCCCACCAGGATCATATGGGAAATCATCTAGGTAATATGACAAGTTCGTAAGTTGACATAGATTATCACAGCATCCTCTTGGATCATATGGACGAAGAAAAGTATGTATGTTTTCGTAGATCATCACTGCATTGAGATCTTCTTTCATTGGTTGACCATCAAACAATCCGATGACTCCAAATTCTCTTTCCTTATTCAATGGAACAAATCTTGTTTGAGCCTTGACCACATTGACGTTTATATCCATATCCATACCGTAAATGGCATAAACATTTGCAAATCCTTATCACTATCCAAAGGTAATTTAACCTTTTTGTCAAATGTCTCATATTTTGTCTGTACTCTGGCTTCTTTGCTACAACCTGTAAAATTCAATATTTGTTGTAAATACCCTTGTAAACATGCATTTTGCTATGTATAAACAGTACCCAACTCTTTTGATTGACAAAAACAGCCATATCTTTTTCAGAATGCATATAAATAGCCCAACAATGAGTCTCACAACTTACTTGAGTTGTAAATCCTATTTGTTGCTGTAAATTGATACTCTACATATCTTTTATTGAAATATTTAAGCAAATAACACTTTTTGCTAAGAATTCTCAGCATCCAAATTTTCTTGCAGCATGAAATTAGCATTTTCACAATTCTTTGCCAGAGAATTGACCTGTAAGACATATGATAACTCTTGATTTTCAGTTTTCAACAATGCTGAAAGATCCTCCATAGTATACGAGCATGACAACCCATCATAAAGACCATCAGCAGTCTTTTCATTAGAAATTTTCTCCTCAATCTTCTTCAAGTCAGTAGTTGTCTCAATGTCAAAAAGCAGCTTGCATCTACGTTGCTTTTTCGGCTTTGGATCTGTTGTCTTCAGGCCTTTCTGATATTCTTGTACTTTCAGCTTCTGAACATCAGTCATACTCTATTCTGGTCCTGAAGAAGAAGGCTAAGAAACTAGATCATCATCTCTTCTCTGCTTCTCCTCAACAAGTGCTTCGACTCCCCCATCTTGGAAGATTTTGTAGGGCTAGATAAAGTTGGGGCTGAAACTGGAGCTGGACTAAGAAGCTGTCGCTCCCTTCTAATCATCTTGTTTTGTAGGTCTTTTAAGTTCCTTAATATCTCCTCTATCATATCTTCAATAGTCGGTTTTGCAGTTGATCTGACAACCGCATCCGGAATAGGCATAGGCATAGGCATAGACACAAGCTGAGAAATAAGAGAAGTAGTGGATTTTGCAACATAATAAATAGGAGAAGTCGTGGTAAGAGAAGAAATCACTGATTGTAACTACATCCTGTCTTCAAGCGACCCTTCCATCTTTGCCTCTTTGTAAGTGTAGAAACTTCATCGATAGCATCCTACCAATCTGTCTTCAATCCCATAGGCTACATACGCTCTTCAAGAAGCTCTCCCAACTCTCCCAACTCTCTCAATTTGTATGCTTGAGTATAAGAAATCACATGCTTGCTTTGTAGTGGCTCTATATATGATCATTGGGTGTTACAATTAGAAACAACATTGCTATGCTGAAATTGACCATAAATTCTAAGTGTATCCAAGCATTACAAAGAGACTCTTATAAAAGTATACACATACCAAGAAATTGCTAAAAAAGAAACGAAGAATATATATCTTTATGGCATGCTAAATGCATAATATGTTGTAGTATTACATCTCTACCACAAAGTCTTTTGGTCTTTGCAAACCCACCTTTATTTATTCAAGCTATTTAAAGTATGTATCTATGCTAAGAACAAAAGATAAAAGGCTAGACACGCATTTGCATTTAGGTATATAGAGACTTGTATATAAATGTCTTTAATGCATGGACTTGTAAACTTACCTCTACACACATATACACAACTATAATGTATATACATATTCTTTGTTTGTATCCTTGAGTGCAAGAAATCATATGCTAACTTTGCATGATATATGTTCCTTTAGTGTTACAATTAGAACTACCACTGCTATGCTAAAATGGACCAAAAATAAAGGTTACATATGAAATGCACCATAAAGACTAACTATATCTAAGCATTAGAAAGAAACTCTCTATGCTAATAAAAAATAAGCCTTTCTCCAAGAAAGCTAACTAAAATGAAGCTTTCTTCTTTTTGAGCATTTATTTGTATACTCAATAGGTGAAGTAAAATGTGAGACTATAGTTTGTTTTGGATATTGTACTAAGAACTTTGCACCATAAAGTTAGATATGAGCCATTCTAATTTCAAATATAAAACACACATAAAAAAACTATGAAGTTACAAAAAGAGTCTCGATGCCAATACAAAGAACTTTTCCAAGAGGCCTAGCCAAAATGAAGCTTTCCTTTCTTGGAGGAATCATTAGAAAAATTCTCATCCTCCAACACAACATGAACATGTGAAATAGGTTCTACTACTATTGTTTGCCTTGGTGATAGAACGTGAGATGCAATAGTCTTTTCTATCCTTCTTGCACCTAAAATTGTAGAAAATCACAATTAAAAAAATAGGTACATTTAACAATTGATAAAGATCATTTCATTCCAAAATAATAATAGCTAGCCTAACATCCATAAACCATTTAGTAGATATTGTTAAAGCTTAGTGTAGTGTCATCAAGCAACCCATGCCCTTAAATTCATACTTTGGCCACCCGCTTTGGTATCCTATTAATATGAGATCATAAGAACCTCTTATCCTAGTCATCCTCACTTATGTGTACTTGGAAACACTGAACATACTCACAATGTATGACCTCAATATAAAACCTGGAAGCATGATCTCTATATTGACGTCAAAGTATAACTACCTAATCACTCTTGTCAGTATTTTTCTTATAATATTATGTGTAGTTCTTTTTAATATTCAAAAGCTAGATAATAATCCCAACTTGGAGTAGACATCTACAAAAGTCAAGTTAATACTGAAATATGGAAAATTATCCACTACTATTAGAGAAGCATATGGTAACCAAACATAGCACAAACAACATTTGACATAAGTGCCAAGCAGTGACTTCACAAAGTCATCAAATTTCAATAGATATATCTTTTAGAAAAGCAATACAAATAATTCAAGCTTATGAAGTATATCCTTGTATACATGTCTGCAGAAAGGTGATACATATAATTGAAACTTTTGAAGAACAACCTTGTATAAAACAGTTTTTGTGACATTCATACCTTCTTTATTTTCATCTAATAAGACTTTCACACCACACAAGGATTTTACCCTTGAAAATACAACATATAGCTATCCATGTGTAAATATTGGTGCCTTTGAATAGAGACCAACAATGAAAAAAGTTTGTTCTTGTGACTTGCTAATTGTCATAGATGAACACCATTCAAACAAGAAACTATATTTGCTTCAAAGTAAATTGAAATTACAAAGTATTGAGAACAATAGTGATTCTACGAATGAAAACTCATTCTCATACATTTGCTCCTATTATTATCTCAATATCTATCACTTTTCTATTAAACAGCTTACATATCCCATTACAAATATATTTTTTAAGATTTAAGTTTCTAAGGAGAATACTCGAGGGGATTCACTATATATGTATCTCCTCTATATCATGTGCATTCAAGGCCTATTTCTAAATACCATTATCTGTGATTTTTTCTTGAATAAATTACAACCCTTTTGTATTCAATAAGTAGATAACCCTTTATATGACACCCTTTTGATATAAAAAATATAGAGATTTGACATTTTATTAGTCTCCTGTTTTGAATCCACATTATATGCACATATATTCATGAGCGACCCACTAGAGGGAGAATAATAGGTGAGTTTGTCTTTAGCAATAATAGATGAGGAGAAAATCTACCTCCAAGATCTAGTGTATTTAAGGTACTCTAGAGTGTACAAAAATGAGTTGTCATTTTATTCTATAGTTGAATTTACACTATAGTATTGGATAACCTCTCCTAGCATCAATTGTAATCATGATGATTCAAACTAGCCACCTCTATATTTTGCGATGCAAGTATAGTACACTTGCTAAAATATACTCAAAACTAATAGTGGATACTCCATTGTATGCACTATTAACAAAGGTATTGATAGAGTGAGCTTTTGACACTATGCTAGATCGAACATGTAACTTATCATAATTTTCTATAAGACCCACTCCATCCCTTATCCCTTGAATCCAAATAATGAACTCCTTATTTTCACATTACTAACAATTGACATGCCAATAATCCTAAGAAGCCTTAACATCCTAAGATATTGCCAAAAATGAGAGTAACATAGTGTTGTATTAAGAATATCCTCACGGGAGCCCTTGATCGCAATTGGTAATACTTGTCTAAAATCGCCTGCAAGTCAAGTGATTTTTGTACCGAATGCTTTAGTCCAACTCATAACTGTTAGCAATAATATGTGTCTTATGTACTTATCTCTTGCATGTGAGCCTTAATCTAAGTCAAACCAGGATATTAGGAGGTGCATTTCTTTTTGGGTACTTTTTGCCATTTTTAGGGATTTAACTATATTTAGGAATTTACTACTTTTTACCCATACACATAGGTGGAATTCCCTCCCACTATTATTATCCATCATTGATCCTTCGTGATCAACTATCCCTCCTCATTCTCTCATCCCCTTGCTACTATCTAGTCTCCACACTATCGCGTAGAGCTGCATGTTGGGGCTAATGGTTGTAGCCTTGCATCTTAAGCCATTGCATTCACATTGTTCCTTCTTTCTTTTTTGTTTGCTCTTTGTCTCCTTGTTCTCTCCATGTTGACTTTCCTCTTTCCATTGCATACTCTCATATGGTATTAGAGTCATGCGTGAGAGCTAGAGATCTCAAAGAGGAGCATGCTGTCTGGGATACAACTTGCCAGGTGTCATGGCCCACATGTTGCAAACCTTGCATTTGGAGTTAAACAGGGCAGAGTGGCCTATTTCTAACCCTCTAGGCTATGTTTACCAAATCATATTTCATGGGCGACCTCTATTAAGCTAGGAGTCACCATTACTCCACTCGAATGGCATCAAACAGTCTATAGGCGGCTACTCTAGTAGATTCATGGTACCATATAGGCCCACATTCTAGAGGTAGCCCTCAATACACTTGTTGCAAAAGCAAGCCTTGTATTTCATGTATTCTTTATATCAAGGTATCCTCCTTTAGCTGGGCAGTACATTTGCAGCTTGGGTTGCACCTGTTCTTTGCTGGGCAGCTTGTTTACGGGCAAATATAAAGGTTACTCTATTGTGTTACATAGTAGTTAGTCATTCTTGACCATGCAACTTCTTTTTCGTACTAGTGACCTCTTTTTTAGGTTAATAGTAGTTCATATTTGCATTTATTGCCTGTGTACCATTTATGGGCAATTTTGGTACATTAGTAGCCCGTGGTTTGTTGACTACAACTATAGGTTGAAGACTTATTTTACTCTACATTTACTACTTATATCTTTTAGGACATTTATTTCATGCACTTCGACATCAATATCTAGCTACTTATAATTTCTCTTTAGAAACTAGAAGGGAGGGGGGAGGGGAGCTAAAGAGCTTCAAAGGAGGCTATATGAGTCTCTTCCAACACTTCAGTTTAGGGTTTTTAATAGTAGGATTTTCAAGGTTAATGTTATTCTAATGAGTTGTTAGTAGAGAAAGGTACAAGCGTAAAGATAAAAAGGAACAGCAATGGTGAAGGCACTTTGTTGGGTTGACAATGACATTGAGAGATAAAAGCTAGAGGAGAAAATGAGGTGTGTACACACACTTGTCTGTGCCTTTAGATGTTCTTATTATTTATTTAGGTTAAGGCTATGGGGCTTAAAGTTTAAGTTGATATAACATTTCTTTTATGATAGATCTATATTGGGATTCATAAAATCCTACACATACTTTTAAAAAACATATACTCAATATAAATAGCTCATGGGATTTACTATATGTATACCTACTATATCACATGCATTCAAGGCCTATTTATAAAGATCCTTACCTCTAAATTCTCCATAAATAAGTTACATCACTTTTCTACTCAATTGGTAAATATCTATTTTATATAGTATTCTCCTCTATGTAAAAAACTTGTAAAAATGTTACTTGAAAAATGCCTTACCTTGAACCCATGTAATATGCACGTATATTTATGAGTGCACCCCCCCCAAATGAATAGCAATTTGGACTCCCTTTTTTAGGGTGTTACATATGAGTGATTGCGAGGGGTCCACCATGGCCCTTCTCGTTCACTCACACACACACACACACAGACACACACACACACACACACACACACACTCTCTCTCTCCCTTTGTGATCTACGTAGTAGAACAGTGCAGCAGGACAGGCTAACCAATTGGCATATGCCATAATTTGAGCATATGCATGTCAGGAGGCAGTCATGCCCTACCATTTAGTGTAGATGTATGTGTGAGTATGCATATATACATGTATATACATGATAGAAGAGTCTTTCCGATTGGCATACATCGTGAATTAGGCATATGCATGCCATTAGGACTAAGGAGGCAGTCCTCTACCATCACTCATTTATGTTTGTATGTGCACTTTGTACACAGGTGCATGGCAAGGGGAGGATGTCGCTAATTGGCATGGATTATGTATATCATGAAGCGGTTCTCGCTTATCATGCATTACTTCTATGTGTTGTATATGTGTTGTCCTATCATTTGTAAGTTGTTGGACACATGGATTGGCATGTAATATATATTATACATATGCATGTCATGATACCTATCATGTGATGTTTATGCCTAGGGCTAAATGGTGCTTGTCAAAGTCGACTTGACACTATCTCTTGAGCTTTGCATAGAGGTGTAATTTTGATTATTACACCCTCCCTTCCATCTTAAGCATAGATGGGATATTGGCCGTGGATGGCTAGTCTAACCCTTGCATGGTTGGCAATCTTGCACAGCTCATTGAGGCCACACACCCCTCATTTCAGTTTGTGAGTAAAGAGAAGCGATTGTGCGACCACAAACTGCTTCCCTTTGTTTAGAAAAATAAAGGGACCATGCTTTAGGGGACATAATTGGTGCATTTTACATGTGTATTCTATGACATCTCATGTGCCCATGTGGCTATGGTTAGGTGCATGCACCTAAAGTGTTTGTACATGTGAATATGTGTCCATGTGTAAGTACGAGTATGGGTCCTTTTTACACGTTGTCGGAGGGGTTTTTGTCGAAAGGTCAAATCCACCGAGGATCAAAAGTAGAAGGAAGTAGAGATAGGAGATGGAAGAGAAGATAGAGAATACCCAAGTGGTAAACACTACAAAGACAAATCACAATGAATTGAATCAATATGTATTGAAAGAACGTGGAATCTTTGCACTACTCAAAAGCAATCTCCAGGCATTAGATCTCTTGGAGCTTCTTCGTGTAGAACAAAATGTGCATAAAAATTACAGCTCCTTCTCTGTTGCTCGAAACCCGAATCTGATCGCTCCGTTGGCTCTGAAAGGGGGGGTAAAACCCTAGGACACTTGATCACGGATCTCCTAGATCACTCTTTCTTTTTCTTTCAGTTCAATCTGCAATTTTCAGCCTGTTTACAACGATTGTGAAGCAGTGATTTCATCAATCTGTCCCTCTTGTGAAAATCCCTTAATTGGCTGAAAAAGCAACTAGCTTTTTGCATGCCATCCTAATCTAGAAGCTTTTTTCTAACTTTTTCGGATTTTTACAATAAATAATATAAAAAATAGGCTAAAATTATCCAAAAATCTAGTATTTTTGGGTAATCCATGCAACTCACACTATTACTAATGGCTTAGATCACATTGACTCTCTAGATCAATAAAGAAGTTGGATGATGATACATTCCATATTTTTTCACACTGTGTCCTCATAACATCACGACATCCACCCCCTCTGAACCTGCACATCCTCCAGTATGTGCCAAAATCCTAGTTGTCACCAGATTCTGAGTCCTCCTCATCCTCTGTAACCATATCCTTTACTTCTTCATCTTTCATATCTTCCTGGCTAGCCCCTGTATCAGAACCACTATTATCTTCCAATTCTGGCAACTCATATGTAGTAGATTCCCGCCTTTTGAATAATTTGATTATTTTCCCTGTGATCGAAAGTTTGATGGGGCTGTCCCATCCAGCTCATTTAATGCATAAATAGCATTATCAAACACCTATCTTACCATATAGGGTCCAAACCATCTTTTGGAAACTTTACACATGGCAGGTTATCTAAACTGCTATCATAAACCAATACCCAATCCCCATCTTGTATGGTTCTTGGTCTTAGTCTATGTCTTTTGTCAAACGGTTTCTTGTTCTGTATCCTTGCTGCCCTTAACTTTGCAGTTGCTACCTCTATGTCTTCTGACTTTCTTTCCAACTATCTAATGCGTAAGGCCAACAACTCCTCTCGATTCAACTCCTCCTCCCAAGGTAACACACTCCATGTGACTGTCATCTCTTCTATCGGCATGATAGGTTTTTGACCATACATCAATTCTACAGGCATATATCTTGTAACAACACTATGAGTTGTTCTGTCAGCCCACAAAGCATAAGGGAGCAATCGTGGCCACTCTTTTACCTTCTCTCCACATGCTTTTGCCAATGCCTTCACAATAGGTGGGTGACCTCTTTCACTTTTCCCATTTCCTTCAGGGTTATAGGCTGAAGTTAAAGCAAGCTTTATCCCGAACCGTGCAAAGAAATCATGAGCTTCATCTGCATCCAACCCACCCCTATCTGCTGTAATTTTTCCCACACAGCCATATCGACAAAAGATCTCTTCTAAGAGAAAAGTACACACAGCATTTGTTGTCTTAGTACGTAAAGCTTTCCCTTCCACTTGATTAGTCAAGTCTTCACAGGCAAGCACAAGATATCTCATTTGCCAAATAACTGTAGGCATCGTGACTAAATCCATCACCCACTTAAAATGAAGAGACAATGGATATGTGGGTTGCAATCCATCCTGATGTCTCGCAGATGAATACATTTGACATGTCGTACATGTTTTTACAATGTGAGCAACATCCTTATACATACCCTGCCACCAATATCTTTCTTTGATCTTTGTAAAAGTACCCCAAACACCTCTATAACCAACCCACAAGGTTTCATGAAATTCTTGCATTACTTTTACTTGTGAAGCTCTGTCACCCAAAACTCGCAATGGCATACATTGTTTCTTTTTAGCATGTTTCCATAAGTATCCATCTTTAAAAAAAAAAACCCATACACTTTCCTCTTGATTTTCTTAAACTCCTCATCTGACCATTCATCTCTCTTTGTTAATGTACCGAGGTATTGACCAATTCTTAGCCACTCTCCTGTATATTTGTCTTCCAGAAACACTTCTACACAAGATACAAAACATCTAAAGTGTCTTCTCTTTGTTGTCCAAGCTTGTGTTAATGCTGTAGCAACACTTTGCATTGCTAAATTCACTCTTGCAACATCATTTTCAGCCATAAGAAAGTCATCTTCTTCCTTCTCATCCATCATCCCATCTTCATTCTCATAATGTGCTCGAGATAACATGTCTGCCACTGGGTTATCTCTTCCTGCAATATGCTAAAATTCAAGGTTCAAATATTTGATGTATGCAATCCATCGAAGAATAGCAATGTCCGGAGTAGCACAACTAGTAATCATACCCGATACTGGCAAACAATCGGTCTCAATGACTACATGAGCACCCATAAAATACTCCTTATCACATTTAAGGGTTGTCACAATTCCCCATAACTCTCTTTTAACCTGTGCATATCTTCTTTGTCGCTCAGTCAATACTTTAGCACCAAAGCAAATTGCATATCTTTGTCCTTCCTCATCATATTGCCCAATTGCCCATCCAATCCCGATTGGGCTTGTATCAACAGTAATAATGATAGGCTTTCCATGTGAATAGTCAACCTTTCTCAATGTAGGAGCAAATTTTCAAAGTTGCTTCAATTTCTTCATTGCTTTCTGATGCTTCCTTTCCCAATGAAATTTCTAACCTTTCCTTACAATCTGATAAATAGTATTAGCTACATGTGCAAAGTGAGGAATCCATATCAAATAGAACACACATGCACCCAAGAATCTATGCATCTCTGATACATTCATGCATATATCTTGCATTCCATCAATCCCATCTATTTTTGTTGGTGATGGCCTTCGCCCATAAGGCCCACACATATACCCAACAATCAAAACCTCTTCAACTCCAAAGACAGACTTTTGTCCAGAAAGATTTAAATGCACCTCTTCTAGACGTGTCAAAATCCTCTCACAATCCACAATATGGTCTGCAACAAACTATCTGCATCCATGAGCATCCATCCCTTTATTCTTTTCATCCACTGCACACCCTTTGATTGGAATATCATCTAAGAAGGGCATAGTCAATTGTGGTATAAAATCCGTGAGTACCCTATTCATAGCATTTTTCATGTGTGCCACTGAGTTTGTTACACCCTGTGGGAGAGTACACATCCGTACTAACCCCAAAGGAGTCTTCATGGTTGTGATATCCCTGCTTTCAATTGCAAGGTGAAACTGATCATAACTCGAATAAAGATCGCCCAAAGAATAGATCGCTCTGCCTGCAAAAGCCTCTACAAATTCATCAACCACAGGACCTACACCCACATTTCTTATGGTCACTTAATTGATCGGTTGGATGTCTTGAATAAATCTCAAAGCCCCATTCTTTTTTGGCACAGTAAACCAACGATTTGAGTATGGGGCTGAAGAAGACTCCAAGATCTTCATGTGAATCTTTTCATTTAGCAAATCCATCAGCTTTGGCAAGTAAGCTTTAAGCACTGGAATAGGCCTCAAGTTCCATGGTACATGTGGCACAGTAAATATGACCATAGGAGAGACAACATTTGGATCCACACAACCTATTTCACTTGGATGAAATGCAAATGCCTTCCCATGTCTAGCTAACATTTGCATAAAACAGTCTCTCTCAGCAGGCAAAAGAAACCCTTCTGCACCAACTTTCAATTCCTGTAATGTTTCAGATGTAAACTAATGACCTATATCTTTAGGATCCCGTAAGCTTGGCTGCCTTGACACTTTTTCATACATACCCTCACTCTCTGGTGGAAGTGGCAAAGCAATTGGTTTCACCTTTTTGTCAACTCTCTTATACTTTGTCTCCACAAGTGCTTCAGCCCATTGTAATCCTTCCTGCTGAGCAAACAATGCTATAACATCATACATATCCAAAGAACATACTGACAACATTCTATTTTCAGCCTCATTTTTTGCATGTATAGTTGCTGAAATTTCAGCCATAGTGTCAGTAATATTCAACCCATAAAAGATGCCTGAAATGCCATCATTTTCAGCTCTAGCAACCCCAATGCTCTCAGTTTCTTAGTAGCCCATTTCATAGACATGTGTTCAACCCTACATATAGCTTCCATAGGTTTAAACCAACATGAACTATTTGCTGTAAACTAAGAATTACCAATAGTAAATACATGCTTCATTTCATCAAGAGGCGAGTACACCCACTGAACAGCGCTACTGTAGCCCCGCATTACAGAAGTGCTTAATGAAAATCCAGGTCTTTGAATTCACTTGCATTTGGAACCAAAGGAGAGTCTCGAAGCATATCCCGATTTCTAGGATGATTAACACAAACAGTAAGAAATTGGACTGCTTTTCTCCCATCCTTGCTTCTGACTCTTGCATAAGCAGAACCATCATCAAGCACCTTTGTTTCCATATGCACACCTGTAATATAGGGCTATCCCAAAATCACTGCATATGAGGAATTATGTTGCGCAAAGAAGTGTTGCTCTTCCTGTACATCACCAATCATCACTTTTACATTAGGACATGCAGCATAGAGCTCCCCTGAAGAATTATTTACAGCCCTCATTTTCCAACCATAATCAGTGTCTACAGGCCATGCACCATTTTCATACAATCCCCACTCAATGACATTTATCTCTGACCCATGGTCAAGTAAAGCAACACAAGGAGTTTCACGTTCCCCTATTTTCACTACCATTTCAGTGGTAGCTCTAGCCCAATGATTTCTTGTGTAGTGACTTCGAGGAATAAATCCTAGAGTCTCTTCTCCATATTGTTGCATTTGCCTTACTCCACCATGCATATTTCTACAAGACAATGCATTTTCAGCTACTTTCTTCTCTTTTTCACATGCTGTCCATTGATTAGTAGCATCCTGCATAGATAATCATGTACTTACTTCATGCTCATATTCAACCCGAATACCCAACAAATCAGTTTCCTCTTCAAATTGCAGCAATGCACTAGTGGTATCACCAAGAAACTGACGCTTCCTTTTAATTATGTCAATGATCTCATCATGAAATTCTTGCTTAGCAATGCCAAGCACCTCTCCCAAGGTAAATTCCACCCGACTATTTAAGATCCGTTCTTCAAGAATCTTCTTAAGATCTGTGGTTGTCTCAATGTTAGATTGCAACTTATATCTTGGTTACTTGCCCTTATTTTTGCCCTCTTGTTTGTTATCTTGTTTTTACTCATGACTGACCTCTTCCATAACATGCTTGGGAGGTGGCTGATTTGCAGCTTTAGGTTGATCCACACTTCTTCTTGTCATTCTTTTAGATGTCCCTGCAATATCTTCATCTCTTTTTCGTTTTTCTTCCACAAGTACATCTGTGTTTTGTACCTTTTCTAAATATGACATTGAATATGCATCTATCGGTGATTCCCAACCAGTTATGCCACAAATGTCTTGCCCTGCATGAGACATTTCACTATCAGTAACCTTTCTCTTTTCAGCTGCATGTACAGCATATGTCCATATTTCAGCCTTTGGACCGACCATCATTTGGCCATGCATTCTATCCAACTGTAGACCAAAAGTAGAAGCATGTACCACCGCATAAGCATTTCAGATAGCCAAGTCTTCCAACAACTTTTGCATACCTCTCTTTCCAAAATTCAAAGCAAGAGGCAATCCCGTTTCTTGTGCATGGATCTTGCTATCTTTCCAAAAGATAAGCTATCGTGCCAAGGCCTCCTGATGGGCAACACAATCCTTTCTCTCGTGCTGCAAACTGTCACACCACATACACCTTTTTCCAGGCTTAGGGGCTGCTGCCCGTCCCCTTTCCTCTTGTCCTTTTTTGTCCAATTTTGCAACCTTGAATTGAAGATCCCACATGCCTTTGACCAATTCATCTAAGACATCTTCCCTAATAGAGGGAACAATAGTAGGTACAACCATAGGGTTAGCCACAAAAGTAGGTGGCTTACTGGATACATCAACTATCTTACCCGTAATGGTGGGCAAGCTAGAGACATGCAATCTTTCTCTTCTTCTATGCTTCTTCACAAGTGCAGTAACAGCTTCCTTGACATGTCCCACTTTGTTTTCAAACCTGTCTCTACAGTCTGATCCTCCAACAAATCATCAAGCTTCTCTTGAAGCTCAGGATCAATTGCCTGTAGAAACAATTCAATTTTCTGACTTGCAAGAGCTTGTTATTATCCAACTACTCAAATCGACTTTCAAATTCTCTTAACAATTCCATAGCCACAAGACCCTTATTGGGTTATAAAACCCACTCTTGAAAAGTCTTGCCCATAATCAAACTGGTGTCCTCAATGTAAAATTATTTCCTGAGTGTCTTCTTGAAGGCTAACCAGTCCACATCCTACAAGTATAATTCAGTAATCTGTGCTTTCAGTTCATGAACAGTAACACGTGCAAAATATCGGCTCCATGCAGATTGAGCCATCCCAAAGAATTCCATCTTCTAAGCATAGGTATGTACATATGCAGATACATTCTTGCCATTGAATAACTTCACCTCACGCTCCATTGCTTACAAAGCATTCATCACAACACTTTCTGTTTGAGCTAAGGCTTATGTCACCTGTTGTTGTTGTTGTACCTGCATAAGCATATTCATATTTTGCACCAACTGTGCAAAACATCACTAGAGAATGTATTTGAAGATTCTCCCATCTTGTCTTTCCTTCTTCTGATGACCTTTCACATCGGGTTCACCAATGTCGGATGGGTTTTTGTTGAAAGGTCGAATCCACCGAGGATTAAAAGTAGAAGGAAGTAGAGATAGGAGATGGAAGAGAAAATAGAGAATACCCAAGTGGTAAACACTACAAAGACAAATCACAATGAATTGAATCAATATGTATTGAAAGAACTTGGAATCTTCGCACTACTCAGAAGCAATCTCTAGGCATTAGATCTCCTAGAGTTTCTTTGTAGAACAAAACGTGCATAAAAATTAAAGCTCCTTCTCTACTGCTCAGAACCCAAATCTGATGGCTTCGTTGGCTCCGAAAAGGGGGTAAAACACTAGGACACCTGGTCACGGATCTCCCAGATCACTCCTTCTTCTTCTTTTAATTCAAACTGCAGTTTTCAGCTTGTTTACAGCGATTGCGACGCACGCGATTTCATCAATCTGTCCCTCTTGTGAAAATCCCCTAATTGGCTGAAAAAGCAACTAGCTTTTTGCATGCCATCCTAATCTAGAAGCTTTTTTCTAACTTTTTCGGATTTTTACAATAAACAATATCTAAAATTGGCTAAAATTATCCAAAAATCTAGTATTTTTGGGTAATCCATGCAACTCACTCTGGTACTAATGGCTCAGATCACATTGACTCTCTAGATCAATAAAGAAGTCAGATGATGATGCATTCCATACTTTTTCACACTGTGTCCTCATAGCATCACGACAACGTACTTGGGCCACATGCATGTCCAGAAGTAGGCATTGTAAAAGAAGAGCATGAAGCAACTTAAAATATATTTCAATATATAGTTTTCTATCATGTACATAGTCAAATCTCTAAGGGTTAAGGTATCTACCATGATGGTCTAATGGTTTGGGGGTAAAGGTGCACGTGTAAAGATAAAAAGGAATATTAAAGGTGAAGGCACTCCATTGGATTAACACTAACATTGGGAGACAAAAGCTAGAGAAGTGACTGGGATGTGCACAAATACTTATCCATATGACTTTAGATGCTCTTATTGTTGTTTTAGGTTAAGGCTATGGGGCTTAAAGTTTGAGTTGATATAACATTTTTGTTATGATAGATCTATATTAGAATTGATAAAATCCTAGACGTGTTTGAAAAACATAAACTCAATATGAATAGCAAATTGTTTCTTCATAGCTTGACCATAAACTAAGCATAACCTAGCTAATAAGATAACATGTTTCACTGAAAAAATTTAACTCTACTTTCTAAAGAAATTTTGTATCTGCAAACAGACATGAGATAAAATTCCTAGAGTGCCCTAGATATCACAAGAAATTACAAGGATGTTTGCGCATATGTAGATGATCATGTGATTGTGCGTTTTAAATTAAATGAATTGGCTTCATAGAATCAAATGAACGAGCTATGAAATATTATCCATTTAAGGGGCATAGTGAATAGTCATGTAGGACTATGAAATAGATGCATTAACTTAAGATCTACATTACACACACACACACAGAATGGAAGCCCTACATCTACTACATCCGATGTGTGAGGAGATGAATAAACCATAACCCTTTTCTATTCAATTTGTAAATGACCCCTTTATATTACACCCTTCTATATGTTAAAAATGTATAAAAACTGTATTTTAAAAATACCTTATTTTGAACCCACGTGATGCATACACATACTCATGAGTAACTTACCCAAGGTGGCAAGATAAATGTGCCATAACCAATAGTGGACTATGTGGTGTAGTTAAGCTATAGAATTACTAGTATGTTCTCCATGTCAATCACCTAGAAAGCCAATGACTAAAGTAGTGCCACAACACTAAGGCATATATACTAGGTAGGTTGTAATGTGAAACTCGACATCTCAACAGGCATGCCTAATTCATGATAAGTGCCTCTTCCTCTAGTTGAATAACCCCCTCTTCCACGAGCATTTGAGGCACCTCTATTTGCTTGAGGCTGCCTATTTTGCCATCCAGTAGCTTGTTGTCCATGGGCTGCATATGCATTTCCAACACCTCTTCCTCTAAAATTTGATCTTCCTCTTCCACCTCTACCCCTTTGATTGGAGTAGCAGAGTATCTTGGTTGAGAGCTTAATCCTTAGAGATATTTCTATATTTGGGTGCCTTTACATTCATGTACACATTTATACATGATTGTTTGGCCAATTTTGGAATTCCATGAACTTTAATCAACATCTATTAATAAAGAAATTTAGTTCCAACTCAAATTTTAATCACCTAATTCTTAACCTGAAATATTAAACAAAATGCAACATTTCTTAATTAATTGATGTTCCTTAAAATTATGATTTGCAAATACAATTTAGTGCAAGATATAGAATTCCCTTTAGTAATTAGCACACAATCAAATCCAAATAAAATTTGGCTATATATTTAATAGAAAACTAAGCATTGAAATAGGTTTTAAGTTATTTCATGCTCTTCTTTTACAATACATGCTGCATGTGACACACATAGGCATAAAAAGGACCCATAATCATGGTTACACAGGGGCATGCATTCATATCTCCACACACTTTGGGCACACACACAACCACATCCACATGTGCACACGTGATATCATAGCATACACATCCCAAATACACAATCATGTCACACGAAAGCATGGCCACTTTATTTGTGTGAGCAATGGCTTCACTTTGCTCACAAACGTGAAGCGAGATAGGCATAATGTTGCGAGCTTTGCCAGCTTGCAAAGTGTGCAACTCCGAGTTACCCAGCTATCCCAAAATATAACTTCATAAGATTTGCAAAACGCAACCTTTATTTTCTTAGTTTGGTAAAAGGCTCCGCAGCAGCGTTAGCAGGATGAGAACGATAGAAACAAACGTCCTTGGAGGGTTTTCAGATATGTTTTTGTTTCTTTTAAAGAAGAAAAAGAAAAAGCCGCCCTTGAAGGTACTTAGATACCCCTGAAGGAACTTGCGACAAGGCCAAAATGTAAAACCTTTAAATATGTTTGCACGACATTCTCGAGGAGACCGGACCATTTCGTTGTCTTGCGGTAAAGGGCCGGCTGAAAGGTCATATAATATCTAGACAGAAGATGGGCAGAACGATCATCAGCCAGGCAGCTACTACAAGTCGAGTTAAGTACATCTGAGAGCCTCTGATCATTAGACAGAGAAGATAGGCAAAACGATCATCAGCTAGCTATATTTACCTGGGCTGGTAGAAGTGGAGTTATTTAGATCTGAGATCCTTGCGAAGAGTCTACGGTATTTCGATAGAAGATCATGAGTCGCATCAGCAGCCAGCTGCTAGTCGTGATGACGGTGCTGTATTTCGTGCAGGCGAAGCCTTTCTGGTGCGGCGCCGCGAGCTCCACGTTAGCCCTGCTCCTCCGACGTGGCCTCGTCGAGCATCATGATGCGGCCATTATGGATGTGATAGGAGAAACCGATATTATGCAAGGTACCCATGATAATGCTAATGTTAAAGTTGTTGGGCGTGCAGGAATTGACAGACTAATTGAGGAGGAGGGGGAGGATGAGCAGGATCATGGGTGCTCCAGCGACGACGACTGCGGTGGCGATTCGGGCTGCTGTCCCCCCAGCGGCCCGAATAACTTCCGCTGGTGCTCCATCGCCTGCGCCGCTGATAACTAGCTAGCTTATCATCGGCTGCGATGATACCCAGATCGCTTTGGCACGGTCAATATCGCGTGCTGTACTACCGCATAGAACTCACTTATAGTTGATTGAGCTCAAGTATTTATATGACCTATTGGTGGAACTTCTCAATAATACACCACACATCATCCCATTCCCATGCCGCTTGTCGATCGTCCCATTGTACCTCTTCTGGATCTCAGTACAATTATCATGTAGCCCTCGCTTAATTGGTAACTTTATTGAATTATAGGTGCCATTATTGAGCTAGTATGGCCGTTGGGCATTGGTTTTGTTCTAATTGTAAATCCACCCGGTCCCTGACTGTGACTGGGTACTGGTTTCCTCGTTCTAATTTCGCCCTGGCTATTTATCGCTACCGTCATCCTAATTCTGGCCCGACTATTTCATTCGGTATGGAGCATAGAATACTAATTTTTTGAGTTTAAAAGGTAAAAGGAAGCCGGCCTTGACTTGGGCGTCGGGACTCGAGGCAAGGCCAAGACGCGAACCTTTAAATATTCTTGAATTACCTACACATTTATGAGCTTGTCAATAGGACCATTCATTGTGTTGCTGGGAAAGAACCGGGCGGGAGGTTATGTATCGGGAAGACGACCAGATATCCTAGTTGGGTCGACTCCAAAGTTTGGAACGATTAAATTTCAATATCTATTCTATATATTATAACTTTGGCTTTGGGATTTGAAAGCAATGAGAAGGGCCTTGAGCCAGAGTTTAGAACAATTAAATTTCAATATCTATTCTATATGTTATTTAAACCTTTGGCTTTGGGATTTGAAAGCAATGAGAACTTCGAATAAAGCCAGATTTCATGTTTCATTGATCTTGAGCCAAGCATTGTTAGGTGTTGGGACAAAGCATGAATGACGAATCCAAAAAGATCAAGACCTTATGAAAGCGCTTGTGTAGCTTTAATGCATACTAAACGATTCACATGTGCCTGGTGACATACCTGGTTTCCCTCGATGTCTTGCGATGCATGTGATACAGAATTGCCCTCCTATTTTTCTGGAAAACAGAGACCGTGCCTTCATTATGCCGAAACTAATAGTGAAGTGTCGTATAGCCTCTTTATAAGTAGAATTTGAATACTATTCTTTATGTGTATATGTTGGCGTCGCTTCTACACGATCTTATGCGATAGAATTCGTGTAAGCTCAGGTATAACCGTATAGATTTCTCCATCCTATGCATCTTGCTACTATATTATTTTAGCTATAGGTTCGGAGAGCCCCGAACCTCCACAGGGCTTCCCGAACCTACCCCCTTTTCCAAACCTCCCTTTTTCAATCAAAACCCCCTCCCCTCCTCTCTTTCTCACGTGCAATATCTCATTTTCTCTTCCCCTTCCCTTTTTTCATTAAAGCCTTCCCCTCCTCACCTCCATTTTTAAAATTTAAAACCCTTTCCTTCTCTCTCACTTATAATCTCTCTCTTTCTTTTCCCCATTCCCTTTTTAATTAAATTCTTTCCCTCTCCCCCCTCTCTCTCATGTGTAGGGCCTAGGTTCTCTCTCTCTCTCTCTCTCTCTCTCAATTAAGTCAAACTTCTTTTCAAATCCAAAGTCTCTCTCTCTCTCTTTCTCTCTCTCTCTCTTAAATTAAAAATTTTAATTAGATATTTTTATTTTTTTAATTTAAAGTTTTTCGAACATAGTTTTTTACACATTTCGAGAAGGAGATAGAATAAAAGAGAGAGAGACAGTTCTTCACACATTTCGAGAAGGAGATAGAATAAAATAGAGAGAGAGAGAGAGAGAGAAGAGAGAGAGAGAGAGAGAGAAAGAGAGGGAGAAGAAAAAGAATAATAATAAGAAAATGAAGAGAGAAAGGAGAGAAAGAGAAAATAGAATAGTTTTTTTAATTAAACATTTTTATTCTCCCCCTCTCCCTCTCTCTCATGCGTAGGGTCTAGGTTCTCTCTCTCTCTCAGTTAGATTAAACTTTTTAATGTAAACATTTTGTTTAATAAAAATAAGGAGAGAGAGAGAGAGAGAGAGAGAGAGAGAGAGAGCAAAAAAAAAGAGGAAAGGGAGGGAGGGAGAGAGAGGGGGAACAGAGAGAAAGAGAATTATAGAGAGAGGAAATGTAAAATTTAAGAGAGAGAGAGAGAGAGAAAAAGAAAAAAGGAAAAGAGAAGAGATGGGGAGAGAGACAGAGAGAAGAAAATGGGAGAGAGAAAATAAGTAGAAGAGAAAGAATTTGAACACAATGAGAACTATAGAGAGATGAAAGAAAAAATTTAAAAGAAAGAAATAGAATCATAGAGAGAGAAAATATAAAATTTAATAGAGAGACAGTGTGTGAAAGAAAAAGAAAAAGAGAGGAGAGAGGGGGGAGATAGATAGAGAGAGAAAATAAGAAGAAGAATTATAGAGAAATAATTTGAACATAGAAAGAGAATTATAGAGAAAGGAAAGATAAAATTTAAAAGAAAGAGAAAAGAAAAAAAGAGAAACTTTCCTTTTAATTAAAATAAGGAGAGAGAGAGAGAGAGAGAAATATACAAAGAACAAAAAAGAAAGAAGATGAGAGGGAGGGAGAGAGAAAGGGAACATAGAGAGAGAGAATTATGGAGAAAGGAAATATAAAATTTAAGTGAGAGAGAGAGAGAGAGAAAAGGAAAAGAGAGGAGAGAGGGGGGACAAAGACAAAGAGAAGAAAATGAGAGAGAGAAAATAAGAAGAAGAAGATAGAGAATTTGAACACATAGAGAATTATAGAGAGAGGAAATATAAAATTTAAAAGAAAGAGAAAAAAATTTAAAGAGAAGAAAAAAGAAGAAAAAAGAGGAGAGGGAAGGAAAGGAGAGAGAGAGAGAAGAAGAAGAATAAGAAGAAAAAAGAGAAAAAGAGGAAGAGAGATGGGAAAAAAGAGAGAAGAGAAAATTCTTTTTAAAATTTAAATATTTTTTGTGAGAGAGAGAGAGAGAGAGAGAGAGAGAGAGAGAAGATAAAATTTAAAAAAGAGAGAAGGAGAGAAGAAAAAGATAAAATTTAAAAGGGAGAGAATAAAAAATAAAAATTAAGAGAAAGGAGAGAAGAAGAAAAGGGGGCGGAGAGAGAGAGAGAGGAGAAGAGAGAGAATATAAACATAAAGAGAGAATTATATATAGGGAAAATATAAAATTTACATACTTTAAGACAGACTTGGGGCGGAAAGAAAGTGAAAGAAGAAGAAGAGAGAGAGAATATGTAGAGAGAATTATAGAGAGAGAAAAGATAAAATTTAAAAAGAGAGAATTAAAAATAGAGGAGAAAGAGAGAAGGAAAAGAGAGGAGAGAGAGAGAAGAAAAGCGCAAAGAGAAGAAAATGAGAGAGAGAGAGAGAGAGAGAGAGAGAGAGAAAAGAAAAAATTTAAAAAGAGAATGAAGAGAGAGAGAAGAAGAAGAAGAAGAAAAAGGAAAAAAGAGGAGGGAGAGAGAAGGAAAAGAAAGGAGAGAGGGGGGAGAAAAAAAGGAGAGAGAGAGAGAGAGAGAAGAAATCGGGGAGAGAAAAGAGAGAGATATATATATATTATAATGCATACAATGAAGACTAGAGCCATGAGAGATATACGATGAAACAGAAATATTATTATCAGTAAGAAGCGGCCAGACCAGTAGACTCTTTTGCTACACACCGTTGCCGCGAAGCGGCCTAGCATTTTGCGCGCACAAAGAATGCTAGTATATATTATAATCTATACAATGAAGACTAGAGCCATGAGAGATATAAGATGAAACAAAATTATTATTATCAGTAGGAAGCGGCCAGACCAATAGACTCTTTGCTCCTGGTATGTAGGAGGGGATGCTTTGAGGGTGGTGAAAGACGTTATCTGGGTCCACTTGCGCCTTGATCTGTGCCAGCCTTTTGAAGTTATCGTCAAAGTAGCAGGGGCCCCATGTGGCGGCGGCACCCGGATACGTGGCGTCCTCTCCGATGTCAAGGTCCAGGTACCAATGTAAGCTTGCATGGGGTTTTGTGACACGAAGGGCTCCATGTAGGCGTGGAGCGTGCGGGACCACCGGAGCATCGTAGGCTCGGACAAGGACACGTTGGTCCAGTTGGCGTGGTACTACAGGACGAAGAGGTTGCCACGTCGGTGTGGGAAGGGTGTGTGGTTGGACGGGATGGCGGCCATGGCACCGCCGTACGGCTTGAACAGGATGCTGCCGACCGCCGGGTTGGCCTCTATGAGATGGAAGGCCCCGTCCCACGCCGACCTCCACAGGGGCGTCTGAACATAGTCAGACTTGGCCTTGAAGTAGTTCTTGTCCAGCAGCTGGATCAAGGCACGGCCCACGTTCGCCACCGCCTCGATCCAGCTGCCCTCGCTGCACTCCCCTTCTGTCAGCCCCAGCTCTGGGAAAATGTGTTCACCAGCTCCAGTGCCTCCTGCAGCTCCCCCATGTAGTAACCGTAGACCAGCGCCACCAGCTTCTCCGACACCGTCTGCCCACCGTAGAGATAAATCACAATCTGCAGCTCCGGCGGAGCGACGCTCGGGGCCACCATCTGCCACGCATGGACAATCTCAGCTATGTTGGTACGGTTGGCGCGCACGGCGTTGAAAGCTGTCACTTGCGGCGGCACGGCTGCCAGCTGCAGCTTCACGATGCCGAAGCTGCCGTCGCCGCCGCTGCGGATGGCCCAGAACAGGTCCTCCCCCATGGCCGCCCTGTTCAGCAGCGTGCCGGTCGAATTCACCAGCAGGGCGTCTAGGACGTTGTCGGCGGCCAGGCCGTGCAGGCGCGACATGAAGCTGTAGCCACTGCCACTGATGTGGCCGCCAGCGCACACCGTCGGGCAGACGCCAGCGGGGAAGCCAAGCTCCAGGCTGGCCTGCGAGATGGCATAGTAGAGCTGGCCGAGGGTGGCGCCGGCCTGGACTCAGGCGGTACGGGAGTCCACGTCGACGTCAATGCAGTCGAGGTTCATGAGGTCGAGGAGAAAGAAAGGGGAATCGACGGTGAAGGAGAGACCCTCGTAATCGTGGCCGCCGCTGCGGATGCGGAGGGACAGGCTGCTGCCCATCGCACACAGGAACGCGGCCTGGAGCTCAGCAGCGGACTCCAGCAGCACCAGTAGCAACGGCGGCGGGGCCTCGGCGAACCGCAGGTTCTGCGCCGAGAATTCCAGAAGGTGGTAGAATGCGGCGTCCCCGGGCAGCGTGTAGTTGCGCACCCCAGCACTCTGCAGGCACTCCTCGGCCACGCTCGCCAGCCCCGCGCGTGACATCGCTCCAACTGCCATGAGCAGCAGCAGCGTCATCACCACCACCACCACCTCCATATCCGCCCTGACAGTTATCGGATTGTTGGGGTGTCTAGAAGCTAGTTAGCCTCAGCTGGTGTCTCATCACAGCACTTACTCACGTTGCAGCTGTGAGCAGTGAGCTTAGAGCTAGTACGAATCAGTCGTCTTTCTTCACTGAGCTAGTACCAATCAGTCGTCTAGTAATAGCATGTCCCGGGCTTTAAATTTGATACCCAAGATTGGGCTTCAAGACAAAATCAATGACACATTTATCCTTTGTCACGCACTTCACGCACCCGGTGCGTCGATGTCAATACAATTACGGGCTTTAAATTTGATGTCCAAGTTTGGGCTTCAAGACAAAATCAATGACACCTTCATCATTTATCACGAGGTAGTCTTAGGCTTTAAATTTGATGGCCAAGGTTGGGCTTCAAGTCAAAATCAATGACACCTTTATCCTTCGTCACGCACTTCATGATCTTTATTTTTGCAAGTGAGGACCCTATTATCACAAGAAGGGCATTCTTCAATGTTACCTTTCTTTAGGAAAGGCAAATTTTTTCTAGTGCCTTTAGAGAGCATAGCCATGAAAAAAATGTATTTCTTGAAAGATGTTTTTAAATATATAAATTTAAAAAATCTATTATGTAAACTTATAAGTTACAAGTCTCCATTAAACTAAAAGCACAATCCACATTATAAGGCTTAAAAAATTATCATCAATGCAAGCTTAGACATTCTTTATTATATTGAGAAAAAAATCTCAATGGATTAACACATGTCGTCAAAAGCAACAAGAAGAAAACCACTTTCTTATGTTGTCATCACATTGGGATTTCGATGCTCTTTTAACAATCCCAAACAATGTACATGGCATCCCAATCCACAGCACGAGGATTTTTCTCACCATCATAGGATAACAACATCAACATATTTAATGTCTCCAAAGTTAAGCGGTTTCTCTCAAGAGACTTAATTCTATTCATTTGAGAAAACCCTCTCTCACAATCCATTGTACTTGCAACAATCACTAAAAAAGCTTACCAAAGTTTCTTCATTTCTCCATACAATTGCTCCCAATGCTCATCAACTCCACATATTGCCCATGCCTCATGCATACTCATGCCTGGAAATCCTTTTCAATCGGATCATGAGATCCTCATATTGCAAGTTGCATGCATTCACATCGACTAAGTCCCTAAAACTTTCTAACAAAATAGGCATCGAAATCCTTCCCATTGCAAACATTGTCTTGTGCTCAATCGGATAGTCTTTTGGACTAAATACTTTTGTTGCTTCAAAGAGTTTTATGTCTTTGAATCATAGACACAAGGATGATACAATTTTTCCAACAAATTGTCTACCCATAGATATGCAACTCTTCCAAGAGTTTAGATTGCCACTTGCATCCTTATCTCCCAATGAACCAGTGTGAAGAGCATGCACTTCTTGTCCATATGCATCACATGTATAGTGGAGATATCCATCATTGGCTTATTCAACAAAGGATGTGAATTGTTGTGCTCCAATGCCAAATACGTCTCCAAGAAACCTTGTCTCCATTGTCACTACAAGCTAAGTGCAAATGGAAGTCACATCAACATTCTTGCTTTGGAATTGTAGATTAAGCACGTTTAAATAATGAAATACATTTGCAGCAATGTGTAGAAAGAATTGTATCTTGAAAGGTGTAACAAATTCATACAACTCGTGACTTTATAACTTCAAAAGATGCAATAAGGCAGGCATAAGTTTTAAACCTTAGTGCAACATCACCTCATGAAAGTCAACGAATATCATGCATTCTCAAGACCTCTTGCACAGGCAACTCAAAGGCATTGGCAAGCTCTTTCATCTCCTTATTGTGTTTATAAGAGCTTCTAACCCACTTGTATTCTTTTTTAATAATTTATTTCAAAAGTTTAAAAACAGGAAATGACTCCAATTCATCCTTGGCAACTAGTGTCTCTCTATGTGCAATGCAATGCACACCCACCAAATGGGGGACTTCCCTTGCAAACTGAGTCACAAGGCCATTTTGAGAACCAATCATTACAGTACATCCATCACTTGCAAATCCAACCAATTTCACCTTCGGCAACTCAAGCTCCATGAGATATATTGTAAAAACTTGCATACAATGCATTTGCAGAACCATCTAGTATGTCTAGTAGTCTCATAATTCGACTCCAAATGGGCCCATTTCCCTTTTTTATGAGATATGTAATGCAACAATCATCCTATGATCACATGATATATATATGCTTTCATCAACCATTATTGAAAAGTATGGACTTTCCTTTATTTCCACACTGATCTTATTGTAATACACATTATGACAAGTTGTGAGAAAAAGCCTTGTAGCATATGAAGATGTGTATGCACCATAATAATTCACTGTAGGTGCATTTGGTACATTATAAAAAACTAAATCCTCGATGTCTGCCTCAAAGTCACAAATAGTCTTTTCTCTTAATGCGATCGCATGCATATTTTGAAGAAGTAATTTGATACGACCCATTCTTTTTTTCTTCTTCGTTATCATGCCAAACTTGCACATGCTTTTCAAGGGGCAATGTGGTCCTTTTTGGCTTTTCAAAACACATTTTCTTTGCCTTTTTCACTATCATACGATGAATAACTCCATTCATAGTAGACCTTCCAATGCTCCTTATATGTCCGAATACCCTTTGACTTTTTGGGGGGTTTCTCATTAGTTCTTTGCCCATGGGTAGCATATTGGGCTTGGATCTCATGAAAAATTTTCAATGCATCCTCAAGAGGGGGAGAAGCTAGTGTATCATGACTTAGAGGCAATCCATTACCTCTATCATCAGTCACACTTTGCAATGGCATATTTAGATCTAGGCTTTCTAACATATTAGCATTAGATGCATCAGTGCATATCATGTCATCATTGCAAGTATTTTGTAAAGAGGCTTCATTCCATACATCACTAGTTCATGTAGCATTTAGAATAACCTCACACATAGCATTGTGCGACATTTCCAGGTGCACATCTGCATCTATAGTGTAGTACCATTCACCATACATAGCATCCATTGAACTATTGGCATTTGTATTGTATATTTCAGTGTGCATTACCGCTATGGAAGTATATGCATCAATGTTCCAAGCTTCACCATATATACCTAAAGAATGAGAAGCATGACAAACCATACGACTTGATGATGATTCTATCACATCATTTTGACTAGCATGAGAAGTAATTGTCGTTGATGATCCCACCATGTCCCTTTATGCATTTCTCTTTCGAGAGAATGCACTAGAAATACTCAATTGCAAAGTATCTCTTTTTGGGCAACCGAGACCCATGATCTATAGAAAGACATACAACTTGTATACTATTGTTAATCAATATATAAAAATACATAATGGTATAAGGCTTAGAAAACACACACACACACTCTATCTCTCTCTCTTTCTCTCACAAAATATTAAAAAAAATTTAATGCATAAACATAGAAAAATAGCTCAAAGAGAGATGCCGTATATGTACCTACCTCAATCAATGGAGTTGCAACTTGAAGTGTGGTTGCTAAAGCTTGAAAAAGATGTTTGACACTTAGCAAGTTTGTAGAGCTTCTTCTTCAATCTTGACTCTTAAATCTTTTCCTTTCTTGAGCTTAAGAGATCTATGCATACAAAGAAAAATCCTTCTAATGGTAATCAAGTTTCCTCTCAATCTTTAATTGAGAATGCATATTGTAGCATTATGAATTTAATAATCATAAACCCGCTTGACTTTAGAGTCTTATTGCATTAAAAAATAGAATAAGGCATACCAAATGAGAGTGCCCCAATCAATCTAAAACTCGAAACTTGATATGGCAATCTCATGTTGTGTGGAATTATTGCTCAACTACAATTCAAAAACACATTATCAACCATTGCAAAGATATCATTGATGATTACAACATCAAAAGTAATACTTTTGATGGCTATAACTGATTAAATAAAAACTTTAAACAATCAATAGAGCTAAGAGATGATCAAGCACTTTGTAAATTCATGTACGATGAACTCAAAACATGGCATGGATATAGCTGTTGTGCCTTATCATTGGCTCAATGCTCGTTGTCCGTATGCAGCTTACTAGCAGCTGACTTGTTGAGTCGCTGACTCTGTTGATGTGGCATTATGGTGATGCCAATATTCGATACATATGTAGTGCACAAGCAGCTCTTGACTCACCAAGCTAGATTGCACCTCAAGGCTCACACGTGGCGCTGCTGCTACAATGCTGCATTGGCTGAGCCACCAATGGCCATTGTCACGTCTTGGAACTTGCAGGAGGCTGCGCAGTGTGAAGTTGCAAACTTATCGCAGAACTGCACAGTGCACACTGTGATCTTTGGGCCTCCAACTACTCTCATGAGTTATCGCAGCTCAATGGAACACCCGCAAGCAGCATGGTGCACTTGATAAGCTTAAAGCAAGGCTATTATTATTTCAAGAAAGGAAAATGAGCCATGACGTTACACATACTTGGATTTTGCTATGATATGAGGATTCAGATATCCCGACTCCCACGAATGCATTTTCTTTCCATTGACGATTCACAAATACATAATGGGCCATGGCTATTACCTTATAAGCTTACTTGAGATTGGAGTCACAGTGGATAACTTTGAAGTTTTGATTGTGTAGAACCTAGATAACAACTAGCATGTCCAAGTTAAAGCTCTGAAGTTGGGAGTCGACCTGTGGAGTCTGGACATAGTTGCAGTCTCCTACCTGCATTGTATACTGGGAACTTGGAAGCTGGAAGCAAGTATAGGTTGAGGTTACATGTAACAGTACTGCTGAACAAACACAAATCCCTAAAAGTCGACTTTCCAAGACGTTTCATTTTCTCTATTTTCCTTTCTTTAGTCAATCTTGATTACAGTTCACGAATCACTAATCTATTATTAACTAATAAGAGCTAATTACAAAGATTTAAGTTATAACTTACTTATAATAAAAGTTTTTAAAATATTTATATATTATGATTTCATTTTCATTAATATTATTTATTAATTTTTATTAAAAAATTGATACATTTCATAAGAAAAGCTACTATTATTTTACCTTTCTTTAAGAAAGGTAAAATATTAATTTCACATTTCACAAATAGTCTTCTAAAATTTTCCTATTTCTCTAGCAAGGAAAATTACCATTGGAAAGGCATGGCAGGTTGCAAAAATAATCCGTGTCAGAACACGGACACGCAGGCTTTAAATTTGATGCCCAAGGTTGGGCTTCAAGACAAAATCAATGACACATTTATCCTTTGTCACGCACTTCACACACCCAGTGCGTCGATGCCAATACAATTACGGGCTTTAAATTTGATGCCCAAGTTTGGGCTTCAAGACAAAATCAATGACACCTTTATCATTTATCACGAGGTAGTCTTAGGCTTTAAATTTGATGCCCAAGGATGGGCTTCAAGACAAAATCAATGACACCTTTATCCTTTGTCACGCACTTCAGTGATCTTTATTTTTGCAAGTGAGGACCCTATTATCACAAGAAGGGCATTCTTCAAGGTTTCCTTTCTTTAGGAAAGGTAATTTTTTTCTAGTGCCTTTTGAGAGCATAGCCATGAAAAAAATGTATTTCTTGAAAGATGTTTTTAAATATATAAATTTAAAAAATGTATTATGTAAACTTAAAATTTACAAGTCTCCATTAAACTAAAAGCACAATCCACATTGTAAGGCTTCAAAAATTATCATAAATGCAAGTTTAGACATTCTTTATTATATTGAGAAAAAAATCTCAATGGATCAACACATGTCGTCAAAAGCAACAAGAAGAAAACCACTTTCTTACGTTGTCATCACATTGGGATTTCGATGCTCTTTCAACAATCCCAAGCAATGTACATGGCATCCCAATCCACAGCACGAGGATTTTTCTCACCATCATAGGATAACAACATCAACATATTTAATGACTCCAAAGTTAAGCAGTTTCTCTCAAGAGACTTAATTCTATTCATTTGAGAAAACCCTCTCTCACAATCCACTGTACTTGCAACAATCACTAAAAAAGCTTACCAAAGTTTCTTCATTTCTCCATACAATTGCTCCCAATGCTCATCAACTCCACATATTGCCCATGCCTCATGCATACTCATGCCTGGAAATCCTTTTCAATCGGATCATGAGATCCTCATATTGCAAGTTGCATGCATTCACATCGACTAAGTCCCTGAAACTTTCTAACAAAATAGGCATCCAAATCCTTCCCATTGCAAACATTGCCTTGTGCTCAATCGGATAGTCTTTTGGACTAAATACTTTTGTTGCTTCAAAGAGTTTTATGTCTTTGAATCATAGACACAAGGATGATATATTTTTTCCAACAAATTGTCTACCCATAGATATGCAACTTTCCAAGAGTTTAGATTGCCACTTGCATCCTTATCTCCCAATGAACGAGTGTGAAGAACATGCACTTCTTGTCCATATGCATCACATGTATAGCGGAGATATCCATCATTGGCTTATTCAACAAAGGATGTGAATTGTTGTGCTCCAATGCCAAACATATCTCCAAGAAACCTTGTCTCCATTGTCACTACAAGCTAAGTGCAAATGGAAGTCACATCAACATTCTTGCTTTGGAATTGTAGATTAAGCACGTTTAAATAATGAAATACATTTGCAGCAATGTGTAGAAAGAATTGTATCTTGAAAGGTGTAACAAATTCATACAACTCGTGACTTTATAACTTCAAAAGATGCAATAAGGCAAGCATAAGTTTTACAAACCTTAGTGCAACATCACCTCATGAAAGTCAATGAATATCATGCATTCTCAAGACCTCTTGCATAGGCAACTCAAAGGCATTGGCAAGCTCTTTCAGCTCCTTATGGTGTTTATTGTTAGAGACGAATGCAAAGTTTGCCATACACATTGTTAGAGACGAATGCAAAGTTTATTGTGTCAAGGTTTATTATGCCTTTGTTTATCATGTCAATGAATGCAACGAATGCAAAGTTTATTGTATCAAGGTTTATATCATGTCTTTGTTTATTATGTCTAGTGTGCACTATCTCCCACGGGGTCTTTAAGACCTCGGGGAGTTGGGATCAACGGATGTTGTTGACCCCGAAAAAAGGCACGCATCCGAGCCGGTACTTTATGCAAAAGTAAACCCAACCAGATTTAAAAACCCAACCAGCAAAGACATAATAAACAAAGATATGATATAAACCTTGACACAATAAACTTTGCATTCGTTGCATTCATTGCTTTCGTTGCATTCGTTCTATTCATTGACATGATAAACAAAGACATAATAAACCTTGACACAATAAACTTTGCATTCGTCTCTAACAATGTGTATGGCAAACTTTGCATTCGTCTCTATCAATGTGTTCACACAAACTTTGATGGTAGAAAATTTGCATATGCTTGCATAATGTATGGCAAATGACAACAATTCATCATGGGCACATAGATGCATACAAGGAAACTTTACATATGCAAATGCCACTCTTGGTCCTCTTTTTTGGCTAAAAGTATACAACAATATTTAGCTCCAAGGATAGGTCATAATTTCAATATAAGCCTAGTACTTAGATAGCTCTAGAACTTTAAGACTTGTATGTAGCTTTCAAGTTCTCATTTGAGATTTAAGATTTCTTCTTAATCTTGAGTTTACTTTGAGTTAAACTTCCACACCTTATTTGTGTCCATGTCAACCGAACCTCCTTCTTTCTCATGCAACTCTTCGTTAAACCTTGGAGTCACATCATCTTTCATTTTGCATTTGAGTATTTTGGTTCATAGCTCTTTTTAGTTTACTTTATTTCATGTTTCGTGGTCGGATTCAACTCACTCAACTCTCTCAAAAGAGATTTGAGTTCAAAAAGAGAGTTGAGTTGAGTTGAGATAATGTCTCTTAATAGTCAATAAGTGTTGCATGAAAATAAAAGCATGTAGATGGAGGAGAATAGCTCCACGACATAATAAACCATGACATAATAAACCCCAAAACATAGCATAAAAGCATTACCTTGACATAAAAAAACTTGACATAAAAGAAACCTTTACATAAAAAAACTTAACAAATGAAACCTTGCATATGTATCATTACATAAGAGACCATAAGACCTTGACAAGTGAGTACATGTCTGCCGCAAACCAAGTACATGACCATAAGTGAGACCATAAGTCCATGACTGCCACAAACCAAGTAAATGTCCATAACCATATAATCCACACAAGATCACCTCTCCAACACTCCAAGTGCCCACTGGTAAAGGTCCTCCTTCAAAGTTGTAACATAGGTGGCATTGAACCATTTTCTTGTTAACTGCAATACGATAAGTTGATTATGGATTGACGTATGCACACTAGACCATTCAAAGTCGCATAGCAAAAGCAATTATACCAGTATAGGCTTACCCAGTTTTTGGTTGGTTTCCCAACCATGCCACCCTCAATGAGTAGTCTTATGAAAGCCATCACATAGAATCCATGGTCTACTGCATTTGTTTGTTGAGGGGCCTGTGAAAAGAGATTCTAGTCATCTTTATGTGAACAACCCTATGCTACATTTCTAAGTGACAGCATTACTTTAACACTATTATACTGGCACACCTTAATGTGGATGAGCTTCATTTTATCCACGTCCGATAGAAACTTGGGGCACGCTGGGTCTGTACAAAGCCTCGATAATGCAAACATGGCATTGAAACACAGACACAAAATCAATGAACATAATACATATGTGATACAACATATTACATGGATGCATATAGATTGTTAAGATACATGTGTACATAGGGTAGACATGCCATGAAATCAGTGCATTCGCCATAACCATAAACATAACCATAACCATAATCCTAAAGGATTAACCTAACATGACATAACATAACCATAACCATAACCTAACATAACCATAGCACAACCATGACATAGCATAACCATAACCACAACTATAACCATAACCTAACATAACCATCGTAATCCTAGCATAAGTATAACATAATCCATAACCATAACCATAACCATAAGCCACAAACTTGCCCATAAACTAACCTGAAAATCCATAACATCGCCAGTGGATGGAGGACCAGCCCGCAACAAGCTATCCATCTCCATTTGAAAGTTTCGCTCCACTGTTTGCAACTCGGGATGGTGGTCTAGGACTTGACCCTCATCATCAATATGAGGCACATCCTCAGACTCTCGTGTGCAAGGTCATTTCTAAGGAAGGCAACTTGTGAGTGAATATACATATATAAAAAATGATAAACTCAAGGCCAAGGTAATAAAATTGCATTCGCATATGATACTATAGAAGGGAAAACAATATCAGGTAAGATACTTACATGTTTTTGGTAGCTATCCGCTATTCGACTCTGAGTTCTTCGCACACGCTCATCTCTTTTGGAATCATATTTGCCCATCTGTCTACTCACAAATGCCTCCACATACTACTGCCTCTCCATGGTACGCTCAGCATCTTCGAGTAAGTCCCATAATGAGCTCGCTCTCACATACAGAGCCTTCTTGTACTTACTCCGGGCCAAACTCAACTTTCTTTCAAGGTTAGAGAACCGAGCCTCTGCCTGGCGGTGCCAACTACCAACAGTATGGCGAGCATGCTGTGTGCCTATGGGACGGCCGGTCTTTCGACATGGAATATCAAAGTGGATACCATGCTCATCCTTCAAATGCTCTATCATCCTTTCCCATCTCTTTATGTTGACATGCCACTTCGGACAAAGAATATCAGCATGGCACTGACGGGCAAGAGACCCATCAGGCAGTGTGATCTCCATGTACGGTGGGTTTTCCTATGTAAAGCGATATTCTATTAAGTATCACATCTTAGGAGTATGCTTATTAACAAAATCGAGAGTAGGATAAACACTTACCTTAGTGTAGCTCGGCACATCTCTTTCGATGGACGTCTGAGATGCACCTCGCAAGAACCCCTCTACGAGTACGTCGAGGAGATGATGCAACCTAAAAAAAAGAAACAGAACTACACAATATGTGAAAAATCAATAATGAACGTCAAGAGAACCCTAAACTAATATTAAATAAGGCATCTTACTCTAGTATTTTTTCGCGAATGGACATCCGACAAAGGATGCTGCGAGTGTGTGGAGCCATTTTTCGGATGTAAAAGCGTGCGTACCTACTCATAACCATAACATAATCCATGTCACAAAACAACAAAAAGTGAGAAGTTTATAACTACTCATAACCAAGTTGATGCCAGGAGGCATATTTCATAGTGGATTCCATGCCACGGTGGATTCCGTGAGGTTTCATGGTGAATTCCGTAAACTTTGATGACCGGGGCTCATACATAAAGTGGATTCTTTGTGCTAGAAGTTGATGGGGACGCCTGTCCTTTTCGGGCGTTTCATTAATTTAGTGTGTACATGGGTGATTCCATAGCGGGTGATTCCGCAAAATGCATATTAAATTAATAAACGTTTATGAGTTTTGAGTGCGCACTCGTAATAAATTAAGGTTAGGATTTATTTCTAACCAGTTGATTTATTTATGTAGCTGAAGACTGCTAGGTATTCACTTTTGTCGGTTTAATTGTATTATTTTACTAACGATTGTAAATGCTTTAGTTGATGTGTAGAGATAGCAGCAGTGGCGGAGGAAAGCATTGGAGGATAGCGAGTATTCGATCTATGGATTATATTTTGATAGGCACCACGCCTATATTTTGTCATGCCTATTTATTGATGCATCGATTATTTATTATTATTTTATATGCGCATGGGCGCAAGGTTATGTTATTTCTATTTGGACATTGTATTGGGCGTGCCAGACTCTCTGGGCACTGTCCATTAGCTTTATTCCTATTTTTGTGTTAAAGCAAACTCAAAAGCTAAAAGCTTGTTATATTTTTGTAAATTGAACTATTATTGAGCATGAAGATGAAATATACATAAAAATACATGCTTTGTGGAGCGCTCACACAAGGCATGGGGGGAGATTGCACCCAATTGGTCTCTTGCTCTTGTCGTTCATGCTTTTTACCTTGTAACTTGTGCAAAAAGTAGAGTTCATTGTTCTTGGGGACCTTCCGGCATTCACTATGCGAGCATACATCGTCCGATCTGCGCAGCAATGTTATGAGAGCGGAGCTGAGATCAAGAGCTTCCAATCGTAGCCCATCTCGCACAAAGGCGGAGCTCCTGGAACGATCGGGCTCTACGGTCAATTTCGTCGCGAACCGTCAATACAGGCAGACTTCTGTCGATCAAGAACCCCTGTTTCTGTTATTGGATCGTGAAGGACCGGGCTACAAAGGCGGAGGACCACTCCTTCATCTCCTTCATCAAGTCGTGGCTACACAGAGAGATAAGTCATAAATTCCATACTTTTCAAGCTTTAAGCTTTAAATCTTAGAGACCTTAAGAGAAGCTTTAAGCTTCGAATCTAATCTGCGAGACCTTTGAGGAGCTCTGAAAATCACGCGACGTCATAAAAAACGGCCCCCCCCCCACGATCTGCGCCGTTTTCTTCTTCTTAAGCTCTAAGCTTAATCAATTAAGCTTAGTCCTCTAAGGCAAGTCAATCCTGCAAGTCACAAACTCCAGGTCACACCAAAACAATGAAGTTCAGCAAGTATTTTCAGGTCAAGTTCTGCAAGTTCCATAAATCGAATAAGTTCTGCAAGTCTGCAACTCTGCAAGTCACATAAGTCTGCAACTCTGCAAGTCAGACTAGTCAACTGGAGTCAGAACTGACTTGTGCTCAAAACTCCTAGAAGGACTGTTCCTGCGCAGAAACTCTGAACTGCAAAGTTATTCATTGGAAGGTACTCTACCCATACGTAGGTTTGCTGAAGCATTTTCAGTATACGAAGAAGGATAAATCGCAAATTTTCCGAAGATTGAGAAACCTATGCCCAAAAACATATAAGCCTTGTATTCCCGAACTTGAGCTACGCTCATCCCGCTAACTTGATTTTGAGTGAGAAAGGTTTTTTTAGTTTTGCAGGATGACGGAACCACATATGGATGATCTTATGGCTGAAGGCGACCTACCTGAGCCTACAATGGAGCAAACGCTGGACTTAATCATGATGCAATTGGAAGAAGAATGAAGGGCCAGGCAAGCATTGCAAGCTCAACTAGCAAATTTACAAAGAGCGTCTATCGACAAAGAAGAACCTCAAGCTGAAGATATGATTCGATGTACCATCGACGCAACTCTTGAAGCTCAAACCATCCGCAAGGAATCAAAGATAAGTAAAAGAAGTTTCAAATTTCATACTTTCAATGGCATACGAGAAGGAAAAACTGTTCTAGCATTCATTAGTCAGTTTGATGACTATTTCCATGAAGAAACCTATGCAGAAAAAGATAAAATCAAGTGTGTCACTAATCATTTAGTAGATAGAGCATCTCTTTGGTGGACTGTAGTACGCAAGAGTATAGATTGTCCTGCTACTTGGGAATATTTCAAGAAGAAGTTCATGCAGAATTTCCTTCCACCACAATTTCACGAGAAAGCTATTAAGCAATGGGATCTTCTCCAGCAACGGGATCGTGAGCCTATTCCTCAGTATACAGAGCGTTTTTGGAATGCATTACTCCAGCTACGCATGCTTGAAGACGTACCAGAAGCGACACACAAGCGCAAGTATATGTCTGGGCTCCTTGGGCATTACTACGTTGAAGTTAACATGTTCAAGACTGCCACTCTTGAAGACGCCATTTCACTAGCTCACGACACTGAAGATAAGCTACGAGGTAGAGACAGACGTCCACAGCAATTCCAAGCCAATGGTAACTATGGATCTAAACAATTCAATTTCAATTTTAGAAGATTTAATCCAGGTCGTCTCTCTTCATCATCTTTCCGCAAAAATTGGGCAAAACCACCTACATTACCCTCCAATGCCAATCAAAACCCTAAGCCTATTCCACAGCCAAATCCTAATGTACCTAGACTTCTCGCCATTGCAAACAATGTAACCAAAGCCAAGCCAATAGTATGCTATAAATGCCACCAGCCTGGACATCTAGCAGCAAATTGTCATTCAAAGAAGCCACCAGCTCATATCAACTACCTTGGAGCAATGGACGAAGACGAACATGAAGATATGCCTGATTTCACTGAAGATGAGGACAACATTACTACTACTTCTGATACTTTACCAGGTATGCCTACTCTACATTCTTTATTGACTATGAAATGTATGGTGCATGGAAAGGAAAAGACTATTTTGCATGTTTTTCTAACTTCCCAATGGCCACAACATATGTTGATGTCCGTCCTCAAATTCAAAAATTTGATCGCAAAGATTTCCACCCAGGGCTATGGAGCCCCAAGAGGAACACCAAGAAAAAGAGGATTCTACTGCAATAAAATCTATCTTGTAACATCAATAAGCTTTATTTTATTCTTTTGATGACCAAAACAAAGAAAACAACAAATCTTCACGCAGCATCATAGTAGATATCTCCCATGGATTTGATAGAATTAACCATAATCTTCAACTTCTTCATAAAATCCATCAATAGAACAAGGAACATAAAAGAATACACCATTTTTGAATGGAAATCGATCACATAGTATTCATCTTTAATGTCTTTATAGTTTTCTCTCTCAATCTCTATGACGGTAGTACTCATGATTTTATTTCAACAAAATTAGTAAAAGATTTGAAGTTACACACTGTACCTATGCATTATCGCATCAAAGCTGCATTTTTAGCCACTAGGTATAATGGTACACAGGAAGTGCAAGATTTAGAGATTCAAATTGGTCAATACACTGAAAGAAGAAATTTCTTAGTTGTTCCATTACAGTCGAGTGACATTATTTTAGGTATGCCTTGGCGTCACCAGCATAACCCAAATATAGACTATTCCACACACTCAATGAATATTAATTTTCAAGGAAAATCTATTACATTATATGGTATGCATGCATCTAATGTTTTTCCACTGCTTTCGCATACTCAAGCTAAACGTGCATTACGCAAGAGTAGTAAATCTTATCTTATTTGGGTGAATGAATTGCAAGTAAAAGAAAGTCATATGCATCCTAGGCATAAAGAATTTCTTGCACATTTTAAGGATTGTTTTGCAGAAGACCTACCACCTGGTTTACCTCCTTCACGTCCAGAAGACCATAAGATAGATTTGATCCCTGGCACACAACCACCTTGCAAAGCACCATATAGGCATAACCAGATAGAGCAAAAAGATATTTAGAGTCAAGTTGAAGAATTACTAAATAGAGGATTGATTCGACCTAGCAGTTCTCCATTCAGTGCACCTGTTCTGTTAGTCAAGAAAAAGAATAATACCTATCGTATGTGCATTGACTATTGAGCTTTAAATAAGATCACTATGAAGAATAGGTATCCTATTCCTAGAGTTGATGACCTTATGGACAAACTGCAAGGATCTGCTATATTTAGTAAAATAGACCTTAAGTCTGGTTATCATCAGGTGAGACTAGATACGTCTGACATATTCAAGACTGCATTTAGAACACAGTTTGGTCATTACGAATTTTTAGTGATGCCATTTGGATTGAATAATGCACCTGCTACATTTAGTAGAATGATGAACCGTATATTTCTGAAATATCAGTATTGTGTAATTGTCTTCTTTGATGATATTTTGGTGTTTCGTCAAAATGAGAAAGAACATTGTGAGCATTTGTCATTGGTTTTTCAGTTATTGAAAGAAAATCGACTGTATACAAATCCTGAAAAGAGTGAATTCTTTAAAACAGAAATTGAGTATTTAGGTCATATTGTATCCTCTGATGGAATTAAAGTTGATCCTAAGAAAATAGATGCAATATTGAATTGGCCTGTACCTAAAAACGTGCATGAGTTACGCTCATTCCTTGGTCTTGCTAGTTTCTATAGGAAGTTTGTACGTAATTTTTCATTACTTGCTTTACCATTAACCAAACTTCTGAAGAAAGGAATTGTTTATCATTGGACCGAAAATCAACAGAAATCCTTTGACTTACTGAAACATGCATTAACCCATGCCCCTGTTCTACAGTTGCCTGATTTTAATAGACCTTTTTTTCTAGTAGTGACCGATGCTAGTGGATTAGGAATAGGAGCTGTACTTATGCAAGACAATCATCCTATAGCCTATTCTAGTTCTAAGCTAAAACCCTCTGAGCTGAAATATTCCACATATGACAAAGAACTATTAGCAGTTGTACAAGCTTTAAGACAGTGGAAACACTACTTAATGGGTTCAGAATTTATGATTAAGACCGATCAGCAAAGTATTAGATATCTACTTAGCCAACCTCAAATCTCTGACCGTCATATCAAATGGGCCTCCTTTATTCAAAGTTTTCATCCTATCATTCAATACCAACCCGGAAAAGAAAATGTAGTGGCTGATGCATTGAGTAGAAGACCTGCCATTCATAATATTTCTATCATATCTTTTGATTCTTTGATTGCTATGAAAGATACATATCATCATGATATTACTTTTCATGCTGATTGGAATAAATTAGTTCAAAATAATTTGATTCCTATTGATTCATTGTCATATAATGATGGATTTATGTTTTATGAAAAGAGATTGTGTGTTACAATTCCATTCCGATATTTTGTTTTGAATGAAATTCATTGTCCCCCATATCAAGGTCATAGAGGTATCATATCTACTTTACGTATGTTAACTGAAGATTTTTATTGGCCGCATATGGATGCTGATGTATCTAACTTTGTTTCTGAATGTTTGATTTGTCAAAGAGTTAAGAGACATCATGGTAAACAGTATGGGTTACTTATGGCTTTGTCTATTCCATCTAAACCTTGGGAACAAATTTTTATGGATTTCATTACTGGTTTACCTAGTACTAAATCTAACCATGATATGATTTGGACAGTTGTAGATAGATTTAGTAAACAAGCATATTTCATTCCATGTAAGAAAACTTTAACAGCATCACAAGCAGCACAATTATTTTTGAAAACTGTTTTTACTAACCATGGATTGCCAAAAGTTATTATTTCAGATCGTGATTCTAGATTTTGTAACAATTTTTGGATTACCCTGTTTGCTAACTTAGGCACAAAGATTGATTTTCCATCTGCATTTCATTCAGAAACTAATGGACAAACAGAAGCCACTAACAGCACAATTCTAGATCTTTTACGTGCATATACTATTTCTAAACCACAAACATGGGACACACATTTGCATTTATTACAGTTTGCATATAACAATACACCACACACATCTACAAAGAAAGCACCGTTTGAAGTGATTTATGGATATAGATTATCTACACCTGTTGCATCTTTGTCAAATAGAATTCAGAGTGCTGATGATATTGCTAGTATGCATAATACTATTTTTGATGAGGTTAAAGATATGATTGCTAAAGCCCAGCAATCATATACCAAACAAGCCAACAAGAAAAGACAAGCAATGAATTTCAAAGTTGATGATTATGTTTGGCTGAGAATAGAAAAACGTAGATTACAAAGTGTAGATAGACATCCAGTTGTCAAATTAGCCCCTAGATTCTATGGACCATTTAGGATCATTCATAAAATTAATGACAATGCATTCAAGTTAGAATTACCACCTCATTGGAAAATTCACAACACATTTCACATTAGTTTATTGAGACCATTTAGAGGCCAATTACCTGTACACCCTGTTTATGAAAACCCACCTTTATTAGAGGAAGATACTGAAATACTTGAACCAGAAGCTATTATAGACACTGACTTTATGACCACTAGAACTGGCCGAAGGTATTCTAGATATCTAGTTAAATTTAAGAACCATCCTGTAGAGGAAGCACAATGGATGCACGCTAGAGACTTAAATGCTTTCCCCACTTTGCTAGCTCCACATTGAGCTAATAGCAATTGAGGTCAATTGCTATCCCACCCCGGGGATATGATGCCAGGAGGCATATTTCATGGTGGATTCTGTGCCACGGTGGATTCCGTGAGGTTTTACGGTGGATTCCGTAAACTTTGATGACCGGGGCTCATACACAAAGTGGATTCTTTGTGCGAGAAGTTGATGGGGACACTTGTTCTTTTCGGGCGTTTCATTAATTTAGTGTGTACATGGGTGATTCCATAGCGGGTGATTCCGTAAAATGCATATTAAATTAATAAACATTTATGAGTTTTGAGTGCACACTCGTAATAAATTAAGGTTAGGATTTATTTTTAACCAGTTGATTTATTTATGTAGCTGAAGACTACTAGGTATTCACTTTTGTTGATTTAATTGTATTATTTTACTAAGGATTGTGAATGCTTCAGTTGATGTGTAGAGATAGCAGCAGTGGCAGAGGAAAGCATTGGAGGATAGCGAGTATTCGATCTATGGATTACATTTTGATAGGCGCCACGCCTATATTTTGTCATGCCTATTTATTGAGGCATCGATTATTTATTATTATTTTATATGTGCATGGGCGCAAGGTTATGTTATTTCTATTTGGACATTGTATTGGGCGTGCCAGACTCTCTGGGCACCGTCCATTAGCTTTATTCCTATTTTTGTGTTAAAGCAAACTCAAAAGCTAAAAGCTTGTTATATTTTTGTAAATTGGGCTATTATTGAGCATGAAGATGAAATATTGTTGAGTGTTGAAATGACTTGTTTTTTGGCTGATTTTTGTTGTTTTTGAGAGCTGAATGGTTGATTTCATGGGATGATTGATTGATTTGGAAGTGGATTGAGAGTGTTTTGGATGATATTGATTGTGTTTTGGAAGATCATGATATTTGTTGATGGTTTTGTGATGTTCTGATAGGTTCTGATTGGTTCTGTATACCTTCTGTTTTGTTCTGTTTTGGTCTGTTTTGTTCTGATTGTCTTCTGTAAGGAGGGATGGAGTATGGATTGATGAAGAATGAGATATTGTGAAAGCTTATTGAATGTTTTGTGAGAGTTTGAAATGGTTTGAGAATGAGTTATGTAGTTTTGATGACCTTCTGTAACCTTCTGTAGGTCTTCTGTAGAGCTTCTGCTTCTGTTCTGTTTCTGTTCTATTCTATACTGTAACTGTTCTGGTACTGTTCTGTAGACTGTTCTGGTACTATTCTGTAAGTGTTCTGTGGAATGTATGTATGACTTTGGGAAAGTTTTCTAGCCTTGGAAAGAGGTGAATATAAGTGCAAAAGAGCTGAAAGAAGTAGCTGTTAAAGACTCAAGAGAAGACTAGAGTGAAGTGACAGTAGTGAGCTGTGAAGAGACACTGTAGTGGCTCTGGTGACCCTTCATATCAGACATACCTCTTGGGAGGGGTATCCACGACCTAAGAGTGATTATTGAGAGTGATTTTTGAGAGATTGTAGTGAGGATATGATGTATTATTGATGGAGTGAGAGAGAGAGAGTCAGAGATAGCCAATTCTACAGAAACAGAGTGATTGTATATGAGAGATTGAGAGAGAAGACTATGAAGATATTGAAGATGAATACTATGTGATGTATTTCCATTCAAAGATGGTGTATTTCTTTGTTTTCTTTGTGATATTGATGGATTTTGTGAAGATGTTGAAGAATATGGTTGATTCTATTAAAAACCGTGGGAGATTTACATGATGCTGCATGAAGATTTGTTGTGCCTGGTGTTCTTTTCTTCATTGTGATCATATGAAATATGATAAACAAGCTTGTTGAGGTTACAAGATAGATTTTCTTGCAAGAGAATTCCCTTTTCCTTGGTGTTCCTCTCGGGGCTCCAAATATACATAAAAATACATGCTTTGTGGAGCGCATGGGGGGAGATTGCACCCAATTGGTCTCTTGCTCTTGTCGTTCATGCTTTTTACCTTGTAACTTGTGCAAAAAGTAGAGTTCATTGTTCTTGGGGACCTTCCGGCATTCACTACGCAAGCATACAGCGTCCGATCTGTACACCACAAGTACATGTCAACTAAGTGCAAAGGAAGTGAGTACTCCATGATATAATCCATGACACAGAATCGTACATAAATACTCATAATCCATTAAAAAATCCATGTCACATAATCCATGACAAGTACGTTACAACAAAAAGTGAGTAGTTCATAACTACTCATAACCATGACATAAACCATGTAACATAACAGAATCCATAAAGTAATCCATCATGACAAGTACATGACAACAAGAAATAAGTAATCCATAATGCTTCCCAAATATTGTGAGCCCCATCCTAGATTAGCAAAATAACTAACATGCTCTTCAAAAAATGAGTAGCATGGCTTACTTTTGTGGACATGCTCTATGAAAGACCAAAGATTGAATATGTCATGATTTGTGACCAATGGTGGATGCCACATCCAATCTAATGACTAGATGTGTTCAATTTAGTAACAATAAAAAAGTCCATCCATCAAATAATTGATGTATCCTATTCAAAAAATTGCTAGGCTATCAATAGTAGATCAGATACCTCTAATGTCTTCACCAAGCTATCACCTCACTACAACCACTTCCAAGTACTAGTGACTTGCCTTATTGTTCCTGGTGCAGTAATATATATTTTGACATTGTAACATGGTTGTTGGGCTTCTTATATGATTCCAATTAATGAATTTTGAGAAGGATTGAGACTCAACACATTTATACAATTCCCAACAGTTGCCAAAATTGACCTATATAGATGATCTATAGGTAGATCTATGCTTTGCCCATGTATTAATTGCCATATCCCTAATGGTATGCGGCCATTAAGTAGATTTTGGGACATGGAAAAAGCTAAAAGTGATGATTGATGGGCTTGCAACTACATCAAGGATAGTCCCATTAATGTGGCTACAACCAAGATCGAGGTTCTACATTGTAATCATATTTGAAATGTTGAGAGAGAGAGAGAGTACGAGAGAGATACACAAGACATGCTCCCAAAGAATGATTCATATTGATGTAGAGTTAGTATATATAGATGAGACCCAAGTCAAGTGAGAGATGATATATATAGCTGTAACATCCCCACTCAAACAAAGGTCTCTGGCTGCGAGTGAAAAAACCCTTGGGGAGAACAAGGGAAAAACCCGAGCCCCTACACATACTACGATACAAGAATGATTTACTATAAAGTTTTCTTGAATACAATGATACATGCCTCAATCAGTGAGACAAGAACTTGGAACAATACCAAGTACATGTCTTAATGAGCTAAAGCGAGCTTCACTAAGAGCTTTTGTGAAGATGTCTGCAACCATTTGATCACTGGGACAATGCTCCACCATAATGGAACCTTTCTTGACTTCATGTCGAACATAATGATAATGAATAGCAATATGCTTTGATTTACTATGTTGTATATAGTCTTTGGTAAGACTAATAGCACTTTGGTTATCGCATCGAAGAGGTGTACTAGATGATGAAGGATGTCCCAAATCTGCAAGTAGTTGTCGAAGCCAAACTAGCTCACGAGCTGCTAATGATACAGCAACATATTCGGCTTCAGTTGTAGAAACCACAACACATCGTTGTTTCTTGCTGGACCAAGAAACCAAACATCCATTTACAAAGAAACAATTCCCACTTGTAGATCGCATGGATAAGTGTGAACTTGCCCAATCAGCGTCTGTATATCCAATAAGGTCAAGAGAAGTTGAAGAAGATAAAGAAGAATCCTCTCGACGACGATAAATAAGACCAAATTCCTTAGTACCCTTGAGGTACTTAAGAATACGTTTTGCAGCACTCCAATGAATAGTGGAAGGGGAAGAAAGATACTGTCCCAAAAAATTAGCTGCAAATAAAATATCTGGTCTTGTGTTTAAACCAATAAATTGAAGACAACTAACAAGATTAGCAAAAGGTTGATGAATGACTGATTCTTCATTGCGTGTTGTAGATGTACCCTTGGTAGAGCTTGAAAGAATGGGAGTGTTGGCAGAGTGCGCATTTGTCAACCCAAACTTCTTAACAATATCATTAATAAAATTAGTCTGGCGAAGAAGAAGAATGCCTTGTTGTCGGTGTCGTTGAACTTGAATACCCAAACAAGAATGTATCTTACCAAGATCCACCATTTCAAATGCAGTCGATAAAAGCTTCTTCATAGCATCCAAAAAAGCAATATTATTTGACACAAGAATAGTATCATCAACATATAGAACAAGAATAATAAAATATTTTTCCTCCCTTTTGATGTAAAGATTTGGGTAAGCAAAACATGCAACAAAACCTTTAGATGTGAGGAACTGATCAATCTTAATATACCAAGCACGAGAGGCTTGCTTCAATCCATATAATGCACGATGAAGCTGGCATACAAGATGCTCCTTTTCTGCAATCATAAAACCTTCAGGTTGCTCCATATAGATTTCTTCTTCAAGATCTCCATTGAGAAAAGCCGTTTTAACATCCATTTGGTGAATTTCTAGATCAAATAGTATTGCAAAAGCCAAAATCATACGAACAGTTGTGGAGCGCACAACGGGAGAAAATGTTTCTTGATAATCTACTCCTGCAACCTGTGAGTAACCTTTTGCAACAAGTCGTGCTTTGAACTTATCAAACGAGCCATCAGCTTTGGTCTTGGTTTTATAAACCCATTTACATTTGATAGGAACACGATTTGGGGGGAGTTCAGTAAGAATCCATGTACCTTTGGAGATTAAAGAATCGTACTCAGCTTGCATAGCTTCTTGCCATTGATCCCTTTGAGACCAATTGATAGCTTCCATATACGATATTGGATCCTCTTGGACAGACATAGCATCATCAAAGATATCATATTCAATAGAATAGAATCCATGCTCTATCTCAATAGGAAGATCAACATAGATCTCCAAATTTTGATCAATCTTCTTTGGAGGTGAAGGAGGTTTATGATCATCAGAATTAGTAGAATCACAAAGCAAGTAAGGAAATGCACTAAGCAAAGACTGTGTATTATCTGAAACATCTGATGACCATGTGCCACCCATAGTCTTCTCATCAAATATAGCATCATGACTAATGATAACCTTTTGAGAAGAAGGATCATAAAATTTGTAACCTTTGGAATGATCTGAATAACCAAGAAAAATAACCTTCAAACCTGGAGGATCCATTATGTCGAGTGTCCTTGGGCACATGAATATAAGCAATGTAGCCAAATGTGCAAAAGTGAGAGACTGAAGGGTGTCTTCCCTGTCCAAATTGTTATAGGAATTTTACCAGCAGGTGCAGTAGTTGGAAGATGATTTTGAATAAAAACAACTATTAGAAGTGCTTCAGTCCAAAACTTTCGAGACAAACCAGAGTGTATAAGCATGCAACGTATAGCATTAAGAATCATGCAATTTTTGCGCTCAGCAACACCATTTTGCTGAGGAGAATAAGGAACTATAAACTCATGATGAATACCTTGATCCTTACAGAAGTCATCAAATAGATTGGATACATATTCACCGCCATTGTCACTGCGAAGCATCTTTATAGAGAATCCAGTTTGAAGCTCCACACTTATCTTGTATTGTTTAAATATAGGTAAAGTCTCAGACTTATGTCGAAGAAGATAGACATGTGTGTACCGTGAGAAATCATCAATGAAAGTTATAAAATATCAATATTGAGACTTTGAGGCAGGAAAAGGACCGCAAATATCGGTATGAACCAAATCCAAGAGAGCACATGAATGTGATGAAGTAGAAGTGTGGAAAGGCGAACGATGGTGTTTTCCAAGTGCACAATACTCACATATTCCCATACGTGGATGAGATTTAAGATCCATACCTTGCACAAGACCATGACGATGAAGATCAAGAATTTTGGCAAAATCGGAGTGTGCAAATCGTTGATGCCATAATTTGCAATTTGGATCTCCAGGGGCAGTAACAACATTTGCAATTGTATCGTTCAATGATAGCTCAAATAGATTACCATGTCGAGGAGCCACTGCTATAGTATGCCCATCTTTCTCTATATGACATTGATTATGATCAAAGCCAACAAACAAACCAAGATCAACTAGACGAGCAACAAAAAGAAGATTTCTTTGCAAATCTGGAACATGAAGAACTCCTCTTAATATTCTAGTGGATGAAACAGTCCCCAGATATAAATCACCCACTCCTTTGACTTTACAAGTCGTATAATCCGCAAGGTAAACAAACTTCTTGACAGGAAGAGAATGATAATTGTGAAGCCACTGCGATTGGTATGTCATGTTTCCAGTGGCACCTGAATCAACGATGAATAGAGAACCATCATGAACATGAAGTACCTTTTCTGGAGAGATATCATAATGGACGAAATTGAACTCCTGATGAGTATGATCATCATTAGTTATAGTTTGTTGAACAATATAAGTTCGAGAACGTTCTTCATCATATCTAGGTTTATAACAATGGCGAGATGGATGATCTGTATGTGCACAATAATCACAAGGAGGAAAACTTTTGGACGAGCGAGGTTGCTTTGTAGTAACTCCATGCTCCTCATCATATTGACGTGCCCAGCAATCAGAAGCCACATGACCTTTCTTATCACAATAAGAACAATGTTTGTTAGGATAAGCAAGACGAGAAGATCTACTGCCTGGATTAGGGCGTCCACCCTGCTGAAAACGTGAAGCAGGACGCTTGCGAGCAACAAAAGCAGCATCAAAATCCCTTTGTTCGCGAGTGACCAAAATAGCATCAGATTTTTCCAAATGATGCTCATGACGTTGAGAATATTCAATAAGAGATATACATGTTTTGTCAAAGTGGATATCATCCTTGTTAGACAAAATAGTGATGATATTGTCATATAAAGGATCTTTGATGGTATGAAGAAGTTGAGTAACAATCTGATTTTTAGCAACAGGAGCGCCGGCAGCACCAAGCTGATTGATAATGTCTTTAAAAGCCTCGATATGAGAGTGCATAGAAGTACCAACCTTATATTGAAGATTCTTCAAATAAGTTTGGAGATATAAAATTTCGGTGACCGATTTCTTCTCAAACGTTGAGATAAGATACTCCCAAATAGCATGAGAGGTTTCCAGATGAAAGACATCCAACATAAGTGAGTCAGGAAGTGCAGACAATATATAACGGCGAGCTGATTTATCACGACGAATCCAATCAGTATGATCAATTTTCCATTGTTCAAATAATGGACCATCAGTAATCACAGAATTGTTATTCATCACATCAATAGGTTGAACTGGGCAAGACAGGTCGCCCAAAACAATATCAAATAATTCGTCACCTTCAAGAATTAGCATCATCTTTGCTTTCCACCCAGGAAAGCCTTGTCCTTGAAAGAAGGGAACCGAACATTGGCCAGACGGATATCCATTAACAATTACGCAATTGGCCATGCCTGTATGTCGAGAGAAAAAAAATAAGATGAGATCGCAGAATCTGCAAACCATGATCAAGACGAGCATAGTTGAGACGCATGACAATCAAAATAGGGATATGCAGTAAGAACGACGAAAAGTATTGAATGACTAAAAAGAAAGCCCGAAATAGAGAGGCGTAACGTGCAAGACGAGATGACACATATAAAAAAAGTGCTATTTTGGTCAAGCAAAGAACGTGAACGATAATAAAACATCGCTAAAATTAGCAAGATGTTTGCTTGTCGAAATCAACATCATTAACGAAGATGAGCGATTAATAAACTGTAATTAGGGATTAACGAACTGTAATTAAAAATACAGTTTTAAATAAAGTATCACAGATTCGAGCTGAATTACTGTCTTGAATCCTGAACTGTCATAACTTTTGATCCAGAATTCCGATTGACAAGCGATTTTGATAGGATTCGAGAGCGCGAATAGCCTGGGTGTGTTCTTTTGTCCATGAAACCTTTGGCCCTTTCTTAGAAGCTAATAAAGACTTTCAGCAACATGAGCAAAATGTGGTATCCAAATAAGGTAGAAGACACATGCACCAAGAAATCTTCTTACTTCTGAAATATTTGTACATTCTTCTTGCATTTTGCTAATTGCATTTATTTTAGATGGAGAAGGCTTCCGGCCATATGGACCACATATATGTCCGACCACAAGAACTTCTTCAACTCCAAAAACAGATTTAGCTCCTGAAAGAGTAAGATGGACTTCTTCTAATTTAGACAAGATTTGACACAATCATTAATATGATCAAAAACAAACTTTCGACATCCAAGTTCATTGAGTTCTTCATTTTTCTCATGAACGTCACATCCTTTAATTGAAACATCATCAAGAAAAGGAAGAGTCAATTGAGGATTATAATCCCTCAATACTTTATGCATGGCATTCATCATGTGAGCTACTGAATTCGTAGCCCCTTGAGGTAGAGTACACATGCGGACTAGGCCAAGAGGCGTCTTCATTGTAGTAATGTCACGGCTTTCCAAAGCAAGCTGAAATTGGTCGTAGCCTAAATATAAGTCTCCCATGGAATAGATTGCCCTTCCTGCAAAAGCTTCAGCAAACTCATCCACAATTGGTCCTGATCCAACATTTCTAATAGTGACTTTATTAACGGGTTGCAAATCTTGAATGAATCGTAAAGATCCATTCTTCTTAGGTACGGTAAACCATCGGTTGGAATATGGAGCTGAATACTTTTCATTTAAAAGTTCCAATAACTTAGGCAAATGAGCCCTTGGAACCGGAATTGGTTTAAGATTCCAAGGCACATGTGGAACCGTAAAAATTACCATTGGTGCCACAATGCTTGGATCCACACAGCCGATTTCATGCGGCTGAAATGAAAAGGCTTTACCATGGTTTTTTAACATCTGCATGAAGATTTGTTTTTCAGCCGGCAAGAGGAAAGAGTCTTCACCAATTTTCAGCTTTTGTAGACTTTCAGCTGTAAATTGATGACCAATATCTTTAGGATCACGAAGGCTTGGTTGTTTGGATACCCTTTCTGCCAATCCTTCGCTTTCAGGTGGTAGAGGAGTAGCTACCGGCTTGACCTTCTTATCAACTGTTTTATATTTTGTTTCTACTCTTGCTTCATCCTTGTTTGGCTGTCCAAAGGCTTCATAATCTGCAAATTCTTGAATTATGTCATACATATCCAATGTACATACCTGTATGGACTGATTTTCAACTTGATTTTCTACATGAACGGCTGTATAAATTTCAGCCATTGTGTCATTATAATTTAGCCCATAAAATAGTCCTGAAATTTCTTCAACTTTAGGTAAAACATCAATTTGCTTCAGTTCTTGCTCCATATGACTCAAATACTTTCTTTTAGCCCTGTTCATGGCTGAAAATTGTTTATAACAGCCCACTCCATTGGCTGAAAAAACCTGCAAATCAACTTTTGGCCTTGCCTCCTTCATATGTGGAGGCAATTCTTTATGACATGATGCACTGCCATAGCCTCCACTTATAGCAGCGCTACTCGAAAACCCTTAAATTCTCGGGCATTAGGAGGAACGGGATGATCTCTCAATCGATCCCTATTCCGATGGTGATTAACACAGACAGTTAGGAATTGAACAGCCTTATCATCATCCTTGCTTCTTATCTGAGCATATGATGAACCATCATCAAGAGCCTTTGTCTCTAAATGAGACTCGGAAATAAATGGTTGTCCAAGAATGATTGGATAGTTGCAAGAATCTTGAACAAAGAAATGAAATTCATCTTTTACATTACCAATAGTAACTTGTACATAAGGACATGCTGCATAAAGATCGCCAGAAGAGTTATTGGGTGCCTTCATGTGCCATCCTGGGTCCACATCAATGGGCCATCCGCCATTCTCATAGAGACTTTTTGACATAACATTAATTTCTGAGCCATAGTCTATAAGGGCAATGCATGGAGTTTCTTTCTCACCAATTTTGACAACAGTTTCAGTAGTTGCCCTTGCCCAATGGGTACAGGAATAGTGACTACTTGGAATGAAGTGAGTTTCACTTTCTTCTTGCATGTTGTGAAGAAGAGTCTCTTTCTTATGCATGGGCTGCACTTTAGATTGAGAAGTTTCCACCATTATGGCTTCTTCAGTTTCTGCTTCATAAATGTCTTCATCTTTGGCTTCTATGGCTGGAATCAATTCTTTGATTGCCTCCAATCGAATCCCTTGGGTTTTCAACTTTTCTTCATCCTGCAAATACACATGAAGTACTTGCAAAAAAGTATGTACAGATTCTTCAGTTTCCTCACCAACATATTGTCTTTTTTGTTTAATTACATCAATTATTACATCATAAAATCCTCATTTTGCAATACCGAGAATTTCGCCTAATGTAAATTCAATTCTGCTTCCAAGAATCCTTTCTTCTAGGATCCGTTTAAGATCCGTTGCGGTCTCTATGTCAGACTGCAACTTGTAATTGGGATGTTTACTTTTTCTTTTTCCTTTCGTTTTCTTTGCTTGAGGGGCTTCTCCCATATCAAATTCTGGTAGTGGCAGATTTTCGGCAGCCTTCTGTTGGTCTGGTTTGCTTCTTGTTATGCATTTAGTCGGTCCTGAAGAGGAAGGACCGGCAACATCTTCTTCTCTTTTTCTCTTTTCTTCTATCATGGCTTCTTGATTATTAATTTCAGCTAGCCGGGCAAAAGCTGAAAATGAATCCACATGCTCGGACCATCCAGTTCTCCCTCGAATACATTGACTGGCAGTGGTTAAATCATCCTTAGTTGCCTTGCCTTGCTCCATGCGTTCCAAGGCCTGTGTCCGCACTTTAGATTTTGCATTAGTTTTACATGCTTTAACAATTTCATTAGTTGGCTCAATTTGCAACCCATAAGTTGCAGCTTCGACAGCTGCATAGGCTGCTCTTATTGCCAAATCATCCAATCTTTTCTTCATGCCACCGTTACCGAAGTTTGGCTCAAGAGGAAGCCCGGTTTCGGTTGCATGAATTTTACCATCCTTCCAAAAGACTAATTTTTGTGCTTCAGCTTCACGGAATGCACAGCACTCCCTCTTGTCATGCTGAAGGCTATCACACCAAATGCAGCGTCTTTTGAAGCCTTCTTGTGCAGGTCTTTGGGCGGTTGACCGACCCCTTTCTTCTACTTTAACATCAAGCCTTTCTACTTTAGAATTAATTTCTGTTAAATTAAGATGGAGATCCCTCATGCTTTTAATTAACTCATCCATGACATCCTTCTTTGGAGAAGGAACATCAAAATTTCTTGATTGCTCGGCCATAGAGACAGGAGGTCGAGAAGCTGGAACAGGCTCCTTCATAGAATCAGTTGTTACAGGGGTTGATCCCCATCTTAGGCGCAATCGTTCTCTTCGAGTAATCATATTAACTGCTTCAGTGATATCACTCCAAGCAGTCTTTCATCCCGACTCAGAGTCAGGGTCTTCAAGTCGGTCAGTCAATTTCTCTTGAAGAGAAGAATCTGCAGCTTTTAAAAATAACTCAATCTTTTGACTTTCCATACCTTGTTGATCATCGGGATCTAGTTGGGCAAATTTACTTTCAAACTCTCGATGAAGAGCAGTAGCAGTTAGACCCTTATTGGGCCTTTCGACCCATTCGGTGAAGATTTTCTTTGTCATAAAGGAAAATTTCTTCTCGAAGAGCCTTTTTGAACACAGTCCATCCAGCATCTTTTTGGGAAAGACCATGAATTCGGCCCTGGAGGCCATGCACAGCCAGGCAGGCAAAGTAACGACTCCAAGCATGTTGAGGAACTCCAAAGAAGACCATCTTGTCAATGTAGAGACGGATAAAAGAGGACACATTTTGCCCATTAAATTGCTTGAGATCATGCCCAACTGCTTCTAAGGCCTTAATGGCAGCAGTATCAATCCGTTCGTCTTCTTGTCTCCGTTGTTGTTGCAATTGCAACTGCTGCTAAAATTGCAGCTGTTGTTGTTGGCTCTCTTGCATTAGACAAACCAACTGTTGCAAAGCATCTCCTCCCGAGCTTGATGATTCTCCCATTGGACTTCTTCTTCTGCAGCGGACCTTCACGTCGGGTTCATCACTGTCGTCGCGTTAAGAGTTGAAGGTCTACCACCAGGGGTTTTAGTGCAGAAGAAGAGTTTAGGATTCAAGATTCAGAAAGGAAAAATGGATTGGGTTTTAATAAGATTCGGGGTTTCGAAATGATTTAGGTACGGAAGGGGAATTCAAGCCTTCTCACTTTGTCCTTAGCATACTTGAACAGAAGGATTAAGACTAACTTGAATACATCAAATGCTTCAGGATACATATATCATTTCATAAAGGATATTTTCAGATTTCCAATTCATTTATGAATGTCAAATGCAAGCTCTAATGGCATTTATTTCATGTACAAAGATGGATTTCAATCCTTTAGGTCAAGTACATTGTTGCTAGAATCGAATGCATCCAAGCTTTGGGCCAAAGATGCATGAAATGGATTGAAAAAGAATAATTTTAGCTTCAGCCCTGTTTTAAAATAGAAAATTCCAGCCCATAATCAAGTTCAAATTGAGTGCATAAACTCAAGAAGAAGCACTCTTGATCATCTATGAACAATGTCTTGAAGAAAAGAGGTCATTTTCCTCTATTACAACCATAAAAAACCCATGTTTGCTCATAAAAATAAATCATAACAGTGGGCTGCTCTGTTTATGACTGGTTATTACAGTCCATAAGTCTTCAATATCCTCACCCTTTGCTTGCCCCAAAGTCACTCAAGTACTTGGGCACAAGTCGGGCTTCATTGGACCAAGAATAAGGTAGAGAAGATGAAAGAAGTCATGCATAAGAGCAGGCTGAATACTCTTCTCTCAGATTTTTCATCTTTTATAGATAGTTTCAGCATGCATTTTCGTCAGACCAAAGAGGCAGAGAAGTGGAGCTCTCACCATGTCTACATCTTCAGTAGTTGGGCCTGTTAATCTTCAGTTTGCATGCTCCATTTCATGCATCTCAGCTCCAGCTTTCTTCAAGTTTCCCTCAGTCGTGTAGCCCGCCTTTTGCGTCGAAAAATGCGGGCTGCTCTCTGCTCTATCCCTGATCACTTTTTGACCAGCCTAGGTCACTTGCTGGTCACCTAAGTTACTTACTTTTGGTCCCATGTGGACCTAGTGAGCTTTTGACAGTTTTTTGCAATATTTTTGGGTTTTGTCCATATTTTTGTACCTGAATTAATGTGATTTATCCAGCAAACTGTCAATTACTTTTAGATGTCCAAGTTATAGGTTCCCATAGACTTATTTTTCATAAATGTACATGGTATAATTGCAAATTATATGCTAAATACAAAAGAACTTGTATAGCTAAGGTAGATATTGGTCAACAATGCCTGAATGTTGTATGCAAATATCTCATATAATTCCCAGTGAAACTCTTCTGAGTTCATAAGAATCCCATGATTTATATCATGAACAATAAACTCTTTGACAACGTCTAAGGAGGCTGTCGTTATAGGAGGTTGCCCAGTGGGAGAGCACGTCGAGGCCCCTCCTCTATCAAGTTTGTTCTTTTTATTTTTGAATGTAACTACTACTTCACATTAAAAAGAATAAATTTATATTATTTGTGGGAGAGCACGTCGAGGCCTACGACTTGCAGCTAGTCTCTATTCGAGCGTGCTTTGCTGGGCTTGGGGCAGCCTTTGTTTATTGCTTTCGTGCTAGGACAGAAGGTAATGATCCTCATCATGTTTTCTTCTTCGTAGATGTCTTACGCTTCACTGTCTATGTCTCAATACGCAATAGATGAGGATCCTAAATTCTGTGTGTGTTGAAGCCATATTATGTATTCTTGGTGCCTTTGAAGGATTCAAGGCAATACGATGGATTAGAATGTTGTAACCTTTTCATGTCACCAAGTAATGATTTTTTATCTATTCATAAATGCCACACCTTGTCTCATTTTGTCTTGGTCTCTCACTCTTAGTTGATTGCCTTGATCAATAAAATGGATTAGACTAGCGTCAATGTGATTGAATATGGATTAGACTAACATTTGGGGCTCACAATATTTGGAAAACCTTGCATCCTTCAATCCTTTCATATAATTTCACAATAATCTCATAACAATGCTCTCTTTGGATGCAAACATATTGATGTTGGAAGAGTTACTTATGTTGGAAGTGCCAATGCTTGGAGTTAGTAGTACCATATTGCACACATGCTAAGCATAGTCCAAGTGCCATCACTTGGCATTTTCAAGGTTTGTTGATTAGGTCTCTATGTTGCTAACGTCACTATCATTTTGGAATATGATTACAATGAAAAACCTCAATCTTGGTTACAATCGTAGTAATGGGACTACCCCTAATGTAGTCATAAGCCTAATGGGACTACCCCTAATGTAGTCACAAGCCTAATGTCATTTTCAAATATGATTACAATGTAGAACCTCGATCTTGGTTGTAGCCACATTAATGGGACTATCCTTGATGTAGCTGCAAGCCCACCAATCATCACTTTTAGCTTTTTCCATGCCCCAAAATCTACTTAATGGCCGCATATCATTAGGGATATGGCAATTGATAAATGTGCAAAGCATAGATCTACCTATAGATCATCTATATAGGTCAATTTTGGCGAGTGTTGGGAATTGCATGAATGTGTTGAGTCTCAATCCTTCTGAAAATTCATTAATTGGAATGATATAAGAAGCCCAACAACCATAGCATAGCCCAACAACCATAGCATAGTCCAAGTGCCATCACTTGGCTTTTTCAAGGTTTGTTGATTAGGTCTCTATGTTGCTAACGTCACTATCATTTTGGAATATGATTACAATGAAAAACCTCAATCTTGGTTACAATCGTAGTAATGGGACTACCCCTAATGTAGTCACAAGCCTAATGGGACTACCCCTAATGTAGTCACAAGCCCAATGTCATTTTCAAATATGATTACAATGTAGAACCTCGATCTTGGTTGCAGCCACATTAATGAGACTATCCTTGATGTAGTTGCAAGCCCACCAATCATCACTTTTAGCTTTTTCCATGTCCCAAAATTTACTTAATGGCCGCATACCATTAGGGATATGGCAATTAATACATGGACAAAGCATAGATCTACCTATAGATCATCTATATAGGCCAATTTTGGCAAGTGTTGGAAATTGTATGAATGTGTTGAGTCTCAATCCTTCTCAAAATTCATTAATTGGAATCATATAAGAAGCCCAACAACCATGTTACAATGTCAAAATATATATTACTACACCAGGAACAATAAGGCAAGTCACTAGTACTTGGAAGTGGTTGTAGTGAGGTGATAGCTTGGTGAATACATTAGAGGTATCTGACCTACTATTGATAGCCTAGCAATTTTTTGAATAGGATACATCAATTATTTGATGGATGGACTTTTTTATTGTTACTAAATTGAACACATCTAGTCATTAGATTGGATGTGGCATCCACCATTGGTCACAAATCATGCCATATTCAATCTTTGGTCTTTCATCGAGCATGTCCACAAAAGTAAGCCATGCTACTCATTTTTTGAAGAGCATGTTAATTATTTTGCTAATCTAGGATGGGGCTCACAATATTTGGGAAGCATTATGGATTACTTATTTCTTGTTGTCATGTACTTGTCATGATGGATTACTTTATGGATTCTATTATGTTACATGGTTTATGTCATGGTTATGAGTAGTTATGAACTACTCACTTTTTGTTGTAACGTACTTGTCATGGATTATGTGACATGGATTTTTTAATGGATTATGAGTATTTATGTACGATACTGTGTCATGGATTATATCATGGAGTACTCACTTCCTTTGCACTTAGTTGACATGTACTTGGTTATGAGTAGTTATAAACTTCTCACTTTTTGTTGTTTTGTGACATGGATTATGTTATGGTTATGAGTAGGTACGCATGCTTTTACATCCGGAAAATGGCTCCATGCACTCGCAGCATCCTTCGTCGGATGTCCATTCACGAAAAAATACCAGAGTAAGATGCCTTATTTAATATTAGTTTAGGGTTCTCTTGACGTTCATTATTGATTTCTCACATATTGTGTAGTTTCATTTCTTTTTTTTAGGTTGCATCATCTCCTCGACGTACTCGTAGAGGGGTTCTTGCGGCAGGTGCATCTCAGACGTCCATCGAAAGAGATGTGCCGAGCTACACTCAGGTAAGTGTTTATCCTACTCTCGATTTTGTTAGTAAGCATACTCCTAAGATGTGATACTTAATAGAATGTCACTTTACATAGGAAAACACACCGTACATGGAGATCACACTGCCTGATGGGTCTCTTGCCCGTCAGTGCCGTGTTGATATTCTTTGTCCGAAGAGGCATGTCAACATAAAGAGATGGGAAAGGATGATAGAGCATTTGAAGGATGAGCATGGTATCCACTTTGATATTCCATGTCGAAAGACCGGCCGTCCCATAGGCACACAGCATGCTCGCCATACTGTTGGTGCTTGGCACCGCCAGGCAGAGGCTCGGTTCTCTAACCTTGAAAGAAAGTTGAGTTTGGCCCGGAGTAAGTACAAGAAGGCTCTGTATATGAGAGTGAGCTCATTATGGGACTTACTCGAAGATGCTGAGCGTACCATGGAGAGGCAGGAGTATGTGGAGGCATTTGTGAGTAGACAGATGGGCAAATATGATTCCAAAGGAGATGAGCGTGTGTGAAGAACTCAGAGTTGAATAGCGGATGGCTACCAAAAATATGTAAGTATCTTACCTGATATTGTTTTTCCTTCTATAGTGTCATATGCGAATGCAATTTTATTACCTTGGCCTTGAGTTTATCATTTTTTATATATGTATATTCACTCACAAGTTGCCTTCCTTAGAAGCGACCTCGCACACGAGAGTCTGAGGATGTGCCTCATATTGATTATGAGGGTCAAGTCCTAGACCACCATCCTGAGTTGCAAACAGTGGAGCGAAACTTTCAAATGGAGATGGATAGCTTGTTGCGGACTGGTCCTCCATCCACTGGGGATGTTATGGATTTTCAGGTTAGTTTATGGGCAAGTTTGTGGCTTATGGTTATGGTTATGGATTATGTTATGCTTATGCTAGGATTACGATGGTTATGTTAGGTTATGGTTATAGTTGTGGTTATGGTTATGCTATGTCATGGTTGTGGTATGGTTATGTTAGGTTATGGTTATGGTTATGTTATGCCATGTTAGGTTAATGCTTTAGGATTATGGTTATGGTTATGTTTATGGTTATGGCATTGCAGGGCGAGGGGAGTAAGTGCTTCACGTCGCTCCTTCTATCACCTCGACCCACCTCAATCACCATCTCCTCCCCTCTTGAGTATCCAAGCGATGCATCCCGTTGCATATTCACAATTGGATGTAGTTCGGTTGACATCTTTAAGAATGGCTCTCCTGTCAAGACGAAGGGGCAAAAAAGTAACACCTCAAGGTGCATTCTTATTAATTGTAATGCTTTCATTGTGTTGCATTTCTTGTACTTGTGCTTGGTTGCATTGTGTGTGGTTGATTTCTGGTATTATTATAGGTTAGAGAGTTCTATACATATCGAGTTCGTGGCGCTATGTTCAAAACTCCGTGTGTATGTCGACCATTCTTTGTTGGATGCATTGCGGTGCGTAGAGGAGGCATCCACCCGTACTATGAATTTGTTCGCCATGTAAGTTTACTAAACTAGTTATAGCTTTCTTGGTGGTTTCCTGATGATTAGGGCTAGGGGTTTTGTTATTTTACTAAACTAATTTTGGCTTTCATTCATAGTTGGATGGAGTATGTGATTCCAAGAGAGCACGTGCATGATGTATGTTTTGTGGATAGTCTGTGGTTTCCATACATCAATATGGTTGAGCCACAAGACGATGGTGTTTCATTGAGAAATTACTTTGATAGCTGCGATCCCACGAGGGCCACATTTATATTTCTTCCAGTGCTTGTGAGGTTTGTAGTCCCTTTATGCATACTTAATGGAAATGACAAATCATAGCCCTTTGATGCACTAGTTTTAATAGCAATCTTTGATGTACAGATCACATTGGTGCCTTTTTGTGGTCTTCAACCCTATGCTAAAAAGGGTTGAAAATTTACCTGGTGATTAGGGCGCCATCCTATGCCTTGACTCGTTGGAATGCACTCATTTCACGGCATGTCTACCCTATGTACATAGGTATCTTAACAATCTATATGCACCAGTGTAATATGTTGTGTCACATATGTATTATGTTCATTGCTTTTGTGTCTGTGTTTCAAGGCCATGTTTGCATTATCGAGGCTATGTACAGACCCAGCGTGCATACTTAATGGAAATGACAAATCACAGCCCTTTGATGCACTAGTTTTAATAGCAATCTTTGATGTACAGATCACATTGGTGCCTTTTTGTGGTCTTCAACCCTATGCTAAAAAGGGTTGAAAATTTACCTGGTGATTAGGGCGCCATCCTATGCCTTGACTCGTTGGAATGCACTCATTTCACGGCATGTCTACCCTATGTACATAGGTATCTTAACAATCTATATGCACCAGTGTAATATGTTGTGTCACATATGTATTATGTTCATTGCTTTTGTGTCTGTGTTTCAAGGCCATGTTTGCATTATCGAGGCTATGTACAGACCCAGCGTGCCCCAAGTTTCTATCGGACGTGGATAAAATGAAGCTCATCCACATTAAGATGTGCCAGTATAATAGTGTTAAAGTAATGCTGTCACTTAGAAATGTAACATAGGGTCGTTCACATAAAGATGACTAGAATCTCTTTTCACAGGCCCCTCAACAAACAAATGCAGTAGACTATGGATTCTATGTGATGGCTTTCATAAGACTACTCATTGAGGGTGGCATGGTTGGGAAACCAACCAAAAACTGGGTAAGCCTATACTGGTATAATTGCTTTTGCTATGCGACTTTGAATGGTCTAGTGTGCATACGTCAATCCATAATCAACTTATCGTATTGCAGTTAATAAGAAAATGGTTCAATGCCACCTATGTTACAACTTTGAAGGAGGACCTTTACCAATGGGCACTTGGAGTGTTGGAGAGGTGATCTTGCGTGGATTATATGGTTATGGACATTTACTTGGTTTGTGGCACTCATGGACTTATGGTCTCACTTATGGTCATGTACTTGGTTTGCGGCAGAGATGTACTCACTTGTCAAGGTCTTATGGTCTCTTATGTAATGATACATATGCAAGGTTTCATTTATTAAGTTTTTTTATGTAAAGGTTTCTTTTATGTCAAGTTTTTTTATGTCAAGGCAATGCTTTTATGCTATGTTTTGGGGTTTATTACGTCATGGTTTATTATGTCGTGGAGCTATTCTCCTCCATCTACATGCTTTTATTTTCATGCAACACTTATTGACTATTAAGAGACATTATCTCAACTCAACTCAACTCACTCAACTCTCTTTTTGAACTCAACTCTCTTTTGAGAGAGTTGAGTGAGTTGAATCCGACCATGAAACATGAAATAAAGTAAACTAAAAAGAGCTATGAACCAAAATACTCAAATGCAAAATGAAAGATGATGCGACTCCAAGGTTTAACGAAGAGTTGCATGAGAAAGAAGGAGGTTTGGTTGACATGGACACAAATAAGGTGTGGAAGTTTAACTCAAAGTAAACTCAAAGTAAACTCAAGATTAAGAAGAAATCTTAAATCTCAAATGAGAACTTGAAAGCTACATACAAGTCTTAAAGTTCTAGACCTATCTAAGTACTAGGCTTATATTGAAATTATGACCTATCCTTGGAGCTGAATATTGTTGTATACTTTTAGCCAAAAAAGAGGACCAAGAGTGGCATTTGCATATGTAAAGTTTCCTTGTATGCGTCTATGTGCCCATGATGAATTGTTGTCATTTGCCATACATTATGCAAGCATATGCAAATTTTCTACCATCAAAGTTTGTGTGAACACATTGATAGAGACGAATGCAAAGTTTGCCATACACATTGTTAGAGACGAATGCAAAGTTTATTGTGTCAAGGTTTATTATGTCTTTGTTTATCATGTCAATGAATAGAATGAATGCAACGAAAGCAACGAATGCAAAGTTTATTGTGTCAAGGTTTATATCATATCTTTGTTTATTATGTCTTTGCTGGTTGGGTTTTTAAATCTGGTTGGGTTTACTTTTGCATAAAGTACCGGCTCGGATGCGTGCCTTTTTTCGGGGTCAACAACATCCGTTGATCCCAACTCCCCGAGGTCTTAAAGACCCCGTGGGAGATAGTGCACACTAGACATAATAAACAAAGACATGATATAAATCTTGATACAATAAACTTTGCATTCGTTGCATTCGTTGCATTCATTGACATGATAAACAAAGACATAATAAACCTTGAAACAATAGACTTTGCATTCGTCTCTAACAATGTGTATGGCAAACTTTGCATTCATATCTAACAATAAACACCACAAGGAGCTGAAAGAGCTTGCCAATGCCTTTGAGTTGCCTGTGCAAGAGGACTTGAGAATGCATGATATTCATTGACTTTCATGAGGTGATGTTGCACTAAGGTTTATAAAACTTATGCTTGCCTTATTGCATCTTTTGAAGTTATAAAGTCACGAGTTGTATGAATTTGTTACACCTTTCAAGATACAATTCTTTCTACACATTGCTGCAAATGTATTTCATTATTTAAACGTGCTTAATCTACAATTCCAAAGCAAGAATGTTGATGTGACTTCCATTTGCACTTAGCTTGTAGTGACAATGGAGACAAGGTTTCTTGGAGATATGTTTGGCATTGGAGCACAACAATTCACATCCTTTGTTGAATAAGCCAATGATGGATATCTCCGCTATACATGTGATGCATATGGACAAGAAGTGCATGCTCTTCACACTCGTTCATTGGGAGATAAGGATGCAAGTGGCAATCTAAACTCTTGGAAGAGTTGCATATCTATGGGTAGACAATTTGTTGGAAAAATTATATCATCCTTGTGTCTATGATTCAAAGACATAAAACTCTTTGAAGCAACAAAAGTATTTAGTCCAAAAGACTATCTGATTGAGCACAAGGCAATGTTTGCAATGGGAAGGATTTGGATGCCTATTTGTTAGAAAGTTTCAGGGACTTAGTCGATGTGAATGCATGCAACTTGCAATATGAGGATCTCATGATCCGATTGAAAAGGATTTCCAGGCATGAATATGCATGAGGCATGGGCAATATGTGGAGTTGATGAGCATTGGGAGCAATTATATGGAGAAATGAAGAAACTTTGGTAAGATTTTTTAGTGATTGTTACAAGTACAATGGATTGTGAGAGAGGGTTTTCTCAAATGAATAGAATTAAGTCTCTTGAGAGAAACCGCTTAACTTTGGAGACATTAAATATGTTGATGTTGTTATCCTATCATGGTGAGAAAAATCCTCGTGCTGTGGATTGGGATGCCATGTACATTGCTTGGGATTGTTGAAAGAGCATCGAAATCCCAATGTGATGACAACGTAAGAAAGTGGTTTTCTTCTTGTTGCTTTTGACGACATGTGTTGATCCATTGAGATTTTTTTCTCAATATAATAAAGAATGTCTAAGCTTGCATTTATGATAATTTTTTAAGCCTTACAATGTGGATTGTGCTTTTAGTTTAATGGAGACTTGTAACTTTTAAGTTTACATAATAGATTTTTTAAATATATATATTTAAAAACATCTTTCAAGAAATACATTTTTTTCATGGCTATGCTCTCGAAAGGCACTAGAAAAAGTTTACCTTTCCTAAAGAAAGGTAACCTTGAAGAATGCCCTTCTTGTGATAATAGGGTCCTCACTTCCAAAAATAAAGATCCCCCCACTGAAGTGCGTGACAAAGGATAAAGGTGTCATTGATTTTGTCTTAAAGCCCAACCTTGGGCATCAAATTTAAAGCCTAAGACTACCTCGTGATAAATGATAAAGGTGTCATTGATTTGGTCTTGAAGCCCAAACTTGGCATCAAATTTAAAGCCCGTAATTGTATTGGCATCGACGCACTGGGTGCGTGAAGTGCGTGACAAAGGATAAATGTGTCATTGATTTTTTCTTGAAGCCCAACCTTGGGCATTGATAACTCATGAGAGTAGTTGGAGGCCCAAAGATCACAGTGTGCACTGCGTTCTGCGATAAGTTTGCAACTTCACACTGCGTAGCCTCCTGCAAGTTCCAAGACGTGACAATGGCCATTGGTGGCTTAGCCAATGCAGCATTGCAGCAGCAGCGCCACGTGTGAGCCTTGAGGTGCAATCTAGCTTGGCGAGCATGGGTGAGTCAAGAGCTACTTGTGCACTAGATATGTATCGAATATTGGCATCACCATGATGCCACATCAGCAGAGTCAGCGACTCAGCAAGTCAGCTGCTAGTAAGCTGCATACGGACAACGAGCATTGAGCCAATGATAATGCACAATAGCTATATCCATGCCATGTTCTGAGTTCATCGTACATGAATTTACAAAGTGCTTGATCATCTCTTAGCTCTATTGATTGTTTAAAGTTTTTATTTAATAAGTTATAGCCATCAAAAGTATTACTTTTGATGTTGTAATCATCAATGATATCTTTGCAATGGTTGATAATGTGTTTTTGAATTGTAGTTGAGCAATAATTGCACACAACATGAGATTGCCATATCAAGCTTCGAGTTTTAGATTGATTGGGGCACTCTCATTTGGTATGCCTTATTCTATTTTTTAATGCAATAAGACTCTAAAGTCAAGCGGGTTTATGATTATTAAATTCATAATGCTACAATATGCATTCTCAATTAAACATTGAGAGGAAACTTGATTACCATTAGAAGGATTTTTCTTTGTATGCATAGATCTCTTAAGCTCAAGAAAGGAAAATATTTAAGAGTCAAGATTGAAGAAGAAGCTCTACAAACTTGCTAAGTGTCAAACATCTTTTTCAAGCTTTAGCAACCACACTTCAAGTTGCAACTCCATTGATTGAGGTAGGTACATATACGGCATCTCTCTTTGAGCTATTTTTCTATGTTTATGCATTAAATTTTTTTAATATTTTGTGAGAGAAAGAGAGAGAGATAGAGAGTGTGTGTGTGTTTTCTAAGCCTTATACCATTATGTATTTTTATATATTGATTAACAATAGTATACAAGTTGTATGTCTTTCTATAGATCATGGGTCTCGGTTGCCCAAAAAGAGATACTTTGCAATTGAGTATTTCTAGTGCATTCTCTCAAAAGAGAAATGCATAAAGGGACATGGTGGGATCATCAACAACAATTACTTCTCATGCTAGTCAAAATGATGTGATAGAATAATCATCAAGTCGTATGGTTTGTCATGCTTCTCATTCTTTAGGTATATATGGTGAAGCTTGGAACATTGATGCATATACTTCAGTAGCGGTAATGCATACTGAAATATACAATACAAATGCCAATAGTTCAATGGATGCTATGTATGGTGAATGGTACTACACTATAGATGCAGATGTGCACCTGGAAATGTCGCACAATGCTATGTGTGAGGTTATTCTAAATGCTACATGAACTAGTGATGTATGGAATGAAGCCTCTTTACAAAATACTTGCAATGATGACATGATATGCACTGATGCATCTAATGCTAATATGTTAGAAAGCCTAGATCTAAATATGCCATTGCAAAGTGTGACTGATGATAGAGGTAATGGATTGCCTCTAAGTCATGATACACTAGCTTCTCCCCCTCTTGAGGATGCATTGAAAAATTTTCATGAGATCCAAGCCCAATATGCTACCCATGGGCAAAGAACTAATGAGAAACCCCCCAAAAATTCAAAGGGTATTCAGACATATAAGGAGCATTGGAAGGTCTACTATGAATGGAGTTATTCATCGTATGATAGTGAAAAAGGCAAAGCAAATGTGTTTTGAAAAGCCAAAAAGGACCACATTGCCCCTTGAAAAGCATGTGCAAGTTTGGCATGATAACGAAGAAGAAAAAAAGAATGGGTCGTATCAAATTACTTCTTCAAAATATGCATGCGATTGCATTAAGAGAAAAGACTATTTGTGACTTTGAGGCAGACATTGAGGAATTGGTTTTTTATAATGTTCCAAATGCACCTACAGTGAATTATTATGGTGCATACACAGCTTCATATGCTACAAGGCTTTTTCTCACAGCTTGTCATAATGTGTATTACAATAAGATCAGTGTGGAAATAAAGGAAAGTCCATACTTTTCAATAATGGTTGATGAAAGCATATATATATCATGTGATCATAGGATGATTGTATGCATTACATATCTCATAAAAAAGGGAATTGGGCCCATTTGGAGTCGAATTATGAGACTACTAGACATACTAGATGGTTCTGCAAATGCATTGTATGCAAGTTTTTACAATATATCTCATGGAGCTTGAGTTGCCAAAGGTGAAATTGGTTGGATTTGCAAGTGATGGATGTACTGTAATGATTGGTTCTCAAAATGGCATTGTGACTCAGTTTGCAAGGGAAGTCCCCCATTTGGTGGGTGTGCATTGCATTGCACATAGAGAGACACTAGTTGCCAAGGATGAATTGGAGCCATTTCCTCTTTTTACACTTTTGAAATAGATTATTAAAAAAGAATACAAGTGGGTTAGAAGCTCTTATAAACACAATAAGGAGATGAAAGAGCTTGCCAATGCCTTTGAGTTGCCTGTGCAAGAGGTCTTGAGAATGCATGATATTCGTTGACTTTCATGAGGTGATGTTGCACTAAGGTTTAAAACTTATGCCTGCCTTATTGCATCTTTTGAAGTTATAAAGTCACGAGTTGTATGAATTTGTTACACCTTTCAAGATACAATTCTTTCTACACATTGCTGCAAATGTATTTCATTACTTAAACGTACTTAATCTACAATTCCAAAGCAAGAATGTTGATGTGACTTCCATTTGCACTTAGCTTGTAGTGACAATGGAGACAAGGTTTCTTGGAGATGTATTTGGCATTGGAGCACAACAATTCACATCCTTTGTTGAATAAGCCAATGATGGATATCTCCACTATACATGTGATGCATATGGACAAGAAGTGCATGCTCTTCACACTCGTTCATTGGGAGATAAGGATGCAAGTGGCAATCTAAACTCTTGGAAGAGTTGCATATCTATGGGTAGACAATTTGTTGGAAAAATTATATCATCCTTGTGTCTATGATTCAAAGACATAAAACTCTTTGAAGCAACAAAAGTATTTAGTCCAAAAGACTATCCGATTGAGCACAAGACAATGTTTGCAATGGGAAGGATTTGGATGCCTATTTTGTTAGAAAGTTTCAGGGACTTAGTCGATGTGAATGCATGCAACTTGCGATATGAGGATCTCATGATCCGATTGAAAAGGATTTCCAAGCATGAGTATGCATGAGGCATGGGCAATATGTGGAGTTGATGAGCATTGGGAGCAATTGTATGGAGAAATGAAGAAACTTTGGTAAGCTTTTTTAGTGATTGTTGCAAGTACAATGGATTGTGAGAGAGGGTTTTCTCAAATGAATAGAATTAAGTCTCTTGAGAGAAACTGCTTAACTTTGGAGACATTAAATATGTTGATGTTGTTATCCTATCATGGTGAGAAAAATCCTCGTGCTGTGGATTGGGATGCCATGTACATTGCTTGGGATTGTTGAAAGAGCATCGAAATCCCAATGTGATGACAACGTAAGAAAGTGGTTTTCTTCTTGTTGCTTTTGACGACATGTGTTGATCCATTGAGATTTTTTTCTCAATATAATAAAGAATGTCTAAGCTTGTATTTATGATAATTTTTTAAGCCTTACAATGTGGATTGTGCTTTTAGTTTAATGGAGACTTGTAACTTTTAAGTTTACATAATAGATTTTTTAAAATTATATATTTAAAAAAATATTTCAAGAAATACATTTTTTTCATGGCTATGCTCTCGAAAGGCACTAGAAAAAATTTACCTTACCTAAAGAAAGGTAACATTGAAGAATGCCCTTCTTGTGATAATAGGGTCCTCACTTGCAAAAATAAAGATCATGAAGTGCGTGACAAAGGATAAAGGTGTTATTGATTTTGACTTGAAGCCCAACCTTGGGCATCAAATTTAAAGCCTAAGACTACCTCGTGATAAATGATGAAGGTGTCATTGATTTTGTCTTGAAGCCCAAACTTGGACATCAAATTTAAAGCCCGTAATTGTATTGGCATCGATGCACCGGGTGCGTGAAGTGCGTGACAAAGGATAAATGTGTCATTGATTTTGTCTTGAAGCCCAATCTTGGGCATCAAATTTAAAGCCTGCAGACACGCTATTACTAGACGACTGATTGGTAGTCCCAATCAAGCTGGCTGTCACGCGCTTTCTTCATACGTATAACTATCAGCACGCTGTCACAAGCTTCAATGAAGAAAGACGACTGATTCGTACTAGCTCTAAGCTCACTGCTCACAGCTGCAACGTGAGTAAGTGCTGTGATGAGACACCAGCTGAGGCTAACTAGCTTCTAGACACCCCAACAATCCGATAGCTATCAAGGCGGATATGGAGGTGGTGGTGATGGCGATGACGCTGCTGCTGCTCATGGCGGTTGGAGCGATGTCACGCACGGGGCTGGCGAGCGTGGCCAAGGAGTGCCTGCAGAGTGCCGGGGTGCGCAACTACACGCTGCCCGGGGACGCCACATTCTACCACCTTCTGGAATTCTCGACGCAGAACCTGCGGTTCGCCGGGGCCCCGCCGTCGTTGCTGCTGGTGCTGCCGGAGTCTGCCGCCGAGCTCCGGGCCGCATTCCTGTGCGCGTTGGGCAGTGGCCTGACCGTCCTCATCCGCAGTGGCGGCCACGACTACGAGGGCCTCTCCTTCACCGCTGATTCCCCTTTCTTTCTCCTCGACCTCATGAACCTCGACCGCATTGACGTCGACATGGACTCCCGCACCGCCTGGGTCCAGGCCGACGCCACCCTCGACCAGCTCTACTATGCCATCTTGTAGGCCAGCTTGGAGCTTGGCTTCCCCGCTGGCGTCTGCCCGACGGTGTGCGCTGGTGCCCACATCAGTGGCGGTGGCTACAGCTTCATGTCGTGCATGCACGGCCTGGCCCCCGATAACATCCTAGACGCCCTGCTGGTGAATTCGACCGGCGCGCTACTGAACAGGCCGGCCATGGGGGAGGACCTGTTCTACGCCATCCGCGGCAATGGCGGCGGCAGCTTCGGCATTGTGAAGCTGCAGCTGGCATGCCGCGAGTGACAGCTTTCAATGCCGTGCGCGCCAACCGCACCAACATAGCTGAGATTGTCCATACGTGGCAGACGGTGGCCCCGAGTGTCACTCCGCCGGAGCTGCAGATTGTGATTTATCTCTACGGTGGGCAGACGGTGTCGGAGAAGCTGGTGGCGCTGGTCTACGGTTACTACATGGGGGAGCTGCAGGAGGTACTAGAGCTGGTGACGGACATTTTCCCAGAGCTGGGGCTAACGGAAGGGGAGTGCAGCAAGGGCAGCTGGATCAAGGCGGTGGCGAACGTGGGCCGTGCCTCGATCCAGCTCCTGGACAAGAACTACTTCAAGGCCAAGTCTGACTATGTTTAGATGCCCCTGTGGAGGTCCGTGTGGGACGGGGCCTTCCATCTCATAGAGGCCAACCCGGCGGTCGGCAGCATCCTGTTCAAGCCATACGGCGGGGCCATGGCCGCCATCCCGTCCAACCACACGCCCTTTCCACACCGACGTGGCAACCTCTTCGTCCTGTAGTACCACGCCAACTGGACCAACGTGTCCTTGTCCGAGCCTACGATGCTCTGGTGGTCCCGCATGCTCCACGCCTACATGGAGCCCTTCGTATCGCAAAACCCCAGGCAGGCTTACATTGGTACTTGGACCTTGACATCGGAGAGGACGCCACGTATCCAAATGCCGCCGCCACATGGGGCCCCTACTACTTCAATGATAACTTCAAAAGGCTGGCACAGATCAAGGCGCAAGTGGACCCAGATAACGTCTTTCACCACCCTCAAAGCATCCCCTCCTACATACCAGGAGCAAAGAGTCTATTGGTCTGGCCGCTTCCTACTGATAATAATAATTTTGTTTTATCGTATATCTCTCATGGCTCTAGTCTTCATTGTATAGATTATAATATATACTAGCATTCTTTGTGCGCGCAAAATGCTAAGCCGCTTCGCGGCAACGGTGTGTAGCAAAAGAGTCTACTGGTCTGGCCGCTTCTTACTGATAATAATATTTCTGTTTCATCGTATATCTCTCATGGCTCTAGTCTTCATTGTATGCATTATAATATATATATATCTCTCTCTCTTTTCTCTCCCCGATTTCTTCTCTCTCTCTCCTTTTTTTCTCCCCCCTCTCTCCTTTCTTTTCCTTCTCTCTCCCTCCTCTTTTTTCATTTTTCTTCTTCTTCTTCTTCTCTCTCTCTTCATTCTCTTTTTAAATTTTTTCTTTTCTCTCTCTCTCTCTCTCTCTCTCTCATTTTCTTCTCTTTGCGCTTTTCTTCTCTCTCTCTCTCCTCTCTTTTCCTTCTCTCTTTCTCCTCTATTTTTAATTCTCTCTTTTTAAATTTTATCTTTTCTCTCTCTATAATTCTCTCTACATATTCTCTCTCTCTTCTTCTTCTTTCACTTTCTTTCCCCCCCAAGTCTGTCTTAAAGTATGTAAATTTTATATTTTCCCTATATATAATTCTCTCTTTATGTTTATATTCTCTCTCTTCTCCTCTCTCTCTCTCTCTCCGCCCCCTTTTCTTCTTCTCTCCTTTCTCTTAATTTTCATTTTTTATTCTCTCCCTTTTAAATTTTATCTTTTTCTTCTCTCCTTCTCTCTTTTTTAAATTTTATCTTCTCTCTCTCTCTCTCTCTCTCACAAAAAATATTTAAATTTTAAAAAGAATTTTCTCTTCTCTCTTTTTTCCCATCTCTCTTCCTCTTTTTCTCTTTTTTCTTCTTATTCTTCTTCTTCTCTCTCTCTCTCCTTTCCTTCCCTCTCCTCTTTTTTCTTCTTTTTTCTTCTCTTTAAATTTTTTTTCTCTTTCTTTTAAATTTTATCTTTCCTCTCTCTATAATTCTCTATGTGTTCAAATTCTCTATCTTCTTCTTCTTATTTTCTCTCTCTCATTTTCTTCTCTTTGTCTTTGTCCCCCCTCTCTCCTCTCTTTTCCTTTTCTCTCTCTCTCTCTCTCACTTAAATTTTATATTTCCTTTCTCCATAATTCTCTCTCTCTATGTTCCCTTTCTCTCTCCCTCCCTCTCATCTTCTTTCTTTTTTGTTCTTTGTATATTTCTCTCTCTCTCTCTCTCTCCTTATTTTAATTAAAAGGAAAGTTTCTCTTTTTTTCTTTTCTCTTTCTTTTAAATTTTATCTTTCCTTTCTCTATAATTCTCTTTCTATGTTTAAATTATTTCTCTATAATTCTTCTTCTTATTTTCTCTCTCTATCTATCTCCCCCCTCTCTCCTCTCTTTTTCTTTTTCTTTCACACACTGTCTCTCTATTAAATTTTATATTTTCTCTCTCTATGATTCTATTTCTTTCTTTTAAATTTTTTCTTTCATCTCTCTATAGTTCTCATTGTGTTCAAATTCTTTCTCTTCTACTTATTTTCTCTCTCCCATTTTCTTCTCTCTGTCTCTCTCCCCATCTCTTCTCTTTTCCTCTCTCTCTCTCTCTCTCTCTCTCTCTCTCTCTCAAATTTTACATTTCCTCTCTCTATAATTCTCTTTCTCTCTGTTCCCCCTCTCTCTCCCTCCCTCCCTTTCCTCTTTTTTTTTGCTCTCTCTCTCTCTCTCTCTCTCTCTCTCCTTATTTTAATTAAACAAAATGTTTACATTAAAAAGTTTAATCTAACAGAGAGAGAGAGAGAGAGAGAGAGAACCTAGACCCTACGCATGAGAGAGAGGGAGAGGGGGAGAAGAAAAATGTTTAATTAAAAAAACTATTCTATTTTCTCTTTCTCTCCTTTCTCTCTTCATTTTCTTCTTTTTCTTATTATTATTCTTTTTCTTCTCCCTCTCTTTCTCTCTCTCTCTCTCTCTCTCTCTCTCTCTTTCTCTCTCTCTCTCTCTATTTTATTCTATCTCCTTCTCGAAATGTGTGAAGAACTGTCTCTGTCTCTTTTATTCTATCTCCTTCTCGAAATGTGTAAAAAACTATGTTCGAAAAACTTTAAATTAAAAAAATAAAAATATCTAATTAAAAAATTTAATTTAAGAGAGAGAGAGAGAAAGAGAGAGAGAGAGACTTTGGATTTAAAAAGAAGTTTGACTTAATTGAGAGAGAGAGAGAGAGAGAGAGAGAACCTAGGCCCTACACATGAGAGAGAGGGGGGAGAGGGAAAGAATTTAATTAAAAAGGGAATGGGGAAAAGAAAGAGAGAGATTATAAGTGAGAGAGAAGGAAAGGGTTTTTAATTTAAAAAATGGAGGTGAGGAGGGGAAGGCTTTAATGAAAAAAGGGAAGGGGAAGAGAAAATGAGATATTGCACGTGAGAAAGAGAGGAGGGGAGGGGGTTTTGATTGAAAAAGGGAGGTTTGGAAAAGGGGGTAGGTTCGGGAAGCCCTCTGGAGGTTCGGGGCTCTCCGAACCTATAGCTAAAATAATATAGTAGCAAGATGCATAGGATGGAGAAATCTATACGGTTATACCTGAGCTTACACGAATTCTATCGCATAAGATCGTGTAGAAGCGACGCCAACATATACACATAAAGAATAGTATTCAAATTCTACTTATAAAGAGGCTATACGACACTTCACTATTAGTTTCGGCATAATGAAGGCACGGTCTCTGTTTTCCAGAAAAATAGGAGGGCAATTCTGTATCACATGCATCGCAAGACATCGAGGGAAACCAGGTATGTCACCAGGCACATGTGAATCGTTTAGTATGCATTAAAGCTACACAAGCGCTTTCATAAGGTCTTGATCTTTTTGGATTCGTCATTCATGCTTTGTCCCAACACCTAACAATGCTTGGCTCAAGATCAATGAAACATGAAATCTGGCTTTATTCGAAGTTCTCATTGCTTTCAAATCCCAAAGCCAAAGGTTTAAATAACATATAGAATAGATATTGAAATTTAATTGTTCTAAACTCTGGCTCAAGGCCCTTCTCATTGCTTTCAAATCCCAAAGCCAAAGTTATAATATATAGAATAGATATTGAAATTTAATCGTTCCAAACTTTGGAGTCGACCCAACTAGGATATCTGGTCGTCTTCCCGATACATAACCTCCCGCCCGGTTCTTTCCCAGCAACACAATGAATGGTCCTATTGACAAGCTCATAAATGTGTAGGTAATTCAAGAATATTTAAAGGTTCGCGTCTTGGCCTTGCCTCGAGTCCCGACGCCCAAGTCAAGGCCGGCTTCCTTTTACCTTTTAAACTCAAAAAATTAGTATTCTATGCTCCATACCGAATGAAATAGTCGGGCCAGAATTAGGATGACGGTAGCGATAAATAGCCAGGGCGAAATTAGAACGAGGAAACCAGTACCCAGTCACAGTCAGGGACCGGGTGGATTTACAATTAGAACAAAACCAACGCATAACGTCAAATGAAATGGCATAATCACAAGCTCCCAACGGCCATACTAGCTCAATAATGGCACCTATAATTCAATAAAGTTACCAATTAAGCGAGGGCTACATGATAATTGTACTGAGATCCAGAAGAGGTACAATGGGACGATCGACAAGCGGCATGGGAATGGGATGATGTGTGGTGTATTATTGAGAAGTTCCACCAATAGGTCATATAAATACTTGAGCTCAATCAACTATAAGTGAGTTCTATGCGGTAGTACAGCACGCGATATTGACCGTGCCAAAGCGATCTGGGTATCATCGCAGCCGATGATAAGCTAGCTAGTTATCAGCGGCGCAGGCGATGGAGCACCAGCGGAAGTTATTCGGGCCGCTGGGGGGACAGCAGCCCGAATCGCCACCGCAGTCGTCGTCGCTGGAGCACCCATGATCCTGCTCATCCTCCCCCTCCTCCTCAATTAGTCTGTCAATTCCTGCACGCCCAACAACTTTAACATTAGCATTATCATGGGTACCTTGCATAATATCGGTTTCTCCTATCACATCCATAATGGCCGCATCATGATGCTCGACGAGGCCACGTCGGAGAAGCAGGGCTAACGTGGAGCTCGCGGCGCCGCACCAGAAAGGCTTCGCCTGCACGAAATACAGCACCGTCATCACGACTAGCAGCTGGCTGCTGATGCGACTCATGATCTTCTATCGAAATACCGTAGACTCTTCGCAAGGATCTCAGATCTAAATAACTCCACTTCTACCAGCCCAGCTAAATATAGCTAGCTGATGATCGTTTTGCCTATCTTCTCTGTCTAATGATCAGAGGCTCTCAGATGTACTTGACTCGACTTGTAGTAGCTGCCTGGCTGATGATCGTTCTGCCCATCTTCTGTCTAGATATTATATGACCTTTCAGCCGGCCCTTTACCGCAAGACGACGAAATGGTCCGGTCTCCTCGAGAATGTCGTGCAAACATATTTAAAGGTTTTACATTTTGGCCTTGTCGCAAGTTCCTTCAGGGGTATCTAAGTACCTTCAAGGGCGGCTTTTTCTTTTTCTTCTTTAAAAGAAACAAAAACATATCTGAAAACCCTCCAAGGACGTTTGTTTCTATCGTTCTCATCCTGCTAACGCTGCTGCGGAGCCTTTTACCAAACTAAGAAAATAAAGGTTGCGTTTTGCAAATCTTATGAAGTTATATTTTGGGATAGCTGGGTAACTCGGAGTTGCACACTTTGCAAGCTCGCAACATTATGCCTATCTCGCTTCACGTTTGTGAGCAAAGTGAAGCCATTGCTCACACAAATAAAGTGGCCATGCTTTCGTGTGACATGATTGTGTATTTGGGATGTGTATACTATGATATCACGTGTGCACATGTGGATGTGGTTGTGTGTGTGCCCAAAGTGTGTGGAGATATGAATGCATGCCCCTGTGTAACCATGATTATGGGTCCTTTTTATGCCTATGTGTGTCACATGCAGCATGTATTGTAAAAGAAGAGCATGAAATAACCTAAAACCTATTTCAATGCTTAGTTTTCTATTAAATATATAGCCAAATTTTATTTGGATTTGATTGTGTGCTAATTACTAAAGGGAATTCTATATCTTGCACTAAATTGTATTTGCAAATCATAATTTTAAGGAACATCAATTAATTAAGAAATGTTGCATTTTGTTTAATATTTCAGGTTAAGAATTAGGTGATTAAAATTTGAGTTGGAACTAAATTTCTTTATTAATAGATGTTGATTAAAGTTCATGGAATTCCAAAATTGGCCAAACAATCATGTATAAATGTGTACATGAATGTAAAGGCACCCAAATATAGAAATATCTCTAAGGATTAAGCTCTCAACCAAGATACTCTGCTACTCCAATCAAAGGGGTAGAGGTGAAAGAGGAAGATCAAATTTTAGAGGAAGAGGTGTTGGAAATGCATATGCAGCCCATGGACAACAAGCTACTGGATGGCAAAATAGGCAGCCTCAAGCAAATAGAGGTGCCTCAAATGCTCGTGGAAGAGGGGGTTATTCAACTAGAGGAAGAGGCACTTATCATGAATTAGGCATGCCTGTTGAGATGTCGAGTTTCACATTACAACCTACCTAGTATATATGCCTTAGTGTTGTGGCACTACTTTAGTCATTGGCTTTCTAGGTGATTGAGATGGAGAACATACTAGTAATTCTATAGCTTAACTACACCACATAGTCCACTATTGGTTATGGCACATTTATCTTGCCACCTTGGGTAAGTTACTCATGAGTATGTGCATGCATCACGTGGGTTCAAAATAAGGTATTTTTAAAATACAGTTTTTATACATTTTTAACATATAGAAGGGTGTAATATAAAGGGGTCATTTACAAATTGAATAGAAAAGGGTTATGTTTTATTCATCTCCTTACACATCGGATGTAGTAGATGTAGGGCTTCCATTCTGTGTGTGTGTGTGTGTAATGTAGATCTTAAGTTAATGCATCTATTTCATAGTCTTACATGACTATTCACTATGCCCCTTAAATGGATAATATTTCATAGCTCGTTCATTTGATTCTATGAAGCCAATTCATTTAATTTAAAAACGCACAATCACATGATCATCTACATATTCATTTCTTGTGATATCTAGGGTACTCTAGGAATTTTATCTCATGTCTGTTTACAGATACAAAATTTCTTTAGAAAGTAGAGTTAAATTTTTTCAGTGAAACATGTTATCTTATTAGCTAGATTATGCTTAGTTTATGGTCAAGCTATGAAGAAACAATTTGCTATTCATATTGAGTTTATGTTTTTCAAACACGTCTAGGATTTTATCAATTCTAATATAGATCTATCATAGCAAAAATGTTATATCAACTCAAACTTTAAGCCCCATAGCCTTAACCTAAAACAACAATAAGAGCATCTAAAGGCATATAGATAAGTATTTGTGCACATCCCAGTCACTTCTCTAGCTTTTGTCTCCCAATGTTAGTGTTAATCCAATGGAGTGCCTTCACCTTTACTGTTCCTTTTTATCTTTACACGTGCACCTTTACCCCCAAACCATTAGACCATCATGGTAGATACCTTAACCCTTAGAGATTTGACTATGTACATGATAGAAAACTATACATTGAAATATATTTTAAGTTGCTTCATGCTCTTCTTTTACAATGCCTACTTCTGGACATGCATGTGGCCCAGGTACGTTGTCGTGATGCTATGAGGACACAGTGTGAAAAAGTATGGAATGCATCATTATCTGACTTCTTTATTGATCTAGAGAGTCAATGTGATCTGAGCCATTAGTACCAGAGTGAGTTGCATGGATTACCCAAAAATACTAGATTTTTGGATAATTTTAGTGAATTTTAGATATTGTTTATTGTAAAAATCCGAAAAAGTTAGAAAAAAGCTTCTAGATTAGGATGGCATGCAAAAAGCTAGTTGCTTTTTCAGCCAATTAGGGGATTTTCACAAGAGGGACAGATTGATGAAATCGCGTGCGTCGCAATCGCTGTAAACAAGCTGAAAACTGCAGTTTGAATTGAAAGAAGAAGAAGGAGTGATCTGGGAGATCCGTGACTAGGTGTCCTAGTGTTTTACCCCCTTTTCGGAGCCAACGAAGCCATCAGATTTGGGTTCTGAGCAGTAGAGAAGGAGCTTTAATTTTTATGCACGTTTTGTTCTACAAAGAAACTCTAGGAGATCTAATGCCTAGAGATTGCTTCTGAGTAGTGCGAAGATTCCAAGTTCTTTCAATACATATTGATTCAATTCATTGTGATTTGTCTTTGTAGTGTTTACCACTTGGGTATTCTCTATTTTCTCTTCCATCTCCTATCTCTACTTCCTTCTACTTTTAATCCTCGGTGGATTCGACCTTTCAATAAAAACCCATCCGACATTGGTGAACCCGATGTGAAAGGTCATCAGAAGAAGGAAAGACAAGATGGGAGAATCTTCAAATACATTCTCTAGTGATGTTTTGCACAGTTGGTGCAAAATATGAATATGCTTATGCAGGTACAACAACAACAATAGGTGACATAAGCCTTAGCTCAAACAGAAAGTGTTGTGATGAATGCTTTGTAAGCAGTGGAGCGTGAGGTGAAGTTATTCAATGGCAGGAATGTATCTGCATATGTACATACCTATGCTCAGAAGATGGAATTCTTTGGGATGGCTCAATCTGCATGGAGCTGATATTTTGCACGTGTTACTGTTCATGAACTGAAAGCACGGATTACTGAATTATACTTGTAGGATGTGGACTGGTTAGCCTTCAAGAAGACACTCAGGAAATAATTTTACATTGAGGACACCAGTTTGATTATGCGCAAGACTTTTCAAGAGTGGGTTTTACAACCCAATAAGGGTCTTGTGGCTATGGAATTGTTAAGAGAATTTGAAAGTCGATTTGAGTAGTTGGATCTTGTAGAATAACAAGCTCTTGCAAGTCAAAAAATTGAATTGTTTCTACAGGCAATTGATCCTGAGCTTCAAGAGAAGCTTGATGATTTGTTGGAGGATCAGACTGTAGAGACAGGTTTGAAAACAGAGTGGGACATGTCAAGGAAGCTATTACTGCACTTGTGAAGAAGCATAGAAGAAGAGAAAGATTGCATGTCTCTAGCTTGCCCACTGTTACGGGTAAGATAGTTGATGTATCCAGTAAGCTACCTACTTCTGTGGCTAACTCTATGGTCGTACCTGCTATTGTTCCCTCTGTTAGGAAAGATGTCTTAGATGAATTGGTCAAAGGCATGTGGGATCTTCAATTGAAGGTTGCAAAATTGGACAAAAAAGGATAAGAGGAAAGGGGACGGGCAGCAGCCCCTAAGCCTGGAAAAAGATGTATGTGGTGTGACAGTTTGCAGCAGGAGAGAAAGGATTGTGTTGCCCATCAGGAGGCCTTGGCACGATAGCTTATCTTTTGGAAAGATAGCAAGATCCATGCACAAGAAACGGGATTGCCCCTTGCTTTGAATTTTGGAAAGGGAGGTATGCAAAAGTTGTTGGAAGACTTGGCTATCTGAAATGCTTATGCGGTGGTATATGCTTCTACTTTTGGTCTACAGTTGGATAGAATGCATGGCCAAATGATGGTCGGTTCAAAGGCTGAAATATGGACATATGCTTTACATGCAGCTGAAAAGAGAAAGGTTACTGATAGTGAAATGTCTCATGCAGGGCAAGACATTTGTGGCATAACTGGTTGGGAATCACCGATAGATGCATATTCAGTGTCATATTTAGAAAAGGTACAAAACACAGATGTACTTGTGGAAGAAAAATGAAAAAGAGATGAAGATATTGCAGGGACATCTAAAAGAATGACAAGAAGAAGTGTGGATCAACCTAAAGCTGCAAATCAACCACCTCCCGAGCATGTTATGGAAGAGGTCAGTCATGAGTAAAAACAGGATAACAAACAAGAGGGCAAAAATAAGGGCAAGTAGCCAAGATATAAGTTACAATCTAACATTGAGACAACTACAGATCTTAAGAAGGTTCTTGAAGAACGGATCTTAAATAGTCGGGTGGAATTTACCTTGGGAGAGGTGCTTGGCATTGCCAAGCAAGAATTTCGTGATGAGATCATTGACATAATTAAAAGGAAGTGTCAGTTTCTTGGTGATACCACTAGTGCATTGCTGCAATTTGAAGAGGAAACTGATTTGTTGGGTATTCGGACTGAATATGAGTATGAAGTAAGTACAGGATTATCTATGCAGGATGCTACTAATCAATGGACAGCATGTGAAAAAGAGAAGAAAGTGGCTGAAAATGCATTGTCTTGTAGAAATATGCATGGTGGAGTAAGGCAAATGCAACAATATGGAGAAGAGACTCTAGGATTTATTCCTTGAAGTCACTACACAAGAAATCATTGGGCTAGAGCTACCATTGAAATGGTAGTGAAAATAGGGGAATGTGAAACTCCTTGTGTTGCTTTACTTAACCATGGGTCTGAGATAAATGTCATTGAGTGGGGATTGTATGAAAATGGTGCATGGCCTGTAGACATTGATTATGGTTGGCAAATGAGGGCTGTAAATAATTCTTCAGGGGAGCTCTATGCTGCATGTCCTAATGTAAAAGTGACGATTGGTGATGTACAGGAAGAGCAACACTTCTTTGCGCAAGATGATTCCTCATATGCAGTGATTTTGGGATAGCCCTATATTACATGTGTGCATATGGAAACAAAGGTGCTTGATGATGGTTCTGCTTATGCAAGAGTCAGAAGCAAGGATGGGAGAAAAGCAGTCCAATTTCTTACTGTTTGTGTTAATCATCCTAGAAATCGGGATACGCTTCGAGAGTCTCCTTTGGTTCCAAATGCAAGGGAATTCAAAGACCTAGATTTTCATTAAGCACTGCTGTAATGCAGGGCTACAGTAGTGTTGTTCAGTGGGTGTACTCGCCTCTTGATGAAATGAAGCATGTATTTACTATTGGTAATTCTTAGTTTACAGCAAATAGTTCATGTTGGTTTAAACCTATGGAAGCTATATGTAGGGTTGAACACATGTCTATGAAATGGGCTACTAAGAAACTAAGAGCATTGGGGTTGCTAGCTGAAAATGATGGCATTTCAGGCATCTTTTATGGGCTGAATATTACTGATACTATGGCTGAAATTTCAGCCACTATACATGCAGAAAATGAGGCTGAAAATAGAGTGTTGTCAGTATGTTCTTTGGATATGTATGATGTTATAGCATTGTTTGCTCAGTAGGAAGGATTACAATGGGCTGAAGCACTTGTGGAGACAAAGTATAAGAGAGTTGACAAAAAGGTGAAACCAATTGCTTTGCCACTTCCACAGAGAGTGAGGGTATGTATGAAAAAGTGTCAAGGCAGCCAAGCTTACGGGATCCTAAAGATATAGGTCATTAGTTTACATCTAAAACATTGCAGGAATTGAAAGTTGGTGCAGAAGGGTTTCTTTTGCCTGCTGAGAGAGACTGTTTTATGCGAATGTTAGCTAGACATGGGAAGGCATTTGCATTTCATCCAAGTGAAATAGGTTGTGTGGATCCAAATGTTGTCTCTCCTATGGTCATATTTACTGTGCCACATGTACCATGGAACTTGAGGCCTATTCCAGTGCCTAAAGCTTACTTGCCAAAGCTGATGGTTTTGCTAAATGAAAAGATTTGCATGAAGATCTTGGAGTCTTCTTCAGCCCCATACTCAAATCGTTGGTTTACTGTGCCAAAAAAGAATGGGGCTTTGAGATTTATTCAAGACATCCAACCGGTCAATAAAGTGACCATAAGAAATGTGGGTGTAGGTCCTGTGGTTGATGAATTTGTAGAGGCTTTTGTAGGCAGAGCGATCTATTCTTTGGGCGATCTTTATTCGGGTTATGATCAGTTTCACCTTGCAATTGAAAGCAGGGATATCACAACCATGAAGACTCCTTTGGGGTTAGTACGGATGTGTACTCTCCCACAGGGTGCAACAAACTCGGTGGCACACATGAAAAATGCTATGAATAGGGTACTCACGGATTTTATACCACAATTGACTATGCCCTTCTTGGATGATGTTCCAATCAAAGGGTGTGTAGTGGATGAAAATAATAAAGGGATGGACGCTCATGGATGCAGACAGTTTGTTGCAGACCATATTGTGGATTGTGAGAGGATTTTGACACGTCTAGAAGAGGAGCATTTAACTCTTTCTGGACAAAAGTCTATCTTTGGAGTTGAAGAGGTTTTGATTGTTGGGCATATGTGTGGGCCTTATGGGCGAAGGCCATCACCAACAAAAATAGATGGGATTGATAGAATGCAAGATATATGCACGAATGTATTAGAGATGCATAGATTCTTGGGTGCATGTGTGTTCTATTTGATATGGATTCCTCACTTTGCACATGTAGCCGATACTCTTTATTAGATTGTAAGGAAAGGTTAGAAATTTCATTGGGAAAGGAAGCATCAGAAAGCAATGAAGAAATTGAAGCAACTTTGAAAATTTGCTCCTACATTGAGAAAGGTTGACTATTCACATGGAAAGCCTATCATTATTACTGTTGATACAAGCCCAATCAGGATTGGATGGGCAATTGGGCAAGATGATGAGGAAGGACAAAGATATGCAATTTGCTTTGGTGCTAAAGTATTGACTGAGCGACAAAGAAGATATGCACAGGTTAAAAGAGAATTATGGGGAATTGTGACAACCCTTAAATGTGATGAGTATTTTATGGGTGCTCATGTAGTCATTGAGACCGATTGTTTGCTAGTATCGGGTATGATTACTAGTTGTGCTACTCTGGACATTGCTATGCTCCCATGGATTGCATACATCAAATATTTGAACCTTGAATTTTAGCATATTGCAGGAAGAGATAACCCAGTGGGCTGACATGTTATCTCGAGCACATTATGAGAATGAAGATGGGATGATGGATGAGGAGGAAGAAGATGACTTTCTTATGGCTGAAAATGATGTTGCAAGAGTGAATTTAGCAATGCAAAGTGTTGCTAGAGCATTAACACAAGCTTGGACAACAAAGAGAAGACACTTTAGATGTTTTGTATCTTGTGTAGAAGTGTTTCTGGAATAGAAATATACAGGAGAGTGGCTGAGAATTGGTCAATACCTCGGTACATTAACAAAGAGAGATGAATGGTCAGATGAGGAGTTTAAGAAAATCAAGAGGAAAGCGTATGGGTTTTTTTTTAAAAAGATGGATACTTATGGAAACATGCTAAAAAGAAACAATGTATGCCATTGCGAGTTTTGGGTGACAGAGCTTCACAAGTAAAAGTAATGCAAGAATTTCATGAAAGCTTGTGGGCTGGTCATAGAGGTGTTTGGGGTACTTTTACAAAGATCAAAGAAAGATATTGGTGGCAGGGTATGTATAAGGATGTTGCTCACATTGTAAAAACATGTATGACATGTCAAATGTATTCATCTGCGAGACATCAGGATGGATTGCAACCCACATATCCATTGTCTCTTCATTTTAAGTGGGTGATGGATTTAGTCACGATGCCTATAGTTCTTTGGCAAATGAGATATCTTGTGCTTGCCCGTGAAGACTTGACTAATCAAGTGGAAGGGAAAGCTTTACGTACTAAGACAACAAATGCTGTGTGTACTTTTCTCTTAGAAGAGATCTTTTGTCGGTATGGCCGTGTGGGAAAAATTATAGCAGATAGGGGTGGGTTGGATGCAGATGAAGCTCATGATTTCTTTGCACGGTTCGGGATAAAGCTTGCTTTAACTTTAGCCTATAACCCTGAAGGAAATGGGAAAAGTGAAAGAGGTCACCCACCTATTGTGAAGGCATTGGCAAAAGCACGTGGAGAGAAGGTAAAAGAGTGGCCACGATTGCTCCCTTATGCTTTGTGGGCTGACAGAACAACTCATAGTGTTGTTACAAGATATATGCCTGTAGAATTGATGTATGGTCAAAAACCTATCATGCCGATAGAAGAGATGACAGTCACATGGAGTGTGTTACCTTGGGAGGAGGAGTTGAATCGAGAGGAGTTGTTGGCCTTACACATTAGATAGTTGGAAAGAAAGTCAGAAGACATAGAGGTAGCAACTGCAAAGTTAAGGGCAGCAAGGATACAGAACAAGAAACCGTTTGACAAAAGACATAGACTAAGACCAAGAACCATACAGGATGGGGATTGGGTATTGGTTTACGATAGCAGTTTAGATAACCTGCCATGTGTAAAGTTTCCAAAAGATGGTTTGGACCCTATGTGGTAAGATAGGTGTTTGATAATTCTATTTATGCATTAAATGAGCTGGATGGGACAGCCATCAAACTTTCGATCGCAGGGAAAATAATCAAATTATTCAAAAGGCGAGAATCTACTACATATGAGTTTCCAGAATCGGAAGAAAATAGTGGTTCTGATACAGGGGCTAGCCAGGAAGATATGAAAGATGAAGAAGTAAAGGATATGGTTACAGAGGATGAGGAGGACTCAGAATCTGGTGACAACTAGGATTTTGGCACATACCGAAGGATGTGCAGGTTTAGAGGGGGTGGATGTCGTGATGTTATGAGGACACAGTGTGAAAAAGTATGGAATGTATCATCATCCAACTTCTTTATTGATCTAGAGAGTCAATGTGATCTGAGCCATTAGTAATAGTGTGAGTTGCATGGATTACTCAAAAATACTAGATTTTTGGATAATTTTAGCCTATTTTTGATATTATTTATTGTAAAATTCCGAAAAAGTTAGAAAAAAGCTTCTAGATTAGGATGGCATGCAAAAAGCTAGTTGCTTTTTCAGCCAATTAAGGGATTTTCACAAGAGGGACAGATTGATGAAATCACGTGCTTCACAATCATTGTAAACAGGCTGAAAATTGCAGATTGAACTGAAAGAAAAAGAAGGAGTGATCTGGGAGATCCGTGATCAAGTGTCCTAGGGTTTTACCCCCCCTTTCAGAGCCAACGGAGCGATCAGATTCAGGTTCCGAGTAGCAGAGAAGGAGCTTTAATTTTTATGCACATTTTGTTCTACACGAAGAAGCTCCAGGAGATCTAATGCCTGGAGATTGCTTTTGAGTAGTGCAAAGATTCCAGGTTCTTTCAATACATATTGATTCAATTCATTGTGATTTGTCTTTGTAGTGTTTACCACTTGGGTATTCTCTATCTTCTCTTCCATCTCCTATCTCTACTTCCTTCTACTTTTAATCCTCGGTGGATTTGACCTTTCGACAAAAACCCCTCCGACAACGTGTAAAAAGGACCCATACTCATACTTACACATGGACACATATTCACATGTACAAACACTTTAGGTGCATGCACCTAACCATAGCCACATGTGCACATGAGATGTCATAGAATACACATGTAAAATGCACCAATTATGTCCCCTAAAGCATGGTCCCTTTATTTTTCTAAACAAAGGGAAGCAATTTGTGGTTGCACAATCACTTCTCTTTACTCACAAACCTGAAATGAGGGGTGTGTGGCCTCAATGAGCTGTGCAAGGTTGCCAACCATGCAAGGGTTAGACTAGCCATCCACGGCCAATAGCCCATCTATGCTTAAGATGGAAGGGAGGGTGTAATAATCAAAATGACACCTCTATGCAAAGCTCAAGATATAGTGTTAAGTCGACTTTGACAAGCACCATTTATCCCTAGGCATAAACATCACATGATAGGTATCATGACATGAATATGTATAATATATATTACATGCCAATCCATGTGTCCAACAACTTACAAATGATAGGACAACACATATACAACACATAGAAGTAATGCATGATAAGCGAGAACCGCTTCATGATATACATAATCCATGCCAATCAGCGACATCCTCCCCTTGCCATGCACCTGTGTACAAAGTGCACATACAAACATAAATGAGTGATGGTAGAGGACTACCTCCTTAGTCCTAATGGCATGCATGTGCCTAATTCACGATGTATGCCAATCGGAAAGACTCTTCTATCATGTATATACATGTATATATGCATACTCACACATACATCTACACTAAATGGTAGGGCATGACTGCCTCCTGACATGCATATGCTCAAATTATGGCATATGCCAATTGGTTAGCCTGTCATACTGCACTGTCCTACTACGTAGATCACAAAGGGAGAGAGAGAGAGAGAGAGAGAGAGAGAGAGAGAGAGAGAGAGAGAGAGAGAGAGAGAGAGAGAGAGAGAGAGAGAGAGAGAGAGAGAGAGAGAGAGAGAGAGAGAGAGTGAGTGAGTGAGTGAGCGAGTGAACGAGAAGGGCCATGGTGGACCCCTCGCAATCACTCATATGTAACACCCTAAAAAAGGGAGTCATGAGTGTGTGTGTGTGTGTGTACTTAGAGATAGGAGTAGAATGAAGTCCTATAGGTCCCCGATCTTGAAAAGTGAAACCTTATAAGTCCTTGATCTTGCCCTTATATAGAAATGCAAAGCCTACTAGGCTTTTTATTAGGCCTAGAGAGCTTAATAGGTTTTTTGCTTTTCCTAGTAGGATGTTAGCCAGTTTTTCGGTTATATTTTATGGGCTCTAGAGTAGTAAAAAATCAATTAATCATGTTAACATAGTAATCACATACCCTATTTATATAATTTTTTATGTAATTACGTAAATATTCAATCCCTACCATGGAATGCAAGTCTCTCCTCTCTCTTACATGCTGTGCAACTTACTCCTCTTCTCACACATATGATACTATAAATGTCGGGCTTGCCATCTATGTGTGTGTGCGATGTAGAAGTGAAGTCAATGCATCTATGATTCATAGTTTTACATGACTAGTCAATGTGCCTCTTCAAATGATAATATTTCACAACTTATTCAATTAAATCTTTGAATCCAATTGAATTCATTTAATTCCAAAACATACAATTGCATGGTAATCTATATATGCACAAATATCATTGTAATATTTTATGATGATATCTAAGGCACTATAGGAAAATTTAATCTCATATCTATTTCTAGATATAAAATTTCTTTAAAAAGTAGAGGTAATAATTTACGTGACATGTTATTGTATTAGCTAAGATTATGTTAAAACAATGAAGGAACCAAATTGCTATTCATCTGGGGGGGGTGCACTCATAAATATACGTGCATATTACATGGGTTCAAGGTAAGGCATTTTTCAAGTAACATTTTTACAAGTTTTTTACATAGAGGAGAATACTATATAAAATAGATATTTACCAATTGAGTAGAAAAGTGATGTAACTTATTTATGGAGAATTTAGAGGTAAGGATCTTTATAAATAGGCCTTGAATGCATGTGATATAGTAGGTATACATATAGTAAATCCCATGAGCTATTCATATTGAGTATATGTTTTTTAAAAGTATGTGTAGGATTTTATGAATCCCAATATAGATCTATCATAAAAGAAATGTTATATCAACTTAAACTTTAAGCCCCATAGCCTTAACCTAAATAAATAATAAGAACATCTAAAGGCACAGACAAGTGTGTGTACACACCTCATTTTCTCCTCTAGCTTTTATCTCTCAATGTCATTGTCAACCCAACAAAGTGCCGTCACGATTGTTGTTCCTTTTTATCTTTACGCTTGTACCTTTCTCTGCTAACAACTCATTAGAATAATATTAACCTTGAAAATCCTACTATTAAAAACCCTAAACTGAAGTGTTGGAAGAGACTCATATAGCCTCCTTTGAAGCTCTTTAGCTCCCCTCCCCCCCCTCCCTTCTAGTTTCTAAAGAGAAATGATAAGTAACTAAGTAGCTAGATATTGATGTCGAAGTGCATGAAATAAATGTCCTAAAAGATATAAGTAGTAAATGTACAGTAAAATAAGTCTTCAACCTATAGTTGTAGTCAACAAACCACGGGCTACTAATGTACCAAAATTGCCCATAAATGGTACACAGGAAATAAATGCAAATATGAACTACTATTAACCTAAAAAAGAGGTCACTAGTACGAAAAAGAAGTTGCATGGTCAAGAATGACTAAGTACTATGTAACACAATAGAGTAACCTTTATATTTGCCCGTAAACAAGCTGCCCAACAAAGAACATGTGCAACCCAAGCTGCAAATGTACTGCCCAGCTAAAGGAGGATACCTTGATATAAAGAATACATGAAATACAAGGCTTGCTTTTGCAACAAGTGTATTGAGGGCTACCTCTAGAATGTGGGCCTATATGGTACCATGAAGCTACTAGAGTAGCCGCCTATAGCCTGTTTGATGCCATTCGAGTGGAGTAATGGTGACTCCTAGCTTAATAGAGGTCTCCCATGAAATATGATTTGGTAAACATAGCCTAGAGGGTTAGAAATAGGCCACTCTGCCCTGTTTAACTCCAAATGCAAGGTTTGCAACATGTGGGCCATGACACCTGGCAAGTTGTATCCCAGACAGCATGCTCCTCTTTGAGATCTCTAGCTCTCATGCATGACTCTAATACCATATGAGAGTATGCAATGGAAAGAGGAAAGTCAACATGGAGAGAACAAGGAGACAAAGAGCAAACAAAAAAGAAAGAAGTAACAATGTGAATGCAATGGCTTAAGATGCAAGGCTACAACCATTAGCCCCAACATGCAGCTCTACGCGATAGTGTGGAGACTAGATAGTAGCAAGGGGATGAGAGAATGAGGAGGGATAGTTGATCACGAAGGATCAATTATGGATAATAATAGTGGGAGGGAATTCCACCTATATGTATGGGTAAAAAGTAGTAAATTCCTAAATATAGTCAAATCCCTAAAAATGGCAAAAAGTACCCAAAAAGAAATGCACCTCCTAATATCCTAGTTTGACTTAGATTAAGGCTCACATGCAAGAGATAAGTACATAAGACACATATGATTGCTAACAATTATGAGTTGGACTAAAGCATTCGGTAGAAAAATCACTTAACTTGCAGGCGATTTTAGACAAGTATTACCAATTGCGATCAAGGGCTCCCATGAGGATATTCTTAACACAACACTATGCTACTCTCATTTTTGGCAATATGTTAGGATGTTAAGGCTTCTTAGAATTATTGGCATGTCAATTGTTAGTAATGTGAAAATAAGGAGTTCATTATTTGGATTCAAGGGATAAGGGATGGAGTGGGTCTTATAGAAAATTATGATAAGTTACATGTTCGATCTAGCATAGTGTCAAAAGGTCACTCTATCAATACCTTTGTTAATAGTGCATACAATGGAGTATCCACTATTAGTTTTGAGTATATTTTAGCAAGTGTACTATACTTGCATCGCAAAATATAGAGGTGGCTACTTTGAATCATCATGATTATAATTGATGCTAGGAGAGGTTATCCAATACTATAGTGTAAATTCAACTATAGAATAAAATAACAACTCATTTTTGTACACTCTAGAGTACCTTAAATACACTAGATCTTAGAGGTAGATTTTCTCCTCATCTATTATTGCTAAAGACAAACTCACCTATTATTCTCCCTCTAGTGGGTCACTCATGAATATATGTGCATATAATGTGGATTCAAAACAGGAGACTAATAAAATGTCAAATCTCTATATTTTTTATATCAAAAGGGTGTCATATAAAGGGTTATCTACTTATTGAATACAAAAGGGTTGTAATTTATTCAAGAAAAAATCACAGATAATGGTATTTAGAAATAGGCCTTGAATGCACATGATATAGAGGAGATACATATATAGTGAATCCCCTCGAGTATTCTCCTTAGAAACTTAAATCTGAAAAAATATATTTGTAATGGGATATGTAAGCTATTTAATAGAAAAGTGATAGATATTGAGATAATAATAGGAGCAAATGTATGAGAATGAGTTTTCATTCGTAGAATCACTATTGTTCTCAATACTTTGTAATTTCAATTTACTTTGAAGCAAATATAGTTTCTTGTTTGAATGGTGTTCATCTATGACAATCAGCAAGTCACAATAACAAAATTTTTTCATTGTTGGTCTCTATTCAAAGGCACCAATATTTACACATGGATAGCTATATGTTGTATTTTCAAGGGTAAAATCCTTGTGTGGTGTGAAAGTCTTATTAAATGAAAATAAAGAAGGTATGAATGTCACAAAAATTATTTTATACAAGGTTGTTCTTCAAAAGTTTCAATTATATGTATCACCTTTTTGCAGACATGTATACAAGGATATACTTCATAAGCTTGAATTATTTGTATTGTTTTTCTAAAAGATATATCTATTGAAATTTGATGACTTTGTGAAGTCACTGCTTGGCACTTATGTCAAATGTTGTTTGTGCTATGTTTGGTTACCATATGCTTCTCTAATAGTAGTGGATAATTTTCCATATTTTAGTATTAACTTGACTTTTGTAGATGTCTACTCCAAGTTGGGATTATTATCTAGCTTTTGAATATTAAAAAGAACTACACATAATATTATAAGAAAAATACTGACAAGAGTGATTAGGTAGTTATACTTTGACGTCAATATAGAGATCATGCTTCCAGGTTTTATATTGAGGTCATACATTGTGAGTATGTTCAGTGTTTCCAAGTACACATAAGTGAGGATGACTAGGATAAGAGGTTCTTATGATCTCATATTAATAGGATACCAAAGCGGGTGGCCAAAGTATGAATTTAAGGGCATGGGTTGCTTGATGACACTACACTAAGCTTTAACAATATCTACTAAATGGTTTATGGATGTTAGGCTAGCTATTATTATTTTGGAATGAAATGATCTTTATCAATTGTTAAATGTACCTATTTTTTTAATTGTGATTTTCTACAATTTTAGGTGCAAGAAGGATAGAAAAGACTATTGCATCTCACGTTCTATCACCAAGTCAAACAATAGTAGTAGAACCTATTTCACATGTTCATGTTGTGTTGGAGGATGAGAATTTTTCTAATGATTCCTCCAAGAAAGGAAAGCTTCATTTTGGCTAGGCCTCTTGGAAAAGTTCTTTGTATTGGCATCGAGACTCTTTTTGTAACTTCATAGTTTTTTTATGTGTGTTTTATATTTGAAATTAGAATGGCTCATATCTAACTTTATGGTGCAAAGTTCTTAGTACAATATCCAAAACAAACTATAGTCTCACATTTTACTTCACCTATTGAGTATACAAATAAATGCTCAAAAAGAAGAAAGCTTCATTTTAGTTAGCTTTCTTGGAGAAAGGCTTATTTTTTATTAGCATAGAGAGTTTCTTTCTAATGCTTAGATATAGTTAGTCTTTATGGTGCATTTCATATGTAACCTTTATTTTTGGTCCATTTTAGCATAGCAGTGGTAGTTCTAATTGTAACACTAAAGGAACATATATCATGCAAAGTTAGCATATGATTTCTTGCACTCAAGGATACAAACAAAGAATATGTATATACATTATAGTTGTGTATATGTGTATAGAGGTAAGTTTACAAGTCCATGCATTAAAGACATTTATATACAAGTCTCTATATACCTAAATGCAAATGCGTGTCTAGCCTTTTATCTTTTGTTCATAGCATAGATACATACTTTAAATAGCTTGAATAAATAAAGGTGGGTTTGCAAAGACCAAAAGACTTTGTGGTAGAGATGTAATACTACAACATATTATGCATTTAGCATGTCATAAAGATATATATTCTTCGTTTCTTTTTGAGCAATTTCTTGGTATGTGTATACTTTTATAAGAGTCTCTTTGTAATGCTTGGATACACTTAGAATTTATGGTCAATTTCAACACACTACAAGATATAGACCTTATAGCGACGTTTAAAGCGACGAAAATACAAACAACAAAATTTGCCCCCGTCGTCGCAAAAAGCGTCGTTATTGACAACGCCATAGAATCGTCACTATAACCGTTGCTATATGCGTCGCATTTGCGACGTAAATAGCGATGCATATAGCGACGGTTGCAGAGAATTTGCGACGCTGATAGCGACGACAATAGCGACGCGTGCAGTAAATTTGTGACGCAAATAGCGACGGTAACAGAGAAAAAAAAAATTTGTGGCAGGGCAGCAAGCTGCCCTGCCACATATAGCACTGTGTGTTGTATGAGAGCCATACAAAATAGTTCTTGCACTGCTGCATACAAAGCGTTTGCAAACAAAAAGAATGTATACTGAAACCATAAAACTGATGGATGAAATAAATACATGATATCGCATAAAATGCGATTGGTACAATCATAAAACAATATCACTAATACATAGAAAATGTCTACATAGATCGGGCGACTAAAAACTAAAGGTACGTGAGCTCTAAGGATCCAAGGGCGAGCTACGAATCGTCGTCCCCTGAAAGCTCTTCCCGCTGTAAAGGAGCATCAAACAGATTCTGCAGAAAAAGAAACAACATATCAATCCACCATACAATAATGCATTCAAATATCTCATGGTAACTACGGACAAGAAAGATGAGTGACTTACTGGGCCGCCACGTCTATACAATCGGTCGATCAATGATCTGAGACCGTGCCTCTCCGCATATCGAGTCTCAAGGCCTTGCGGATCGCGATTTGTAATGGAGTGCTGCAAAGAAAACAAAATGCTAACTGTTAGAAACATGATTGTCAGTACAAAGAATATCTCAAAAAAACAAATAAGCAAAACAAAAGAGAAACTTACAAAGTCCTCCAAATATATCCTGTGGCCGCCACTCCCAAGATGATGTACCGATCTGGCCTCGATTTGTGCCCTCGCCGCCTCCCGCTGCTGACTCCAACGTCCTGGCGAATTTGTAGCCTCCTCCCTCAGTCGGTGCCAGTCGTCTGCATCTAACCACTCGGGCTTTGGAGCCCCACTCTTGATTGCCTTGCGTGCGTCGGATCGTCTATGTGACATGTATGCACGCATGCAATCCATCATCCAGCCCGTAGAGAATCTATCCACTGCGGCTAGCACCGGGAACTCCGTCTGCATCTAACCACTCGGGCTTTGGAGCCCCACTCTTGATTGCCTTGCGTGCGTCGGATCGTCTATGTGACATGTATGCACGCATGCAATCCATCATCCAGCCCGTAGAGAATCTATCCACTGCGGCTGGCACCGGGAACTCCTCGTGCAAGGATGCTACTATGTACTCCTTGCTCCCCTCCGGTATATTCCTCCAATGATCCAGGACGTTGTGCTGAAAAACTTGTTGGCACAACTCCCTCATGCGAGCCATCACCCTCCTCCCCTCATCATTCATGATGATGGCTCCTGATCTGCCATCCACTAGGTATCCATAATCCCTAGGAGTGTGCCTTGTATGGGCCCTCTCCCATCTCCGTCCACGCTCCTGGGCATATCCAGGAGACCCCTGAACATCCGGTGTACTGACGGGGGTACCCTCTCCCGGAGTGCCACTCAAAGGGGTGCCACCAGAGGGTGTGCCACCAAAAGGAGTGCCACCAGAGGGGGTGCCACCAAAAGGAGTGCCACCAAAAGGCGTGACATCTGCCGACGGCTGCGCAAAAGCCGGAGTAACTGGAGTGGACGTCCCCACAGGTGTGACAAATCCTGGAGGTGACCGAGCTCCAGCTGAACGACGAGATGGAGACACCGCGTCCGTGTCTCCACAGCAGCACCCCCCTGATCCTCCTACAGTCGCAGTCCCTCCCTCTGGCCCAAGTCGCGAGCGTCGAGATCGTCTGCTCGAAGCTGAAGCATCTGATCGCGCTGAAGCTGATCTAGCAGAGTGCCCTGATGAAGAACGAGACAGCTCCTGATCTGCTATCTCTCTGAATCTCGCGAGCTGATTTGGAGACATACCTGCCATCATCTCCTGAAACTCCTCATCGCTCATCCCTCGACTCATCCTGAAAATGTCGATACCTGCACAGATAAAAAATAATGTTAGAATAATCAATTTAAACTATATAAAGCACATTAATATAAATCATTTTTGAAAAACCCCTCTTAAAATGCATATCTTATCTACCTTTATGGAAGATCTAAACAACGAATTGAGTAATACAATTCTCCAAGAATGAAGTATTCTATGGTCCCATGTTAATCTCCTGACACAACTCTGCATACACTGGAAGGTCGATAGACATGTCACCACAAAAGAACGAGTTTGCCTCGTTCTCAAAAAATTCTACGACTTCTGTATTTCCATCATTGTTAGCCGATGCGGGCTCCAAGCTTGCGGTGGCCTCCACCCCTTGTAATTTCGATCCCTCTATTTGCATATTTTCTTCATCTATGCCTGGAACATCGCTTTGATCGTATACTCTCGCACCTCGAGGAGTTGAAGGTATAACATACCACCATCGAGGTTGTCGGGGATTTGGATAGAAGATTACCTGTTCACAAACACTTACAAACCGTCTTCAAACCATTGTGACATAAACCATGTCGTATTACAATTAGCAAGCAAATGCCTAGTTGTACCTGTTCACAATGGGCCGGCAACACAAAGGTGTCGCGCAAATCCATCCATTTTTTTTCGGAATCTATTTCGAGAAATCCAGATGGACCTCGTCGAACTGTTGCGCCAGCTCCTCCAAGTACCACTTTCAACCACTGCACGTCGAATATTATCATGGAGAAGCTACGGTAATCCACCGTAATAATACTATGCAAATTTCCAAAATACTCCATCTCATCCACAACCGTGTTCGGATCCGTTGCTCGTCGCCGGCTCTCTTGCTCAAACCTTGCCATGACACCACAGTCCATTGTGGAGCGCATTTTGTCAATACGCTCCACCTGAAAATGCCGTCCGCGCGACCACGTTGCACTATACATTTTGTACTGCACATTGAAACACTCAAATTAGATGTAGCAAGCAAATTTAGATACGACACATTCTAAACCCCTCATTACCTTTGGACTACATCCCCTCGAGAACACCCACTCCTCCATTGAGACCTCTGTCCCTTCGCTGGATGCTGCGGTCAAGGCTCCATGCAACCATCGTGTTGACATAAACCGCGGCATCTCCTCCATGCCTTCGGCATATCGAATCGGTCGGTGACGCATACTGCGTTGGAATTCAGCTCGCGCTTCCTCTCGATCTTGCCTTACAATCTGGTACTTGGCGAGCCACGTCTCCATGGAGGCATGGTGCAACATACAAAAGCGATTCACCTTCTCTTCCATTGAGGCATCCATTCTTTTTTCTACCCCATTTCCAACCACCACATCTCCAGTCAGCCTGTCATCGTCCTTCAGCGTCCATAGCATTTCATTGTCTGGTTCCACCGTTGGTAGCCATTGTGAGATATGCACTAACGCCTCTGACACCAACCAACCCTCCGCCATGCTACCTTCCGGACGAGCTCGTTGTCGCACAAAGCCTTTCAGGCTTTTCATGAAGCGCTCCAAGAAGAACATCCATCGCGTATGGACAGGTCCAGCAATCTCCACTTCATCCACAAGATGCACAAGAAGGTGAACTTGTATCGTGAGCATGCTAGTGGGTAGGTATTTCTCAAAGAGACAGACCATGTCAACTGCTCCCCGCCTTGCGGATTCAATAGAGGACGTCTTAATCTCTTTCTGTGAGATCCATTGCACCAAAGTCGACAGCTTGTAAATGGCCCCGCGAATTTCTAGAGTTAGGCATCCCGCGATCGCGATCGGTAGGACAAACTGCCACAAATGAGAAAGCATTAAGAATAATGGTCACTTTTCAAATTTCGAAATGTCCACGCTAATTAAAATCCATTCTGTTCACAAACCTGACATATCTTATGCCAATCATGGGATTTTAGCCCAGAAATCGGGTCATCTTTAGAAAATGCGGACCTGAGAGAACGCATCATACCCGTCGGAGTGCGGATAGACTTGATTACTTGCTTCACAATGCGCTCTTCTTTGGTAGACAAAACCCAGGGAGCGCGAGGAAGCTGCACTCCCCCTTCAGCACTCGACTGCGGCCAAAGCGCCTCCATCTTACCTACCTCCTTTAAATCCATTCGTGACCCTATAGTGTCTCTCTTTCTTGTGATGTGGTCCCATAGCAAGTTGCCCACATTTTTGAAAATATGCATGGGATCCAACAAGTGGTTGACCTGTAAGTGGGTCCAATATGGCAACTCGTAGAAAACTGAGAACCGTCGCATTCCATTTGGATGTGAATCCGGGTTTACCGTTTTCAGCTCGTACCAGCTTGCAGCGTTCATACGTGCTGGAGGTCGTCCAAGAAAACCTTCCCTGAGTTCATGATTCTCCGGCAAGAAAGCGGCGTGTCCTTGATATACCATCTTCTTCATGGTTCGTGACCTTCGGAAGTCTAACTGTGGTCCACACAATGGACATGCATGATAACCTGAGGTAACGAGACCTGCAAGGCGATCCACGACCTAGTGAATACTTGATTGAATGAAATAAAATATAGATATTACCGGCGAGAACAAAGGTCTGCTCACCTGAGCACTCTCCCAATCCCGGAAAGTCATGCATCGTCCATATGAGAATGGCTTGAATGTTGGCTGACCGCCGACCATCGCGCCTGCTCATATCTTGCACCGTGACCCCCTCCTCCCACAAAATCTTAAGCTCATCGACTAATGGACGAAGATACACGTCCATATTTTTTACTTTGTAGCGGCCCGGGACGAGCAAGCTAAGGATGAGATGTCCTTTCTTCATAGAAAGCCATGGAGGAATGTTGTAGTTGACAAGCACTTTAGGCCACACACTGTAAGAAGTCGAGCGCAGACCGAATGGGTTCACACCATCCATGGCGAGACCGAGCCGAAGATTCCTTGGATCTCGCGCAAAGCCTGGGAAGGTAGAGTCAATGTGGCTCCATGCGCGCGAATTTGCTGATATTCTTTGCACTCCATCCGTGGACCTATTCTGCACATGCCACGTTGTCAAGCTTGCCATGGCAGACGTGCGAAACATGTGGTTTATGCGGGGGATGAGCGGAAAGTGTCTGAGGACTTTTTGAGGGATGGTCTGCCCTTGCAAGTCCTGTCGATACCTGTGAGAACCACACTTTGGACATGTCTCCATAGTCTCGTATTCATCTCGAAACAATATGCAGTCGTTGATACACGCATGGATGTTATTGTAGTCCATGCCAAGCTTTCGTAAAACATGTCGTGCATCATCACGAGACTCAGGCATGGTGTTTGCAGGTGGCAATATATGATATTTCAATAACCTGAAAAAATCATAAAACACCTTGAAAAATCCATCCATGTTTGCAATAATACTGTTTTAAAAAAAAACAATGAAGTCTGTGTGCAAGGTACCTGAATAACTCAGTCACACTCGTATCGCTCCAACCGTATTTTGCTTGCACACTTAAGAGTGCAAGCAATGTCTTCAACCGAGATACTCGGCACCCATCATATAATGGTATGGATGCTTCCTCTCTAAGCGGGTCAGATGTCTCAACATCCATGGGAATCAATGCATCGATCATTGCCTCCATCTCAGGCTCCAAGATTGTAGGCAAGTCGGGAAGGTTGTCTGTCTCCTCTGGCATTGATGGTATAGATGGGCCTTGCGAGTGGTCGATTGGCTCCTGCAATCCATCCATCGCACGTCTACGAACTCTTCTAATTGGCCGCAAAAGGTGCACTCCCCCTTGGGTCGAGACATCACCCCCCTGGATACAAAATTTGCCAACAAGACCCAATCTTATTGTGTATGTTTTTCAATTAGCTTGAGAGTACAATGCATGAAAAATGCTAACTTCAAATTACCGTTTGCTGAAAGTCTGCAATCGCCTGATCAATGATCTCAGATTGAAACTCGCCAAATCGTCGTACGTGTTCTATAGACAATCGGCGTTTTCGTCTAATTGCCAACTTGCATTGAGAGCAAGGACATGGGACACGTTGATTAAGATACGACTCGCGGTCTTGAACAATAGGACCTTCTTCGTTTGCCATCTTATCTACATTACAGCAAACGAGGCTTAAATGGATAGCTTTATGGAGATGTACGTCAAGTTGCAAGTTGACCATAAACCTTGCATTGTATATAGTAGTCGAGAGATTTTCCGATGTTATATTTGGGCCTTGTATCATGCTCAACGATTTGTTTGTCCCGGTAGATAATTTTTTGTTATATCTCGGCTTTGAGTATAAGTAATCCATTTTAAAATTAATGCGCGCCATCTATGAAATTTTATAACTATAGTAATAAAATTTATTTCAATCAATTCTACTCATAGTCATAAGACCTGAGAGAAATTATCCTATACTCAATTTAAGGGTTTCTTCTTCTATAACAATAATTTTGGGTTCATTTTGATGAAGTACGTGGCCGTATGCAAAGCACATTGCATACCATTATCAATACGTATATTATCTTAAATTTCCTTCCCTTCCCTCTCCCTCTCTTTCTCTCCCTCTCCCTCTCTTCCTCTCTTTCTCTCACCCTCTCCCTCTCCCTCTCGTTCTCTTTCTCTCCCTCTCTCATTTCCTCCCTCCCCCTCCCTCTCCCTCTCCCTCCCTCTTTCTCCCTCTCCCTCCCCCTCTCTCTTTCTCTCCCTCTCTCATTTCCTTCCCCTCCCCCTCCCCCTCCCTCTCCCTCTCCCTCTCCCTCTCTTTCTCTTTTTCTCCCTCTCCCTCTCTATCTCTCTTTCTCTCTCATTTCCTAAACAAGCAAAAAATAAAGTGATTTAAACATCCTCCAAGCAAAAGGGAGAGGGAGAGATACAATGCACTCTCCCTCTCTTTCTCGTTCTATCCCTCTCTCATTTCCTTCCCCTTCCTCTCCCTCTCACTCTCTTTCTCTCTCATTTCCTCTCCTAAACAAGCAAAAAATAAAGTGATTCAAACATTAAACAAGCAAAAGGGAGAGGGAGGGAGAGAGAGAATGCACTCTCCCTCCTTCTCCCTCTCTTTCTCTTTCTCTCCCTCTCCTATTTCCTCCCCCTCCCTCTCCCTCTCCCTCTCCCTCTATTTCTCTTTCTCTTTCTTTCCCTCTCCCTCTCCCTCTCCCTCTCTTTCTCTCTTACTCTCTCGTTTCCTCTCCTAAACAAGCAAAGAAGAAAGTAATTTAAACATTAAACAAGCAAAAGGGAGAGAGAGAGAGAGAATGCACTCTCCCTCTCTTTCTCTCCCTCTCCCTCTCTTTCTCTCCCTCCCTCTCCCTCTCCCTCTCCTTCTCTTTCATTTCCTCTCCTAAACAAACAAAAGAGAACGATTTAAACCTTCAACAAGTAAAAGAAAGAGAGAGGGAGACTCACCAATGAGATATGGCAAGCGTGGGCGGCTTCTCTTTGCAACGAGGGCTCCTCCTCTCCTTCGCGAACAACGACGGTGGCGGCGGCGGCGGCAGCAAGTCTCTTTCTCCTCTTCTCTCACAAAGCCTTGGCTCTCTCTCTCGCTCTCTCCCTCGCTCTCGCTCTCAAAAGGCGAAGAAAAGAAAATGAAAACGACGCTCTGGTTTCGGCCGCGCTTTTTTTCCCTGCGGCGTCGCAATTGGCGTCGCTATGACGCATATAGCGACGCCAATAGCGACGCCTATAGCGACGCCGATATCCGCCATCGCTTATCGGCGTCGCTATTGCCCCATTCCCTTGTAGTGACATAGCAATGTTGTTTCTAATTGTAACACCCAATGATCATATATAGAGCCACTACAAAGCAAGCATGTGATTTCTTATACTCAAGCATACAAATTGGGAGAGTTGGGAGAGCTTCTTGAAGAGCGTATGTAGCCTATGGGATTGAAGACAGATTGGTAGGATGCTATCGATGAAGTTTCTACACTTACAAAGAGGTAAAGATGGAAGGCTCGCTTGAAGAACAGGATGTAGTTACCATCAGTGATTTCTTCTCTTACCACGACTTCTCCTATTTCTTATGTTGCAAAATCCACTACTTCTCTTATTTCTCAGCTTGTGTCTATGCCTATGCCTATGCCTATTCCGGATGCGGTTGTCAGACCAACTGCAAAACCGACTGTTGAAGATATTATAGAGGAGATATTAAGGAACTTAAAAGACCTACAAAACAAGATGATTAGAAGGGAGCGACAGCTTCTTAGTCCAGCTCCAGTTTCAGCCCCAACTTTATCTAGCCCTACAAAATCTTCCAAGATGGGGGAGTCGAAGCACTTGTTGAGGAGAAGCAGAGAAGAGATGATGATCTAGTTTCTTAGCCTTCTTCTTCAGGACCAGAATAGAGTATGACTGATGTTCAGAAGCTAAAAGTACAAGAATATCAGAAAGGCCTGAAGACAACAGATTCGAAGCCGAAAAAGCAACGTAGATTCAAGCTGCTTTTTGACATTGAGACAACTACTGACTTGAAGAAGATTGAGGAGAAAAATTCTAATGAAAAGACTACTGATGGTCTTTATGATGGGTTGTCATGCTCGTATACTATGGAGGATCTTTCAGCATTGTTGAAAACTGAAAATCAAGAGTTATCATATGTCTTACAGGTCAATTCTCTGGCAAAGAATTGTGAAAATGCTAATTTCATGCTGCAAGAAAATTTGGATGCTGAGAATTCTTAGCAAAAAGTGTTATTTGCTTGAATATTTCAATAAAAGATATGTAGAGTGTCAATTTACAGCAACAAATAGGATTTACAACTCAAATAAGTTGTGAGACTCATTGTTGGGCTATTTATATGCATTCTGAAAAAGATATGGCTATTTTTGTCAGTCAAAAGAGTTGGGTACTGTTTATACATAGAAAAATGCGTGTTTACAAGGGTATTTACAACAAATGTTGAATTTTACAGGTTGTAGCAAAGAAGCCAGAGTACAGACAAAATATGAGACATTTGACAAGAAGGTTAAATTACCTTTGGATAGTGATAAGGATTTGCAAATGTTTATGCCATTTACGGTATGGATATGGATATAAACGTCAATGTGGTCAAGGCTCAAACAAGATTTGTTCCATTGAATAAGGAAAGAGAATTTGGAGTCATCGGATTGTTTGATGGTCAACCAATGAAAGAAGATCTCAATGCAGTGATGATCTATGAAAACATACATAATTTTCTTCGTCCATATGATCCAAGAGAATGCTGTGATAATCTATGTCAACTTACGAACTTGTCATATTACCTAGATGATTTCCCATATGATCCTGGTAGGAACAATGCTACAAGTGGTAAAGAAGTTGGCACACGGCTAGACGATGTGCAGGTTTGGAGGGGGTGGATGTCGTGATGTTGCACGTCCACCACTACAAATTTGAGCATGGAGTTTTTCGCCAGGATTTTGAACTCATTAGCCAGTGTCATTAGGATTTTATTTTCCATTGTGTGTGTCTTTATGTTTACGTTTTTGCATGATGCACGAGCACATGTAGTTAGGCTAGGCACATTTTCTTTAGTGCATTCATAATTTTTTTGTGTGGAAGCATCAATTGATTGATTGCATTGTATGGATTTTAATTTGCGAACCACATGAATGATTAGACACAAAGTTCTCTTCCAAAGCATATTCTTGATAGGGCACATTGCATGGAAAAACAGGTTCACATGAAGGAATCCGTTTGAAGTCTCAAGGATTAAAGGAAAAGGTTGTAAGTTCTACATCGTCAGTGAGTATTTCTTCAAGAAAAAGAGGACATGTATGTCAAGTGTTCTAGACTACAAAAAGCACATGAAGAGTCTGATAAGATGCCAAGTCAAAGCATTGTATCATAGGGCATAATGATTGGATATGCCATGCATGGCCCCTTCCATATGGTAATCAAGCTCTATAGTGAAATACTAGAGGAGGGTGTTGATCTAGATAGGGTAATTCTTGTAGGTGTGCTGAAAGTGTGTGCAACTACAAGAACAATAGGCCAAGGAAGGTTGGTACATGAATATGTCTATCTTGGATCTTAGAAGCTCCAGTTCCTATGAACTTCAAAGCACACATAGGAAGCCATGAGAGTGAACATGGAGACTGCTCAATTTTTCAAACATGATTTTGAAGAAAATGGTTCGATGGAGAGAGTTACTTTATTCTTGAATTTGGCAAATGATCCTACCATTGATCATATTATTACTCTTAGGATTGCCCTCACAATAGCTGAGTATCTAGCATATGATTTTGGCAAGCATGTGCTTGTACGAGAGGTCTCTACAACATGAGGGGAAGTTCTTGGTCGTCGTGGATATCCTGGTTATATGTATACTGACTTGGCTATAATTTATTAGTGTGCTGGAAGAATCCAAGGGAGAAAAAGATCCATTACACAAATTCCCATTTTGGCCATGCCAAACAATGATATTACTCATCCAATTCTTGATTTGACTGGGTATAGTATTGAGGGTTAAATTTACATTGATCGATAGGTTACATTTATCATCCAATCAATGTTCTTCCATCTCTTTCACGATTGATGAAGAGTGCTATTGGGCAGGGGATGAAAAGAAAAGACCATGCAGATGTTTCAAATCAACTCTATGCTAACTATGCAATTAGGAAGGATGTGCGATGAAGGCTGTCGTTGGAGAGGAACTAAAAGCAGTCTTGAAGAAGATCAACGAGGTTCTGGGATATTCTTTGCCGAACACTTCTGCTTCACTGAGGAGCGCGCAAGAAAGCGTGAGGCAAAAAGGACTTCGTTGGAGCTGGCTGCTGGATATACGACTGCAGAGGATGCAATGTCAGCAGATACTTGAACTGCATCTATTGCAGAGCCTCAAAAATCTTTTGGATAATTGGTGGAAGACGTCAGAATTCCTGTGCCACATAATGCCGTGAAGAACTAAGTACTCTAGATATTGGCAATGGCGCCTATGTACATTCTGGTAGATAAAATGGCGACTATGGATCGTGATGATTGGTTAATTACGCGCCAATATGGCTACTGATTGATAGAGCTTAATGGCAACCATAACGGCATCACCACTGAAGGTCAACGCAAGGCGGCAAACCACATTCTGCGCAGTAATGATAATGGCGACAGCATAGATCATAGACAAGCAATTATAGTGACTTGACGGTATTGTGTAGGGAAAATGGCATAAACACAATTCTGTTGTCGAAGTAGACGGCGTTTTGCTGTGGCGGCACTATTAGGAGGATAATGGCGTATTCTATGAGCCATTGCTGGTGCTAGTCATGGCGTATTCTCAATCTTATCGCACTAGATCGCATGGCATCGTAAAACTCAATTATCATAAGGACAAACGGTCTCTAGAAGCAAGTTGAAGGCCTTTAACCAAAGTATTTCACATGAGATTGAGAATCATATAAGAGACTATTCACGCATGCTTCAAAGGATGCAGCTCAATCGTTATTCTGTTGATATTATTGTCAACATGGCAATTGCAAGTGCTATAGTTGGAGAAGCTATTGGTGGATGCATCAATAATTGCTCCTCTGTATTTAGCTAAGGCTTACCCCCCGCCAAGTATAGTTAACCAATCAATAGAAGAATATTTAAAACATTATGCAGACATGGTTGAGGAGGGGTGGTGAAAAAGCTTATTACAAAAGCTTTAAACGATGAGAAGAAACGACATGTTCAGTGTTTAAAAACATAAATCTTAATGTTTTTAAAGCTAAAAAGCCTTAGGCTTTTTGGGATAATGAAAAGGCACAACGTGAGAGGAAGAGGAAAAGACTATAAAAGGAGGACTAGGAGAGCTTGGGAGAGTATCAAAATCAAGAGAGAGACGCTTGAGGTAGAGCTTGTATCCCTCGCCCTCTTCGAAGATCTTGCCATCGAATTTGGGAGAGAAGGCTTGAGGTTGAGCTTTAAGCCCCTCACCTACATTGAAGTTTCCGTTATCAAGTTGCTTATGAAGGTGGTTTGAGTTGAGCTTTAAGCTTCTCTCCTACTTTTGAAGATCGTCATCAAGTTCTTTGAAGTGTCTTTTGGGCTCGAGCTTGGTGCTTCTCGCCTTCCTTGAAAATCTTTCCTCAAAACTTGACATTCCACCTTCTTCTGGTTTCTCTCAGTTTGAGATTTTGACCTTATCTTCCCGGAGATCTTTTGATCATATCCAAGAGTCATTTGAACCTGTATCTTGACTATATCTTTAATCAGCAATTTGTTTTTTCATTCGTCTTGAATCTAAAACTATTTTGGTTAGTTATTTTATGTTGAGTTCTCCCATCACAAAGCGTCGTTGCAAAGAGCAACTTTCACGAACCCCCGCGCAAATTTCTGTGTGACAATGCTTGCATTCTAAGGCCAAGATTGTTCCCACTCTTTGGGAGTAGAGCTTGGGCTTGTGCTCAAGCTTGGCACAAAGGGCAAGAGACTTTAGAGAACACCAATGTAATTCTACTCTCTCATCAGGGCTTTAAGGGAAAGATAGTTTCAAATTTGTCTTGGAGACCTCTTTGGGTCTATTCTTTAGTATATGCTCAAGCCTAGAAATGGGGACAAGATAGTTGCCACTCTATGTTGGATCTCTCTTTGTGAGCTCAGCCTAGCTCTATACCCATGCTTAGCATTGGGAGCAAGATAGCTCCCACTATATCTATGATCTCTCGTTGGGAGCACATCTTGGCCCTATGCTCAAGCCTAGGACTAAGGAAAAGATAGTTTCCATTCTATCTTGGAGCTCTTTTAAGGAGCATAGTTTGGCCCTTTGCTCAAGCCTCACACTAAGGACATGATAGTTTAGAGAATACTAATATAGGTCTACTCTCCCATCAAGATCTCCTTGAGGTAGAACTCATATTCCTTTTGATTTACAATCCCTCGTATGATGATACAAATTGTTAATAGGTTTAGAAGCATTATCCGAAACAAAATGAGAGACAAGCTATCACATCTTACATAGAAACCATGAGAGACAAACAACCAGTGTTAATTGTAGAGAAGGATATTAGACTTGGAAGCATGAGAACATTAGACTTTGTATGTACATACTTTTTGGGAAATTGTAGCAATATTTTAGGCCTTGTATTAATTTAGTGAGAGCCCACCTCTTCTCCCATGCAAATTGTCAAAGAGTAGCATAGGAAAAGATACTAAAAGTGTGAAAAAGAGAGAAGACTGGTCAATTAGCCAAAAGTTGGTTAGGACGAAAGGGGAAACCCTAACCTTAGAATTCATGTATAAAAGTAATGAGCTTGAATGGAAATGGTTATTCTTGTGTGTGCAAACTTTTCTCCTCTACTTTCTTACTCTAAAGTTGTGTGTAAGAGAGTGTGTGAGATTGAGGAAGAGAGAGAGAGTGAGCAATGAGGGACAAGCAGAGTGAAACCTCAAGCCTTCTCTCTAGTACTCTCTCATGCCCACCATGGTTTCTCTTATGTGATGAGGGTTGAGGGGTAATGGGGTGCTCACTTGAACCATGGAGTTAGGACTTGTGACCTTCTTAGTATGAGGTGAGAGCTAATGCATGTGTTCAAGCTCTTGAAAGAATAAGAGTGTGCCGAATTGACTCAACATGTTGAGCGTATAGTACAACTTTTTTGGTTCCATTCGCGAGACCTAGGGCATGTGAACCGGAGATTGCTCATATGGGTGTTACCATGGAATAGGAGGGTGCTAGTTGTATTCACTCTGAATTGTGTGTAGCACTCACTTGGATTGGTTTGAAATTTCTTAATCATTTTTTATAAATATATTATGGAATTCATATGCGATGTGCCTTGAGTTGCTACCAAGTTTAACTACTTTGTCTAACCCAAAGGCTCAATCACCTTTTGGCCATCCAATCACATAGACCTCATTTGACATATAAGTTAGGACCCACTAATGTCGAGGCTCACACATGGATTCTCCTCATAATGAGGGCCTTATAACTTTGAGCACCATGGATCATTGGTGGCATCTTATGAGGGTAGGGCATTGAGCATATCTAACACCCCCCTTGATGTCCACCTGTATAGGTGAACTAAATCCTTGGCCTAATGCCAAGTTTTTGAAGATGAACTTGAAGCAAATCATTTGAGAGGACTTTGGTGAAGATATATGCTCCATTCTACTCTTTGGATAGTAGACTAGCTCCACTATCCCATCCTCGATCAAATCATGCACATAATGATACTGGATCTCTATATGTTTTGTGCGTGTATGAAAGACCGAATTCTTGGAAATGGGAATGCAAATTTGATTGCCAAACATTAGCATAATTGGATCTTCATCCTGCACTCCCATATACCATAAGATCCTCCTTAATCACATTGCTTCATATGCTGTGCCAAAATTGCTCATAAAAGTCGGCATTGCTCCTCCTTGCTATTGAAGCCTTTGCCTTTCATGTACTCCTCGATCCCTAGAGCCCTGTAGGCTCTGATACTATGTAAAACTTACATGGCATAGCAAATATAATTTGAGAGAGAGAGAGAGAGAGAGAGAGAGAGAGAGAGAGAGAGAGAGAGAGAGAGAGAGAGAGAGAGAGAGAGAGAGAGAGAGAGAGAGAGAGAGAGAGAGAGAGAGAGAGAGAGAGAGAGAGAGAGAGAGAGAGAGAGAGAGAGAGAGAGAGTACATAGCAAATAAGAGGAGAACAAAAATTTAATTTAACTTCAAACAAGCTGATAAAAAGATGGCTCTATCCACCTGTGTGCTTCCAAAATGTAAAGCTTAGATGGCAATGTAGAAAAAAGATAGGTGAAGAGCTTAAGGCCAGCTAGAGTAACTCTGATTGGGTGAAAGGATGAATTATGAAAGCTATGAAGGGGTCTACCTTTTATACTTGGTGAAGGGGGTCATGATGGATGACCTTCAATATGCACCTATGCCTATTGACCTTCCATGTGCACATGTGTCTATTGACCTTCCATATAAACCTCCACTAGTTGGCTAGGGAATATTCTTTACTCCTAGCCACGGGCTACTTCCACAGCCCTTCGAGCCAAAATAGGGATCCCTAGTAACTTCCTCATCCTGCAACTCATTGTGGTGTGCCTCAAGTTGCTACAAGCTTTAACTACTCTGTCTAACCCAAAGGCTAGACTCACAACAGTCACCTTTTGGCCATTCGGTCACATAGACCTCATTTGACATACAAATCAGGACTCCCACCAATGTCTAGGCCATGCATGCCTTCTCCTCATTATAGAAACCTTACAACTTTGAGCACCATGGATCATTGGTGGCATATTACGAGGGCAGGTCATTGAGCATATCTAACATATACATATTTGTAGATGCATCTTATTGAGATGAAGGAAACTGTGTCAAATATCTAGGAGGCTATTGAGATAGAGGAAACTATGATGATAGATTCTAATGTTAAGGATATCAAAATTTTATTCTAATACAAGGGCCTAACATAGGACTATCATAGTATATCCTATTATGCGATTGACCTTTTCACTAAGATAGAGTTTAAAATGATCTGGTGTAAATTGAATATTTCTCATATGGGGAGAGAGTAGAGAGATCATAAGATCCTTTGAGTCCTTCATTCATCAAGGTTAAGCAACAAAGTATTCCAACATGGACTGATATTTTTCTTGTACTTAAGATGAATCAAAATGTTTGGTATTATAATGTATTGTATTGTGATTTTGGTATCCATGGAGTAACTAATTATAAATGGTTTAATAATATCCATGAATCCTATGAGAACTTTAGAAGATTTTACGGTACAATTGAGTGAGGTGATAGATTTTGCAGCTTATGATATATGATGATAGCTGTATGTCGTCCTTTGCAGTTTATGATATATGATGATAGCTTAATGAGTGAGATAGTAATACCGTCATATTGTAGCTTTATATCTTGTATATTGCAAATTTTTTTTGTTGTTGAAATATTTGCAATCACACCTACTTTAGTCTCTTTGTGAGGAGCAGTGAGGGCTCAGGACCAGAATCCCATATGCACAGTAGGAGAAAGTACCACCACTCAATTCCTATAAAGCATTGTACTTGCACTCTTTTTCTAATGCAATGATAGTACTCTTTTCTTTCCAGTAAAGTGTCATGTCACTGTCAATACACAAGATTGTGTTTATGAGTCCAAGTATCAATCTTGGAACCTAATTCACTTGTGTAACAATTTGTCCTTGTCAGGGTCAATGTCTTCACGAGTTTCTTTTTCCTCTTTCAACCTCCATAGCTTTCACATCTGCCATGCTCTAGATCTTGTGTATTTTAACATGGTATCAGAGCACAATTGAGCATGTCTTAGCTTGTTTTATTAGATCTTCACCGCTGGTCCATCTCTACTCAGCTCAATCTCAGTCTATGAACTCATTTTCCATCTCCACCTTCAAGCTTGCCTTCATGGCTGCCATAGCTAGCATCACCATGTCAGATTGAAGGTATTGTATCTCACTCCATAGGCCAAATCTTACCAAGCTTCCTTCTGGAGAATGTTCCCCCTCTATTGATGCTTCTCTGTATCATCTCAGAACTTGAGATTGCCTCATCCACTACTCAGTATTGTCAATTTTCTCAGGTTTTGTTCTGTGGCCTCCATAGCCAGACAGGACCTGTTGCACTTGGAGCTTTCAAATCTCATCATAGAGCTCATATCTTTGGAAGTTTCCTTCTAGACAGTTGTGCCTTTGCTGAGGAGAAGATTCCTATCACCTGATACCTTGACATTGGCCACTCCAAAGCCCAGCATTGATGAAATTCGTGGTCACTGTCTAGAATGTGTCTGCTGCAGTTCGTGCTACTGCTATCATCGCTACAGGTTGCGATGTTGACAACCACCATAGGGCACTGATAACCTATCATTCAAGCTTCATTTTGATAAATTTTTTTTAAAAAAATGATCCACTATAGCTCCCACAATCAGCAAAAAACTAGGGCTGCGTCAAAACCCTAATCGAGTAAGCCAAACTTCACTGAAGCTCAAAAATCTCATCATTTTCTCTCTTCTACCACTGGAACAACCCACTGCCACTCCGATCTACTGTCCCAACATCAAATCAAGAAGGTGAAGATTTGGATTTGAAAGAACTTGAAGGATTTTGCAGATTTGGAATATTCAAGGAAGAAACATAGTGTCCATTGTCACTCATTTAGTGCTCTTAGCACCTGTGTCTTTTGACACATCTCAACCAACTCTTCTACTGCTCAAATATGATAAGTCTGAACTTGATTTGTTGCTATTCCTGCAAGTCTAACATGGGCAAAGACTCTCCAACTGCTCGCTTCAAAGGAGTTGGGTTTCACACCTAGTAGACCCACATCAAACTCATTTAGATGAAGAAGGGCCTCTAGGCCATTACCACTAGAAAAGAAAAGAAACCTCGTGATGCGGATCTCGATGTTAGTTGGAAAAAGAACGATGGTAAGGCTCAGGCCATTATCAAACTGAAGCTAGACGACAACTATATCCACCATGTGGGTAATTGTGAGACCTCACAGGATACATGGAAGAGACTTGACACTTTGTTCAGTGCACAGTCTAAATCATCAAAGTATGGTCTCCTGATTGAGTTTTTTAGGCTTGAAATGAAGTCCAGCACATCACTTGCCACACATCTAAATTACATTGAATGACTTCTAACCCGACTTGCAAGAATCAACATTAAAATGGAAGAAGATGTTTGCATCGGTGTTCTACTTAAGACTTTGCCTCCTGAATATAATAATGTATCAACAACTTTAATCAACATGCCAAATCTTGAACTTGTTGATATCCAGGCATCACTATTAGAGGAGGAAAAGAAGCTAAAAACTAAGGAAGAACCAAGCATATCTAGAGATGAATATGCATTATATGTATGCAATAGGTACAAAGGCAAGAGGGATCAGCTCTTCTGTGACTTCTGCAAAAGGACTGGATGACACACCAAGAAGTTCTACCACGCTAGAAAAAGGTCTCAAAAGGCCTATCTAGTTGTAGTCAAAGAAGAAGAAGAAAACACAACAAAGGAAGAATAAGAAGAAGAAGAAGACCACCATGAGAACGGCAAACCTCATTAGTCCTTCTATTTAGATAGACTTTTTTAGCTTCGTATTTCCTAGCCCTAATGCCTTAGACATAAACTTGTAAACTCCTCAGTTAGCCTTGTACTATAGACTTTGTACACTTTGTGAGGCCCCTGTTACAGCCTCTGGATGTCCATCATGTTTGTGGTACCCACACATAGCCTTTCTACAATAGCCTCTAGAGTTTTGCCATGTTTATGGTATGCCCACACTTTACAGGTATTGCTTTCACTAAAGCCTCTATATGCTTTGTACTTCCGGTTGTGATTGAGGAGGGGTGTTGAAATATTTGCAATCACACCTACTTTAGTCCCTTTGTGAGGAGCAGTGAGGGCTCAGGACCAGAATCCCATATGCACAGTAGGAGAAAGTACCACCACTTAATTCCTATAAAGCATTGTACTTGCACTCTTTTTCTAATGAAATGATAGTACTCTTTTCTTTCTAGTAAAGTGTCATGTCACTGTCAATACACAAGATTGTGTTTATGAGTCCAAGTCTCAATCTTGAAACCTAATTCACTTGTGTAACAATTTTTCCTTGTCAGGGTCTATGTCTTCATGAGTTTCTTTTTCCTCTTTCAACCTTCATAGCTTCTGCATCTGCCATGCTCTAGATCCCACGTATTTTAACATTTGTTACATTACAGAATCCCAATATTTCTTTAAAAGTAGAAGACTAAATATAAGATTCATTTTTCTTCCTTAAGGATTCATACTCATGATCAAGTTCATTATTATGAAGATAATGCATATATCTCATCTATGCCTCTCTAATATAGATCTGACCATCTCCTCAGATATTTGTATATGTGAAGGTTACTGTGGAAGTGATGCACATCTCTCTTGTACCTCTTTGTTTGATGATGATTGGGCCCCGTCCATCTCTTTGTGTGATGTTGCTTTAGTCGGGAGCCATCCCCACAAGCTTCCGAGTATTATCTAGAGTTACTTTGAAGAAATGATAATATCTTAAATGACAATGAAAAATGTAATATGTCAAAAGATACCTTAAGCCTTTGCATGGTATTTTGGCTCAAGTTTTGATGAAAAGAAAGTGTGCCATTATTTCAAATTGATCTAAATACGAGCCATCAAATTTTGAATTGACTAGTCTATTTTGTGGATACTAACCTTTGGAATCTTAATTAATGGCAATTGACAACTTAAAATCTTCATGCTAATTTATACATTTTGAAAAAAAAGAAAAAATTTGAATAAACTAAAATTTGTGTTATTCTTAATGATTTTTAAGTTACCTCTCTCTATAATGAGGCAAAATTTGTTTCAAGGCCCGAACTTGAGTGGAAATATTTCCTAAGGTATATGATCATATATTATTTTTAGATACTTTACTTTGAGGATACACACCATGCAACAAATTATACAATGGTTGCAATGGATGTCTCAATGGTGGTAACTCTACTTTTCATTCCCACAATAATGTTTGCCAAACAAAATTGATCCTTGTACTTGAGTTTCACATCTCCATAACCTAGCTAAAGATTGCTCACATATCTCAAAAAGATTTCCTATAGAATGCACAACCAAAACTTGAAATAGCATTATTGTAGTTATGGCATTAACACCTATATGATACCAATTGTATCTACATATTTCTATAGTAGCTAGTCAATTAAAAAAGGATGGCATCCTTGCTAATTCTCAGCTCACAAGTAATAGGGTTATTTGTATCTCTTTTTCTCAAGTGAGCATCCCACAAATACACATTCTTCTTCTTTGGGATCTAATTTACTGATTACTTATCAAGAATTGTATACATAAGTAATATATCCAAATACTTTCAAATGGCATGGATTTGGCTTTCTACTTGTATAATTCTCCTCGAGTATCATACCATGTACAATAGTTATAAGTGTCCTATTCATAGTCTATAGAGAAGTAGTAATTACTTCAACCCAATAGTAATGACACAACCCTCTTTCAGATATCAGTGCTCCAATCGCATTTGCAATATGTTTGTTTTTTGCTCACTAACTCCATTTTTTTGCAATATATATTTCTATGTAAATTACCTCCGAATACCATTGTTTTGAATAAATAAGAAAACTCATTCGAGAAGCAATCTGCCACTTGGAACCACTCATAGTTGTAGTTTTTGTTAAATCCCACACATCACAATGTATTAACTCAAGTGTCTTCTCGTATATATGATATTCATGTGAAAATGCATACCTTGACTACTCTCCAAATTGGCATGATGCTATACATACTTTATGCATCCCATGAACTTTTAACTTTTGGTAAGCTATCCATAATTTGTTTTGACTACATATTTTTCAAATGCTCCACATTTACATTATCAATCTTCTTATGTCAAATTTGAATGTTTGTCACAACAACTGAATCTTGCACAAGCATAGAAGTATCAATTTTAGATAAACTTAGTTCAAGAGTAAACAATCTTCCAATACACTTACCTTTTGCAATCAACTTGCAACCATTTCTAGTATCCTCTACATAACAAACATCAAATAGGAATAGAACTTGCAATCCCTATTCCACCATTTGACCAAGATAAACCAAATTCTTAGTTATATTTTGTACATGTAGCACATTAGCCAAGTACTTTATTTTACTTAAAATCACACTAAAATTCTAGACATTTTGACAAGACAAGCAACACTACAAAACTTCCAATCTGCAACCAAATAAATACAAGGTGCACTATCACCAAAATATGCAACCTTTTCCATAGGCTACACAAGAATAGCTACAATGTACAATCCATATTTAGATAATCTCTATGTTTGTAACCTAACAAACACATGAAATCTTATAAATCCACAATCTATAATCTTTACATACATAAATGGTAAGTATGGATAAATTTGTAATATATCTAGAAATTAATTTTCAATCTCCTTGTAAGACTAGAATGGAGTTTAAGACAACCTTAGATGGTAAAAATCACTAGGGAAAGCCCTAAACCCTATTTGCAATATATACACTACTCTTCGTGCTCACTAAGTTTCATTACAATCTGAGATTATAGCCTTGCTAGCCTTAAGAGCCTCTTGCAACTATATACCAAGACAAATCAAACAAGATGGAAGAGCTTTGTATCCATTTCTTGCTTCCTTACTTTCATGCCTGGTCGCCTTCACTTAAGTCCTTAATTGAGCTTCATGTAGCCATGGGACTACTATGATACCATGACAACAAATAAGAGGAGAGAGAAACAAATCAATCAATAGTGCATGCACACAATGGGAATTTAAGCACATAGAGAAGTATGGTGTAAAGAATTGGTTACAAAAACTAATAGGATGGAGTTTTGTTAGCTTGACTATTTGCATGATTGTTTGTTTTGTTGTTTCATAGTTAGATTTTCTCTCACTGTTTAGCTTAGGATTTTCTTTTGTCATTTTGCTTGGCTTTTTGAGTGTGGAAACTTTATATGCCTTGGTTAAGGTTGGTATTTTTTTGGATAGGTTGTTGGAGCTAATGTTTGATAGAAGTTGAACATTGTAGAACATGTATATTTTATTACCTAAGACTCTTGCACATCACGGGGTTTTTGGGTTCACGAGCACTTCACATTGCACATGTTCTATGCATTGCACTCACGGTTCATCTCTTGTTCTTATCAAATATTTCCATGCCATGGGTTGGGTTGATTCATGTTTTGTCCCATCATTGAGCACTAGCTGGCATGAGGCACGTGCACTTGAGAGAGTACCTTCAATGAGCACACATTGTTTTTGCATGCACGAGAGCTAGGATTTTCATCACCAAGTTAGGAATATCTGGTTGAGTGGGAAAGGTGGTTGGGTGAGTTTGAGGGTCGTGAAGGATGCCACCAATTGTGAGAAGGGTTGTTTTCTTGGTCAACATGTTGAGTGACATCGTTTTTTGAGCGACAGTGAGATTTTGGGTGGGAGGAGTGGAATTCAATGATTTTTTTCCTAAGTGTTGAGATGTGAGGTTAAGGATTAATTTTAATCAAGGAACTATGTTTGCAACTTACATAACACAGGAGCACATGTAGATAGGCTAGGAACTATTTTTCTAGTGCATCCATAATTTTCGTATGAAGCATCACTTTTTTGGGTGCATAGCATGGATTCGATGTTGCATCTCTTGTCAAATCATGATCAATTAAGCACAACATACATTTTTTTGAAGCATGTTCTCTAGGACACATTGCATAAACAAAACTAGGTATATATGGAAAGTCTTAGTCTTTGAATACTCAAGGGGGGAAGTTAACATGACCAAAGCTATTGATCTTGGAGGGGATTTTTTTCAAAAAAGGTGGAGTTGGTTGCATTGGTTACTATGTTCAAAGCTGGATTGTGAGATTTATGCAATGCTCTTTGAGTTGAGTGGTGATTATAATGCTAGAGAAAAGGAAGAAGAATGTGATGACAGTGCAAGAAAGGGGGGGGGGGGGGGGGGAGGTTGTTAACCCCAACACGAAGAAAGCAAAAGGAAGTGGAAAAGACGCAGGGCAAAGGAGGAAAAAAGGTAGCCCAACTGAAGAAAGAAAAGGAGAAAAGGGCAACCTTAAAAGTCCAAGGCAAATACAAAAGGGAAAAAGCGCATTTTTAAATAAAAAGGCGCACCCTAAAATCTTGTAAAAGAGCGTCGGGCTCTCACCCCACTACAAGATATAGACCTTATAGCGACGTTTAAAGCGACGAAAATACAAACAACAAAATTTGCCCCCGTCATCGCAAAAAGCGTCGTTATTGACGATGCCATAGAATCGTCGCTATATGCGTCGCTATTTGCGTCGCTATATGCGTCGCATTTGCGACGGTTGCAGAAAATTTGCGACGCTCATAGCGACGCCAATAGCGACGCGTGCAGTAAATTTGCGACGCAAATAGCGACGGTAATAGAGAAAAAAAAATTTAGCACTATGTGCTGTATGAGAGCCATACAAAATCGTTTCTGCACTGCTGCATATAAAGTGTTTGCAAACAAAAAGAATGTATACTGAAATCATAAAACTGATACATGAAATAAATACATGATATCGCATAAAATGCGATTGGTACAATCATGAAACGATATCACTAATACATAGAAAATGTCTACATAGATCGGGCGACTAAAAACTAAAGGTGTGTGAGCTCTAAGGATCCAAGGGCGAGCTACAAATCCTCGTCCCCCGAAAGCTCGTCCCGCTGCAAAGGAGCATCAAACGGATTCTGCAGAAAAAGAAACAACATATCAATCCACCATACAATAATGCATTCAAATATCTCATGGTAACTACGGACAAGAAAGATGAGTGACTTACAGGGCCGCCGCGTCTATACAATCGGTCGATCAATGCCCTGAAACCGTGCCTCTCTGCATATCGAGTCTCAAGGCCTTGCGGATCGCGATTTGTAAACGGAGTGCTGTAAAGAAAACAAAAAGCTAACTGTTAGAAACATGATTGTCAGTACAAAGAATATCTCAAAAAAAAAAAGCAAAACAAAAGAGAAACTTACAAAGTCCTCGAAATATATCATGTGGCCGCCACTCCCAAGATGATGTATCGATCCGGCCTCGATTCGTGCCCTCGCCGCCTCCCGCTGCTGACTCCAACGTCCTGGCAAATTTGTAGCCTCCTCCCTCAGTCGGCGCCAGTCGTCTGCATCTAACCACTCGGGCTTTGGAGCCCCGCTCTTGATTGCCTTGCGTGCGTCGGATCGTCTATGTGACATGTATGCACGCATGCAATCCATCATCCAGCCCATAGAGAATCTACGGTTGGCACCGGGAACTCCTCGTGCAAGGATGCTACTATGTAGTCCTTGCTCCCCTCCGGTATGTTCCTCCAATGATCCAGGACGTTGTGCCGAAAAACTTGTTGGCACAACTTCCTCATGCGAGCCATCACCCTCCTCCCCTCATCATTCATGATGATGGCTCCTGACCTGCCATCCACTAGGTATCCATAACCCCTAGGAGTATGCCTAAGATGGGCCCTCTCCCATCTCCGTCCACGCTCCTGGGCATATCCAGGAGACCCCTGTACATCCGGTGTACCGACGGGGGTACCCTCTCCCGGAGTGCCACTCAAAGGGGTGCCACCAAAGGGGGTGCCACCAAAAGGAGTGCCACCAAAAGGCATGCCATCTGCCGACGGCTGCGCAAAAGCCAGAGTAACTAGAGTGGACATCCCCACAGGTGTGACAAATTGTGGAGGTGACGCAGCTCCAGCTGAACGACGAGACGGAGACACCGCGTCCGTGTCTCCACAGCAGCACCCCCCTGATCCTCATGCAGTCGCAGTCCCTCCCTCTAGCCCAAGTCGCGAGCGTCGAGATCATCTGCTCAAAGCTGAAGCATCTGATCACGCTGAAGCTGATCTAGCTGAAGCTGATCTAGCAGAGTGCCCTGACGAAGAATGAGACAACTCCTGATCTGCCATCTCTCTGAATCTCGCGAGCTGATCTGGAGACATGCGTGCCATCATGTCCTGAAACTCCTCATCGCTCATCCCTCGACTCATACTGAAAATGTCGATACCTGCATAGATAAAAAATGATGTTAGAATAATCAATTTAAACTATACAAAGCACATTAATATAAATCATTTTTGAAAAATCCCTCTTAAAATGCATATCTTATCTACCTTTATGGAAGATCTAAATAACGAATTGAGTAATACAATTCTCCAAGAATGAAGTATTCTATGGTCCCATGTTAATCTCCTGACACAACTCTGCATACACTGGAAGGTCGATAGACATGTCACCACAAAAGAACGAGTCTGCCTCGTTCTCAAAAAATTCTACGACTTCTGTATTTCCATCATTGTTAGCCGATGCGGGCTCCAAGCTTGTGGTGGCCTCCACCCCTTGTAATTTCGATCCCTCTATTTGCATATTTTCTTCATCTATGCTTGGAACATCGCTTTGATCATATACTCTCGCACCTCGAGGAGTTGAAGGTATAACATACCACCATTGAGGTTGTCGGGGGTTTGGATAGAAGATTACTTGTTCACAAACACTTACAAAGCAACTTCAAACCATTGTGACATAAACCATGTCGTATTACAATTAGCAAGCAAATGACTATTTGTACCTGTTCACAATGGGCCGGCAACACAAAGGTGTCGCGCAAATCCATCCATTTTTTTTCGGAATCTATTTCGAGAAATCCAGATGGACCTCGTCGAACTGTTGCTCCAGTTCCTCCAATCCAGCCATTTCCAACCACATTTCCATCTTTTTTCTACCCCATTTCCAACCACCACATCTCCAGTCAGCCTATCATCGTCCTTCAGCATCCATAGCATTTCATTGTCTGGTTCCACCGTTGGTAGCCATTGTGAGATATACACTAACGCCTCTGACACCAACCAACCTTCCGCCATGCTACCTTCCGAACGAGCTTGTTGTCGCACAAAGCCTTTTAGGGTTTTCATGAAGCGCTCCAAGAAGAACATCCATCGCGTATGGACAGGTCCAGCAATCTCCACTTCGTCCACAAGATGCACAAGAAGGTGAACTTGTATCGTGAGCATGCTAGTGGGCAGGTATTTCTCAAAGAGACAGATCGTCTCAACTGCTCCCCACCTTGCAGATTCAATAGAGGACGTCTTAATCTCTTTCTGTGAGATCCATTGCACCAAAGTCGACAACTTGTAAATGGCCCCGCGAATTTCTGGAGTTAGGCATCCCGCGATCGCGATCGGTAGGACAAACTGCCACAAATGAGAAAGCATTAAGAATAATGGTCACTTTTCAAATTTCAAAATGTCCACGCTAATTAAAATCCATTCTGTTCACAAACCTGACATATCTTATGCCAATCATGGGATTTTAGCCCAGACATTTGGTCATCTTTAGAAAATGCGGACCTGAGAGAACGCATCATACCCGTCGGAGTGCGGATAGACTTGATTACTTGCTTCACAATGCGCTCTTCTTTGGTAGACAAAACCCAGGGAGCGCGAGGAAGCTGCACTCCCCCTTCAGCACTCGACTGCGGCGGCCAAAGCGCCTCCATCTTACCTACCTCCTTTAAATCCATTCGTGACCCTATAGTGTCTCTCTTTCTTGTGATGTGGTCCCATAGCAAGCTGCCCACATTTTTGAAAATATGCATGGGATCCAAGAAGTGGTTGACCTGTAAGTGGGTCCAATATGGCAACTCGTAGAAAACTGAGAACCGTCGCATTCCATTTGGATGTGATTTTGGGTTTACCATTTTCAACTCGTACCAGCTTGCAGCGTTCATACGTGCTGGAGGTCGTCCAAGAAAACCTTCCCTGAGTTCATGATCCTCCGGCAAGAAAGCGGCGTGTCCTTGATATACCATCTTCTTCATGGTTCGTGACCTTCGGGAGTCTAACTGTGGCCCACACAATGGACATGCATGATAACCTGAGGTAACGAGACCTGTAAGGCGATCCACGACCTAGTGAATACTTGATTGAATGAAATAAAATATAGATATTACCAGCGAGAACAAAGGTCTGCTCACCTGAGCACTCTCCCAATCCCGGAAAGTCATGCATCGTCCACATGAGAATGGCTCGAATGTTGGCTGACCGCCGACCATCGTGCCTGCTCATATCTTGCACCGTGACCCCCTCCTCCCACAAAATCTTAAGCTCATCGACTAATAGACGAAGATACACGTCCATATTTTTTACTTTGTAGCGGCCCGAGACGAGCAAGCTAAGGATGAGATGTCCTTTCTTCGTAGAAAGCCATGGAGGAATGTTGTAGTTGACAAGCACTATAGGCCACACACTGTAAGAAGTCGAGCGCAGACCGAATGGGTTCACACCATCCATGGCGAGACCGAGCCGAAGATTCCTTGGCTCTCGCGCAAAGCCTGGGAAGGTAGAGTCAATGTGGCTCCATGCGCGCGAATCTGCTGATATTCGTTGCACTCCATCCGTGGACCTATTCTGCACATGCCACGTTGTCAAGCTTGCCATGGCAGACGTGCAAAACATGTGGTTTATGCGGGGGATGAGCGGAAAGTGTCTGAGGACTTTTTGAGGGATGGTCTGCCCTTGCAAGTCCTGTCAATACCTATGAGCACCACACTTTGGACATGTCTCCATAGTCTCGTATTCATCTCGAAACAGTATGCAGTCGTTGATACATGCATGGATGTTATTGTAGTCCATGCCAAGCTTTCGTAAAACATGTCGTGCATCATCACGAGACTCAGGCATGGTGTTTGCAGGTGGCAATATATGATATTTCAATAACCTGAAAAAAATCATAAAACACCTTGAAAAAACACAAATGTTTGCAATAATACTGTTTAAAAAAAAACAATGAAGTCTGTGTGCAAGGTACCTGAATAACTCAGTCACACTCGTATCGCTCCAACCGTATTTTGCTTGCACACTTAAGAGTGCAAGCAATGTCTTCAACCAAGATACTCGGCACCCATCATATAATGGTATGGATGCTTCCTCTCTAAGCGGGTCAGATGTCTCAACATCCATGGGAATCAATGCATCGATCATTGCCTCCATCTCAGGCTCCAAGATTGTAGGCAAGTCGGGAAGGTTGTCTGTCTCCTCTGGCATTGACAGTATAGATGGGCCTTGCGAGTGGTCGATTGGCTCCTGCAATCCATCCATCACACGTCCACAAACTCTTCTAATTGGCCGCAAAGGGTGCACTCCCCCTTGGGTTGAGACATCACCTCCCTGGATACAAAATTTGCCAACAAGACCCAATCTTATTGTGTATGGTTTTCAATTAGCTTGAGAGTACAATGCATGAAAAATGCTAACTTCAAATTACCGTTTGCTGAAAATCCGCAATCGCCTGATCAATGATCTCATATTGAAACTCGCCAAATCGTCGTACGTGTTCTATAGACAATCGGCGTTTTCATCTAATTGCCAACTTGCATTGAGAGCAAGGACATGGGACACGCTGATTAAGATACGTCTCGCGGTCTTGAACAATAGGACCTTCTTCATTTGCCATCTTATCTACATTACAGCAAACGAGGCTTAAATGGATAGCTTTATGGAGATGTACGTCAAGTTGCAAGTTGACCATAAACCTTGCATTGTATATAGTAGTCGAGAGATTTTCCGATGTTATATCTCGGCCTTGTATCATGCTCAACGATTTGTTTGTCCCGGTAGATAATTATTTGTTATATCTTGGCTTTGAGTATAAGTAATCCATTTTAAAATTAATGCGCGCCATCTATGAAATTTTATAACTATAGTAATAAAATTTATTTCAATCAATTCTACTCATAGTCATAAGACCTGAGAGAAATTATCCTATACTCAATTTAAGGGTTTCTTCTTCTATAACAATAATTTTGGGTTCATTTTGATGAAGTACGTGGCCCATGGCAAAGCACATTGCATACCATTATCAATAAGTCTATTAAATTAAATTTCCTTCCCCTCCCTCTCCCTCTCTTTCTCTCCCTCTCCCTCTCTTTCTCTCTTTCTCTCACCCTCTCCCTCTCCCTCTCGTTCTCTTTCTCTCCCTCTCTCATTTCCTTCCCCTCCCCCTCCCTCTCCCTCTCCCTCTCCCTCTCTTTCTCTTTTTCTCCCTCTCCCTCTCTATCTCTCTTTCTCTCTCATTTCCTAAACAAGCAAAAAATAAAGTGATTTAAACATCCTCCAAGCAAAAGGGAGAGGGAGAGATACAATGCACTCTCTCTCTCTTTCTCTTTCTATCCCTCTCTCATTTCCTTCCCCTTCCTCTCCCTCTCGCTCTCTTTCTCTCTCATTTCCTCTCCTAAACAAGCAAAAAATAAAGTGATTCAAACATTAAACAAGCAAAAGGGAGAGGGAGAGAGAGAATGCACTCTCCCTCCTTCTCCCTCTCTTTCTCTTTCTCTCCCTCTCTTATTTCCTCCCCCTCCCTCTCCCTCTCCCTCTATTTCTCTTTCTCTTTCTCTTTCTCTTTCTTTCCCTCTCCCTCTCCCTCTCCCTCTCCCTCTCCCTCTCCCTCTCTTTCTCTCTTACTCTCTCGTTTCCTCTCCTAAACAAGCAAAAAAGAAAGTAATTTAAACATTAAACAAGCAAAAGGGAGAGAGAGAGAGAGAGAATGCACTCTCCCTCTCCCTCTCTTTCTCCCTCTGTTCCTCTCCCTCTCTCTCCCTCTCCCTCTCCCTCTTTCATTTCCTCTCCTAAACAAGCAAAGGAGAACGATTTAAACCTTCAACAAGCAAAAGAAAGAGAGAGGAGACTCACCAATGAGATATGGCAAGCGTGGGCGGCTTCTCTTTGCAACGAGGGCTCCTCCTCTCCTTCGCGAACAACGGCGATGGCGGCGGCGGCGGCAGCAAGTCTCTTCCTCTTCTTCTCTCACAAAGCCTTCGCTCTGTCCCTCGCTCTCGCTCTCAAAATGCGAAGAAATGAAAATGAAAACGGCGCTCTGGTTTCGGCCGCGCTTTTTTTCCCTGCGGCGTCGCTTCTGGCGTCGCAAATAGCGACGCCAGTTGCGACGTCAATAGCGACGCCGATATCCGCCGTCGCTAATCGGCGTCGCTAATTGCCCAATTCCTTGTAGTGCCCGTGCAATTTGTAAATGTAGATGGGCGGTAAAAAGGAAGCTAGAAAGATAGAATGACAATGGGGAAAAGGGCCTAGGCTATGGCCGGCCATGTAAAAAGGGGAAAAGGGAATAACTGTCCAAAAGGGGATTTAGGGTTTTGTATATAAAGTTGAAAAGTAAATGAGAAGCTCATTCTTTGGTGTGTGGCAAAAGAAGTCTTCTTCTTCCTCTCTTCTTCTATCCTTCTTGCTTGTGTGTGCTCTTGAGAGAGGGAGTGTGAGAGTGTGAGGGAGTGAGTGTGTATGAGAGAGTGAGGGATCAAGAGGGTGAAGCTCTTCACCATCTCCTCTCCCCTTCTTCTCCTCCTTTCTCTTCCCTTCTCTTGCGCGCGTGGCTATGGAAGATGGAGCTTGGAGATGGAGGAGGCTTGAGGATGCTTGAGCTAGCATCTAGGATCGTGGAGCTACCGGAGTGCAAGAGGGAGAAGGACACTCGATCGAGCATCAAGGTAAGCTCACTACACTCGTAGGATCGACGACGCGTCAGCTAGGTGAGAGATAGCCATTGGAGCTCGCTTGAAACGCTTGAAAGAATAAGCGGTCCGAGGGTCTTGGCGGTTGAGCGAAAGCTCCCACATTTTGGTTCCGTTGCTGGGACAACGGATTCAAGCTTGAGCACCTGCGCGCCTCATATCGAGCATCGAAGTAGGGTATTCATCCCCAAAACGGAGCTTGAGATAGGTAGGAAGTTGGGTGTTTTCGATCTTCAGAACAGGTAAGTATTTTGGTATATTCTGGTTATTGATGATTGGAAAACATGAAGAAACTAGTTCAGTGTTTTGCTTTTGATTTATATTGTGTTTAGGGTAGATTAACAGTAGGAAACCACACACGAAGAGGCAGAAGGGTTGCTGCTGTGAAACAGGGAGAAAATCGCAAAAAACAGGGGGAAAATAGAGTAAATGCAAAGGTGACTGCGTAGCAAACGCCAAGAAAGGGATCTGTAGTATTCAGGGAAGAACCAGCAGGGTATAAATTTTGGGAGGGCAAGAGAATCCCCATTTCCAACCAATGGAGAGTGAGAGAGAGAGAGAAAGAGAGAGAGCGAGTTTGGCAACCATCCGATCAACTAGGGCACGGAGGACATTGCGTTCGGCGATCCCCAGGTAACCAATCTCCCCCTCACCACTCCGAATCCATCGCTGGTGAATTTCATGGTCAATAGTAATAGACATCTAGAGATATTTGGGCGAATCCGTGTGCGCAAGCCCATCGAACTGGCGGACTCGGACGTCCGACTCAGTGTCCGATTCCCAGAATCGGATGCTCGGACCAACCTGTCCGACTCGGACACTCGGACACTCGAACACTCGGACAACCGTCCGATCGGACCAATCTGTCCGACTACTAAAAATCGGACCAACCCGTCCGACTCTGACGCTTTGACTCGGATCCACCCTGTCCGATCGGACGAATTAATACACGTCACCAATCGGACCACCTGCCCGGTCCGATTCCCAGAATCAGACCCGCCCACAATCGGACCACTAAGATCAAACACTCGAACCAGTCTTCCAGATTCTAGAAATCGGACCACCCTGTCCGATCGGACCATTCGGACGAATCGGACCACCCAAAATCGGACCAGCCCAGAATTGGACCCCCTTTGTCCGATTCATCGACGAACACTTGCCTGTTCGATTTTTGAGAATCGGACACTCGGACCTTAAGACTGCCACTCAGCCCTGATACACCTGGTCCGATTTCCAAAATCGGACCACTCGTAAATCGGACCACTGGTAAATCGGATGTCCGATTCCCAGAGTCAAACCAAAACAAAACCTGACCCATCCAGGGACACATTGGGGCACTCCCCAGCGACTCACCCCCGCGAGAACAACAGGAAGGAGCACAAGACCCTAGAACCCGTTAGAACGGCCAGGACAGGAGTAGCAAGCCTATCAGGCCCGAAACGAGCGAGAGTGAGTGAGACATCGGGGAATCACTCGCCGCAACACTCATGTTGAATTTCCGCACTTGAAGTACACTTAGGAAAGTTGAAAGCCTGTTTGAGCACAAGTGCACGAGGAACAACACGCACTCACGAGTGACCATAAGTTGAGCACTGCATTCCAAAATTAAAGGAACTCACTCAGATAAATCGCCCAAAAAAACCCACCACTAGGAGAAGACCCAAGGTATAGGCAAATGCGCGAAGCGCAGGGTAGGATCAAGCGAGGAGCATCAACGACAAGGATCTGACTCACGACCGGGCGCAAGAATTCAACCATGACAGAGGGAGGCGCAAACCATCGATTTACAGGGGAGCTCGATGTGAGCGCATTCCCAGACGCTATACAGCAGATGGTGAGCAGTTACGATGCACATGCCCGGTACGAGCACCATGGCAGGATGGCAGATGCAATCATCGCGGACCTAGAGGAGGAGAGAAGGCTAGCCCGCAAGGCATTGCAAGGCATAGCCAAGTATAATAGGGACCAACAAGCCAGGAGCCTAAGGCAAAGCATGGAGCTGCATGAGGTGCAGCGAGTGTTGAACTTGGCTGGCCGGAACCGGACAGACCAGGAAAGAACACTAGAGGAAGACCTGACGCTGGGCGAGCTCCTCATGAAACGGCTGCTCGATAACACCGCAGTAGAACAGAGTGCCACTGCGCTTGCAACATCGCTACTTGTAGGGCTGGGGGCAAACCAGGGCTCAAAGAGCCAAGCCAAAATACCTATTGTCGCCAAGCAACTCGACAAGTACCAGCCACCTGACGACTCGTACAACTTCGTCGAGCAGTTTGAGCAAGTCTACAAGGCCAATGGCCTCAACGACCAGGCTCAACGTTCGCAAGCATTCGGACTTTGCTTAAGCAATAAGGGTAGGACGTGGTATACAAGCCTGGATGCCATAGAACGAGCCAACTTCAATAACCTCAAGGACCTTTTTGTCAAGAGGTTTGCCGAACCCGGATACTCTGACAACCTGCTAGTATACCTGGTGAACGTCAAGCAGAAGGAGAAGGAGGGCATCCGCGACTATGTGACCCATGTGAGAAGCCTCCTGAAAAGAATCCCCTTAGGCGAGAGACCGACTGACAGGGCAGTATCGATCGTATTCATCAGCGGGATTCAAGATGAGGAATTGTACAAGGCACTTGCTGGCAACTCAAGCTTGCAACAAGACGTGGTAGCTAGGGTTTTTGAGGAAGCCATCAGGGTCGATAACCAGCTGAAAGAGCGGAGCTCTAGGAGCTCAAACCTAGAAGAAACCAACCCACGGAGTTTAGAGCGAACGTCAACCTCTAGTGAGCGATCAAACCCATCATCCCAAGATAAGGGAAAGACCACCGAGACAGACCATGGCTTGGCCGAGGTTAAGACGGAATTGGCCAAAATACAAGACATGTTGAGGCGACCGACACGTCCGCACGTCTAGTGCGTGTACTGAGGAAACCAGCTGCCAGCAGAGTGTCAAGACCCTAGGTCAAGACCCTGTGTTAACTGCGGTAGGTTCGGCCACGATGCCGCACACTGTAGACTACCATGAAGACTACCATACGTGCAACCCTACGGCTAGCCTTATCCAGCTAACGGGCCGCAACCATTCTTCGGACGGGGAGCCCCGCTAGCCCTACCTGCGCCTAATGATATGAAACCAGCTGTCCCTAGGCTGTTGAGATATCGAGCTCCACTCGTGATACGCCAGGGTGACCGTTGTATATTTATGTCACCGACTTGTCAGTTGCAGACGCGGTTGGTACACCGCCCATGAATAATAGCTACATGATAGCTATCCTTATCTACTCTAGTTCGTGGCTCAGTTAGTATGCCACCTTAGTTAGTTGAGTTTGGTTTGAGACCCATATATAGGGTTCTTCTATTTCTTTGTACTTGTTTTTTTTTGGCTTACACAACTAAGAAGAGGAAAACTGTTTTCAGCCTCCACCCTTGTGTGTCTTCCCCCATTGTGCAAGCAAGAAAGCTTCAAGCGAGACTCCTTCCTTCTCTCCCACAATCTTGACATGGTATCAGAGCCTTGTTCGTGGTAAGGAGCTCAAGAAAGCAAGCCAAGCTCGCGGTGGTCTGGTAAGAGGAGCAGTGTTGCTTTCATTTCCTGTTTTGGGAGCAGATCTCTGCAGGTAGCACAGCCGGAAATTGCAGGAGTGCATTGTCTCAGGTTGAGACGCCCTTCGCGGTGAAGCAAGAGGGCAGTATATGTTGCGGGAGAGGGCTTTAGCCCCTGGCGACCTTGTTTTTTTGATTTGAGGCCATTTCGGGGCCTGTTTTGCAGACGGAAGTTTTCTGCACGCACTCAAGAAAAGGCTCAGTTCTATGCTGTGCGACCACTGTTCTACAGGTCGGTGAAAAGTTACTGTAGAAATTGCATCGTATGCTTGTGCGCAGAGACATTGGGAGTTTCAGAATCATCCTTGGTTCCTGTTTATGCAAAATCGTCACTAGGAAGTGACTGTGTGGTCAAATACCACTTTCGCCAGTTTTGCAGATTTGCCCTTGTGAGGGTGAAGCTGTGTTTTTTGCAGTGACAGAATTTCTTGCAGTATTCTGTAATGGCATCTGATTCTCTTTCACAGATTGTCACTGAAAAGCTTGACAAGAACAACTTCCAGGCATGGAAGTTTAGAATGACGAATTTCCTTATGGGAAAAGGATATTGGGAATTTGTTGCAGGAAATGAAGAAGAACCAGTTCTTCCTGATGTTCCCAATCAACAACAAATGCAGGCATTTAAAACATGGCATGAGAGAGCCAGGAAAGTTATGTATTGGTTGTCTATCAGTATTTCAGACTCTATGATTGTGCATATTCAGGATGCAAGTACGCCAAAGGAGACATGGGATACTTTGTCAAAAATGTATAGCACAAATACGCAAGCCAGGAAAATGCAGCTCAAGCAAGAGTTGCATAATGTGCAAAGAGAAAGTATGAGCATCAACGACTACCACATGAAGGTGAAGAAGATTGCAGATGCACTTGCTTCTATTGGGTCGCCAGTGGAAGATGATGATTTAGTTTCCGTGACCTTGAATGGTCTAGGAAAGGATTATGCACAGTTTCGGACATCCATTTCAGTTCGTGAAAGATTTCCTGATTTTGAGGAGTTGATTGCTCTTCTAATTTCTGAGGAACAGAGAAATGGTGGTGCATCTTCTTCAGGAGGAACTTCAAAAGAAGCTGTCTTCTACTCAAATGCTGGAAGAGGTAGAGGCAGAGGTAGAGGAGGCCGATTTGGAGGCCGTGGTAGAAATCAGAATATGCAGCAAACTCAAGAAAACCAGTCCTATGGAGGAGGACATGGTAACTCTAGAGGCAGGGGGAGCCAAAGAGGTCGTGGTGGATGGCAAAGAGGCCAAAATGCAAACAGTAATGTTGAATGCTACTACTGTGGTAAAATGGGTCATATGGCTAAAGACTGCTATAAAAAGCAGAATGACATCATGAATGGAAAACTGCAACAAGGGAATTATGCATCTTCTAGTAGACAGGGTGATGACAGAAATGAGCATTTGTTCATGGTGCAGCACATGAACAATTCTATGACAAGTGCAGAAGAAAGCAATGATGTATGGTATGTTGACTCAGGTGCATCAAACCACATGACAGGTCATGCAGAATGGATGGAGGATGCAAGGAAAATGGAAAAACCAGGATTTGTGGAGACTGGTGATGATACTGCACATCCTATTGTGCAGATTGGAAAAATTCCCTTGTCTATGCAGGGTGGGAAAAAGAAATACCTGTCCGATGTATTTCATGTCCCGAATATCACCAAGAATCTGGTTTCAGTTGGTCAAATGGTTGAACAGGGCTTGCAGGTCAGATTTAATCCTCATGGATGCTTTGTTGAGGATATGAAAAATAAAGGTCGCTTGATAGCAAAAGGAAAGAAGAAGGGCAGAATGTTTACATTGGATGCAGACATGTCTGAATTGAGTGCAGCAATGTTTGCACATGGGACCAGTGTAGTTGCAGATATTGATATCTGGCATAAACGCATTGGTCATGTTAATGTACAGCGACTTAAATCAATGCAGGCCCAAAATATTGTTGCAGGATTGCCCAAATTCAAGGTTGCAGAAATGCATAAGGTATGTGAAGCCTGTCAGTTTGGAAAACAGGCAAGGAAACCATTTCTTAGACATGTTCAAGAGAGTGAGAAGCCATTGGAATTAATTCACTCTGATGTGTGGACAACTAAAGCTGCATCTCTTGGAGGCTGTCATTATTTTGTCAGTTTTATTGATGACTATAGCAGAAAAGTTTGGGTGTATTTTATGAAAAAGAAAAGTGAAGTTTTTGGGCATTTCAAAACTCTTAAAGCTATGGTTGAAAAAGAAACAGGCTTGCAGATAAAATGCCTAAGGTCAGATGGAGGGGGAGAGTACCTCTCAAATGAGTTTGCAAAGTTCTTGCAGGAGCATGGCATAAAGCAGCAATATTCATGCAGTTATACCCCACAACAAAATGGAATTGCAGAAAGGAAAAACAGGCATATTGGAGAGGTATCTCGTGCCATGCTCAATGAAAAAGACTTGCCAGATTTTTATTGGGCTGAAGCAGTTGCTACAGCAGTCTACATAATGAACAGGACTCCCACTGCAGCAATACATGGAATGACTCCAGAGGAGAGGTATACTGGTAGGAAACCAGATATTTCTCATTTGAAAATTTTTGGTTGCATTGCCTATGTACATGTGCCAGATGAGCTGAGATCCAAGTTGGATCCAAAAGCTGAGAAGTGCATCTTTATTGGTTACTCTCTGCAGCAAAAAGGGTATAGATGCTATAACCCTTCTACTCGTAAGTTTACAGTGAGCAGAGATGTTGTTTTTTATGAGATGAGTAGCTGGTATAAACCAGTAAATGTGATTGATGATGAAGATGCACAAAATGGTAATGCTACACAGAATTCACAGCAGCAGTCACAAAATATTAGTGGACCTGGAGCGTCCTCTAGCAGTGGTTCACATTCTTCGCCATGGACAGGCAGATTGAGATCAGGAGAATCTTCTCAAAGCAATGCAGATAGTGGTATGCAGGTATCACGAAAAGGAAAAGAGAAGGTTGATCAGCCCATGTTTGATGTGAATGCAGGTCACTCTTATGTGGATGGTGAATCCAGTGGCTCAGAACAGAGCATTGATGATGAGTTGGGTATTCCTTCTATTGTTACACCTGGAGTAAGGAAGACCAGGGATGTTTTGAGAGCACCTGGGAGTGAACCTACTTTGCGCAGGTCTACAAGAGCTAAGTATCCTATGGATAGGCTGAAATATGATGGATTTACAGCCATTCACTATGCATATATGGTCAAAGTGATACAGGAACCAGAACCCACATCTTTTGAGCAAGCCATGGGAAAAGAAAAATGGGAGAAAGCCATGGATGAAGAAATGGATGCCTTGGAAGCAAATGCTACATGGGAGTTAGTACCTTTGCCTAAAGGTAAGAATGCAATTGGCTGTAAGTGGGTTTATAAGGTGAAGCACAATGCTGATGGTTCTGTGAACAGATACAAGGCAAGATTAGTAGTCAAGGGGTATGCACAAACATATGGCATTGACTATGAAGAAACATTTAGTCCGGGTGCAAGGATGGCAACCGTAAGAGCAGTCATTGCTATGGCTGCATCAAAGGGATGGTCTTTACATCAGATGGATGTAAAGAATGCCTTCTTGCATGGTGATTTGCAAGAAGAGGTCTATATGGAGCAGCCACCAGGTTATGTGCATGCTCTTCATCCTGAGTTTGTTTGCAGGTTGAAGAAAGCCTTGTATGGCTTGAAGCAAGCACCTAGAGCATGGTCTGACAAGATAGGACAGTATCTTGTCACTATTGGCTTTCAGATTTCCAAGGCAGATTTCTCACTTTATGTGAGAAAAACAGAGAAAGGTATTATGCTGCTTGTCATTTATGTTGATGATTTGATTATGACAGGTGACAGTGATGAAGATATCCTTCATGTGAAAATGCTATTGAAGCAGAAGTTTGAGATGAAGGATTTGGGAGAGCTGCGTTATTTCTTGGGCATTGAGGTGATTAGATCACCAAGTGGGATACAGCTCTTGCAGAGGCAGTATGGATTGGACATGCTGTCCAAATATGGGATGACAGGCTGTAAGCCTATTTCAGTTCCTTTGGAGCAAAATGTGAAGCTGAGCACAGATGCAGGTGAGCTTCTAGAAGACCCTACTATGTACAGACGCATAGTAGGAAGTTTGATTTATATGACTATTACCAGGCCAGATTTGAGCTATGCTGTTGGATTGGTAAGTCAGTTTATGCAGGCTCCAAGGAAACCACATTTGGATGCGGCTAGACGCATACTTAGGTATGTGAAGTCCACATTGCAGTATGGACTATTTTATGAGACTGGGGTTCAGATACAGTTGCATGGATACACTGATGCTGATTGGGCTGGTAGTATTTCTGATAGACGATCTACCAGTGGATATGTATTCTCTTTTGGGAGTGCTGCAGTCACTTGGAGCAGCAAGAAACAGCCTACAGTTGCCTTGTCGAGCACAGAGGCTGAGTACAGGGGTGCAGCAATGGCTGCATGTGAGGTAGCTTGGTTGCATAAGCTACTTTATGATATGCATCAGTCTACAGATGGGCCAGTTGTCATTTATTGTGACAACATGAGTAGTATACACTTGGCAAATAACCCAGTCTATCATGCTAGAACAAAGCACATTGAGGTGCATTATCACTATGTGCGAGAGAGGGTTTTACTAGGTCTTATTGATCTAGTTTATGTCAGCACAGAGGATCAGGTAGCTGACATATTCACGAAGGCATTGGGCGCAGAGAAGCTGCGCAAGTTCAGAGACTTGCTTGGTGTGCAGGAATTGGGATTGAGCTCGAGGGGGAGTGTTGAGATATCGAGCTCCACTCGTGATACGCCAGGGTGACCGTTGTATATTTATGTCACCGACTTGTCAGTTGCAGACGCGGTTGGTACACCGCCCATGAATAATAGCTACATGATAGCTATCCTTATCTACTCTAGTTCGTGGCTCAGTTAGTATGCCACCTTAGTTAGTTGAGTTTGGTTTGAGACCCATATATAGGGTTCTTCTATTTCTTTGTACTTGTTTTTTTTTGGCTTACACAACTAAGAAGAGGAAAACTGTTTTCAGCCTCCACCCTTGTGTGTCTTCCCCCATTGTGCAAGCAAGAAAGCTTCAAGCGAGACTCCTTCCTTCTCTCCCACAATCTTGACATAGGCTGGACATAAATCCCACTGGCATTCCAAGGCCGCCTGGTCCCTATGTGGCCCACCCACCGAGCAACGCTCCCGTACACTACGTAGAGGATCCCAGTGACGAAGAAACCTATCTATACCCTTACGTCTTGCATGACGACGAGGGCAATGCAGTCCTCATGGATTACCGACCTGTGCCGGTGATGGCATTAGGACGAGGACGGGGTAGAGGCCTAGGAGGGCAGCCACAGGATCCGGTCACCTGTTGGACTTGTGGACATCCCGGTCATGTCTCATTGCGCTGCCCCGAAAGAGAGCAGCAAAACAGGGACAAAGCTGACCAAAGGTGCGCAGAGTGCGGAATCACCCATCTTTTCATAGACTGCCCAAAACGGAAGTCGCCCTCCAGTTCAACTAATTTTCCATCCATCCCATTAGGGTTGTTCAGTGTTGAAAACCCCGATGGGGAGGCCACACCTATTCCCTTGCGAGTTATGACCCGAGCACAAACAAAGCAGGCCGGCATCTCTCTGCCAGGACCTAGCAATCTTGACGCAACCTCAGTAGGAAAGAAAAGCCGTAGGCGAAAGAAGAAGAGACCGAAGGCTAAGGTCGACTAAAAACCGACAATATTATGACCTTACCTCATGGGAAGAAGGTCTCAGACGCGGAGGCAGAGACTTCAGCCCGTAAAACAGCCCAAAGGGGAAGCGCTAAGGTAGGGGAATACCCACACCCCAAGCGGCAATTAGAGGCCATAGAGAAGGTGAAGGAATGGGTTAGGGAGGCTCAACAGCACCTCAAGGATATTGAACCCATCACGGAGGACGAGATCGATGATCTCTCCAGCATAAGCACGCTATCGTAGAGTTCATGCAAGGGCTGTAGAACACGGGGTTCAAGATACAGCAAGAGTAGAGGCTAACAAGAATAACTCAAATATTTGAAGCCAAAATTCACTATATTCCTTGTCAAGTGAGTTACATGAAGTTCATGATCAGAAAAATCTGAAGTCTCATAAATTGTTTACATTCAGGTGTATAATGACAGTTATAATAGGAAGAAAAATGTTCTTCACATCAGCATGCTCATTCTATAACTTAGCAGTTGCCTGATCAGCAAAGGATTTCAGAAGCTCCAGAGGAACATCTCAATAGTGAGACCAAGAACACCATTATTTGCTGAAAAGATATCAGCAAGTCTTTACAACTTCCAGCATTAATTGCTGGAACTCTAATCTGTCATAAACTATTTCAGATAGATACTCAATTTCTGATGTCAAATCATCAGGAAGTTGATCTGGTTAAAGAAGCCATCCCATCTTAAACAATTTCAATCCCTTATAGCTGCTACTCCAGATGCCTTCTGACAAATTTTTTATTCAGCAGAGGCAATTGCACCTTTCAGATCTAGTTCAGGTAAGTTCTCTCTTTGTTTGACCAGGACATTTCAACTAAATGTTTCACAATCAGTCTATCACTGTTCATAGACTGGTTTATCTCACTTTACAACTCAGTGTTGTAAAAGTTCTCTTTGTATATCTTGAATGGAGAGTATACATGGCAAGTTTAGTGAATGCTCCTATTTCGTTTTCTGTTGAATCCAACTGTACCATCTGATTCTTCACCAATTACATTCGCATCTATCTTGAAGCCAGGATGATGGTGCCATGAATTACAACCGCAACCTACTTACTGCTCTTCACACCTAGGCCAACATGGCAATTGTTGTTTTCCACGACATTGAAGACATTCAAGTAGTACGGGTCTACTTCTGAGCGACCAGTCTTTGAGCACAGAACAGAGGATGAATTCATCGATCTGATGTTCATTAATTTTGATGGTCTCACCTGAGAGGCTTAGCAGCCGATAGTAGCTGAATCAGCCTGTGAATTCCACAAAGACTATTTACGACGTGTTCCACAGAATGCGTATCAGGCCATGCATATCAAAGGCATGTCATCTGTCATACTTCTACATTGCTCAGAGGAAGTACATCGACTACCTACTTCCAATTATTGATTCTTTGTTGAGGTGTGATAAATCCAATCAGTCCGAGCGCAATCTTCATCCGAAATTCACTTATTTTTGAAGTTCCGATTGTTGGGAGCAGTGTACAGGCTATCCGAAACAGAATTATGCCGAATCCTTAAGGTAGATAAAGCTTTACAACAGTGCGAGTGCTGACATTTCTTTTATCACAAAAATTTCATCTCCAATCTCTTCGCTGTCGATTTAGCACAAGCACCAGGATGATCACAAGATCGTGATACTGAAGAAGACTTTAACACAAGTAACCTCTATAGCGACGCCTTTCTCAGTCTTCTTCTTTGTCACGCCGTCGTCTCCTTCTCTTCTGCCCACTTCGAGCTTCAATTGAACTTTGTTATCCTCCTCTTCTCCTCTCTGTCGCTGTTAGGACGTCGCAACAGATAGTCCCATGCAAAGACAAGTTGTAGCTAGTCCTCAGGAAGAAAACTCCAGCTGTTCTTACGTCTTCAGCATCTCCTCCCATTACATATTCGACTGTCATCTTTTACAGCAGTTGTCGTAGCATCCTTCGATTGTCGCCGAAGATCTCTCTCTGTCTCCTCCGAGCCTTGTCGTCCGTTGTTGCCCAAAACAACCTGCTTTTCTCTTGCTTTTTCCCTCCAAAAGCGATTCAAAACCCCCAAATTAGTTTTCCCCTTTTATGAATGAGTAAAACACAAATAGTGAAGTGCATCCATCTCTCGAATGTGTGACTGCATATACACATGAGACCCAAACCATGAAATCCGAAACAGAGACCAATAATTACAACACTTTAAGCTGTCCCACAGTAGCCATAACCAGTCCTGTGCCTATGAAGCCATTACTCGCTCCAATTGCTTCAGCATAATCATCCCTTTTTCAAACGTATACTGGACAAGATTTAAGCACCAGCATTGATTTAGACTTTGAGGTTTATCTTTGAAGTCATGCATTGCCCCTTTGTCAGTCAGCTTTACAATGAGTAATCTGCGCATAAACTTCGACTTCGGCCTTGAAGTTTGGATGGCAAAATAGTCCCTCAGTGCTTCACTAGCTCTTTGCTCGCTTAAGCAGCTTTTGAGAGACTTTCTTCAACTCTATGTCATGGGAACTTTTGAACTTAGATGATCGCTTCCACAAACCTTCCTTTGATTCCATAATTCCCTGCACTTTTCTTAGAGATCATCATTGAAATTATCAGCTTGATAATGTCCTTTGGCATCAGTTTTTCATATTTTTCTAACACACACACATCATGCATCCAAACAAAATCATATACATGCACTAACGGAATATATACATTAGATGCGGATTATCATAATGCATCACACACACAATGAATCACACGCAGAAAATAACCCAAATGCACAACAAAAGAAATGGAGGTGTATACGACTCGGATACGCAGCAGCACGACATCCACCCCCTCTAAACCTGCGCATCCTCCGGATGTGCCAACTATCCAGGATCATTCAAATCCACAAACAGGTCGAGTCCATCTTCTGTTTCTAATAGACCTGTTTCTCCATCAACTTCATCATCTATATTTTCTGCTTCTTCTGCTTGTCTTTCATCTACCTGCTCTTCTTCTGTCAATACTTCAAGTGCATATTCTTCATCTTCTCTTCTCTTGAAAATCTTGACTCGCTATCCAGCAATGGGCACCCTCAGTACTGTTCCATCTAATTCAGCCAACTCATAAGTACCATTGTCAAAAACCTGTTTCACCTCATACGGTCCAAACCATCTTTGAACCATTTTTCTCATGCTACTATGCTGATTCTCTAGACTACTGTCGTAGACTAGAACCCAATCTCCTTCTTTTATGGCTCTAGGCCTCAAGTGATGCCTTAAATCAAACCTGTCCTTGTTTCTTAGTCGGGCTGCCTTCAAACGATCAACTGCTAGCTACACATCTTCTGTCCTTCTCTCTAGTTGACAAATCCGAAGAGCTAGAAGCTCTTCCCTTGATAAATTCTCATACCACGGAAGAACACTCCAAGTGAGAGCACAAATTTCTGTAGGCATAACAGGTTTTTGTCCATTCATCAACTCTACATGAATGTATCCAATAGTCACACTATGTGTAGAGCGATCAGCCCACAACGCAAAAGGTAGTAATCTCGGCCAATCCCCAATCCGACCTCTACAAGCTTTTGCCAATGCTTTAACTATCGGCAGATGCCCTCTTTCACTCTTGCCATTTCCCTCTGGATTATAGGCAGTAGTAAGAGCCAATTTAATCCCAAGCCGTGAGAAAAATTCTCTAGCTTCATCTGCATCTAGCTCTCCATGATTAGCTGTAATCTTGCCTATACATCCATACCTGCAAAATATTTCTTCCAACAAGAATTTACATACTGTAGTGGTGGTCTTTGTCCGCAAAGATCTGCCTTCAACATAGTTTGTAAGATCCTCCCTAGCTAAGACAAGATATCTCATCTGCCAAAGTCCCACTGGCAAAGTAACCAAGTCTACCACCCACTTATAATGCATACATAGTGGATAAGTCGGATGCAACTCATCACAATGTCGCACTAAAGAGTAAAGCTGGCAGTCCCTGCAAGTCTCCACAAAGTGAGAAACATCTTTATACATCCCTTTCCACCAGTATCTTTCTTTGATTTTCTCATAGGTAGCCCACACACCTCTATGTCCAGCCCATGAGCTCTCATGAAACTCTTGCATAATCTGTATCTGCATCGCTACATCACAAACTACTCTCAAGGGCAAGCCTCCTCTCTTCTTTGGATGCTTCCAAAGAAAACCATCTTTCAAGAAATACCCATAAGCTTTCCTTCTGATTTTCTTGAATTCATCATCTGTCCAATCAGCTCTTTGAGTCAATGAACTTAGATACTGTCCAATTTGCAACCACTTATCAACATAAAGTTCTTCAATAAAGGCTTCAACAGTAGATACATGACAATCATGAACAAGAACAAAAGCTGCAAACTCTGTCTCTTCATCTTCTGCGAGCATTGACTCCTCATCCTCATATCTCGCTCTAGATAGCATGTCAGCAACTGGATTATCTTTCCCTGCTATGTGTCGAAATTCTGGATTCAATGATTTGATATAGGCAATCCACCGAAGCATCGCTATATCTAGAGTCGAACAACTAGTAATCATACCAAGCAAAGGTAAACAATCTGTTTCCACAACAACTGAAGCTCCAATAAAATACCCTTTGTCACACTTCAGTGCAGTGACTACTCCCCACAACTCTCTTTTGATCTGCGGATATCTCCTCTATCACTCATTAAGAACTTTAGCTCCAAAGCAAATTGCATATCTATTTCCATCAGCATCATCCTGTCCCACTGCCCAACCTATGCCAATAGGGCTAGTATCAACTGTCAACATGATCAGCCGTCCACACTGATAATCTGCCTTGCGAAGAGTAGGAGCAGACTGTAACAGCTTCTTGAGCTTATGCATGGCTTTCGAATGCTTCTCATCCCAATGAAATTTCTACCCCTTTCGAAGCAACTGATAGAGAACATCTGCTATATGAGCAAAATGAGGAATCCAAATCATGTAAAATACACAAGCTCCCACAAATCTCCGCACCTCTGAAGTAGTCGAGCAATACTCTACAATCCTGTTTATGGCATCCACCTTTGCAAGTGAAGGCTTCCTTCCATAATATCCAACCATATGCCCAACTATGATGACTTCATTAACACCAAAGATAGATTTCAGCCCTGAAAGTGTCAAATTTACCTCCTCTAATCGTGTCAATATTTGCTCACAAGCAACCAAGTGGTCAACCACAAACTGTCTACATCCACGCAAATCAAGACTTTCATTCTTTTCTTCTTCTGCACAACCCTTGATAGGCACATCATCTAGAAAAGGCATGGTATACTGCGGAATATAGTCTCGTAGAACTCTATGCATAGCATTCATCATATGAGCAACTGAGTTTGTGGCACCTTGAGGCAAGGTACACATCCTCACAAGACCAATAGGTGTCCGCATAGTAGTAATATCCCTGCTTTCCAAGGCAAGCTGAAACTGATCATAACCTGAATACAAGTCACCTAGAGAATAGATGGCTCTTCCTGCAAAAGCCTCAGCAAATTCATCCACAACTGGACCTGTTCCCACATTCCTGATTGTCACTTTGTTCACGGGCTGCATATCCTGAATAAATCTCAAAGTACCATTCTTCTTTGGTACAGTAAACCACCTGTTAGAATAGGGTGCAGAAGAGGGTTCCAAAATCCCCATTTTAATCTTCTCATTCAGCAACTCTATCAGCTTTGGCAAGTGTGCTTTAGGCACAGGTATAGGACGTATATTCCATGGTACATGAGGAACAGTGAAGATGACCATAGGTGCAACCAATTCGGGACTAATGCAGCCAATTTCATGTGGAAAGAAAGCAAATGCCTTACCATGACGTCCAAGCATCTCTCTAAAACATTCTTTTTCCACTGGAAGCAAGAATTCATCATTTCCAATCTTCAATTCTGCAAGAGTTTCAGCTGTAAACTTATGTCCAATATTCGCAGGATCTCTCAACATAGGCTGCTTCATAGCTTTTTCAATCTGCTCATCACTATCAGGAGGAAGCGGGCCTACGGCTTAACCTTCTTATCAACTGTTTTATATTTTGTGTCAACCTTGGCATCATTCAAGCACTCTTTTCTTTGCTGCAATTTCTGCAAATTTTCAGCAACTTGCAACTCTGTTGGCTGAAAAATTTCAGCCTTTCGCTCTATGGACTGCATGGGTGCAGCCTGAAACTCTGTGTGCAAAAATTTTTCTGCATTCAACTCTGTTGGCTGAATGGATTCAGCCCTCGGCTCTATGGACTGCATAGGTGCATCCTAAAACTCTCTATGCAGAAATTTTTCTGCATTCAACTCTGTTGGCTGAATGAATTCAGCCCTTTGCAGCTCTGTTAGCTGATTAAGATCAGCCATAAATTCAGTTTGCTGAGTTTTCTCAGCCTCTAACTCTGTTTTCAGCATAAAACTAGAAATTTCCTGAAATATATCCAAGGTTTGCATAGGTATGATCTTTGAACCCTTACATACATCAGTTTTCAGCATTGCTCCCATCTCAAACAATGTATCTGCATAAGACATCCCTTCATACAATCCATCTACATGCTCTTCTGCTTGCAAAATACCTGCATTCTTCAACTCTTTCTCCTTACGACCAATGTACTGCCTGGCAGCTCTAGGAAAATCTAAAATTTTCTGATAACTCACCGAACTATCTGAAGAAAATCCAACAAAATTATTGGAGAATAGACTGGCTGCCAGGAGGCGAGATCTCCTCTTTTCTCCGCTCCGTACCACTGGCATCTCACAAGACAGCGGTACCTAATGAAAATCCAACTCCTTCGCATGTAGTGGTGCCTCATGCAAGGAATCCTTGTTTCTCGGATGATTTACCCCAACAGTCATAAACTGAATAGCTCGCATACCATCTTTACTGCGTATCCGTGCATAAGCTGACCCGTCATCCATCACTTTCATTTCCATTCTTACTTCTGTAATGAAAGGCTGTCCAAGAATAATCGGATAAGAGCAAGAATCCTGAACAAAGCAATGATAATCCTCTTCAACATTACCAATAGAAATTCTGATATTCGGATAAGCAGCATACATATCACCAGAAGTATTATTGGTGGCTCTCATGCGCCAGCCATGCTCTGCATCCATAGGCCACTTGCCACTCTCATAAACACCTCGAGCAATAAGATTAATCTCAGAACCATGATCGACTAAAGCGATCAAAGGAATTTGTTTCTCTCCAATCCTTACCACCGTCTCAGTGGTTGCTCTAGCCCAATGACTTCGTGAAAAATGGCTGCGAGGAATGAGAATAGGGGTATCATCATCTTGATACTGCATAGGCTGAACTATTTTCTCCAATTGCGGATTAACAGAAGCATTCTCAACCATTGCTGCATCATCATGCTCTTCCCCAAGAGCTCCATGCCATAATCCCTGTAAAGCAGGTCCTTCCATCGCATGTCGTTTCCTCCGCAAAAGATCCTGCATCTGATCCTGTATTTCTCTTCTAGCAATCCCAAGAGCTTCTCCAACAGTAAAAGTGACTTCACTATTCAAAATTCTTTCATGAAAAATCTTACTCATATCTGTCTGCATATCAAGGTCTGACAAGAGCTTGAATCCTAGCTCCTTTCTTGGTTGCCTCTTTTCTTTCATCTGCTTGTCTCCCATAGGCTATTCAAGACCTGATTGAGCTGGAGAACTTGACATAGGTGGAGCTGTAACAGGTGGTGAAACAAAGTCACCCCCTCTAGTCTTTTTGGAGGTGCTGGGACCCTCCTCATCTCTTCTTCTCTTTTCCTCAACCATGGCATCTAAACCCTGTGTTTTAGCCATATAAGCAAAAATAGAATACCTGTCAACAGGAGAATCCCATCCTGTTTCTCCTCGGATGCTGGAGCCCACACAAGTCATAGTAGATGCCTGAACTTTCCCTCTTCTCGCTATCTCCAAGGCAGAGGACCATAAAGCAGAGTCTCCATCAGATTTCAGCTCAAGCTGGACTCCATAGGCTGAAGCATCTCCTCTAACACTCACATAAGCTGATCGCACAGCCATATCATCAATAAGCTTCTTCATGCCTCCCTTACCGAAGTTCGTGTCAAGAGGAGCGCCAGTCTCTGTCAGCCATATCTTCCCATCTTGTCCCCAGAACACTACATTCTTCTTACGCGCTTCCTGAAAAGCATCACAATCTCTGCAGTGTTGGTGCTCTGCACTATTGCACCAAATACATAGTCTCCCTTTTCTTTGACCAACTGGAAAAGCAGTCGCTGGAGCAGGTGCTACAGCAGGTACTGACATAAGTTGCTCCTTTAACTTACCAACTTCAGCTTTGACTGCTTCAATCGTCAAATCTGCCAAGCCTTTAATAACATCATCTACAGATAAGGGCACTGGAGCAGCAGGAACTGGTGGATTCACAGCAGGAGGAGTAGGCTTAGGCAAAGAAGTTGCAGCAGGGGTAGAAGAAGTCTCCAAGGATTTTTCATAAACTGATCCTGTATTATGATGCAATCGTACTCTCCTGCGCTGCTTCTTAACAAGAGCATTCACAGCATCAATGACATGTCTCCATTCAGTCTTTAAACCTGAATCGGTAGCTTGATCTTCCAAAAGATCATCCAACTTTTCCTGTAAATCAGCATCAGCAGCTTGTAAAAATAACTCCACTTTCTGCATCTCCAAAGCTTGCTGCTCAGTCCCATCCAACTGATCATAGCGGCTCTCAAACTCTCGCAGAAGAGCGGTAACAGAAAGTCCCTTATTAGGCATAGAAACCCATGCTAAGAAATTCCTGCAATTCATAAGACCTGTATCCTCTAGGAAATATTCATCTTTTAATGCCTTCTTAAACTCTGCCCAACCTGCATGTGTTTCTTGAATTTCTGAAGTTCGGACTTCAAGAGTGCGCACCACGATCCGCAAGAAGTAGCGACTCCAAACATCTTGAGAAACCCCAAAAAACTTCATCTTTTCTTCATACAAATGCAGGTAAGTTGACACTTGCTGGCCATTAAACTGCTTCATCTCTTGTTGGACAGCTTTCAAGGCATCCATAGCATCACTATCACGTTTCGCATGAGCTTGCTGCTGCATATAAATGGTAAATGACTGGAACAGGTTCTTCATGACATTATCATCTGACATCTCTTCTTGCGAGTCTCCCATCTTGCTGAAAAGTGACGCAGCACTTTCACGTCAGGTTCACCAAAAATGTCGTAGAGTTCATGCAAGGGCTGCGGAACACGGGGTTCAAGATACAGCAAGAGTAGAGGCTAACAAGAATAACTCAAATATTTGAAGCCAAAATTCACTATATTCCTTGTCAAGTGAGTTACATGAAGTTCATGATCAGAAAAATCTGAAGTCTCATAAACTGTTTACATTCAGGTGTATAATGACAGTTATAATAGGAAGAAAAATGTTCTTCACATCAGCATGCTCATTCTGTAACTTAGCAGTTGCCTGATCAGCAGAGGATTTCAGAAGCTCCAGAGGAACATCTCAATAGTGAGACCAAGACCACCATTATTTGCTGAAAAGATATCAGCAAGTCTTTATAACTTCCAGCATTAATTGCTGGAACTCTAATCTGTCATAAACTATTTCAGATAGATACTCAATTTCTGATGTCAAATCATCAGGAAGTTGATCTAGTTACTCAAGAAGCCATCCCATCTTAAACAATTTCAATCCCTTACAGCTGCTACTCCAGATGCCTTCTGACAAATTTTTGATTCAGTAGAGGCAATTGCACCTTTCAGATCTAGTTCAGGTAAGTTCTCTCTTTGTTTGACCAGGACATTTCAACTAAATGTTTCACAATCAGTCTATCACTGTTCATAGACTGGTTTATCTCACTTTACAACTCAGCGTTGTAAAAGTTCTCTTTGTATATCTTGAATGGAGAGTATACATGGCAGGTTCAGTGAATGCTCCTATTTCGTTTTCTCTTGAATCCAACTGTACCATCTGATTCTTCACCAATTACATTCGTATCTATCTTGAAGCCAGGATGATGGTGCCATGAATTACAACCGCAACCTACTTACTGCTCTTCACACCTAGGCCAACATGGCAATTGTTGTTTTCCACGACATTGAAGACATTCAAGCAGTACGTCTACTTCTGAGCGACCAGTCTTTGAGCACAGAACAGAGGATGAATTCATCGATCTGATGTTCATTAATTTTGATGGTCTCACCTGAGAGGCTTAGCAGCCGATAGCTGAATCAGCCAGTGAATTCCACAAAGACTGTTTATGACGTGTTCCACAGAATGCGTATCAGGCCATGCATATCAAAGGCATGTCATCTGTCATACTTCTACATTGCTCAGAGGAAGTACATCGACTACCTACTTCCAATTATTGATTCTTTGTTGAGGTGTGATAAATCCAATCAGTCCGAGCGCAATCTTCATCCGAAATTCACTTATTTTTGAAGTTCCGATTGTTGGGAGCAGTGTACAGGCTATCCGAAACAGAATTATGCCGAATCCTTAAGGTAGATAAAGCTTTACAACAGTGCGAGTGCTGACGTTTCTTTTATCACAAAAATTTCATCTCCAATCTCTTCGCTGTCGATTTAGCACAAGCACCAGGATGATCACAAGATCGTAATGCTGAAGAAGACTTTAACACAAGCAACCTCTATAGCGACGCCTTTCTCAGTCTTCTTCTTTGTCACGCCGTCGTCTCCTTCTCTTCCGCCCACTTCGAGCTTCAATTGAACTTTGTTATCCTCCTCTTCTCCTCTCTGTCGCTGTTAGGACGTCGCAGCAGACAGTCCCATGCAGAGACAAGTTGTAGCTAGTCCTTAGGAAGAAAACTCCAGCTGCGACCTAGACACCATCTCTACTATGCTCAAGGGGAACACTCAGGACAAGGAACCCTATGGGTCCTTAACTAAGTATATCCCATGCCCAGAGGACGAGCAGAATTGGATGCACATTCTCGCTACACTTGACCTGCCATTCTCAGACCATGAGGTGTACGAGCAGGCGGTCAAAACCATTGGCAAGCCAAAAGAAACACTCCCTACACCTGTCTACATGATGGCAACACACCTCCATGAAGGGCCTAAGCCTGTCATCTTCCAAGTGCCCACCAACAAGAGGGAACTCCAGGGAATACTAGAGCACTTAATGGACTGATTGGTAGGCAACGCAGCCGCCAATCTCAAGCCACTCCAGGACCTCTTGGAAGAGTTCGAGTGGAAGTGGACCAGGGTACATGAACTGAACCTCAGGTATAACTGGGCTTTGGTTCCCGACCAAGAAGACGAGGCAGAGCAGGCCTTGGGGGACGATGAGCAGTCGAGCGATAAAGATTCATGTGATGAATACGAAGATTGCCAATCCTTCGATGATGAAAGTGAGGGTGAGGTAGATACCATAGAATACGACACCGAAGGGCGAGAAATTGAGCAAATCTGGGCAGATGCTAAGCCGCAGAAGAGACAGACCCTTAGAGTGGACCAAGGAGTTATGTGTACGAAATGTGATCGTGCTTGGTTGGAACGGATGGGAGCAGTAGACCTTGAGCAAGCCGGCCTACCCCAGCCAGGAACGGCAGCACTGCTTAGAACCGAATCGCCAACTGAACTGCGGCCGCCAGGGGAGACCACCTCCTCTAGTGAAAATGGGGGGTTTAACTCTGAGTCAGAAGTTACTTCGGTTAGTGATCCAGAAATCCCTAGGCCACCCATGACCAGACGCACCAAGGGGGACTTACCTGTCCACCTGAGGCACAGACGGTTGCGGCAGGATGAGGCTAAGCGTCCCACGGATGCACGATTAGAGGAACAAACAAAGCCGCAAGACCTCCCTAAACGCTTTTCTAAATTCAAAAGAGGGGACAGGGTAGTGGTTCTGCTAAGTGCCAAGCGCCAAGGGCAAACCAGCGAACCAATCAAAGGGCCAGCCAAGGTCAAGGAGGTAAACCTAGCCCTGGAAGGGGAAGTACCCCGACCAGTGTTCATTAATGAGAACTTGACCACTGAAGAAGAGTCCAGTCTTGTTACTCTTTTGCGGGAGTACATGGACGTATTTGCTTGGTCCTTAGATGAGCTACGAGGGGTAGATCCAAGTGTTGTGACTCACAACATACCCATGACAACGGATGCAACGCCAGTCAATCAGCGACCGTACCCCATGAATCCAAAGCACGCTCATGCTGTGAAGGAGGAAATCGACAAGTTGATGAGAGCTGGATTCATTTACGAAATTGAGCATACAGACTGGGTGTCACCCATAGTCATTGTGATGAAGAAAAACGGCAAGATTTGAGTGTGTGTCAATTACAAGAAGGTGAACGCTGCTACAAAGAGAGACAACTACCCCTTACCGTACACCGAGCACATGCTTGAGAGAGTGGCAGGTAAGGAAGCCTATAGTTTCCTGGATGGCTTCTCGGGGTACAATCAGGTGCAAGTGCATCCTGCAGACAGGCACAAGACTGCCTTCGCCACTGAGTGGGGTATCTTTGCGTATGTAATCATGCCCTTCGGGTTAACCAATGCCCCCGCCACCTTTCAACGCCTCATGTGCACCATATTCAAGGACATGCTTCGCAAGGAGTTAGAGGTCTTTGTCGATGACCTGTGTGTCCATTCGACCTGGATCGAACATCTAGACAAACTCCGCGCGGTCTTTGAACGGTGTCGCTTATACCGTCTCTCCTTGAACCCCTTGAAATGTCAGTTTTGGGTGAAGCACGGATGCATCTTAGGACATGTGGTGTCAAAGAATGGCATTGCCACGGACTTCTCGAAGGTCAAAGTTATCATGGACCTTCCACCCCCAGGTAATTACAGGGGAGTTCAATGCTTCTTAGGTCACACAGGATACTATCGGCGGTTTGTACTGAACTACGCGTTGATCGCTAGGCCATTTTACAAACTGCTAATTGTCTTCAAGTGGACTGAAGCATGCCAATGGGCGTACGAAGAATTGAAAAAGGCTCTAACAACGGCACCTATTCTACGAGCCCCATACTAGACCATTACTTTCCACGTACACATTGACGCCTCTAAGTTTGCCGTGGGGGCAGTGTTGTGCCAACCTGGTGAGCATAACCTAGATTACCTAGTGAGTTTTGCTAGCAGGCAACTCACTGAGACGGAGATGAATTATTCGACAATGGAAAGGGAGGGATTAGCCATGGTGTTCACCGTGAAGAAGTTCCGGCATTATCTACTGGCCACCCCCTTCACCTTCTTCGTAGACCATCAAGCCGTGCTCTATTTAGTGAACAAACCTTGTGCTACAGGACGTATAGCTCGATGGCTTCTCTTGCTCCTAGAGTTCAACTTCTCCGTGGTGGTGCGGAAGGGAAAACAACATTACATGGCTGATCATTTGTCCCGTATACCCACAGGAGAAGCCGCTGGACAAGGCATCATGGACGAGTTACCGGACAGCCACTTATTCCATCTGTCTAGCAAGGGAGACCTATTCAGGGCCGATCTGACACCATACTGGGCAGACGACATAGTCCAAGTACTCGAGCATGGGCTGCCCGAATGACCAATAGAACGGGCATGGCTTAGGCACTTAATCTTGAAAATCCAGCCCTACCAGCTGATTGTAGGCCAGCTCTATAGGCTGGGGCAAGACGGATTGCTACGTAGGTGCGTATGTGAGCATGAGATGCACGATGTGCTCTCAGAGGCGCACAACGGTATTGCAGGAGGACACTTTAACGGAGACACGACAGTACGGAAGGTGTTGCAGTCCCAGCTATGGTGGCCCACACTTTTCCGCGATGCTACACAATTCGTCAAGCATTGTGACGAGTGCCAACGGACAAAAGTCCCGGTTTGTAAAGATCAGATGGAGTTAACCCCTGTTATTGCTCGCCAACCCTTCGAAAAATGGGGGATTGACTTCACAGGACCCATCAGCCCCGCGACACAATACTCACAAGCCAGGTACATCGTGGTGGCCACGGATTACCTCACCAAATGGGCAGAGGCGAGAGCCACGCGGAGAAACGATGCTAGGACGACTGCCAAGTTCTTATGGGAGCAAGTAATCTCGCGTTTTGGTTGCCCCATCGAACTGGTTAGCGACCAGGGGACGCACTTCATCAACAAAGTGATAGCCCATCTCCTATCCACCTTTCTCATCATGCATCGCAAATCCTCACCATACTACCCTCAGGCTAATGGCCAGGCGGAATCAACCAACAAAATTCTCATCAATGTCCTAACTAAAGTGGTCTCAGCCTCGTGAAGCGACTGGGATAACAAGTTGATGGCAGCCTTGTGGGCCTACCGAACAGCTTATAAAACTGCCGTCGGTCAAACACCTTTTAGGCTAACCTATGGGACTGAAGCCATTCTCCCATTAGAATTCTTCGTCCCTAGCCTGAGGATAGCGCTCCAAGAATGATGGGAAGGGAAGGAAGCATGGACGCAACGCTTGGTTGAGCTGGAACGCCTTTCGTCTTCTAGCCACCCACGCACTTATCTGCGAGAAAGCCCGACGCAAAAGCTGGTTTGACAAACATATCAAACAACGGGAGTTTGAGAAGGGTGACCTAGTGCTCCTCTACTCAGTTAAAGGACATAAGCAAAAGATGAAATTCAAAGGCCTCGGACCCTTCAAGGTCTGGGCAATCAGCCGAACTGGTAATGTCGAGCTGGAAACATTGGATGGTGAAGGGATGGGCTTCTTCAATGGCAGCCGGGTCAAGAAGTACTATCCACCCACTCATCCCTTGCATGAGCCACCAATGGTAGAACCACCCGCCAAAATACGAGTAGCCACAATTACGAAAATCTGCAAGAATGAGGAGGAACCTGTAGAACCCGCCTACCTCCGTGTCACGGTCACTGCCAACAAGCAGACGTGCTCCTTCGACGCCCTGATTGATGAGGGGGCAAATTTTAACGTTTTAACACACGAGCATTGGATCCAGCTTGGCACGCCAATACTTCATCCCACAACAGCCAAATTAAGCCCATACGGGGCTCAATCCTACCCGATCCTCGGCACATGCCAAGTCGCCGTTTCTATCGAGTCTGAAACTATCCCCATGATGTTTTACGTGTTGCCAAGTACCATGGATGCAAGCACAGAGTCATTGCTCGGGCGAACCTTTAAAAAGCAGATCCACTGCAATGTTGATTATGAGTCGCAACGCATCCACTTAACGATCGGCAACGTGCGTATTGTCACGACTTTCAGCAAGGGCCTCGTAACCCTATCACGGTTCACAGGGCCACCGATAGAAACAGCCGTAGCTAGGACTAAGGAGGGGGGCCATGCATATCTACCACACCCATATCCCCATAAACCGCGGCCCGCAGCACCCAAAGCAAAACCCCAACAGCCTCACTTGCAATGGGTACCTAAGCAGCCTCAAGAACCGCCTAGAACTAGACGCGCATGTCTGCAGAAGACCTACAAATCTAAACCTAGGAAACCAAGATGCCATCATCGCAAGTGCCGCGTGATTAAACAAATATGGGTCCCTAAAACCCTCCTGCATGCACAAGGCTACTATGAGGGGAATGCCTCACTGTGGATCCCTAAAATCCCAACTGTCAAACGCACTAGTTCTACGTTGACCTCAAGTCTAATCAGTCCTTGTCCCCCAATGCCTCAAGACCATGAATCACAGGGCTCACCCCACTCATCTGATCCCTCTACGTGTCAACCCAAGAGTGCCGCACACGCCTATCAGCCCAAACAACGGCCATCACCACAAGTGGCATCATCCAACCAACTCAACCCGCCGCTCTGCAGCCTAGCTGACTGCAGCAGCATAGCCCCTGAGATCAAACCCGACCCATCCATCTTGCCAACACCTAGGTTTCCGACTCAAACGGACCCCCAGCCGCCACAGCTCTGTACTGTCAGAACCTCCAGCTCCAGCAAACCCCAACCACCTGCCGGGCTTAAGCCCTCCTATGAACGAAAGTCATTTCTAACGCTGGCTCTGCTGACCTCGCAGAGGACACTGGAACTGATGTGGTGGATTGCATCAAACAGCTCGATGCCACCTTTGTTGCACTCGCCCTCAGCTATGATCACCTGGACTTGGGACTATTAGCAGAACCCTTTGCAACAGACGTGCGCAATATGCCTTGCTCTTGGGAGACTTTTGAATTCGCCTTTGCAGAGGCTTCTCGCTCTGCTGCCGAGTTGCTCGCTAGCGAGGTCTCCAGAGAGCAAGCCATTAAGCAACGCCTCATCACATCATTTGACCCACGGACAACGTCTGCCATCACTGACCAAGAGAGCGCAAGGTTATCCCACCTGGCGGATATGGGATCAACCTTCTTGAAGCAGTGGTACGCTCTTAGGTTGAAATGGGAAGTCGATGGATGCCGCATAATGACCAACGCCGAACAACGCCGAGCCATCAAAACGGCCGAGTATGATCCCACCTACGTCGCGCCTACCTCGTATAGAGTGTTAACCACTCTTCGGGGTCGGTCATATCTCAGGGCACCCCTATCTCGATCGCCTCTTAACAGAGGAAGAGCTCCACATCGCAAGTTGCGTGGACTCCAGTGATTTGCTCACAGATGTCCTCACGTACATCACACATGTAGGCATTTGGCCCTGTGACCTGGACTGTGCTGCACACCTGGAATATAACCCCAACTTCTATGTTTGGCTCCTACACAAATAAACATGAACGCCTTGGCCCCACAACCTCCAATCCTGGGACGGATTCTTCTTTTCAAAGGGGGAAGGGGCAGTAAGGGGATAAACGAAGTTAAATCTAAAAAGTAAGGGGATAAATGAAGTTAAATCTAAAAAGGAAACCAAGTGTGAAAGGCTCAAAATTGAAATATAAAAGGAGGTGATAGAAGTCTGAAAGGAAAAGTTAGGGCTATGAGCAATAAAATCTGCTATGCTTTTGGTCGTCCAACAAATTAGTTGCCACAAAATACTAAAAAGGGAATTGGCTAAATGTGCAGGTGGCGACCATGGCAAGCCAAGACAAAGCAGGCAAGCTCCCCTTCTCGGAGGAAGAACAAGTGAAGTACGGCCTCACGGTGGAAACAAGAGCGTTCAACCAGCTGAAGTTCTGCCACATATCCAACCTGGAAGACGTAGTCATTGAAGAACCGGTGGTACGTCAAATTATAGAGCAATGCCACCTACAGAGGTACCTGGACGCAGTGGGCCAGAGGATAAACTACACCCTGTGCGCTGAGTTCTTGCGTACCTTCAATAGAAACAGGGGCACCGTCATGGTGCGGAACAAGGAAGCTACTAGACAAGTGCAGGAGCTAACCCCCGAGCTAGTAGAAAGGGCACTAGGGCTGCCAAACAAGGTGGAGAGGAAACCAAAAAGAGACGTCTATGCCATGTTGGGGATGGATAAAGTGAAGGTCCACACCAACGACGGAATTAGCCTGGCAGACATCCCCAACCAAGAGATTCAGCATTATGTCCAGAATCAATGTACCTCTGCTCGAAAGCATCGGTGCGCAATCGTTGGACGAGGTGAACCTCAATGGGTTCGTAAGAAAGACAATTGAGGCTTCGACAAAGGCCCTGGCGACAGGAGGAAGAGCCGTGGCAGGAGAATCCCCTTCACCCCGATCGACGCGCAAAGCCTCATCCTCCAAGGCCTCCACCATAGGGTTTGGAGGTGCCCTTACCGCAATCATCCATGAAGAGATAGGGCAGGGACAAGTAGGAGAAGACAAACAGGGAGGTGATGAGAAAAGTGGCGAATCGCTATCGCAGTCCCAGCCTCATGCGGAAGAGCAATCTGATGAAACAGAAATGAACACCGACGAGGAGGGAGAACCCCAGGCTACACCAAAAAGGAAGGCGGAACAACGGACTAAGGCCCTACACGGAAAAAGAGAGGAGGAGCGAAGGAGGAAAGAGAAGGAAGAGCTTGAATGGACCCAAAGGGAGTCGGTAAGGGAAGAGGAGGAAAGAAAAAAGAGGGCCGAGGAGGAGCTGAGAAGAAGGAGGAATATGTCCCACCACCCCCTCAACCACAACAAGCCAAAGTACAGCCCCTTGATACATCTGTCGGAGCGAAGAGCGGCCCAAACCAACCGTAGGAAAGAGATGGTGGAGAAGGCAAGAAGAAGGCTGAATGCCAGACCTATCCCGAGACAGCCTGCCCCTCTCCTACTGCGCACCCAAGATTCCCCTGCTGAATTCCGTGCCGAATTGATTATCTGGGAACAGCAGGAGTATAACCGCGACCCCTTCAACCTACGCTTTCAGCTGGTGGAGGATGTCATTGCCATGGGGGCAAGGCTCAAAGCCAAACGGTTAGCGGAGCGTGAGGCTCACCCAACTGCTTGGGGCACCGAGGACCGCGAGTTTTGGCAAGATAAAGTCCTCCAGGTGCCTAGATCAGTGGAAGGCTATAATTGCCAACCCACTTGGAGGAGACACATTTTTTACGTCAACCTAGAAGCGTGGATGGCATTTTGCAACACCCTTCCTTAAGAGAGAAACGACCCCACTTTCATGCCGTATCCTCGAAGGGTAGGAGTGGACTTCAATCCTTCCATCCACTGCAGGTTCGATTTCCCCATCATCTATAATACCAATAGCACCTCCCATAGAAACTCCCTCCTTTTCACCCTCCCCGACTTGTATAGCTCTATAGCCAAATTTCTTAGCGAATTCACCTCTTGCCCCGATCCCGCATTCATCACCACTTGTAATTATCTTAGGTTAATTAGGATCCTAGTCCACCAAGAGCCCGCACCCCAAGAACGCCACCTCCCACCCCTCTATTTTGACCCCAACGCCATAGACAGCAACACCATGACTCGCCTCATGATACGTACTTCTCTTTTGCCCTCTTTCAGTGGTGCACTACTCGAAGACATGAACGACAGCAAATTCACCCAGTGCAACCACCCCTTTCTTTCTACCACCACCCTCAAAACCCGCCTCCACATCAAAGGCTACTTGTTGAGTCAAAAATTCCTTAACAAGGCCCCCCGTCCTCCACCAACCCCTACCCACTATTCAGATGACGAGGAGTAAACTCCTGTCATGACCTTGTACCGTTGCCTTCATGTATACGCCTCCTCATGCTTTTAAAAAAAAATTAAAAAAAGCACACACGATCATAGCACCGCACCTAGGGGTCCTCAAATTAGGTACGTCTAGCGACCTTGGTCGGCTGGCTCCATCCCTAATCCCCTAGCCCTTTCATACATCCCCCACAATTGTCGAGGGCACATTAAGGGCAGGACATACCTAGGGAGCTCGCCTCGCCCATGATAGTCTTTTGCACTCATCTCAATGCCATTACAACCCACCGTGGTAAGCAAGGCTTGAAAGACAATGGAAATACCATAATGACGTCTCCAGCAATCTTCAAGTGTACTCCCCGTCTTCATTGACACATTTTTCCATCAACTTAGCCCCTTGCTTCACCGACCCCTCGCTATACAAGGAACCAGGCTGACAGTCTTCTAACTAAGTAATATCTAAGTATGCACAAGCACTCACATAATGCCTGCACTGAAGTATATTCACAGTTTGGGTCCTCAAGTGCAGGACAATACTCTCAACTTGCTTAGAGTTCGACCTATCTCCCAAACTAATCAAATATGTCTTGTGCACAATTGAGAAGACTAGCACTACCCTTGGGGAGAGACCACCTGAGAGGTTTTCAATTGCAGGTGTGTTGAAGACCACAACGGAAGTGTCATTCGTTCTTCATCAACACCCAACTCTGACTGCTTACCCCTCACCATCCGACAAGCCCGGAAAGAATAGTCCTGTGCGAAATCCCCAACAAACCAACATGTGCGCCGGCCACCAATGCAGACCCCACGAACACCACAAGCATCCTTGTCACCCACGTCTTCGGTGCATGCTACCACCTGCCACCTACGACAATGAGTGCCATGGGACTGGCACTCATCTAAGAGGGGGGTAATGTTAACCCCAACATGAAGAAAGCAAAAGGAAGTGGAAAAGACGCAGGGAAAAGGAGGAAAAAGGTAGCCCGATTGAAGAAAGAAAAGGAGAAAAGGGCAACCTTAAAAGTCCAAGGAAAATACAAAAGGGGAAAGGCGCATTTTTAAATAAAAAGGCGCACCCTAAAATCTTGTAAAAGAGCGCCGGGCTCTCACCCGTGCAATTTGTAAATGTAGATGGGCGGTAAAAAGGAAGCTAGAAAGATAGAAGGACAATGGGGAAAAGGGCCTAGGCTATGGCCGGCCATGTAAAAAGAGGAAAAGGGAATGACAACCCAAAAGGGGATTTAGGGTTTTGTATATAAAGTTGAAAAGTAAATGAGAAGCTCATTCTTTGGTGTGTGGCAAAAGAAGTCTTCTTCTTCCTCTCTTCTTCTCTCCTTCTTGCTTGTGTGTGCTCTTGAGAGAGGGAGTGTGAGAGTGTGAGGGAGTGAGTGTGTGTGAGAGAGTGAGGGATCAAGAGGGTGAGGCTCTTCACCATCTCCTCTCCCCTTCTTCTCCTCCTTTCTCTTCTCTTCTCTTGCGCGTGCGGCTATGGAGGATGGAGCTTGGAGATGGAGGAGGCTTGAGGATGCTTGAACTAGCATCTAGGATCGTGGAGCTACCAGAGTGTAAGAGGGAGGAGGGCACTCGATCGAGCATCAAGGTAAGCTCACTACACTCGTAGGATCGACGGCGCGTCGGCTAGGTGAGAGATAGCCATTGGAGCTCACTTGAAACGCTTGAAAGAATAAGCGGTCCGAGGGTCTTGGCGGTTGAGCGAAAGCTCCCACAAGGGGGGTTGATTTGATATACTCACCTAGAAGTAATTGATTGTGTGATATGAGGAGAGGAGAATCGAAAAGTAGTAAATAGTATTTTGAGGCTAAAGCTTTGATTGGATATATCTTGTGTGGAGGAGACGAAAAGTCATCATGAAGAGAGGAGGAACTAATCAGATAGAATTTGTTGCCACAACCAATGTTAAGGAGACTATAGCATAAATGGAGTGAAGCTTCTTGGGTATACTATTTAGTAGCTAATCAAAATAGCTCAAGAGTGAGGAGAGCTTGCTTGATATATTTTGGAAAAAATATTTATTTGTGAAGCAAAAACTCAACATTCAAGGTGGTGTACATCATATTTCAGGGATGTAGATTGAATATTTGAATACAAAGGGACGTAATGGTTGGAAAAATTCAAAAGAAGAGGGATCTTATTTGTATACTTGACACAAAGATTAATCATGTTACATGGGGGAGTTGATGGAGCTAGGTTGTGATACCGATGGAAGAGAATTGTCCTTACATCAACAAAAGATTTCACCATGATTTGAAGCTAGCTCTGTAATTTTTGAGTGTCAATTTTGGAAGAGATTTACAACATTGTGATCTGGACTATATGAAATTCTATGGGGAATGAATATAGAGCTTGTTCTACCAAAGCCTTAACATTTTCTTCACAAAACTTTACAGGTATATTGTTCTCTTCCATGGATGTTCTATGGTAAAGTTTTATCTCATTTTGACAAAACCTGTGCAAGTTATGTGCATTCTCTAACATGTAATTTCTTTTGTTTTGGTACTCTAAGAGTCTCTTACAGTCAAGAACAATGATCTTTTGAACACTCAACTTCTTCTTCAACATCTTACGATTTCTTTGTAAACAAAGTTACAGGTATGTTGTCTTGTTTTTTTGCTACTCCATGGTTAAATTTTATCTCGTTTAGACAAAATGTATGCAAGCTATATGCATACTGAGTTTTCCTTTGTTTTTTTACTCCCAGAGTCTTTGAGGGTGGAGAACAATGATTTTTTAAAGACTCAACTTCTTCAACATCTTTGGGCTTCTTTGCAAAGAGAGCCATAGGTATATTGTCACTTTTTTATGCTGCTCCATGGTTAAGTTTCAACTCATTTGGACAAAGCCTATGTAAGTTATACGTATGCTTTGACTCGATATTTCTTTTGTTTTTGTACTCTAGGAATTTGTCATTGAAGGAACAATGGTCTTATTATAAGTCAACTTCTTGTTCAACATCTCTGGGCTTCTTTGTGAAAATAATTGCAGGTACAATGTTTTTTTTAAATTGCTCCATTTAAATTTCATTTCATTTGGAAAGAACATTTGCAAATTATACACATGTTAATAGGTAACTTTGGTATTTGGTTACTATAGATGTCTTCACGGAGGAAAAACATCAGTAACATACTTGCAGTGGAGGTCTTCAATAGGAAAGATAGTGTCGGTAATTGGATTTGTGATAAATACTATAAGTTGGATTGGATTTTGATGCACCCAAGTACTCGAGGGAGTTTCAAGGTCAGGCGTAAGGATGTTGCAAACCCTAGAAAACATTGGAAAGATAGAATTTTAGAGTTCAGAAAAGTATTCAATGGAACAAGTACAATAACAGAAGTGTTGATCCAACATGTTTATACGCACAAACAGATCTTTAATACATGACAAGAACTACATGGAAAATTATTTTAAAAAAATAGTAAGTTTTTAAATTTTATCATTGTTTATTCTTTTGCATCAAAGTTGTTTTTAAAAAATATTTACAGTGTTCTAATTCAATCTTGTTTTTTTGGCTGGCAACATTGTGGCACTCTCAATTTTTAGCGTGACCTTTGCATCAACTTTCTTTCTCCTTCGCCTACTATGACTTTTCTTTTTGACTAAGGCTGCATCTAATTTATTGGGTCTTGGTAATGATATGCTGCCTTGCTTTGTTTGCGCACGGGTCATGACATGCAATGGGATGGGCATGGCCTCCCCGTCGAGTGTCTCAACACTGAACAACCCCAGTGGGATAGATGGTACAATTTCCGAGCTAGGGAATGGTTTCCACCTGGGGCAATCTGTGAAGAGACTAGTTATTCTACATTCAGTGCACCTAAGATCAGTCTTATCATGATTTGCTTGCTCCCTTTCGAGTGCAGCATGAGGAGATGTGTCCTGGGTGACCACAAGTGTAATACAAGATTGGTTATTGGATCTGCCCTCCAAAGTCTTTGCCTCTATCTCTACCTAACACCATCACCAATATACATGTAGGTAATCCATAAGGATTGCATTTCCCTCTTCGTCTCATACGAGATGTAAGGCTCGTTGTCGTTCTGCTCCTCTACATAGTGGATTGGAGCATCACTCAGTGGATGAGTTACATAGTGTCCAGGTGGTCAAGATATTCATGTGGGGTTTATCTCCATCCTAGAAATGGCCGATTTGGCATCGTTGGGTGCCAGGAGAGCCAATGGAGCTCCTTGTTGTCACAGAAGTTTTGCGACCTATTTGCTAGGTAAGGCTTTTCGTATAGTTGCGAGTACGGGAGTCTCCTCGGCAGCCTACAATGCAAGGTATCATGGCCAAACCTACCACAATTTGTGCAAGGTCAGGACCTCTTGTCCCGACACACTCATCTGGCAGGTGGTTTCCACCACAATACACACATTGGATGTGAGGGCATGTTGGTCATCTCATCATCTCTTGTAATTTGGCTAGCTCTTGTCTTGGATCAGTGCCCTTTCCTTTATCCTAAGTACTTGGGCTTGATCTTTCTCTTGATGTTTAAGCTCCCTCAGAGTTTCTAGAGTTACGGGTTGAGCTCCTAGAGCTTCTCTCTTTGAGCTAGTTGTCCACTCATATTTCTGCTTGTTAATATTCATCATTTGCACTAAAAGGTTATCAGAGTACACGGGTTCGAAGAGTCTCTTAATGAAGAGACTCTTGAGGTTGTTGAAGTTAGTTTTCTCAGACTCATGTACCAAGTCCTACCCTTATTGCATCAGCATTGACCGGAAGCTTGCGAGCACTGAGTAAGATTAGTGAGGCCATTGGCCTCATAAACTTGCTCAAACTGCTCTACGAAGCTGTATGGGTCGTTGTTTGGCTAGTACTTGTCTAAGTACTTAGCCACAGTAGGGATTCTTGATTGGCTCTTAAAGCCCTGGTTAACTCCTAATCCTGCAAAGCAACAAGGTTGCCAATGCAATGGTGCTCTGTTCTACTGACGAGTTGTCTAGCAGTCGCTTCGTAAGAAGCTCACTCAATGTGAGATCGCCTTCTAGTGCTCTTTCCCTCTCTATGTCATATCCTATCCTATTTTTGCTTGCTAGGACTAGCATTCGCGATCTTGCACATTTCTATATTCTGACTAAGCTCCTAGCTTGTTGCTCTTGACTGTAGTTCGATATGATATCTCCACTATGATATCCTCGAATAGTCTACAATGGTGGTCCATCCAGGTTTGCAAGTCATACTTGCTCACTATCTGTTGGATTTCATTTCGTCGTGTCTGCGGCTCATGCTGGTCTCTGCCATATCTGTAGTCTCTTCTTCCACCAGGGTGTCGATGTGTCAAGAATCGTGTGGTGGGGGGACTTGCTTGAGCTGCTGTGTCAAACACACACTCTATACACAAGAGGAAGATCACTCAAGAACACAAGAAGAGAGATGGAGGCCAAAACGTTTTCTTGCTGATTTCTTCTTCTTCTTCCACACACTATACAATGTACACAAAGTATAGATAAGATACAACATAAAGGAAAGTGGCCTATTAATTCAAACAATACATAACAGACAACACTAATCGACTGGCACTATGTCTTTGCCAGCTGTAGATAGGTGTAACAAACTAAATATAATAAGTGATAAGTCAGTGGCCATGTGAGTATCATAATGACCACCAACATGTTAAGTGTAAATGTGCAGACCCATCTAGCTAGGCAGTCCATCATCAATGTCTGCACGTGTTGAGCTTGCCATCTCACCACGATGAGATTGATCAAGTCGGGTAGCTCCTTGGTGTCTTATCCTTGCTTAGTCCTATACTTGGGGTTCTCGATCACCCAAGTTTGTTTCGGGGTCTTCTCCTATTGGTGGGTTCATTTTGATTTTTAAGTCTGAGTGAGTTCCTTATTATTTACAAATAGTCCTAAAGTTACACTCACTCGGTGTGTGTGTGTGCTCTCTTCTATGCACCATGCAAAATCAAGCTTTCAACTTTTCATAAGTGCACTTCGAGTGTTGAAAAACAATGTTGGTGCGAATACAAAGTGAAAATTGCAGCTCTCACACTCTCGTCTACATACTCGGCCCAATGAGGCTCTAGGCTTGATTCTTAGCAGTTCTTGCTTGGTGATTAGAGTTTGTGTTGTGTCATTTAGCTCATTCAAGGTCAAATTGCGGTGTGCTGGTTAGTCTATAGCTCTAAGCATGTCAAACATGTTGATATGAGTGTCAACACTATTCCTGGCCATTCGATTGTGATTTCTAGGGTTAGATTTTCCTGTAAGGCTTTTGGTGAATTCTCCTATTGCAGGTTGTACTCTCCGTTGTCCCGGACGCGGTAAATTTATCAAATTTGATATGTCAAAATCTGGTCTAATTCTACAGATTTCGATTCCGCAGTGTTCGATTCTAGGAATCGGTTGTCTGATTTGACAAGTGTCTGATTTTAGCTGTCCAATTCTGAATTGTTCGATTTTCGTATCTAATTATGGGATGTCTAATTTTCAAAATCAGATAGGGTATGTCCGATTGGACATGATAGGTTGGTCCAATTTGAGTGTGTCTGATTGCCAAAATCAAACAGGGTGGTCCGAGCATCCGATTTCCAAAATCAAACAAGGTCACAGGTCCAAGTGTCGAATCCTCAGGATTGAGCATGTGGCAATGGTCCAATTGTTGGCCATCCGATTCTCAAAATTGAATGGGTGTAGGGTGTCCGAGCATCCAATTCCCAAAATCGGACACTTGTAAGGTGGTCTGATTTCACTGTGGTTGAGGGGCTGAAATGGTAAAAAAACAAATCAACAACACAATTATGAGCAAGGTAGCAGTCGGGGACTTCCAGAATGCAACTATGAACACAAGGCAAGGTTTGTATATACCTGGAATGTGCTAACAACGCCGATGGGAGTCGATCGATTCATAGGAAACCCTGGTTGTTCAAGCTCTCTCTCTCTCTCTCTCTCTCTCTCTCTCTCTCTCTCTCTCTCTCTCCCTCTCTCTCCCTCTCTCTCCCTCTCTCTCCCTCTCTCTCTCTCTCCCTCTCTCTCCCTCTCTCTCCCTCTCTCTCCCTCTCTCTCTCTCTCTCTCTCTCTCTCTCAATGCCACAAGTGAAAATAAGGTTTTTTTTTGCTTCCCGAGGTCTTAAACCCTTGCTAGACTAAACCTTAATCTACCCGATCACTCCCCGTGTGACTCTAATGCATCTAAACACTCTTTTTTTCCATTTTTCCCCTGTTTGGGCATGTTTCACAACAGCACTCTAAAGCTTCCCGCTTTGATTTATCGATCCTATCCTACTCTAAATGCAACAAAAATCAAAAGCAAAATACTAAAATGATTTCTTCTACTTGTGTAATCATCAAAAAACCAAAATACTTACTTGTTGCAAAGATTAAAAACCCAAAAAAATCCTACCTATCTCAAGCTTTGGTTCTCGGGGATGAAACCTTTACTTCGTCGCTCGATTTGAGGTGTGCAAGTGCTCAAGCTTGAATTTGTTTTGGTCCCAACAATGGAACCAAAATGTAGAGGCATGCTCAACTGCCAAGACCCACGGACCATTTATTGTTTCAAGTGTTTCAAATGAACACCTATGGCTATCTCTCACCTAGCCGACCATTTATTGTTTCAAGTGAACACCTATGGCTATCTCTCACCTAGCCGATGCACCTTCGATCCTATCGGGGTGTAGTGAGCTTACCTCAATGCCTAAATGAGTTGTCTCCTCCCTCAAGAACACCGGTAGCTCCACAATTCAAGATGCGAGCTCAAGCATCCTCAAGCCTCCGTCTCCATAGCCACATGCGAGAGAAGAGAAGAGAAGAGAATAGAATAGAATAGAATAGAATAGAATAGAATAGAATAAGAGAGGAGATGCTAGAGAGCTTCACCTCCAAGATCCCTCACCCTCACATATTTGCTCCCTCACACTCTCACACTCCCTCTCTCAAGCACACACAAGCAAGCAAGAAGGAGAAGAGAAGAAGAAAAGAAGATGAGTCCACTTTGCCACACACCAAAGAATGAGCTTCTCTATTCACTTTTTGGCTTTTATACATGCCCCAAATCCCTTGGGCACCCATCCCCTTTTTTTACATGACCAATCATTGTAGCAGGGTCCTCTTTTCCCATTCCCTTCTATTTGCCCTATCTCTTTATCTATGCCCGTCTACCTTTTACAATCTGCATACAGGGAGCCTTATGCTCTTTTACAAAAGTTTTAGGGGCGCCTTGCATTTAAAAATGTGTCTTTTCCTTTGACTTGATTTTTGAGGCCATCCTTGTGGTTTTGTCTATTCTTCATCATGTTTCTTCCGTTGCATCTACATTCTTGACTTCTTTTTTTTATATGTCTCGAATTGGGGTTAACGTGTAGCTAGGTTACTTTGGTGGTGGCACTAGTTTCCATGCTATGGTGAGTTAAGGACCGCATGTCAAGATTGTGGGAGAGAAGGAAGGAGTCTCACTTGAAGCTTTCTTGCTTGCACAATGGGGGAATACACACAAGGGTGGAGGCTGAAAATAGTTTTCCTCTTCTTAGTTGTGTAAGCTAAAAGAACTCAAGTACAAAGAAATAGAAGAACCCTATATATGGGTCTCAAACCAAACTCAACTAACTAAGGTGGCATACTAACTGAGCCACGAACTAGAGTAGATAAGGATAGCTATCATGTAGCTATTATTCATGGGCGGTGTACCAACCGCGTCTGCAACTGACAAGTCGGTGACATAAATACACAACGGTCACCCTGGCATATCCCGAGTGGAGCTCGATATCTCAACACTCCCCCTCGAGCTCAATCCCAATTCCTGCACACCAAGCAGGTCTCTGAACTTACGCAGCTTCTCTACACCCAATGCCTTCGTGAATATGTCAGCTACCTGATCCTCTGTGCTGACATAAACTAGATCAATAAGACCTAGTAAAACCCTCTCTCGCACATAGTGATAATGCACCTCAATGTGCTTTGTTCTAGCATGATAGCTGGGTTATTTGCCAAGTGTATACTACTCATGTTGTCACAATAAATGACAACTGGTCCATCTGTAGACTGATGCATATCATAAAGTAGCTTATGCAACCAAGCTACCTCACATGCAGCCATTGCTGCACCCCTGTACTCAGCCTCTGTGCTCGACAAGGCAACTGTAGGCTGTTTCTTGCTGCTCCAAGTGACTGCAGCACTCCCAAAAGAGAACACATATCCACTGGTAGATCGTCTATCAGAAATACTACCAGCCCAATTAGCATCAGTGTATCCATGCAATTGTATCTGAACCCTAGTCTCATAAAATAGTCCATACTGCAATGTGGACTTCACATACCTGAGTATGCGTCTAGGCGCATCCAAATGTGGTTTCCTTGGAGCCTGCATAAATTGACTTACCAATCCAACAGCATAGCTCAAATCTGGCGTGGTAATAGTCATATAAATCAAACTTCCTACTATGCATCTGTACATAGTAGGGTCTTCTAGAAGCCCACCTGCATCTATGCTCAGCTTCACATTCTGCTCCAAAGGAACTGAAATAGGCTTACAGCCTGTCATCCCATATTTGGACAGCATGTCCAATCCATACTGCCTCTGCAAGAGCTGTATCCCACTTGGTGATCTAATCACCTCAATGCCCAAGAAATAACGCAGCTCTCCCAAATCCTTCATCTCAAACTTCTACTTAATAGCATTTTCACATAAAGGATATCTTCATCACTGTCACCTGTCATAATCAAATCATCAACATAAATGACAAGTAGCATAATACCTTTCTCTGTTTTTCTCACATAAAGTGAGAAATCTGCCTTGGAAATCTGAAAGCCAATAGTGACAAGATACTGTCCTATCTTGTCAGACCATGCTCTAGGTGCTTGCTTCAAGCCATACAAGGCTTTCTTCAACCTGCAAACAAACTCAGGATGAACATCATGCACATAACCTGGTGGCTGCTCCATATAGACCTCTTCTTGCAAATCACCATGCAAGAAAGCATTCTTTACATCCATCTGATGTAAAGACCATCCCTTTGATGCAGCCGTAGCAATGACTGCTCTAACGGTTGCCATCCTTGCAACCGGATTGAATGTTTCTTCATAATCAATGCCATATGTTTGTGCATACCCCTTGACTACTAATCTTGCCTTGTATCTGTTCACCGAACCATCTGCATTGTGCTTCACCTTATAAACCCACTTACGGCCAATTGCATTTTTACCTTTAGGCAAAGGTACCAATTTCCATGTAGCATTTGCTTCCAAGGCATCCATTTCTTCATCCATGGCTTTCTCCCATTTTTCTTTTCCCATGGCTTGCTCAAAAGAAGTGGGTTCTGGTTCTTGTATCACTTTGACCATATATGCATAGTGAATGGCTGTAAATCCATCATATTTCAGCCTATCCACAGGATACCTAGCTCTCGTAGACCTGCGCAAAGTAGGTTCACTCCCAGGTGCTCTCAAAACATCCCTGGTCTTCCCTACTCCAGGTGTAACAATAGAAGGAATACCCAACTCATCATCAATGCTCTGTTCTGAGCCACTGGATTCACCATCCACATAAGAGTGACCTGCATTCACATCAAACATGGGCTGATCAACCTTCTCTTTTCCTTTTCGTGATACCTACATACCACTATCTGCATTACTTTGAGAAGATTCTCCTGATCTCAATCTGCCTGTCCATGGCGAAGAATGTGAGCCACTGCTAGAGGACGCTCCAGGTCCACTAATATTTTGTGACTGCTGCTATGAATTCTGTGCAGCATTACCATTTTGTGCATCTACATCATCAATCACATTTATTGGTTTATACCAGCTACTCATCTCATCAAAAATAACATCTCTGCTCACTGTAAACTTACGAGTAGAAGGGTTATAACATCTATACCCTTTTTGCTGCAGAGAGTAACCAATAAAGATGCACTTCTCAGCTTTTGGATCCAACTTGGATCTCATCTCATCTGGCACATGTACATAGGCAATGCAACCAAAAATTTTCAAATGAGAAATATCTGGTTTCCTACCAGTATACCTCTCCTCTGGAGTCATTCCATGTATTGCTGCAGTGGGAGTCATGTTCATTATGTGGACTGCTGTAGCAACTGCTTCAGCCCAATAAAAATCTGGCAAGTCTTTTTCATTGAGCATGGCACGAGATACCTCTCCAATATGCTTGTTTTTCCTTTCTGCAATTCCATTTTGTTGTGGGGTATGACTGCATGAATATTGCTGCTTTATGCCATGCTCCTGCAAGAACCTTGCAAACTCATTTGAGAGGTACTCTCCCCCTCCATCTGACCTTAGGCATTTTATTTGCAGGCCTGTTTCTTTTTCAACCATCGCTTTAAGAGTTTTGAAATGCCCAAAAACTTCACTTTTCTTTTTCATAAAATACACCCAAACTTTTCTGCTATAGTCATCAATAAAACTGACAAAATAATGACAGCCTCCAAGAGATACAGCTTTAGTTGTCCACACATCAGAGTGGATTAATTCCAATGGCTTCTTACTCTCTTGAACATGTCTAGGAAATGGTTTCCTTGCCTGTTTTCCAAACTGACAGGCTTCACATACCTTATGCATTTCTGCAACCTTGAATTTCGGCAAACCTGCAACAATATTTTGGGCCTGCATTGATTTAAGTCGTTGTACATTAACATGACCAATGCGTTTATGCCAGATATCAATATCTGCAACTACACTGGTCCCATGTGCAAACATTGCTGCACTCAATTCAGACATGTCTGCATCCAATGTAAACATTCTGCCCTTCTTCTTTCCTTTTGCTATCAAGCGACCTTTATTTTTCATATCCTCAACAAAGCATCCATGAGGATTAAATCTGACCTCCAAGCCCTGCTCAACCATTTGACCAACAGAAACTAGATTCTTGGTGATATTCGGGACATGAAATACATCGGAGAGGTATTTCTTTTTCCCATCCTGCATAGACAAAGGAATTTTTCCAATCTGCACAATAGGATGTGCAGTATCATCACCAGTCTCCACAAATCCTGGTTTTTCCATTTTTCTTGCATCCTCCATCCATTCTGCATGACCTGTCATGTGGTTTGATGCACCTGAGTCAACATACCATACATCATTGCTTTCTTTTGCACTTGTCACAGAATTGTTCATGTGCTGCACCATAAACAAGTGCTCATTTCTGTCATCACCCTGTCTACTAGAAGATGCATAATTCCCTTGTTGCAGCTTTCCATTCATAATGTCATTCTGCTTTTTATAGCAGTCTTTAGCCATATGACCCATTTTACCACAGTAGTAGCATTCAACATTACTGTTTGCATTTTGGCCTCTTTGCCATCCACCACGACCTCTTTGGCTCCCCCTGCCTCTAGAGTTACCACGTCCTCCTCCATAGGACTGGTTTTCTTGAGTTTGCTGCATATTCTGATTTCTACCACGGCCTCCATATCGGCCTCCTCTACCTCTGCCTCTATCTCTTCCAGCATTTGAGTAGAAGACAGCTTCTTTCGAAGTTCCTCCTGAAGAAGATGCACCACCATTTCTCTGTTCCTCAGAAATTAGAAGAGCAATCAACTCCTCAAAATCAGGAAATCTTTCACGAACTGAAATGGATGTCCGAAACTATGCATAATCCTTTCCTAGACCATTCAAGGTCACAGAAACTAAATCATCATCTTCCACTGGTGACCCAATGGAAGCAAGTGCATCTGCAATCTTCTTCACCTTCATGTGGTAGTCATTGATGCTCATATTTTCTCTTTGCACATTGTGCAACTCTTGCTTGAGCTGCATTTTCCTGGCTTGCGTATTTGTGCTATACATTTTTGACAAAGTATCCCATGCCTCCTTTGGCGTACTTGCATCCTGAATATGCACAATCATAGAGTCTGAAATGCTGATAGACAGCCAATACATAACTTTCCTGGCTCTCTCATGCCATGCTTTAAATGCCTGCATTTGCTGTTGATTGGGAACATCAGGAAGAACTAGTTCTTCTTCATTTCCTGCAACAAATTCCCAATATCCTTTTCCCATAAGGAAATTCGTCATTCTAAACTTCCATGCTTGGAAGTTATTCTTGTCAAGCTTTTCAGTGACAATCTGTGAAAGAGAATCAGATGCCATTACAGAAGACTGCAAAAAATTCTGTCACTGCAAAAACCACAGCTTCACCCTCACAAGGGAAAAATCTGCAAAACTGGCGAAAGTGGTATTTGACCACACAGTCACTTCCTAGTGACAATTTTGCATCAACAGGCAACAGGGATGATTATGTAACTCCCAATGTCTCTGCGCACAAGCATACAATGCAATTTTTACAGTAACTATTCACCGACCTGTAGAACAGTGGCTGCACAACATAAAACTGGGCCTTTTCCTGAGTGCGTGCAGAAAACTTCCGCCTCCAAAACAAGCCCCGAAATGGCCTCAAATTAAAAAAACAAGGTCGCCAAGGGCTAAAGCACTCTTGCTTCACCGCGAAGGGCGTCTCAACCTGAGACAATGCACTCCTGCACTTTCCGGCTGTGCTACCTGCAGAGATCTGCTCCCAAAACAGAAAATGAAAGCAACACTGCTCCTCTTACCAGAACACCGCGAGCTTGGCTTGCTTTCTTGAGCTCCTTACCACGAACAAGGCTCTGATACCATGTCAAGATTGTGGGAGAGAAGGAAGGAGTCTCACTTGAAGCTTTCTTGCTTGCACAATGGGGGAATACACACAAGGATGGAGGCTGAAAACAGTTTTCCTCTTCTTAGTTGTGTAAGCCAAAAGAACTCAAGTACAAAGAAATAGAAGAACCCTATATATGGGTCTCAAACCAAACTCAACTAACTAAGGTGGCATACTAACTGAGCCACGAACTAGAGTAGATAAGGATAGCTATCATGTAGCTATTATTCATGGGTGGTGTACCAATTGCGTCTGCAACTGACAAGTTGGTGACATAAATACACAACGGTCACCCTCGCGTATCACGAGTGGAGCTCAATATCTCAACACCGCATACGGGGATGTATGGCACAACTCCTTATGGTATGCAGCAACCAATGCATTGTGTGTAAGGCCCAATGTATCTGGGTATGGTTGGTAGTATGCATGACCCCATGTATAACAACGTTGGCATGATGTTGGGGCACAAAGTGGTAAGTTTGGCAATGTATTTATGCAACTCACTATGTTTGGACTCATGATAGGTCATGCAAATTCTCCATATATTGTTAGACATGAGGAAAAATATAGCTAGTAATGTATGCAATTTATGGAAAAATATATCTTAGTATGGGTGGTAATATGCAAATTCCCACGTACAATCAATTGCAATGTGTTAACCCCAACACGAAGAAAGCAAAAGAAAGCGGGAAAGACGCAGGGCAAAGGTGAAAAAACAAAAAGAAGTAGCCCGACTAAAGTAGGAATAGGAGGGCGCATTTTAAAATATAAAGGCGCACCCTGAAATATTGTAAAAGAGCACCGTGCAATTTGTAAATGTAGATGGGCGGTGGAAAGGAATCTAGGAAGATAGAGGGACAATGGGAAAAAGGGCCTAGGCTAATGGCCGGCCATGTAAAAAAGGGGGAAAACCACCCATGGAAATTAAGGGCATGTATATAAAGTTAAAAGGTAAATGAGAAGAGCATCCTCGTGTGTGGCAAACAGCGCCTCCTTCTTCTCCTCCTGTTTCTCGCTTGTGCTTGTGAGAGGGACTGAGAGCGTGAGAGTGTGTGAGGGAGTGATTATGGAAGGGCAAGGGAACCTGGAGAAGAAGCTCCCCATTCTCCCTCTTCATCTTCTCCTCCCCTCTTCTCTCCTCTGGTCTTGAACGTGGCTATGGAGGATGAAGCTCATGGGAGAGGGATTGAGGTTTCTTGAGTTCGCCTCAAGGATCGTGGAGCTGCAAGGGTGCAAAAAAGAGGAGGGTACTCGATTGAGCATCAAGGTAAGCTCACTACACCCACAAGGTAGGCGTAGCGCAACGACTATGTGAGAGGTAGCCATGGCTGCTCAGTTTGAAACACTTGAGCAATAAGTGGTCCGAGGGTCTCGGTGGTTGAGTGAAAGCTCCCACATTTTGGTTCCGTTGCCAGGACCAACGGATTCGAGCTTTGAGTGCCGCGCGAAGCAGATCGAGCATGGAAGTAGGGTTTGCAGCCTGAACCAGTGCTCGAGATAACTAAGAGACTTAGGAGGTTTTAATCGGAGGAACAGGTAAGTATTTGGGTTTGTTGGAAGCATTAGATTAGCACTATTGTTCTGCATTTCTGTTTTTCATATTGGCTGCACTAGATGGAGGTTAGATTAGGGTAAAACCAGATAAAACAAAGGTTATGGTTGCTGCTGGAAACAGGAAAACAAGGGACCAGACTCAAGCTTCTGGGTGAACCACAGACAGGGAACTGGCTATAGGGTTTTGCAGTGCTGGGAAAGAACCTTAAGAGGCCTGGGAGGCCAGGACAGACCTCATTTTCTTAGTTGTCTTTGTTGTGTGTGAGAGAGAGAGAGAGAGAGAGAGAGCTTCTAGTTCACAGGACAAGGAAATGCAACCCGGATTCCAGGTGCATTCGATTCGTGCCACTTCAGGTGAGTCCAGTGAGTTCCAGTAGCGCTCTGATCGGTTATGGGATACTTTGTGATGATTGAGTGCAGAAGACAGTAGGGAGGATTCAAACGCGCCGGAATTGCGCCCGCCGCCGACGCACTCGGACCAACTCGCAGTGGTCCGATTCCCAGAATCGGACCACCCGAGTTCTGGAGTCGGACCGTCCGACTCCCAAAATCGGACCGTCCGATTGCGAGTGAGTCGGACTAGTCTAATCCGATTGCCAGGATCGGACCAGCCCGATCGGACATGCCACATGGCACTCGGACTGCCCCTTATAATCGGACACCCAACTGTCCGCTCGGACTAGCCTGTCTGATTAGACACCTCACCCAATCGAAGGAATTGGACCCACCCCTGTCCGATTCGGACCAGTCCAGAATCGGACCAACATCGTCCGATTGTTAGAGTCGGACCGCAACGGTCCGATTGCCAGAGTCGGACCGTCCAACTCTCAGAGTCGGACCACCCCGGTCCGATTCCCAGAATCGGACCATCTTGCCAGAACACAAAGATAAGGATCTTTGCTGACCTGACCACAGACCTGACCCCAAGATGCAACCCTGAACACCCCCATAACCCAAGTTGGTCATTAGAACCTCGGAGATTAATCGAACTCAGGGTGCGGAAAGACCATAGAATAGCCAGGAACCGAGGGGGAAACTCAAATTAGACTAAGAATGTGGATAGAAGTAAGGGGGAGTTTGCGTTAAACTCTTTTGCATCGGCATTTCACTTTTGTGCTCCACTAAACATGCACAGCAAGAAAAGAGAAAAGCCTGTTTTCGCACCAAGCACCACGAAAACACTAAGCACAACGTGCGAGTAAGGATCGACGCTGCTTTCAAATAACAAGGAACACATTTGGATACCTAATAACATTAAGGAACCCACTAGTAGGAGGAGACCCCAAGACGTAGACAGGTGCCTGAGCACCCCACTAGTAGTGCCTGGAGAAAACACAAGGTCACGGGAAGCAACAAGATAGAGGAGTGGAAGCCACCGGAGCTGATTGGATTCATCGACGACCTCGTGGAGCCGGAAACAGAAACAATGTCGGGATCAAGAGGCAATCAAGGGGAAGACCAATTAGACCTAGGAGAATTTCCAACTTCGGTCCAAGAACTAGTCCATGACTACGATCTACTCACCAGAACTGAGATCCAAGGTAGACCTGTAGAAGAAGTGGTGGCTAACCTGGAAGAAGAGAGAAGAGCTATCAAGAGAGCATTGGAAGGCATAATTGCCTACAACCATGAGCAAAGGGCTAGAAGGCTACAACAGGACGTGGATATGTACGAGGCTAGAAGAGTGCTAGACTTAGCAAGGGCAGCCAAGTCCGGACCGAATGTAGAGAGGGAACGGGCAGTAGAGGCTGGCATGACGTTGAGCAAACTCGTGGCAAAGCGACTCATGGACAATGTATCCGTGGAGCAAAGTGCTACTGCCCTAGCCACCGCGCTACTGTCAGGATTGGGGGTCACGAAAGGGGCTAAAGGGCAGGCTAGAATCCCTATAGTAGCGAAACAACTAGCTCGATACGAACCTAGCAGTGACCCGTATAGCTTCATGGAGCAGTTTGAGCAAGTATGTGAGGCAAATGGTCTTACTGACCTTGCGCAGAGAGACCAAGCCTTCGGCATGTGTCTAGGCGACAAGGGGAGGACATGGTACTCTAGTCTGGATGACGCAGAACGTACAAACTTCACTCGCCTTAAGGGCCTCTTTATCAAAAGGTTCTCAGAGGCAGGGTATTCGGACAACCTCATTGTTAGATTAATGAATATCAGTCAAAGGGAGAAGGAGGACGTTAGGGATTATGTTACTCAGGTGCGTAGCCTCTACAAGAGAATCGTTGCCAACGAGCGACCTACCGAAAGGGCAGTGTCTACAGTGTTCATGAACGGGATTCGGAGTGAGGAGCTCTACAAGGCTCTGGCCAGTAACTCCACCTTACAACGAGATGTGCTAGCTCGAGTCTTCGAGGAGGCAATACGTGTAGATGATCAACTTAGAGAGCGAAGCATGAGGGCTACCACCCGGGATAATGCAAACTAGAGGGACCCTAAGAGATCAACCCCCTTAGGGGAAAAAGCAACTGCTAGCGCGCAGGACAAGGGAAAGAGTGCATACCATGACCAAGGGATGGCAGAGATGAGAATGGAGATTGCGCGGTTACAAGAGCTTGTTAGAAAGCCGGTGAGATCGCATGTACAATGTGTGTACTACGGCGGCAATCACCTCCCACTGGAGTGCCAAGATCCTCGATCTCAGCCGTGCTCAAATTGCGGTAGATTCGGTCATGATACAACGCATTGTAGAATGCCGAGGAGAATCCCGTATATGCAGCAGTACAACCCTCCATACTTAGGCAGTAGGCCACCTAATTTCTTGGGTAGGGGAACCCAGCTAGCTCTTCCAACACCAACTGACCCAAGACCTGTCGTGCCTAGGCTGGAGATGAACCCGACTGGCATACCTAGGCCACCAGGGCCTTTTGTGACTCGCCCACCTAGTGACGCTCCTGTCCACTTTGTGGAGGAGCCCAATGAGGAAGAGGCATATGTCAATCCTTATGTATTCTATGACGAGGAGGGCAACCCAGTCCTGATGGACTACCGGCTAGTATCGGTGATGGCCTTAGGAAGAGGACGAGGCAAAGGCTTTGGAGGACCAAGCCAGGATCCGGTCACATGCTAGACTTACGGCCACCCAGGCCACATTTCATCACGCTGCCCAAAGCGAGAACAAGCTAACAAGGACAAAGCGGATCTCCGATGCACAGAGTGTGGAATCACACACCTGTTTCCTGACTGTCCTAGGCGGAAGCCATTAACGGGCGCTGCCAACATGCCATCGGTGCTCTTGGGGCTCTTCGGAGTTGAAACTTTCAGTAGTGAGGATATGCCCATCCCACTATATGCTATGACGCAAACTCAAACGAAATAAGCAGGCATCTCCTTACCAGGGCCAAGCAACCTTGATGCAACCTCAATAGGGAAGAAAAGCCGGAGGAGATGGAAAAAGAGTACTGATGAGAAGATAACCCTTAAAACCAAGGAAACGACTACGCTGGTGATGGGAAAGAGGGTCACAGACGCAGAGACAGAGACCTCGGCTCCTAAGACAGCAGAGCTAGGGAGTGCCAAGGTAGGAGAATATCCCCATCCCAAATGACAACTCAAAGCTATAGCCAAGGTCAAGGAGTGGGTCAAGGACGCCCAAAAGCACCTTGAAGATGCTGAACCCATGTTGGAAGACCCTATGGATGACTTCTCCAGTGTTAACACACCAGTCTCACCCTCAAAACCACCGGCTGGGAACATGCCTGCACCCCTAAAGGTGGCTCAGCCGCAAGGCCGGGGGGAAGCTTACCAGGGCAGACATGATGCATGGCCTAGAACTGCCAGCCTCAGAGGAAGACAAGGGTCCAATAGCCTCCTCGCAACTCTGCTATCCACCCCAGTAACTCTAAGCCTAGAGGATCTACTTAGGCAAAATCACTCCTTGTGGTAGGAGTTAAAAGACTCGATCGAGGGACACGCAGAACTGGTGGGCACTGATTCTCAAGATCACGACATAGTTGCACAAATCCCAAGTCTAACTCTACACACAGATCCCAAGTCTTTGCACATCAATGCTTTTTGGGAGGGCACTGAAATGCACGCAGTTTTGCCCGTCCTAGCCTTAAGGGACATGACTCGGAAGGGAATTGTAGACACAGGTGCCGATGTTAGTGTGCTAAACCATGCGGTCCTAGAGGCATGGGAAAACCCTCCTGTAGAGACCACTAGATTCAATGTCACGCTAGCAAACGGCATGAAGGTAAGACCATTTGGGGTCTTAAAGAATTGGCCGGGAAAGATTTCTGATGTGCAATTCTCGGTAAACTTTATTGTCATGAAGGGAGTGGATTACGACATACTATTAGGCCGACCTTGGATGAGGAATGCACGAGTCATAGAGGATTAGAGCAATGGATTGATTTTCCTAGGGAACAGAACTAGTGCAGTGAGGGTAGAGATGGACACTTGGACGACGACGTCTGTTGACCTGGCTGCCATCTCAACCATGCTAAAAGGCAATACTCAACTGACCAAGCCCTATGGATCGCTGGCTAAATATATTCCCTGCCCTGAGGATGAGAGGGATTGGATGCACATGCTGGCAACCATTGACCTACCATTCTCAAATGAGGAAGGACCACCTCAGCAGGCTGTTAAAACCGCCACATTACCAACTGAAGAGCCAGCTGTGCCGCTTTGCATGATGGCAGGAAGCTCGCTCAACCCAGGCAAACCGGCCTCGTCTCGTACCCCCAAAAATAAACTAGAGCTTCAGGAGATCATAGAGTATCTGTCCGATAAATTGAACGGCAATTTGGCTGCTAACTTAAAGCCTCTACGTGACCTTCTAGCTAAACCAGAATGGAAATGGAACAAAGTCCATGACCTAAACTTGTTATACAACTGGGCTTTAGTCACTGACGACAAGGAGCGTGAACAGGGAAGCTTAGGGGATGATGAGCAGTCAGAAGAACAGGACTTGGACGATGAGGAGTATGAGGACTGTCGCTCTGCGGGAGAAGAGAGTGAAGAAGAGGTAGACACGATAGAGTATGACACGGAGGGAAAGGTGATAGAGCAAATCAGGGCAGACTTAAGGCCTAGGAAGGAAGGGCTCAGTCGAAATGAAAAAGGAGTCATACTAATGGGGTGTGACAGATCCTGGCTGGAACAAATAGAAGCCCTAGATTACGGGCAAGCTGGAGTGGCACAACGGTGGGTAATCCCAGTGCTCAAGACAGATTCCCCTACCGAACTAAGACCCCCTGGGGAAACACCTTCCTCAAGTGAAGGATGCGAGTTCAACTCAGAGTCGGAAGTCAGTACTGAGAGTGATCCCGAGATACCGCAACCATCTGAGGTCAAACGCACCAAGGGAGACTTGCCAGTCCACCTGAGGTGCAGGAGGCTAAAAGAGGAGGCCAGAAAGCAAGCAATGGGCTCAGAAGCGGAAAGGCAGAGGAAACCACAGGATCTGCCCAAAAGGTTTACAAAATTTAAAAAGGGTGACAGAGTGGTGGTCCTGCTAGGTGCAAAGAGAGAAGGTCAGACTAGTGAACCGATAGAGGGACCCGCCAAAGTCAAGGAGGTTAACTTGGCTGGAAAAGGCGAAAAACCAAGACCGGTATTCGTCGCAGATGACTTGGTGGAAGAGGAAGAAACCAAACTTGTTGCGCTCCTGCAAGAGTACATCGACGTGTTTGCCTGGAACTTAAGGGAGTCGACCCTAGGGTTGTGACCCATAACATCCCAATGATTCCAGATGTAGTGCCAACCAAACAATGACCTTACCCCATGAATCCTAAACACGCCCATGCAGTGAAGGAGGAGATTGACAAACTCATGAAGGCAGGTTTCATATATGAGATCGAGCACACGGACTGGGTGTCACCTATCGTGATTGTCATGAAGAAAAATGGAAAAATCTGAGTGTGTGTCAACTACAAGAAAGTGAATGCCGCTACGAAAAGGGATAATTATCCTTTACCTTATACTGAGCACATGCTAGAGAGGGTAGCAGGGAAGGAAGCCTACAACTTTCTGGATGGCTTCTCGGGCTACAATCAGGTACAAGTGCACCCCGACGATAGGCACAAGGCTGCCTTTGCCATAGAATGGGGCGTGTTTGCCTACATTGTCATGCCTTTTGGGCTAATGAATGCACCCGCAACTTTCCAGCGCCTAATGTGCCCCATCTTTAAGGACATGCTCAGGCGCAAACTGGAAGTGTTCGTAGATGACCTATGTTTACACTCTAGTTGACACGAACACTTGAAGAAATTGCAAGCTGTCTTTGAAAGGTGTAGACTGTACCACCTCTCGCTAAACCCCTTAAAGTGCCAATTCTGGGTAAAACACGGATGCATCTTGGGGCATGTAGTGTCAAGGAACGGCATTGCCACTGACTTTTCCAAAGTCAGAGTCATTGTTGACCTACCGCCACCCGACAACTACAAGGGAGTTCAGTGCTTCTTGGGACACACTAGATATTATCGATGATTTGTGCTAAATTATGCATTAATAGCTAGACCTTTGTACAAGCTGTTGATAGTATTTGAGTGGACAGAGGTCTGCCAGCGCGCATATGAAGAATTGAAAAAGGCTCTTACGACTGCACCAATCCTGCGAGCCCCAGACTGGAACGTAACGTTCCATGTGCACCTAGACGCCTCTAAGTTCGCTATTGGAGCCGTGCTATGCCAGCCTGGTGAGCATAATTTGGATTACCCGGTGAGTTTTGCCAGCAGGCAGCTCACAGAAACCGAGATGAACGATTCCACGACAGAAAGGGAGGGGTTGGCATTGGTATTTGCGGTAAAGAAATTTAGGCATTACCTATTGGCCACTCCCTTTGTCTTCTTCGTTGACCATTAAGCCCTACTGTATCTTGTGAACAAGCCTTGCACTACGAGGTGCATAGCCAGATGGTTACTCCTTTTACTGGAGTTTGACTTCTCTGTGGTTGTATGCAAAGGAAAGCAGCACTACATGGCTGACCACATGTCCTGCATACCCACAGGAGAAGCCGCTGGACAAGGCGTGCCTGATGATTTATCGGATAGCCATCTTTTTAACTTGTCTAGTGAACGAGAATTTTTTAGAGCTGATTTGATGCCTTATTGGGCCGATGACATAGTACAAGAGCTAGAAAATGGACTACCGGAGCGGCCCATTGAGAAGGCCAGGCTGAAGAGACTTATCCTGAAAATTCAGCCCTATCAGCTGATAGCTGGCCAACTCTACAGGTTGGGACAAGACGATTTATTGCGCAGATGTGTGTGTGAGCACGAGATGCATGATGTATTAAACTAAGCACATGGCGGAATCGCTTGGGGACACTTTAGTGGGGACACAACAGCCCGAAAGGTGCTACAATCCCAGCTATGGTGGCCCACCCTATTCCGCGATGCAGCTAAATTTGTAAAGCACTGCGATGAGTGCCAAAGGACCAGAGTGCCTGTGCGGAAGGACAAGATGGAGCTGAGCCCTGTCATAGCCCGACAACCCTTTGAAAAATGGGGCATCGATTTTATTGGGCCTATCAGTCCCGCAGCACAATATTCCCAAGCTCGATACATCATTGTGGCAACCGACTATTTAACGAAATGGGCAGAGGCACGGGCCACGAGGAAGAATGATGCACGGACCACTGCTAAGTTCTTGTGGGAGCAGGTCATTTCACGATTTGGTTGTCCAATCGAACTTGTAAGTGACCAAGGCACACACTTCATTAATGAAGTAATTGCCCACTTGCTCTCTACCTTCCTAATAATTCACCGGAAGTCCTCTCCCTATTACCCTCAGGCTAATGGCCAAGCCGAGTCCACAAACAAAATTCTAGTCAATGTGCTTACAAAAGTCGTGTCTACTTCAAGAAGTGACTGGCATAACAAGCTAATGGCGGCTTTGTGGGCCTATCGCATTGCTTATAAAACGGCTATAGGACAGACGCCCTTTAGGCTGACTTACGGAACTGAAGCCATTCTGCCCGTAAAATTCTTCATCCCTAGTTTGAGGCTAGTAGTCCAGGAACGTTGGGAGGGCAGAGAGGCTTGGACCAACCGCTTATAGTAGAACTTGAGCGCTTAACGGAGACCCGACTCCTCGCCACTCACTCTCTGATTTGTGAAAAGGCTCGACGAAAGATGTGGTTTGACAAGCATGTCATGCAGAGAGACTTCAAACAAGGGGACCTTGTTCTGCTATACTCGGTAAAAGGACATAAACAGAAGATGAAGTTTCGGGGGCTAGGGCCTTTCAGGGTACGCGTAATCGGTAGGACCGGAAATGTCGAGTTGGAGACACTTGACGGTGAGAAAATAGGCTTTTTTAATGGCAGCCGCATTAAGAAGTACTATCCTCCTTCACATCCATTACATGAGCCGCCCATGTTAGAACCCCCACTGAACGTCCGCATGGCTACTGTAACTGACCTGATAGATCAGTATGAAGAAGTAGTGGCACCGGCATACCTGCGGATTACAGTTGCAGCAGGAGTGGTGTATTCTTTTGACGCCTTGATTGACGAAGGTGCTGACTACAACATCCTAACACATGACCATTGGACACGCATTGGTCAACCGCAACTACAGCCCACTAACGCTCAACTCACCCCGTTTGGGGGCACCGCTTACCCACTCCTAGGGAAATGCAAGGTGGTCATTTCCATCGAATCTGAAAGTTTACCGGCCTTCTTCCATGTGTTGCCTCGCACCACAGACGCTGGTAATGTATCGCTGTTAGGTCGCACTTTCAAGAAACAAACCAACTGCAATGTGGATTACAACCTAAATCACATACATTTTGCCATTGGCAATGCGCGTATAGTGACAACTTTCAGCAAGGGCTGCCCTAACTCCCCCACTTTTACGAAGCAGCTAATAGAAACCCCCACGACCAAGCTTCAACCCGCGTCTAAACAAACGGAAACCACGGCCTCATGCCGAGTTCTCAACCCTAGACCCATGGCCACCAGAGCGCTCACAAGGCCAAAGAGTCCAAGTTTCTATGGGTGCCGAAACGGCAAAAACCACATCAGGGTAAACCACCAAGGTGTGACCCTAAACATCCAAAGTATCAACCGTCCCGACCCAAGAGGTAGTCTAGGCACTACCACTGTAGACGCACAACCATGCCACTCTGGATTCCCAAAGACCTCTTGCGGGACAAGGATACTACGAGGGCAATCCCTGGATTTGGGTGCCTAAAAATGGCCAGCTAAGAAGCTCATCTACAATCAATCTATTCCTAACAAGAGAGGGTTACACCAGTGGTGCCTAGAACACAATTAACAGGCCAGGGCCAGTGGTAGCTAACAAGCCTCGTCTCATCTATCGACCAAAGCAAATGCCCCAGGTCCTAAACCTACCTAATCCTGAGAACTTACAAACAACGATTACTGCTAACTCAGAACCAAGTACAACCACCGTGCCTCTAGAGCTTCCCACAGCATCTCAAAGGGCTTCCCAGTGCGAGGCCCGACCTGTGACACCGATGAGGAAGTCACAATTATCTAGTCCACGTGCACCCGCCCCACCAAAGGGTCTTAAACCTTCATACGCAATACGACCTTTCCTCTCTTTGGCTAAGGACCTTGCCGCAACTTCTGGGGACGATCTAATAGCCTGCATTAAAATGTTAGATGAAACTTTCACTACATTTGATAGAAGCTACGAGAGGCTAGACCTAGGTCTTCTTGACGAAATGCTTACTTCGGCGGTTCGTGCACTACCATGCACTTGGGAGGAATACGAACTTATGACCACTAAAGTTCCCAAAATTGCTGCCGAACTGATAGCAAATGATGAAATCTCCACGGATCAGGCTGCACTCAGAAGGCTTACTACCTCTTATCGCAAGCCTCCGCATTCTGCTTCTGAACAGGAGCTGCAAGAGCTCACGCAGATGGCAAGCTCACCTTCCACATTCTTGCAGCAGTGGTTTATGCTAAGGGTCCAATGGGAGAAAAAGGTCGTCACATAATGACTAATACTGAGCAACGCAGGGCAATCAAAACTATCGAATATGACCCCACGTACATGGCACCTATCTCATTTAGGGTCTTGGCCATCACCCGTAATCAGCATCTGGATGACCATGTGCTCGCCCACCCCTACATTGACCAATTCCTCACCCGAGAAGAATTACATGTTGCTAGTCGCCTCAGTACCGGAGATCTCTTCCACGATGTTTTGACCTACATTTCCCAAGTCTCCATCCAACCATCCACTCTGGATTGTCATGCCCAACTCGAATACAATCCAAACTTCTACCATTGGCTATTAGCTAGGTAAGTCAACCCACGCGAACAACTGCTCCCCTCATCCTTCCTGTGCTAATCCTAGGAAGGATTCTTTGTAAGATTCCTGAACGGAGGGGGGGAGCACGACCAAGAGCAGAGCAAGGATGAAAAGTTATGCTATCTAGCTAGCAGATAGTTAATTAAAAAAGTTTCTATGGAGGAATGTTGCAAAATAAAACAATAGCAATGGTCAAACCTCTAAGCAAGTGTGCCCCCTTTAAGCCCATCTATTCTTCTCTTAAACTTAGTTCTAATAAGAAATGCGCCAATTTTTAGGCATTAAACGTTGGCATGGTATGTTGACAGGTCACCACCATGGCAGGACAAGACAAAGGAGGCAAACTACCATTCTCAGAAGAGGAAATGACCAAATTCGGTATCGCCATCGAGACGCGCGGATTCAGTCACTTCACTTTCAAGCACACACTGAATCTGGACGAAGCCATCATGGAGGAACCCGCTATCAAGGACTTAGTGGATAGATGCCATCTCCACAAGTACGTGGAGAAGGTGGGACATGCGGTGGACTATAGCATGTGCGCGGATTTCCTGAGGAATTTCGACAAAAGCAGGAACTGTGGCACTGTCACAGTAAGGACAGGGGAGCAAGAAAGGAGAATCGAAGTGCCCGTCAATGCAACGATTGTAGAAAAGGCCCTAGGGCTGGTGCCAAAGAAAGAGAGAAGGCCGAGGCGAGACGTTTACACCATGCTGGGAGTCAAGAAAGAAGCGGTGCATACTGTGGATGGAATCAGCTTGGCTGACATCCCGGACCCAGTGGTGAAACTACAAGCAAAGATGATCCATACCCTCTTCTCAGGCCAGCATTACATTGTGCTAGTGAACAGGATCGGGGTCCCACTGTTGGAAATCATAGCAGCAGGAACCCCTAAAGAAATAGACTGGAATGGATTCGTACAGAAGACCATTCAGAGTTCAGCTGCCCTCCTCACTCCGACGGAAGCACCAGCAGAAGGAGAGTCCCCTGCCTCAACAGCGCGTTCTGCAAGGAAGAAACCAGCGTCGAAAGCAGCTACAATCAGATATGGGGGAATTCTGACAGCCATCATAACGAAGCAATAAAGAATGAGGGCGTCATGGAGGGGGAAGCGGTGCATCAAAGCTCAGCTCACCATGGCGGAGGGAGATCGAGCGAGAGAACAGTGAGCGACGAGGGAGAGCAGGAAATGCCACCTCCGCGAGCAACCAAACCCGCAGAACAAATCAAAAGTGATAAGAAAGAGAAGGAGAAAAAAGAGAAATTAAGTAAGGAAGAACGGGCTGACATCAAACAGGCTAAGAAAGAGTCTCGAAGGGCTGAGGAAGAAAGGAGGAGGAAAGAGGAGGAGGAGTTCGCCAGAATAGGAGAGGATTCGAAGAAGGCGGAGGCGGACAGGAAAAAAAGGGCAAAGGAAGAGGCTGAGAAGCAACGACTCCAGGAACTGGCCGAACTGGCAGAAGCCACCCGAAGGTCGGTGGAAGAGACCCATGGGGACGGAGAACTCGAACCCACAAGCCCCGGCCATAAAACCGAAGCCAGTGCAAGTGTGGAGGCAGCACCAGTGGTCGTAGGCAAGGGCAAATCCCTCCTACATCCACTCCCTCCCTCCTTTGTGCCAACAATAGCTGAAATCACGACCACCGCCGCTGCAGACCCCACGCCTCCTCTCGATGCGGCACAGCTCATGACCATGATGCAGATGCTTGTAAGCAGGGTGGCCGAAATTGCCCCTAAAACTCGATCAAAAAGGCCCGCCGCCGCAGATGCAGAGTCTCGGCAAGATCCCAAACGACAGAGGCTAGAGGCATCGACCACCACGCCCAATACTCCCATACCTACCGCAGACTATGACGCATATGTGGCCGAGTTGCTAACACAACTGGACAAGGCAAAATAAGAAAAGAAGGTGGCATTGTTGGAACTAGAGAAAGAAAAGGAGACGTCAGCAGCCCTCAGGCTAGAGGTTTCAAGGCAGGAAGATGGCAGACGGAGAGAGATGGAGGCCCTGCGAGACCAGCTAGAAGAGAAAACGAAGCAAGCCCAAACCAATGAAAGCCACCTTAGGCGAAGGCTGGAGGATGAGGAGCAGAGCCTAGTAGCGGAACAAAGCAACATAAAACTTCTAATGCAGCAATACAATGATCTCCAGCAAAGGGTGGCCCGAGTGGAACAGCTCTACCGGGAGGTTCGGGAAGGCGAAGCTGCTGTTCCACAATAATATGCAGCGGAGCCCCAGTCATGGCACGAGCAAGAGGAACAAGACATGCTAATCAGGGAAATCAAATTCCTAAAAAATGAAGGGCCGGGGGTCTCAGCAGAGCTGAAGGCAAACGACTACAAGATGAAGTGCAGAGACTGCAAGACGCGCTGGAGACCTCCCAGGAGGACGTGGAAGCCCTCATGGCCATGATCTTTAATCAAAAGAGGCTACTCCGCGCTGAAATCCAGAGCCTAGAATAATTGGTCCAAGAGAAATCGGAAATTCTGACCGAAGCGCACCACAAGCTCAACATTGTTGATCAAGCAAGAGGGATCGCTGAAGAGCAGCTCACTCAGAAACTAAACGAAAGAAACTAGTTATGGTTCTATTCAAATGAGCAGCAACAAGTAATAACCACCCTGGCGGGCCAGCTAGAGGAACAAAGGCAAAAGATGGAGGAGAGAGCCGTGGAGTGGGAAATAAAGAACTTTGACAGGGTGAGGGATTTAACAGAACGGCTTGTAGTGGCAGAGTGTGAAAGAATGATGGCCGAGGCTAGGGTTGAGGCTACAGAGATAACGACTAAAACCCAGCGACAGGCCTTTCTCAACACGGTCCTCCATGTGACGCAAGCCGAGGGCGATGATACAGTGGAACAGGTAAAAAGAAAGTTGGAACTAAGCACCCGGGCACTATGATACGGCCTTCAAGAGCGGGAACTTCCAACAAGTACAGGAATGACTAAAGAGCAACAGTTCCACTACCTGCGTTGTATAGGCCTTTCCAGTGCTGAGCTCGAGGAGTTAGGTTTTCAGGAACAAGAGCAGCCAAACCGCCACCACCACCAGTCGTTCCTCCTGTGGTAGCACGAAATGCCGACGAAGAGGGCACGAAATGCCGACGAAGAGGGGCCGGACTTCGAGCAAGATGAGGAAGACGAGCCGCAAAGGATGCCGAGTCCGCCTCAACCAGAGATCCTACAGGAGGAATCTACCAACGCCGAGCTACCTGAACGCATAATTGCAGCAAGGCGAAGGAGGCAGGAGTTAGCAGAAGAGGCCCAACACCGAGCGCGCATACTTCCACAACAACTTCCTGAGGAGCCCATGCCACTGCAAAATGATACACATCCGGTAGATTGGCCCCAGGAGTTGGTCATATGGCGCCAGAGAGAGCTACATAAAAGGCCATTCGAGCTTTCATTCGCTTTTCCACGATCCCTGGACTGGGCCCTACCTCTAGGAGTCGTAGGCAAGATCAAAGATCTGGCTAACGAACTCGCAAACAAATGGATGGAAGAGAGAAGCATAATAGTAACCAGGTGGAGGCAAGAGTCACGAGAATACTGGGAAGACAAGGTCGGTCTGGTTCCCAAATCCGTCCAAGGCTACCAGGCACAGCCAAAATGGCGGAGGAGGATTTGGGACACCAATTTTGATGCCTGGACTGCATTTTGTAGCTCCCTCCCCGAAGAGCGCAATGATCCTATCTACATGCCCTACCCCTATAGGCATGGAGTGGATTACAACAGAGATTTGCATGGGGATTTTGACTTCCCGAGAATCTATAATGTAAATGCTAGAAGCCCAGAGGAATGCTTAGCATTTAGGGCAGAAGATATACTTCCCTCCATAAATCGTTTCCTTGTAGATTTCTCCTCCTGCCCCAATCCAGCATTCTTAACCACTTGTAATTACCTTTGACTTCTCAAATTCTTGCTACTCCAGAAACCTGCCGCAGAGGAAGCCCATCTCCCTCCACTCTTTTTTTATCTTAACCTAGGAATAGATAGTAGAGCCATGGTGAGGTTGATGATGCGCACTACTCTCTGTTGAGATATCGAGCTCCACTCATGATATGCCAGGGTGACCATTGTGCATTTATGTCACCGATGTGTCAGTTGTTGCAGATGTGGTTGGTACACCACCCATGAATAATAGCTACATGATAGCTATCCTTATCTACTCTAGTTCGTGGCTCTGTTAGTATGCTACCTTAGTTAGTTGAGTTTGGTTTGAGACCCATATATAGGGTTCTTCTATTTCTTTGTAATAGAGTTCTTTTGGCTTACACAACTAAGAAGAGGAAAACTGTTTTCAGCCTCCACCTCTGTGTGTATTCCCCCATTGTGCAAGCAAGAAAGCTACAAGTGAGACTCCTTCCTTCTCTCCCACAATCTTGACATGGTATCAGAGCCTTGTTCGTGGTAAGGAGCTCAAGAAAGCAAGCCAAGCTTGCGGTGTTCTGGTAAGAGGAGCAGTGTTGCTTTCATTTTATGTTTTGGGAGTAGATCTCTGCAGGTAGCACAGCCGGAAATTGCAAGAGTGCATTGTCTCAGGTTGAGACGCCCTTCACGGCAAAGCAAGAGGGCAGTATATGTTGCGGGTGAGGGCTTTAGCCTATGACGACCCTGTTTTTTTTATTTGAGGCCATTTCGGGGCTTGTTTTGGAGGCGGAAGTTTTTTGCATGCACTCAGGAAAGGCCCTGTTTTATGCTGTGCGACCACTGTTCTACAGGTCGGTGAAAAGTTACCACAAAAATTGCATCGTATGCTTGTGTGCAGAGACATTGGGAGTTACAGAATCATTCTTGATTCCCGTTTATGCAAAATCGTCACTAGGAAGTGACTGTGTGGTCAAATACCACTTTGGCCAGTTTTGCAGGTTTGCCCTTGTGAGGGTGAAGCTGTGTTTTTTGCAGTGACAGAATTTTTTGCAGTGTTCTGTAATGGCGTCTGATTCTCTTTCACAGATTGTAACTCAAAAGCTTGACAAGAACAACTTCCAAGCATGGAAGTTTAGAATGACGAATTTCCTTATGGGAAAATGATATTGGGAATTTGTTGCAGGAAATGAAGAAGAACCAGTTCTTCCTGATGTTCCCAATCAACAGCAAATGCAGGCATTTAAAGCATGGCATGAGAGAGCCAAGAAAGTTATGTATTAGCTGTCTATCAGCATTTCAGACTCTATGATTGTGCATATTCAGGATGCAAGTACGCCAAAGGAGGCATGGGATACTTTGTCAAAAATGTATAGCACAAATACGCAAGCCGGGAAAATGCAGCTCAAGCAAGAGTTGCATAATGTGCAAAGAGAAAATATGAGCATCAATGACTACCACATGAAGGTGAAGAAGATTGCAGATGCACTTGCTTCCATTGGGTCGCCAGTGGAAGATGATGATTTAGTTTCTGTGACCTTGAATGGTCTAGGAAAGGATTATGCAAAGTTCCGAACATCCATTTCCGTCCATGAAAGATTTCATGATTTTGAGGAGTTGATTGCTCTTCTAATTTCTGAGGAGCAGAGAAATGGTGGTGCATCTTCTTCAGGAGGAACTTCAAAAGAAGCTGTCTTCTACTCAAATGTTGGAAGAGGTAGAGGCAGAGGTAGAGGAGGCCGATTTGGAGGCCGTGGTAGAAATCAGAATATGCAGCAAACTCAAGAAAACCAGTCCTATGGAGGAGGACGTGGTAACTCTAGAGGCAGGGGGAGCCAAAGAGGTCGTGGTGGATGGCAAAGAGGCCAAAATGCAAACAGCAATGTTGAATGCTACTACTGTGGTAAAATGGGTCATATGGCTAAAGACTGCTATAAAAAGCAGAATGACATCATGAATGGAAAACTGCAACAAGGGAATTATGCATCTTCTAGTAGACAGGGTGATGACAGAAATGAGCATTTGTTTATGGTGCAGCACATGAATAATTCTGTGACAAGTGCAGAAGAAAGCAACGATGTATGGTATGTTGACTCAGGTGCATCAAACCACATGATAGGTCATATAGAATGGATAGAGGATGCAAGGAAAATGGAAAAACCAGGATTTGTGGAGACTAGTGATGATACTGCACATCCTATTGAGCAAATTGGAAAAATTCCTTTGTCTATGCAGGATGGGAAAAAGAAATACCTGTCCGATGTATTTCATGTCCTGAATATCACCAAGAATCTGGTTTCTGTTGGTCAAATGGTTGAGCAGGGCTTGCAGGTCAAATTTAATCCTCATGGATGCTTTGTTGAGGATATGAAAAATAAACGTCGCTTGATAGCAAAAGGAAAGAAGAAGGGCAGAATGTTTACGTTGGATGCAGACATGCCTGAATTGAGTGCAGCAATGTTTGCACATGGGACCGGTGTAGTTGCAGATATTGATATCTGGCATAAACGCATTGGTCATGTTAATGTACAGCGACTTAAATCAATGCAGGCCTGAAATATTGTTGCAGGATTGCCTAAATTCAAGGTTGCAGAAATGCATAAGGTATGTGAAGCCTGTCAATTTGGAAAACAGGCAAGGAAACCATTTCCTAGACATGTTCAAGAGAGTGAGAAGCCATTGGAATTATTCCACTCTGATCTGTGGACTACTAAAGCTGCATCTCTTAGAGGCTGTCATTATTTTGTCACTTTTATTGATGACTATAGCAGAAAAGTTTGGGTGTATTTTATGAAAAAGAAAAGTGAAGTTTTTGGGCATTTCAAAACTCTTAAAGCTATGGTTGAAAAAGAAACAGGCCTGCAAATAAAATGCCTAAGGTCAGATTGAGGGGGAGAGTACCTCTCAAATGAGTTTGCAAGGTTCTTGCAGGAGCATGGCATAAAGCAGCAATATTCATGCAGTCATACCCCACAACAAAATGGAATTGCAGAAAGGAAAAACAGGCATATTGGAGAGGTATCTCGTGCCATGCTCAACGAAAAAGACTTGCCAGATTTTTACTGGGCTAAAGCAATTGCTACAGCGGTCTACATAATGAATAGGACTCCCACTGCAGCAATACATGGGATGACTCCAGAGGAGAGGTATACTGGTAGGAAACCAGATATTTCTCATTTGAAAATTTTTGGTTGCATTGCCTATGTACATGTGCCAGATGAGTTGAGATCCAAGTTGGATCCAAAAGCTGAGAAGTGCATCTTTATTGGTTACTCTCTGCAGCAAAAAGGGTATAGATGCTATAACCCTTCTACTCGTAAGTTTACAGTGAGCAGAGATGTTGTTTTTGATGAGATGAGAAGCTGGTATAAACCAGTAAATGTGATTGATGATGTAGATGCACAAAATGGTAATGCTGCACAGAATTCACAGCAGCAGTCACAAAATATTAGTGGACCTAGAGCGTCCTCTAGCAGTGGTTCACATTCTTTGCCATGGATAGGTAGATTGAGATCAGGAGAATCTTCTCAAAGCAATGTAGATAGTGGTATGCAGGTATCACGAAAAGGAAAAGAGAAGGTAGATCAGCCCATGTTTGATGTGAATGCAGGTCACTCTTATGTGGATGGTGAATCCAGTGGCTCAGAACAGAGCATTGCTAATGAGTTGGGTATTCCTTCTATTGTTACACTTGGAGTAAGGAAGACCAGGGATGTTTTGAGAGCACTTGGGAGTGAACCTACTTTGCGCAGGTCTACCAGAACTAGGTATCCTGTGGATAGGCTGAAATATGATGGATTTACAGCCATTCACTATGCATATATGGTCAAAGTGATACAGGAACCAGAACCCACTTCTTTTGAGCAAGCCATGGGAAAAGAAAAATGGGAGAAAGCCATGGATGAAGAAATGGATGCCTTGGAAGCAAATTCTACATGGGAGTTGGTATCTTTTCCTAAAGGTAAAAATGCAATTGGCTGTAAGTGGGTTTATAAGGTGAAGCACAATGTAGATGGTTCTGTTGAACAGATACAAGGCAAGATTAGTAGTCAAGGGGTATGCACAAACATATGGCATTGACTATGAAGAAACATTCAGTCGGTTGCAAGGATGGCAACCGTAAGAGCAATCATTGCTATGGCTGCATCAAAGGGATGGTCTTTATATCAGATGGATGTAAAGAATGCCTTTTTGCATGGTGATTTGCAAGAAGAGGTCTATATGGAGCAGCGACCACCAAGTTATGTGCATGCTGTTCATCCTGAGTTTGTTTGCAGGTTGAAGAAAGCATTGTATGCCTTGAAGCAAGCACCTAGAGCATGGTCTGACAAGATAGGACAATATCTTGTCACTATTGGCTTTCAAATTTCCAAGGCAGACTTCTCACTTTATGTGAGAAAAACAAAGAAAGGTATTATGCTGCTTGTCATTTATGTTGATGACTTGATTATGACAGGTGACAGTGATGAAGATATCCTTCATGTGAAAATGCTATTGAAGCAGAAGTTTGAGATGAAGGATTTGGGAGAGCTGCGTTATTTCTTGGGCATTGAGGTGATTAGATCACCAAGTGGGATACAGCTCTTGCAGAGGCAGTATGGATTGGACATGCTGTCCAAATATGGGATGACAGGCTGTAAGCCTATTTCAGTTCCTTTGGAGCAGAATGTGAAGCTGAGCGCAGATGCAGGTGAGCTTCTGGAAGACCCTACTATGTATAGACGCATAGTAGGAAGTTTGATTTATATGACTATTACTAGGCTAGATTTGAGCTATGCTGTTGGATTGGTAAGTCAGTTTATGCAGGCTCCAAGGAAACCACATTTGGATGCGGCTAGACGCATACTCAGATATGTGAAGTCCACATTGCAGTATGGACTATTTTATGAGACTGGGGTTCAGATACAGTTGCGTGGATACATTGATGCTGATTGGGCTGGTAGTATTTCTGATAGACGATCTACGAGTGGATATGTGTTCTCTTTTGGGAGTGCTGCAGTCACTTGGAGCAGCAAGAAACAGCCTATAATTGCCTTGTCAAGCACAGAGGCTGAGTACAGGGGTGCAGCAATGGCTGCATGTGAGGTAGCTTGGTTGCATAAGCTACTTTATGATATGCATCAGCCTACAAATGGGCCAGTTGTCATTTATTGTGACAACATGAGTAGTATACACTTGGCAAATAACCCAGTCTATCATGCTAGAAAAAAGCACATTGAGGTGCATTATCACTATGTGCGGGAGAGGGTTTTACTAGGTCTTATTGATCTAGTTTATGTCAGCACAGAGGATCAGGTAGCTGACATATTCACGAAGGCATTGGGTGCAGAGAAGCTGCGCAAGTTCAGAGACCTGCTTGGTGTGTAGGAATTGGGATTGAGCTCGAGGGCGAGTGTTGAGATATCGAGCTCCACTCGTGATATGCCAGGGTGACCGTTGTGCATTTATGCCACCGACGTGTCAGTTGTTGCAGATGCGGTTGGTACACCGCCCATGAATAATAGCTACATGATAGCTATCCTTATCTACTCTAGTTCATGGCTCAGTTAGTATGCCACCTTAGTTAGTTGAGTTTGGTTTGAGACCCATATATAGGGTTCTTCTATTTCTTTGTAATAGAGTTCTTTTGGCTTACACAACTAAGAAGAGGAAAACTGTTTTCAGCCTCCACCTCTGTGTGTATTCCCCCATTGTGCAAGCAAGAAAGCTACAAGTGAGACTCCTTCCTTCTCTCCCACAATCTTGACACTCTCCTCCCGGCCTTCTACTTAGAACTATTAGAAAATATGAGTGACACCCGTTTTGCAAGGTGTAATCACCCCTTTTTGTCCACCACTCCTCTAAGAGCTAGAGCCGGTATTAAGGAATACCTACAAAGTCGTGCATTTTTATCACAATGCTTGCGACCATCCCGTGACTAAAGGGGTGTCCCATACATCGCCCAATGCCCTCTCTCTCATTCACCAAAAAAAGAAGAAGAAGAAGAAAAGTGGTTGCTGCCTTCGTTCACTATCTTGGTGCACCATACTCACTGCATCTAGAGTCCTCTCTAGCCCCTCCCCCACTTCATGCTCAGGGCACATCAAGGGCAGGACTTTCGAACCTGTCATCCTGAGCTTCGCATCGCATCTCAGAAGCCACACAAACTGGGCCCTCAAGTGTGGGACATTACCAAGGGCTTGCCCAAGGTTAGACCCATCTCCCAGTTCCACTCGCACGAGCACCATGTACTGCACAGTGAGACAGACACATCCCCTAGGAAGTGCACCACTTTTCTTGTAGGTTATCTTCATGTTTCCAAAATGGGCTGCTTGGCTGAAGGTGATCGTCTACTACATCCTCCAATGACGAGGAATTTTTCCAGAAGTCCGACATGACCCCGTTACTGCAACTTCAGGAGCTTCGCTGCGAAGGTTTCAGTAGCTCCACAGATTTCATGCTGACAACCATCCGCCCACCACTGATGGGCTTCCATTGGCATAGATCTTGGAACCTCACCATCCGATGATCCATGCCCACTACATCAAGATCTACGGATCGCTTATTTGCACCACAAGCCTGAAGACTTTCACCTCAAAACTGAAGATCCTCTCCTCCCAGACAAGGGTTTTTCAGCCCATGCCACGACTTTTCACGACAAACACCAGAGGGTTACTCTAGACTAAATCCCCCCAATACCATCTTCCTAAGGGACTGCTTCTTGTTTCAAGCGTTTCGGAGACTCAAACGACGACCAGTTCCAGAGGGGCGCCAGAACAGTGAGACAGATGCCACAATTGTCAGCAAGCCTAAAGCACGCTGGAATCTCTCTTGGGCATCGTCATCATACCCCATCACCCCTCATTCACAAGCCTCAATGTCCTCCAACCGCCAGTCACACCAACCACTAGCATCCTTTATCCCACTACTTCCTGCCGCAGTGCCATGGGACTGGCACTCGTCTAGCAGGGGGGTAATGTTAACCCCAACACGAAGAAAGCAAAATAACGCGGGAAAGATGCAGGGAAAAGGCAGAAAAAACAAAAAGAAGTAGCCCGACTGAAGTAGGAATAGGAGGGCGCATTTCAAAATATAAAGGCGCACCCTGAAATCTTGTAAAAGAGCGCCGGGCTCTCACCCGTGCAATTTGTAAATGTAGACGGGCGGTGGAAAGGAATCTAGGAAGATAGAGGGACAATGGGAAAAAGGGCCTAGGCTAATAGCCGGCCATGTAAAAAAGGGGGACAATCGCCCATGGAAATTAAGGACATGTATATAAAGTTAAAAGGTAAATGAGAAGAGCATCCTCGTGTGTGGCAAACAGCGCCTCCTTCTTCTCCTCCTGTTTCTCACCTTCGTGCCTCCTTGCTTGTGCTTGTGAGAGGGACTGAGAGCGTGAGAGTGTGTGAGGGAGTGATCGTGGGAGGGCAAGGGAACCTGGAGAAGAAGCTCCCCATTCTCCCTCTTCATCTTCTCCTCCCCTCTTCTCTCCTCTAGTCTTGAACATGGCTATGGGGGATGAAGCTCATGGGAGAGGGATTGAGGTTGCTTGAGTTCGCCTCAAGGATCGTGGAGCTCTAGGGGTGCAAAAAAGAGGAGGGTACTCGATTGAGCATCAAGGTAAGCTCACTACACCCACAAGGTAGGCATAGCATGACGGCTATGTGAGAGGTAGCCATGGCTGCTCTGTTTGAAACACTTGAGCAATAAGTGGTCCGAGGGTCTTGGCGGTTGAGTGAAAGCTCCCACACAATGGTCCAAATTATGCAAAAAAGAAGGTTTCCTAATGCATCTAGTGCTCCTAAAATATCAAGTACACACAAGGGGCTAGTCAAATTGGATCATATTAGTTAAGTTGGAATTATAGCAATGCTTAAGGGGAAGAAAGGCCTACAACCTAGTGGAGGTTTGAGGCAAGTAAAGTTAGAGGTAAAATTTCAATGTGCTTTTTGGTGAAGCTTCAATATTAATTCACCAATAAATGCAAAGTGAATGGAAGAGGATGACTTGGCAAACCATCCTCAGTTATTGCAACTTCACTATGATGCCTTTCAGTTTTAGAGCCGACTTGGCTCAATTAGGTTTAGCAAAGCAAGGGTCTGAAGTATTGCATGATGCTCAAGGGGAAGGTAGCACTTCTACTCCACCAATTTTGGATAGCTCTCATATGTAGTGCATTTCTGTCCGCCTTACAAACATGGATGAACCCAAATTCCCAACAGCACACCTAATAAAAACAATAAAAACACATTTAGATTTTTGAATCATTGAATCCTATAGGGGGTCTGAGTTGTATAACATCCTCATACTACATAGTCAATGCAAAACATCAAGATTTAGCAGAAGGAAAAACAAAATATCTACTTATTACCACACAATGTACTAAGACCAATGCAAGACATTAAGGTGTAGCCAAAGTAAAAACTAGTCTAGAAAAATCCTGACATCTTCGTCTTCATATAATAGTAGTAAATGGAATACAAATAGACATATGCAACAGTTGATGCAGCAGAGAAGAAAGATGTCCATTGCAATGTATTCAACATGCATGCAAGGTACTGTGTTGATTGTATGTCTACCATGAGGTCAATACTTTGTGTAGTAGTCATTGTGAGATGTATGCATATGAGTATGAGTTTCAATCAGGCAAGCACTAAAACTATACTTTTGCATTAGTTTGGGATTGGTTCTAATCAATTGGGCATGGTTTTTTGCCTCAATATTGAGATTAGTTTTTTTATCAGTTTCAACTCAATTTTTTATCAGTTTGAGAAGTGTTAATGGTCACTTTTGGGATCAGTTTTGCATTAGTTTTACTTATTAGTTTTTGCAATCTATTTGTGATCATTTTTGGGATCACATTTGCAATAGTTTGTGATCAATTCTCAGATCAGTGAATGATTAGTTTATTATCAAAATATGCTTAGTTTTCAATGGTTTACAATTGGTTCCATGGACAACAGCATGATAGTATGCCTTTGACAATTTCAGCCATGGTTTATGCTAAGAATATGATTTACTATGATTGTGGAGTCAAAACAATTGAGAAACGTGAGTTATGGATGCATCCAATGGGTTTCTAGCAATAGTTCTGTCTATATTTCAAACTTATATCATGTTTATGCTGGTTGGAAATTTTTAGCAGGTTTGGGACATATGATATTGTTGGACAACAATGGTGAATGTTGTGACTCTGATGCTTTGTGGAAATTCCTATATAGTATGCTTTTCCTTTGGTACAATGTAGTGCAATAAAGGATGGTTGCAGGGATTTCAAGGGGAAAGTATATCATGAGGACGTGAAATTTTGAGATGATTTAATCTTGTCGATAAAATTTGATTAAGTTATTAATCAAATGTGCAGGTTATTTAGCACATGTGATGCACATGGAAGTTACGTTATGGCAATAGGCCAATGAGCTCGAGGATGCAATGGGTGTCAAAGGTAAAAGTTGTGATAAGTTATACTTGCTAGGTTTTGGGGACCAATTGGTGTCAATTTTGACCCTAGGACAATTGTTTAGTTAATAAGCATCAATGGTCACACTAGGGACTAGCATTAATTAATTAATTAATGTCAGTTTAAGGGTCAACATGGATTGGAAACTACTCCCAGTTGCAAATGGCCTAGGCCACCCTATCCCCATTACGCACTGTAATATTCCCACCCGTGAATATTGACGTCCCGCACACGACGTAAACCTTGTGCAAAGGTTATCTCTTGTATTGAAATTATTGGCGGTGTAATGTGTGACCCGCACGCGAGAAATGGGGTCCTCCGCGTTGGTAAATCAAACCCGAAAGTTCGAAACCGCTAGTCTCACAAAAACACCCTCTTGGGAAGGGCAATTTGAGTAATTAAGGCAATTTTTTTTATTTCTATCCCTTTTTCCCCAGCCGATGCACGACTGGAGAAAAGGGAGTGTGTGGGGGGATGGGATATGAAAGTCGTGGCCTGCATGGGAGGGGGGGAACCCATGCAAGGGGGCCACGTGGTGGAGGCCTTCTCCCCCCCTTGGCCTATAAAAACCCCCCCCTAGTGGAAGGGAGAGAGGAGGAAGGATAGGGCCGTGCTGCGTGCAGAGGACGCCGTAGACACTACTGTCGTGGACGCCAATTGCCGCCAGACTGGGAGGACACCGTGCTGCTAGAGACCGCCTTTGTGCTCGCCGCAGGTCGCCAGCTATTGCCGCAGCTCCGCCGTGTCAGGCTGCTACCAATTTTCCCCCCACTCGACGTCGTTCTCCTACCATTACTACCCCTCCCTCTTCCACGTCAGATCTGTACACACCAGAAGCTTCTAAGGGGGCTTTCCTAAGCCCCTTCCCACTAGATCCCCCATAAGTCCATTCCTACCCCCCCCCCCCCCCCCCCGGGACTTTGAAGAGAAGAAGAAGAAGCTCATAAAGCCCTCTTCCGCAAGCACCATTTATCCAAAGTCCCGCAAAGGAATCTCCTGCGCACGAGGGAAAAAGGCAAAGATCTGGAGGCTGCATACCAAGGCAAGTAAATTCATAGACTGCAAAGGCAAACCAGAAGCCAAAACCACGCCTACGATGGCCCCTAAAAAGTCACAAGGTGCACCTGCGGGAGGTTCATCTCCAAGCATTCAAGTGGATATCTCCCCGAGCCCACAGACCCAGGTTTTTTTTATGATTTTTGATTCTACGCAAAAGTAATGCATTAGGTATGATAACTCTCACGGAATAGAAAGCACCTATGCATGTTCAAATTTACCAAGCCAAATTAAAAGGCAATTGAGGAAAATTCGTCTATTTGATCGATTACTAGAATTATCTCATGACATGAAATGGAGTTATTAACATTTTCAAAATGATGAACGTGAGTTGTCTATCCATCGTACGACCTTAGTATTATGTTGCCTTATCATGCACTTCAAATTAGCAAGCCTAGAACACCCACCGCTTATCATTCTATGGTTGAAGTTATTAAGTGTATTTTTGACTAGTCATGGAAAGAATAAGCATATGTCGCAATTTAGGAAAAATCCTTATTGTAATGGTTCATGGGGAAAAGTTGTTAACACCGTAGAAGGTTATCCGAAAAGTAATGGTGGTGTATCAAAAAAATGAATCTATGGATTGGCATGTGGCATGTGCTTGCAAGAAAGAATATACCAACACTAACTCTACAATATTCTCATTTAACTACGTTGTAGTTATGAAAGGGTTGCATGTTGCACTTTCATCGTGCATAAAATTCATTCATCAAGTGTTGCATTTGGGAAAGGTTGCAGGATTTAAACAAAGCATGAGATTCTAAAGTGTAGATAACAAGGTAGTAGACATGATTAATTGATGTAAGTCCTAGTAGGACCTAGGAAAGTTAGTATCCAGATTATCAGGCATTTTTACTTTACCAAGGAAAGATAGGGTTATTGTGAACCATGTGATGCGTAGAAGCAATGAATCTCATGTTTACATGTATTGGTGTAGTTGTAACTATTTTTCCTCCTTTAGATCTAGTTTATTATCTCTAGGAAAGGTTCATCCTTGTCGCAAGACAAGTATATTGAGTTGCCTAAATCACCTAACCCACAAGGGATTCATATGGGCATGGTTCAGTCGATATGGCAAATATCCCAAGTGCTAACTAGGGTAGCACGATAAGGAGTCGACCTAGTTTTACACTTGTTGCCAAGTCAAAACCCTCAAACCCCAAGATCATACCCACATTCACGAAATGTTGAGTCAATTGGATGCTCATGCATAAAACGATCTAAGGTTTCTATCCTAAGGATCACTCGTTCAAATGATGAAACTCTGATTGAGTTGGAAATTCCTAGGACCGTGGCCTAATATAATTAGGAATGGGTTGGGTAAGAAGACACTCTAAACCCTGCTTCTCGGCTGGAGGTAATTCCGTGACCAGAAAACGCCATTCAATGGGTGAAATGATCCTGTGGAATAGTTGCAACACATGTGCAAAAGGTTGCAACATTGCATGGACTTGTGGTTTGATCACAAGAAAGTTTTGCCAATCCTTGGAATGAGGTTGGCAGGTTCTTGCGCAAATTTAACTTACAAGAGGATGAGTAATCATCCTGTTACATCACCTTTCTTGGGGAATAATTGCCAAGAAAAAGGAGAGTTAGGTATTTGCCTGGACGCAAATGACCAATCAATAAATTGAAGCGACATGGTCGCCAGGATTTACTATTAGTAAAACCTAAGGTATTGGTTAAGTTGGGTTAACAGGGTATGGCCCTAACCCAAGGACAAAAGGGTGAACAAACAAACCCTTGGGGATCTTGCCAAGTCGCAATTGATCCCAGATCGAATGTTGGATGCATTCGGAGAGAAAGATTCACTCCTTAACAGTTGGCCAAATAAACGACCACTGAAATTGATTGTGCTTGTAATAGTTTAGAAAGCACTGTTTGCATTGTTTGCTCAAGGAACTAAAGGATGAAAAGATATCTAAATGCTTCAGGTTGAGGGCCTGAAGGGAGACGCAGCTTCAGTTACCCCCGACTGCCTGCCTGACCCTAACCAAGGGGGTTGTTGACCGCACCGGGAACGTGGACCGAACCCGCCGTGAGAGGTCTCTCCGTTGAGCTCTACTTGGAGCAGGAGGACGCTTGGGTGCCAGGGGGGGCTCTGGCCGTAAATCCCTCGCCTTCCGCATCCTGCACAAGAGGCTAACGTGACTCGGGATTGGATCTCGAGGCCCGCATACTAGTCTACGGGCAGAAGCTTGGAATAGTGATCCCTAGCAGATTACTGGATAAGCCTTCGGGCGGATTATGGACAAGCCTATGGGCGGAACTCCTTGTATTCCAAAGATAAAATGATGAAATGATAATAAAGAAGTTGTTTGATATTGTTTTTCTATGTCACGTGATAAGATTACGTGAAGGAACCAGTGCTTAACAGGGTTAATTAAAGAAGCTGATTGTTGTATGTCAAATTAATGTGTTAGGTAATTACATAACTAAAACAAACCGAGGAAAGTGCGGAGGATGGACCATGGGTCCGTCCTACGGATGGGTGGTCCCGGTTAGTCGGGAACTTTTCTCAAAAATCTCGAAGAGCAGCGGAAGGTTCATCGAAAGCAATGACCTAGAATTATATTTTACCCAATTTACACTGTTTTAGGGGAATGGAATGGGACTATGCCTTATGGCAGAGAGGTTGAGCCTTGCACCCCTCTCGTTCCCATTCTCCTTGAACCAAGTGCAGCGTGAATCCGCTTCTGACCTGGCGTTTCTGCGTAAAGTAGTTCGCTCGGGTCTGACGCTAGTTGCTGCTAGCTAATGACCAAACAGGAAAACCCAAATTCAGGTCGATCCTAAGTGGGAACGGCCAAGATACTTCCGCTACGTGGCAGACGCGGGAAGACCTAGATCGCAAGTCCTGTAACATTCCATGGGAGTGCCGGGCGGAGCTTTCTAGACATCCTTTCCGATGGACTGCTAAGACGTGTCCGGGATGATTCTAGGGGACACGTTACACGCACCTTATCCATCTCCTAGCACTAAGAAGGCCCTCATGTGTAATACTCATTTTAATGAGTCAAATTTCGACATTTCGTCGAACTTTATGCAATAAGTGCTTAAATCTCACGGACTTTGGGACCTCTCGTTGGTCTAGAGCCTATGATGGGCCCTTGATTAGCTCACCCTGATCTCATCCGTCAATGGAGAGCTGGCAATGCCACAATCAATGTTGAGTTAATGTAGGGGTTGCTTCTTGAGTTTCACTCTTAGTATAGCATTTCCCCCTCACATATGTGTTGGAGTCATCTCATTGACCACTCCACAGCACATGATAGCACTCAATGCATCAATCTCAATTTTGAGCTTCAAGAGTTTTCCATTAAGAAAGGGGATGACCTGAAAGTCAAGTTGGCAAAATATCAATAGTTACTCATCGAGCATGCCAGTACTAGCTCCCTGAAGTCAAACACAGGTCACATCCTTCTTGAATAAACTCCCTAACAAATACTTCCATTTTATCTAGCACATTATCTCACTACCTAGATTATCGACATTCTAGGAGTTTGAATGCGAGTTCTTGCATTATGCACAACTACACAATCAAGCCCAGGGTTTAGCATACACTAACAACCATGTGAACTAGGAGTGTCATACCAAGGCCCAGGGTCTTCCACCTACAAAACCATAGTAGACTACTAAGAATCCGTCCACTCTGGTTGGCCAATCCAGTGGGGCTATGCCTCCCGTTTTGCACCATCCACTCCATCTACCCTAATGGCTACTACTGGACATGTGATACGTGAATAGCCCCAATAGCCTATACCTTTCACTACTCTTGAAGGATTAGCTAATTGGTTTGCTAGTACCAATCCCATTGCACTTTACGCATACACTTTACATTCACCTCCATCTAGGACTACTTCACCACCTCGTCAACCATTTCATTGGTAGAGCCCTACTAGTGGGTATACGCAATGGTGGCCACATCCTTGTTGAGCTAAAAATGCATTAGCTTGACTTGAACAATCCCAAAACACTCTTAATTAATAAAGAAACCATCTTATTTTTAAAAAAAATGTGATCCTAAATATTTATTGTGTCCCACATACACAACCTTAATTTGGGTGCCCCAAACTTTTTATAAATAGGCATGCATCCCACCACTCTCAATCTCGTTTTTGCAGGTTTTGGGAGCTGTATGTTTGTTGCCCACACCCCATTCATGGAGGACGTTATGGTCAGAGCTTCCCCCCCCCAGCCATCTACTACCATTTGGTGTGCTTGATTCCAACCTTCACTCACATCTTGCAACTATCACCTTCACCCTACAACTATCACCTACTGCCAGATCCTTGTGTTTACTACTGTTGTTACCATAAGTTGGACCTGATGCCATCTACTAGACACTTCCACCATCATCTATAGTCTATGTTTGCTAAGTTTCTCTCCTCTCTAGCTATTGCATACATCTTCTACACAGTCGTCTACTGGTTTCGATTGTCGCCCAATTTTCTCTCTCCTCGAGTACCTACGGTTTTAGTTTTTCTCTCTCCTACACTATTGTCTAGATCAGATCCAACCTTCCCTAGCTATGTTTGCTTGTGTTCAACACATGGAGGATACCTTGCTGCATTTTAAGTTATGTTCAGAGTATGACACACTCTCTAGCTCTTCATAACCTCTACCTTGATCCTAGAGATACGAGAGTTCGAGGTTCAATGTTCACTAGATAGTGTGTTTACTGCATGAGCATTGTATATTCAATAGCATTTACTTCATTATTCGTGGTGTTCACTATCTTTGAGTCACCCTATCCCTAACTATGTTCTGTGTTTACCAGTCATCACAGTGCTTTATTGTACAATTGGTTTTGTATTTTCTAGGTTGAGAGCATTTATTCACATGGTATCAAAGCTAGGCACTCTCTAAGAAACCTTGGTCTTTGATCAAAAATATCATCTACAAAAGAAAAAATAACAAAAGTGTCAATTGACTTCAAACACATTCACAACATTGCTCTAGTCTCCATATCCAAATATGGATAGAAACTATCAAGAGTGGGCCTCTTTCCACTTGCTTTTGCTTGATTTGACATGGGTGAAAAACTACTAGACTAGCATGGAGTCCATAGACCATATTAGATTTTTGCTACTAAGCATGATCTCATCCTTATGCATGTTAGAAAGCAGAGTTGTAGCATTGGAATGTGTGCACAAGAGGAAGGAGAGAGCTCAAAGTACAAGAACAACATCTTGCTTACTAAGTTGCTTACAAGTACAACTTGGGTACACACTCTCCCACTCTTGATAGTGACCCACAGGCTGTTTATATAGCCTTTGCCAAGCTAGGGTTAGGGTTTCCCCTACCCCTAAGGCTATTCACACCCATCTACCCTCATGCACCCTTGCTTACAGTGGGTTCCTATGCCTATCTTCTAACACCCCCCCTCAATGCTAGGGTGGCATTGGATTACAAGGCATGTAAGATGTCCCCCGCCTTAAACAATCGGGATGCCTTTATAAATCAGGCTACAAGAGTGTTTTTAGGTAGATGGTTTAAAGACTCAAAAAAGTCGATCTTCAGATGAATTGGAGGCATAATTGGCTACCAATTCTTTAGGTACATCAGGAGTGTTGGGGCATTTACTAGTGATATGCCCTATCTTCTTGCATTTGTTACATTTCATTTTCTCGGGATACTTCTTCCAACAGTTGTTTACAAGATGTCCTTTTTTCTTACAGAAGAACATCTAGTGAGAACTGTATGTACCAATACTTGATCACGGGCGGGAAGTTGAAGATGCCTGACTGTTGCTGCCTTCTTTGTGGTTCCTCTTTTCTTCATCCAAACAGGATTGGATGGTACTTGCCAATGTAGGATCTGGAATGTTGGTAAGAGTGGTTACAAGAGTAGCAAACACCTGTTTTACAGCTTTTAGAAGAATAGCAATAGCATCTTCTTCATGTATTGAAGCTTGTATTGAGGCAAGCTGTGCCATAAGTCCCTTCATGTGAGGGATGACTTTTCCCAAGTCTTCTCCTGATCGATATTCCAAGCTAAAGAATTCAACTTTAAGGAAGTTTTTAGTATTTTTACCAGTGGCTCCATAGAGCTTTTCAAGCTCATCCCATTTTTCTTTGGCAGTATTTAGTTGATCAACATGATGAATCAATGACTCATCTAAGTGTAACATAATGATTGCTTGGGCACATTGTTCATCCTCTATATCAACTAGATTTGTAGAGTTAATAGCTCTAGTGCCTTGAATGAGATGCCAATACCCTCTCTTCATCATTTTATACTTGATAAGGACCTGCCTGTTGAGAGTGGAAAAAGACTGAATTTTTTATTGATTTTTGTTGTTTTTGAGGTCTGAATGATTGAATTTTTGATGGATTTAAAGTGATATATGGTTGTTAATGGATTTTTTTGAGAGTTTTTTGGATGATATCGATTATGTTTTGGAAGTTCATAATGATTCTTAGTGGAGATATGAAGCTCTGTGATGTTCTGATAGGTTCTGCTGAGGTTCTGATTAGTTTTGTATAGCTTCTGTTTTGTTCTGATTTTCTTCTGTATGAAGCATGGATTGATGATTGATGAAGATTGAAATATTTTTAAGGTTTATTGAATAGTTTTTTATAGTTTGGAATGGTTTTAGTATGAGTCATGAGGATTTACTATTCTCTGATGACCTTTTGTAACCCTCTCTAAACCTTCTGTAGAGCCTCTGTCTCTATTATGTATCTGCTCTGTTCCTGTTCTGTACTGTTCTGTAGATCTTTTGTAAGTGTTCTGTAGAATGTATGTGTGACTTTGGGAAATTTTTCTAACTTTTGGAAAGGATTAATTTAATTTCAAAAGAGCTAAAACAAATGGAAGAAGCAGCTACTAAAGACTGAAGAGAAGGCTGGAGTGACAGTAACAGTAGTGAGCTGTGAAGAGACATTGTAGTGGCTCTGGTGCCTCTTCACATTAGACATACCTCTTGGGATAGTTGATGATGCTATCTCCCAGCTGCTGAAAGAAATTCAAAAGCATCTTGACAAGAAGACATGGACTAAGGATCGCTCCTTCAACAGCGACCAAGACCAATAAGGCCCCTGAGCCTGTAAAGGAAGTAGATGTGGCTAATGCCTTCCTAGATCCTGGAACCCTAGAGATTATTGTATGGATAGAAGGATTCTTTATTTCAAATGCATTGATTGATGGAGGCTCATCAGTAAACATAATGATGGATGTGACGATGAAGGACTTAGGGTTGCAAGGAATTCAATCTACATAGTGGCTTATCAGATTGGCAGACCAAAGCAGAATTAAACCGTTGGGCATCCTCCCATACATAAAAACAACCCTTGCAGGAAGAGACTATTGGCTGACATATATGGTGGTCAAACCAAATTCTTATGGGACCTCATACCCTCTGTTGTTGGGAAGACCTTGGCTTTTTGAAGCGAGAGCCAGGATGGACTGGTTCAAAGGAACCCTAAACCTAGGCAAAGGACCCAACAAAGTGGTGTTGAAGTTGTATGGATTGCAAAAAGGCAATGAATCCACATCCATTGAAGTCATAACTGACTCCTTCAATGAGGTAACAAATGGTACATCAGGAGATGAAGAGGCTGTTAAACAGATCTTTTCCAAGAAAACAGAGGCACAGTCCCTAACAGTGGGCACTGTAAGCCAACTACCAAGGGAAGCAAAGTCTTTGTCCATGGGAGAATATCTCCTGCCTCAACTAGAATTGACTTCTGAAATCACCTCTGACAGTGAAATAGAAGCATGGATGTACTGTTCTCCCTGTTACATGGCAGTCCCAAAGACAGTAATAGAGACAAAACAGAGACAGGGCAGATACAGAGCAGAGACAGAACCAGAGACAGTCCACAGAGACAGTGACTGTAATAGAAGCAGAAGCAGATGCAGAGGCAGAACATCTGTTCTTCTCCTACAGAGCCTCTACAGAAGCAGAGACAGAGCCTCCAAAGAAAGAGGATGAAAATGATGAGGAAGAAAACGAAGCAGGTTATGAAGTGCAGATGAAGAATTTTCTCTGATAACGGATGAGCTTGTTGATGTCCCTACAGAGACCTCAGAGGCCAAAGATCTCAAGGTGCTGGATGGAATGACCATGGTTCCATTTGGGTTGACCAATGGACCACAAAGTATGCAGAATGTCTCCCACCCTTGCTGGCATAACATGACAATAAATTCTCATTGACACTCCATAAACCTTGACTTCCAAATTTTGAATGATACCTAAGCACTTGACTTTAGCATGATTAGAAAGTCTGATTCGAAACTTTGACCCTTCAAGAATTCAAAGTCAAAATCGATCTATAAAAGCTTGAGTAATCACACTAATTTGTGCTCCTCCATCAATATATGCTTCATCTATGTTCTAATTCCTACACCAATCATCAACAATGGAACAAATATCAAGCAACTCTTCTACACTCAAAACTCTCACTGTTCCTTTTTGTTTCCCTTATATTCCAAATTCACTAATTTCTTCTAGTGTCCTCTAATCTTAAGGCAAAACTCCATCAATTCGGCAAAAGATATATTAGCTTTCTTATCCATCATATATCTTTTAAGGTCATAATCACTCTCTCCTTCCCCCCATGGAATAGTAGCACCATGATAATATTTTCTAAGTACTCTCGATTTGTTTTCTTCTCTCTTCTCTCCCTTTTTTTTCCTCTTTCCTCACTAGCTTTACTAGTTTTAGGTTCATCCCTCTTAGTATCTCTCCTTCTTTTAATTGTAGGCATTACATCAACAATTTTCTTTTCCTCATTCTAATTTTCTAAAAGAATACAATTTATGGCACATTTTCCTTTCTCTTCTTTAGTCAACCTAGGGACTTGAGATGTAGATTCATTTTTTATTTCTATCCCAAAATCATTTTGTTTGTTAGGCAAGTTTTGAGGTAAAGGATACATATTCCCTCTTGCTCTACTTGCAGATTAGAACAAATTTTGCTTACATGACCTAACACTCCACAGGAAAAACATGTTACCATTGGTCTTTGAAAATAACCTCTCCGATTTTCTCCTCTTTTAGTTCTGATGTTTTCTTGATTGGTTTGTCCTACTAGTCCTCCACTTCCTCTTCCCTAAGGTCTTTCTCTTAAAGCTCCTAATCACATTTTTTGCATTTGATCTGACAACTGATCTTCAACCTTCATTGCTAATTGAGCATTTTATCTCGTTAGAATTTGAAAATTTTGTTCATCCCCTTGCTATTTTTGGTCTTTGTTTTCAACATATGTTTTAAATAATTCTCTCTTTCTAATTGTAATATTTTCGCTACGAAATATTCAAGACCCAAAATCTCGCAAAAAAGAGGTTTAAAATAATCTCCCGCAAGAATAAAATTTCGGGCAAAGTATTCCCTCCGTGTGCACTAGCAAACTCCAGCTCGCGTTGTGCATAAGAGGCCGTGGCTTAAAACCCATAGCCCACGTAGGAACACCCCTTCAAGGAGGAAGAAGAAGGGATAATGGATAAATTTGTGCGAATTTTTTTATTAAAAACTCCCTCCCCTTCAACCGTTGCATGGCGGGGGAGAGGGAGTGTGAGAGGAGTGGGTGTGGAGTAGGAGTGCATGGGGGGCGGGGGGGGGGGGGGGGGGGGGGGGGGGGGGGGAGGCATGCTGCCTACTGTGTGTATGGCTACCCCCCCCTTAAAGCCTATAATAACCCCCCCTCAAGCTTGAGGGGTAGGGAGGGATCGTGGAGCCTGCCCATCACCGTGAGTTGCTGCCACCGTGAGGAGCGCCGTTGCCACGCTGCTGTCGCCTCCATCATTACCACCATCATCATCATAATCATCAATGTCGTCGTCTTCACCTCCCTCCTCATCATTCTCCCAATCATCCTTTTTCTCTCATCTCCCAATCCCCGGTTTTTAAAACCATGTCCAGCAAGGCTAGTGTCCTGCGCGGAGGAGGAGATATCGGACAGAAGTGGCTTCGTAGCATGTAAGAGAGCCAAGAGAAAGATTTGTTGAGTCGTGATCTACGTCATTGATGGCTCCAAAGCAAAAGTCGCGAGGCGCACACGTGGGAGCTTCCACCCCAAATACGCGAGTGGACAATACCCCGAATCCTAATGCTCAGGTTCCATTAAATAGTCCCACATGAAAAGAATGCATTAGGCATGTTTAAATCTCGTAGGCAAGTTTAAATACATTGGGAAATTTATTTGCTCGCTCGATTTATAAAATTTAGTTGCATGTCATACATTTGCAATTGCTTGCACTTCCGTGGTAAGGATGAAATTCTAAACGTACGATGCATAAATTGAAAGACGCAATTGTGCAAAGGCATCTTGTTGCATCGCGAAAAAGGATAGGGCATAAACACATAATGCTCTTATGTAGTAATTTCCTAGTTGTAATTCGTGTATAAGATAAATCATAAACGGACATTAAATGATGTCTGAATAGTTGCAATGCATGGAAAGGATTTATGTATCTTGCAAATTGCATGCGATGATAGTTCATTTTGGTTTGGGTTAAGTGCTAAAAGAAGGATTAAGTTAATGATGGACTCATAACATTCACTCATGCATAGAGTTCCTTTATTAGAGTTTGAATGCATCTCATTAAAAGCATTAAAGCTTTGATTTTGTTGCATCAATGGAGCATAGGGCAAGGAAAAGTAATGATCATTGTAGATCTTATAGCTGCATAGAAGGGAAAGGTCTATGGTCTTGAAATCGCATATTTGCATGGAATGATGCATCTCACCTATCTTGCAGTTATTTACATCTATAGGGAAAGTATTTGCATCTCTAAGGAAAGATCACCTCTTGTCGTAAGACAATTAAATTACTTGTAATTGTGTAATCCGCATGAAAATCATAAAGGTACGATTATATTGCAAATGACGCTCACCTCAAAGTGCTAGGTAGGGTTAAGATACATTAAAATTATGCCTACTATCGCACTTAGGTTGCCAACCTAATATTTTCGATCCCAAAGATCCTATCCACATTCTCGAAAATGTTAGGGTTGTCAAATCGGCCATGCAAGAATGATCTAGGGTTCTCATCCTAGTGATCGGATGACCGAATGCTAGACTTCCGCAAGGAAACTAGGAACCCTAACGCGAGGACGTTATCAGCCTACTAGGGTTAGGGTTGGGTTGGGACTAGAGGACTCCCAAACCCTACATCTTGACCAAAGGTATGCTTCTTGACCAAGGAATATCGTGTGATGGGAGTAATAATCCCACAAGTTAGATGCGACACTCATCTCGTGCAACAAGTTGCAACGTCGCATGGTTTTGTGCCTAAATCACAAAAAATAGTATTGCCACTCTGTAGAACAAGTTGGCAAGTTCTAATTACAAGTCAAATTATCTAGAGGATGAGTAGTCATCCTACTACATCACCTTCCCTTAGGGCTGATTTGCCAAGTTAGGAAAATTATAAATTGCCTAGCAAGCAATTGACCAATCAAGTGAGGACAACGAGGTTGCCCAGGATTTATTGACCTTAATATAAGGAAACCTAAGGTATTGACAATTTGAGTCAACAGGGTATAAACCCTAACCCAAGAATAAAGGCTACACAATCAACTCAGCTTACGAAACCCTTGGGATCTTGCCAATTCGCAATTGTTCCCGCATCGAATGCTGGATGTATTTGGAGAGAAGGATTCACACCTTAGTAGTTGACCGTATAAACGACCACTGGAGTGCTTGTGTTTGTACACTTAGGAGCACTATTTGTTCTTCTTTGCTCAAGAAACTCATGCTGAAAAATAATTAATTCTTCAGGTTGAAAGACTAGAGGGAGAGGCAGTATCTGTTACCCCCGACTGTCTGCCTGACCCTATTCAAGGGGGTTGTTAGCCGCGCCGGGTACATGGACCGAACCCGCCGCGAGAGGTCTCTCCGTGGGTGCTATTTGGAGTAGGAGGATGCTTGGGTGCTAGGGGGGGCTCTGGCCATAAATCCCTTGCCTTCGGGTCCTCCACAAGAGGCCGACGTGACTCGAGATTAGATCTCGAGGCCGGCATACTAGTCAACGGGCAGAAACTTGGAATAGCGATCCCTGAGGATTGCTGGAATTGCCTTCGGGCAGATTGTGGACTAGCCTTTGGGCTGGATTATATGATGTATTCCAAAGACTGATAAATAAAGATCAAATGTTGAAAATGAACTTGCTTGACATTGTTTTTCTATGTATGTGCCTAAGTTACGTGAAGGAACCAGTGGTTAATTAAGGAAGCTGTTTTTGCTTATCAAACTAAATGTGGTAGGTAATTAGATAACTAAAGCAACCCAAGGAAAATGCGGTGGATATGACCCTAGGTCCGTCCTACGGAAGGGTGGTCCCGGTTAGCCGGGAACTTTTATTAAAGGAATTGACAGCGAGGTAGCAATGACCTAGAACCTAGAGATGCTAGAGTCCCAATTTATACTATTTTAGAGGAACGCAATGGGACTATGCCTTACGGGCAGAGAGGTCGAGCTTCACATCCCTCTTGTTTCCCATTCTCCTTAAACCAAGTGCAGTATAAATCCGCTTTGACCCTGATGTTTCTGTGTAAAGTAGTTCCGACGCTAGTTACCTCCGAGGAACTTGACCATCAAGAAAACCCTGATTCAGGTCGATCCTAAGTGGGAATGGCCAGAATGCTTCCACTTCGTGGCAGAATCGAGAAGACATAGATCACAAACCCTGTGACATTCCATGGGAGTGCCAAGCGGCACTTTCTGGACTCTCTTCCTGATGGGCTGCTAAGATGTGTCCTACAAGTGGCAAGGGGAACACGTTACAGTTGGTATCAAAGCGAACCAACGAGGATCTAATATTTATAAGGAAACTTAATTAGGAGAAGTAGAGCAAATGTTGCCGTTAAGAACATTTTCTTACTTACTTATAGATGCTAGCCTGCAGACTCGCGAAGCATGGAATAAATTCTTGGTGTTCCAGGTTATGTTTATGACTGGGATGCGTGCTTTGGATTATCGACAAAGGCTAGGTATGATGAATATCCTAGACCGTATCTACAATCCTTCACCCCTGTGCGTGGAACGGAGATGGAGGGGTGATTCAAGAATTTATTACATAGCTTCAAGACTTGCGTACCTTCGGACCACCAACTTGAAGAGAATCAAGTGGATGGAGGACTTAAAAATCGTGAAGCTATATATCTTTGTCAAGGCTCATGCAAACACAAGCTTACATGTCAGCGGTCGAAAGGTTCAAAGCAGAACAAGTATGTGTACGAGGAAGTGACTCGAATAATCCCTGCCGACAAAATCAAGGTGTTGGGACATTACGAGAAGAACGGGTATCAAAGGAAAGGATACCCCAAGCTTCCTATGATCTATCGATTTCTGAAAATCCATGACCCCAATCCATATTATTACATAGTTCTCATAGCCGAATGTAACACAATCTTATTCTCCCCAAATTGATGTACCAATCAGCTTGTTCTACCTTTCCAAAATAAATGTACTCGAAAGGGCTATGCCCATATGAATGAAATAAACTTTTTACCATTGTCTGTCATGGCTGTAAGTGTCAGTAAAAGAGTTAAGTGATTAGGTCACTTGACTAAAAGCTGAAGTGGGCATGTTAATGTAATGTGAGAAACATCTAGCAAGTTTTAACGTAAGGAATTTTATTGCCCAGGTACAACCTCAAGTGTAGATTCCTAGTCCGACCCCTGCACTAAATACGGCTGTAATTCAAGAGAAGAAGTTTCTTCTCAAACAAATCAAGCCACTTGAATTTGATGGCAAGGGAAGGACCGTCCAAACTGATGCCGAGATCTGGATCGAATCCATGGAAGATTATTTCGAAGCAGTAGGTACTGCATCCGCTAACCAAGAAATGCTCGCCAAACTGAAGCTTACCAACGAAGCAAGACTTTGGTGGAAGCAATGGTGTAGAGACCAAGAGATCTCCGAAGGGTCAGTTACTTGGGAGAAGCTTAAAAGAGCTGTGCGAGGGAGATATCTACCACCTGCCTATCGCACGCAGAAGATGAACGAGTTCTATGAACTGAAGCAGCTTGATCTATCCTTGGATGCTTACTACTCGAAATTCGTCTCTCTTTTAAAGTACGCACCACAAATGGATATGACACAACATGTATCAAAGTTTTGTGCCTGATTAAACCCACCCATAAACACTCGCCTGGAGTCAATGCGCCTGGCAGACCTTCAAGACGCGCTCATTCGAGTTGCACCAATAATATAAGAGGTGCAGACCAAGCCAAAAAATAACAAGACTTGGTCTTACAGGGATCAGAACAAGGGAGTGTATAGGTCTATTTGATCAAACTAAATAAGCTAGATCAGAATCAGGAAACTAGGGAAGAACATTCATGGTTAAAGGAGTACATAGATGTATTTCTTGAAGAGCTTACTAAACTTCCTCATCAAAGGGAAGTCGATCATGAAATCAAGCTGGCGCCAGGAGCTACACCAATCGCAAAGAGAACATATAGGATGTCCATCCCGGAAGCGATTGAGCTGAAGGAGCAACTCAAGAAATTGTTAGACCAAGGCTATATCCATCCTAGCAGTTTTCCATGGGGAGCTTTAGTGTTGTTCCAGAAGAAGAAAGATGGAATGCTTCGGCTATGCATTGACTACAGAGGGTTGAATCAATCAACCATTAAGAACAAATACCCCATTCCAAGAATAGATGAACTTCTTGACCATCTTAAAGGTGCAAAGATCTTCTCTAAGATAGATCTCAGGTCTGGATATTATTAGATAAGGATCAAGGAAGAAGATATCCCAAAGACGACATTCAGCACAAGGTAACGGACACTTCAAATTCCTAATCATGTCATTCGGGCTAACAAATGCACCTACTACCTTCAACAAGCTAATGCAGGACATCTTTAGGCCCTATCTTGATGACTTCGTACTCGTCTTCTTTGACAATACCCTAGTCTATTCCAAATGGGAAGAAGATCATGAGTCCCAACTTCGCATTGTTCTTGAGACAATGAGGGCACACAAGTTTTATGCCAAGAAGAAGAAGTGTGCATTTTTCGAGCAACAGATTGAATATCTGGGATTCATTGTATCAGTGGAAGGAATTTCAGTGGATCCGGACAAGGTCAGAGACGTTCTAGAATGGCCAACACCAACTTCTATCAAAGAAATATGTAGCTTTCTTGGATTGACAGGATGGTACAGGGTCTTTATCAAAAACTATGCTTTGATTGCAGCACCGCTGTTCGATCTACTAAAGAAGCAAGTATCAATTGTTTGGTCACCTTCTGAACAGTCCAGCTTTAACAAACTAAAGCAAAGCTTGGCATCAGCACCCATCCTGAAACTTTCGAATCTTAGTAAGAGGTTTGAAGTAACTGATGCTAGCACACTTGCCTTAGGATGTGTGCTTATGCAAGAAGGTCATCTCGTAGCATAGTCTTCAAGGAAACTGAAGAGCCATGAAAGGAACTATGCTACCCACGATCTGGAGCTGTTGGCTGTCATCCATGCTCTCAAACTTTGGAGACACTACTTGCTGGGTAACAAATTTACCTTAGTGACGGACCACAAGAGTCTTAAATGGATTCTCAACCAAAATGAGTTCAATATGAGGCAACGCCAATGGATTGAAGTGCTGGAGGAATATGACTTCGAAATCAAATACTGGCTTGGAAAGGAGAATGTAGTTGCCGATGCACTCAGTGACAAGGCATTTCTGAATTCTCTGATTTTGCAAGATCCATCAACAGCAAGATCTCTAGCCACAAAGGTATCCATGCCAAACAACCCAATTCTTGAGCTAGCTAGAGAAGAGGCGTGCCATAACCCAACCTATTAGAAGATGCTAAGGGAGATCCCCATCAAGGATCAAGACCCGAAGCTACAAACAAAGTATCAAGAATTCTCTATCAATAGTGGACTTGTCTACTATAAGACGAGATTATGTATACCGGAGAGCCAATTACTCAAGCAGAAGATACTTTGGGAGGCCCATGACTCCCCTTTCTCAGGACATCCTGGTTATGCCAAGACCCTCAATGTGGTTAGAAAGAGCTGTTACTGGGAGAGGCTCAAAAGTGACGTTCTCAAATATGTCACAGAATGTTTATCTTGTCAATGCATTAAGGCCGAACATGTCAAAATGCTAGGGAAATTGCAACCACTTGACATTCCCCAAATGAAATGGGAATTCATTAGTATGGACTTTGTTGTTGGCCTGCCCCAAGTTCAGGGAGGATACAACTCCATTATGGTTGTGGTGGATATGCTCACCAAGGTTGTGCATCTTATCGCTGTTAACACAAACTATAAAGCCTCAGACATCGCAAGGTTATTCATCAAGGAAATATTCAAACTCCATGGGTTACCTAGAAGAATCATTAGTGATCGTGACTCTCTCTTCACATCACACTTCTGGAGGGCTATCTTCGAGACCATTGGGACTCAACTCTGTTTCAGTATAGCATATCATCCCCAAACTAATGGCCAAACAGAACGAGTCAACCAAGTCATTGAAGATATGCTTAGGGCACATTGTTTCTGCGAACATAAAAAGTGGATTCGATATTTGCCACTAGTCGAGTTTGCCTACAATGCTTCCTACCAACAAAGCATTCACATGACCCCTTTTCAAGCATTGTATGGGCACGACTATCGTAGTCCTTTGAGCTTTTTGGATCCAACCTTGAGGGTTGAAGCTTCAAAGTAAATGCTAGAAGACATGGATGACCAAATCAAATCAATAAGACAGGACATCCACGCCACCAAGGATAGACAGAAGGCTTACACGAACTTAAAACGGCAAGATAAATCCTTCGTTGAAGGTGAAATGGTCTTCATTCGCATACGTCCAAAGAAGAGTTCCCTATCCTTGGGTGAATTTAAAAAGGTAAGTCCAAGGTATTGTGGTCCCTACAAGATTCTCAAGTGTCTAGGGCCAAATGCTTACAGACTGCAACTCCCCAAAAACCTAAAAGTTCATAATGTATTCCATATCAATCTATTGAAAAAGTATGTACCTAACCCTAGTCACGTGCTTGACGATCAACAAGTTGCAATGCCTAGCAAAGGAGTCCTTGAGCTACGGCATGATAGGATCTTAGATGTTAGGGAGAGGCATTTGAGATCCAAAACCTTAAGAGAATACCTCGTCCAGTGGAAAGATTATCTCGAAGACGATGCTACCTAGATCGATGAAAGTACTCTCAACCAACAATACCCCGAGTTCTTCTCGAGATGAGGACATCTCGATTCCTCTAAGGGGGAGAGAATGCAATATTTTCGCTACGAAATATTCAAGACCCAAAATCTCGCAAAAAAGAGGTTTAAAGTAATCTCCCGCAATAATAAAATTTTGAGCAAAGTATTCCCTCCACGTGCACTAGCAAACTCCAGCCTGCATTGTGCATAAGAGGACGTGGCTTAAAACCCGTAGCCCACGTAGGAACACCCCTTCAAGGGGGAAGAAGAAGGGATAATGGATAAATTTGTGCAAATGTTTTTATTAAAAACTCCCTCCCCTTCAGCCATTGCATGGTGGGGGAGAGGGAGTGTGAGAGGAGTGGGTGTGGAGTAGGAGTGCATGGGGGGGAGGAGGCATGTTGCCTGCCATGTGTATGGCCACCGCCCCCCCTTAAAGCCTATAAGAACCCCCCCCTTAAGCTTGAGGGGAGGGGAGGGATCGTGGAGCCTGCTTGTTGCCATGAGCTAATGCCGCCGTGAGGAGCACTGTCGCCACGCTGTTGCCACCTCCATCATTACCACCATCATCATCATAATCATCAACGTCATCATCTTCACCTCCCTCCTCATCATTCTCCCAATCATCCTTTTTCTCTCTCCATGTCATTTTCTGTGGAACAGAAGCTTGGAAGCTTCTTTGGAAGCTTCCATTAAGGCTTCCATAAGCTTTGTTTATATGTGCCTTCTCCAGTTTTTAAAACCGTGTCCAGCAAGGCTAGTGTCCTGTGCGGAGGAGGAGACATCGGACAGAAGTGGCTGCGTAGCACGTAAGAGAGCCAAGAGAAAGATTTGCTGAGTCGTGATCTACATCATTGATGGCTCCAAAGCAAAAGTAGCGAGGCGCACACACGGGAGCTTCCACCCGAATACATGAGTGGACAACACCCTGAATCCTAATGCCTAGGTTCCGTTAAATAGTCTCGCATGAAAAGAATGCATCAGGCATGTTTAAATCTCGTATAGGAAAGTTTAAATACATTGGGAAATTTATTTGCTTGCCCGATTTATAAAATTTAGCTGCATGTCATGCATTTGCAATTTCTTGCACTTTCGTGGTCAGGATGAAATTCTAAACATATGATGCATAAATTGAAAGACGAAATTATGCAAAGGCATCTTGTTGCATCGTGAAAAAGGATAGGGCATAAACACATAATGTTCTTACGTAGTAATTTCCTAGTTGTGATTTGTGTATAAGATAAATCATAGATGAACATTAATGATGTTCGAATAGTTGCAATGCATGGAAAGGATTTATCTATCTTGCAAATTGCATGCGATGATAGTTCATTTTGGGTTGGGATAAGTGTTAAAAGAAGGACTAAGTTAATGATGGACTCATAGCATTCGCTCATGCATAGAATTCCTTTATCAGAGTTTAAATGCATCTAATTAAAAGCATTAAAGCTTTGATTTCCTTGCATCAATGTAGCATAGGGCAAGGAAAAGTAACGATCATTGTAGATCCTAGAGTTGCATAGAAGGAAAAGGTCTATGGTCTTGAAATCACATATTTGCATGGAATGATGCATCTCACCTATCTTGAAGCTATTTACATCTTTAGGGAAAGTATTTGCATCTCTAAGGAAAGATCACCTCTTGTTGTAAGACAATTAAATTACTTGTAATTGTGTAATCCGCATGAAAATCATAAAGGTACGATTAGATTGCAAATGACGCTCACCTCAAAGTGCTAGGTAGGGTTAAGATACATTAAAATTATGCCTACTATCGCACTTAGGTTGCCAACCTAATATTTTCGATCCCAAAGATCCTACCCACATTCTCGAAAATGTTAGGGTTGTCAGATCGGCCATGCAAGAATGATCTAGGGTTCTCATCCTAGTGATCGGATGATCAAATGCTAGACTTCTGCAAGGAAACTAGGAACCCTAAGGCCAGGACGTTATCAGCCTACTAGGGTTAGGGTTGGGTTGGGACTAGAGGACTCCCAAACCCTACATCTTGGCCAAAGGTATTCTTGACCAAGGAATACCGTGTGATGGGAGTAATAATCCCACAAATTAGATGCGACACTCATCTCATGCAACAAGTTGCAATGTCGCATGATTTTGTGCCTAAATCACAAAAAATAGTATTGCCACTCCGTAGAACAAGTTGGCAAGTTCTAATTACTATTAAAGATGCGGGATCTAGAGCATGGTAGAGGCGGAAGCTATGGAGGATGGAAGATGAAGATACTACTCATGTTGACATTGACAAAGAAGACAACTGTAACACAAGTGAATTAGGTTTCAAGATTGAGACTTGAACTCATAAACACAATCTTGTGTAGGACTGACAATGACACAGACACTTGATAGAAAGAGACAAGTACTATTGCATTATCATCATATGAAAGTGATAGTCAAGTACATCATTATATAGGATTTCTTGGTAGCACACTACATCACTGTGCCTATGGGATATGTCTCTCTTCCTAGAATGAACTGCATCTTCCTAGCCTAGTTGTTCCATACAAAGGGGCATACATAGGGTGTGATTGGTAGATTCTCAACACCCCTCCTCAATCACAATCTGAAAGTACAAAGTGTGTAGAGGCTTTAGTGAGAGCGGCACCTGCAAAGTGTGGGCATACCACAAACATGGCAAAACACCAGAGGCTGTTGCAGAAAAAGGCTAAGTGTGGGTACCATAAACATGGTGGACATCCAGAGGCTGTAACAGGGTCCTCACAAAGTGTATAGAGGCTGTAGTACAAGGCTACATGAGGAGTTTTTACAAGCTTATGAAAGGAACATTAAGGCAGGTACAATGCTTTTAAAATAGAAAATGAGAGACAAGGACCGATAGGCCCTTGTGGTCTTTTTCAGCATATGCTTTCTCTTTGTCAACATGGAAAATCTTCTTGTCTTTCATCTTTGGTTCTTCAGCTTTGAATGATGTGGTCTTTTGGTCTTCATGGCAGATCTTCTTCTTGTCCTTCTTCTCTTCTTGTCCATCCATTCTGCATGACCTGTCATGTGGTTTGACGCACCTGAGTCAACATACCATACATCGTTGCTTTCTTCTACACTTGTCACAGAATTGTTCATGTGCTGCACCATAAACAAATGCTCATTTCTGTCATCACCCTGTCTACTAGAAGATGCATAATTTCCTTGTTGCAGTTTTCCATTCATGATGTCATTCTGCTTTTTGTAGCAGTCTTTAGCCATATGTCCCATTTTACCACAATAGTAGCATTCAACATTACTGTTTGCATTTTGGCCTCTTTGCCATCCACCACGACCTCTTTGGCTCCCCCTGCCTCTAGAGTTACCACGTCCTCCTCCATAGGACTGGTTTTGTTGAGTTTGCTGCATATTCTGATTTCTACCACGGCCTCCAAATCGGCCTCCTCTACCTCTGCCTCTACCTCTTCCAGCATTTGAGTAGAAAACAACTTCTTTTGAAGTTCCTCCTGAAGAAGATGCACCACCATTTCTCTGCTCCTCAGAAATTAGAAGAGCAATCAACTCCTCAAAATCAGGAAATCTTTCACGGACAGAAATGGATGTTCGGAACTGTGCATAATCCTTTCCTAGACCATTCAAGGTCACAGAAACTAAATCATCATCTTCCACTGGCGACCCAATGGAAGCAAGTGCATCTGCAATCTTCTTCACCTTCATGTGGTAGTCATTGATGCTCATATTTTCTCTTTGCACATTATGCAACTCTTGCTTGAGCTGCATTTTCCTGGCTTGAGTATTTGTACTATACATTTTTGACAAAGTATCCCATGCCTCCTTTGGCGTACTTGCATCCTGAATATGCACAATCATAGAGTTTGAAATACTGATAGACAGCCAGTACATAACTTTCCTGGCTCTCTCATGCCATGCTTTAAATGCCTGCATTTGCTGTTGATTGGGAACATCAGGAAGAACTGGTTCTTCTTCATTTCCTGCAACAAATTCCCAATATCCTTTTCCCATAAGGAAATTCGTCATTCTAAACTTCCATGCTTGGAAGTTGTTCTTGTCAAGCTTTTCAGTGACAATCTGTGAGAGAGAATTAGATGCCATTACAGAATACTGCAAAAAATTCTGTCACTGCAAAAAACACAGCTTCACCCTCACAAGGGCAAATCTGCAAAACTGGCGAAAGTGGTATTTGACCACACAGTCACTTCCTAGTGACGATTTTGCATCAACAGGCAACAGGGATGATTCTGTAACTCCCAATGTCTCTGCACACAAGCATACGATGCAATCTCTGTGGTAACTTTTCACCGACCTGTAGAATAGTGGTCGCACAGCATAAAACAGGGCCTTTTCCTGAGTGCGTGCAGAAAACTTCCGCCTTCAAAACAGGCCCCGAAATGGCCTCAAATAAAAAAAATAGGGTCGCCAAGAGCTAAAGCTCTTTCCACACCATATACTGCCCTCTTGCTTCAACGCGAAGGGCGTCTCAACCTGAGACAATGCACTCCTGCACTTTCCGGCTGTGCTACCTGCAGAGATCTGCTCCCAAAACAGAAAATGAAAGCAACACTGCTCCTCTTACCAGACCACCGCGAGCTTGGCTTGCTTTCTTGAGCTCCTTACCACGAACAAGGCTCTGATACCATGTCAAGATTGTGGGAGAGAAGAAAGGAGTCTCACTTGTAGCTTTCTTGCTTGCACAATGGGGGAATACACACAAGGGTGGAGGCTGAAAACAGTTTTCCTCTTCTTAGTTGTGTAAGCCAAAAGAACTCACTTACAAAGAAATAGAAGAACCCTATATGGGTCTCAAAACCAAACTCAACTAACTAAGGTGGCATACTAACTGAGCCACGAACTAGAGTAGATAAGGATAGCTATCATGTAGCTATTATTCATTGGCGGTGTACCAACCGCGTCTGCAACTGATAAGTCGATGACATAAGTACTCAACGGTCACCCTGGCGCATCACGAGTGGAGCTCGATATCTCAACATTCATCCTATCATTCAATACCAACCTGGAAAAGAAAATGTAGTTGCTGATGCATTGAGTAGAAGACCTGCAATTCATAATATTTTTATCATATCTTTTGATTCTTTGATTGCTATGAAAGATACATATCACCAGGATATTACTTTTCATTCTGATTGGAATAAATTAGTTCAAAATAATTTCATTCCTGTTGATTCATTGTCATATAAAGATGGATTTATGTTTTATAAAAAGAGACTGTGTGTTACTATTCCATTCTGATCTTTTGTTTTGAATGAAATCCATTGTCCCCCATATCAAGGTCATAGAGGTATCATATCTACATTACATATGTTAACTGAAGATTTTTATTGGCCGCATATGAATGCAGATGTATCTAATTTCGTTTCTGAATGTTTGATTTGTCAAAGAGTTAAGAGACATCATGGTAAACAGTATGGATTACTCATGCCTTTGTCTATTCCATCTAAACCTTGGGAACAATGTTAACCCCAACACGAAGAAAGCAAAAAGAAGTGGAGAAGACGCAGGGCAAAGGCGGAAAAAGATAGCCTGACTGAAGAAAGAAAATGAGAAAAGGCCAAAAGCGCAAGGGCAACCTTAAAAGTCCAAGGCAAAGGCAAAAAGGGAAAGGCGCGTTTTAAAATAAAAAGGCGCACCCTGAAATCTTGTAAAAGAGCGCCGGGCTCTCACCCGTGCAATTTGTAAATGTAAACGGGCGGTGGAAAGGAAGCTAGGAAGATAGAAGGATAATGGGAAAAATGGCCTAGGCTATGGCCGGCCATGTAAAAAGGGGAAAAGGGGATGACCGCCCAAAAGGGATTTAGGGTTTTGTATATAAAGTTGAAAAGTGAATGAGAAGCGCATTCTTGTGTGTGGCCAAAAGTAGCTCTCCTCTTCTTCTTCTTCTTTTTGTTCTTGCTTGCTTGAGCTTGTGCTTGAGAGAGGGAGTGTGAGAGTGTGCTTTCTTCTTCTTTGCGTGCTTCCATAGATGTCCTTCTTTAAGAGAAAAGCCATAAGCTTTCCTCTTGATATGCTTGAACTCCTCATTAGTCCAAGTCTCCTTCTTCTTCATTATGCTCAAATGTTGGGGCCGATCTTCAGCCAATCTTCTTCATAATCTTCTTCAATGAAATGAACTAGAACTTGAGCAATGCAATGAGCATGCTAGCTTCTAGTTGACCACCCTGTTGTTTTCAGCTTTGGACCAGTATATGCAGTAACTGAGAAGGTATTTCCAATAGCCATGGAATGAAATTTAGCAAGTATAGATTCTTTAACTTCATCTTCTTCCGTCAGCTCTTCTTCATTGTCATATCTTGCACGTGATAGCATGTTAGCAACTGGATTCACCTTTCTTGAAATATGCCTTAATTTGGGGTTGAGAGATTTAATGTATGCAATCCATCTTAGCATAGCAATGTCGGGTGTAGAGCAGTTGGCAATAATGCCTAAGAGTGGAAGACAATCGCTTTCTACCACTACGGAAGCACCTATAAAGTATTCACGATCACACTTTAATGCTGTTACAACTCCCCACAATTCCCTTTTTACTTGTGCATACCTTTTTTGATGTTCATTGAGAGCTTTTGCAAAACGAATTGCATACCTGTTATCTTCAAGATCCTCTTGGCCAACAGCCCATCCTATCTCAATGGGACTTGTATCCACAGTAAGGATGATGGGTTGGCCATTTGAATAATCAGCCCTTTTGAGAGTGGGGGCTGAAATTAACAGCTTCTTTAATTTACACATAGTGAGAGTATGCTCATTACCCCAAGAGAATCTTTGGCCTTTTCTTAATAATTGATAAAGATTTTCGGCTACATGAGCAAAATGTGGTATCCATATGAGACAGAATACACATGCGCCACAAAATCTTCTTACTTCTGAAACATTTGTGCATTTTTCTTGCATTCTACTGATGGCATCTATCTTGATTGGAGAAGGCTTGCGTCCATAGGGGCCACATAGATGACCGACCAATAGGACTTCTTCTACTCCAAAAATCGACTTTGCTCCAAAAAGGGTAAGATGACCTCTTCTAGCCTTGTTAAATCCCTATCACAATCATGAATATGGTTAACTACAAATGTCTTACAACCATCTTCGTCAATCTCCTCATTCTTTTCGTTGAATTCACATCCCTTGATAGGTACATCATCAAGAAATGGAAGAGTAAGTTGTGGAATAAAGTCCCTTAAGACTTTGTGCATGGCATTCATCATATGGGCTACGGAGTTTGTTGCACCTTGTGGTGCATATGTGGACCAATCCAAGAGGTATATTCATTGTGGTAATGTCTCGGCTTTCTAACGAAAGCTAAAATTGGTCATATTTTGAATATAGGTCGCCATAGAATAAATTTCTCTACCTACAAAAGCTTCAACAAACTCATCAACAATTGGACCCGAACCAACATTTCAAATTGTGACATGATTAATAGGCTGTAGATCTTGGATGAAACGTAAAGATCCATTTTTCTTGGGTATGATAAACCATCGATTAGAATAAGGTGCTAAAGAAGGTTCTAAAATCTTCATTCTGATCTTCTCATTTAGAAGTTCCAATAATTTGGAAAAATGCACCCTTGGAACGGGAATGGGCTTGAGGTTCCAAGGCACATGTGGGACCATAAAAATGAACATAGGAGCCACAATATTTGGATCCATACAACCTATTTCACTTGGTTGAAATGTAAAAGCTTTTCCATGTTTCATTAGCATTTGCATGAAAGAGTGTTTTTCAACCGGCGAAAGGAAATAATTTTCACCTATTTTGAGCTCTTTTATACTTTCAGATGTGAACTTGTGATCAATGTTGGAAGGATCACGAAGACTTGGCTGATTTGCTACCCTATCAGCCATCCCTTCACTTTCAGGAGGCAATGGGACTGCCACAAGTTTAACTTTCTTATCCACCATCTTGTATTTTGTCTCCACTTGCGCTTCAGCCTTGTTGAGTAAACCAATGTCTTTCTGCTCAACAAATTCTTGAATTGTTTGATAAAAATCCAACGTACATACTTCTATGGATTGCTTTTCAGCCAACCATCATGAGAGTGAGAAGTAACACCTGTATCCCGACCATGGGCTCACTGCATCCAGATCTCCGCAATATCTCCCTGAACCACTCCCTCCATCTGGCCCAAGTTTGGAGCGTTGATCTCGTCTGCTAGAAATTAAAGCATCAGAGCACATTGAAGTAGATCTAATAGAGCGGCCTGATGGTTTTCGAGATACCTCTTGGTCCACTATATCTCTGAATCTCACCATCTAATCTCGAGACATATGTTGTCAAGTATTTTTCTAAAAAATGAAAAGCCCTAGTCAAATTGTAGTTAGGTTTGATTTTTGCTAGCTTAGTTGTTTGCATGACTGTTTGTTTGTTGTTTCGTAGTTGGATTTCTTGTGTTTGTCTAGCTTAGGATTTGTTTCTGTCATTTTGTTTGATTTGTTGAGTGTGAAACTTGATAGCCTTGGTCGAGTTTGGTATTTTTTTGAACAGGATAAAGTTGGATTTTACTATTAGCTACCAAACATTGAGGAGCTAGGTATGTATTCTTATTGAGACTTTTGCACATCACAGGGATCATGGGTTTACGAGCACTTCACGTTGCACTTGTTGATGCACTACACTTGGGGGTCGTCTCCTGTTCTTATCAAATACTTCCATGCCATGGATTGGGATTATGCATTCTTGCACCATCATTGAGCACTAGCACGGTATGAGGTCCGTTGCAACTATATGCATTAAATTTTAGATGCACGCGCACATGAGAGAGCACCTGTCATTGAGCACGCACGTTTCTTGCATGCACCATTTGGGATATTCGTCACAAAGTTAGGAACCTCTGGTTGAGAGGGTAAGGTGGTTGGGAGAGTTCGAGGGTCGTGAAGGACGCCATCAATCGTGGGAAGGGTTGTTCATATTTGGTCAACATCTTGAGGACCATCATTTTCTTGAGAGATTGTGAGATTATGGATTGGTGGAGCGGGTATATCATATCTTCTTATGAGAGTTGAGAGGTGAGGATAAGGAATTTTAAATTAATAAGAAATTTTGTTTGCATTTTGCATGACGTACGATCACATCTAGATAGGCTAGGCACAATTCTTCAAATGCATATATTATTTTTGTGTGAGCATGGATTGATTGGTTGCATATCATGGATCGATATTGTATATTTTTTCAAATCATGAATGGTTGTGCACGGAGTTCTCTTTCAAAGCATATTTCTGCTAGGACACATTGCATAAAAAACAGGTTCATATCTAGAGAATTCTTATTTTGAAGACTCGAGGATCAAAGGAAAAGATCATATGTTTTACATCGTCAGCGAGTATTTCATGAAGAAAAAGAGGACATGTGTGTTGAAAGTATATACAATTACAATAACAATAGGCCAAAGAAGGGAATAAATCGTCCAAGTTAAAAGATGGAGAAAAATGATACAATTTACAAATATCGGTATTTTTGCCCATTTTTGAGAGATTTTCGTAATTCTGCCCATTTTGCTTGTCGACCATATGCATTCCAATCGTTTTGAGTACCCGAACGTCTATATTTGGAGTTCAAATGACGAAATTATGATCCAAACAAGTTGCAAACAGGCATAAAGCAGAAAAAAAAAAGTGAAAAGCAGTAGAAAAGCAAAAGCCAAAAGCTAAAAGCTAAAAGCCTAATGTGTGTGAGTGTGGATAGAAAACTATATAAGGAGAGGACATTGAAGAGTTAACGGCCTTCCCCCTTGATTATAATTGTATTTTATGAGAGAGGAGAGAGGAGGGTCGCATGCTAGAGTGAGCTCTTGTCATGCTAATTTGGAAGTTGGAGCTTTTGGATGTCGAAGTGCCGACTGTCGGCTCAAGGTTGTTAAGGTACGAAAATATATCTTACTTGGTTTGTTTTCTAATTATTGGTATTTCCATTGTGTGGTTGTGTGATGCTCTACCCGCATACGGGTTTTAATTTTTTTTAAAGCTATAAGAGGCTTTGTTTTGTTTTTGTGTGCCTTGTGGTATATGATCGAATAATTGAATTTTTAAGTTATGTTATGCATTCGAAAAAGTCAATTACCCCAACCGGCACTCCTTAACGTCTCGTTATCGGGTTGTGAGTGAGGCTTGCTCTCGATCACCGCTCGTGTAACATCTCTTTTTTGGTGCCTCCATAGAGGAGTGCCGAAATTGACATATTGTTATTGTTTTGAATGTGAGTTTGTTTTGATTTCTTGTGATTGTTGAAAACGGTTGATAATTTTCCTGAGTTCCACGGTAATCATACTGAAGATCCCAAAAAAGTTTTAGAAAAAATAGAGCTATGTTGTTTGATAGAGAGAGTGATTAATCTTGAGGATAAACTCTAGATTCTTAGGTATCAATTGCAAGGAGAAGCACGAAATTGGTTGCTTGACTTTGAGAGAAGCTTGAAATTTAGGAGACAAAATTGGGACTATGAGACCATTAAAAATGCATTTCTATCTAGGTTTAAAAAAAGAGAAAGTCAATGTGAGATTTGGGCGAAAATAGAAACTTGTGTTCAAAAAGATGATCAGTGTGTTGAGGACTTTGCTAGGGAGTTTGAAATATTGTGGAATCGATGGAGTTTAGCATTGTTATAAGGTGAGATAGTCCCAATTATGTTGAAGATAATATATTTTGTAAATGGGTTGAAATTAGAAGATTGAAAAGTGAAATTAAAGGTAAAAATCCCTAAGACTTTTGAGGAAGTGGTGATGATAGCTCAATCTAAAGAGAGGAAGACCAAAAGAAAAAACAATTAGGGTTTGATGAACCAAGGGAAAAGTTGAGTTCAAGGCAAGTTGAGAGAAAAGTTTTTGAGGAGAAAAGAGTTAGTTATGCCTATCCTGAGAAAGGTCTACTATATTCTCTATTTAGGAGAGATGAGTTGACTTATGAGAAATCAATTGAAGTATGTGAGGAGAAAATCCCTAGGATGATTGAGGAGACAAATACTTGTTTGACTGATTGGAGTGAAGATTCTAGGAGTGTGAATTCATACCCATTGACCACGGATACTTCTAGTCCAGTGATTAGTGATTTAACTAAAGAAGAGGGATCGACTGATGATACTTTGGAGCTTGAGGACTATAAAGATGAGCTAGAGTTGGATCTGAGTTGTAAAGAAGAAAATGAGGGACCATATTGTTTTAAGGACCAAGAGTTCTCATGTTCCTTGGGAGAGGATGAGAGTCAAGAAAGTTGTGATATTTCTGATGAGGGAAGGTGTGATAAAAATTCTGATAGTCATGGCAGTGTTGAAGAGAGTAAAGACAATTTAGAGAGTGAGTTTGTTTGCCTTGGTGATAGTATAGATGGATCTGATTGCTTGAAAGATGAAAAGAGAATAGAGGATGATTTTTTGAGTCTTTTGGAAAACCATGAGTGGGAGGGCTTAGAAACTGTAAGTTTTCAAGATGAAGTAAAGGGTTCGAATTTGTTGCCTGATGAGTTTGTTGAGATTGTTGTGAGTTTGTTTATCAGGAGAGTATGGAGGCTTTAGGTTTTGACTCATATTATGATTTTGGTGTTGGTGTTGTTGACTCTATTGAATCTTGTGAGTTATTTGGTGATGTTTTGAGTAGCCCTAGAGAGGCTTTTGTTTGTGGTGTTGATGATGTTGTGTTGAGTAGACCTAACCTCATGCTTCTTGATAGTTGTGTGAATAATTGTTTGGCTAGTTTAGGCAACAATGACGAAGAGAAAACTTCATCTAATAGTCTTTTAGTTTCTTTGAGTTCTCCTAAAGGTTTTGATGTTTTTGGTGAAGATTCTGAATGGGGTTTTAAGGATCCTGAGGGTGACATTGATGAGGATGTGAGAGAGAATTTGAGTAAGGCTTTAAAAAGGATTGAGAATTTGAGGGAAGAGCAGTTTAAAATCAAGAAAATAGAGTTGGAAGAGGTTTGTGAGAAGGTAGTAGGGGATTTGGTAGTTAAGGAGTCTTTGGTTGAGGTTTTAGACCCAAATTTGTTGTATAGTGAAGATATTATTCGTGATGATGTAGAGGTGAAAGTCTCTTCAGTTTCTTATGAGGTTTCTTGTAAGAATACTATGGAAGGTATTTACCACTCTTTGTGTGTGAAAGACTCGATGGAGTCTTGTATTGTTGATGAGTTGAGTGATGTGGCTGGGTATCCTGGAGTGACCCCATTTGTGGATATTGTTGGTTTTTGTGGTGTTATGAGTGCGGAGTTGACTCCTTTTGATGATGTGTTTGATTTGGAGATTAAGTTGGGAGATCCTTACATAGTATCTTTAGGAGAAGTTGTAGATGAATCAATGGATGAATTTGAGATTGGCAACAAAGAAAGGGTCAAATCTTTATTTAGAGACTCTAAAAGTAACATGGTTTTTCCTAGGGAGGATAGGTGGGATATTAAGATTTTTTATTATGGTTGGGATTTGAAGAATTTGGAGGATGATGTATTTTCCTTAGATGGAGAGAATTGTCTCAAGGATATTGATGAGAATTTCATGGATGAGTTTTGTCTACCTGTAAAGGAGTTGTTTGAGAGAAATGTGCCATTTGTGTTTGTTGAGAATATTATGGATAGATCATTGGATTTGATTTTTGATTAGCTTATAAATGTTGCATCGTTTTATGAAAGCAACTGCTGCACATGAATGTTTGCAGACTAGGGGGAGGGCAAAGTATGTCAAGTATTTTTCTGAAAACTGAAAAGCCCTAGTCAAATTGTAGTTAGGTTTGATTTTTGCTAGCTTAGTTGTTTGCGTGACAGTTTATTTTGTTGTTTCGTAATTGGATTTCTTGTATTTGTCTAGCTTAGGATTTGTTTCTGTCATTTTGTTTGATTTGTTGAGTGTGAAACTTGATAGCCTTGGTCGAGTTTGGTATTTTTTTGAATAGGATAAAGTTGGATTTTACTATTAGCTACCAAACATTGAGGAGCTAGGTATGTATTCTTATTGAGACTTTTGCACATCACAGGGATCATGGGTTCACGAGCACTTCACGTTGCACTTGTTGATGCACTCCACTCGGGGGTCGTCTCCTGTTCTTATCAAATACTTCCATGCCATGGGTTGGGATTATGCACTCTTGCACCATCATTGAGCACTAGCACGGCATAAGGTCCGCTGCAACTATATGTAGTAAATTTTAGATGCATGCGCACATGAGAGAGCACCTGTCATTGAGCACGCACGTTTCTTGCACGCACCATTTGGGATGTTCATCACAAAGTTAGGAACCTCTGGTTGAGAGGGTAAGATGGTTGGGAGAGTTCAAGGGTCGTGAAGGACACCATCAATCGTGAGAAGGGTTGTTCATATTTGGTCAACATCTTGAGGACCATCATTTTCTTGAGAGATTGTGAGATTATGGATGGGTGGAGCAGAGTATATCGTATCTTCTTATGAGAGTTGAGAGGTGAGGATAAGGAATTTTAAATTAATAAGAAATTTCGTTTGCATTTTGCATGACGCACAATCACATCTAGATAGGCTAGGCACAATTCTTCAAATGCATACATTATTTTTGTGTGAGCATGGATTGATTGGTTGCATATCATGGATCGATATTGCATATTTTTTCAAATCATGAATGGTTGTGCACGGAGTTCTCTTTCAAATCATATTCCTACTAGGACACATTGCATAAAAAACAGGTTCATATCCAAAGAATGATTATTTTGAAGACTCGAGGATCAAAGGAAAAGATCGTACGTTTTACATCGTCAGCGAGTATTTCCTGAAGAAAAAGAGGACATGTGTGTTGAAAGTATATGCAATTACAATAACAATAGGCTAAGGAAGGGAATAAATCGTCCAAGATAAAAGATGGAGAAAAATGATGCAATTTACGAATATCAATATTTTTGCCCATTTTTTGAGAGATTTTCGTAATTCTGCCCGGATTGGCTTGTCGACCAGATGCATTCCAATCGTTTTGAGTATCCGAACATCTATATTTGGAGTTCAAATGACGAAGTTATGATCCAAACAAGTTGCAAACAGGCATAAAGCAGAAAAAAAGAAAATAGTGAAAAGCAGTAGAAAAGCAAAAGCCAAAAGCTAAAGCAAAAAGCCTAATGTGTGTGAGTGTGGATAGAAAATTATATAAGGAGAGGACATTGAAGAGTTAAGGGCCTTCCCCCTTGATTATAATTGTATTTTATGAGAGAGGAGAGAGGAGGGTCGCATTGGAGCTTTGGATATCGAAGCGTTGAGTGTCGGCTCAAGGTTGTTAAGGTACGAAAATATATCTCACTTGGTTTGTTTTCAAATTATTGGTATTTCCATTGTGTGGTTGTGTGATGCTCTACCCGCATACGGGTTTTAAAATTTTTTAAAGCTATAAGAGGTTTTGTTTTGTTTTTGTGTGGCTTGTGGTATATGATCGAATAATTGAATTTTTAAGTTGTGTTATACATTCGACAAAGTCAATTACCCCAACCGACACTCCTTAACGTCTCGTTATTGGGTTGTGAGTGAGGCTTGCTCTTGATCACCGCTCGCGTAACAACGCATGAAGATCTCCTGTAGCTCCTTGTCGCTCATCCCTTGACTCATCCTGATGATCTAAATATCCACAAAGGTCACCTGCACAGACAAAAAATGATGTTAGCATAATCAATATAAATCATACAAAGCATGATAATATAAATCTTTAAAAAATGATCTTACTTAAAATGCATATATTATGTACCCTTATAAGCGATTTGTCAATGAATTGAGTAGGTGGATGCTCCAAGTATGAAGTACCCTATTGTCCCATGTCAATCTCCTGACACAACTCCGCATACACTGGAAGGTCTATAGACATGTCACCACAAAAGGATGAGTCCACCTTGTTCTCAAAGAATTATTGGACTCATGTATTTCCATCATTGTTACCCGATGCTGGCTCCTCTACATGCTCCAAGCTTTCGATGGCCTCCACCCCTTGCAATATCGACCCCTCTATTTGCATACTGTCCTCATATATGCTTGGAACATTGCTTTGACCATATACTCTCGCACTTCGGGGAGCTGAAAATATAACATACCACCATCAAGGTTGTCAGGGGTTTGGATAGAAAATTACATATTCGCAATCCACGTACAAGAGAGATTTAACTATTGTGACATGTACCATGTCGTAATACAATTAAAAAACACATGAGTTCATGCACCTGTTCACAATGGGCCGACAACACAAATGTGTCGCGCAAATCCGTCCATTTTTTTTCAGAATATATTTTGAGAAATCCAGATGGACCTCATCGAACTGTTGCTCTCCGGCTCCTTCAAGTACCACTTTGAACCACTGTACATCGAATAGGATCATGGAGAAGCTATGGTAATCCACCGTGACAATACTTTGCGAGTTCCCAAAATACTCCATCTCATCTATAATCGTGTTTGGATCCGTTGCTCGTCATCGGTTCTCTTGCTCAAACCTTGCCATGATACCACAATCTGTTGTGGAGTGCATTTTGTCAATATGCTCCACACGGAAATGCCGTCCGCGCGACCACACTACACTATATATTTTGTACTGTACATTGAAACACTCAATTAATTGTTGCATATAAAATATAGATACGACAAACCCTAAATACGTCATCACCTTTGGACTACATCCCCTCCTCGAGAATTCCCACTCCTCAGTTGAAACCTTCACCCTTCGCGAGACGCTGTAGTCAAAGCTCCATGCAACCATCGCATTGACATAAACTGTCGCATCTCCTCCATGCCCTCAGGATATCGAATCGGTTGATGGCACATACTATGTCAAAATTCAGATCGCACTTCCTCTCAATCTTTCCTAGCTTGCTGGTACCTAGCGAGCCACGTCTCCATAGACGCATGGTGCAACATACAAAAGCGATTCACTTTCTCCTCCATTGTAGCATTCATTCTTTTTTCTATCCCATTTCCAACCACCACATCTTCGGTCAGTCTATCATCATCCTTCAACGACCATAGCATATTGTTCTCTGAATCCACCGTTGATAGCCATTGTGAAATACACACTAGCATCTCAGACACCAACCAATCTTCAACCGTGCTACCTTCTGGCCGAGCTTGTTGTCGCACAAACCCTTTCAGGGTTTTCATGAAGCGCTCCAAGAAGAACATCCATAACGTATGGACAGGTCCAACAATCTCCACTTCATCTACAAGATGCACAATAAGGTGGTTTTGTATCTGAGCATGTTGGTATAGGCTAGTATTTCTCAAAGAGACAGACCGTCTCCACTGCTCCTCACCTCGTGGATTCAATAGAAGACGTCTTAATCTCCTTCTGTGAGATCCATTGCACTAAAGTCGACAACTTGTAAATCGCCCTGCTTATTTTTGGAGTAAGGTATCCTATGATTGCGATCGGTAGTACAAACTACCGCAAACAAGAAAGCATTATGAACAATGACTACACTCCAAATAGCAAAATACGCAGGCCACTTACAATCCATTGGTACTACAAACTTGTCATATCTTATGCCAGTCATGGGATTTCAGCCCTGATAATTGGTCGTCTTTAGAAAACACGGACCTGAGAGAATGCATCATACCCGTCGGAGTGTGGATAGACTTGACTATTTGCTTCACAATGCGCTCTTCTTTAGTGGACAAAACTCAAGGAGTGCAAAGTAGCTGCAAGCGACCATCAGCACTCGACTGCATCCAAAGCGACTCCATCTTGCCTATCTCTTTCAAATCCATTCGTATCCCTACAGTGTCTCTCTTTCCTGTGATGTAGTCCCATAGCAAGCTGCCCACATTCTTGAAAATATGCATGGGATCCACCAAGTGGTTGATCTATAAGTGGGTCCAATAAGGCAACTCGTAGAAAACTGAGAACCGTCACATTCCGTTTGGATGTAACTCTGTGTGGACCATTTTTAGCTCATACAAGCTTTGGGCATTCATACGTGCTGGAGGTCGTCCAAGAAAACCTTCCCTAAGTTCATGACCCTTTGGCAAGAAAGCGGTGTGTCCTTGATATACCATCTTCTTCATGGTTCATGACCTTTGAGAGTCTAACTATGGCCCACACAATGGACATGCATGATAACCTAAGGTAACCAGACTGATGACACCAAAAGAAGCATAAAAACAAGGCACAAAAATGTCCATGCATATATCATAATTTCATCTTTTGTAAAAAAGATAACAAGTATATTGTTTCAAAATCACTAAAATACACACTTACATGAGGGGGCCACATCCACATCCACACACACACCATAATAAATAAATGGTATACACAAAAGTGTTACGTGCATGCATTTGTGAAGGGTAGGAATACTCAAAATTAAAGGCCAAAGGTCTTATGATATCAAATGTATCAAAGTTTCAAAGAAATAATAAAATACGAAGGGGTGTGCTTTTTGGGGAAGAGGTGGGGTGGAGTGCACGAATGGTTATGTGCCTCTTTCCCTTCTCTCTCTTGTCCAATCGCACATTCTCCTTTTTGGTGGTGCAAAAAGTTGTTCTCTCTCCTCTCTCCTCTGTCTTTTGTGCAGAAATTCTTCTTTTCCCTTTTGTTCTTGTATAATGGTTGAAGCTATGGATAAAGATGATGAAGATAACGAATCAGTTCATTATTAAGTGGAAAATTTATGGTTTCTTTTCAGTTTTGAGATTAATGGCTCAGCCATGTGCATAGATTTTGCATGCTTCTACCTTGGTTTCATGTTTATTTCTTGCCGTGGGAGGGTTGGTGTCATTTTGGTGCGCAGCCGGGGAAGAAGCTAATCTCAACAGTTACAACTTGAGGGAGATTTTATGGCTTTTTGAGACTGATTAAAGAAATAGAAGAGGAAGCACCTACATCATGGAAATTTTTTCCTGTGGATCCAAAGCAGAACGAAATCTCAAAGGGCACTTTAAAAGGATGAAAGCGGAAGAGGTGGATGGCTGTGGCATAGCAGAATCAGAATAAGGAGAGACAATTGATTAAGGAATCAAGAAGAAGAAGACAATTTTTCTGAACCTATACATGGGTTTTTCAAGGGGCACATTTGAGATTTTCTATTGACCATCATATCAGTCACCTATACGACCATCCAGTGGTACCACGACCCCCTGGCAACCGTGTGCAAAGAAAGTAGAGTCCATACAATGATGAACATCATAGAAGCTGAATCTTTGAAGAAGAAAAGAGAAAGACGCAAAAAGAGGAGCCAAAATCAACATCTCAAAGATTGTTCCCTGCTTCTGCAAGCAAAATCATCAAGCAACAAGCAAATGCGAAGAAGAAGACGTGGTGATAGTAGGGATCTTCCAGTCGTCTTGTATGAGGCAATATATACATCAGGTGGCATCCCACAAGCATCATAGGGAGACCATGAACTTAGGGGCAGATGAATCTAGTTGGAAGAAAGATGAAGAAAAATGCAAAGGAGAGGAAATCAAGACCTAGAGAGATCAAATCCTCCTCCTCAACATCTTATCCATAATTCCACAGTTGTACATCCTGCAAAACGAGATGGCCACCATGGAAGAAAGTGACAGATGAAAAAGAGAGAGAGAGGATGATGTAGGATCTGGGCATCGAGGCCAAAGAAGCGATAGTTCGAGAGGTTGCCAAGCTCCTCCCATTACCCAGCTCCTTGTCTTCTATCGCTGCCATCAGAAGCGATTACGCCCAATGCCTGCAGGTGACCAGCATTCGACTTCATGAGAAGGTCGACCAAGCGGTTATTCAATCCTTCCAGCCATTGGATCGCGAGATTTGATCGGAGCAGCTTTCCACGATTATCTTCATGGATCGAGAGGGAGCATCACAACGGTTAAGTTGTGCGAAATGGCCACACACAGAAAGAGAGAGAAGAAGTTTTTTTATTAACAATAAGCTATCGGCACAAAGCACAATGGTTTTAGATGCAAGCAAGAAGAAGGCCGCTCAGAAGAAGGCAGTTGCAGCTGCTAAACGTGGATCTACTTTTTTTTCTCCCGCGGCGTGTGTTGGCGAAGGGGGAGGTTTTTGCTCGCATCACACTTCTCAGCTTTCCGATCCCTGCGAGAGGCCGTCTCCACCAAAATTCCCAAGAAGAAAAAGGGCCAAACCCTAAGCCTGTCTGAGTTCATCATCGGTGTCTATGTGGGCAGATGTAGTGGCGACGTCAGTAGCAGTGACGACTCAACAGCAACGCAAACGAAAGAGAAGAGAGAGAGGGAGGCCTTGTTTCGGAGAGAGAGTATTTCTGCAGTTCGACCTTGTGCTCTTCACCCGGGACATGACGAAAACCCCCTACCCCAACGGCAACTCCTTTCTCCCACCCTATCATAGCATGTTCACGAGATCTCCATATCTGCAAAGTGATATCGGTTTTTTTTTCTTTTATTTACTTATGCCCAAAACCTTAACTTAAGAAAACAATGAAGATATTAATTTTAACATTAAAGTTAGTTCACCAGCCATCCATATGAGCTTCTTCTTATTTCCCTCCTTTCTTTGTCTCCCTAGTGGATTTCTCTCATATCATTTTTCTCCACCACTCAAGCCCCTTTCAATCCTTCACAAAATCTAGATTTCTCATATCTCCTCAATAACCCCTTTGTCTCATAGCATGTGCCTTGCTAGATTTGTTACATTTCTATCTTCCAAAAGCCACATGTTATCTTCCCTTTCCTTTTGATATGATACCCCATTTCAACCCTACAATCATATTCTTTAAGATCTCATAACGTAATAAACATAATTTTATCTAACAATAACTAGTTCAAAAGAATTTGTGATCCTTTAAAGTTAAAGCCTTGTTCCCATAGCACAATGCTAAGATAGATAAGACCTTGAAAAAGGCATAAATATAACATTTAAACCTTATTTCTATTGAAAAAGCCCTTGTCACAAGGTTCTACTCTCTTGCTTTTGTTTTTCGCCTTACACAATTTATCAAGAGCTCCATCGCATTGATGGCTTCCCTTAGCCTTCAAAAGATGAGACAAAAGTCTAATTTGAGAGGACCTAAGAAGACTCATTTATCAACAATAGTCTCTTCCTTCCCTCACCCTTTGAGCTACATAAATAGGGAGTCATCCTTATTTCCTCAATTGGGATGGAGAAAGTTGTGATTGTGATTCCTTGTTGAAGACAAAACCCTATCCTTTGAAGACTAGTAAATATTTTCAGTGTGGGAGTGATGGAGGCAGGGGTTCCCTTACTCTGGTGGTCATGGATTTGGAGTCCTATACCCTACCATGGCTAGGCCTCATCCTTATGATCGAAGTATGATGACACCAAAAGAAGCATAAAAACAAGGCACAAAAATGTCCATGCATATATCACAATTTCATCTTTTGTAAAAAAGATAACAAGTACATTGTTACAAGATCACCAAAAAGAGATAGAGATATGAGGGGGCCACATCCACATCCACATCCATATAAATAAATGGTATACACAAAAGTGTTACATGCATGCATTTGTAAAGGGTAGGAATACTCAAAATTAAAGGCTAAAGGTCTTATGATATCAAATGTATCAAAGTTTCAAAGAAATAATAAAATACGAAGGGGTGTGCTTTTTGGGGAAGAGGTGGGATGGAGTGCACGAGTGGTTATGTGCCTCTTTCCTTCTCTCTCTTGTCCAATCGTACATTCTCCTTTTTGGTGGTGCAAAAAGTTGTCCTCTCTCCTCTCTCCTCTGTCTTTTGTGTAGAAATTCTTATTTTCCCTTTTGTTCTTGTATAATGGTTGAAGCTATGGATGAAGATGATGAAGATAACGAATCAGTTCATTATTAAAAGAGAGCTTTATGGTTTCTTTTCAGTTTTTGAGATTAATGGCTCAGCCATGTGCATAGATTTTGCATGCTTCTACCTTGGTTTCATGTTCATTTCCTACCGTGGGAGGGTTGCTGTCATTTTGGTGCGCAGCCGGGGAAGAAGCTGATCTCAATAACTACAACTTGAGAGCGATTGTGTGACAACAAGAAATGTTGATGCTACACTAAAATGAGAAGCTGGTGGCAGACCAACAGTATCAAGAAGAAGAAAGGGTCATGATAAACTTCTACTTTATTATTGGAATATATGATAGGAGATGGCCCAGGGCAGGATAAGGTTTAAATAGGTTTTCATGGCGGAGAGAGAAGAAAAAGAAAGACAATTGCAAACAACAGAAGGACCGCAGCCCTTTCTGGCCCTTTGTGTGCTCAAAGGGGTTTTGATAATTACACTCTACCTTAAAGATTAAAGAGAGAGAGGAGGAGAATTCTACATGGCCGTCTCTTCCTCCTTCACAAAAGCAGGAGACATTCAAAATAATCCAAGTTGCAAACTGGTTTTCCTCCAGGAGACAAATGGAAGTTGAGGCTATCAGTCAAAAGAAAAAGCAATAGGAGAAAAAGAAGAAAGAAGAATAGAAAGAAGGAAAATGCAACAGTAATAACAGGACGAGATGGCACGAGGATTCCCTTGGCCATAGAGAGAATACCGAAGAAGAAGAAGAAGAAGAAGAAGAAGAATACTTCTCCCTTCCTCTCCGTGTACTATCAGGCCTCCCGCTTCTCTTTGTCTCTCTCTCTGTCCATGTAGTCAAGCAGGTCGATGCTGCACCAATAAGTCCCAGAAGAAGAAGAAGCCTGTCTTGATGTGTCATCATAACCATAAATGAATCATAAGAAGAGATCATTAAGTGCAAAGATTGTCAAATCCAACAACCAAATTTGTTTTTGCATTAGTTTGGTAGAAGAAGAAGAAGCAGCAGAAGAAGCAACGACATCAAATCCCCCCTTTCTTCCTTGTCATCTAAAATCTCCTTTCTACGTGGCATCCCTTCCAAATTCAAGATCTCGTCTACAGTAATATATTATATGGATATTATCAAACGAATTCCATAAGACGACGAAAATATTGCAAAAACCAAGAAGAAACAGAAAGAAGACGAAGCATTTGATGTAATGAAGAGGAGCAGGTCTTATGCCACCATAAGTGTTCGAAGAGGCAGAGCGCACCTTGCACCCCAGTTTCCGCATGGTTGCCAACGTTGAATTCTAGCCTTATGCATAAGCTTAGAACCAGCACAAGATCGAGATGAAGAAAAAGATGGGGGTGAACAAAAAGTGAGAGAGAGTGAGAGAGATTGACGGTGCTGTGGCACGCCTCTGATGCCCTCTCTTTTTCATCCATGGTGGCCATGGCGTGGATTTGCAACTGCCACAAAACAAGGAAGATAGGGTTTATTATCTATTTAATTTTTAAAAAATCAATAATGTTTAAAAAAATCTTAATGTGCTTATCATTTTAGTGAAAGAGAGTGATGAGTACCTTTAAGCTTTCCAAAGAAAAACCTCACATTTTAACAAGCTCGAGTCCCATTCAGGCTGGCTGTCTATTTCCCCTCTCTCACAAAGAACCTTTGTTGCATCATCACAAACGAGCAAGTCATTAGGCCACCTCAAAGAGAACACATCCAACCTTACCACCATCTACCCTTCCATCTCAATCCTTGTGAATTCTATACCTCCCATTTCCATCCTCCACAAGATGGCAACCTAGATTTTGTCTCCCCCCTGTACACATATGTCCATAGCAAAGATACAGTTTAATTGAAGCACCACCATTTTTAAAAGAAACATATCCTTCAAGAAAATAAACCCTTTTATAAGCCACAACAACTAAATCCCAAACACGCGCACCCTAAAGCTTCATAACTTTCAAAATCTCTCATCAAAATTCAAAATGAAAGCCATTTTCCAAAGGTGTAACTCTTTATTAGAGTTATATCCTCATAGCAAATAATGCTAATAAACCCCACCTCACATATAGAGATCCATAACAAAACATGTATAACCAAATCCTTTTCCCTCAAGTGCTCTTTGAGCTATATGATAGTAGGAGTCATCCTTCTTCCTTCATTGTATGGAGAAGTTATTCTTATGGATCCTTATTGAAGACAAAACCCTATCTTTTCAAAGACTATAAAAATTTTTCAGTGTGGGAGTATAAAAATGACAGCAACCCTCCCACGGCAAGAAATAAACATGAAACCAAGGTAGAAGCATGCAAAATCTATGCACATGGCTGAGCCATTAATCTCAAAACTGAAAAGAAACCATAAATTTTCCACTTAATAATGAACTGATTCGTTATCTTCATCATCTTTATCCATAGCTTCAACCATTATACAAGAACAAAAGGGAAAAGAAGAATTTCTGCACAAAAGACAGAGGAGAGAGGAGAGAGAACAACTTTTTGCACCACCAAAAAGGAGAATGTGCGATTGGACAAGAGAGAGAAGGAAAGAGGCACATAACCACTCGTGCACTCCATCCCACCTCTTCCCCAAAAAGCACACCCCTTCGTATTTTATTATTTCTTTGAAACTTTGATACATTTGATATCATAAGACCTTTAGCCTTTAATTTTGAGTATTCCTACCCTTTACAAATGCATGCATGTAACACTTTTGTGTATACCATTTATTTATTATGGATGTGGATGTGGATGTGGATGTGGCCCCCTCATATCTCTATCTCTTTTTGGTGATCTTGTAACAATGTACTTGTTATCTTTTTTACAAAAGATGAAATTGTGATATATGCATGGACATTTTTGTGCCTTGTTTTTATGCTTCTTTTGGTGTCATCATATTCCTCCCACACTGAAATGTGAAGCGTCCTCGCGAACCTTGTCAAAGAAGAACCACTGTCTAACACAAAACAACTTCCAAAATTGTTAGTAAAACAACTTCGATCATAAGGATGAGGCCTAGCCATGGTAGGGTATGGGACTCCAAATCATGACCACCAGAGTAAGGGAACTCCTGCCTCAAATACTCCCACACTGAAAATATTTACTAGTCTTCAAAGGATAGGGCTTTGTCTTCAACAAGGAATCACAAGCACAACTTCTCTGCCCAATGTAGAAAGGAAGAAGACTCCATCATGTAGCTCCATAGGCACTTGAGGGAACACCATTTGATTGTAACCACATCTTTATGTATCTTCGGATGTAGGGTTTTATTAGCATTGATAGCTAGGAAGAAAACCCCATTAGAGATTTACCTTAGGTTGTGTAACTTGAGTGAGGCTTTAACTTTTGTGTTGTTAAAGGTTATTGTTAGATGATATTAGAATTATTTAAGCTATGAGACCCTTAACAATAGGATGATGGGTCTAAGAGGGTATCATAGGAGAAAGGGAAGGGAAGATGATGTGTGTCTCTTAAAGGAGAGGAAGATAGCCATGGGGAGGAAGATATTGGCAAGGATGGAGAGGTGAAGAGTAGGGAAAGGCCACCATAAAGGAGGATGAAGATGGTGCCATGGTGGAGACTCGAGAGAAATAGTGTAGTATTGCTAAGTTTGAGGGAGGGGGATGAAGGGACTATGAAAGGACATGGAGGTACTTTCAAGGTGTCTCAAAGGGATTGAACTTAGAGATTCATTTGAGAGGCAATATAGAATAGGACCATGGATTTGTTTTGTTTTTTTAAAAGTGTTTTAGTAAATTAAATATGTTATTTATTTATTTTTCATTAAAAGTTAAGGGTTAGGGTATTTGGTACTTCATTAGGGTTGAGGGAAAAGAAGATACGATGGGATTTGTTGCAGCCTCGACGCCTTGCCAAGGAGCATCCTCTTCCTTCGTATCCTCTACCTCCGCAAGACCACAACGCGATGATGGCGCCTTGTACTTCCTGGTGGTCAAGGGCGTTCTCTCTCTCTCTCTCCTTCTCTCTCTCCTTCGCCGCGAGGAATGCCTCAATGCTCTTCTTTAAGCAAGCTAGGGTTTGAATGGTACATCCATCAGAGGAACCTCATCAGCGCAACGGATTTAAACAAAGGACATGTGATGTTTGCTGGACGACAAGCGTGTGAAGATGATTTGTAATCTGCTCTGGCTGGCTGGCAATGCTTTCCACAGCTGATGCAGAGAGGGCATTGTATGGCATGGATGCTAGATGTGCCCTGTGGGGGATGGCATAATCAGAGGTTGCCTCAGGGAGTCTGGAAAGGTACAGGGAGAGGCGGACATGAGCAAGCAAATGTCTCTCTCTCTTCTGATCCCGGATGGATCAAAACAGAGATGGTCCTGATAGGAAAAGTCATAAGAGAATCCTTGTAGGATTGGTGGGGGTCTCTGCCTCGCTCCCTTGCTTGCTCCCTCTCTCTCTCTCTCTCTGTCAATCTCAACGTTGATAAGGACGGAAAGCTGATTAGCTCTTTGACGAACAAGGAAGTGAGTGCTTATCCTTATATCAGCGAGTAGCAGTAGAAGGACCAATCTACAGGTATCTGAGGTGCTCCTTAGGGAAGGTCTTGTAACGGGAAGGACAGGCACGATCTCTGCTCCGGAGATGACAGCCTCTCTTGAGAGGAGGTGGAGGGTAATGAAGGAGGAAGGCTGGTAGTTGGGGAGGATGGGAGGACCAGAGGGACGCTCGATGGCGGGTACTGAGTCATCCTCAAGGGACGTTTCCAATGATAGGTCGTCCAGCTCCCCACATCGTTCAAGGTGGGTAAGGGGGTGAGGATGGGTGGGCAACAGAGTGGAGTAGGTCGAGCCTTGATGACAGTCATTAGTATTGTCAAAGTCGGTGTGGATGTAGAGAGGCCAGAAGTTGAGGCTGAGGTTGTTGATGGCGTCGAAAGTGGCGCAGGCCCAGCTAGCCCCGTGTCCTCCCTCACCTCCGACAAAGGTGCCAGGCACTTTCTGCATAATATCAGGACCGCCAATGCCACTACCCTCTCCGCCATGGGCAGCACCATCCAGATCGACAACATCGAAGGAGTCTCGTCCTCCGCAATCTATCTGTGTGAAGTCGTCGCCATCCACCATCATCATCGTCATTGTCACTATCAGCATTAGAATCATCACCGTCGTTTGGAGTATCGGAGACATATTCCTCGTACACTTCCTCGTCGCAATCATTAGCTGCAGTAGCTACAGCATTGCTATCGCTCTTGCGAGGTTTGCGATTCTTGGGAAATGCCGGCCAGGTTTGTTTTCTTTCATGGGCGACAGCAGCCTTCTCGATGGAGACAGCAGAGATATCACGAAGCAGGTCGTCATAGCAAAGGATGGAAGGACCAAATGGACAAACAGACATTTCTCTTTGCCTGTTTGTCTGTAGTAAAAAATGAGCAGTGCTATAGCGACTACTAGTAATGATGAAACTATAGAGCGTTTTTCTCTCGATCTCAGTCACCTTCTTGTGGTGGACCCCCTCGATGCTTCCTTTGCCTTCACCTCTTCAAGCAGAGATGACATCACACAGGTTTGCCTCAAATGAGGTGAGCAGGCTCTGTAGACGCTTGTCGAGAAGCTATCAAACCTTCCATCAACTTAGAATTTGAGCCTTGTGATGCTAGGCTCCTATTCCTCACAATCTGAGTCGTCATTTGGAGCAGGGGCTGGAGAAAATGCTCGATGGGAAAGCCGTCCTTGTCTTCTTTTCCTTTTCCTTGGTCCTCCCCATTGCATTTGCATTTTCCATCACCAGATGATCTCCCCCTTTTTGTAGTTGTTGAGATCAGCTTCTTCCCCGGCTGCGCACCACTGTCTAACACAAAACAACTTCCAAAATTGTTAGTAAAACAACTTCGATCACAAGGATGAGGCCTAGCCATGGTAGGGTATGGGACTCCAAATCCATGACCACTAGAGTAAGGGAACTCCTGCCTCAAATACTCCCACACTGAAAAACTTGTATAATCTCCAAAAGATAGGGTTCTGTCATTGACAAGGGATCACAAGCACAACTCCTCCATTCCAATAGAGAAAGAAAGAAGACTCCATCACTTAGCTCCGAGGATATTTGGGAATAGGGCTTGGTTGTATATCTTCATGTATCTTCCAATGTAGGGATTTATTATTTTACTTCAATGTGAGGATATAGCTTTCATGAAGGGTTATACCCTTGGTAAAAAGGGTTTTTATTTCAAAGGTGAATGCTCCATTGTGTAGGCTTTTAAGCTTAAAGTTATCTTTTGAGTGTTTCTTTCTTGTTTATTTGTTGGGATTTTTTAAATTAAAAGATGAGTTATTTAGCTTTTGTTGTGATTGTTGTCACTTAGAGAATGAAGAAATATGATGTTGGCAGCCACCACGGAGGATAAGGATGGGGATGGCATGGGTAGACAATAGTGCTACTCAAGGTGTTCTTTGTTTGGGAATAGCCTAATTTTCTTATTTGGGATGGTGTGGCAAAGGTTATTCACAATGAAATCGGGGAGAAGAACCTAGGCAAAAGTGACATTTGGGGGAAATTGCAAGAGAAAAGATAAGCAGTCGGAAGATGGGTTATTGGAAATGTGAGATTGCAAACCTTTGGGTCTCTAAGGCTTTTTTTTTCTTTTAATTGTAGTGCATATGAATTGGTATGAAGAAAAAGGGTTAGTAACCTTAGGGCTAAAAACTAATAATTTAAATGAAACAAACTATTATCTTTATTTTGTTTCTAATTTTGCAAGGCAAGTTGTGTGGATGATGGTGTAAGAGAGGTGGAGGAACAGACTGACAAGCCAAGGAGGGTTTCTAATGATGAACGGGATGTTGAGGAAGAGATGCGCAACAACTACTACAATTTCTTCTTCTTCTTCTTCTTTCTATTTGTTTTATTCTTTGTCTTATCCTTCTTTGCAGTAGCCATGCATCACCACTTGGCAGTCCCTCTTTCCTTGATTCTTTCTTTTCTCTGCTAGCATCTCGCTCTCTCTCTTTCTCTCTCATTTTGGAGATAAGGACAGTATTCTATGGCGACGAGATTTATCTTTTATTGATGCACTTGCTTCCGCCTGATTTTCAGATGAGACAGATTTCAGGACAGATGGAGACATTCTCCATCTCGAATTGCAAGGGATGAGACAGATTTCAGGACAGATGGAGACATTCTCCATCTCGAATTGCATGTAGCCCATCATGAATGCTCCTTGTGCTTCAGCAAAGCCATCTCTCTGTCTCTCTGTGTGTCAGATTGGAAGAGGGAAGGAAGCACTCTTTGAAAGGGGATAAGGGTTTGAAAATCTGGGAAGGGCGAAGAAGGTGTCTCTACTACTGCTGCCTCCTCCTCCTCCTCTTCTTCTCCTTTGAATTATTTTCCTTTAATGACACGCGCTATGCCATCATCTCCAGTAGCACTTGATGAAGTTGAAGCGTGAGGACCTTAGATCCTTCGACTTTTTCTTTCTTTCTTCTCTCTCTCTCTCTCTCTCTCTATCTCTCTCTCGCTCGCTCGCTCGCTCGCGGACTGTGGTCTTTGTCACCGCGGAGTCCGCCATGGGCGCTGTGGTAAGGGACAGCAGCCTGGCTTGCAAGACCCGCGTCCTCTTTCGCTCCATCCCAGACGCTGCCGGGGTCCCTGCACCGCATCCTGGCATGTCTCTGTGGGACATCACCAAGATCATCTCCAGCCTGAGCCGTCACGCAGCGCTAATCGAGCGCATGGTCCTCGACAGCTGCCGCGCCCAGCGGCTACCTGCAACGTCCAGATGTGTTCCCGAGATCTCATTCGTCGTCGCTGATTCCAATCTCTATTGGATGCGCAACCTCAGCCGCAAGCTTGGCCTCCCTTGTGCCATCCTCTGGATCGGCAGCGCTGCCACACTCAGCATTGGCTTTCTCGCAGAGACCCAAGGGGCTGTCGCTGCGGCTACGTGCAGAGCTCCCAAGGTGCTCATGATGCTTCCGAGAACCTCCTCCACTCTTCTTTCAGTGGTTGTAGGCGGTCATAGCCCTGTCATAGTCTTCCTTAAGTGTTTTATATCTTGCTGCATAAGGAGCTTTCTCCTATTCGTTCATATATCTCCATTCGTTCATATATCTCCATCCAGTACCTCCAGCAGCAGACATTACTGTTACTGTACCCTTAGCAGTAGGGTTCTCTTGTTTGAAGGTCTCTCTAAAGTCTTCCATAAACAGGAAGTAAGCAGAGAGTGGTCTTTTAGGCCTATTGGGATCCTTCGGGCTTTTCTGGTGTTTCTGGCCTTTGGCCTTTGCCTCCTTCTTCACAGCCAAAAGGCGTGGCTTCTTCTGCTTAGGCTCCGAAGATCTCTTCCTCTTCTCAAATCTTCCTCTTCTCTCATTCTCTATTTCCCTTCGAATGAGTGAAGGTACATTCTCTTTGCAGAGTGGTTCCTCTTCCACCTTTCCTTCAAGCCCCTCTATTTGCAGCTTCAAAGATCAGTTCTTTCCCGGCAAGTGCACCAAAAATGGAGGACCCTGCCACGGCTATAATATCAAACACAAACCAGGGAAAAAGAACCTTCAAATTCTATGAGTAGGCTGAGCCCATGATCCCAAAACTGCAAACATCTCTCTTAAAAGAAACCATATCCATAATGATATAAACAACACTATCATCTTCATCACTTTCATCATTATCTTCCATAGCTTTTAGAAATAAAGAATGAAGAGAGAAAGAAAGAGAAAGAGAAAGAGGAGCCGAGCCAAATACAAATATTTTGCACACCCACAAGAAGAGAATGTGTGTTCTCAGGAAAGAGAGGGAGAGAAAGAGACACGCAACCACTCGTGTCCTCAATCCACCCTTTCACCCCAAAAAGCACACCTCTCCATATTTTTATTATTTCTTTGACTTTGATACATTTGATATTATAAGACCTTTGGCCTTTAATTTTGAGTATTCCTACCCTTCACAAATGCATGCACGTAACACTTTTGTGTATACCATTTATTTATTATGGTGTGTGTGTGGATGTGGATGTGGCCCCCTCATGTAAGTGTGTATTTTAGTGATTTTGAAACAATATACTTGTTATCTTTTTTACAAAAGATGAAATTATGATATATGCATGGACATTTTTGTGCCTTGTTTTTATGCTTCTTTTGGTGTCATCACAGACTTGTTCCAACACCTCTATCTAGTGAATATAAACTTGAACGAGCTATAATAGACATTACCAATGAGAAGGGAAGCTTACTTACATGAGCACTCTCCGAATCCCGAAAATTCATGCATGGTCCACATGAGAATGGCTCGAATATTAGCGAACCGTTGACCATCACACTTGCTCATATCTTGCATAGTGACCCCCTCCTCCCACAAAATATTAAGCTCATCGATTAATGGATGAAGATACATGTCCATATTTTTGACTTTGTAGCGATTCAGAACAAGTAAGCTAAGAATGAGATGTCCTTTTTTCGTTCGAGAGAGCGTGGCTCAAGTAGTTGGTGTGGAGGTACTGACACAGTGTCTCCGTCTCATCGTTCTGCTAGAGTTGCATCACCTCTAGGATTTATCACACGTGTGGGGATGTCTACTCCAGTCACTCCGACTTTTGCTCGGTTGTCCGCAGGTGGCACCCCTATGGGTGCTACTCCGAGATATACTACCCTGGTATGTACACCAAATGTACAGGGGTCTCCTGGATATACCCAGGAGCACGGTCGCAAGTGTGAGATAACCCATCTTAGGCATACCCCAGAGGGGTATGCCTACCTTGTAGATGATAGCTCATGAGCTATCATCATGAATGACGAGGGGAGGAGGGTGATGGCTCGCATGAGAGAGTTGTACCAACAAGTTTTTCGGCACAACCTCTTGGATTATTGAAAGAACATACCAGAGGGAAGCAAGGACTACATAGTAGCATCCTTGCATGAGGAGTTTCCGATACCAACTGCAGTAGATAGGTTTTCTACGGGCTGGATGATGGAGTGCATGCGTGCATACATGTCACACAAACGATCGAACGCACACCAGGCACTCAAGAGTGGGGTTTCAAAGCCTGAGTGACTAGACGCGGATGACTAGCGCTGACTCAAGGAGGAGGCTACAGATTCTCCAGGACGTTAGAGACAGCAATGCGAGGCGATGAGGGCACAACTAGAGGCTGGAGTGGTCCATCATCTTAGGAGTGGCGGCCACAGGACATATCTGGAGGACTTTGTAAGTTTTTCTTTTGTTTTGCTTGCTTATGTTTTTGCAATATCCTTTGTACTGACAATCGTGTTTCTAACAGTTGTATTTTATTTTCTTCGCAGCACTCCATTACAAATCACAATCACACTAGCCTTGAGACTCAATATACAGAGAGGCACGATCTCACTGCATTGATTGATCGATTATATGGACGTGGTGGCCCTATAAGTCACTCATCTTTCTTGTCCATAGTTACTATGTTTAATTAGAATGCATTATTGTATGGTGGACTGATGATTAGTTGTTTCTTTTTTTCCAGAGTCCGTTCGATGCTCCTTTGTGGCGGGATGAGGTTTTGGATGGTGAGGATCTATAGCTCATCCTTGGATCCCTAGAGCTCACATACCCTTCTTTTTTGGTCACGTGATGTGTGTAGACATTTTTTATATAGTAGTAGTATCTTGCCATGATTGTACCGGTCACTTTCATTATGCGATCATGTATTTATTTCATGTATCAGTGTTATGATTTAAGTACACTTTGTCTTTATTTACATGAGCATTACACACATCTGCTGCACTATTATACACATCTATGGTCTATAAAGGCAAAGTGCTACCACAAAAAAAAATAATCCATGTTACCGTCTCTATTAGCGTCGCAAATTTACTGCACGCGTTGCAAAGCATTGTTATCAACATCGCTATTTGCATCGGTATGAGTGTCGTATTTGTGACGCAGATACCGACGCAAATAGCGACGCTGATACCGACTGTTCTATAGCATCGCCAATAACGACATTTTTTACGACGACGATGGCAAATTTCTTTATGAACATTTTCGTTGCTTTTAACGTCGGTATAACGCCTATATCTTGTAGTGGTGGGAGAAGGGGAGCACTAGAGCTTCCTCCTCCTCCTAATGAAATGTTTGTGCTACTAGGGTCACCAAGACCTCACCCTTGTAGGGGTATCGGGCCACTAGGTTGAGGGGAATACCTCCTAATTATTTCAACCCATTGTTTAGCCCTTTGGGCCCTTTCTTGTTTTTGGATCTTGGCTTGATGGTGTTTATCGAAAAATAATGGGTCAATCTCAGTGCTCTTTGGCATAAACTAAGTGACTAGTCCCTAATCAACCAAGAGACAAAAACCACCACACTTATTAGCGACTCTCGGCAAATGCATCACTTGTCGAGACTAAAAATGGGCCTCACACTAGTCTACAGCTCTAATCGAGCCTCCTAAACTCACCAAGACAACCCCATAGCCTCAAGGGCCATGAGGTATAAATAATATGAACTGATTTAACCAAAGAATGTGTTTGTAAGTACTATTTCTAAAGCGTACTCCAACGTGTTGCCCCTCCCAACTCCAAACAATTGGAGTTCCTAAACACAATGATGTCTAGCATCTTATATCACATACACAGGCAATACCCCTAGCTAATTGCTATGGGCCCACTACAACTCTCCTATATCCTAGGGATTAGCTGTAGGATGCTTCATTTCAACATAAAGCACATGCAAAACATAGTCCTCTCTTTTGATACTCAATCTAGGAGATAATTCGATCCTTACCAAATCAGGTCCCAAATGAAAACGATCATCTAAACCTACAGCTTAGGGAACCTCACACTCAATGTGGATCAAATATTGACAAACAAGTGTAAAGAGTATTTTTAATGTGTTTTTCGTATAAAAAAGAAATAAATATGCACTTTAACATAAAGAATGGGGATAAATTGAGGCTAAAACTCATGCCCTAGCCCCACCATACATCCACAAATGTATTCATAATTTTTTGTATTTTTTTCATATGTTATTTTTTTTCTATTTTTCTTGATTTTTCATTTATCTTATTGTGTATTATTACTTTTTTTACTTTGAGATATGTAGAGCTTGCATTAACTAACATATAGCATTATACTTTATATGAATCCATATAAACACCAAAAGAACCATGAAAACTCATAAAAATCCTCAATTTTTCCAAAATCCAGCAATTTTTGTATTGTAGGTTTTCTCAGTTTCCATTTTAATTATGCGAATAGTAAGAACCAATTGAGAATTCTCAATTTACAAGCACTAGAAATCATATTGAATCATTTGAAACCATTTTTCAAATTGTGCACAAAAGACTCCTCGTAAAACAATAAAATTGAGTACTTATGCATTTAATTTAATACAAAGCTGCACGTATTTCAAAGTCGAGAAGCCACTAACACTCTTCCATGGCCAGTGATGCATCCCCAACCTTTGATTTATGCTCCATAACACTTCAGCATCATCACACATCCAAAATCTATCGCTTTAGTCCATCCCCCTCTGCTCACATAGATTAAGCCATGGGAACAAGGTGCAAAGAGGAGAGAGAAAGAACAATTTCTGAATTATCTTATCATTGCATCATATTGCACATGGTTTATGGTGATGCGGAGTGAGAAAATTCTCTATCTCAGCCCCTAGAGCATTCCTCTCATCTCCCCCTGTCCATGTCAAAATGCATCTAGGAAAATTCTAGCTCCCTGATCTGCAAAACCGTTTCATTTTTCATGAAAATTTGCTCTTTTATACCTCCCGCGATATTTTTATGCTTTACATTGGCTTCAAAAATCCGCTCTCAAATAAGGGCCAATCTTTGCTTCCAAAGAGCGCTACAAGAGGGAGTGGGAACTATCTTGTCCTTAGTTGGCCAAGCTTAAGTGCATGTCCAAGACGTGCATTGAAAGAGGTCTCCATGATAGAGTTGGAACTATCTTGCACTCAAGAAATTGATTAGAGAGTAGAACTATATTACTCTACTCTAAACTACGTTTTCCTTAACACACCATACTTGAGTGTTGGGCCAAGCTCTTCTCTCAAAAAGAGCTCCAAGATAGATTGGGAACTATCTTATTCCTAGTGTCAAGCTTGAGTGCATGGATAAGATTTGAACCCAAAGACACCTTGAAGATAGTGTTGTAGCTATCTTCCATTAAAGAACTTGATGAGAGAGTACAACTATATTGGTACTCTCTAAACTATCTTGCACTCAATGTGGCCAAGCTTGACCATAGGACTAAGTTGTGCTCCCAAAGAGAGCTCTAAGACAAAGTGAGAACTATCTTACCCTAAATAGATTTGTACCCTAGAACGACATTGATAAGATTATGGAAGTCTTCCTGACTACTATTGATTCTTCCTAAATGATGACTTAATCTGAAGCAAGATGATTATTGATTATTCCTTGTGGATCATGTACTATAAATAACCAAGGACAACTAACTAACCTCGTAGATTGGAGAGAAATCATGAGATCAAGAAAAAAAGAGGATAATGTAATGTAGCAAACCTTATCTTTATTTGATAAAGTATAGATGAGAGTACTCTAACAACCAAAAAGAAGCTATACAAAGCATATTGTGAATTAAATGATAGAGACTGAGAGGAAAAGGGAAAAGTCCACCATAACTGTTGAAGAGCTAAACTTACTTTGCAAGAATCTTTGAAACATGAACCCTTGCAAGGACTAGATGTTGTAGTAAGGAACCAAATGGAAACTTGATCCTAAAAGGCCTTATAGGGAAGACATAGTACTATATTTGACTTATATACAAGTAGAACACATTGAACTAGAAAGTGTGAATTCTTGAAAAGAAAATCCATCTCTTGAATTTGTAGCCTTATATAGGAGATCATAAACCAAGAGTAACATGAGATCTACCTTAGCTAGATCATGATGGGAGAGTAGAACTACATTGGAGTTCTCTAAATTATCTTTCTTTCAGTGCTAATATTGAGCATAGGCCCACGCCCTGCTTCCATAGAGAGCCCCAAGATAGAGTGGGAACCATCTTGCCCTCAATGTTGGGCTTGAGCACACGGGCAATCTATTTACCCAAAGAAGTGTCTAAGACATTGTTAGAACTATCATGCCCTCAATGCTAGGCTTGGGCATAGGACCACGTTGTGCTTCCAAAGAGAGTTTGAAGATAAAGTGGAAACTATCATGCCCCTAATGTGAGGCTTGAGTACATATTGAAGCTCCACACGTAGAGATCTCCAAGACAAAGTTGGAACTATCTTGCCATTAGGGCCCTCATGAGAGAGTAGAACTAAATCAGAGAACTAAATTGGTGTTCCTTAAACTTAAACTCTCATGCCCTGAGAGTGCCAAACTTGAGAAAAAGGCCAAGTTTTATTCCCAAAGAGAGTCCAAGAGAGACTAGTATCTATCGTGCCCCGAGTCCTACCAAGCTTGAACACATGTGCGAGATGTGCATCAAAAGATGTCTCCAAGACATATAAGGAATGTGATGATAACAATGGTGATGAAGATAACGAAGATGATGATGACAATGGTGACAATGGGGTAGAGATGATGGTGACGGGAATTGCAATTGGTGGGAGTTTGTGGAGTAGGTGATGATGGTAGAGAAGATGGGATAAAGATGATGATCATGGTATGGAAGAAGATGATGGGGATGATGCTGATGGTGGCGGAAGGTGGGTGATGATGGTCAAGGAGATGGTGGTGAGCAGGAGGTGAAGGAGGAAGTGGCGGATCCGTGTCGGCATAGGGGTGGCTCTGGGCTAAGGTAGCATCGTGTGGCGTAATGGCAAAGCGATATAGTGGTGCGGAAGCGGCATGCAGGAGAGGAGTCAAAGACAATGGGTGCACGATAGCCTGGCGGATGGAGTGCAAGCAAATGGGGCATGCAAGGAGTAGGTGGGTGAGGCAAGTGAGGCCGATTCTGGAGGGCAGGGGGAGCCTGTAGGCAAAGGAATGGAGCAGCGGGACAGGCCACAGCTATGGGAGTTGGGAGGATTTGAAAACGATGGGCGAGGCAGCGACGAGCAAGCGAAGATGACTGAGTGGTCAAGAGTGGAGTAGGCGGTGCACTTGACTAGCGGCCGAGGACGGGGTGTTAACACGATGATGGCAGGGTGGTGATACTGCAGCGGCGACGGGCGCGACTATGGTGATCGGTGCTACCATGGCAACGGTGGGAGAGTCAAAGCAGGAGAAGAAGTCAAAGATGACGATAAAGAAGAAGAAGGTGATGAGGATGAAGATGATAGGAAGGGGGGTTGGCTAATTGAGGAAGGCCCCCCTCCTTTCCAAAAGGAGAAAGCATTCATGGTTTTTTTTTTTAATTTAAAGTATAAACCTCTCTTCACTCCGGTTTAAAAAAGCCCAAAATCCCCTTGTTAAGGGTCGAAGGTCCCCTCTTTTCACACGGCTTTCTCTCGAAGGTCCAACCCCCCTTTTTCACGCAATCATTTTTTTCCAAGGGCCAACGCCCCCTTCACACAACACTTTTCCTATCCAAGGTACCGTTTCACACATGTACCCTTGCAACTGTCGTTCCCTTCTCCTTATGGTTGGTTCACTTGCGCACGAGGCTCCCAACAACTAGATTCTTGCCCCTTCCCATACCACGAGGCACAAGCAACCTTTTATACATGCAAACTAATTAATGAATATTTTTATTTGAGAAACTCTCTCTTTTTCTTTTGTGTTGCATACTTCCACATGAGTATGAGAGAGATTGTGATGGGCACCATGTCCTAAATTTTTTTAAAAATAAATAGATAAAAAGGATTTGTAAGAAAAAATGTGTGTTTAAATGCATCCTACACTAGACAAAATGAATCCACTTATCAATTCCATATTATACTTATAAAAAAGGATCAAGAAATTGCAAACCAATCCGAGTGTTACACACAATTTAGAGTGAATTTAACTAGCACCCTCCTATTCCATGGTAACACCCATATGAGCAATCTACGGTTCACGTGCCCTAGTCATGCCAATGGAACCAAAAAAGTTGTATTATACACTCAACATGTCGGGGCTATCAAGCGCACTCTTGTTCTTTCAAGAGCTTGAACACATGCATCGTAGACAACCTCTCACTTGGTCACTCATACGTGGATTGAAGCAAACCGTTGTATCTAGCATAAAGTCATGTACCTCCTACTAAGAAGGTCAAGTCCTAACTCCATGATTCAAGTGAGCACTCCATTACCCCTCAACCCTCTACAGCCCTCGTCACATAAGAGAAAGCATGGTGGGCATGAGAGAGTACTAGAGAGAAGGCTGGAGGTTTCACTTTGCTTGTCCCTCACCTCCCTCAATCTCACACACTCTCTCACACATGAGTTTAGAGTAAGAAAGTAGAGGAGAAAAGTTTACACACACAAGAATAACCATTTCTATTCAAGCTCATTACTTTTATACATTAGGATCCCTAACTCTATCTTGGAGATCTCTTTGAATGCACAACTTGGCCTTGCAATCAACCAAGCCTTGATTTAAGGGAAAGTTAGTCTAGAGAATACCAAGTCTCTCATCAGGGCATTGAGTACAAGCTTGGAATTGGGAGCTCCAAAATAGTTGCACTCTCTCATTAAAGGCCCAAAAGAAAGATGGTTCCTAGTTTATCTTGAAGACCTCTATGGCCCAGAGCTTGGCCGTATGCTCAATCCTAGCACTAGGTGCAAGATAGTTCACACTCTATCTCAAGGTGTTAGTGAGCACCATGTTGGAGAGAGAGCTTGGCCCTATGCTCAAGCCTATCACTGCTCAAGCCTAGCACTAGGTGCAAGATAGTTCACACTCTATCTCAAGTTGTTAGTAAGCATCATGTTGGACAAAGATCTTGGCCATGTTCTCAAGCCTACCACCAAGTGAATGATTTCTTAGAGAATACCAATATAGTTCTACTCTCTCATCACAATGTAGCTTGGCCTTGCACTCAAGCCTGCAATGAGAGCAAGATAGTTCCAACTTTTTCCTTGACCAAGATAGTTCCAAGTTTTTCTGACCACACGGCCAAGTCGAGACTCAAAGAAATATTACGATCCTCAACTCTGTCTTGGAGATCTCTTTAAATGCACAGCTTGGCCTTGCAGTCAAGCCTTGTACCAAGGGAAAGATAGTTTGGAGAATGTCATAGTTCCACTCTCTCATTGAGGCCGCCCAAAAAGCAAGATAGTTCCTAGTCTATCTTGAAGACCTCTATGGCTGATAGCTTGGTTCAAGCCTAGCACTAAGTGCAAGATAGTTCACACTCCATCTCAAGGTACTAGTAAGCATCTTATTGGAGAGAGAGCTTGGCCTTGTGCTCAAGCCTACCACCAAGGTGAATGATCGCTTCGGGAATGCTAATATCATTCTACTCTCTCATTACGATGTAGCTTGGCAATGCACTCAAGCTTGCTGGGCACTGAGAGCAAAATAGTTCCAACTTTGTCTTTGACCAAGATAATTCCAAGTTTGAGCTTGAGAACATGGACAAACCAAGACTCAAGGAAATGTTGGGATCTCCAACTCTATCTTGGAGATCTCTTTGAATGCATAGCTTGGCCCTAGGACAAGCCTTGCACCGAGGGAAAGATAGTTTAGAGAATATCAACTCTCTCATCATGGCCTTCAATGCAAGCTTGGCATTGAGAACAACAAAATTGTTTCACTCTCTCATTGAGGACCGGAGGGCAAGATAGTTCCTAGTTTATCTTGGAGACCTCTATGGCCAAGAGCTTGGCCATGTGCTCAAGTCTAGCACTAGGTGCAAGATAGTTCACACACTATCTCAAGGTATTAGTATGTGGTCTATAGGAATGAGACCTTGGCCCTGCGAGCAAACCAATGTAATTCTACTCTTTCATTATGACATAGCTTGGCTTTGCAGTCAAGCCTAGCACTAACAGCAAGATAGTTCAAGCTTTTTCTTTAACCAAGAAGTTTGTATTTTGATTGATCTTGACCACACAACCAAGCTGGGACTCAAAGAAATATCGGGATCTCCAACTCTATCTTGGAGATCTCTTTCAATGCAAAGCTTGGCCATGTGCTCAAGCCTATCACTAAGGTGAATTATCACTTATGGTGTGTGAATATAATTCTACTCTCATTATGACATAGCTTGGCCTTGCGCTAAAGCCTATCACTAAGGCGAATGATCACTTATGGTGTGAATATAATTCTACTCTCATTATGACACAACTTGGTCCTACGCTCAAACATGGCACTGAGAGCAAGATAGTTTCAACTTTGTATTTGACCAAGAGAGTTCCAAGTTTGTCTTTGGATTGTGAGCTTGACCACATAGCCAAGCTGGGACTCAAAGAAATATTGGGATCTCCAACTCTATCTTAGAGATCTCTTTGAATGCATAACATGGCTCTACAGTCAAGCTATGCACAGAGGGAAAGATAGTTTAGAGAATACCAACTCTCTCATGAGGGCCTTGAGTGCAAGCTTGACATTGAGAACACCAAAATAGTTTCACTCTCTCATTGAGGCCCTAAGGGCAAGTTAGTTCCTAGTTTATCTTGGAGACCTCTATGGCCAAGAGCTTGGCCCTGCACTCGTGCCTAAAACTAGGTGCAAGATAGTTCACACACTATCTCAAGGTGTTAGTATGCACTTTGTAGGAATGAGATCTTGGCCCTACACTCAAGACAATATAATTCTACTCTCTCATTATGACATAGCTTGGCCTTGCGCTCAAGCTGAGCATTGAGAGCAACATAGCTTCAACTTTGTCTTTGAGCAAGATAGTTCTAAGTTTGAGCTTTACCACACGGCCAACAAGCCGAAACTCAAAGAAATATTGGGATCCCCAACTCTATTTTGGAGATATCTTTGAACACACAGCTTGTCGCTGTAGTCAAGCCTTGCACCAAGGGAAAGATAGTTTAGAGAATAGAAACTCTCTCATTAGGCCTTCATTGCAAGCTTGGCATTCAGAATACCAAAATAGTTTTACTCTCTCATTAAGGCCCTAGAAGCAAAATAGTTCCTAGTTTATTTTCGAGACCTCTATGGACCAAACCTCTATTGACCAAACCTTGTTTGGACCAAATCTTGTTTGGCCTAGAGCCTGTTTGGCCCTATGCTCAAGCCTAGCACTAGGTGCAAGATAGTTCACACTCTATCTCGAGGTGTTAGTAGTGTTTCCCATGCTAACGGGTCTTATCCATGTCTGAACCGCATTTTGATGTGACAGGTCAGTCTGCCACATCATCCTGGATATTTTGTCTTTTGACCGCCCTTGACGTCCTTTTCCCGTGCGTACACCCCATTAGCCATGTCAAACCCGTCGTCACAAATTTTTTTATCCCCCACTCGCATTCGTACGTGAGATGGGGGATTTTTTATTTTTTTAACAAAGCACAAACCTTTAAAAAAATTAAAAAATTAAAAAAAACACAACACACCTAACCAACCCTTTCCCTTTCTCCCTGACTCCCCCTCTCTCTCTCTCTCTCCTCGCCCCTCTGTACCCCTCCATCCCTCCTCCTCAATCTTCTCTCTCCTTTCCGCATCCTCCTCCCTTGCCTCCTTTCTTTTCGCTACCTATTCCTCATAATTATATTCTCTCATCAAGGCCCCAAGGGCAAGATCTACAATCAAATAGATCTCGAAAAAACTACATTGGAGATCTCTTTGATTGTAGATCTTGCCCATGCGCTCTAGCATGAGGGCCCCAAGTGCAAGATAGTTGTCCCAACTCTACCTTGAAACCTCTTTTCCATGCATGGCTTGTCCTAAGACCTTGTTTGGATGCACAGCTTGGGGACCTATGCTCAAGCCTCACACTGAAGGCAATATAGTTTAGAGAATATAGTTCTACACTCTCATTAGTGCACTACATGGCCATATACTTAAGCTTGGCACTAAGACATAGATAATTCCAACTTTCTCTTTGAGCAAGATAGTTCCAACTCTATCTTGGAGACCTCTTTGAATGCACAGCTTGGCTCTATGCTCAAGCCTTGCACTGGAGGCAAGATAGTTTAGAGAAAATCAACATGGTTTTACTCTCTCATCAATGGCCTTGAGAGCAAGCTTGGCACGAAGAACACCAAAATAGTTTCACTCTCTCGTTAAGACCCTAAGAGAGAGATCGTTCCATCTAGTTTACCTTGGATACCTCCATGGCCCAAAGCTTGGCCCTGTGCTCAAGCTAGCACTAGGTGCAAGATAGTTCACACTCTATCTCAAGTGTTAGTAAGCACTGTTGGAGAGAGAGCTTGGACTTGGAATCAAGCCTTGCACCAAGGTGAATGATCACTTAAAGAAATGCCAATTTAATTCTACTCTCTCATTATGACATAGCTTGGCCATGCACTAAAGCCTAGCACTAAGAGCAAGATAGTTCCAACTTTGTCTTTGACCAAGATAGTTCCAAGTTTTTGAGCTTGACCACATGGCCAAGCTTTAGGATCCCCAACTCTATCTTGGAGATCTCTTTGAATACAGAGCCACTTGGCTTTGCAGTCAAGCCTTGCATAGAGGGAAAGAGAGTTCCAACTTTGTCTTTGAGCCTTAGTGATAATGATCGGTGGCCTAGAGCTTGGCCTAGTGCTCAAGCCTGGCACTAGGTACAAGATACTTCACACTCTATCTCAAGGTATTAGTATGCACTTTGTAGGAATGAGAGCTTGGCCTACCACCAAGATCAATGATAACTTAGAGAATGCCAATATAATTCTACTCCTCATAATTATACTCTCTCATCAAGGCCTCAAGGGCAAGATTTACAATTGAAGAGATCTCTAAAGCACTTAGATCTTGGAGATCTCTTTGGTTGTAGATCTTGCCCATGTGCTCTAGCCTCGCCCTAAGTGCAACATAGTTGTTCCAACTCTATCTTGAAACCTCTTTTACATGCACAGCTTGGCCTTGAGACCTCTTTTGGATGCACAACTTGGGTCCATGCTTAAGTCTTACACTGAAGGCAAGATAGTTTAGAGAATACCAATATAGTTCTACACTCTCATTAATCACAGCTTTGCCATGCGCTCAAGCTTGGCACTGAGAGATAGATAACTCCAACTTTGTCTTTGAGCAAGATAGTTCCAACTTTGCCTTTGAACAAGATAGTTCCAAGTTTGTCTTTGGATTAAGCTTGACCACATGACCAAGCTAGAACTCAAAGAAAAATTGGGGTACATGACCATCTCTAACCATTGAATTTTAAGATTTGATTTCTTAGCTTAGAAATTTTATTATCCAAAAAATGTGAGATTTTGACATTCAAATTTCACTCATTTGCATGAGGTATAACTGTAGTCTATCGACCTATGTAAAATCACATAAAGAGATAAGTAGTCTTAATAGATATTGTTAACTATTAATGATGTGAGAGAGACAGTGTGTGTGTCCATGGGACATGAGAGAGAGAGAGAGTGTGTGTGTGTGTGTGTGTGTGTGTTAGAGAGAGAGAGAAAGGAGTGAGCAAAAGAATGAAAGAGGTCCCCATGTTTTGTAGGGGTAAGAAAGACAGTGATAGGAAGATCAAGAGGAAGATTAATACATTATATTCAGAGAGACAAAGAAAGAGAGAGAGAAATAGAGATATTCGTAGGAAAAGAAAAGAGAGAGAGAGAGAGAGAGATACCCCATCTTGTGAGCTTCAACGTGCAGAGGATGCGTGTGTTTCCAAGGTTGAGATGATGAAGACACAAGCAAGTGATATCCTTGAAGACTTATGAGAAAGTAGTAAATAGTGAAGAAACACTACAAGATATAGATCTTATACCGACATTTAAAGCGACGAAAATACAAACAACAAAATTTGCCCCCGTTGTCGCAAAAAACGTCGTTATTAACGATGCCATAGAAACGTCACTATTGGCGTCGCTATTTGCAACCAGTAAGTTTGCGACACGCATAGCGACGGCAATAGCGACACGAGCAGTAACTTTGTGACGCTAATAGCCACGATAACAGGGATTAAAAAAAATTTGTGGAGCATTGTGTGTTGTATGAGAGCCATACAAAATAGTTTCTGCACTATTGTATACAAAGCGCTTGCAAACAAAAAGAATGTATACTGAAATCATAAAATTGATACATGAAATAAATATATGATCGCATAAAAAGCGATTGGTACAATCATGACAGGATATCACTAATACATAGAAAATGTCTACATAGATCAGACGACTAAAAAATAAAGGTGTGTGAGCTCCAAGGATCCAAGGGCGAGCTACAAATCCTCGTCCCTCGAAAGCTCGTCCCGTCGCAAAGGAGCATCGAATGGACTCTGCAGAAAAAGAAACAGCATATCAATCCACCATACAATAATGCATTCAAATATCTCATGGTAACTACGGACAAGAAAGATGAGTGATTTACAGGGCCGCCGCGTCTATACAATCGGTCGATCAATGCATTGAGACCGTGTCTCTCTACATATCGAGTCTCAAGGCCTTGTGGATCGCGATTTGTAATGGAGTGCTGCAAAGAAAACAAAATGCTAACTGTTAGAAATATGATTGTTAGTACAAAGAATATTTCAAAAAAACAAACAAGCAAAACAAAAGAAAAACTTACAAAGTCCTCCAAATATGTCCTGTGGCCGCCACTCCCAAGATGATGGACCACTCCGGCCTCGAGTCATGCCCTCACCGCCTCGCGCTGCTAACTCCAACATCCTAGAGAATCTGTAGCCTCCTCCCTCAGTCGGTGCCAGTCGTCTACATCTAACCACTCAGGCTTTGCAGCCCCACTCTTGATTGCCTTGCGTGCGGGATCATCTATGTGACATGTATGCATGCATGCAATCCATCATCCAGCCCGTAGAGAATCTATCTACTGCGGCTGGCACCAGAAACTCCTCATGCAAGGATGCTACTATGTAGTCCTTGCTTCCCTCCGATATGTTCTTCCAATGATCCACGACGTTGTGCCGAAAAACTTGTTGGCACAACTCTCTCATGCGAGCCATCACCCTCCTCCCCTCATCATTCATGATGATTGCTCCTGACCTACTATCGACTAGATATCTATAACCCCTAGGAGTCTGCCTAAGATGGGTCCTCTCCCATCTGCGTCCACACTCCTGAGCATATCCAGGAGACCCCTCTACATCCAGTGTACCGACAGGGGTAACCTCTCTCGGAGTGGCACCCAAAGGGGTGCCACTTGCTGATGGTTGTGCAAAAGCCGGAGTAATTGGAGTAGACGTCCCCACAGGTGTGACAAATCCTGAAGGTGACGCAGCTCCAGTTGAACGACGAGAGGGAGACACCACATCCGTGTCTCCACAGTAGCATCCCCCTGATCCCGATGCAGTCCCTCCCTCTGGCTCAAGTCGTGAGCGTCGAGATCGTCTGCTCGAAGCTGAAGCATCCGATCGTGCTAAAGCAGATCTAGCAGAGTGCCCTGATGAAGAATGAGAGTACAGCTCCTGGTCTACCATCTCTCTGAATCTCACGAGCTGGTCTGGAGACATGCGTGCGAAGATGTCCTGCAACTCCTCATCGCTCATCCCTCGACTCATCCTGAAAATGTCACCTACACAGATAAAAAATGGTGTTAGAATAATCAATTCAAATTATACAAAGCACAATAATATAAATCATTTTAAAAAAATCTCTCTTAAAATGCATATCTTATGTACCTTTATAAGAGATTGGTCAACGAATTGAGTAAGTGGATGCTCCAAGTATGAAGTATCCTATGGTCCCATGTTAATCTCCTGACACAACTCCGCATACACTGGAAGGTTGATAGACATGTCATCACAAAAGAATGAGTCCGCCTCATTCTCAAAAAATTCTTGGACTCCTGTATTTCCATCATTGTTAGCCGATGCTGGCTCCAAGCTTTTGATGGCCTCCACCCCTTGTAATATCGACCCCTCTATTTGCATATTATCTTCATCTATGCTCGAAACATCGCTTTGATCATACACTCTCGCACTTTGGGGAGTTGAAGGTATAACATACCACCGTCGAGGTTGTCGAGGGTTTGGATAAAAGATTACATGTTCACAAACACGTACAAAGCGAGTTCAAACCATTGTGACATAAACCATGTCGTATTACAATTAGCAAGCAAATGACTCCATGCACCTGTTCACAATGGGCCAGCAACACAAAGGTGTCGCACAAATCCGTCCATTTTTTTTCGAAATCTATTTCGAGAAATCCCGATGGACCTCGTCGAACTATTGCTCCAGCTCCTCAAGTACCACTTTGAACCACTGCACATCGAATAGTATCATGGCGAAGCTACGGTAATCCACCGTAATAATACTTTGCAAGTTCCCGAAATACTCCATCTCATCCACAACAGATTTGGATCCATTGCTCATCGTCGGCTCTCTTGCTCGAACCTTGCCATGACACCACAGTCCATTGTGGAGCACATTTTGTCAATACTCTCCACATGAAAATGCCGTCCGCGCAACCACGCTGCACTATATATTTTGTATTGTACATTGAAACACTCAAATTAGATGTCACATATAAAATTTAGATACGATAGATTCTAAACCCCTCATCACCTTTGGACTACATCCCCTCGAGAATTCCCACTCCTCCATTGAGACCTCTGTCCCTTCGCTGGATGCTGCGGTCAAGGCTCTATGCAACCATCGTGCTGACATAAACCGTGGCATCTCCTCCATGCCTTCGGGATATCGAATCGGTCGATGACGTGTACTATGTCGGAATTCAGCTCGCGCTTCCTCTCGATCTTGCCTTGCAATCTGGTACTTGGCGAGCCACGTCTCCATGGAGGCATGGTGCAACATACAAAAGTGATTCACCTTCTCTTCCATTGAGGCATCTATTCTTTTTTCTACCCCATTTCCAACCACCACATCTCCAGTCAGTCTATCATCGTCCTTCAGCGTCCATAGCATTTCATTGTCTGGTTTCACCATTGGTAGCCATTGTGAAATATGCACTAACGCCTCTGACACCAACCAACCTTCGGCCATGCTACGTTCTAGCCGAGCTCGTTGTTGCACAAAGCCTTTTAGGGTTTTCATGAAGCGCTCTAGGAAGAACATCCATCGCGTATAGATAGGTCCAGCAATCTCCACTTCGTCCACAAGATGTACAAGAAGGTGGATTTGTATCGTGAGCATGCTAGTGGATAGGTATTTCTCAAAGAGACAGACCGTCTCCATTGCTCCCTATCTCATGGATTCAATAGAGGACGTCTTAATCTCTTTCTATGAGATCCATTGCACCAAAGTCAACAACTTGTAAATGGCCCTGCGAATTTCTGGAGTAAGGCATCCTGCAATCGCGATCGGTAGGACAAACTGCCACAAATGAGAAAGCATTATGAATAATGGCCACTTTCCAAATTGCAAAATATCCACGCTAATTACAATCCATTCGTAGCACAAACCTGACATATCTTATGCCAATCATGGGATTTTAGCCCCGACAATTGGTCGTTTTTAGAAAATGCGGACCTGAGAGAACGCATCATACCCATCGGAGTGCGGATAGACTTGATTACTTGCTTCACAATGTGCTCTTCTTTAGTGGACAAAACCCAAGGAGCGCAAGGAAGCTGCACGTGACCATCAGCACTTGACTGCGGCCAAAGCGCCTCCATCTTACCTACCTCCTTCAAATCCATTCCTGCCCCTATAGTGTCTATCTTTCCTGTGATGTGGTCACATAGCAAGCTGCCCACATTCTTGAAAATATGCATGGGATCTAACAAGTGGTTGACCTGTAAGTGGGTCCAATATGGCAACTCGTAGAAAATTGAGAACCGTTGCATTCCATTTGGATGTGATTCCGCGTGGACCATTTTCAGCTCGCACCAGCTTGCAGCGTTCATACGTGTTGGAGGTCGTCCAAGGAAACCTTCCCTGAGTTCATGATCCTCCGGCAAGAAAGCGGCGTGTCTTTGATATACCATCTTCTTCATGGTTCGTGACCTTCAAGAGTCTAACTGTGGCCCACACAATGGACATGCATGATAATCTAAGGTAACCAAACCAGTTTCGATACCACGACCTAGTAAATACTTGATTGAATGAGATAAAATATAGATATTACCAGCGAGAACGGAGGCCTACTCACCTGAGCACTCTCCCAATCTCGAAAAGTCATGCATCGTCCACATAAAAATGGCTCGAATGTTGGCTGACCACCGACCATCGCGTCTGCTTATATCTTGCACAGTGACCCCCTCCTCCCACAAAATCTTAAGCTCATCGACTAATGGACGAAGATACACGTCCATATTTTTTACTTTGTAGCGGCCTGGGACGAGCAAGCTAAGAATGAGATGTCCTTTCTTTGTAGAAAGTCATGGAGGGATGTTGTAGTTGACAAGGACTATAGGCCACACACTGTAAGAAGTTGAGCGCAGACCGAATGGGTTCACACCATCCATTGCAAGACCGAGCCGAAGATTCCTTGGCTCTCGCGCAAAGCCTGGGAAGGTAGAGTCAATGTGGCTCCATGCGTGCGAATCCGCTAATATTCGTTGAACACCATCCGTGAACCTATTCTGCACATGCCACGTTGTCAAGCTTTCCATGCTGGACGTATGAAACATGTGGTTTATGCGGGGGATGAGCGGAAAGTGTCTGAGAACTTTTTGAGGGATGGTTTGCTCTTGCAAGTCCTGTCAATACCTGTGAGCACCACACTTTGGACATGTCTCCATAGTCTCGTATTCTTCTCGAAACAGTATGCAATCGTTGATACATGCATGGATGTTATTGTAGTCCATGCCAAGGTTCCGTAAAACATGTCGTGCATCATCACGAGACTCGGGCATGGTATTTACAGGTACCATATATGATATTTCAATAACTTGAAAAAAATCATAAAACACCTTGAAAAAGCACAAATGTTTGTAATAATAGTGTCAAAAAAAAAAACAATGAAGCCTGTGTGCAAGGTACCTGAATAACTCGGTCACACTCGTATCGCTCCACCCGTATTTTGCTTGCACACTTAAGAGTGCAAGCAATGTCTTCAACTGAGATACTCGGCACCCATCATATAATGGTATGGATGCTTCCTCTCTAAGTGGATCAGATGTCTCGACATCCATGGGAATCGATGCATCGATCATTGCCTCCATCTCAGGCTCCAAGATTGTAGGTAGGTCTGGAAGGTTGTCTGTCTCCTCTGGCATTGACGGTATAGATTGGCCTTGCGAGTGGTGGATTGGCTCCTGCACTCCATCCATCGCATGCCCACAAACTCTTCTAATTGGCCGCCAAGGGTGCACTCCCCCTTGGGACGAGACATCACCTCCTTGGATAGAAAATTTGCCAACAAGACCCAATCTTATTGTGTATGGTTTTCAATTAGCTTGTAAGTACAATGCATGATTAATATTAACTTCAAATTACTGTTTGTTGAAAATCCGCAATCTCCTGATCAATGATCTCAGATTGAAACTCGCCAAATCGTCGTACGTGTTCTATAGACAATCGGCGTTTTCGTCTAATTGCCAACTTGCATTGAGAGCAAGGACATGGAACATGCTGATTAAGATACGCCTCGCGATCTTGAACAATAAGACCTTCTTTGTTTTCCATCTTATCTACATTACAACAAACGAGGCTCAAATGGATAGCTTTATGGAGATGTATGTCAAGTTGCAAGTTGACCATAAGCTCTTGCTTGAGAGGTTTTAGCCTCTGCAAGAGCTTGAGAAGTAAATTTTGTAAAACATTGAGGTTGATATTGATGCATCCATGGTGTTGAAATCTAAACTTCAAGATATAAGAAATGCTTTACTGATTGATGTAAAGAATGCATTGGACATAGTAGTTGAGAGATTTATTGATGTTATATCTCAGCCATATACCATGCTCAAGGATTTGTTTGTCTCGGTAGATAATTATTCATTATTGTAAAAAAAAAGCATTGGTTCATAAGGTTCATGAGTCGAAGACTAAATGTTTGGACTTGACTAAAAGATTAGATAATGCCTTAGATGCTAAAAGGAAAAGTGATGAATATGTTACTTCATCATTGCAACAAAAAGATTAGTGACAAGGATGCTATGATTAATGAAGTTCTTCACGAGGTGAATATAGAGTTGAAGGGGATGGAACACGATTCTTCTTTGGGATTTAATGGTGATCAGTCAATTATTGAGGTGTCTTCTTGTACAACCATTATACCTTATATACCTAGCTACGGTCTCTAGGTTATGTACTTTGAGTATCTTAGAGGGGCTCTACTAGGATTACTTATACAACTGCACTAGAGGGCTTTGAGTATAAGTAATCCATTTATGAGCATCATTGAGGATCTCTTAGTCTAATAATAAATCAGTCTCAACAAAAAGCATCTTAGAAATGTGGTTTTTTTGTCCTAGGTCCATGTATAAAAATTAATGCCATCTATGAAATTTATCAACTATAGTAATAAAATTTTTTTCAATCAATTCTACTCATAGTTATAACATTTGAAGAAAATATCATATGCTCAATTTAAGGGATTCTTCTTCTATAGCAATACTTTTGGATTCATTTTGATGAAGTACCATAATGACCATTAGCTAGGGTATCATTTTCTTTTAGTCCTTCCGTTGACTAGTTGGCATGATTTCTAATTTGTTATGCCTATAAAGTTAATACAAAAACAATGAATTATGCATATCACAATTAGATCCCCTACTTGGACATTATGAAGGATATGACCAATTTTAAGCCATCTTAAAGAGTCACCAATGTACATGGCCCATGGCAAAGCACATTGCATACCATTATCGATAAGTCTATTATTGTGCATCTTAAATCTCCTAATTAGACTTTATAAAGTGTATGACTAATTTTTAGCCCTCTTAAGGAGTCAATGTAATGGTACCCATAAAAAAAGCAAAGTGCATACCATTAACATAATCATGGATATGTTATCGTTCCAATATATACACACACACGTGGACTACATCTTGAGTAGACAAAAGCTATCCATTTGAGTAGACATACATCTCCATAAAGCTATCCATTTGAGTACACATCTCTTTCTCTTTCTCTCCCTCTCTCTCCCTCTCCCTCTCTTTCTCTCGCATTTCCTCTCCCTCCTACAATATATCCTAACACTCTCCAAAAGCAAAAGGGAGAAGGAGAGAGAGAATGCACTCTCCCTCCCTCTCCCTCTCCCTCTCTTTCTCTTTCTCTCCCTCTCTCATTTCCTCCCCCTCCCTCTCCCTCTCCCTCTCTTTCTCTTTCGCTCCCTCTCCCTCTCTCTCTCTTTCTCTCTCATTTCCTCTCCTAAACAACCAAAAGAGAAAGTGATTTAAACCTTAAACAAGCAAAAGGGAGAGGGAGAGAGAGAATGCACTCTCCCTCCCTCTCACTCTCTCTCCCTCTCCCTCTCTCTCTCTCTCTTATTTCCTCTCCTAAACAAGCAAAAGAGAAAGTGATTTAAACCTTAAACAAGCAAAAGGGAGAGGGAGAGAGAGAATGCACTCTCTCTCCCTCTCCCTCTCCCTCTCCTTCTCTTTCTCTTTCTCTCTCTCTCCCTCTCTCATTTCCTCCCCCTTCCTCTCCCTCTCCCTCTCTTTATCTTTCTCTCCCTCTCTCTCCCTCTCCCTCTCTTTCTCTTTCATTTCCTCTCCTAAACAAGCAAAAGAGAAAGTGATTTAAACCTTAAACAAGCAAAAGAAGGAGAGAGGGAGACTAACCGATGAGATATGGCGAGTGTGGGGCAGCTCCTCTTTGCGATGAAGGCTCTTCCTCTCCTTCGCGAACAACGGCGGCGGCGGCAACGGCAAGTCTTCTTCCTCTCATTCTCTCACGACGGTCGCTCTCTCCCTCGCTCTCGCTCTCAAAACACAAAACGTGAAAACACGAAATAAAGCCGCGCCCGGTTTCGACCCGCTTTTTTCCTTGTGGACCGTCGCTATAGCGACGCCGATACCCGCCGTCGCTAATCGCTGTCGCTACCAGCTCAAATCCTTGTGGTGAAAACAAAGATTCTTATTGCTCATGCTCTTTCTAGATAAATAAAAAACAAGAAGAAAGAAACAAATTAGTTATGTACCGATTTCTTTAAAGACTAACCTAAGTTCATAAACCTAAGAACTAAGGTCACACACCATAGAGCTAAGATTAAACTTAGGTTAGTAAACCTGAAACTTTCGTTTTTGCAAGGCTAGGAGAGTAGTTGCTTAATGGATCGAATCAAACAATTACCTGCGTGCTCGTTGTCGTCATGAGGATCTCCGATATTCATGAGTTGGCAGAGAGTTGCCGGATGCCGCATTGCTTGCCAGACCTGCAGGCTGCAGGTTGTGAATTTCAAATTTGCATGTCGGTGTCGACATTAATAATAACCGTACAAATATATTATTCTATTCCCAGCCACTCTAGCTCGTCCACGTGGACAATTACGACACATCATCAACACGACCCTATACCCCGGACCTATCCACGTGTGTGAATCTAGCCTTGGTGATAATGATTGACAGTCGCATGTTGCCCGACGCGGAGTTCCAAATGAGCACATGTGGAGTCACATTTTGAACGATGAATGTCACGACTCCACATCAATTATTGACGGATCCACGTAATGATGAACCCACGTCGATTAAAGCACAACGTTGAATCCACGTCGATTAAGTAAGCTTTTTATTATAATATCCTTATTTATTAAAGCACAAACATGGATAAGAAGATAAGCTTTCTTATCGTGATCCTTATTTCTCCTTTACTTATCTTAATCCTTGTTTGTGTGTTGGTGCTTTGGAGCATTCTTCCGTTCGAGCAAAAGTTAATTGAATGGTCCATCATGATATTTTAATACCATAATGATCATAAAGCTAAGAGGGGCCTAAGGCAATACTCCCATGCTCGAAGAGTCAATTGGAAGAGAGAATCTTTGTGGCATGCTTGAATTTGTTTGAACCAACTAGGTTAATGTTGGAATCCATGTGGATAACTAATGTTTTTTCATAGTGCCATATTGAAATGTACTTGAAGACTTTAGGAATGTCTTAAAAACATGTTCACCATGTAAGTGTCTAGTGATCATATCTTTAAAATGCTCACAAAGTTACGATGCGACTAGTACTTTTCCACAAATTTGTTGGTAACCAACCAATGACATCATCATCAAATAGGGGCAGAGGATTGTTTGTGAGAAAAGATAGGCAAGGGAAGTAGTAGAAGACAACTTTTGTATATTGAATGAAATGAATAAGACAAGAATAGAAGCTAGAGCACATCAACTCAAATGAATTAATTAATGGGCCATGGAATCTAAATGCCAAGCATGAGAACAATGAGTGCAAACCACAAGGGTAGGTTGACCACTAAGGTTATTTCTCTATCCCCTCTCCTTAGATTTAGGCATCCAAGATGAGATGAAGAGTGGAATGGAGCCCCTAATGTATAGACAATGAGGAGATAAAGATGATAGCAAGTTTGCCAGCTTCTAAAAACTATGGCAAGCTTGCCAATAAAATATAATCATCCATAAGTGAGAATGTGCTAGCCAACCGCCCCACTAAGTGCCCACTAATGTGCCAGCTAGTTCATCACACAAAGCCATGAAATGTGCAAAGATAACACTATATCTTATATTATGGGTTAAGTATAATGATGTATACTATGATCAAGAATAATGAGCCCCTCGATCCATAGATAACTACATCATTATATACATATAATAAAGAAAATAGGAGAGGATCATATATATTCAAGCATTTGGTGATTAACCCACCTTAAAGGTATCTTGGAGAGACATTGATGTTGATGATAGCCATACCAGTCCTTGACCAAAGATAGTAGAATCTGATGAATCTGGATGCTTTTCATGAAATTTCATAATCATGATGGGAGCGCTAGTCAAGGAGCAAGAGGATGGAAATTTTGACAAAATGGATGGGATGAGGGTCTTACCAATGCAATTCAGTAACTCACTAGTTGCTAGTACTTTTCTAATCAAGTCAAGGTTATGCATCAACACATTGTAAATTATGTTCATGATGGAACAAGATTGAAATGAATGTTGAAATTCAATGTAATGAACCCTAATTAATAGAAAGAGTATTAATTTGTGATGATCTATTGATCAATTTAGAGAATTAATTGACTAATAATCTCTTATTAACAAGTGAAAAAGCTAATTATTGAGAGATTTCAAAGATTAAGTAAGTGGAATACCTTGATTAAGCTTAAAGAAGATGATTGATGTTAGCTTCAATCCAAATAATAGAAAAGTCCTACATAATCTGCCATGAGTCCATCATAAATCTTGAAAGATCCATAAGATCAGCCCATATAAGCTCAAATATGGTTGAATCCATCTTGAAGAAAAGCCCCAAAATAAACCTTCAATATAAGATTTAAGATCCTCAATAGGCTGAAATCATTGCAATGTCTTCAATTGGAGTCCATTCTACTTCTAAATGATAGTAGAGAGTCTTTAGAGCTCACGAAGGGCCAAAGCTTGAAGAAATTGGAGCTTCCCTGTTTGAAGCTATGGCTATCCTACTGTATTTTAGGGTTTCAGGAAGAAAAGATGAAGATCAGTGACCTTTAAAGCTTGTTCCTACTAAAGACAAGGCCTAGTAAGAGTTTTAATGATCATGCAATTCACGAGGGAGCTAATTGAGTTGGCTATAAAGCTAAGAATATAATACTTCCATGCAATAAAAGTTAGTTGGTTAGTTCGAAAGTTAGTTAGTCGATTAGTAAGTTAGTAAGGTTACTAACTAAAAACTAACTAACGTTAATAACTAACTAACTAGTAATTTTTTTTAAAAAAATGAGGATCGTAACTCGATATTTTTTTTGGATTGACAAGGATTGTAGCCACCCATCACGTGAAAGAGAGTTATGAGCCATATTAGTCATTAGTGTCAATGTGTATAGTATGGATAGTGCAAAAATACTAGGTTTTTTTACAAAACTAGCATATTTTTTATATTTTAGATATTATTTATTGTAAATATCCTAAAAAGCTATGGAAATTTCTAGAACAAGATGTCATGTAAAAAAAATGTAGTTTTTCAATCAATTTTGGAGATTTAATGCAAAAAAGGAAGGATAGGCGAAATCCCGCGTGTCGCGATCGTAGTTTACAGGCAGTAAGTGTAATGGAGGGGAAATACTTAGGTCAAGTTGACCTAAGTATAAAAGGTGTAAGGGACACTGTATAGGCACCATTTGATGAATACACATTTGTCCTTTCACATTCTTCACCTTCTTCCTTGTCCTTCCATGGCTGCCAGCCATTTCTCTCTCCTCTTCTTGCCTTTCTCCCTCTACTCCTAGTCTTTCTCTCTCCTCATCACCCTCTTCCTTTCTCTTTCTCTCTCCTCTCTGCAGTCTCTCCCTTCTCCTTCTCTCTCCTAGGTCCCCTTCATTACAATTGGTATCAGAGCTTAGGTATTTGGTCCCTTCTCCTTTCTCTTTTCTCACATCTAGTTTTATTTTCCAAAAAAAAAAAAACTAGTCAGCCAGGTACAGCATGGACAGGAGCTGTAAGAAGCTTTAATGGAGTACCACAGGGTGTTGGTAGCCTTTATTGGAGATCTCAAAGGAGCCATGGCCAAGTTGGAGTTACTTTTCAAAGGAGTACTTTCTTCTTCATTTGTGAGGAGCTCCCATGGATTCTCAATCCAACTGATGAAGGGAGAAGTCTTCTTTGTTTCTGCCAAAGCTTTAGAAGCTTGGTGATGGTTTTCTAATTTTGGGAAACCAATTGGAAGACAGTAGCTTTGAACAGGTGGTGGCCTCATTAGACTATCAGTAGCACCCTGTAACATGGAGTCTTTACAGTGTCAGAGAATCTCAGAATGTCCTTATCTAAACCACCATTGCATGTCTGAGGCTTGGCCTTCCACATGTGGCCAATGAGTGTATCAGAAAGACTTGGTGCAGAGGTTCATACACCAACGACGGAAGGGGATCTCGAGAAACAGGACCGCAAACATCTCATAAGGGCCGTGTAACTCCGCATATCAGGGGCGGGGGGGAGCGGATCTGGCAGGCAAGCGAGGCAATCCCCAGGGCTGCCCCCGTAAAGCTCCCCTACTTCTGAAGCTGCCCTTCTTTCCAAGCTTGGGATTCGTCCCTTCTCATATGGTTTGGTTGTACAGTCAGTTTATGAGAATGGTTCTGTTTTTGACCCCACTGTTCTGGATCTTACGGAGGATGATCTCGTGGAGAACCTGACCAACAGAGACTGATCTTTGCTGGCAAACAGCTTGAGGATGGTCGCACCCTGGCATACTACAATATCCAGAAAGAAAGTACTCTCCATCTTGTTTTACATCTTCGCGGTGGTATGCAAATCTTTGTGAAGACACTGACGGGAAAGACCATCACCCTCGAAGGGTGCCATTAGGCATAAACTGATACACAAGCATCCGTTCATTGGGGCCTTGGTGTCAGGGAAGTTCTTGTTAGATATGATCAATGCCCCACCCTCATTAGGTGCTACCAATGATCCGTGGTGCTGAAAGTTGTAAGGCCCCCATTATGAGGAGAAGCCAAATTTGAGCCCGGACATTGGTTGAGTCCTGATTTGTATATCAAATGAGGTCTATGTGACCGGATGGCAAAAAGGTGACTGTTGTGGGTCTAATCTTTGGGTTAGACGGAGTGGTTAAGCTGGTAGCAACTCGAGGCCCGATGGTAAAGGGAATATTCCCTGGAATATTCCCTGGCCGACTAGTGGAGGCTCATATGGTAGGTCGGTCAGCAGGCCGACCTAACGACCTTCGCGGGCTATAAAAGCTAAACCCCTTCGCAGCCATCACACACTCATCTTTCACCCAATCAGAGTTGTTGTTCCAGCTAGCCTTAAGCTCTTCACCTATCTTCTGTCTAGATCGCCATCTAAGCTTCACTCAGTGGAAGCGCACGGGTGGACAGAGCCATCTTTGTATCAGTTGTTTGAAGTTAAAGAATTTACTGATTCTCCTCTTATCTGTTGTGTACTCTCTATCTCTTTCTCAGATTCTGTTCGCTGCGCCGTGTAATATTTTACAGTTCTCACTGCCAGGAAGTGTAGAGACGGATCCATCATTGGACATAGCAACAGGGTGCAAATTGAATGCAAAGAAATTCATAAGGCTACTTGTTGCTTCATGCACCACCTTATTGAACCCGAGGTGATGCTGGTTGACGATCCCTCATCAAAGAGATGCACAAGGGTGAAATTTTGAACTCCTTCCTTCATTATCATCTTTATTCTCAGCACCTTTCCCTCATTGTCATCATGAGGTCAACAAACTCAAAATAGTGGCATGAACAATGAAGCAAATCATGACTGCTACTACTGAATATTCGGGCACCACAGCTTATATAGACTCAAACAAGTTTTGAGAAATGCAGTCCTCTGGCAAAGCTATCAAAAGAAAAAAAATACCACCCCAATATATGCCACTCATCGATCATGCATGGGAGGAATAGTAATGCATTTTCACTACAGTTCTAAATCTTGGGCACGTTTGTACTTATTGCACCCATTTGTCTTCAATTGGCTTGACCACCATAGTGGACTTCACTGCAATACTGAGACTCAGCTCCCCCCATCAGACCTCAGGTCCACTTAATCCATGCCAAGTGGAGGCAGAAGCTCAAAGGCCTACACCAGCTTGCCCAACACTAATGCCAGTATTGGCAAGGCTATAATACTCCCTGGACAACTCCTCCTGCCTGAGCCAAATGGAATGAACCTGAAGCTAGTCCCATTGAGCTCTATCTTCGACTCCACAATATTTTCTAGTAAAAGCAACCCATGTGAGTGCTGACAAGATTTCTGCAATTACTTTAAGATGATTGTATGCATCAGTTCTTCTGCCTTCTGTCAAGGCTGATGCTTTTGTCAGAACGTCACCAAGCGATTTCAGTAGATTTTACAGTCCAGAAGTATCTGGTTGCTTGCTCTTGGAAATGGTGATGATGAGGAGGGATCTAAGGGCAGATTCAACATTCTAAATCACAGGCATGACAGTCACAACAAGGTCCTTTCCATCAGTAAATCCATCCTTAATCTGAGTAAGAAGATCGGATCATTCAGGAGTGCTCGGATCATTCATACTGTCCATCCTCCTTCAAAAGAAGATGCAGAAGAGGCTCTTAAAGTCAAGTTTGCCCGGAACTTTGAAGCCCATAGAAAGTGAAAAAGGGCAGCTATACAAGCATCGTCAATTTTCTCAGGTTCTTCAAAGCAATGCTATTCTTCTCCCATAGATGAAGATCAAAAGCTGCAGTTGCTTGCAAAAGTAAATGTAGCTACAGTTCATAGCTTTGTTACTGGCAGGGTCAAACCATCCTCTCAGCCTAAAACCATAGAGACAACTCCAAGAAAGAAATTCAGGATCACAAAACCAACTTGGTGGCACCAAAGCTAACTTCTATATTAGCATTTTCAGTCTAGTCTTACTGGTTTTCAAGCCAACACCGGGGCAAAGTTTGGTTTACAACTGATTCTATTTGGATATATCATCATACACTGTTCTAGAGGAGTTCATGGTAAGGAGTTAGTGCAAGGACTTGGAAGAGAAAGCAGAGTTACAAACCTGAACATAGTATGACCAGAGTACATGTTCTAATGTTTGAAGGGATCCTTTCACCCCATTCAAGATCTGCAGACCCAGCTCCTAGGATCCCTCCATGTTTCCCTTCACCTGCAGGACTATATGTGCTGCCAAGGCCAAGGTCTATTGCTGTTGTAGCTTCAAAAGTCCTCCTGAGGACTTGTCTTCTGAAAGGGAGATAGCAACGCTTCCAATGATGCTTGGATAGAAGTGTATTCATTAGAAAGAAGAGTCGCAAGAGTCCACTGCTCAGGTCAATGCTTTGAAGCTGGAGCTTCAACACAAGGATTCGAACCTTTTTGACACACAGCATCCAAGTCATTGTTTGACAGATCCAGGGTGGTCAAAAGCCCTAACTCGACAAATATATCAGGAAGGTTGCTTGGAGTGTTGAAAAGGCAGTATCACACATCTTGCTGACTCCACTTTCACTCTCTTGCTTCAGAAGCTGGGGTTGATCCTCCCTTCTGCAAGAGCAGTTCTGCCTCTTCACATACTACTTGAGCTATAACATTTTTGCAGTAGCAATCACGTGTAGCTCAGGATTCTAAAGTAACAAAAGGCTTGGCACTTTGATTCTCTTGATAGTGGCACTTATATGCTCATGTTGGTATGAAGATGTTTATGCAAGTGGCAATGGTACTCATGGGATATGCCTATGCCTTTGATTGGCAATCTTGGTAATGATGCTTATGATTGGTCTTGAGATGATCATGTTTGACATGGTTATGCTCTTATTGGCAAATTCATTTGGCCATAGTGGCAATGGTTTGGATCATATTAGCAGCAACTTTCAACCTACAATGATTTATAGGACAACTTCCAACTCATAGGTCTCCCAAGGTCCTCATTCAGTTTGATAAGTTTGTTAGACCCTACAGGGCATCGACTGTTCAAAATAGGCCTCTCAGAGTTAAAAACAGGGCACTGGACTACACAGTTCATCCATGCATTTCTTATTACAGAATTTTCTGTATAAGACCTACTATTACATACCTATGCTCTTTGCGTAGAGGGGATCGATACCTTCGACTAAAGCTTGAAAGCTCCCCGATCGGAGCTCCCATTGGAGAGTTACAGCCACTTTTGTATGCAATGATCCTGTGCGACAGGCAGCAGTCCTACACAGTCAGCCCACAAAAGTCTATTATAGCAAAGCCTTTTTGTGTGACCAAGTGCGCGCTCTATAGCTTGATTCGAAGAGGGCATCCTCCCCTTCGATCAAAACTAAAAATCTCCCCATTCCGCCCTATGATTTGGGAGATACACTCAGTTTTGTGCCCAGAGGTACTGTAGGACAGGCAGCAGTCCTACACAGTCAGCTCACAAAAAGTGATTACAGCAAAGCCCTAATCATTTACTATAAAAGATGTTTTTACACAGCCTCGTAGAGGGGATTGAGGGCTTTCATTTGAATCAAATTTTTGACAATCGGAGTTCCCTAGCTCAAGTTATCGTCATTTATGTAACAAGGGGGTCTGGTGGACTGCACTTGGGATGGCATGCCACAAGGGTAAAGCAAAGGCCCAGGAGAAATTTCAGCGTGAAATAAGGGACTCCCGTACCTCGATGAACGATCCTAGCTCAGCCCAGGAGGATCGTGAAGACATGTTTGAAGAAGGTGCCCCCGAGATAGACCGCTTATCTATGCTCAACCAAACCTTATGCCAACATGAGACCCGTCATGATGAATGACATCGAGAGATGGAGCAATGCCATAGGGAGATGGAAACCTGCCAGGACCACCGTCATTCCGCGATGATGGCCAAGATGGACTTACTCATAGAGCGCATGGGCGCCCTCAACCCCGCCATTGCCCCCCCTCGAATCAACCCAAGGAGTATGTCCCTCCCCGTGAGGCTAATCGCCCTCCCTTGGAGACCGGGCGTGGCCCACAAGGTCTCGGTGGTACCCATGGCATTCCCCATAGCACTTAAGGGACGGGTGAGCCTTCCACCCAACATGATGAACCCCTCCTTCCCTCTCCCGTTACGAATCCTTCAAGACCATCCTTGGCACTCCAGCTTCCCCATAGTGGAAGCTATATGCAAGGGCAAAATGCAAATTTTGGGCAGCATAGTATGCAGGGTGCACATGGGCAACATGCACATGGTAGTTTTGGGCAGCATGCACATGGCAGTTTTGGGTAGCAAGGATCCAATGTTCAGTTTGGTTTGCATGTACTGCATGGGCAGCATGGAAATTTTGGGCAGCAAGGCCCCAATGCAGGTGCACATGGGCAGCAAGGCCCTAATAATCAGTTTGGTCCACATATAATGCATGGGCAGCATGGCACCCATGGACATTTTGGCCAACAAGGCATGTATGGGCATTCTCATGGACATTATGAGTACCATGACCATTGGCATGGGTTCAATGTGCAAAGGCAAGTGCATGCACCTACTTATAGTCAACATGTATATGATGAGTGTGAATATTATGAGCAGCAGCCACATTCCTATGACCATCCATATGGACAGCATGAGCATTATGGTCATGAGCATAAACAACCATCTGTTGTATATGAGCAGTATGCTTATGTACGTGAGCAGCAAACATCAGTGGAAGCAAATGCATATGCTCAACCAAGTTTTCCCTTTGATACGCAGCAGGGCTATTATCACCATAGGCAGTATGGACAGCATGAATATCATTATGAGCAGCAGCCACATTGGTATGACCATCCATATGGACAGCATAAGCATTATGGTCATGAGCATGGACAACCATCTGTTGTACATGAGCAGCAAGATGACTATGAGTAGCATGTCAGAACTATTACTGAGCTGACCGATGGTGATGAGCATGTGTGTAAATCGCTATCTAAGGCTAAATGCATTAGATACCTTACTAGTGATACAATACGGGAATTGCATGCTGCGGGCTTATGCTATCGATATGCTAAGCCAATATCTTGTAATCATCAAGCCACATGCAACTCAAAGACTGCCAAAATACTTTTGGTATTAGAGTATTATGATGCAAAGGATGGAGAAGATCTTGTTGAAGACCATTTTGGTATGGGTCCACAACAAGAACTTCAGCTCAAGAAAGAAGACCATGGGCAGCATGTGAATTTGGATGATCATGACCCCATGCGGGAGCCCGGTCAGTCCACAGACCTGTAGTTTAAATGCTTGGACATCACTAAGAATGCAGGGTCCATGAATATGCAACACTTAGGGGTTGATGCAGTCCATGCAATGGTGACTTCAGCCTCATATGCTTCAGTCATACAGAGCATGGTGATGCCTGAGAGGCTTATGGAAGAGCTAGAGAATACCACCATGCTGATCATGCTTCCAGCTATTCTTGACTTTGACCTTATGAAAGCTGATCCAATGCATGGCAGCAATACCACTTTCCCTTTTGACCCGTGTGGCTACAGGTTGACCTTGACCCTCTACATAGACTAGTACTACTCTTGAATATTAGGCAATCTTTTACTGGGTCTACGCCAAGAACCCCCCTCCCTCCCACTACCTTTTTCCACTTGTAATGTTGTATAGAGTAGTACTCTGCAGCCCACTACTTGGCTATACCAATAAGTCTGATCTTTGTTTTTGAGGACAACAACTTCATTTTGAGTGGGGATGGATTGTAATGGAGGGGAAATACTTAGGTCAAGTTGACCTAAGTATAAAAGGTATAAGGGACACTGTATAGGCACCATTTGATGAACACACATTTGTCCTTTCACCTTCTTCACCTTCTTCCCTGTCCTTCCATGGCTGCCAGCCATTTCTCTCTCCTCTTCTTACCTTTCTCTCTCTACTCCTAGTCTTTCTCTCTCCTCGTCACCCTCTTCCTCTCTCTTTCTCTCTCCTCTCTGCATTCTCTCCCTTCTCCTTCTCTCTCCTAGGTCCCCTTCATTACAGTAAGCAACACTTCAAACAAGGAGAAGAGGAAGGAGTGATCTAGAAGGGTTTTACCCCTCTTTCGAAGCCAATGGAACCATCAGATTTGTGATTTGAGCATCAGACTGCACCTTAGAAGTTTTAGATAGCTGATTTTGCCAAGATCCCCTCCATAAAGATCTCTTCTTCTCAGCCACAACCCTTCTTCTCTAATTCGACTATAAATAAGATGCATGGGGAGCAGTTTAGAGAAGCACAAGGAGACCCCGAGAGGCTACAAGAGAGAGGAAGGTAAAAGGATACCCCTCCAAGAGGCTGCAAAAAGAAGCTTGAGAGAGAGATAGAGAGAGAGAGGAGTTATCTCGAGAGCCTGAGAGGGAGAGAGTTAGCTCAATCCCCCCTCTCTCGGTCTTCGACTAAGATATCTTCTCTTTGCTCTCCCATCTCTAATTTATTATGCCTTTCCTATCTCTCAAACAGGCTCACGGATGATGGCTCCAAAGCCATGAGGTGGAAGGACCATGAGAACCATTGCAACCTGTCAATGAATAGGTATTGCCAGAGATACAAGAGTGCCTGAGGTTTCCAAAGTTGCCACTATCAATGGAACATCAGGTGTGGTGAATGTGAGCGTGAGCAAAGACGAAATTCCCAATGTCATCGTACCAAACCAGGTTATTGACTATTAGGTTATTATTTTGCCATATAAAATGATTGGATTTTTACAAAAAATTTACATAATATATTAGCTTTCATATTTTCACTTACACAAATTGACAACTTTATCTAGAAAGCATACTAGTACATGCATAAATGATTAATCACCATGGATTGCAACTAGATTAATTGAGATTCTAAATCGTAGAATCATATTGGAAATAGTTGCTAGAGGTAATTGCACATATGTCTTTATGTGCACTCGATATAGTTATGGTCAAACACGACAAGGTTAAGGTTGATTAATGCTTTTTATGAAAACTAAATGTCTATTTAAGGGTCTTGTAAATCATCTCGTTAAATTACTATCGCAATATTTCTTCTAAAGGAAATTCGCTTATGTTGGGTAAGTTAGCCCGAAATGGGAAATTTATGTCTTGCTTAACATATTGTAAGAGATGAACTCAACACTTCTTTATGGGGAGAAGAATCCTCATTAGAATGTAAGGTTACCTTAGGATTACGTCTACCTTGGCTATGGAAGTTGTGAGCTGGATGATGGTGTGATTGTCATTGCATCATTTGATATACGTTTGAAATGAATATTTGTGTTTGCTAGAATCTAGATCTTTGATTGAAAACATTGACAAACATGATAAAAGGAAATATCGTGCTAGGCTACCCCCAAGCTAGCTGCGAGACCTTACTCCAAGGGGGTCATGGTTATTGCTTCGAGAGACTTAGACCGGATCCGTAGCAAAAGGTCTGTCCATAGGGATAGTCTCGGGGAGTAGGAAATGTGGGTGCCAAGGGGGGACTCCGGCTGTAAACTCTACATTACTCCTAGAATCCGACGAGCCCCTTTTGTGACCCAAGATGGGATCCTGGAACCCTAAATACTAGTTACAAGGATGGAATCTTGGTAGACAGAATACCCTCGTGGAATTTTGTATATCTTCTGTAGGGTTGAAAATATGGAAATTGTAATAAACTTCCAATATAATAAAGAAAATTGTTTTACTCAAGGGTTATTTGAATTATATGCGTGTCTTTGAGATAAATTATGTGAAGGAACATGTGATTTAATGAACTAATTAAGGAAGCAGGATGTATATGTTTCAATAAATGTGTTGCAGGTAATTAAAAAACTAAAGATGATTCTGTCATCAAAGGAAAGCAGGTGAGCGTAACCCCCAACGGATCCGCCCAATAGTAGGGTGGTCCCGATTAGCTAGGAGCTTTTCTAAATCGGCAATAAAAATAGGAAGATGATAAATTGGCCAACTAGTCGTTATGTAGAACAGACTTGCATTGTTTTATGGGGCCAGAATGGGATTTTGCCTTATGGGCAAGAGGGTTCACATACCACACTCCCCTCCTCTCCCATTCTCTTTGAACTAAGTGCAATGGCAAGTCCGCTTTATTTCGAGTAACCCTATAGGAAGTGGGAACTCGAAATTATTGACACTAGCTGGCTGTTAAGAGACCCGTTTGATTTTAAGAACCCAAAAATTCAGGTCAATCCTAGTGGATTTTGCCTTATGGGCATGAGGGTTCACATTCCACACTCCCCTCCTCTCCCATTCTCTTTGAACTAAGTGCAATGGTAGGTCTGCTTTATTTCAAGTAACCCTATAGGAAGTGGGAACTCGAAATTACTAACATAGCTGGCTGTTAAGAGACTCATTTGATTTTAAGAACCCAAAAATTTAGGTTGATCCTAGTGGGTTCGTTCAGAACTCTTCCATTGCAATATAGACTCAATGGGGTCTAAGTGACAAACCTCGTGATGTTCCAAGGGAGCGTCGAGTGGCATCATTTGGAAAACCTAATGATGGACTACAAAAAGGTGCGCCGTGGAATGAGCCTGGCAGACACCTCATATAAAACTACGGCAAGAAATTCATTGCATTTTTCAACACATATTTTGGGTAACTTCCTGGTGCTAATCACTCCATCAACTGCCTAACATAGGTACTCTATTTGATGTACAAGAGATAAAGAATCATTGCCCCATGGTTTAACTAGAAGAAGATGTCACTGGAGAGCAATATTGATGGATTTCTTGGTAGGCAATATGAAAGCTTCAACCAAAATCTTGAAAGAGAGAGAGATAGATTGCATGAAAATTTGATGATGACATGCTATTTTAGGCTTCTACCACCATATCTGTCCTTAAATCTCCAGATATAGTCTTCATCAAACTGTAGATGTCCTGCAAGCCACTGCTAGTCATTGTCCATGTATTGCACCTATAGTACTTGTCTGAAATTGGTTTTTATGGTGAAAATCTAGATTGAAATAAAAGAAAAATGGATCAAAGACCAATGCTCTGATACCACTTGTCAAGAAGTGAACTAGAAAGAGAGAAAGAGCAGGGTGGACACTCATCTCCCCCTCGTTTCTCACTTTGATTGAATGAAGTGTGATACTTGTCTACCTTAATCTTGGATGATTCACAAAATGTGTTCATTTCAAGTTTGATATTAGATTTATTTTACTGCTAGAGACCATAGTTGTGTATTAGAAACTTATAAGTCGATCCTCATGAAATGAGACCGAACATTTCATATACGAGATAGACCTAGGGAATGCCTAATCATCTAAGTCTATATGCTCTAAATTGGCACAAACGGTGATGATTAGGATTGATCCTTAGACAACTACCAAATTGCACTCTCTAAGTAAAATTAGGATCATGTATGTTTCATGTGGTATCAAAGCGGGAAATTTTAATTACGCTTCATCACTATGATAATATTAAAGTTGTAAATAAGTATCTTTAAAGTTATTCACTATTGTGATCAAGGAAATAAAACAAGAACTTATTCTTTTAGGGACTTTCTGACCAACTTATGGGTGATGAGATATTTGGAGCTTTATACTCTATGACTTGTGGATCCAACAATTTTCGATTTAGGCATGAGTTGCCTTTACTACTCTTAAAACCATCCTTGGATTGGATCGGGTGGAAATCCAAGAGGGAAGTTAGAAATTGTGTAGTGGAAATTACGTTGTGGATATCGAGAAAGTCAAGCACATTGAAAAAGTTATTTTGAGAGCTTGAATTCTTGAAGAAATCAAATTGATCAAAGCTTTTTGGTTCTTAGGAACCAAAGAATTGGAAGCTCTTTATCTTGTAAATAAGCAACCGATCAATTAGAATCAATACGTGTATTCTCAACTCACAGGAGTCATAAGCCCTAATCACATTAGATTGCAACCTCATAATTCATACGTCCCTAATCTATAAATATCAAGTCACCTCGATTATTCCTCCTTGGCTATGGGTGTACATAAAAATTCTCCTAAGAAATACGTAGTCAAACCTAGAAAAATCACTCTCAATTTGCCAACAAAGCATAAATTTAGGCTGACTAATATCTTTAAACAAAATAAATGAATAGCTTATGAGATCTAAAGAATTTTATGACCTATAAAGGGAATAGTCCTCAGTAATTATTGAGCATTGTAAGTCACTAAAATGTTTGCAAGAAAAAAGAAGTTAGAGAACTCTCTTATACTTGATATCATGTGCACTAGAACTTCTGTTTGATGTTTCCCTTGGTATACTAATTGATTCACAATGTAGCCTACCTTTGTGAGAGCATGTGTTTCACATGATGGATTGGATTTTTATACCTCCACACTACCAGTTCTTTCATGCTCAATAGTAGTCGCAGTATATGGATTGGTACCAAACTACTATATGTGCATTGACCACATTAGCAACCTTGAGTATGAGTTGTGGAGAATCTATTGGGCCGAGAGACTTAACATCACTACAAGGAAATGAAGACCTAGTGATTGTCATTTTCGATGTGGATTCACATAGTTGCTAATAGCATCACTATTTAGTGACGCAAATAACAACACTAATAGTGATGAATGGAGAATAGAGAGAGGGAGGGAGAAAGAGAGACGTGTGGTACAATTTTCTTTTAAAAAAACTATATATACTTAAGAAATAAGTACAATTGAAAAATGAATAAATAAGAATACATAATATGAAAAGTAGGTCTAAGATTTATTCTCCATTGTGTATCCATAGGTGCCTTGGGAAGCTAGTAGTAGTAAAGACTAGTACTACAAGTCAAGGGACTATATTTGCATCCATCCAGAGGAAACATTAGGTAAGGACCTATACCACACTAGTGGGACTACAGGTGTTATGATCATCCCTTAGACACTTGTTATCAATGTCAACAACAACAAAATCTACTATCCTAACCATTCCCAAATAAGAGTAAATTTAAACAAATCTTTATTGTTGAGTAACACTCAATCATATTTCAATGAAAAAAATCTTGTGATTACTTCTCCTCATGAGTTTGAGGAGAAAAATTGTAAATTTTCTTTTGGTAAACAAGTTGACTGTAAAGCCATCTAGTGATTACTCTAAATGGATGGATTTTTTGGATTAGGATATTGTCACTAGTTATCCTTATGATTGAGAAAAAAATAATTTTAAATTCATACCATCTACCATGCAAAACCATCAGGTGGTCATTTTCCATTTTGAGCTCTATTATCTTGGGAGGTCATTCATCACTTCTATGTACATTTTTTGACCCACATAGCTTATCATAGATAAGATATACACATTTTATATTGTATTCAAGATAATGTATTAAAAAAAAGTCATATGGTAAGGATTTAATCCAAGTAAGTTGAAAAAGTTTTCAACTTTATTTATTACAGTTGTGTGGTAAGAGAGGGGAAGGTTACCCTTTTAAATTTGGAGAATTATAAGTCTAAACTGATAGTCCTAGGATATGCTTTTCTCCTTTCAAGCTGATTAGAAATTTTGAGATGATGTTATCTTATCCCAAGTGCTACCTATATTTTCAATAGGCACACAATTCATTGCAATACTCCCTATGCCTTCAAGGACAACAATATTTTACCACAGTATAAATATTGTAGCCTTATTAAAAGGCTATGAGGTTCTATCTCAATTAAAACAAACTCTTTGATCATGCCAATATTTCAGTAGTATACAGATCTTGTGAACTTATTATGCAACAATGAGCTGCTACCTAAGCTTCACCAATCATAAACAAATGGAAAATTACATGCTTCATTGTATGCTTTTAGCATACTTAGTATTACTAATCCAAGAAAACCTATTTTCTATTATGCCCACACCTTGCTTATAACGGCATGATATAAAAATTTCTACAACATCCTTTCAAAGGGTTTCCCTGTCCACTTGCACTACACATTATTAGAACTAATGTAGAATTTTAAATATAGTTTCTTTCTGAGCTTAATGTTCAAATTTCCAAGATACTCTTACTCCATCATGCCACCATACCTTCATATATTACACATTTTGGATTTTATGTTTACCTTACTCCGTACTTTTACTTGAGGCAACACAACTTCAGTTAGGCATATACCCTGCTTACCACTATATGAGGGTATTCAACACTGATATAAAATTCAAATATACAATTTATCCAAGATAGAAATTAGACCCTTTTTTTCAACCCTATGTTTACTTAGAGAAGAAATTTATCAGTCTCACAATAGCTTACACTACTACACTTTTCCATTAAGATCAGGTACAGTATTTTCTGCAATACTCGTGTTAGAAAGATTGATCTAGAGCATGGCAAGAGCTATGGAGGTTGGAAGATGAATACAAGACTCATGATGACATAGACAATAGACTGACTATTACACAAATGAATTAGGTTCCAAGATGGAAGCTTGGACTCATAAACACAATCTTGTGTAGGAAACTGACAATGACAATGACACTAGCTCAAAGAAGAAAGCATCATGATATATTGCATTCAACTCACTAAAAGTGATAGTCAAGTACAATACTTTATAGAAGTTGGTAGTAGCATTCTACCTCACAGTGCATATGGGATTCATGACATCTATTCTTGGAGCATACATCATTTTTCATATATTTCAACACCCCCCTCCAAATGATGAGTTCCTACACTTGTTGGCTTTTGCCTCCTCCCCCCCCCCCTTGGCAACATGATGACATGGCCTGGGAGACTAGCTCATAGGTAGCCTAGTCAAGCTAAAGCTTAAAACTTTACATATTTGGCAGGGTTTTTTTTTTACAAAGCAAATCCACTAAGGGAAACAAAATCTACTATGGGAAAACACAAGATCCACTATGGGAAAGATACAATGATAATTTCTTTAAAAAAATCTATCAGAATTGTTGTCGATAACGGAAGCATCTTCTTCATTCATGAAGTGATTTTGATGGTTACCATTTTGCACCTATTGTGTTATTTTCCTATCGAAATATTCACTGGCCATGTGTGCAGTCTTACCACAATAATGACATGTGATCCGATCCTTGTTGTTAGTGTTGAATCCTCATCCACATCCTTTTGCTCCATAAGTTCCCTTGGTGTACAAGAGATTGTCCTTTGAGATGGTTTCTTTTGCATCCTTGTGACCTGATCCTTGTTGTTGGCATTGAATCCTTGTCCACGTCCATTTTCTCCATAAGTTCCCTTGGTGTATAAGAGACTGTCCTTTGAGATGGTTTCTTTTGCGTCCTTGTTTTTAAGTTTACTTTCTCCATCAAGTAGAGAATGCTCAATGTCTTTGAGTGAGAGATTAGGAACATTACTTAGGGCAGGCACAAGGTTCTCATACGGTTCTTAATTTTTACTCGCTAGTAGCACTGCTATGGCTTCATCCTCATCTATGTTCTTCTCTAAAGTTGCAAGGTGAGTTTTTAAACTCTTAAACTTGTTAATGTGCATGTTCATAGAAGAACTATCATTTACATCTAGCTTATAGAACTGCATAAGTAATTTTACTTTTGAGTTTTTAGCTTAAGTTCCAAAGATCCTATCAAGCTCATCCTATGCCTTTTTTGCATCTTTGATGCCAGAGATATGGTGCAATAAATCATCTAATAGTCCAAGGGAAATGATGCCTAGAGCCTTGTCATTCATCTTTTTCCACTCTTTTGTCTTGAGCTAGACTTCTTCAACAAACCCATCGTCATCATCTTCCTTCTTGCCAACTACATTTCCTGTATCATCCTCAAATAGATCCCAGAGGTCTTTCCTCATGAGATGGTACATTGTCTTTTTCTTTCTAGGCATGAAAGCCTTCACCATTGAGTTTGGCTATTTGCTGAAGTTTAGACATTTTGAGGAAGTCTTACCGTGAGTATACTCGGGTAATGTCTATCCTTTTACAATGAGATTGAGGCTTACAAGGGATTTAATCAATTGGGCATTCCACATTAAACATCTTCATGTTTGTTATTGCAAGAACTAAAGTAAAACCAGCAAATGAATTATTCTTGGATGTGTCAAGAAACACAAGTGCAAAGAAACACTAGATAAGTGGTATCAAGAGATACTATCTTGATGTCATTCTTGATTATGCCTAATCTTTAGATAGGTTGCTTGATCTTCATGTGGGTTGCTTCAAATCTTCTTCTTGAATTTTGCACTTGTTGGAACTGATTAGATCTGGATGACAGGAACTCCCATTGACTAAGAAGGATGAGAAATTGAAGTGGGAGAAGAGCTTGAGCTTGGTGGCTATGGATGCTTGGTCTTCTCTTGAATCTTTTTCTTGCTGACTTGAAGGGAAAATCTTGCTAGGAACTTTAGTGACTCAGTGAATTAGAGTATCATGGACTTCTTTAAGCTGAGAGAGGTATGAGGAAGTGATGAGATTTTTTAGCTTGAAACTCAAGGCTATGGAGTCTCTGTTTAGGGTATTTTACAGATCTGATTTTTTGCTTGTAGCAGGAGATGTAGTACATCATTTGAAGAACCCTCTAATGGGGAGAGAGATCATACAATGGGCTTCAAATGCCCTATACTCATAGGATGTATTGCGGTGTGCAAAGGTAGATCAAGTTCTATGATAGTAAATAGGCGTAGATATGATAGCAAAGACAAAAGCAGGCAATGTTGGTCTCTCTATACATTAATGGGCTCAATTTTTGTGCTCGGATGAAGTGCCCTCGACTGTAGAGTAACTCACTAGAAGAAATTGAGTTGAGATATGGCCTGTAGAGAGAGAGTTATAAAGGCTCCAAGTGCTACTAGTCATGTTGGCTATGACTGCCAAGCAATGAGTGTAAGATTCAAATGAAGAAATGAGATCATAAGATGGGACTAAGGTGACCAAAGATGGAGAGAGGCAAGAGGAGTAGAAAGGAGAGCTAAGCCATGCTCAACTGAGTTTTGATACCATGTTAGAAAGACCGATCTAGAGCATGGCAAGAACTATGGAGGTTGGAAGATGAATACAAGACTCATGATGACATAGACAATGGACTGACTATTACACAAGTGAATTAGGTTCCAAGATGGAAGATTGGACTCATAAACGCAATCTTGTGTAGGAGACTAACAATGAAAATGACACTAACTGAAAGAAGAAAACATCATGATATATTGCATTCAACTCACTAAAAGTGATAGTCAAGTACAATGCTTTATAGTAGTTGGATAGTAGCATTCTACCTCACTGTGCATATGGGATTCAGGACATCTATTCTTGGAGCATACATCATTTTCCATATCTTTCAACAACTCCCCCCTTTTTTAAAAATAATAATTCTGATAAACCTTGGCATGGAGACCAATACTTTAGTAGATTATAGATTTTGTGAACTCATTCTACAGGTAGTGATGTGCTTAGCTTAACTCCATACTTCAATATACCATCATTGAAAGCAAAAATATACTTCAATATACAAACATAGATTATAGATCCTTAACTACTTTATAAGCAATGAGGGTATAATAATTGGAAGTAGAAAAATATAGGAATGATCATTTAGAAATCCAAACTTACAATTTACCCCAGACATAAACTAGACCCGTTTATCAAGCCTATGTTTACTTTAGAGCAAAAATTTATCAGTTAATATCTTACACTGCTATACTTTCAATTAGATTAATTATAGTACTTTCTAAAATACTTCCCAGTACTTCAATAAATTACATATCCTATGAACTTGTTCTAAGGTAGTGAGATGCTTAGCTTAACTACATATTTCAACATCCCACCATATGAAAGCTTAGTTTTTTATACGTTATTGAATACCCCACCAATTGTGTATAGCACTGACAACCCTATTAATAACAATACATAACCAGTGAGACTTATAGAGAAATGTTGCTAAGTAGTTTATAAGCAACAACAATTTCAGGACATTATTATTGAAAGTAGAGAAATATAGGAATGACAATTTAGATTAGACTAAAAAATGTCTAGGATGTAGAATTCTAATTGTAGAAAGACCATCTATAGTTCTACATCAATTAGTTCTCTAATGTTTAATAGGTATAACTATTCTACAAGATAAATTTATGCACCTTGTTATAGGGGGACTATAGTCTTCTATAGTTAACGGGTATGCTTAGGAGATAATTTTTATATTCAATCTTCTATATAGGTCACAAATGTATATCCTAGATTTTTTACATGTGTGTGTGCAATTCTTATTGACTATGTATAGTTTTAGCAAATAAATTCATGGCCATGTTTTAGTGTGTATGGTTTCAATCAGTGAGTACTATAGAAATACATCTTGATTTGAATTATTTGTCCTTCCTATATTAAATTACTATTGATTGGAGATATGTAGCCAAAGTGATAGGCATACCTCTTAGCATTAGATGCTCATAAAAATATGACAAGTTTAATGACATCCATTAATAGTTCAAAGAACTAGGTAGAGGTTAACATGTTGTGATACCCATATTTACCAATGGTAGCCTATAGGTCTACCAATAATTTTTAGTACTAAGGAAATTTGCCTTTCACAGCCATTATATTTCTATTTTGAAATTGTTACGATTTGTTCTTTCTACAGGATAGCATTATAGCCATCAAAATGTTCTAGAGATAGTGTTTCCAATTGAAGATTGTAAGACATGTAGAATCATGCATGATTCCTAGAGCTCTAATTTAATTTCTAACATTGCTCCCACTAGTGAAGCCCAGAAATTCAAAGCACGACTTATAAATAACGCCGCATACAAAGTAACTGTCTCACAAAGAAACCTAGATTGATGCTTGATTCCATGCAAGTTTTTAAACCATAAAAACATAAAATTTTAGGGCATCGACTTATAAACCACTACACATATAGAGCAATTGGTTTAAAAATAAACTTGGATTGATGTTGATGAAGAAACAAGGCCATTGAAGGAGACGAACCTATTGATGTAATCCCAAAGTGCAAAATGGAAGGAAGAAAAATTAAAACTTGTGACTTCCTCAAGCGAATCACTCTTTCTATACCTATAGAGTGACATGAAATAGTGGTTGATGTTACATAAACAATCCATGAGAGATTTCTAAGCAAATAGAATAATTAGTCATATAATCTTGGAAAGATCCATGTAGTTAAGATGGAGGGAGGATACAATGGGGTGTGTGTGTGTGTGTGTGTGTGTGTATGTGTGTGTGTCACGGACATGCCATTATCAAGTGTATGGATTAATTCTTGCCCATGCCATATGAATACACACCCCATGCAAACACAGCCTTAATAGGACATCCTCAAGCCAACCATACAAACCCACCCTTTCCATGTCATCCTAGATCCTTCTAGAAGATATATCATGTCATCATTTGCATCATCGATGATATCATCATGGAATATTCTAGAAGACCTTTAGCTGCCCTCAACACCTATAAACGCCATAGAGCTCCTTAGTTGTTGTCTTGCCAATGCGAGCCTTGGGAGCTCAAGGAGTAGAGACCTCCAAGTAAGTAACTTTGAGTTCCAATTCTAGTTCTTGTCTAGTCGTGGTATCTAGTCTTGTTTTTTCTTCCATGATTATACTAGTGTTATCTTGTCACCTTGTAATCTCGTTGTTAGAATATCAAGCTCTTTCATGTGTGTTTGACCGGGACATAGCTAGTCTGGCTAGATCAGTTAGGTACATTAAATAAGTAGGTTCTACTTCTGGTGTGAATGATCTTTATGACCTTAGGTTGTATATGCACTAAAGTGTGTGTGGAATGAATAATGAGTAGAATGTAGAGAGGAAGCATGTTGCTTCACTCTGAGTTGCTCTCTTTTCTGCATCCATGAAAGCTAACATGGTATCAGAGCCATGAATGGGCTCACTGGTGGAATGCACTCAAGAAGAAGACTTGAAGATTGACATGAAGAGCTGGGAAAGGAAGAGGACTGACAGTCATTTTCATCAATGGTTACACAGAGGTATGTATTGTGAAGCATTGGAGTCTCATTGCTTGAAGCAAGAGCTGTGGCTTGCTGAGGAGTCTCCCAAGGACTGGTTGAGCACCAGTGAGTGCCTTATCATTATAATAATCAGCAAAACGTCCAGCAGCAGAGGTCAGGCCAGCCAGCGTGTTTGCGCCTGTTTTCAGGGTGAACTCCATGGCTGAGATTCAGTACATGGACTGCTCACCAAGGCTCCATTGAGCATCAACAAGAGTGTGGCTTGTCTGGAGACTCACCAAAGCTCCATTGAGCATCAACAAGTGGGCATTCATCATCATCACCAGAAATCTGATCTGAATATACTCTAAACAATCTGTGGACTGTGCCTATGAACAGGCTGCTCTCATTGGCTGAGATTCAAGGTGAATAGCACTTGTCAAGTGGCATAGAGCATGGATGCATACCAAGGAAGGTTCTTGAAGGGTATACCTTGCTATTGCTCTTGTGGGAGCTCATGTGTGAGCTGTAATAGAGGTGTACAGATCTGAATACACAGGGCTGAACTGTCATTGAAGTTACAGAGACATTATACACTTGTGATGTCTGCATTTTGGATGCTCTTTGGCATGTACATTGAGCTTGAATGTAGCACTTGATGCTTGGTAGAAGACTTGTCATATTTCTTGGGTATTTTGACATAAACTTGGAGCTTGGAATGGCCTGATCTGAGAGCTTGTGACAGGCTAAAAATTGAAAAAAATTGCAGACATAAAGCACTAATTGGTTATTCCTGAAGAACTAGTTGATTTGGTTAGTCCCACAGGTACTTGAAGACTTGGTATGTGACTGTTAAATGCTTGAGCATTGGAAACGGAAGTGATGCAAATGTTTTATGGTTTTTTGGGACTGAAATTAATCCCTGTTGCCAGTGCATTGGCTATTTGAAATTTGGGAATGTATTTACGACATTCATATATGCTGGTTATATACTGTTTTGTGGTTCTATGCCTATGCACGGCTTGACACATGTACTAGCAGCTATCTATGGAAGTTTGGGACATGTATGACATGTATACCACTCAGTTTTGGGCTTGCTTGAAATCACTACTGGTCACTCACAGAATTACAGTATGTACCCTGGCAGTGAGGTTGCAGGAGTTCAAACCAAAGTAAATACATAGCATTTGCACTGACTGCTTTACTCACAGGTTAAGCCACTTGTTTGTGGGCTGTTTTGGTTTGTCAGTGGGCTGAAATACCCTGGTTTTTACTGCAGTTAATTGCAAAAAACTGTCCTAAACAGTTTTGAGCTGAAGTTGAACTGTTAAGAAGATCTTGGTTTGCAAGTAGTCAGGCAAGGTCTACAACATGGCAAATGCTGATAGAACTGATAATGTAACCCAGATTGTGAGAGAAAAGCTTGATAGCAACAATTATGCAATATGAAAGTTCCACATGGAGAACTTTCTGATAGGCAAAGGATACTGGGACTTAGTGACAGGTGTTGAGGCTGAACCTGAAGTTCCAAAAAGGAATCCTACAGCTGATCAAAGATGAGCGCATCGAGCTTGGACGGAAAGAGCTCGTAGGGTTTTACATTGATTGTCATTATGTATCTCGAATGCTATGGTGATGCAGATCATGAACTGTAAATCCCCAGCAGATGCATGGAATATATTGGTCAAATACTATGGCACAACCACAAGTGCAAGGAAGATACAATTGAAGCAGAAATTCAATAACATGGAGAGGAAGAACAGATCCATACAAGATTATGTCACAGAGGTTAAGACCATAGCAGATTAGCTGGCATCTATTGGTTCACATGTTGAAGATGAGGATATGGTTGCAGTGACCTTAAATGGCTTGGGTCCTGAGTACAAGTCTTTTGACACTTTAGTGTCTGTGCGGGTTGAGATGCCTGACTTTAATGAGCTGGTTGCATTATTGATTCATGAAGAGGTGAAGCTTGGCTTAGCTACAGGGTCAAGCAGTTCAAAGAATAAGGATGCAGGCTTTTACTTGAATTAGCGTGGTCGTGGTAGCCATGGTAGAGTCTATGGATCTGGTAGAGGAGGCCAGCAGAATGCATCCTATAGTAATAGCAATCAGCCGTCATCAAATGCAAGAGGTGGTGGAAACTTTCGAGGCAAGGGGAGATCTAACTCCCCTGGCAGAGGTTCATGGCAGCAGCAGCGTCAGTCAGACAATCGAAATAAAGATAAGGATTGTCACTACTACGGAAAGTATGGGCATATTGCAAAGGACTGCTAGAAGAAGAAGGGAAACCAGAAGGGCAAGTAGCATGGACATTATGCTACGTCCAGTCAGGCAGATGACTCTGGTGATAAACTGTTTGCCATGCAATATGTCAAAGATAAGGCTGCTGAAAAATCATCTGATGATGCAGTGTGGTACATTGACTCGGGGGCGTCGAATCACATGACCCCTCATGGTGATTGGTTCACCGATATGGTGGCTGAAAAGCATGGCTATGTATGCACAGGTGATGACACGCAGCATAACATTGAGAATAAAGGCAAAGTGCCTCTTGTGGTCCATAATAGCAGAAAGAAAAATTTGCATAATGTATTGCATGTCCCTTCAATTATGAAGAACTTGTTATCTGTCGGAGCAGAACTTGCAGGTTAGATTCAATAAGCATGGCTGCTTTATTGAAGAGTTTGGCAATGGCTGCAAGTTGATAGCTCATGGTCACAGGAATGGCAGAATGTTTACTCTTGATGCTTCTTTGCCAGAGCTGAATCTAACTATGTTTGCCCATGGTTCTGGCATTGTTAGGGATTTGGAAATATGGCACAAGAGAGTAGGGCATGTCAATTTGCAAAGGCTACAAATTATGCAAAAGAAACAGCTAGTTACAGGTTTACTAAAGTTCCAATATTCAGATATTGGTCATGTATGCGAGGCTTGCCAGTTCGGTAAGCAGTCACGATTGCCGTTTGTCAGGCATGTAAGACAAAGTACACGTCCATTGCAGTTAGTGCACTCTGATGTTTGGGGGCCAGCTCATAATGTATCTATGTGAGGTTCCAGATATTATGTATCTTTCATTGACGACTATAGTCGCTATACCTAGCTCTACATATTGAAAACAAAAGATGAGGTCTTTGCTGTTTTTCAGCAATTTAAAGCATTGGTTGAGAAGGATTTTGAATGCTACATCTCTTGCTTGAGATCTAATAGTGGTGGGGAGTATGTATCAAATGAATTTGATGATTTCTTGGCTGAAAATGGCATTCGTAGGTAGCTCACCTACAGCTACACTCCGCAGCAGAACGGAGTGGCTGAAAGGAAAAATAGGGTTTTGATGGAAGCTGCTAGGGCCATGATGAATGAAAAGCATATGCCGCTTTACTATTGGGCAGAGGCTGTTATGACAGCCGTATACATTCTGAACAGGACTCCCACTACAGGTATTCATGAGATGACACCGTTTGAGAAGTTGTATGGCTATAAGCCGAATGTAAGTCGCATGAAAGTCTTCAGCTGTCTTGCTTATGTGCATATTCCAGATGAGAAAAGGAAAAAGCTGGATCCCAAAGCACATAAGTGTGTTTTCATTGGATATTCGCAGGAGAAGAAGGCATACAAATGCTATGATCCCTCTACCAGGGAGACTTTGGTAAGCAGGGATGTTATCTTTGATGAGATGGGCTCTTGGTATGTATCACCAGTTGCAGTGTCAACGGATATGCCTTCCACTCATGCCTCTACAGTTGATTTACAGTAGACCACTGCTATGACAGGACCTTGTAGTCAGACAGTATCCCCATGGATAGGGAGATTGAGGAGCTCGCCGTCCACTGACACCAGTATGTTAGTGAGGGGGAGACATGATGTCTTGGACATCAAAGGAAAAGAGAAAGTTATTGAGGATGCATCTAGTATGATGACACCTGGCAGAATGACTTCTGGCTATGAGTCTGGTGATACTCTAGACAACGAACTTGGTATTTCGACTGTCTATACGCCTGGCACAAGGCAGAGCAGGTATATTCTGCCTCATGAGAGAGGGGAATCGAGTAGTGCACCACAGCTTAGATGCTCGCAGAGGGTCAGATACCCTTTGACAGGTTGACATACAGTGGCTACTCTACAAAGCATTATTCTTACATGACAAAAGTGATGGAGGTCAAAGAACCAGGTACATATGCTGAAGCAGTGAAAGATGAGAATTGGTGTGTAGCCATGGACGAAGAAATGAATGCCTTGGCTGAAAATAAAACATGGGATTTAGTGCCACTGCTTGAAGGGAAAAAGACCATTGGCTGCAAATGGGTCTACAAAATCAAATGCAAGTCAGATGGCAGTGTGGAGAGATACAAAGCCAGGTTGGTCGCAAAGGGGTATGCCCAACAGTATGGACTTGATTATGAGGAAACATTCAGTCCTGTTGCCAAGATGGCAACCATACGCACTATGATTTCCTTGGCTGCTGCTAAAGGCTGGAAATTGCAGTAGATGGACGTTAAGAATGCATTTCTTAATGGTGACCTAGCAGAGGATGTCTATATGGTTCAGCTGGAAGGGTATGTTCACCTTGATTTTCAGCATTATGTATGCACGATGAAAAAGGCATTGTACGAGCTAAAACAAGCTCCGAGAGCTTGGCATGCTAGGATCAGTAACTACTTGCAGAGATTGGGTTTTGCTATTGGCAGGGCTGATCATCACAGCCTATTTACAAAGAAGACTGACAGTGGCTTGGTAGTGCTGGTCATATACGTTGATGATTTCATAATCACTGGTGATGATGACTTGGGCATACAACATGTAATGAAGATGCTGAAATCTAAATTTGACATGAAAGACATAGGAGAACTAAAGTATTTCTTGGGCATTGAGGTAGTTATTGGGTTGTTGACAATGGGTTATGGCTAATGCAAAAGCACTATGCCATGGAGATGCTGAAGAAGTATGGCATGGCTGAATGTAAACCATTGGATACACCTCTTGATCATAATGTCAAGCTGGACATGAACACTAGGGCTGAAGTAGAGGATGTGACTATGTACAGGCAGATGGTTGGCAGCTTGATTTACTTGACCATCACTAGGCCTGACTTGAGCTATGCTATAGGGCTCATAAGCCAGTTTATGCAAAAGCCTAGAAAGCCGCACTTGGATGCAGTTAGACGTATTATGAGATATGTTAAATCCACTGTAGAGTATGGGATGTTCTATGTTAGAGATAAGCCCTTGATATTGACTGGATACACGGATGCAGATTGGGCAGGTTGCTCATATGACCATAGATCTACGAGTGGATATGCATTTGGATTTGGTAGCGGCATGATTAGCTGGAGCAGTAAGAAGCAGCCTACGATTTCTTTGTTGAGTACTGAGGCAGAGTACAGGGGTGCTGCATTGGCAGCATGCGAGATTTCATGGCTGCTCAAGCTTATGGTTGATTTGGACATACAGGTAAATGCTCCAGTGAAGTTACTATGTGATAATCTCAGTAGTGTACTCCTGGCTATGAATCCAGTCTATCATGCCAGGACGAAACACATAGAGGTACACTACCATTTCATCAGAGAGATGGTTCTTGCAGGACGAGTTGATCTTATGCATGTAATGACAGATGAACAGGTAGCGGATATCTTTACCAAGTCCTTGGGTAAAGATAAGTTCTGTGGTTTTAGACAGCTACTTGGAGTACAGCTGCTGTCTTGAGCTTGAGGGGGAGTGTTAGAATATCAAGCTCTTTCATGTGTGTTTGATCGACATGAGCTTGGACACAGCTAGTCTGGCTAGATCAGTTAGGTACATTAAATAAGTCAGTTCTACTTCTGGTGTGAATGGTCTTTATGACCTTAGGTTGTATATGCACTAAAGTGTGTGTGGAATGAATAATGAGTAGAATGTAGAGAGGAAGCACATTGCTTCACTATGAGTTGCTCTCTTTTCTGCATCCATGAAAGCTAACACTCGTAGTATGAGATCTTGTCTAGTATTGACTTGTACCTTGTTCATCCCCATCGAGGGAGATCTTGTAATTGTGATATCTTGTATCCATACCTATGGTCATGAGTTGTGGGATCCATCATATCATATCAAGTCTTATTGTCTATACCTACGGTCTCCGATTGTGGGATTTTCTATATCTTGTTAAGTTATCATTGTACCTTGTGCCCCTACATGGGATTATCTTGTAATCAGACTTCTTATAACAAATATTGCATCTAGTCTAGTCTCTTGAGCATAGTCTAGTGCTCCCATAATAGTTTGGCATAGTATTGATCTTTTATCATCTTCAATCTCTCTCATAATCTCTCACTCATAAATACATTATTTTTGGCATGAAAAATTGGCTATCACACACACATACACACACACACACACACACTCTCTCTCTCTCTCTCTCTCTCTCTCTCTCTCTCTCTCTCTCTCTCACATATGATCTCTCACAATATCACATTGGAATAATGAATAATAACCATCCATAATGCCTATTTGGTCATGTATGTCCCTCCCAAGAGATATGTATGATATGAAGCGTCACCATAGCCATTATAGTGTCCTTTTGTAGCTCAACAATATCACTATCGGTTTAGTATTTCCTTAAGTCTTCAATAGATACTTATTCCACTTCTTTGAGCTATTTTGAACTTGTATTCATCTATTCTCAAGAGAGAAAACTTTTCCAAGCTACACATTCATTCCACAGACTACTTACAAAGGCATACAGAATAGAAAAATAATAGAGATATAGGCTCTACAAAAGCTCAGCAGAAGGTCATAAAAAAGAATTCAGCTCAACTAAAACCATTCAAAACCCTCAAGAATCATTCAATAATCTTCCAAAAAATCTATCAATCATTATTCCAACCTCTCATACATAAAGAAGTCAAAACAAAACAGAAGCTAAACAAAACCAATCAGAACCTATTAAGCACTCAACAGAACCTTTCAACACATCATATCTCCATTGAAAAAAATCATGAGCTTGTCAAACCTATTCAACCTTATCCAAAATATCTCAAACACTTCTAAACCAATTAATCATAATTCAAATTAAACAAAAATCACCCAAAAATCCAACAAAAAAAGCCAAAAACACAATCATATCAACCCTCAACATATCCCCACACTTAATCAAGGGTGTGCTCGTGACCTTAGAAAATAAGAATAAAAGTTTAAAATAATAGCTCATCACTTTATCTTCAAATATTCAATCAACAACCAAGACGGACTCTAGCTTCATCTCCAGAAAAGAAAACATGTATCTAATCCATTATTCAAGAAAAAAATCTCAAAATAAGAGATCATGAATGATACTTAATCAAACTGACCAAATTTAAAAAAACTCTTAAAGGATATGAGAGTTTCTTTATCTGCATCCATCCATCTATCATCACCACAAATCTTCAAAAAGATATCTTCTTGAACAGTTTTAATATCCAATCACAACCTCATCATACAAATAATACACACAATACAAACACTAAACACAAAACAACCATTTGAATGGCACCTCCAAAAGAGAGATATAATATTATAAATCATCAAAATACATCCAAGGATATCAATGAAGGTGATTCCTCTTAAAATCTTGGTGGTTTCAAAGACGATCCATGAATAGAGATTCATCTACAAAAGACTTGGGAATATTTTGGAAAATTTACAGTCAACACATCCTCTCCACCAATACAAGATACTGAATAGGCAAGCAAAGGGCATGAAAGTACAAATTATCCAATTGTTGGGAATCAATATCCACATTCACATCCATATACAACTTCGGAATTGACTTCTAATGATTATGCAACTGCATGTGCATGTAGGCAAGATACCAAGCAAAGTGAGCAGACAGTCTCACTAAAGAATCTAAAGACTAGGAATACTTTTGAGCAAAGTGCAAATAATTTTGAAAAGCTTGGATGTCAATCATCCATTCCCCTAGAATCAACAACTAATTTATTTGAGATCCGGTTAGGGAATTTGCTAAACTCTATTCTCAACATCTAAGGATCTTGAGATCTAAGCATGTGTAACCACTAACCAATTGAGATAATGAGGGATAAAAGTGGTAGGAGATGGATGAGAAACAAGCAAGAGAGAGTGAAGGTATGGATAATAAAAATCATAAAAGGAGAAATGGGTTAAAGAAGGATAGTTTATTAATATTGGGGAATCAGCTATTAAAGCTGCATCTCTTGGAGGCTATCATTATTTTGTCACTTTTATTGATGACTATAGCAGAAAATTTTGGGTGTATTTTATGAAAAAGAAAAGTGAAGTTTTTGGGCATTTCAAAACTCTTAAAGCTATGGTTGAAAAAGAAACAAGCCTGCAAATAAAATGCCTAAGGTCAGATGGAGGGGGAGAGTACCTCTCAAATGAGTTTGCAAGGTTCCTCCAGGAGCATGTCATAAAGCAGCAATATTCATGCAGTCATACCCCACAACAAAATGGAATTGCAGAAAGGAAAAACAGGCATATTGGAGAGGTATCTCGTGCCATGCTCAACGAAAAAGACTTGCCAGATTTTTACTGGGCTGAAATAGTTGCTGCAGTAGTCTACGTAATGAGCAGGACTCCCACTGCAACAATATATGGGATGACTCCAGAGGAGAAGTATACTAGTAGGAAACTAGATATTTCTCATTTGAAAATTTTTGGTTGCATTGCCTATGTTCATGTGCCAGATGAGTTGAGATCCAAGTTGGATCCAAAAGCTGAGAAGTGTATCTTTATTGGTTACTCTTTGCAGCAGAAAGGGTATAGATGCTATAACCCTTCTACTCGTAAGTTTACAGTGAGCAGAGATGTTATTTTTGATGAGATGAGTAGCTGGTATAAACCAGTAAATGTGATTGATAGTGTAGATGCACAAAGTGGTAATGCTGCTTAGAATTCACAGCAGCAGTTCACAAGATATTAGTGGACCTGGAGCGTCCTCTAGCAGTGGTTTACATTCTTTGCCATGGACAGGCAGATTGAGATTAGGAGAATCTTCTCAAAGCAATGCAGATAGTGGTATGCAGGTATCACGAAAAGGAAAAGAGAAAGTAGACCAGCCCATATTTGATGTGAATGCAGGTCACTCTTATGTGGATGGTGAATCCAGTGGCTCAGAACAGAGCATTGATGATGAGTTGGGTATTCCTTCTATTGTTACACCTAGAGTAAGGAAGACCGGGGATGTTTTGAGAGCACCTGGAAGTAGATAGTGGTATGCAGGTATCACGAAAAGGAAAAGAGAAAGTAGACCAGCCCATATTTGATGTGAATGCAGGTCACTCTTATGTGGATGGTGAATCCAGTGGCTCAGAACAGAGCATTGATGATGAGTTGGGTATTCCTTCTATTGTTACACCTAGAGTAAGGAAGACCGGGGATGTTTTGAGAGCACCTGGAAGTGAGCCTACTTTGCATAGGTCTACCAGAGCTAGGTATCCTGTGGATAGGCTGAAATATGATGGATTTACAGAGCCATTCACTATGCATATATGGTCAAAGTGATACAGGAACCAGAACCCACTTCTTTTGAGCAAGCCATGGGAAAAGAAAAATGGGAGAAAGCCATGGATGAAGAAATGGATGCCTTGGAAGCAAATGCTACATGGGAGTTGGTATCTTTGCCTAAATGTAAAAATGCAATTGGCTATAAGTGGGTTTATAAGGTGAATCACAATGCGGATGGTTCTGTGAACAGATACAAGGCAAGATTAGTAGTCAAGGGGTATGCACAGACATATGGCATTGACTATGAAGAAACATTCAGTCCGGTTGCAAGGATGGCAACCGTAAGAGCAGTCATTGCTATGGCTGCATCAAAGGGATGGTCTTTACATCAAATGGATGTAAAGAATGCCTTTTTGCATGGTGATTTGCAAGAAGAGGTCTATATGGAGCAGCCACCAGGTTATGTGCATGGTGTTGATCCTGAGTTTGTTTGCAGGGTGAAGAAAGCCTTGTATGGCTTGAAGCAAGCACCTAGAGCATGGTCTGACAAGATAGGACAGTATCTTGTCACTATTGCCTTTCAGATTTCCAAGGCAGATTTCTCACTTTATGTGAGAAAAACAGAGAAAGGTATTATGCTACTTGTCATTTATGTTGATGATTTGATTATGACAGGTGACAGTGATGAAGATATCCTTCATGTGAAAATGCTATTGAAGCAAAAGTTTGAGATGAAGGATTTGGGAGAGCTGCATTATTTCTTGGGAATTGAGGTGATTAGATCACCAAGTGGGATACAGCTCTTGCAGAGGCAGTATGGATTGGACATGCTGTCCAAATATGGGATGACAGGCTGTAAGCCTATTTCAGTTCCTTTGGAGCAGAATGTGAAGCTGAGCGCAGATGTAGGTGAGCTTCTGGAAGACCCTACTATGTACAGACGCATAGTAGGAAGCTTGATTTATATAACTATTACCAGGCTAGATTTGAGCTATGCTGTTGGACTGGTAAGTCAATTTATGCAGGCTCCAAGGAAACCACATTTGGATGCGGCTAGACGCATACTCAGGTATGTGAAGTCCACATTGCAGTATGGACTACTTTATGAGACTGGGGTTCAGATACAGTTGCATGGATACACTAATGCTGATTGGGCTGGTAGTATTTCTGATAGACGATCTACCAGTGGATATCTGTTCTCTTTTGGGAGTGCTGCAATCACTTGGAGCAGCAAGAAACAACCTACAGTTGCCTTGTTGAGCACAGAGGCTGAGTATAGGGTGCATTATCACTATGTGCAGGAGAGGGTTTTACTAGGTCTTATTGATCTAGTTTATGTCAGCACAGAGGATCAGGTAGCTGACATATTCACGAAGGCATTGGGTGCAGAGAAGCTGCACAAGTTCAGAGACCTGCTTGGTGTGCAGAAATTGGGATTGAGCTCAAGGGGGAGTGTTGAGATATCGAGCTCCACTCGTGATATGCCAGGGTGACCGTTGTGCATTATGTCACCAACGTGTCAGTCAGATGCGGCTGGTACACCGCCCATGAATAATAGCTACATGACAGCTATCCTTATCTACTCTAGTTCATGGCTCAGTTAGTATGCCACCTTAGTTAGTTGAGTTTGGTTTGAGACCCATATATAGGGTTCTTCTATTTCTTTATACTTGAGTTCTTTTGGCTTACACAACTAAGAAGAGGAAAACTGTTTTCAGCCTCCACCCTTGTGTATATTCCCCCATTGTGCAAGCAAGAAAGCTACAAGTGAGACTCCTTCCTTCTCTCCCACAATCTTGACAACTGCAACACAGACCTGCTTTGACTTAGGTATCTGTGCAAAAAGTAGGATGTCCAAGACCCGATACTAGAATGTTGTCATGAGACCTTGACCACTAGGAACCCAAATTTCAAGTTGAGGGTTCAGTCAATCGTGAATGTTCCATTGCGAGGCGGAATCGAGAAACCCTGGGCGAAAACCCCGTAACATTCCATGGGAGTGCCAGGCAACATCACTTAGATTTGTCTCTTCGTAGACTGCTAAAAACGTGCCTAGAAAACCAATAGGCAGACATGTTAAAGCTGGTGTATCACAGCAAAACTTCGTAATGATATGTGATTGATTAAAGACATATCATAAACACAATAACCTAAGTGGTATGGCTTGATTTCCAGGCACCTTTTGCACCCATGAATGCTCACATGCAAGAGAAGAAACTCTTTCTCAAGCAAATTAAGGCACCTGAGTTTGATGGAAAAGGAATAGACGTGGCAGCAAGGGCAAAAATATGGATTGAGTTTATGAATGATTATTTATTTGCTGCAGGAACTCCTTCTGCCAATCAAGCATTGATAGCCAAACTTAAGTTAGTCGACTAGGCTCAGATATGGTGGAAGAAATGGTGCAAAGATCAAGGTATTTCTGAAGCCTCTATCACTTGGGTTCAGCTGAAAGATCTTGTACGCGAATGATACCTTCCGCCAACCTACCGGACTTTGAGGATGAATGAATTCTTCAAGCTAAAGCAACTAGAATTAACCTTGAAAGCCTAATACTCAAAGTTTGTATCCCTACTAAAATACACACTACCTATGGATATTGCGCAGCAAGTATCCAAGTTTTGCCATGGCCCGACACTCCTCTGAACCACCGTCTTGAAGCAATGCATCCAATAGACTTGCAAGATACATTACTTCGAGCAAAGCCAATCATCCAAGAACTTCAATCAGGAAATTGTGACAAAGATGATTCCCGAGATCAGGACAAGAGATGCCACACGTGCAGAGAGATAGGGCACATCCGTAAGAGATGTCCCAACCATCGATGCTTCCATTGCAATTCTTTGGATATATAGAGGGATCAAATGAAGACAAAGACCTCGAACCCACTACACCTCTTAAGGATGATTAGAAATCCCATAAATTTTATCAACATGTAATACAACTTGTATTGGAATAAACCTTACTCTTGTAACTATAATTAACCGGAGTAATATGAGTTGCAACAATTTTGAGCCTAGAACTTACAAGTGATCAGAGATACTTTAGCAAGGAATGTCAGTTAACACTTACAATAAATTTCTCTTAAGTTGTTTCTTCTCAACTAATATAGATATTCTTTAGTATTACAAGCAAAGCCGATTGTCTATGGATCTCAATCCAGATGTAAAAAGAGGACAATTTGGAAATAGAGTTTTTGAGATAAAAGACCACAACAGTTTGCTAAAAGGATCCTAGGGAAAATTGATCTAAAGAAGAAAATCCTGCCAAAGACAGCCAAGAATCTTGTGACCACAAGTGGTAAGGTCCCGCCCTATTTTTATTGCAAGGAGCTAGGTCATTTAAAAATGAAATTTCCAAAGCACCCTAAACATCGATGCTCCTAGTGCCACAACATTGGACTTATCCATATCAATTGTCCCAACAAGACTCAAAGAGAACTTCAACTTACAAGAAATGAAGTTCTACAAGCTTTAGTGATCCATAATCTACCAAGAAATTATCAAATACTTAGAAAAAAAAACACTAGAGGATATTCATGAGATCTAACTATGATAAACTTTTCTCTTATAATCCAAACTCGGATATATCAAATACAATAAGTTTTTATTTTAAAAGACCGTATTCTTAGCCCACAGCTACCAAAATGAAATCCCCAGTTCCTTTCGAGATGAGGACATCTCCAGTTCTCTAAGTGGGAGAGGACGTAATAAACCCCTCCCCCATGCATGTTCCATACGAAAACCCCTATAATTTTTTATTAAAATTATTACAAATTTTTCAATCTCCCCCCTTGTCGACACTGAAACTGGCGAGGGGGGAGAAGAGGAGAAGATGATAATGACAATGATGAGGGGGGAGGCCACGTGGCCTACCACCCCCCTGGCCCTCTCGATTAATCTATATTAGCCTAGCTAGGTGACTAAGAAGCCCCTCTGCCATGCATATTGATAGGCCATAGGTGGGGTGAGACACAATCACCACCACCCCATACCACCTCCCCCTCACCTATAAAACCACTATCCTCCCCCCTCCCCCCTTGAAAGGAGAGGAGGACGCCTCGACCTACTGCTATCACACACACACACACACACACACACACACACACACACACAGAGAACATTCTAGAAAATTTTTCTTTCTCTTCCCCTCCTTAGACAATGACCACACGCACCTCCCTTTTTCCTCTACCCCAGGAGCCTATATCCCCCATTTGCCCCCCCTATATTTGAGGAAGAGGCTGCTGAAGTCCCTGTAGGGGTTTTACTTAAAGAGAGGAAGATTGAGAATGGCCCCCAAGCAAAGAATGTCGAGTGCGGGTGGCAATCCCAAAACCTCTAATGAATCTTCGGGGAGGGTACCACTACTAATACAACTACGGTACCTGATATAAATAATACATTTCTAAGTTGTGGGATGCTTGCTTTGATTCCGACATGAGATACATTAGGCGCCATACTATACCACATGAAAATAGTTCATTGAAAATGATGAATTTCATCTCAAATATTCAAAAGATTGAGTTTTCAAAATGCATGTATCAAGAGAAGTTTATTGCATCTAGATGCTATGCGATAAATTCACACATAGCGTAAATAGCATATAAGGTTCCAAAGTATTGTTGACTCCCCTTTCTTGAAAATAGTCGGTATGCTTTCACAACATTGAAGGCATATGTTGTAGCTTGCTAATGACACCAAAAGAAGCATAAAAACAAGGCACAAAAATGTCCATGCATATATCACAATTTTATCTTTTGTAAAAAAGATAACAAGTACATTGTTACAAAATCACCAAAAAGAGAGAGAGACATGAGGGGGCCACATCCACATCCACATCCACCATCATAAATAAATGATATACACAAAAGTGTTACGTGCATGCATTTGTGAAGGGTAGAAATACTCAAAATTAAAGGCCAAAGGTCTTATGATATCAAATGTATCAAAGTTTCAAAGAAATAATAGAATACGAAGGGGTGTGCTTTTTGGGAAAGAGGTGGGGTGGAGTGCACGAATGGTTATGTGCCTCTTTCCCTTCCCTCTCTTCTACAATCGCATATTCTCCTTTTTGGTGGTGCAAAAAGTTGTTCTCTCTCCTCTTTCCTCTGTCTTTTGTGCAAAAATTCTTCTTTTCCCTTTTTTTCTTGCATAATGGTTGAAGCTATGGATGAAGATGATGAAGATAACGAATTTGTTCATTATTAAGTGGAAGATTTATGGTTTCTTTTCCGTTTTTGAGATTAATGGCAGAGCCATACACATAGATTTTGTGTGCTTTGTCCCTAGTTTTGTGATTGATTATGTTCGTGGGAGGGTTGCTGTCATTTTGGTGCACAGCCAAGGAAAGAAGCTGATATCAACAAACTACAACCTAATGGAGATTATATAGTGACAAGAAGCAAAAGAAGAACAGGCAATAGGAGAAAGAAAATGAAGAAGAAGAAGCATCTACCACATCATGAAGAAAAATCGATTAAGGTATAACAACAATAGCAGAAAAGCCTGGCTACATGATAGTCCGTTGCAGCATTTAACTAGAAAAAAAACAAAATCAAAGATAAAGAGAATGAGGAGGAGGTAAAAGGAGGCATAGGAGAATGCCAAATCTAGAACAATGACCTCATGTCCATCGACTATCCCCAGTAATTCTTGTGTCTTCCTCCATAGTCTGGTTCCCAACTTCTTGGTCATCAAGACCACAAGCCCTTCCTTGTGAATCAATCTTGAGAAATGGAAAGAGGTAGCATAAAGAAAAGAGGGAATGATTGTGAAACACAAAGAGAGATGGAGAGTTGTGTAATGCTGGATCGAGAGTCGTGTAATGTTGGATCCATAGACCTCCATTGAAGCTGCACATTCAATTCATGAAGCGTGTGTTGCATCAACACATCTTTCTTGTGCACGCGATGAGCCCTGAACCCTAGCGCAGGGTCTCCACTCTCTCAAGAAAGGTGTGGCTGCCTCGTATCCTCCCTATAATAATTCCCCCTGCCTACAGTATCTCCATCATGATGATGATGTTGCTGCCCACGATGATGATGATGGTGTTTGTTGCTTGCGCGGATCCCATCCTCACACCCAAACTCAATACTGTCACCTTCCCCTGAATCTCCCCGACAAGGAGATTCCCTTCAACTACTGCTGCATGTCTAATTGGGACAAGCCCCCCCATCAAGTTCCAGCTCAATGAGAGTGCTCAGTGCAATCTTAAGGTCTGGCCTATTGCCCATACCCTCACGGACAAGTATGCAACGAAAGTGGACAAGGCCTATGGTCTAACAAAGGCCCTTCCTGCAGAGGTGAACCCTGATCCTTTATGCAGTAGGCAAACATCCACAATGCCTATTGTGGCACAACTTATTAGATAGGGAATTCTACCACCCCTCTTTAGGTCCATGCCTCATGGCTTTTCTACTGTTTCCATCGCTGGTACCTCTACTTTCATAAGCGCATCTTGGCCAGCCTTCTAGGGGATGACACATTTGGTCTTCCCTTTTGGAACTATAATCGTCAAGTTGGAATGACCATCCCCCAAGCATAAGTCTCATTTCCTAACCTCACAGATCGTTACAGAGAACCTTCCCACTTGCCCCCTGGCACTATCATGATTGATTACTATTATATGAATGCCTCAATTGGCAGAATTGAAGAGCAGATTGCTGCCAATCTTGCCACTACCCACCGGATGGTGGTCAGTGGTGCACCCACATAGTACAACTTTTTCGGGCAGGCCTACCGGGGTAGCAAGAATCCATGACCTGCTCATCATTTTCTCTGCCTGCTTTTCAATTCAGGATTCTTCTTCTTCTTCTAAGCAGCCCTCCCCCACTAGAACATCAGATTTTTCCCCTTAAAAGATTCTAGTTCACCCATAAGTTCTCCACTTTTGGGAAGCTCTTCCAAACTTCCCACAATCAAATGATATTAGCATGATGTGTATAGAAGACTGGATTTCTTCCGAAAGAAGAAGAGATGCCTTTTGCATCTATGTTTGCTTGTTCTTCTGCAAAGTACATGACTAGATGCAATGACTGTGGCTGCTCTTTATTGAGTTGATATGGTGTAATAACTAGATATCTTATTCTCTCAGGAAGATAGAAGAATCCAAGGACGAAGGAGGGAGGAAATGCGAGATGAAGTAGAGGAAGAAGGAGAAAATACAACAAATGATTGTTTTTGTGAGCGCCTTTCAAATCTGCAAAGAAATATCATTTACTTTTTCTTTGCTTATGCGGGATGCCCCAACCCCTTAACCTAAGCTAGAACATAACAATGTTAAGCTACACATTAAAATTAACTACCCCTTATTTTTCTTTCTAATAAATTTCTCTATGTACATCATTTTTCTTAGCTACCCCTCCCATAGACCTCAAGTACTCAACATCACCATTTCCTCAACACAACTTCAACCCCTCTTTCCCTTCTTGATCTTTATGTCCACATGGTCGATCCTCAATGCCTTTTTAAAGACAAAAATAATGACACAAATTTAAAGTGAAACATAACACTATCAAAGAAACAAAAATCTAAAAATATCAAACCTAAGCACATATTCTAAAAGTTTAAAACACACCCTTGAGATACCTATCACTAGCAATCACAATGCAAACCCTTTTGCAAGGGGACCACTAGCTCAAATAATTTTATCCTCATTGATAACAATGCTAACAAAACTTGAAGTGCCTTTGAAGTGACATGATGGGATCATCTTTCTTTCCCTATTGGACCAAGAAATTGTTCTTATGATCCCTTATTAAAGACCGAACCCTATCATTGAGCAAGTATACAAGTTTTTCAATGTGGGAGTAATCGAGGCAAGAGTTCCCTTACTCTGGTGGTCATGGATTTGGAGTCCTATACCCTACCATGGCTAGGCCTCATCCTTGTGATCAAAGTTGTTTTACTAACAATTTTGGAAGTTGTTTATGTTAGATAGTGGTTCTTCTTTGACAAGGTTCGTGGGGACACTTCACGTTTCAGTGTGGAAGGAATATGATGACACCAAAAGAAGCATAAAAACAAGGCACAAAAATGTCCATGCATATATCACAATTTTATCTTTTGTAAAAAAGATAACAAGTACATTGTTACAAAATCACCAAAAAGAGATAGAGACGTGAGGGGGGCACATCCACATCCACATCACCATCATAAATAAATGATATACACAAAAGTGTTATATGCATGTATTTGTGAAGGGTAGGAATACTCAAAATTAATGGCCAAAGGTCTTATGATATCAAATGTATGAAAGTTTCAAAGAAATAATAGACTACGAAGGAGTGTGCTTTTTGGGAAAGAGGTGGGGTGGAGTGCACGAATGGTTATGTGCCTCTTTCCCTTCCCTCTCTTCTACAATCGCATATTCTTCTCTTTGGTGGTGCAAAAAGTTGTTCTCTCTCCTCTCTCCTCTATCTTTTGTGCAGAAATTCTTATTTTCCCTTTTGTTCTTACATAATGGTTGAAGCTATGGATGAAGATGATGAAGATAACGAATTTGTTCATTATTAAGGGAAAGATTTATGGTTTATTTTCCGTTTTTGAGATTAATGGTAGAGCCATACACATAGATTTTGTGTGCTTTGTCCCTGGTTTTGTGGTTGATTATGTTCGTGGGAGGGTTGTTGTCACTTGCACACCTGATAGGTTGCATGGTAAGCAACCTAGTTTAAAAGAAATTTGTTTTAAGAAACTCTAGGTCATTGCCCAAGATCTTGCTAATGTCATGAACTGATAGCTCAAGTTTTATAGTTGTTGAAATATTTGCAATCACACCTACTTTAGTCCCTTTGTGAGGATCAATGAGGGATGAGGACCAAAATCCCATATGCACAGTAGGAGAAAGTACCACCACTCAAATCCTATAAAGCATTGTACTTGCACTCTTTTTCTAATGCAATGATAGTACTCTTTTCTATCCAGTAAAGTGTCATGTCACTGTCAATACACAAGATTGTGTTTATGAGTCCAAGTCTCAATCTTGGAACCTAATTCACTTGTGTAACTATTTATCCTACTCAGGGTCAATGTCTTCATGAGTTCATTTTTTCTCTTTCAACCTCCATAGCTTCCGCATCTGCCATGCTCTAGATCCCTCGTATTTTACATGGTATCAGAGCCCAGTCGGGCATGGCACTGCCTCTCCAACCTCTCTTGGTTCCTCTCAATCTCTACCCAGCTCACATCTAGTTCAATATTAGTGCATGACTTCATTTTTTCAATTTCATCTTCAGTTAAGCTTGTGGCAGCCATAGCCTGACAGAACCTACTGCCCTTGGAGCTTCTTGATCTCCTTCTACAAGCCATATCTTAAGTCGATTTCTTCTATGAATATCTTCCCTAGGTCAGGGCGCTCCTCCTCATCACAAAAAATCCCAATATTGGCTCTTCTACAGCCCGGCATTGTTGAAACTTGTAGCCGCTGCTATTTTGTGCCATATCCCGGTCATACAGTTCGCGCTGTCTGTGTAGGCTGTGATCTGGTCTGTAACTATAAGGCATTTGAAGCTCCTAATATAAGCTCTATCCCCACTAAGTATTGGCTTGAATTTCTTTACATATCGTCTATACGAGCTGGTTTAACAATCATCTATCAGAACCCTAACTAGGGACTCCATAGCCTTTGAGCTTCAAGCTCATAAACCACTTCTCTTTCTCACTCCTCCTACTTGGATCTCCCTATTGACATCCAGATTCACTGATTTAGTCAGTACCACACATCAAGGAGGGGAAGTTCTTGGAGATGTTTGGAGATTTTTGAAGATTGGAAGACCAAGCATTCAACATCAAGCTCAAGCTCTCACTCCTCTTGACTCAACAAAGCTCCTACCCATTAGGGCCAAAAACGCTTCAAAAAAGGCACTTGTAAGAAAGTGATTAAGTTGCTAATTAGTTGAGGTTTAGGAAGAAAAAAAACCTCTAAATTTGGTTGTCCAGATGTGATTAATGAGAGAATATTTGGTTCATTGAAGAGGTCGGCCATTAATTGCCCTCATCTTTTAATCCAGGTCAGGGGTCACCTTTTCGGCCGTTTTTGTCTTGGAACTCGAGAGATTTTGTATTTTCGAGATTTTTGCATGAAAATCGCATTTGTTTGCTCCCACATTTTCTTTCTACACACTATTCTCTTTCGCCATTCTTTTTGTTGCACTTGCTTCCTATCACTGTGAGATTCTTGCTCTATTCATTTGCTAAAATGTCTAGCAATACCTCTTCAAATAACACAGGCACAAGCACACGTAAATACAAGCTAACTGTTTAGCTAGATCCGATTTACACATCTTGGAGAAGTATACATCATCGAGTATTGATAGATGAGATCGAAGCCAACACATAAGGAATGAAGCATATAAATTTGTGGGTGGACGGAAATATTTATCCCAGGGATCCATCTATAGGTAAACCATCTCCTTTTTTCAATGTCCATGACTATATAAGATATGTTGGAGAAGGTTACAATGGGATTCTTGGCTACTGTATGAGGTTATACTCTACATCTGACACATATATAGCTCAAATGCACGAAATGAAAAAGCACTAGAAACTACACAAATAAATATTTTAGAGTTGACAAGTCAGATTGATGTTTTGAAAAATGTTAACAAGTCATTGTAGGATAAGCTAACACGCTTGAGAGAAACTCCAGTAGGATTTAGAGAGAGGAAGAGACCATTAAAAAATATAACCAACTTGTGTGAGAGAGCAAAGAAAAGGAGACTAAATCTTACAAAGAAATATGTCTTTAACATATTAGGCATCAATATCCTAGAGAATGAGGAAAGAATCAAACTTTTGAAGGAAACCATGAATAAGAAATATATTTTGAGGATTCTTAAGTCACCTGAAAATGCGGATTTGAGAGGTCCAACTCTCAAAGAGTTAGTGAAGGACTTAAAAGGCACGGTGAAAGCAAATGAAATTGTAGAGACGTGTGATATTGTGGGTATAAGTCGGAAAGGTTATCGTGCTATCTCTGGATTATGGTTTAAAAATCTTAGATGCAATAGGGTAACTGTATTTGGATTGCCCCGAGCCCTTGCAGTTTTGACTGCAAGAATTGCCATGAATTGCAAGATTCCACATGTTTTTGGAGAGTACATTCACATGAAAGGTCTGTGTCCTATGAAAAACAAAAAAAGGTAATTCTTTATTACAATGCTTTTAACAATATATGGGTTGATCCAAAAAAGGTGCAAATTGCAATGGCTCACATGTATAAAATCACAATAGAAGAAAGTTATGGCGTAAGTTTGCCTTGAAGTTGGATGAAGCACATATTCAAAAGGGATAGAAGATGGAAAGAGTTAGAATTTTCCTCATGAACATGGCATTGGACCATAGCAATGGTGAGGGCCAAGCTCCATTGCATAAGATCCAATCCGAGATGGAGATTTGGTGGATTAGTGCAACCTAGGTACCAATTGAAAATCATCAAATGTTGAAATGGTTGTTCAACCGTACATGTATTCCAAATATCATTAAGTCTCAAAGTGAAGGTGAAATGTTGGTAGTTGATGGGGTTGGTAATTTTAATGTGGAATGGCATATGAGTGCTGATTTAAAAACTATCAAATGTATGCTTGGAATATGTAATGGTACAAATGCAAAATATCCTTGCATTTATTGAATGGAAAATGTTGGATCCAAAGATTGGAGTAGTTTGGGACCAGTAAGAAGAGCCCTAAATAGAGACTCTATAGATTTGAGTAAATTTAAAAACATAGAAGACATCTGGGATCCCATTCTTTCAATCTCTCTTAAGAATGTTCATATTTGTACTTTGCATGCAGAGATTAGAATAATCGATAAGCTTCTCAGGTTGCATCTTGACTATGCATATTCCATTAAGCCATTATCTTTATCAGATGAGTGTATTGATAAATGCGAGGCATTACTATCGAAAATGGGATTTCATGGAGGCCAAGTTCACTTGAGAAAGGATCCAATACTTTCAGGAAAAACAAGAGATATCTTAGCCGATTTCTCTATGGGAGGCTCAAAAGCTAGACGATTCTTAGGAAACCATTCAGGAAAGCAGGTGAATGCGGATTGGGAGTGTTGGAGAGAGCTATGTGAGATCACAACAAATGTTGCAAGCACGCCGAGGCTTGTGTTTCTTAGAATGGAGGTTTGGATACACCTTGATGTTTTTCTTAAACTCCTCAGGCAACATAAGACAACATATACATATGCGGAAGAGTTCAAAAGATCAATCACAAATCTTGTTCAGGTGATAAAAGAGGCATGAGGAGAAAAAGATATCACTTTTTATCTGGTAAAGTAACAATTATTTAATATGGGTTTATTTTGACAGATTTTTCAATTGGTATAAAATGAGTGTTACTTTGTATTGCAGCATATTCTTCATATTCATGGGGCCTTACTTTGTGGAGGAGCATGGCCCCTTAGCAACTTATAGTAGCCAAGGCATGGAAAAATCCCACTATCAAGCACGCACAAGTTATTTTCGAAGCACAAGGCATGGGGAAGGAGTTACAAAAAGCAATGCTTTGGAGGAGCTATTCAATTGGTTTTTTCGATGACAACTTCAAAGAATGCAGATAAAAGATGGCAATGACACATGAGCAGTCACACTTTTATATATAAGATAGAATATATATAAAGGTAGCTTTCCAAAAATCTCACATTCTCTTCCTCCTCAGGGATCTTTCCTCTATAACGTAGAAATTTTCTTCTCTTTTAGCCAGCTATAGATTTTACATCAGTTCGGTTTGCATCCAAGGGGTAGGATGTGAAGGCCAAAAAGTATCCTACTCTAGAAGCAAAGTAACATAGACCGTAGCCAAAAATCCTAATTGCTGCAATCTTTTCCAAAAACATTACTTTGTGGGCATTACATTGTAATCCTGAGAAACCTGGAAGCCTTGTAAGAGCTTTAATACAAAGTATGGGCCATGTTGCATCCTCTAAGAAACTACTATGAAGTACTAAAAAGGAATTAGGGTCAATCCTAGCCAAGTAGTAGCCGAGTGCAATGTCTTTCAATGTACTACCACCAGCTCTTGATCCTTTGCCATGTCCCAAGAAGTTATCTGAATCAACAATCTCCAACTGCAAATAACACCCATACCAAATGAGCGTGGAACTCAAACCTACCAATGTGTAAAAGCAAATTCAAAATAATCTTCCCACTTGGTTTTCATCGTACTTCAATTTAACTGGATTCCATAAATTTATTGATGATGATGTCTCATTGGTGTTTATCAATTCTTTAATGTATTCAGACTCCTCTCTTCCAAAATTGGAAATCCCAAGTTGGCTTTGCATGCGATCGAACTCCTCATCAGTAATACTTAACTCTTTCTCAGCATCTTTTGCCTTTTTAAAACAAAGAGAGGGCTTCACCAGCATCAATAAACTTATCATCTCTAGTTTCAGTATCAAGTTTGAGTATCTCTTCCTTTGATTCATTCTCTGTGTCAACTATCCCATTTGCAGCATCAGAAGCCTCTACAATAATGGCTAGACAATAATCTTCCCTAAGATTGAAAAGTTTTTGAATATCAGACAGTAATATGTACTCCTCCTTGATGGTAGAGAAGGAACAGTATAGTGAGAACTCTCATCAGTTGGAGGGTTTGCGTTTCCTTGGCTCTCCTCAATGATGGTCTCAGCTTTGAACTTAGCAACATCCAATTTCTCAGCAATAGAAGCTTCAAAATCTACATCTACAACCTCCTCTGTTTCCTTTTCATCTACCAAGTCATCTAACATACAAAAGCTAGCAGACTTTGCTCCTTCTAACTGTTACTCATCAGCTTTCATAGGATATTTGACAAGGGTGAAAACAATAAAAGCAGCAGACTTTGACATAATCTTGTAGTTCTTGGAATGAGTGGAGCACAATATGTCTCTTGCATAAAACCTGTCCAGAGAGTGGGCGCCACACCTCCTAGTAAACATTGACTTTTCATTGCCTGTTGACCCAATAGGAACATGGACATATTCCTTTGTACCAACTTCAATAGCATGACCTGCTAGATTTTCAAACTCCAAAAAGTCCTCCAAAAAATATTTTTTACAATATTGCAAAACACTGTCAAGATCCCCATCAGGATTAAAGACATTCTTAACAACTCCATAGAAAGAGAGATCCATGCCATTCTGAAGGATAAAGTCAAGAAGCCTCTCTGACGAAGTGACATCAGTAAGCTCTGATACTCCAAGAACTCTCATTGCAGACTTTCCCTTCCCTGGAGATGTGCTTGGCATTTTGACACTGGTGGCAAAGCATGGGGAAGAAATAGAATGCACAGGCTCATCACATGTTGAAGCCCTTGAGCCTATAGAAAGCCTTCTCCTTTTCCTAGTCCTTGGCAGAACCTTGGAGCCCTCAAAATCTGTAGGTTCATACATATTTCCAACCCTTGCACAATACGGCACGATGAGACTCAAACACTAAACATGTATATTGATACTCGTGCCGTATCGGGAAGGCAAACCATAATCTATGAAAGCAAAAGGCCGTGCCCGAAATGATGTGACAAGGCAAAACCCAAATAAGCGACCATTCGCCCTCGCGCCGTATTGGGTTAAGAGTCTGGGAACAAACACCGCGCCAAATTGAGATGAGAATAGCTATGCTCGAAACGACGTGAGCAGACAAAACTGAAAAACATGAACACTCGCCCTCACACCGTATTGGGAGACTAATGAAGAAGTCCGCAAAGGCAATCAAAAAAGCCATACAGATGACCGACACCTCCTTATGTAGGGTGTGCAATTATGCCACATGGCACTAGCCGTTGGGCGACACATGGCCGACAAACACATGGCAAACACGTGGCCCGATCGTTAGTCAACACGTGGCATGTGGACATTAGGCAAACATGTGGCACAATCAATGCGAGACACGTGTCCGACACATGGCATGGTTGATGAGGGTATATAAGGGACCCTTTTGCTTACATGTACACTTTACATTCTCTTGAGCTCTCGCGTCGTGCTTGCCCGATACGGAGCAATCCCAGTGTTGCACCTATTGCGTTCCTCTCTTGTCGCATTGTATCGGTTGCCCTCGCTCGAGAGGAGCGAGGGTGCTTCTACATCTTTCCCAGTTTCCTTATTTTGCGCCGTTTCGTGGCCGGTTGTTCGATATGGAGCGAAGGTCAAAAAAAGTCTTCCCCGATTTCCTCATTTCGCGTCGTTTTGTGGCCAGTTGTTCGATACAGACGAAGGTGCAAAACCTCTTTCCTGGTTTCCTTGCTACTCATGCCATTTTGTGGATGCTTGTTCGATACAGAGTGAGAGAATCCTTCGGTGGTCTATGTAATTGCCATCTTGCGTCATATCGGGCTTTCTTCTCGCGGGCGTTGTGCTTATCTCTGATACGGCGCGAACACTAAGATCTGTCTTATTTGTTTGTTCCTCCTCACGCCGTATCATGCCTACTGCCTTGCTTTCTTGTCAAATTTTCTAGAAAATTCCTATCTCTCTTTTGTCTTTCTGGCTCTTTTATTTCCTCCTCTGCATGGCAAGGACAAGGCAAACTGCAAGAAAAGTTTATGTAGATAGGAAGGACACTGGGGGTAGAAGGAAGTTACAATTTGATGAATCTGAGGAGGAACTCCCTTCAAATATTGCTGAGGCTGGGCCATCAGAGGCCCCAGGGGATTTTGCCACAGAGATCCCCCCTACACCAGGTGTTGGCCTGGCATCTTCCATGGAGTTAAAGCATTCCAGTGTAGAGAATGTTTCTTCTCCTGAAGTTGAAGAAGCAAAGGGTGAGACTTCCCCTGTGAAGGATTCATCCCCTCCAATTGCACCCGAGCCTACTTCTGCTGGAGCCAGTGAGCCTCCCAAGCCACAAAAGAAAAAGAGGAAGTCTCGGTTTTTCTACATGCAGAGGTGTTTCAGTGAGATTAGAAAAGCCCAGAGAGCCACAGAGCACGTGATTCCAAAGGCTGCTTTCATAAGAGTTGTAAAAGAAATCTTTGACAGATTGTCTAGAGTGGCAATTGTCTCTGGTCTTCATAAGAAGTGGCAACTCTCAGCAATTCTTGGTCTACAAGAGGCTGCAGAAGATTTTCTCATTGATTTCATGAACGATGCTTACATTGCTGCTGCGCATGCTCATAGAATTACCCTAATGAATATAGATTTCAACATGATCAGCAGAATCAGGTATATGTTCGATAAAGTGTTGAGGCCCTTGCCTTCCAATGATCAAAAAGCCTTTGAAATCCTTAACATTCCCCCGAAACTGTCCAGGAAAGGGAAAAAGCCAAAGGTCGAGGATGTCACTCACCTTTACTCTACAAGCGGTGCCACTCAGCAGGAGTCTATCTTGAAAGAAAAAAGGCAAGAGGTCTTGGAAACTGAAGACGAAGTTTACAAGAGGAAAGCCGCATCACTTGGTCCCATCAACTACGACAGGATGGGTAAAGTGTATGAGCAAATACTTGTGAATGTTTCTATGGAACCTGAGGAGGATTACCTTAGTATATCTCTTGAGGACAAGCCCATGTTGGAGAAAAGGAATGTCCAATTATCTGACTTCGTTGTTTTTTGTTGCATAAGGTCTCGGGGGGTTCACTATATATATATTCTCTATATAACGTGTGTTCATGGACTATTTATAAATATCCTAATATGTGAATTTTTATTGAATAAAAAACAACCCTTTTCTATTCAATCTGTAAGTAACCCCTTTATATGACACCCTTCTGTATGTAAAAAATGTATAAAAATGATGTTTTGAAAACCCCTTATTTTGAACTCACGTTATATATACATATATACATGAGTGACCCCCCCGAGCGTAAGGTAAGGCTTATAAATTCAAGTATATTTTATATGTAATTTGTATTGATTTTGATCGATTCAAATAGCTTTTACTATTGACTACAGGGCATTCGTCTCCTCTCTCACTCTCGATATCCATAGAGCCATATATGTTGTTGATCCACTTCTCTCAGTGGAACTATTTGCAAGATCTGGGTCTAATATTGCACCATTCTTTCGTACTTTTGATAGTGTGACAAATTACCACATCTTTTTCCCTTATGTAGAAATGTATTTTTATTTTCTATAGAGGAAAATTTATATTCATTTACTTTCACCCTTCTGCTCACCTCTATTTTGAATTTGCAGAGGGCATTAGAGTCTTATCTATATCAACTGTCTTACTAGAGAAATTATCTTTATGAACTCTCTCAGCAGTGTTCATGGCTAAGCATGAATGTATGTTGAAAGAAAATTACTTACTTTGATTATATTTACAAAGTATATTTTGAACTAACAAAGCTTCCTTTTGTAGTGCTGGTAGACTTGTTTCTACGTTTTTGGATACTACATATGAGGATCTTGCTGATCCTCAAAAGCCTTATACGTTTCTTCTACAAGAAGTACCATTGCAAAGTGATATGCATTCTTGTGGATGGAGAGTTATATCAAATATTTGCAGAACAGTGGATTCAAAGTTGTTGCAAATAGAAGGAGTGAATGTAAGTTATTAATTTCATTTGATTTTTGTGTGACCCTTATCATCATGTCTTTTCACTAACTTATAACATTTATTCTTACAGTGTAGAGACTATCCCGATTCGTATGTTTGGTGGATAAGGGAGAGATGCATTGAGTTGATTTTGGACAAGGCAATCGCACCATATGATCCTAACTCCCCTCTTCCTCCCAACACTTCAATGGCCAAGGGCACAAGCAAGGGAAAGGGCAAAGGAAATGGTAATGGCAATGGCAATGGCAAAGGTAATGGCAATGGCAATGGCAAGGGAAAGGGTAAAGGCAATGGTAAGGGAAATGGCAATGGTAATGGCAATGGCAAGGGCAAGGGCAAGGGCAAGGGCAAGGGCAAGGGCAAAGGCAATGGCAATGGCAATGGTAATGGTAATGGTAAGTCAACCACAAAGACCACTGCTGTCGAGTCTAAAAGAAAAGGAATGCCAACGCTTTCTCCTCTGAAATTTGATCCATCCCCTCTTAAGCCCCAAGAAAAGAGAGTACCTGTGAAGGTGAAATTCTTTTAACAATCAAAGAAGAAAGGCCCTATGAGAAAAAATATCTTTGAGGAAATCGATAAAGAAGCCACAAAGCCAACAAAGGAGAAGGCAGCAGATAAAGAAGAATCAAAGGAGAAAACATAAGCATACACAAGCCTTATTATTTTGGCTTTGTACATTTATATGACATTTTTGTACCTCATGATGTAACAAACTTCTTTTTCACTTATAAATCGAATGTAATGTACATTTATTTCTATACATTCGAAAGGCAACTTGCTTCATGATAGCTTATGAGTTCCCACTAAGAAATATCTTAAGGACAGTCAATTAAGATAAATTCCTACAAAGTTTTTACGCCATTCACTTTGAACTTATATCTAGGGGATATATTGTCTAGCAATTCCAAGGTATCCCTCATATCTTTCAGACTCCAATTGGAAGTAACATTTGTCAAGATTGTGGGAGAGAAGGAAGGAGTCTCACTTGTAGCTTTCTTACTTGCAAAATGGGAGAATACACACAAGGGTGGAGGCTGAAAACAGTTTTTCTCTTCTTATTGTGTAAGCCAAAAGAACTCAGGTACAAAAGAAATAGAAGAACCCTATATATGGGTCTCAAACCAAACTCAACTAACTAAGGTGGCATACTAACTAAGCCACGAACTAGAGTAGATAAGGATAGCTGTCATCTAGCTATTATTCATGGGCGGTGTACCAACCGCATCTACACTGACAAGTCGGTGACATAAATGCACAACGGTTACCCTGGCATATCACGAGTGGAGCTCGATATCTCAATACTCCCCCTCGAGCTCAATCCCAATTCATGCACACCAAGCAGGTCTCTGAACTTGCGCAGCTTCTTTGCACCCAATGCCTTCGTGAATATGTCAGCTACCTGATCCTGTGTGCTGATATAAACTAGATCAATAAGACCTAGTAAAACCCTCTCCCGCACATAGTGATAATGCATCCCAATGTGCTTTGTTCTAGCATGATAGACTGGGTTATTTGCCAAGTGTATACTACTCATGTTGTCACAATAAATGACAACTGGCCCATCTGTAGGCTGATGCATATCATAAAATAGCTTATGCAACCAAGCTATCTCACATGCAGCCATTGCTGCACCCCTATACTCAACCTCTGTGCTCGACAAGGCAACTGTAGGCTATTTCTTGCTGCTCCAAGTGACTGCAGCACTCCCAAAAGAGAACACATACCCACTGGTAGATCGTCTATCAGAAATACTACCAACCCAATCAGCATCAGTGTATCCATGCAACTGTATCTGAACCCTAGTCTCATAAAGTAGTCCATACTGCAATGTGGACTTCACATACTTGAGTATGCATCTAGCCGCATTCAAATGCGGTTTCCATAGAGCCTGCATAAACTGACTTACCAATCCAACAGCATAGCTCAAATCCGGCCTGGTAATAGTCATATAAATCAAACTTCCTACTATGCATCTGTACATAGTAGAGTCTTCCAGAAGCTCACCTGCATCTGCACTCAGCTTCACATTCTACTCCAAAGGAACTGAAATAGACTTACAGCCTGTCATCCCATATTTGGACAGCTTGTCCAATCCATACTGTCTCTGCAAGAGCCGTATCCCACTTGGTGATCTAATCACCTCAATGCCCAAGAAATAACGCAGCTCTCCCAAATCCTTCATCTCAAATTTCTACTTCAATAGCATTTTCACATGAAGGATATCTTCATCACTGTCACCTGTCATAATCAAATCATCAACATAAATGACAAGTAGCATAATACCTTTCTCTGTTTTTCTCACATAAAGTGAGAAATCTGCCTTGGAAATCTGAAAGGCAATAGTGACAAGATACTGTCCTATCTTGTCAGACCATGCTCTAGGTGCTTGCTTCAAGCCATACAAGGCTTTCTTTAACCTGCAAACAAACTCAGGATCAACAGCATGCACATAACCTGGTGGCTGCTCCATATATACCTCTTCTTGCAAATCACCATGCAAGAAGGCATTCTTTACATCCATATGATGTCAAGACCATTCCTTTGATGCAACCATAGCAATGACTGCTCTTACGGTTGCCATCCTTGCAATCGGACTGAATGTTTCTTCATAATCAATGCCATATGTTTGTGCATACCCCTTGACTACTAATCTTGCCTTGTATCTATTCACAAAACCATCTGCATTGTGTTTCACCTTATAAACCCACTTACAGCCAATTGCATTCTTACCTTTAGGCAAAGGTACCAATTCCCATGTAGCATTTGCTTCCAAGGCATCCATTTCTTCATCCATGGCTTTCTCCCATTTTTCTTTTCCCATGGCTTGCTCAAAAGAAGTGGGTTCTAGTTCCTATATCACTTTGACCATATATGCATAGTGAATGGCCGTAAATCCATCATATTTCAGCCTATCCACAGGATACCTAGCTCTGGTAGACCTGCGCAAAGTAGGTTCACTCCCAGGTGCTCTCAAAACATTCCTTGTCTTCCTTACTCCAGGTGTAACAATAGAAGGAATACCCAACTCATCATCAATGCTCTGTTCTGAATAACCTGGGTCTGAATATCATCACCGGTCACAATATTTCCAACAGTCCGCAAAGCACTCAGGAGAACAGTGGTAACTCTTGCTGATTGTCTTTGCTTTGACACATCCTAGGCATTGAAGGGTAGCTGGCTCTGAGGGGTGCTCATTGCAGACTGCAATCCTCCTATCACTTTGAATTCGAAACCACACATATTTAAGATAAAATCCATCCACAGGTGCTGTCTCAGGATTCAATAATCTTGCACAGATGTTTACAATGCGATGGATGTGTTTGAACCAGCAACGCTAAATTGTCCACAGCAGTAGCACAACAACAACAGCAGCCACTCCCAATACTGCTGCAAATATCCCCATTTCCAACATTCCGCAACATCTCTTTCCAACTGATTGAGGGTTCTTTCTACTCAGGAAATCTCAACATCCATCATTACTCAGCTTGAATCTTGGACAGTAAATCTGTAGCAGATTCTCAAGCAGTTTCGATGATCCTCCGATGTGTCTAATGCCTACAATGACGACAGATTCTTATGTGAAATGCGGACACTTGACCTAGCTGATTCTGATCAAAAGTTCTGCTAAATAGCACACATCATCCGCATTGCTAGCCGACTGGAGGGAAGAAGGAAACGAAGCTGTCGACTAATGGAGCGAGAAGCCATGGCCACACATGATGGTAAAGCCGAGAACACTCCTGACTATGGTTGTATTGAAATGAGTATATTCTCCTTTAAAGTCATGTTGCTCTCACAAAAGCGCAATCAGTCCCAGGATCATCGATGATCACGACAAGTTTGCTCAAACTTCTCCTCATTAGAGTGATGTTCTTGCATTGTGCTCCTTCTTGATTCCTTTCAGACTGTCGACGGCTCTATTCTGTCCCTTTCTTTGTAGACGCAATCCTTCTATCCTAGGAACAAGCACCTCTACTACCTTCCTCTCTCTTTCCCCCTTTCCGAAGCTTTGCTTGTATTTGTACAAAGGTCTCTCGGATTATTCCTGCGCTGTTACGAACCGTGCCATCAGGATTGATCAGAAATCTGTCACAGGCATCTGTCAGTGCTTATTGCTCTCAAAAGTGTGCAACGAGGTGATAACAATGTACATAGTTCAATTTTGTCAAGCTTTGTGTGAACGTAGGCGGGTTGCCTCTTCACTCCTAACTGTGATGCCAAACCCCGAAGGCGATAAGCTCCAGTCCCTTCAGCCCTTCTTGTCTGGTCCTTTTCTCCCCAAATATGTCGAAATTGCAGAGCCCTCCGATTTCAATTCCTCCCTTCGTTGTTATTGTCGTCATCTTCCTCCTCACGGCCTGGTCCTGATCCTTTGTCACCCCATTGCTGTCGTTTTCCCAGCTCGCCGAAGCTTCCCCTGATTTCCTTTTTTTTTTCCCCTGCTTTTTCTCTGCACTCTTCTCCATTAAGCCCTTTTTCCCCCCAAAAAGCCCCTTTCAAAAATATTCCTTCCTCAATAGGCCCTCTAAAAGTGACCTCATTATGTAATTCATGGCCTTTATCTATGGCCCCTAGAGAACCACAAGCTTTCAAGCAAGAAATGTACGTCGCAGTATTTGGAGAAATTCCCTCAAGTCACATTTGGTTGAAGTAGTTAACTACTTCCTGACTGTATCCATATTGCATATACCCTGAGATAAGTGCAGTCCATGACCTTACTTTTCTTGATTGAAGGTCATCAAAGACTTCTTGTGCTTTCTCGAGCAGGTCACACTTTGCATACATATCAACCAGCTCAGAGCCTATACAAACATCCCTTTTTAACAACCCATTTCGTAAAACTTCAGTATGTATCTCTTGCCCCTTAGTTGTATTTCCAATGTTTCCACATGCTCTCAAAAATCCAGGCCAAAGTTATAGCATCTGGTGAGATGCCCTCATCTTGCATTTGTTTGTATAATTATAATGCCTTCTCACCTTGACCCTGCTCAACATAGGCTGAAAGCATCCCTTCATGCCCACCATTATTGAAGGAGGACCTATCAGGTGCAACCCCAGCTGAAAGAAAAGGTAGTAAAAGACCCCTCTTTACTATATTACCACGCAGAATAAAGATGCAAACATAACAACTAAGTATGTACAAAATATCAACTCCCACACACAACTTTTGGGTGGATTTCACACCTCGAATGCGCAGCAATACGACATCCACCCCCTCTAATCCTGCGCATCCTCCGGATGGGCCAACTACCCATGATCGTTATCATCAAGATCCACAAACAGATCAATCTCTTCATTGTGCATTTCCGGTATATCAACAAGATTATCTGTCATATCATCTGTCTCTTCCATTGGAGTTTCTTCTCGTTGCTCTTCTCTTGCAAATTCTTCCAATGCATAATCCTCATCATCTCTTTTCTTGAAAATCTTGATTCTTTTTCTTGCAATAGGCACTCTAAGCACTGTCCCATCCAATTTTGTCAACTCATATGTTGCATTATCAAAGACATGTCTGACTATGTACGGCCCAAACCATCTTTTCACCATCTTCCGAAGTGCAGTATGCTGATTTTCAAGGCTGCTATCAAAGACTAATACCCAGACTCCCTCTTCTATTGCTCTAGGTTGCAAGCGATGCCTGCTATCAAACCTGTCCTTATTTCTTAGTCTAGCAACCTTCAACCTGTCAATAGCTAGCTGAATATCCTCTGGTCTTCTCTTCAACTGTCGAATCCGAAGAGCTAAGAGCTCCTCTCTCGTCAAATCCTCCTGCCAAGGTAAAACTGACCAAGTCAAAGCATAAGTCTCAGTCGGCGTAACAGGTTTCTGACCATACATCAACTCTGCAGGCATATATCCTGTGGTAACACTGTGAGTCGTACGATTAGCCCACAAAGCAAATGGTAGAAGTCTTGGCCATTCTCCAATCCGTCCTCTGCATGCTTTGGCTAATGCTTTCACTATCGGCGGATGCCCTCTTTCACTCTTCCCATTTCCCTCTGGATTGTATGCAGTGGTTAGAGCCAACTTAATTCCTAGTTGAGAGAAAAACTCCCTAGCTTCATCTGCATCCAATTCACCGCGATCTGCAGTGATCTCACCCACACAGCCATACCTGCAGAAAATTTCTTCCAATAAGAACTTACACACTGCACTAGTGGTCTTCGTTCTCAAAGATCTGCCCTCAACATGATTGGTAAGATCCTCTCTAGCCAAAACAATATATCTCATCTGCCATAGACCCATAGGCATAGTAACCAAGTCAACTACCCACTTATAATGAATGCATAGCGGATAGGTCGGATGAAGCTCATCTCGATGATGTACTACCGAATACATCTGGCAGTCTCTACAAAGTGAGAAACATCTCTCTACATGCCTTTCCGGACTCCTCTATGACCAGCCCAAGGACTCTCATGAAACTCCCTCATCACCTGTAACTGTGTCTCTCTATCGCAGACAACCCGCAAAGGTAATCCACCTCTTTTCTTCGGATGCTTCCAAAGAAATCCGTCCTTCAGAAAATAACCATAGGCTTTTCTTCTGATCTTCTTGAACTCTTCATCTATCCATTCATCTCTTTTGCTTAATGTACTAAGGTACTTGCCAATCTGCAACCAATCTCCAACATAGAGTTCTTCTATGAAAGCCACAATATCATAGACATGGCAAACATGATCAACCATAGCGACTGAAATTTCTGCATCATCCTCTTCTGCAAGTAGTGTCTCCTCATCATCATATCTGGCTCTAGACAGCATATCTGCCCCCACTGGATTATCCTTTCTTGCTATGTGTTTAAATTCTGGATTTAATGACTTGATGTATGCAATCCATCTCAGCATAGCTATATCCAGAGTAGAGCAAGTCGTAATCATACCTATCAATGGCAAGCAATCTGTCTCTACCACAACTGAAGCTCCAATAAAGTACTCCTTGTCACATTTGAGAGCCGTAACAATCCCTAGTAACTCCCTCTTGATTTGCGAATATCTCCTCTATCTCTCGTTTAGGACTTTCACCCCAAACCGAATAGCATACATGTTTCCATCTGCATCATCTTGACCCACATCCCAACCTATGCCAATTGGACTAGTGTCAACTGTCAATACAATAGGCCTTCCGCAATTATAATCCGCTTTCTTGAGAGTAGGAGCAATCTGCAATAGCTTCTTCAATTTCCGCATGGCTCTAGTGTGGCTCTCATCCCAATAGAATTTCTACCCCTTTCGAAGCAGCTGATATAAACAATTTGCTATGTGTGCAAAATGAGGTATCCAAATCATATAAAACACACAAGCTCCAATGAACCTTCGTACCTCTGAAGTGGTAGAACAATACTCCGTAATCTTGCCTATAGCATCCACCTTATCAGGTGAGGGTTTCCTGCCATAATATCCACACATATGTCCAACAATGACAACCTCATTCACTCCAAAAACAGATTTTTGCCCTGATAGTGTCAAGTTCACTTCTTCTAACCTAGCCAAAATCTTCTCACAAGCTGAAATATGATCAGCCACAAAGTATCTGCATCCCTGCTCATTTAGACTCTCATTCTTCTCTTCTTCTGCACACCCCTTAATGGGCACATCATCCAAGAAAGGCATGGTAAGTTGAGGTATGTAATCACGAAGAACCTTATGCATGGCCTTCATCATATGCGCAACAGAATTAGTGGCACCTTGAGGTAAGGTACACATCCTAACAAGCCCAATAGGAGTTCTCATGGTGGTTATGTTCCTGCTTTCCAAAGCCAGCTGAAACTGATCATATCCCGAATACAAATCACCTAAAGAATAGATGGCACGTCCAGCAAATGCTTCTGCAAACTCATCCACAACTAGACCTATACCAACATTCCTGATAGTAACTCTGTTTATTACTGGCTGCATGTCCTGTATAAATCGGAGAGTACCATTCTTCTTTGGAACCGTAAACCACCTGTTTGAGTATGGTGCAGATGAAGGCTCAAGAATTCCCATCATGATTTTCTCATTCAATAAATCAATCAGCTTTGGCAGGTGTGCCTTAGGCATTGGAATAGGTTGGAGGTTCCATGGAATATGAGGAATAGTAAAGATCACCATAGGAGCAACAATATCTGGATTCACACATCCAATCTCATGCGGGAAAAAAGCAAACCCCCTTCCATGTCGCTCAAGCATCTCCTGAAAGCATTGCTTCTCTGTGGGTAGCAAGAAATCACCATTTCCAATTTTCAATTCAGCAAGAGTCTCTACTGAAAATTTATGGCCTATATGCTTCGAATTCCTCAAAATTGGCTGTTTGGCAGCCCTCTCTATTTGCTGATCACTGTCAGGTGGAAGCGGTACAGCTACCAGCTTCACCTTCTTATCCACAGTTTTGTATTTCGTGTCAACCCTGGCTTCATTATGATCCTCTGCATTACTCAAATCTTGCTGTAAATCAGCAATTCTGCACTCCAATGGCTAAATATCCTCATCCCTCTGCTCTATGGACTGCATAGGAATAGCCCTAAACTCTGGATGCTGAAATATTTCAGCAGTAAACTCTGTTGGCTAAAAGTTTTCAGCCCTCTGTGTCTCTATAAGCTGATCATAATCAGCCAGAAACTCTGTTTGCTGAATTTCTTCAGCACTCAATACTTTTTGCTGATTCATCTCAGCCTCTGACTCAATCTGTGACACAAAATCTGCAATTTCATGAAACATGTCCACGAATTGCACTAATACATTACTGTGACAACTATGCATATCAGTTTTCAGCATATTTTCCATCTCTATCATCGTATCTACACAAATCATACTGTCATACATCCCATCTATATGCTCATCATCCTCTAAAATTCCTGCATTTTTTAAATTTTTCTCCTTCCTACATATGTACTGCCTGGCAGCTCTAGGCAACTTAGAAGTCTGCTGATAGCTCATTGAACTATTTGCTGAAATCTCAACAAAACTGGAGGAGAAAACAATGCTGCCAGGAGGCGACAACTCCAATCTCCTCTGCTCTGTACCACCGTCGTCTCGCGAAACGGCGGTACCTAATGAAAACCCGAATCCCTCACAGTGGGAAAAGGTGCAACTCTAAGAGTATCCCTGTTTCTAACATGGTTCACACACACAGTCATAAATTGTACTGCTCTCATGCCATCTTTACTGCGAATCCGTGCATAAGCAGATCCATCATCCATTACCTTTGTTTCCATACGCATCTCTGTGATGAATGGTTGTCCAAGAATTATGGGATAAGAGCATGAATCTTGCACAAAGAAATGGAAATCGTCCTCTACATCTCCAATAGAAACCCTGACACTAGGACAGGCAACATACAAATCACCTGCAGTGTTGTTGGCGGCTCTCATACGCCACCCATGCTCTACATCCATAGGCCATCTGTTACTCTCATAAACTCCACGAACTATGAGATTAATCTCTGAACCATGATCCACCAAAGCAACATAAGGCACCTGTTTCTCTCCAATTTTTACCATCGTCTCTGTAGTTGCCCTAGCCCAATGACTCCGCGAAAAGTGACTACGCGGTATCAAGACAGGCTCATCAGTTTCAGCATAATGCAAGGCTGAATCCTCTTCTCTATCTGTGGGAAAAACAGAAGCATTCTCAACCATAACCTTATCCTCATCCTCATCCAACTCCCCAATCAAAACTCCATGTGTAGTATCAGTAGTAGGCAATGCATGTCTTTTCCTCTTCAGGACCTCTTGAAACTGATCTTGAAACTCTCTTTTCGAGATGCCCAAAACCTCAGAAATAGTAAAAGTCACCTCACTGCCAAGTATCTTGTCATTAAAGATTTTCTTCATGTTTGTGGATGTCTCAATATCGGACATCAATCTAAACCCTGGCTGCTTTCTCTCTCTAGGCTCTTGCCTCTTTTCTCTCTTTTGAGCATCTTCCATCTGTCGTTCTGGCCCTGGTCTCAAAGACGGTCCTGCAGTAGGTGGAGTAACAAACTCACCCCCTCTAGTCTTTTTAGCTGCACTTGGATTTTATTCATCCCTCTTATGCTTCTCCTCAACTAGTACATCTGCTCCCTGAGACTTAGCCAAGTAGGCATAAATAGAGTACCTGTCAACAGGCGAATCCCAACCTGTCTCAGATCTGATGCTAGAGCCTGCACTAGTCAAAACAGTTTACTGAATTTTTCCCTTGTTTGCCGTCTCCATAGCATAAGTCCATAATGTTGATTGATTCTCTGATCCCTTCTCAATCTGGACTCCATATGCTAAAGCATCTCCTCTACCTGTCACATAAGAAGTACGCGCATCCATGTCATCCACTAACTTCTTCATTCCGCCTTTCCCAAAGTTGGTAGCAAGCGGAGCTCCTGTTTCTGTCAACCAAATCTTACCATCTTGTCCCCAAAATACCAAATTCTTCCTCCTTGCATCCTGAAAAGATTCACAATCCCTACAATGCTGATGGTCCGTACTATCGCACCAAATATATCTTCGATCTCTCCTAGGTGCACTAGGAGCACTCCTAGGTGCACTAGGAGCACTCCTAGGTGCACTAGGAGCACTAGAAGAAATAGTAGGCGCAATCAAAGTAAACTACTCTTTCAATTTTCCCACCAATTCTGCTTTAACTGACTCCAGTGTCAAATCCGTTATGCCTTTGATTATGTCATCAAGAGAGGAAGGCACCGATGGAGCGGATGGTTTTGGAGCAGAAGGTGACGGCATCGGTCATGGAACAGGAGGCATAGGAGGAGTGGAAACAGTAGGCACTGGCATAGGCCAAGAAACTGGCTGAGGAGGAGAAGAAATAACAGGGATAGAAGCAGGCATAGGAGCAGAAGACGGTGTCGGTGTCATAGAACCATTCTGTGGGCGGGTCTTCCATATCCTCCTCTTGGTCAAAGTCGAGACTGCATCCTGGGCATCTTGCCAATCTGTTTTAAGTCCCATAGGCTTCGTGCGATCTTGAAGAAGCTCTCCTAATTCTTCCTGAAGAGCAAGATCTGCAGCTTGCAAGAAAAGCTCAACTTTCTCAACATCCAATGCTCTTTGTTCAATGGCATCAAGCTCACTATACCTCTCTTCAAATTCTCGAATCAACTCTGAAGTAGCTAGAGCTTTGTTTGGCATGTAGACCCACTCTCGGAATGACCGCCGTGTAGCCATCCCAAAGTCCTCAAGGAAATACTCTTCTTTCAGGGCCTTCTTAAAATCTTGCCAATGTGAATTTTGAATAAAAAGATCAGTCACTTTTTCCCTCAAGGCAGGTGTGACAAGACGAAGGAAATACTTACTCATAAGTCCAGCTGGAACTCCAAAAAATCCCATCTTGATCTCATATGTCTTCAAATATGCTGAAACATTACGGCCATCAAATAGCTTATTCTCATTCTCAACTGCTTCAATCGCCTTAGTCGCGCTGATTGCATTCTCCTGCTCTGAATATAGTTGCCTTTGCTGAGACAACTGTTGTTGATGCAATTGCTGTTGTTGCTGCATATACAATTGTGTATGCTGATTTTGAAGCTGCATATACATGGACATATTCTGCAAAAATCTGCTTTAGATCATCCGTTGAAGTACTTGATGCAGTAGTCAATGATGGAGCTGAAATAGAGAAGGTAGCAGGAATCATAGAAGAGGCTGAAAATGATGCTGAAGTATCTCCCATCCTGAAATTTATGCGACGCTTTCACGTCAGGTTCACCAAAGATGTCGAAGGGTTTTCGGAAGCAAAGTTGTGACCACAGAGGACTTTGAATAATTTCAGGATAGGAGATCAATCTAGCGAGATCAGATTCAATTTAAAAGCTTAATTTCAGATAATATGTGGCATACAATCGACTTCATTTGAATGGGAACCTTTCCAATAAACATCTTGACAAAAAATCATGTCATGTAAACAGTCTGTCTTTTCCAAAGGAACAAGGAAATCTGAAGTAAGATCTAAGGGGTTGGAATAGGATCAAGAAGACATCTTTGTATTCAGGTACAGTTTTTGTAGATACATACAGCTCTCTTGTATAGATAAAAAAATTCTGTAACAGTTAACCAGATCTGCAGCAACTTTTCGTAGATATACACAGCTCATTCATATGATAGCAGCTGCAAATCGAGCCCATTTGGAGGCAAATCATTCATCTCATAAAAGCCGGATCAAATTGCGAGTCTTTTCCCCTTTCTTCTTCCTTCTTTATACTTTTCTTAGGATTTTGAGAAAGCAGAGACAACAAGCAAGGAAGTGCTTCGTTGTCTAGGATAACCTGGGTCTGAATATCATCACCGGTCACAATATTTCCAACAGTCCGCAAAGCACTCAGGAGAACAGTGGTAACTCTTGCTGATTGTCTTTGCTTTGACACATCCTAGGCATTGAAGGGTAGCTGCCTTTGAGGGGTGCTCATTGCAGACTGCAATCCTCCTATCACTTTGAATTCGAAACCACACATATTTAAGATAAAATCCATCCACAGGTGCTGTCTCAGGATTCAATAATCTTGCACAGATGTTTACAATGCGATGGATGTGTTTGAACCAGCAACGCTAAATTGTCCACAGCAGTAGCACAACAACAACAGCAGCCACTCCCAATACTGTTGCAAATATCCCCGTTTCCAACATTCTGCAACATCTCTTTCCAACTGATTGAGGGTTCTTTCTGCTCAGGAAATCTCAACATCCATCATTACTCAGCTTGAATTTTGGACAGTAAATCTGTAGCAGATTCTCAAGCGGTTTCGATGATCCTCCGATGTGTCTAATGCATACAATGACGACAGATTCTTATGTGAAATGCGGACACTTGACCTAGCTGATTCTGATCAAAAGTTCTGCTAAATAGCACACATCATCCGCATTGCTAGCCGACTGGAGGGAAGAAGGAAATGAAGCTATCGACTAATGGAGCAAGAAGCGATGGCCACGCATGATGGTAAAGCCGAGAAGACTCCTAACTATGGTTGTCTTGAAATGAGTATATCCTCCTTTAAAGTCATGTTGCTCTCACAAAACCACAATCAGTCCCAGGATCATCGATGATCACGACAAGTTTGCTCAAACTTCTCCTCATTGGAGTGATGTTATTGCATTATGCTCCTTCTTGATTCCTTTCAGACTGTCGACGGCTCTATTCTGTCCCTTTCTTTGTAGACGCAATCCTTCTATCCCAGGAACAAGCACCTCTGCTACCTTCCTCTCTCTTTCCCCCTTTCTGAAGCTTTGCTTGTATTTGTACAAAGGTCTCTCGGATTATTCCTGCGATGTTACGAACCGTGCCATCAGGATTGATCAGAAATCTGTCACAGGCATCTGTCAGTGCTTATTGCTCTCAAAAGTGTGCAACGAGGTGATAACAATGTACATAGTTCAATTTTGTCAAGCTTTGTGTGAACGTAGGCGGGTTGCCTCTTCACTCCTAACTGTGATGCCAAACCCCGAAGGCGATAAGCTCCAGTCCCTTCAGCCCTTCTTGTCTGGTCCTTTTCTCCCCAAATATGTCGAAATTGCAGAGCCCTCCGATTTCAATTCCTCCCTTCGTTGTTATTGTCGTCATCTTCCTCCTCACGGCCTGGTCCTGATCCTTTGTCACCCCGTTGCTGTCTTTTTCCCAGCTCGCCGAAGCTTCCCCTGATTTCCTTTTTTTTTCCCCTGCTTTTTCTCTGCACTCTTCTCCATTAAGCCCTTTTTCCCCCCAAAAAGCCCCTTTCAAAAATATTCCTTCCTCAATAGGCCCTCTAAAAGTGACCTCATTATGTAATTCATGGCCTTTATCTATGGCCCCTAGAGAACCACAAGCTTTCAAGCAAGAAATGTACGTCACAGTATTTGGAGAAATTCCCTCAAGTCACATTTGGTTGAAGTAGTTAACTACTTCCTGACTGTATCCATATTGCATATACCCTGAGATAAGTGCAGTCCATGACCTTACTTTTCTTGATTGAAGGTCATCAAAGACTTCTTGTGCTTTCTCGAGCAGGTCACACTTTGCATACATATCAACCAGCTCAGAGCCTATACAAACATCCCTTTTTAACAACCCATTTCGTAAAACTTCAGTATGTATCTCTTGCCCCTTAGTTGTATTTCCAATGTTTCCACATGCTCTCAAAAATCCAGGCCAAAGTTATAGCATCTGGTGAGATGCCCTCATCTTGCATTTGTTTGTATAATTATAATGCCTTCTCACCTTGACCCTACTCAACATAGGCTGAAAGCATCCCTTCATGCCCACCATTATTGAAGGAGGACCTATCAGGTGCAACCCCAGCTGAAAGAAAAGGTAGTAAAAGACCCCTCTTATGGCAGCAATGGCCAGTCAATTTGCAATGCTTTTCTTCTTTTTTTAAACGTTAAATGTTTTATTATATAGCTTATATAATCTATATTACGTTTTTTTAAATATCCTTACTAACTTACTTATAGGCTTACTAACCTATAAACTAACGTACTAACTTAGTACCAACTAACATTTTTGTGTTAACTACCAAAAATTTATTCATGTGGAGGCACGGGGATTTCACATTGACTCTTCTTTCTATAATGTTCCTTCCCTTCGAACTTTCCCTATCAAGGACAAGAAATACATACTGTTATGAAACATCTAAAGGCTCTTCAATCTTAGGGAGGATTATTGTTTAGCAATCATTGCAAAGGCTTTCGATACTATAAATGGCATTGTTGATGTCAAAAATGAATCTAAAGAAGAGTTACTTAAACTAGATACTGAAATTACAAATGACAAGTTTATTGAAGCAGGGGATGCCCTTTGTCTTTGTTTTAACAAGGCCAAGAATGCTGAGAAAGAGTATGAAATTACTGAAAAGGAGTTCAAATACCTTCAAGATTGACTTGGAATTTCTAATTTTGGAAGAGAGGAGTCGGATTATGTTAAAGAATTGGAAGATACCCATGAGGCACAATCATCAATTAATATATGGAATCCAACTAAGCTAGAGAATGATAAAAATCAATTGGTACTATCTCGAATTTTGTAAGATACATTAATATGTTTGATTTCAACATGAACTTGACTTTCATCTTTTTTTGCAATTGGAGATTGAATATTTTTATAACTTCTTGGGACAAGGTAAAGGGTGGAGAGCTGGTATTAGTTCACTGGTATTAGCTCACTGAAAGATGTTTCTCTTGGCCATTACTTAGCAAGGATTGATCTTCATGTTTTCTTGGTTTTTCATAACATCTTCTCAAAGGAAGCAACATGGCCTATACTATGTATCAATGCACTTACAAGGCTACTTGGTTTTTCTAGGTTACAATACAATGCACACAAGGTTATGTTTTTGGAGAAGATAGCAGCAATTAGCATTTTTAGTTATGGTCTTGGTTTATGTGCTTCTACAGTAGGATACTTTCTGGCTCTCTCATCTTATGCCTTGGCAGCAAATCGAACTGATATAAAATCAATAGTTGGCTATAAGAGAATATAAATTCTAAGTTATAGAGGAAATATCCCAAAGGGGGAGGAAAATGTAAAGGCTCTTGAGAGCTAGCTTTGTACTTTTCTTTCTTGAAAAATACTATGAATTCTCAAGTTTCAATGCCATATTTAGTATTCATTCTTTGAAGCTATTGTTGAAAAAACCAATTGAATAGCTCCTCAAGAGCATTGCTTTCTATAACTCCTCCTCCATGTCTTGTGCTTCGAAAAAAACTTGTACCTGCTTGATAGTGAGATTTTTCCATGCCTTGGCCGGTATAAGTTGCTAGGGGGCCTTGCTCCTCCACAAAGTAAGGCCCAGCAAATATGAAGGATATTCTACAAATTCAAAAGAGTAACGGTCATGTTATGCCATTGGAAATTTTATCAAAGAAAGCTTGGATTAAATATTCACTCTTACTAAATAAAATGTGATATCCTTTTTTCCCCATGCCTCTTTTATTGCTTGAACAAGATTTGTAATCGAACATTTGAACTCTTCTAAATGTGTGTAGGTTGTCTTTTGTTGCTTGAGGAGCTTTAGGAAGACATCGAGGTGTCTCCAAATCTCCATCCTTAGAAATGCAAGTCATGGTGTGCTTGCAACGTTTGTCATTATCCCACAAAGCTTTCTCCAACTCTCCCAAGTAATGCTCACTTGTTTATCTTCCTTGTTTTTATATTTACTCAGATCTATAGAGTCTCTACTTTGAGCTCTTCTTGCAGGGTGAAAGTTGCTTCAATCTTTAGATCCGATACTTTCCATGCAATAAATACAAGGATATTTTGCATTTTTACCATTCCATATTCCAATCATACATTTGATAGTTCGTAAGTGAGTGCTCGTGTGCCATTCCACATTAAAATTACCAACCCCATCAACCACCAATGTTTCTCCTTCACTTTGAGACTTAATAATGTTTGGAATACCTATTGAGTGAGAAACCATTTTAGTGTTTGATGATTCTCAAGTGGTACGTGGGTTGCACCAACCCACCAAATCTCCATCTCACACTGAAACTTATGCACTGATGCTTGACCCCCACCATTGCAATAGTCTAATACCCTTTTCATGATGCAAATGTTAACCCTTTTTATCTTTTTTCCTTTTTGAATATTTGCTTCATCTAACTTCAAGGAAAACTTCAAAACACTATGACATTCCTCTAATGTGAGTGTATACATGTGAACCATTGCAATCTGCACTCTTCTTAGATCAACTCATATATTGTTAAACCCATTGTATTCAAAACCGGATTTTGTATTTGTCTTTTTGTATGGCATAGACACTTTGATATGAATGTATTCCCCAAAAACATGTGGAATTTTATGATTCATGGCAATCCTTGCAATGGATACTGTAAGGGCTCCAGACAATCCAAATGCAGTTATTCTATTATATTTAAGATTTTTAAACCATAATCTAGAGATAGCATGATAACCTTTTTGACAAATACCCACAGTATCGCATGTCTCTAGAATCTTGTTTGGCTTTACTATGTTCTTTAAGTCCTTTACCAATTCTTTGAGAGTTGGGCCTCCCAAATCCACATTCTGAGATGACTTAAGAATCCTTAAAATATCATTCTTATTCATGGTCTATTTGAAAAGACTCATTTTCTCCTCACTCTCTTGAATATTAATGCTTGATATGTTATAGACATATTTCTTTGACAAATTCAATATTCTTTTCTTTACTCTCTCACACAAGCTAGTTATATTTTTTAATAGTCTCTTTCTCTCTCTAAATCCTATTGGAGTTTTCTTTAAATGTGCTAGCTTGTCTTGTAATGATTTCTTAGCATTTTCTAGAATGACAATCTTATTTGTGAGCTCAGAAAGGCTTTTCTATGCAACTAAAAATGCTTTTTTCATTTTGTTCATTTGAGCCATGTATGTATAAGATGCAAATTATAACCTTTTACAATAGCCAAGCATCCCATTATAACCTTCCCCAACATATCTCACGTAGTCATGAATATTTAAAAATTTAGGAGGTTTACCTATTGAAGAATCCTTGAGATAAATATCTCCATCCACCCACAAATATATATGTCTCTTTTCTTGAGTTCGCAATTTGTTGGCCTCCGTCTCATCTGTTATTAATACTCGATGATGTATACTTCTCCAAGATGAATAAATTGGATCTAGTTCGATGATAAGTTTGTACTTTCATGTGCTAACATTTATATTACTTGTAGAGGTATTGCTAAACATTTTAGCATATCAATGACAAATGAATCTCACAGTGATAAGAAAGTGGACACAAAGAGGAGAATGGTGAAAGAGTGTGTGAAAAGAAGATGCGGGAGTAGACAAACGCGATATCTTGAAAATAAAAATTCTCCCAAGTTTCAAGAAAAAAACAGTCAAAAAGGTGACCCTAACATAAATTAAAGATGAGGGGCAACCAATGAACCTCTTCAATGAATTAAATATTTTCTCATTAATCACATCTGAGCAACCAAGTTTGGCAGTTTCATTCTTCCAAAATCTTAACTAATTAGCAACTTAATCATTTTCTTACAAGTGCCTTTTTTAAAGCATTTTTGGCCCTAATAGTGTCATGAAAAAGTTTGAGCAAGAAAGTCGATGGTGAGCCACAAATCTTGAAATTATAGTGGATGAGATTGAGTATTTTGGAAACTTGTAAAGTATTATCTCAGTAGATACCATAGCTTCTCCATGATCATATTTGATATACAATACTTTAGAGTGGTATTGGAAGGAGCAAGGTCAACCATTTGGTGAGGACCCTCTAGATTCTTGGAGGTAGGCTCCAAGAAAAGATGGAACAATTTGCAGGACATGTTTGTCTTATTGGGTCACTGTGAATAGGTGCATATCCTCTTTTGTTAAATTTTCCACAATAAGAAACAACCACAAATACTTTTTTGTTCTTTACAGTAGACTCTTATTTAATATTAAATAAGTAATCTTCTACCCAAACCCACAACAACCTCGTTAGTAGTATGTGTGCTACCAACACCTCGAAGTGCTTGAGTATATGATGAAAGCAATGTCCCTAGCTTAGATGAGGAGAGTATGCAAGTAGAGGAGTTGTTGTGGGGGGTGAAGGATGAGGAGGGTTTGTAGTGTCTGGAGGAGACAAGCACGGGCAATCTAGATAAAGTGACTAGAGTATAAGAAATCTTCGAGAATGAAGTAAACTCCTATTTTTGTGGGGACCTATATATAGACCTTCTAGGCCAAGAGCTTGTCATGGAGCTATAGGAGTGATTATATTTGTGTCCACTTGTTTTATCAAATTCTTTGACTGTTCACTTATATTGGTAGTTTATTATATGTTTTTAAAATAACATCCTTCTTAATGAATATATATGTTATCTTGCTTCACTTTTACCCTTATATTGATTATACTAATATATTTTTTTGGTTGTGCAGGCCACTGTAGATCATACAAAGAGTAGAATGAGATGAGGGATGATAAATGAGAAGCTATAAGCGATCTTCATGTGTATATCTCCAGATCAGTTGGGGGTATCCTTTAGAGATATGACAATATCTCGATCTTCATCTAGGAATTCATCATGTTCTACCTCGGTACCCTCCGACACATCAATCTCAAGCAAGATAATTTGATACTCTAAAGCTAGCTACAAAGGAAGGCTCAAGGACACCTCGCTCCATCGGTGGAGGTGGTGATTGTGGTGGATATCTTGGAGAGCCATAGACATCATCTCCTCCTTGTTCTAGGGTTGACTTTGGGGAGTATTGTGGAGATATAGATGTTGTGACTCCACAGATGGTTGCTACTCTTCGCTCCTATACTGGTTCTAGAGAGGGTTGCTCAGGTGCTTATTGTGAAGACACTGATGTAGTTTCTCCATTCTATTGGTCGAGTGTATCACCTCTAGGATTTGCTACACCTATAGGGATATCTATTCTCCTAGCTCTAGGTTTTGCTCAATCATCCACAAGCGGCACCCCTATAGGTGCTACTGTGAGAGATACCACCCCTACAGGTATACCACATGGATAGGGGTCTCCTCGGTATGATGAGGAGCATAGTAGTAGGGGGGAGAGGACACATCTTAGACATGCCCCACTAGGGTATGGGTACTTAATGGATGACAAAACTAGTGCCATGCTCATGAACGCTGAGGGGAGGAGAGTGATGGCACATATAAAGGAGTTGTGTCAATATTTAGACACAATGTTCTAGTTCACTGGAAAAATATACCAAAGAAGGAAAAGGACTATGCGATAGCACCGTTTCATGAGGAGTTCTTGGTGCATATATATCACATGGATGGTCAGATGCATGCAAGACCATCAAGAGTAGTACTCCACTGCCGGAGTGGTTGGAGGTAGAAGATTGGTGGAGGCTCAAAGAGGAGACCATAGACACTTCAAGACAATGGTGCAATAGTGGAAGGGAGCAATGGCACAGTTGGAGACAAGGGTCATGCATCATCTTGGGAAGAGTGGCAGACATAGAATTTATTCGAAGGATTTTATAAGTTTTATTTTGATTATATTAACTTTCTTATTTGGTATACTACTTTTACTAATAACCTTATTTCTAACCATGTTATTTTGTTTTCCTTGTAGCACTCGATCATGAACCGTGATCCCATAGGTTTGGAGACTCAATATGCAAAGAGGCATGGTCTCACTATACTCATTGATAGATTATATGTGTGCGAAATCTGATCAGTCATGCCTCCTTTCTATTTTCAATTTCTAGTTTTTTTGTGATGTATTATGTAATCTAGATTAATCTTTAGTTATTTTATGTTGCAAAGTCCATTTGATGCTCCATTGCATTGAGACAACCTCTCAAATGGTGAGGAGTTGTAATAGACGCTTGGATTGGTGGATCATGCAACCCTTCCTTTTTTGGCCCTATGGTCCATGCAAGCTCCTTCTATGTACGCTTCCTTATATATATTTCTCATCCTTTGTATGGACTTGTATTTTTGCAATATTTATGGATATGTTTGTTTGTTTAGGATTCTTCTCCCTATCAATCCATGTAGTTTTATGAAATATCATTATTGATATCGTACTTATTTAGAAATTCAATCAAGAACCCTTTCTTTCTAGCATCTCATAATGCATGTGTTCTTATGACAGTTTTATACTCCATTTATAAATGATTTATGGAGCATTATTCAACACATGTGGCTAGAAGGGTAGCAAGGCATATAGCTCTACCAACCATTTTTTTTCCTCTGCAATCATTCTTATTAGCATCACAAGTAAACCTATACATGCTGCTATGTACATTGCTCCTATCGACAATAGCGCGCACATACTATTGAATTTGTAGTAGAGACATATATGGTTTTCACAATGATGGAGATAATTTTTTGGATGAATAATTATGTCGCTTTAAATGTCATCATATGGCCCATATCTTGCTAAGTGCATAGCTTGATTTTTTACTTTCTATCTAGCTCCTCTAAGCTTGACAAAGAGTTTCATGAGGGTGAGGTAATAACCTGAGCCCAATGGATATGTCATATGATTATTTGGATCATATGAGCCAATTGACTTGTATTTGCACATAGATCCCATTCTCTTGGTTACCAAGTGGAGGGATTTCTTGATCTCCTCAGCTGAGTATCTAGCCCTAGATATCCATAATGATCCATCCACATATGACGCTATCTTCCTTCAGTAGTTCCATGGTTGATTTGTATATCATATGACTTTTGAATCAAACAAAGCATTGTATGTAGATTAAAAAGTAATACATTCAGTTTTCTTTTATTTTCATTGATCATGAGTTGTTTTCTCTCTAGCATATATACAATTATGTTAAATTAATCTACTTTTTCATATATAGATTCAAAGCAAACCTTGGCATGATTTCTTAGTATTTTGCACGATATATCAATCCACTATGCATGTGCTAGATTATGCTTGAAAGATTTATGTACTATCTCAACGCATGGAATCTATATATACTCCCAAAGAAAAAGAAGACAACCATGGATTTCATAGATCATTGTCTTAATGTGGCAAATCTAGGACCTTTAGACTTTTAGTGTGGTTGCGAATGGTAAGTAGAAATTAATGAATCATAAGTAGGGGATAAATATGATTTTTGAGCCCACTAGGATTCCTAAAGAGAATGGTTTTTGTATTGGACTAAATATCGATGCTACTGATTACCAATTCATATTGTGGTAAAGTCATGGTCTATTATCTTTTCAAGAAATAAAATCTCAATATCCTCATCTAATAAAGGTGGATTGTCAACTACAAGAGTTGTGGGAGATGTACCTTTAAAGGGATTCAATGCAATGCTGTTAAAAGAGTTATGGATTTGCTATGGTGAAGGTATACCCAATCAAAAAAATTTATTATTAATATTGTGTACAATACAAAATAGACAGAAATAACAAGGAGCCAATTTTATATTTAGATGTTTGTCAATAGATTTTAATTGGTGATTTTCTATGTGCAACGATACCAAATAATCTTCATTAAGTTTAATGGCTCTATGTTTTTTATTAGCTTGAATAGTATAGCACAATTGAGATTGTTTAATATGTTCAATGATATCCTCTAAAATTTCTTACACTTAGATGCCAAAGCATCAATGCTGTAGGAATACAAAAATTTATAGTTGTCACAGGAATGGGCAACTTCTTACCATATACAATCTCAAATAGCGCTCGACCAATAGCAAAGTGAGGTGTGTTATTAGAAGAAAATTATAAAATAGGCAAATGATTCTTGTATTCAATGAGTAATGTTAGAATCATGCATATGACACAAAAATCACGATCAGAAGGGTAAGTATAAGAAATCATGGAGTCAAAAGATTGAAATGCTAATGAAGACACATGGTTTAAATAAATAGTTTTTATCTTATCAAAACCAAAAATATAATGAGTAGAAACATGATAATTGAGGTGATATTAAAGGGTATTAGCTAGCAACATTGACACGTCTTGTTTCATACTAAATCATAGGATGAAAGTTTTGAATAAATGAAGCCCATTTAATATGCCTATTAGCAATTAGTGACTAAGATAAAAGGTGCTTTATGGCTTACTAATTGGTTTTTATTAAAAGTTATGAATCCATAATGTAGTATTTTTAGATATCTAGAGCATAAAGATCAACTAATAATTCTTTATTATAAGTTCTATAATTCTACTTAGATGGTTTTAGTTTGTGGTTCTCATAAGCAATCGGGTAGTCATTCTGCATGAATACAACACCAATTCCTAATCCAACAGCATCAATGACAACCAAAAGAAAATGTTAGTTAAAATCATATAATTGCAAGATAGGAGTTCAAGAGTCAAAAGATATTTATTGATTAGATCCCCAATGAAAAATAATAATTTTATGAAGTAAAATCGTTAGAGGCAAAGTAATCAAAGAAAAATTACAAACAAAGTTGTTGTAAAAACTAGTTAATCTAAGAAAAGAGTGAAGTTTATGCGTATTTCTAGGTATATGCCATTCATTTAATAGTACACACTTTATTTGGGTCAATAGTGATGCCTTGCTTAGAAATAATATGATCAAACTATTCAATTTGAAATTGAATAATATTTAGTAGTACTAGCATACAAATAATTACTCCTTGTAAATAGAAAACTATTTTTAAATATATTTTTTTAATTGCTTGATTTACTAAAGTCCAAAATGTCATCGAAAAGCACAACGATGAGTTATTGATATCAATAGAAATTTTATTTATAAGCCTAACAAAAGTGCAAAGTGTATTTGTTAAATTGAAAGGCATAATAGCAAAATCAATATCAATAATGTCCATTCTAATTTGATGGTATTTGACTTTAAATCAATTTCACTAAAGATTGAAGCTCCCTTTAATTTATCTAGCAGATCATCAACATGGGGTATAGGATACCGATTTTCAATCGTGGCTTTGTCAGGTGCCCTATACTTAATGCACATCTATTATATTTTGTGTTTTTTCTCGATAAGAAGTACAAGTAATACAAAAGGTGGCAAACTAGGATGAATGAGGCCTTTATCTACAATTTCAATAAGGGTTCAGTAACTTAGCACGAAATTTTCTTTGGGTATAATGGACTATACCTATAAGGTGCCTTGTGCAAGGGAGAAACTCCAAGAATAGTTTGATCTTATGGTCTAACTCTCCTCTACATAATGCAATTGAGGTGGACAGTCATCAACAAAATAGCCTTTATAGGTAACTTAAAAAAAGATTTTGTGAAGCTATATGAAATACAAGCTTAGGATCCTCAACCTTGGTGACATAAATTGTGCAAGATTTCCTTTGTTTGCTAAGAGCATACTTGGCTTTGATATGTGAGATCAAAGAAAATAACTCTAAGTCGATATTTCCATGTAAAGTGATACACTCTTCATCAAAATCAAAGGATATTGAATGAATAGAGTAGTCATGCCAAGGTTATACTAGTGAAGGCATACCTAGCATTAGATTAGAAGCTTGTAATGGAGTCACAAGGAAATTATATTTTTCTTTATAGGAACTCATACTTATTTCTAGACCTTTAACTTCATGGGTTTTGTTACATCTTATTTCTTAGAAATAAGATTTTACTCTATACAGTGATCGAGTGGTTTCCAAGTGCAGTCTTCTAATCAAGTTCTCAAAAATGAAATTATATGAGCTACCATCATTATGCAAAATAACTACATCTAAATCTTGCACGGTTCCCTTACATATATAATAAATCATAAGGATAGACATGTGTATCTTGCTTACCTTCAAGTGTTACCTCTTATTAAAGATAGTCAGTGGTCCAATATGGAGTATAGTTTGGTACTTCTTTTATATTGTGCAATTGAGTAGTAATATTTTTGTTGGTGTTGTACAGAAATAGTATCTTGAGAAGTCTCATTATGTACTAGAGCAAGACTTTCATACCCCACATAAAAATAGTACTTAGGGGGAGTGTGATAAGAACCTTTGTAGAAAAAGTTAGTTTATGTAATGCCCCCTCTCTTAATCAAAGAATGTCCATTGGCTTTAAAAAATCAATTAAATGAGCTTTTAATAAGCTTTGATTAAGATTTAAAGGTTATCATTGTCGTGTGGCTACATGTTCAATGAAGGAAAAGTAAGAAAAAGATATCCATATAAATATTCCAAATATGCTTATGCAATATTCACTCATGATATTGACAATTTTTTTAGGCTTAAAATTGGTTTCCAAAATAGTCTAAATAAAAACACATGCAAGAAGCTATCTTAAGTGCTAGGCCTAAAAATACAAAAAAGAATGTGTTTTACAAAAAGTGACTTTTTGAATTGTTTTGAGATTATTTTTCTAATTCTACCTATAATGGCTTATAGAGTAGGTATGTTCTAATTAATTTGATACCTAGATTACCATCTTGTCAATTTTGAGGAGAAATAGCAAAAACAAGTTATAGCAAGTTCAAGATAGGACTGCTATTCATATGGTTTCTTACTTAAGGCTTGTACTTGTCTATTGTCAATTGATGCTTTGTACTATCAAAGAAACACTATTTCTCATGGATAGTGTGTGTCCAAGAGTATATTTGTAGTGTAAAGAGTGATTTACTAAGTAATTCACAGGTTTCTTTTGATACTCTTGATTATATCTCCTATCTTGTCTCTTTCCTTGAATCCATGTGGTGTTTGTCTTGACACATATTCCCTTGACATTTGGTAAACCAAATATGATAATCCATGTCCAAGCTACAACAAGATGGTAGATTTAGCAGTATCTTCAAAATCCACATGACCTACAAGATTGTGGGATGCTTCTGATGATGTAAAACAAATGTTACAAGCTTTTAATATGTACATACAACAATAGCAACAACTACTACTACAATAGCAGTAATTATAGCATCAACAACAACTATAACAGAAAATTCAATAACAATCTTATGTGCAATATGAAGTTGGAGTGACTAGAGCAATGGAGGCCATAGAGAACCAAATGAATCTATTTGATGGTCAAAATATTTTTAGTTATCCAAAGTTGTATGAATCTATTTATGTGCAAGATTTTGAATGGTCAGAATTCAAGAAATCTTTGAAGAAATATTACTTTCTTGAAGACTTAGGGGTGGTCACACATCAATCTTTCTGAGAATGGGTTCATAAGATCCTACATCTGAGCTTGTATGGGAGTTTGACAAACCCTCCATTGCTGATGGAGTTGGGGAAGTTACTTGAAGATGGAACCAAAGTGATGGGTCTAAAGAATGATTGATAGGATGCCAAAGATGTTGCTTCTATGCTAAATAAGAGACATATATGGCACACTAGATTGCAAATTAGTTCTATTACTCTAGCCTCTTCTTCTATACCTTTGACTATATCTACTCTTGTATCTTCTCTAGCAGCTACTCATATGCCTTTACATTTTTCTATGGTTAAACCACCAATTGCTTTGGCTCCTACTACCAAGAATGGGGGCATGGATGAGATAATTAAAATAATGAGAAAGCTAAAGTTAAATATGTCAAGGGTGGAAGAAGAAGTAAAATTTGTATGTTTGTCTATATAGTACCTTGGAGTTTGGAAAGAGAAGCCTTTGTACATAGATGCATATGGTGCTAATGTTAAAGATGTCAAGGGTGGAAGAAGAAGTAGAGTCTGTATGTTTGTTTATAGTACCTAGGAGTTTGGAAAGAAAAGCCTTTGTACACAGATGCATATGGTGCTATAGCACCAAATATGACTACATGGATTGCAAGGCATTTAAAGAGGCTCACAAGTACAATTTGAATTTCTAGTAGGATGGGAAGATTTGCTCTACTAAAATGAGACAACTTATAGCCATGAACTTTGGGAAAGGAGGCATGAAGAAGATCCTTAAAGATATGGTTGTGAGTGCCTATACCATATTGATACTACATTCTATGGCTTGTGGATTGAAAATAAGCATAAAGGTGAAAAGACAAAGCTATGGACCTATGCCTTGTATACTACAGGAAAGGGCAAGGTGCCTCAAAAAGATTTGGCTAGCGTAGGTAAGACTATTAGAGTGTAGACTGGATGGGTTTCCATTGTTGACATAGTATAGATGCTTTGGCAAAGAATAGTAAAAATGCAATAGAAGAGGGTATTGATGATACATAGATCTTAAATAGGGATGCTTCTATGTTATCTAATATATAGGTTAGTATTGATGCAATGAGTGTGGCTATAAATGCAATACTAAAGGAGGGTGCGCATGATATACAAGCTATATTTGATGATATAGATTAGCCATCCATTGATATTACTATGAAAGTATCTACAAATGATACTTTGAATGAGAAGGTAGATAGTACAATAATAGTGCATGCATATAATGCATTAAGTGAGGATGAAAGCATGCCTAGAAATGTGAGTTCTACATGGGTAGTACATGTAGCTAATTTAGGGACCCATGATGAAGAAGAAATAGATACTTTCATTGATGTTGTTGATGAGATAAATGAAAATGTTATCGAGAAGGCATCACCACTTCTATTTGTTCCAATTGTAGAGCTACCAAAGTTTGTGCAAGTGAAAGAAGATGTTAGCCAAGAGATATCTATCATGGAGGATGTATCTTTATGGAGGTTTGAATATGGAACTATATGTTTTCCTATGCATGATGACAATATACATATGGATGTATCCTTTTCTATATATCATGTTGGGACAAAAGTGGGTATGTTTGACAAATCAAAATCAAGTGGGTTGCTACTAGTCAAAGAGATATGGAATATTGCAATGATGCCATATAATTTAGGTGGATTTACACATTCTTAAATGCTACAAAGGTTTGATGTACTATTGTTACCATTTGCTCCTAGAGGGTCTATCGGTTTTGTGGAGTTGGATGCTGAGGGTTACATGCTATTTAAGATGTAAGAGCTTTTGATGTTGCCTTATGATTTGGGTGGGAGTGCTTTGGATAGCTATGTGGTTTTGAGGATGACTATGATTTGTATTCAAAATATTAGGTATAGTATAAATATGGGCATGATTCTTTGGGTGAAGATGACATGCATTTTTTATCCTCAAGGGATGCATAGTCAAGATTGGATTTATTGTGGTCCATGTGCTCTTGGCCCAGAGGATGTGTAGGTTTGGGAGGGGGTGCATGTCATGTGGTTACACATTCAATGAATGAAAAACATTAAAAAAAACAAAACATCCATATAAATGTTCCAGCTATATGCTTATGGGCATTTTACTCATGATCTTGACAATTTTTCTAGGTTCAAAACTCATCTCTATAATAGTTTGAATATCTATTATTAATTTTTATTAACTTAATGATAATTTTGGATGAATAAAAATATATGCAAGGAGTTATCTTTGAGTACTACAAGGTGTCCATACCTAAAAATACAAAAACACAATAAGTTTTACAAAAGTGGCTTTTTCAACTATTTTGAGAGAATTTTTGCAATTCTACTAGTGCTATGATACTTGTAGATAATGTTTGTTCTTGTTAATTTGAGTAAGGGCCATATTGTGAGTTTGAGAAAGAAAGTTAGAGCAAAAACAAGTTGTAGTAAGGCTTCTACTTGCCAACTATTAGTGGATGCTTTGGGCTATTAAAGGGATATTATTTCTTAGGGATAGTGTGTGTATAATCCAAGAGTGTATGTGTAGTGTAAGAGTGATTTAGAGAGTAATTTACAAGTTTCTTTTGGTGCTCTTTATTCTATCCCTTGTCTTGTTTCTTTCTTTGAACCCTTGTGCTTTGTGTCTAGACAAATATCCCCCTCAACATCATGTTGCTCATAGTTGCTTTACGTGCACATGTATGCTGTCGTTTATGGTGGTGCCAATCTCAAGAGGGACTCTTGTCAATCAATTTATGTGTGTTGCTCATGTTAGCACTGTAAGTTGAGGCTTGAGAAAGAGACCTTTGTAAAGGTCTATCTCATGTTGGATAGATCATTCTCACCTTAAATAGGGTGAAATTGACATCTTCTATGCCCAAGAGGCAATAAACTATACCTTGATCCCACACACGCTTCAGTAATGCTTAATGGTGAGGGTGGAGGAGACCTTGATAATGGATGGATGGTTTGATCTTGATGCAAACCTTGAAACAAATCCACATACCAATCACTATGCTTTGATACCAACGTTGTAAGAATTCACCATAGCTTTTGCACATGATTGATGAAGAAATAATAAAACAACTAATTGCCAAAGAGTAGAGTTGAAAGAGAAGAGTGCAGGTGATAACAATTGGATACACTCTTCCCCCCATGCATAAATGAGCACATCCCCCATGCGTGTATTTATTTAATTTCATTCCTTGGTGCTCAAAATACAAAAGACATCCCAAAAATAGGCCCATACATTTCTCTTCCTTGCATGACTCATCTTTCCCAAAGTGTGCTATCTTTCCTAAAAATAGGATCTAAAATTTAAATCCTAATCTAATCAAGATATAAATCAATAAAATAATATTTCTAGGCTTTTATAGATTGGCCCTCAAATAATCGCTAGCACTTATGTGCATGAAACCATCATGCTAAAGAGTGTGCATTCATAATAATTTCATGTAATATAATTATTCTATGCTAATTGAGTACCCAATAAATAAATATCCCTTGCGCACCATGAGCACTCTTCAAAAGATAATATATTCTTTTATTGATTCAACACAATATAATAATTCCATGATATTGGAGTTTCAATAAATAAATATCCCTTCTTGTGCACTATGAGTGCTCTTTCAAAAATAATATCTTCACTTAGTGATCTACTACACCAAGCACAAATCACATTAGTCCTTGCCATTTAACCACCAAGCATAAGCAACCAATATCATACGCAAGCCTACATATGATAAACTACAATCATGTAGCAATCAAACAATATTAAAAATCCAACAAATTAAATTATCATCTTATTTTCTTGTAATTATTCGTATAATTGTTATTCCTCTAATTTTGATAACATGATTATTACAAGTGATAATGATAGTGGGATTGCTAACGTCAAGGGTCTTTTGAAGAAAATTTTTTAGATAAAGGATTTGTATGAGAATTGAGATACTGTCTTGGTATTGAGGTGTTTAGATGTGTTGATGATATATGGATATCCCAAAGGCAATATGGCTTGGATATGTTATCCATGTATGTTATGATGGTGTGTATCTTTCAGTGCCATTGAAGAAAAATGTAAAGTTGAGTACTGACCTTAGGAATGAGATAGAAGACCCTACTATGTTCACGAGGATAGAAGATATTAATGAAAGAAATAGCATTGGATACACTTACGAGCTCCTTAACATAAAAACTACATCTTAAGATAGATTTTGTGGCTTGGACCAAAAGCCTTGGTGGAGGTTGCATCGAATCTCTATCTCTCTCCCCCTTGCCACCATTAATTGTTTCCTCTCCTAAGCCAAATGATAGCAATCCTAGCTATGTATATTTTATGATATCAATGAAAGTGTATGATAAAGATTTACAAGTAGAATATGCAATACCTACAATGCATACTCTATGATATCAATGGAAAGAAGGATACAAAAGATTTCAATAGAGATAGTGATGAATCATCTTGATAGATCTCTTCTATCATCCTACATGATACTCAAACATACGAGAGCTTTAGACTATGCATGTGGATAAAGTGAAACCTTGGTATTGCATTTGGAATGATTCTATCTTTTGACCTACACATCTCTCTCTCTCTCTCTCTCTCTCTCTCTCTCTCTCTCTCTCTCTCTCTCTCTCTCTCTCTCTCTCTCTCTCTCTCTCTCTCTCTCTCTCTCTCTCTCTCTCTCTCTCTGCGACACAATATGTCACAGTGGGTAAGGATGCAAATCTCTAATTATCTTGGCAAAAATCCTACACTTTCTACCATCCTAGGCACTCATTGTTGTGTTTATGTGTGTCCATGCACACATGAAACCAATAGCCATACCCTAGATCTAATATGATACTCGAACAAGAAGCATAGCATATGAACTCCACCCTCCACTCAAATCCCAAAAGATAGAGAAGTATTACTATTTCAATAATTGGTATAAATAATCCATTAATTAGGTTCAAAAAAATTGGATAAAAGTGAACTAAGAAGGCTTAGCTAGTTGAGCTTTATTCCTTAGATTAGCTTCTAACTCGATGTTGTGAGACGATCAAACCATAGGGTATAACCAAATCAATTCCCCACCTAAGACGACCTACCCAAAAATTATTTCATTTTTACTATTTCTATCTTAATAGCGAGGCCGCCTTAAATGTGCTTAGTCATGGAGAGTGGATGATTAGAATTCCCCAAGTCTCTTTATTTAAATAGTCATGTGAGTTTTAACTTTAGATGACCTTAGCCAACAAATTTAGTGCTAATGTGCATTGAATTCACTAATTTACCAATGCATTTTCAACCCAACCTCAAATCAATATCTACCTTTCCAGGATATATTTTAGGTCAAATTTTAGTCAATCTAATGAATATGAGGGGGTATCCACAAATTCTAGTTAAAATAAACCTCAACCAAGAGCCTTATGAAATATTAGACTTTGCTGATAAATTTAGTGTCTTGATAATTGAATTGCTTACAATTTCAATATGCATCTCATCAAGGAATATCTTCAAGTCATTAAATATCCGAAAATCTTAATTAAGTGTTTTCAATATGGTTAGGGATATGTAGGATAAATTTTAGGTCAACAAAGTTTAGTCAATCTAATGAATATGAGGGGGTATCCACAAATTCTAGTTAAAATAAACCTCAACCAAGAGCCTTATGAAATATTAGACTTTGCTGATAAATTTAATATCTCAATAATTTAAAGCTTAAAATTTCAATATGCATCTCATCAGGGAATATCTTCAAGTCATTAAATATCTAAAAATCTTAGTTGACTGTTTTTAATATGGTTAGGGATATGTATGATAAAATTTTTAATAAGGTCCCAATTATTTCTAGCAAAAAGAAAAAGGTTCCAATTATTTCTACATGGCTGAAATACAAACTAATCAACCTTAAAGAAGTGGACTATGGAAAGATATTTACATGGTCTAGTAAAGAAAATTGGGATGGCCTTAGAAAAAAATGGCTTGATAGAACCTATTTGTCTATTGGAATCCTCATTCCTCTTTTCTGAGGAGTTCTTGGTTGAATTAGTCCTCTCTTATAATGATTAAATAATTGAATCAAGCTCATTTCAAAGTGTCCTATTAAATAAAGATTATTGCTTGCTCCCAAGTTGTCAAGCATACTTAGGTCATTCTTCGAAGAACAATCAAGCTCATTTCATAGTTTCCCAAAAATTAAACTAGGTTTTTTTTTTTTTGAGCCAAGTGCCTAATCAGGCTAAAAGGCAGAACCCGGTGCCACTAGCTTATGATTTCACTACTTCCTTCAGGATGATATCCTTGGAAGACTCTGCTTACCACCCAAATGATGGATCATAGGTGGGCACCTGGCACCCCGGTTTAGGGGTCTAGGTAAAACTGCCAATCACGGTCGGTTCCCTTAAAGGGATGCCATACCCCAAGGTTGGGCATCAGCTCGAAGGTGGTGTCCCATTGCACCCAAGAAAACACTGCCTCTCCTAACAGCATTTGCTTGCTTGGGCAAGGCAATGCCATCATTGGTAAGAGTATGAGCTTGCACACAAGTTCGCAAAGGGAGGATATCATCATTTCCCTATCCTTTTGAGAGAATAGGGATCACGCATACAATGCTCCCAAGTACCTCACCATCGCCTCGCTAAGGAACGATGCTATGATGCAATGCCCCAAAACAACATTCTCTGAGTGCGAATGAGTGCTCAGGAGGACAAATGCTCATCCAATTGGGTAAACACACCTTGCCAACCTCCCCACCAAGGAGTAGTGATGTTTCATCCTCTAAGGTACTCCCCCGAGACAAAACCAAGCTTTGCTTACAATACTCAAAATGTTTCTATTGAGTTTGTCCGCCAAGGCGGGACATGTGAGCAGGATGTGTGCATAAGAGGTTCCTGCTTCATGGGAGAGCCGCACACGGGACAGGTTTGTCGATGAGAATGACAGTAGTTGTATGCCATCTTCACACACCGCCGACTCATGCCACAAGCACAAAAATTGTTCCTCTAAAGCCTTGATGTTCTCCGATAGATTTTTGCGGAAGAGGTAATTCCTTGAGCATTCGAACTTGTTCTCATTGTAAGAGGAGAGCCTCAAATACTCATATTGCCATTCCCATTTCTTCCAAATATGATGTCTTACACAAGTAGAGGTGCTTCAGGGACATACCTATCCAACCAACACTTGGTCTTAGAGGTCCACATCCATTTCTGGACTTTCCTAGTAAATGACAGTGGTTTCGCAAGCTCTCAAATCCACGTCTTGAGTCCTAGACATTGCCCACTCCAAAACACTGGAATGGGGGGGATATAAACTCCTTATGCAAGGTGGTTTCTCCAACTGTTGTCGACTTAGCTCCCTTGCCAAAAATCCACTTCATCCCCATGACTGCTAGCGCCTCCTACTGCTGAAGGAGTGTTTGACGTTGTCCTCCCATAATCTCCAACGGCTGAAGGAATGTTTGACGATGTCCTCCCATAATCTCGGCTTTGTACGTAAGTACCAGAAGCATGCATGCCTTGAAGACATTGAGTCTAGTCCACATAGGGATTGATCAGGAGGAGAGGAAGGCCTCGTAGGCGTGAAGGGTCTTGCCGCCCTTCTCAATCCTCTCCCAAAATATTGTCTCAATTGAGAATTCACTATCTAAGACCATGCCAAGATAAGTGTATCTCTCACATACTTCGATCCCCTTGGCCCCTAAGCAAAGTGGCCGGTCCCTCAAAGATTGTTACTAGCATTGCACTTAGATAGACTGAAGCTCATTTCCAACCTAGTAACCCACTCATTCAACCAATTCAATGCTGCTTGTAGCTCCTCGAGGGATTCTACAAGTAGTATCAAGTCATCTACAAAAAGAAACCCCTGAATTTTCTCTCGAAGCCCAGGAATGCTAACTCCAAATCCATCACCCTCATTGATGATATCATTAATAAATATGTTGAATAGGATGGGGGATCCGAGGCACCCTTGGCATACCCCTCGCTTCACTGATATGGCTTTGGATAGGAGATCTCCCACCCTCACCTTTATCTTAGAAGCTTGGTATAGACCCTCTATAAATCTAATACAACATCCTTCCACTCCATAAGCTCGTAGCTTGCAAAACAAGGCTTGGTGCGGCACCATGTCATACACCTTTTTGAAGTCAATGAAAGTGATGTATGACAGTTTACCCTCCACATGTTGACACTTCACTATCTCCTCAAGGCATGCGACTTGTCCTATACACTCCTCGTGTTCACAAAATATGGCTTGTGCTTTGAGGAAGAACTTGCAGCTCTCTAGGGCCTTATAGGTCCTAGAAACTACAATAGATGTTAGCACTTTGAGCAGCAGCAATATAAGAGATATGCCGCATTAATTTTTGGGGTCAATGAGATCACCCTTCTTCGGAATGGAGACCATTATGGATGACTCCAATACCTTCGGAATCTTACTAGCCTCAAATATCACATTCAATACCTTTAACATCACCAGCTCATAAGGGGACTTTGGGATCTCCCTCTGTCCACGGCATTCATCATCCTTGTATGCAATCTTGAATACCTTTGGAGGAATGCCATCTATGCATGCGGCTTTATGTTGTTTAAGTTTCCTGAGCACATGTCAAACCTCGTACCACACAATAGGAACATCTAAGTCCTTGATATTGTTTCTTGGTCCCAAGTTGTCAATCATACTCAGGGTATACTTTGACCAATTAGGAACAATTCTATCAAACTAAGAAGGATATGAGGATCCCATAATATACCCAAGCCATCCAAATAGAGAAAATAGTCAATGAGGGTCATAAGGAAGATAAAAACGAATAACTTAAACTAAAATTTGAATTGAAATAAGGGAAAGACTCAGAGTCTAGACATGTTATTGTGTTTACTAGTTAATGGTGGAAAAGGAAGTGGGAAAACCCACAAAAGATATATTTAGCCTACTCAAAAAGAGAAAAGGATATGAACTTCTACCTCACCTTAAGAATCCAACTCGTATCCTAGCCAAGGATCAAACTTGGGACCTTAACATAATCCATAAGTACTACTACAACAATTTTAGCTCCCCCTATTGAATCCAATAAGAAAACAAGGGGATGTTGCAAGGATTATCATCCAATGCATGAAAACACTTCCTAGGATGATTTGCAGGCGTTCTCTTTCCATCTCATGACTTTGTGTTTTTCATAAGTCATTTTGATTGAAGGCTCTAAGATTGGTAGTGTGGATATCTAGCATGACCTAAGAGGAAACAAGTCTTTAATGTTTAGGTGATTAGACACCATTATTAACATAAAAGGATAACAAAAATAGGGAATCTGTGCAGGGGGAAAGCTTATAGAGGAGAGGCACTTAAGAGTTCCATGAAGTGATTGCACTGGCAAAAAGTGTTTTCCTTATGTAATAGAGAAAAATCCTTAAAAAAGGAGCTTAAGACGACATCCTTTTTGGGTCATGTTGAACATATTTTGGAAAAAGAAATGTCCATCACAAATGGAGGCAGGGGTCAAAGAGGGAAAGCTATGTGATTGCAGGGTGGATGGGACCATGTTGTTAAGCGGGCCTAATTGCATATTGGGAGGGGGAGGGGGGGGAGGGGGGATGCACTTGCACTCTTTGACTCACTCAATACGGCACAGAAAGGTAACATGATATGTGAGAGAAAACTATACTCTTGTATTATTCAATCAAAGAAATTGTACAACATAGGCACATCCCAATACTATACCCTCATGACATCGCACATATGAGGGTTCACCATTGGGTATAGGGAATCAAACGTAGAGTGGAAACCAAGCATTGCTTATAGTCACTACTACTCCCTATATAGGTGTTTCTGGTAGCAATGCCATGGTATAGCTACAAAGCCCTTGCACTCACCCCCACTTACTGGATTACTCTAGGCACACTTGATATCTTTGTTAACTTAGGCAACACATGACTATGCAATTTGAAATGGTTTTGCTAATAAAACTATAATACAATGAAATGAAAGAACAAGAAAATTCCATGAGAAAAGGGGGCCATTGGAAACACATGAGGTGAGAGGGGGCATGAAGAAATTATCGATGCCTATTGGGGAGAGAAGGTAGGCTCTTTTGGATCAATAGGGGTTTGTTCCTGATCATTTGGAGGCAAGATTATGATGAATAGGGAAAGGTGAAAGAGATGTAGAAGATCAACAATACTTGTGTGTGGCTACCATTATTTGACTTGAAGAAGGGAAGGAGATGTGTGTGTATGCCAACATGGGTAGAGGTTATTTGACTCATCCGCGGTCTTAAGACAGCTTCTTCTAACAAGCTAGCTTGTCAGTCTAGGACTTAATTCACTAGTGAGGTCTTAATGCAGCCTTTACTATCAGATTGGTCAATGTCTACCGCACTAGGTCTTGGGGATCTTAACACACCTTTTCCTATCAAGCTGTTGGTTAGTCTCTACCCATCTAGATTGTTTGGGTGCTTTGGTTTATTATTGCTACCATGCAAGTCCGCCCTCAACTCAATTAGATATGAGGAGTGGAGGAATTACTAGGCCTAGGACGAGTTCCATGGATGACTCTCAAGGGACATTCTTCTTTGGCTACTCTCCTAAGGCTAAGACAAGGGGTGTGATGACTTCTTTTCATGTAGTTAACTCAAAGGGTGTGTAGCCTGTGCTGGAGTGGATTGAGTTGTTGTAGTGAAACTTGAGCACATCGAGGTACAAGGCCCAATTCTTTTGGTCCACCTAAGCATAGCTCCTAAATTAGTCTTTCATGCCTTGGTTGACTCACTCTATTTGCCCATCTGTTTCAAGGTGGAAGGAGGATGAGAATCTCAACTATGTTTCTAGGGCCTTAAAGAGTTCCTTCTACCTGTCACTCATGAATCTTCCATCTCTATCTAACACTATGGCTAAGGGTAAACCATGTAGCTTGAAAACATGCATGAAGAAGAGGCGGGCTACCTCCTTGGCATTCAATGGTGGTTTTGTAGGTATGAAGTGAGCTTGCTTTGAGAAATAGTCCACCACTACAAAAATGATGGTGTAACCATGGGATTTAGGGAGCTCCACAATGAAATCCACACTAATTACATATGTGGTCAGCTTAGGGTCCTAGCATTGGTTGAAGTAAGCTTGCTAGCTTGGAGTGTGGTGCCTTCACAAGTTGGCACGTAGGACATGTCTTGATGTAGTCTATGACTTCTTCCAAAAGAACTACTTTCTGAGTACTTCAAGTGTTTTTCTTTGTCCCTTATTCCCACATAATTTTCCATCATGCACTTCATGTAAAATGACTTTCTTCAGTTCCATGCTGTTGGGAATGTACAATCTCTTTTCTACAAATAGAATTCCCTCCTCTAGGGTATACATACCATGTAGTGTCTTGTCAGCTTTCACCTCTTCTATAATCTTGTGCATGTCTTAGTCATGTTCCAAAGCCTCCTTCACTAACTCGAGGAAGCTACTGTTGACCACACTGATGGCTTTCAATTCATCTTTGCGACTTAGAGCATGTGCTATCTTGTTGGTGGATCTTGGCTTGTGTTTGATCTCAAGTAAAATTCTTCTCTAGGAAGCCGAGTCACCGAGCTTGTTTGGTAGACAAATTTTTGGTTTGGATTGGAAGTATTTGAGGGATATGTTTTCTGTGAAGACTAGTGTGTGTTTATCCTAGACATAATGCTTCCATTTTCTAAGACAGTGAATTACTACTAGCATCTCCTTCTCATGTGTGCTCCATTTGGTTTCAGCATCTATGAACTTCTTGGATTCATAAGCTAGGGGGTGGCATCTGTGGAGATCTCAAAGGGCTTGGTGAAATTTGGTACTTTAAGAACAAGGGTTTGACTCATACATTTATTCATCAGCTCAAAAGCACCCTGTTGCTTGCTTCCCCATGCAAATTGTTATCTTCTTTGGTGAGGTGGGATAGTGGTGCGGTGATGAGGCTATAATCCTTGATGAATCTTCTACAAAACACCATGAAGCCTGGGAACTCTTGCACTTCCCTCACAGTTTTCAACACAATCCAATTATTTACGCCTTCTACTTTCTTGGGGTCCACTTTGATGTCAACCTCTCCTACAATGAGCTGTAGGAACTCTAATTCCTTTACTGCAAACTCACATTTTTCTAGCTTGGCATATAGTTTGTGTTGTCTCAGCTTCTCAAAAACTAGGCGTAAGTGTCTTTTGTGTTTCTCTAGAGTTTTACTATATACTAGGAGATCATCGATGTAGATAATGATGAAGACATCTATTTTGGGCGGAAAGACTCCATCCATGAGGCCACAAAAGGTATGAAAAGCTGTTTTGGGGATATCTTATTTTGCTATGTGAATTTGATGGTACCCTAACCTAAGGTCTATACGGCTAAAGTATTTGGCTCCATGTAGCCTATCTAAGAGGTCCTCAACTAGGGGCATGGGATACTTGTTCTTTATAGTGATCTTATTAAGGGCCCTATAGTCTACACATAGTCGGAGTCCCCCATCCTTCTTCTTGAAAAACAACACTGGGGCATCGAATGGGAATTTGTTGGGGCAGATGAAACCTTGCTCTTCCAATTCATGTAACTACTTCTTCAACTCCATGAGTTTTGTGTAATTCATATGATAAGAGTCTCTAGCCAATGGGGCAACCCCTGGAATGAGCTCAATCTTGTGATCCATATCTCTTTTGGGTTGTAGGCCCTTGGGTAGTTCTATTGGCATTACATCCTTAAACTCCTCAAGTATTTCTACCACTTCTTTATTACTAACTTGGATTTTGGGTTTCTTGATGACTTCTTGCTCAATGGGTCGAATCATGATAGATACCCCATGTCTCCTTACTTTACTGACTTCTCCACTTGCTTGGCACTGTAGGTCATGATGCAAGGGCTAATATGGTTAACATGGTAAGGTGGTGGTTGGTTGGTGCTCCTGATTGGCTTGTACTTGGTTTCACCGTTTGGCATGAGACTCTAGGCTTGTTCTCCTTCATTTACACTTTGATTGATGTTCTACCTAGCAGCTGCATTCTTTCACAGGGTACTCTAACACACCTTCTCCTTGCATATCCAACATCATCTCATTAACTCATTTTCCAAACATTGCAATGACATACTTGTCATAGAATTCTAGACCTAAGATGACTTCCAAATTTTCCATGGGAATGACTAAGAAGTTGAGTTTGGCTTTCCATTTCCCTGCTTCTACTTACACTACAAAGACATGTTTCACCTCCTTGGCTTCTCCTTGTGCAAAAGTTATCGTTAATCCTTCTGAGGCCTTAGACAATTTGAGCCCATGTTTGGCTGCACAGTCTGGTGTGATGAAGTTGTAGGTGGCCCCTATGTCCACCATGATGGCTTGATCCCCTTCACTCACTACTCTGCCCTTGATGTATAAGTGTGTACTGATGCTACATGGGCTGCCATGCGTTGGGAATGAGCACTGACTGTCCCCTCCCTTGGATGGTCTAGGCTTTCATCACTTCCAATAGGGATTTCTTGGATGCGTGGGGGTTGTGGCTACTCTCCTCCATATGCACTAGTTATTGCCACTCTAGATCTGTGATGAGGTTGTGTCATCCATGGGGCATCAATTTTGATAGTGGGGTCCCCCAAACTTGAAACATCTAATCCCTATGGTTGAGCCTTGGTGTCTCCACCATGATGTATTTGATCTCGTAGGCCCATATGATGCACTCGGAGTTGGTCTATAGTGGTTGCCCCCCCATTAGCCAACTGCTCCTCTTGTTACTAAGGTGGATTGTGACACAGTTGTGGTTATAAATAAGGTTTGACTCCACATCTCTAGAAATGGGCCTCTAGGGGTATTGGGTCTCGGGGTGCTAGGTTGGTGTTGATTCTAGTTTGACTTCCTTAGGTTGTCCTCCTCCCTTCTTGGTCCACTAATCTTTTAGATATCCTCATGGCCTCATCTAAAATGGTTGGCTCCTATCTCTCTACATCTCTTCTGGCCCATTCTTGCATGCCAAATAGGAATCCATGTAGCTTAGTGTCAATGTCCATGTTGGGTAACTACACCATGAGCTGCCTATATTTGATGACATACTCCTTCATCTTCCCTTATATCTATTTGAGGTTTCTCCATTCATCTCTAACTTTGAATTTTTCCATATTTGGAATGAAATATTCTTTGAGTTCCTCTTGGAGTTCTCCCCATGAAAAGATTGTGCATTCTTGCTCCTATTCCAGCAAGTACCAACTAGCGGCATTTTCCTCTAAGTAGATGGCTGCCACTTCTCCCTTCATGTCTTCTGTGATCCTAGCATACTTCAAGTATCTGTCTACCTTAGTGATCCATTTCTTCAAAACCAACTCGTCTCTCTCTCCTTTGTACTTGGTGGGTTGGGGCATTTTGAACTTGCCATAGTCGCCTTCTGAATTGTCACTCTCAATCCTCTTCTCTATGGTTGTGTCTTTTGTCCTTCTTCTTGTCCTTCTTCTTCTTACTTCCTGCTCCACTACCTTCTCCTTGTCTTTTCTTGAATCTTGCACCCTCCTAAAAGTCTCCTCTCTCCCTAACCTATCCATCTCCTCTTGTTGTTTGTGTCTTCTCTCCTCTTCTTGTTGCTATAACACCCACTCTCTATAACCCTGCTCCACTTCTAGTTTTCTTCTCCTTTCCTCTTCTTCCTCTTTCATCTGCATGTTCCTCCAAATTGAGTCCAATAGGTCTGGCACCCTCCAATTGCCTCTTTAGTCCGGCTATCTTCTCCTTTTGAGCTACTCTCTATTCTCACCCTCTGCTCTTCTTCCAATGGTTTTTAGGTAATTTTGAGTGTTTTGACAACTTTTAGTGATGAAAATTTTTTATCAAAAATTTTCTAACATTGGTATAAGACATGTCTTTGAGCTTGATTTGTGATCAAACAGAGCAAAATTCAGTCAAAGTCCCTCTCACAGAGTTTGAAGAGGAAACCGAACTTTGTTATCTCACAAGCTCAATCTAATTCCTCGCTATTTTGGAGATACGAGCCTCCAAAAATGAAAAATCAAATTTTAGATTAATTTTTAATAAAAGTATCATGTTATTTGTGCTTTCTTTCCATTTTTTACAAGTTTGCAAGGAATGTTGATTTGGAAAGATCGTGTGAATTTTGGTGCATGCTTTTCTGTAGTTTGTACCATCTAACTTGCCTAAGCTGAAGGTTGGTGGATGAATCCTCAGTGTTTGAATTGTTGATATAGCACTACCACCACTTGATGCACCAGCACTACCTAATGTAGCACATGATATTTTTTCTCTTCACTATTGAAGCGCTTACCCCTTGTGTACTCTTCACTCCTCAAAACCCCATGGGCTTTTATACCATGTAGAAATTGCATGGTGTAGCAGACAAAATCTGAGCAAGGAGTAGAGAATATAGAGTAAATATGAGAAGAACAAAAATTGCTTTAATTTTAAACAAGTTGATGTAAACCAAGTTCTCCCCACCTGTGTGCTTCCACTCTAAATCTTAGATGGCAATCTAGAAAAATGATAGGCAAAGAGCTTAAGGCTAGCTGGAAAAACTCTTATTAGGCAAAAGATAGATTAAGTATGGCTTTGAAGGGGGTCTTACCTTTTATAGCCCGAGAAGGTAGTCTAGTCAACCTATCCAATCAAATTATAAATCTTCCCTAGTCGGCTAGGAAATATTCCAAGGAATATACCATCAAGTTGGGGATGTTGACCCCTTCAGACCCCATAACTAGCAGGTCTCAAGGGTCCCTATAATTTTATATACCATCAAATTGGGGATGCTGACCCCTTCACACCCCATAACTAGCGAGTCTCAAGGGTCCCTGTAATTCCCACACCCTACAACTCAATGCATTGTGCCTCAAGTTGCTACCAGCATAACTACTCTATCTAATGAAAGGGCTAGATCCACAAAGGTCACATTTTTGCCATTTGTTCATATAGACCTAATCTAATATACAAGTCAAGACCCAACTCTAGCAAGTCAAAACCCAACCAATGTTCCCTGAGTTCACACGTGGCTTCTCCTCATAATTAGGGCCTTATAACTTAGAGCATCATGGATCATGGATAGCACCTCATGAGGATTGGGCATTGAGCATATCTAACATTTGGTATGTTGGAAAGATGGGAACTTTTATTTTACAAAGACATGGAAGCCTTTTGCAACAAACTTTGATAAAGGTGGAGTGAAAATGCTTTTTGAATATATGCCTATGTGGTCATCTTATGTCGCCTCACGTGAAACTTCTACTTAGGGTGTACAATTTTTTTAAAAAAACATCAAGGAAAATTAGAGCTATGATCTTTTACATTGCAAATGGAAAATAAGGGTAAGTTACAGCAAGTTGACTTGTCTTGTGCAAGTAAGAGCATTAGATGAGAGATTGGATGGGATGCTTCTATTGATACATACTCAATCTATGCATGTTTATCAAAAACTTAGGGTCAAAAGGTGCTTGTTGAGGAGAAGAGAAAAAGGGAAGAAGGGGATCCTAGTAGTTCCAAAAAGACTAAAGGGTGTGAGTCTCTATCGCTATCTTCTAGACTAGAGCCTATTCATAGTACAAAGGAGGTATCAAAGAAGAAGACTACAAAGCTGAGGAAACAGCCAAGGTATAAGCTTGCTTCAAACATTAAGTCAGCCATTGATCTTAAGAAGATACTAGAATCTTGGCATCGTTTTAATTAGAAGGGAGCTATATAGCTGAAGACGATGAGCAACACTTCCACGAAAGAGAGGTTATCTATTTTCCTATTCAATATGACTTGAAACAACTTATAAGAAGTACAATCATATAATTTTTCCTTCTTCAATGCCTTGTTAGATCTTGTGATTATTCTCATAATTTGTATGAACTTTATTAATAAGTAGACAAATGGAGCTTGTGAAACTACATTCAAAAAACATCAAGGGTTAGCTTCAAGGGTTACTTCTTCACTTTGGTGAATCTTGTTTATTAGTGATTGACTTCTATGTTCCATCTTGTTCTAACTCTTATCCTTTGTGGATTTGTGGGTTGAAAGAATTTCCCTTTGATAGCGGACTATAGCTACCCCTCATGGCTTGAGCATTTTCTTACACCAAAGCCTCCTATACCTACTTTTGCACTAGCAAAGGATAATGTCATGGATGAGCTTGTGAAGAATATGAGAGATATGCATATATAATTGGCTAAATTGGAAGATCGAGAGACAGCTATTCCTTTGTGAAAGAAATCAAAGAGAGAGACGGACAAAGGCTAGAAGGGTAGTAGTCATGCTCCCTATTCAATTCATTATTTTTTCACAGTCAACTGTGTACACACACACAAATCATACAGAAGTAAGGTAACCTATATGTAACCATAGTTGAGTCAATGTGACCGAACCTTATTCAGCTAAGGTAAACAAACTGAACCAAGGTTCATGAGCTTGACTCTCAATAGTCCCCCTCAAGCTCAAGTATGATACTTCACTCCAAGTAGCTCTTTGAAATGCACAAACTTATATTTACCCAATGACTTGGTAAAGATATCTGCAACTTGGTCTTTTGTCCTCACATGGACCAAATCAATATCACTTGCAATCACTTTTTGTCTGATAAAGTGATAGTATACCTCCATGTGCTTAGTCCTAGCATGATAGACACGATTACTGGCTAGGAGCACACTACTCATGTTGTCACAATAGAGTGTGACAGGCCTGACTTTCAGCACTCCCAAATCATCAAGAAGCTTCTTATTACTCCAGCTGACCATACTACTACTACCAAGGGAAAATGCATACCTACTAGTAGATCTCCTATCATAGGCACTTCATGCCAAGTCAGCATATATATATCCTATAAGCTCCAAATGCTTACCATACTCATAGAATAGACCATAATTTTATGTAGCCTTCACATATCTCAAGATCCTCTTCACCGCATCCAAGTGAGGTTTCCTAGGCTTCTGTATGAATTGGCTAATCAATCCAACTAAATAGCTAAGGTTCGGTCTAGTAATGGTAATGTAAATTAGGCTACCCACCATTTGTATATACGTAGTGACATTCTCAATCTCATGCCCAACATCTACAAGTAGCTTAACATTTTGCTCCAATAGAGTGCTCAAAGACTTGCAATCCAACATACCATACTTGGTTAACATGTCTTGTGCATATTGCTTTTGCAACAACCAAGTACCATGAGGTGTAGAAACAACCTCAATCCCAAGGAAATACTTCAATTCACCCAAATCTTTGACCTGAAATTCAACATGTAACATTTCCTTGATTGCTCCAACTCCCATGACATCATCACCTGTAATGATCAAGTTATCCACATAGATGACTAATATCGCATAGCCAGCCCTTGTCTTCTTTGTGAATAGGCTATGATCAGTCTTGCTCATAGTGAAACCAAGTTTTTGTAAGAATGCACTTAACTTAGCATTCCAAGCTCTAGGTGCTTACTTCAATCCATACAATGCTTTCTTCAATCTACACACACATGTAGGAAAATTTGGATATACAGAGGCCTCAAGCTTATCCATGTATACTTCCTCAACCAAATCACCATTGAGCAAAGTATTCTTCACATCCATCTAATACATACTCCATCCTCTAGATGCTACCAATGCAATCACTGCTCTCATGGTTGCCATTTTAGCAATGGGATTGAATGTCTCCTCATAATCAAGACCATGTTGTTGTGCATACCCTTTTGTCACAAGTCTTGCCTTGTATCTTTTCAATGTGCCATCTGATTTGCACTTCACCTTGTATACCTATTTGCAACCAATAGGCATTTTTTCTTCATGCAAATCAACCAAATCTCAAGTTTCATTTTTAGCCAATGCTAAATATTCCTCATCCATTGCCTTATACCAATGATCATCCAAAATAGCTTCAGAAAACTTTGTGGATTTCTTAAAGCTAGTGACTTTTGCTATATATGCATAGTGCCTCATTGTGTAGCCACTGTATGTAATCCTATCCACCTTAGCTAAGGTGCAGTATGAGATTCTCCTCTCTCATGAGGTGGTACATATCTATGTCTCACACTAGGAGTCACAACTGATGGAATGCCAAACTCACTATCCAAGCGGTCAGTGCCAGGTGAATCATAACCACAAGTGAGTGGCCCTGTAACATCATCAAGTTTGCCTTTGCCTTTATCCACATTTCTCCCCCTAACTAACATACCCGTGTTAGTGGACAAAGATGCTGAAATCCTCAATCTACCTGTCCAAGGACTAACTGATGTAGTAACATCTTTAGAAGACCCATAAATTTCTACACTCTCATTTGTAACTGCATGTACATAAGTTTCCTGACAAACATCATTATTATTCATAAAGATAGTCTTCTTCTCATGCCATGACTTCAGGTTATCAAATACTACATCTCTTGAGACCAATGTCTCATGAGTAGAAGGATTGTAGTATTTGTAGGCCTTCGTATCTTGTGCATACCCAATAAAGATGGCCTTTTCTGCCTTTGGATCAAGCTTCTTCCTCTTCTCATCTGAAACATGTACATATGCCAAACATCCACAGACCTTAAGATGGTTGATTTCACACTTTATCCCATAAAGCCTCTCATAAGGAGTCACCTCATGTATCCCTGTTGTTGGTGTACAATTCATGACATACATAGCAGTCGTTACAGCCTCTACCCAATATACATTCAATAGGCTCTTCTCATTCAACATGGCTCTAGCCAATTCCATGATCACCCTATTTTTCCTTTCTGCCACACCATTTTGTTGTGGTGTGTACCGACATGTCAATTGCCTCTTTATCCCATGGGCTGCCAAGAAGTGATCAAAGTCTCTAGAGACATATTCTCCACCACCATCAGATCTCAAGGATGAGATGAAACAAGCCAATTCTTTCTCCATATGTCTCTTAAAGTCCTAAAAAGCATCCATGACACCACTTTTGTGCTTCAACGCATACAATCATGTGTACCTACTATAGTCATCTATGAATGACACATAGTAGCGTGATCCCCCAAGAGATGCATTCTGTGAGGGTCATCATACATCAGAATGTACAAGCTGTAATGGTCTAGTAGTGGTGCTTACATGCCTCATAAATGGAAGCCTTGATTGCTTCCCAAATTGACATGACTGACATACATGTCCCAATTCCACATGCTTGAACTTAGGGAGTCCAAGTACAACTTGCTTATGTTGCATATTCTTCAGCTTTTGAACATTTACACGATCAATTTTTTAATGCCATATCTCAATATCCCTTATTGCAGCATTGTCATGTGAGTACATACCAACATTCAAGGCTGGAATTTTTGTATCCCCAATGTAAACATCCAACCATTTCTTTTACCTTTAGCAATGAGTTTGCATCCTTGACCATACTCTTCAATGTAGCATCCATCTCTATTGAATCTAACTTGTAGATTTTGTTCGGCCATTTGTCCCACAGAAAGCAAGTTTTCGGTAATGGTGGAGGGTAAATGAAACACATCATATAGACTATTTTTCTTGTCACCATGTATCATCAAGGGAACAGTATATATATGCTTAATATCATGCTGCATATCATCCCCTGTGCAAACATATCCATGAGCACCTTCTACCAATGTGTCAAATAACTCTCCATGAGGAGTCATGTGATTAGATGCCCCTGAGTCTATATACCATACATCATTTACTTTGCCTTGTGTAAGAAACCCCTTCTTCACATATTGTATAGTAAACAACTAGTCATCCTCCTATATACCACTAGAAAAAGCATAATTACCATGTTGTCTTCCTCTTGCTCTCTAATCATTCTGTTTCTTGTAGTAATCTTTAGCTACATGTCCATATTTGCCACAATAATGACAATGCTTATTTGCATTTGATTACTGTCCATGACTCATTTAGGGCTGCTCCCAAGTACATTTTACTCTAGATGAGTAACCCTCTCTTCCATGAGCATTTGAGGCACCTCTATTTGCTTGAGCCTACCTATTTTTCCATCCAGTACCTTGTTGTCCATGGGCTACATATGAATTTTCAACCCCTCTTCCTCTAAAGTTTGACCTTGCTCTTCCACCTCTACCCCATTGTCCCTACTATTTTTAGATCCACTGGAACTTATATTGAATCCAAGCTTCACTTCTTCATGCAAAATAAGTGCCACAAGTTCATCAAAGTCAGGCTACTCCTAATACACTGAAATGGAAGTGTCAATTTGCTTGTACTCCTCTCCAAGACCATGGAGGGTAGTGGCCACCAAATCATCATCCTCAACTTCAGCTCCAATTGAACCTAGTTGTTCTACAATGGTTCTAATCTCACTCACATAGTCTTCAATAGACCTTCCATTCCTAGATATGCTGAATTTTTGTTTTAATTATGTCTTTCTCGAATGAGTGACATAACCATAATTCTTCATCAATAAATCCCAAGTAACTTTTGGTGAAGTATAGTTTACAATTTGCATAGATTTTGTGTCTAACACACATAAGGATAGCCAATCCAAGACCTCGCTAGCCTTTTATAACCATGTCCTATGTGCCTTTAATTGATCTTGTGTTGGAGATCTATCCTCCAGTAGCTTTGATTCATCTTCAAGACCTATGACTAGATTCCAATAGCCTCTTCCAATTAAGAAATTGGACATCCTGAACTTCCATAAAACAAAGTTATTATAGTCTAGCTTCTCACCTACTATCTGGGTGATATAGACAATGCATTTTAATGACTTAAAACCAATTTTTACTAAAAATTTGCAGCAATAACCACTATTGCATTCTCAACCAATACATGTGCTTTGTTTCCATTCAAACCCAGTTACAATGTCTCCAGACAAAACTTATACTCCAATCTGATGTGGTGACTATTCCTTTTTAGCACAGTAATATGCTTGCAATTGAAGCCTATTTGTTCCACTGAGACATTAGTCACGTTCTGGCATTCACTGGCATCAAGTTCCTCAAGCTGAGTGCAGGCTTTGGAAATCGTAGAGATGGAATGGTCTATGATTCCACCTAATGATGCAACTAATCTGCTTTAAATGGTAAGGAAACCGAATGCTCTGAGCTGCCCAAACTATGCAGAGTGTGTTATATAGACTTCTCCACTCCCCTTCACTGGAAATGGTCGATGCCTCCTATCAGCCATCTTGTGCTCAAGGAAGGTGATCTTGTTGGCATCTTGGAAACTGATTATATCAAATTATAGGGTATTGATTGAGGTTGCTGAAGCTGGAAAAAAATACAGGAGGAGTACTGCTCACAGAAAGTGCAAAGGAATAAAAACCTGTAATTGGAATGATCGAAGCTGTTGGACACGTGGTGCGATTTGGGGAAGATGGGCCTCGAAGGAATTTGGAATTGAGCATAAGAAATATTGTAATGTATTCTAAATTTGTTGGAAATGAATTCACGTCCAAAGAAGAAACTCAGTGTATTGTCATGAAGGCATAAAACTGGAACTTTGACAGGCAGCAGTTTTGATGTGCAGGCTCACAGATACAACAGGGAAAGGGATGGCGCTCATGGGGTCTTGTTCTTTGATTTGGGAAGTACAGCAAACCTCTGCATCGACTTCATCTTGAAGAGACGGCATTCCACAACTCTCACATCACATGCTCTTTGGATAGTGTCCCCCAGAGTAGATAAATGAGGAGAACAGCAACTCTTCTCCGACGATGATGTGATCTAATCTCAAATGCCTGCTCCGCCGCCAGAATTAGACAACAGCAAATGCTGCACGCGGGTTCCTCTTCTATTGTTTGAATCGGGATACCTGGCAGAATCATCGTGCAACACCAATGAGTTCAATCCCACCAGAGATTTAGAAGCATCTTCGCTTCTGCACCGGAAGTTTAACCTGATCAGCAAGCGTTCTATCCTACCGATCAGTTCTGCGACTGTCACATCATTTTTGTCAAGGAGCGCAAATTCAATCAGACCTTACAAGGATTGCTCAGTGGTGGCAGATCCTTTCCAGGGAGAGTCTTGCTGAGCAAAAGAACTGACCCTACAGTTGAAAAACTCTCAGGTAGCAAAGACGACTCCGTCAACATCAAGTGCACCGAAAACTGACAACAAGCATGCGGTGGATAATGGTGGCTTTGATACCATGAAAGAAATGAGAGAGAGAGAGAGAGAGAGACGGACAAAGGGCAGAAGGGTAGCAACCGTGCTCCTTATTCAATTCATTATTTTTTAGCAGTCCAATGTGTACACACACACAAATCATGTAGAAGTAAGGTAACTTATCTGTAACCATAGTTGAGTCAGTGTGACCTAACCTTATTCAACTAAGGTAAACAAAGTGAACCAAGGTTCATGAGCTTGACTCTCAACACTTTGTAGACTTTGCCTAGGAGTGAATTTGTTCGTACATGTATATGGTACAATAGTGCTATGTATGACCACAAGGATGGTGAAGCTTAGAAAGATGCTATGAGTAAAAATCTATTTTTTTGGAAGAATGGGAATATTTGTACTAGTGAGATAGGTTTGCATATTGCCACAAACTTTGGAAATGGTAGAATGAAGAAGATTTTAGAGGATTTGTCTATGTGGATTGTATGTGCTACTATAGATGCTACAGTCTATGGACTACAAATTGAGAATAAGCCTAAAGATTAAAAGAGGAAGAATTGGATCCATGCCTTGTAGACTATAGAAAAGAAAAAGGTGCCTTAGACAATCTTAACCAATACAGGATGGACTATCAAAGCTCAAACTGGAAGGAAAACTCTATAAATACTTTATTAGTTTATGCTTTGGTTAAAACAAAGAATACAGAAGTTATTGTAGAATAGAAGAGAGATAAAAGAAGTCCTAGCATTTCCAACAAAGTAACTAGAGGAGGTGAGAAGTTTACACCTCCTACTAGACTTGAGCTAGAGTAGTATATGGAGGGTGTATAGTAGAAAGAACAAAAAGGAAAGTAGAAAGAGTAAAAAGAAGAGCACATAAAACAAAAAAGGAAAACCTGGATGCTTTGATAAAGGTTATTACAAGTACACTTGCAAAGCATGATACACATGCTTTACATTCTAAAGAGAATTGATTTATGTTGCACATTTTTAAAAACGAATTCTAATTATGAAACTAACTCTCAATATGAAGATAATTATTATTATTAATGAGGTATTATATGCCAGTTCATAGAAGGAAGACTTGGGAGACCCTCCCAAGACTAGCTTATTATGACTATGTTTGTAGTATAGAACAATAAAAAGAACTAGCCTAGTGGATAGTCACTTAGCAGTTAAGTGCACTTGGGTGACGACACTGCTAGAATGGGTAACTTCCCGGGAAGATTTTCGTACAAGCTAGTGGAAGCTTCTCATGCGCAGCCAATGGCACCAACGAAGCCTTCATAGCCCATTGCCAAGTATCCCAAGACCAAGATGCCAAGGTCTATGCCTTGGTCATGAGCCTTTGAGTGACGTCACCCGACAACGAGATGTGCGGTGCTCACCCATATATTTGTTAAATTGGTATCCTCGCCCTACGAAAATGGAGCCTCTCCCTAATGTCATCAATGATATCATCGTCGCTAAAAACGCTAAAAGAAAGCATTCTCTCTTTATCATCGATGACGTCATATAAATTGCTAAAAAGCAAACGTCCTCTGTTTAGCTCCCCTTCCCCAATGGTTACTATATAAACAGGGGTAGAGCATCACGTCAGCGACACACACAGACACAACAACAACCCGTGCAGAAGTCTCTCTGTTAGTTAACGCGACGAAGCTCTGTTGCAACCAACCGAACCTATCTCTCTCTCTCTCTCCACACCTACGTAGGAGCGCTGCTCGAATCCATCAGCTTCTTCCATGGCTCCACACTCCAAGCTCCATCACCGCGAGCAAGACGAGAAGAGAAGAGAAGAGAAGAAGAGACGAGAATATGGAGAGCTTCTCCTCTCCGATTCCTCACCCTCACACACTCATTCCCTCACACTCTCACACTTCCTCTCTCAAGCACAAGCTCAAGCAAGCAAGAACAACAACAAGAAGAAGAAGAGAGCCACTTTTTGCCACACACAAGAATGAGCTTCTCTTTCACTTTTCAACTTTATATACAACACCCTAAATTCATTTTGGGCAGTCATCCCCTTTTTCACTTTCTTACATGGCCGGTTGGGCCGTAGCCTACGGGCCGTAGCCTAGGCCATTTTTCCCATTGTCCTTCTCTCTCCCTAGCTTCCTTTCCACCGCCCGTCTACATTTGCAAATTGCATGGTTGAGAGCCCGGCGCTCCTTGAATTAAACCATGATGCGCTTGCGCTATTTTACAATAGTTTTGACTTGTGCTTTTCCTTGTGCACCTCTGTCTTCCGTTTCTCTTTGCCTTGGCCTTTGTCTTTGTCTTCTATTTTAGCTTCCCGGATTTTCCACCGCCTGGCACTCTTTTACAAGATTTCAGGGTGCGCCTTTGTATTTTAAAATGCACATTTTCCCTTTTGCATTGTCCCGGACTTTTTAAGGTTGCCCTTGTGCTTTTGATCTTTTCTCCTCTTCTTTCTTCAATCGGGCTACCTTTTTTCTGCCTTTGCGCTTTTTCTTTTTTTTTTGCTTTCTTCGTGTTGGGGTTAACATTAACCCCCTCCTAGACGAGTGCCAATCCCATGGCACTCACCGTCGTAGGTAGCAGACGTTAGCATGCACTGAAGACGTGGGTGGCAAGGACGTCTGTGGTTGCCATGGCGGAGTGTTGGCCGTGGTGGGAAGGAAGGTCATTGGGGGCATGTTGGTTGGTTAAGTGGTAGATGGTGGGGTAATGGGAGGTGGTGGTAGGGCTGTTCATTGGGGGGGTTGCACTGATGGAGTACAAGTGGCGGTTTGTTGGGGATTCTATACATGATGATTCGCGGCCGGCTTACAGGGTGATAAGGATAGGAATTTAGAGATGAGTATTGATGAGGAGCGAACGACACCCGCGTTGGAGTCTTCAATACCTGCAATTGAAACCTCTCATGTGGTCTCTCCTTAAGGGGTAGTGCTAGTCTTCTTATCGTGCACAAGACATATTTTGATTAGTTTGGGAGACAGGTTGAACTCTAAGCAAGCCTGGAGTATTGTCCTACACTTGAGGACCCAAACCGTATATAGGTTATAATGTGAATATTAAGTGAGTACACGTGTGTATTTAGGTATTTAGTTAGAAGACTGTCGGCCTGGTTCCTTGTATAGCAATGGGTCAATGAAGCAAGGGGCTAAGTTGATGGAAAAATTTGTCGATGAAGACGGGGAGTACACTTGAAGATTACTTGAGACATCATTATGGTCTTGTCAAGGCAATGTAGCATAATTGAGCTGCTTGATGTCTTAGCTTTTGATAGCTAATGGCTACTTGTAGTGCTTGAAAAGTATGGTGTACTTTTCCATTGTCTTTCATGCCTTGCTTACCACTGCTGATTGTAATGGCATTGAGATAGAGTGCAAAAGAATTGTGCAAGTGGTTCAGGGTGACAGGTCTAACCATAGGCGAGGCGAGCTCCCTAGGTATGTTTTGCCCTTAATGTGCCCTGAAAATTTGTGGGGGATGTACAAAGGGCTAGGGAATTAGGGACGGAGCCAGCCGACCAAGGTTACTGGACGTACCTAATTTGAGGACCCCTAGGTGCAGTGCTGTGATTGTGGGTGCTTCTTATTTCTTCGTTTTTTTTTTTGGCAAAGTACAACCACTGCAATATGCTGAGGCTATGAGCCTTTTTGGCTGGGAAATGTCAAGCCTAGAAGGCTCAGGAAATGGATATGACAATGATGATTGTGCCCGAGCCTCGTTGTTAGGGGAGCCGTTGTTGCGATATTGGTGCGATTGCGGGGACACCCGTCGTGAGCTCACTGTAGCGCTTGGCCTAAGAAGAGAGTGTAGCCCATGACTATGCTTTGGTGCGTGCGATGTGGGTATACGCAAGGGTGATTTTTCGTGTTCCGCATCGTGGCTGTGTTGCGGTTCGTGTGCGGTTGGTGGTCTTGCGGTGGCGGCCTGGTCATTGGATGCGTTTCCGTGAAGACCTGTGTCATCCTGCATCCACTTGTCACTTTGTGAGAGTATATGCTCGCCTGCGTTAAATACATCGAACAATTGCAATCATGTTAAGACATTCTGAATTCTATGATGTCTATTGGGATGCCTATTGCATTGCTTGTTAAGGCCGCATACATTAATGAGAGGTAACGGGAATGTGTACAAGTGGGGATCTTGCCCCTTTACTCATCCAAAAACAAAAAGTTATGGCATGCTGACTTGTCGAGCTACTTGTACATCATAGGGGTTTAGTCGATAGGTACGAGGCAGGGTGAGTCCGGTTGGCTAGGCGACTGGGGCGGTGCTAGTGCGGGGCTCCAGTGAGGCTGGACAGGGAACATGTCGGCCGGGACATGAATGGTGTAGTCCCAGGCCGCAACCATTTCTAGAATGTCTTTAAACAATTCATTAAATTCTGCCCTATCCCGGGCTGCCTTGTCACTTCCTGAGCACCTGGTGCCCGAGCATGCGTTGGGGATCTGTGCAATTGACGTTGCCACATGCTGCATGTTTCTTTGAGTCTCGACTTTCTTGGCCCGAGGATTCTTCGGCCTTCGTCCGAGATGGTGTCGCTTAGGGCCTCGCTTCTTCGCGTACCTTTTGAAGGTGGGCACGTAGTGCACCGGTGGAGGGGCACGTGCCGCATGTTCCCATGGCCCGCGGAGAGCATCTCTGCAAGCCAGCTGACCGTGGTTCTCCATGTTTTTCTTCTGGAACCCTGCAAAATGCAATCCAAGAGTTAGGCTTTAATACGGGATAAGAGCGTTCCCATAGGAGGGACTTGGTGTGGGTTTTCAAACGTATGTGATTAAAAGAGGAGGTGCAGAACATACTGGACTCTTGTAATGTTGTCCCTCTAGCCGCTAACTACGAGCAGGTCTTGACTCACGCCGAGTTGGACTGGTTGTGGTTCTGCATTTGGAAGGCTCCTCCTCGGAAGGATAGGCCGGGGAGGGGGTCGTGTACAAAGAGAGAGAGACTGCGCCTTGCTTACATCCTTAGGGATGTTGGACAAAGCTACCATGATGGTAATGCGGAGCACATGCTCTTTGCCCGGAGACGGGCATGATCTGGTGAATGTGGAACCGGCCTAGCATAGCTTGGTAACCCCGATTTGTCTGTCTGCGCTTGACTTGTTATGGCTTGTGTGTGTTGATAATGTCTATACAAGGTGATACGAAAATCATTGTATATATATGGTACACACATTTGTTCGAACCCTTGTCTCTTCAGTAGGATAGAAACCAATGGTAGAACTCAGGATTGTACTGAAGCGTGGCACACGCATCTAGCACACATGGTAGCTTACTCAATACTGATAAATATTTCGCCACATCGAGTAGCATGGAACCTTGTCCGAGTCTACTGGCGACATGTAACTCCTCCTCAGCAAGAACTTTATCAAACAGAGGGTTTTCTTGGCTTGGTTCGGGTCAAATCCTTGCCCCGAATGGCAGTCAGCACTCAAAGGGAAGTTGGTGCCACATAGTTGGGTCTCTTTGGGAACGCCATTTGGCCAATCGCTCCTCAGAGATTGTCATGATCTGAGCCCCTAGTTCGGCCATTGCAACACGGTTTTCACACCAAGGCTGCTCAAATCGACTCTAGCCTACTGACAGTCACTTTAATTGCTCTATGTCTACGAGATTCCGTTGACAGAGCACTTCATTGAACGTGACTGTTAAGCGCAGTTCATTAGCTTCCTCGCCCGAGATGAGTCGCAAGCGTTCGTGTAGGAGCCTGCTACAATGCTCATCAAGGTGTTCCTACTCTTCCCAAGATAAAGGGAAGGGCAAGTAATCTCCAAGCTACTTCTTGGGGATTGTGCCCATGTCCGCAATGACGTAAACTCGTGCGAAGACCTTGAGCTTAGCATCCAACTCAGTTAAGCATTCTGCGACACTTCTATGTTCAACAAGGGCTTGCTCGATTGCTATCTCATGCAAGGTTCTAGGAGTTTGCCTAGGCTTTAGCATAGCTGGGGGTTCAGGCCTATATGAGGAAGATTGGTCAATGCTAGGAGTGCTCATACTCTTGGGGTTTCCATGTTTCTCTTGAGGCTTCGTTATTGCGTCATGGTTCTCCTTGGGTGTGACTGGTGTGAATTCGTCACCCCGTCGTGACAGTGTTGTATCCACTCTTGATTTGTCAATGCGAGTTCTATTGTCAGCGGATAGAGTGTTGCAAGCAGCCATTGATGGTAACGACTGCTTTGATTTGTCGGAGCACACGGATGTGTCTGAGGTTTCACCGCTATTAGGAGAGGCATCAGTGGGCTCATTGGTGGATGGACTCGATGCTTTATTCATCAGCTCTCTAGCACTCTTCGTCCCAATGTTCTTGGGGTCCACAACCACTTGCAACTATTGTCTTTTTTGCTATTTTCTCCTCTTTTTCTTGGTCAATGCAGATGCATCTAACGGCTCAAGACATTGGGCTAGGTCAACCGTTGATGTGCTTGGTTGGGCCTTAGTATTTCCCTTTTCTAGTGTGTCCTCATGGGACCTAGTCGTGGCCTGCGGAATAGCCTTGCCAGGTTGCGTGGGCACAACTGTCTCCCTTTTGGGAGAGTCTAGCTCTTCAGCTAATTCCCATGTGTTTAACTCCTCCAACCCAGGCTTTAGGCTCTTTGGAAGTGCTGGAGTTGTTAAGGAGGTAGGTTGCGACAGCTCCTTCACAGGTAAACTACTAAGGACACGTTCCGCAAGGAGCATTGTCACGGCCAAAGGCTGTGATGGCTGTGATCCCTGATTTGAAGTACTAGCAACTAGTTTGGTGGACTTGCTACTATCGGTGGATTGCGGCATCCGGTCCTTAGGGCGATCAGAGGTGGTCGCGTCTTTTGTTGCCCTTTGAGTATCCATCTGTGTAGATCAAGCATGAGTTGCTCTGGTCACATTGGGTTGCACAGGCATATCCCTAGGATGAGAGACACGGCTAGTGTGATGTCCCCCCTCTTGGATATTGGGAAGCCTTGATGGAGATAGAGATTGGGAGTGAGCAGCCGCCATTGACGATCGTTGTTGTGCTTCCTGTGTCCGTTTGGAAAAAGAGGATGTAGGAGATTTGGGACTCCTACGTGGGATTAGCATGACTGAAGAATTTGCTCGTGATTGTTAGACGATTCTGTCATTGGCTTTGTTGAGCAATCAGCCTTATCTTGAGCAATGTTGTGCCTATGGTGCTCATTATCTCTTGGGAAGTCAAAGGCTCCTTGGGCACTAGTGGACCTTGTGCACGCTTTATCTGCTTGCTAAGTATGCTAGGCTGGGGATCTACTTTTTGATAGGCCATGTTTGGTTTCTTGATTTCAATAGTGAGGGGCTCAATCACTCCAATATTGTTGTTTAGGTTTCCTCCTTCGCCTCTTTGCTTTTGACATAATTTGGGCTTCTGAAAGAGGTGGTTTAGCAGGGGGTTTTGGTATCCAAATCCATTGATTGCCTGCATAATACCCTTGAGCATGAAGCAACGCCTTGGATATCCATCGTGGCATTGTGCTAGTCTCCATCGATGCCTTTGTCTATAAGGCTTGGGCTTCTTTCTTGGTCTTCTACGATATTTGTATGAAATCCTATCCTTGTCCTTGTCTCCTAACCTTTTTGTTTCAAGTATGGCCTCACTCACTGGTTCTCTCTGTTCAACCTGCGCTTGTATTAACTCTTTCAACATCTCCTTGCTCTCATTACTAGGCTCGCTTGGTATGTTAGAATGCTCCTTGCCCTTCCCTGGAGGTTCGCTGAGGTCACCCTTGCTAAAGATTGTGACTATCCTCACACCCGGTAGTGCCAGGTGTATCCTCTGTTCTACATAGTCACGAAATAGGATAGGCCAGCTTTCAGTTTCAATTGTTGCAAGGATATTGCACTTCCCTATGAGTGCTTGTGGAGGTCCCCCATAAGGGCTAAGAGTTGCATTAGTCGATGTCAGCTCTGGTTGGCCTAGTAGGGTCCATGCCTCATAGGTCAAGACATTAAAATCTGCTCCTTCATCAATCAGAGCATCGATAGTATGCTCTCTTTTCGCGGTGAGTTTGACCCTAAGATAAGAAAGTGGTACTATGTCTTCATCTTCCGGGTCTTGTCTTGTAAATTTAAGCCTTCTGACAAATGCCCTTGAGTCCCCAACTGCACGACCAAATGTGGATTCTCCATTGATGTCTTGGCTCGTCAGTGCAGAGCTATTCAAGGCGCATCTATTGTCAGGACTGTCATATCTTATCATCTCTACATTGGTAGCTTGACGATGTTGCATTCCGGTTTGACTAAACGTAGTTTGAACACAATGCATGTGTGTCCTTGTAGTGCGGCCTTTTTGCCATTGATGGCTAGATCGGCCCGTTAAGGTTCTAGGGTCTTTGTTTGCCTCTATTCGAGTGCGAGCTTCTGGTTGCTCCTTTACAAGGGAGCCTCCATGCTCGCGTAGGGCCATTACTGCCCGAGGGTCTAAGTTGGATGACCTGTCACAACACGCATTCTCTCTCCAACCTACTTGGGGTGGAAAAGGAGGGGATAGGGCCCCCTTTGCGAGGGTCCTAGAGGCGGTCCCCTCCTCGACCTGCACGGTCGTTATGGTTGTCAAGATTGTGGGAGAGAAGGAAGGAGTCTCACTTGTAGCTTTCTTGCTTGCACAATGGAGGAAGACACACAAGGGTGGAGGCTGAAAACAGTTTTCCTCTTCTTTTGTTGTGTAAGCCAAAAGAACTCTCATACAAAGAAATAGAAGAACCCTACATATGGGTCTCAAACCAAACTCAACTAACTAAGGTGGCATACTAACTGAGCCACGAACTAGAGTAGATAAGGATAGCTATCATGTAGCTATTATTCATGGGCGGTGTACCAACCGCATCTGCAAACAACTGACAAGTCGGTGACATAAATACACAACGGTCACCCTGGCGTATCACGAGTGGAGCTCGATATCTCAACACTCCCCCTCGAGCTCAATCCCAATTCCTGCACACCAAGCAGGTCTCTGAACTTACGCAGCTTCTCTGCGCCCAATGCCTTCGTGAATATGTCAGCTACCTGATCCTCTATGCTGACATAAACTAGATCAATAAGACCTAGTAAAACCCTCTCCCGCACATAGTGATAATGCACCTCAATGTGCTTTGTTCTAGCATGATAGACTGGGTTATTTGCCAAGTGTATACTGCTCATGTTGTCACAATAAATGACAACTGGCCCATCTGTAGACTGATGCATATCATAAAGTAGCTTATGCAACCAAGCTACCTCACATGCAGCCATTGCTGCACCCCTGTACTCAGTCTCTGTGCTCGACAAGGCAACTATAGGCTGTTTCTTGCTGCTCCAAGTGACTGCAGCACTCCCAAAAGAGAACACATATCCACTGGTAGATCGTCTATCAGAAATACTACCAGCCCAATCAGCATCAGTGTATCCATGTAACTATATCTGAACCCCAGTCTCATAAAATAGTCCATACTGCAATGTGGACTTCACATACTTGAGTATGCGTCTAGCCGCATCCAAATGCGGTTTCCTTGGAGCCTGCATAAACTTACTTACCAATCCAACAACATAGCTCAAATCTGGCCTGGTAATAGTCATATAAAACAAACTTCCTACTATGCGTCTGTACATAGTAGGGTCTTCTAGAAGCTCACCTGCATTTATGCTCAGCTTCACATTCTGCTCCAAAGGAACTGAAATAGGCTTACAGCCTGTCATCCCATATTTGGACAGCATGTCCAATCCATACTGCCTCTGCAAGAGCTGTATCCCACTTGGTGATCTAATCACCTCAATGCCCAAGAAATAACGCAGCTCTCCCAAATCCTTCATCTCAAACTTCTGCTTCAATAGCATTTTCACATGAAGGATATCTTCATCACTGTCACCTGTCATAATCAAATCATCAACATAAATGACAAGTAGCATAATACCTTTCTCTGTTTTTCTCACATAAAGTGAGAAATCTGCCTTGGAAATCTGAAAGCCAATAGTGACAAGATACTGTCCTATCTTGTCAGACCATGCTCTAGGTGCTTGCTTCAATCCATACAAGGATTTCTTCAACCTGCAAACAAACTCAGGATGAACAGCATGCACATAACCTGGTGGCTGCTCCATATAGACCTCTTCTTGCAAATCACCATACAAGAAGGCATTCTTTACATCCATCTGATGTAAAGACCATCCCTTTGATGCAGCCATAGCAATGACTGCTCTTACGGTTGCCATCCTTGCAACTGGACTGAATGTTTCTTCATAGTCAATGCCATATGTTTGTGCATACCCCTTGACTACTAATCTTGCCTTGTATCTGTTCACAGAACCATCTGCATTGTGCTTCACCTTATAAACCCACTTACAGCCAATTGCATTTTTACCTTTAGGCAAAGGTACCAATTCCCATGTAGCATTTGCCTCCAAGGCATCCATTTCTTCATCCATGGCTTTCTCCCATTTTTCTTTTCCCATGGCTTGCTCGAAAGAAGTGGGTTCTGGTTCCTGTATCACTTTGACCATATATGCATAGTGAATGGCTGTAAATCCATCATATTTCAGCCTATCCACAGGATATCTAGCTCTCGTAGACCTGCGTAAAGTAGGTTCACTCCCAGGTGCTCTCAAAACATCCCTGGTCTTCCTTACTCCAGGCGTAACAATAGAAGGAATACCCAACTCATCATCAATGCTCTGTTCTGAGCCACTGGATTCACCATCCACATAAGAGTGACCTGCATTCACATCAAACATGGGCTGATCAACCTTCTCTTTTCCTTTTCGTGATACCTGCATACCACTATCTGTATTGCTTTGAGAAGATTCTCCTGATCTCAATCTGCCTGTCCATGGCGAAGAATGTGAACCAGTGCTAGAGGACGCTCCAGGTCCACTAATATTTTGTGACTGCTGCTGTGAATTCTGTGCAGCATTACCATTTTGTGCATCTACATCATCAATCACATTTACTGGTTTATACCAGCTACTCATCTCATCAAAAACAACATCTCTGCTCACTGTAAACTTACGAGTAGAAGGGTTATAGCATCTATACCCTTTTTGCTGCAGAGAGTAACCAATAAAGATGCACTTCTCAGCTTTTGGATCCAACTTGGATCTCAACTCATCTGGCACATGTACATAGGCAATGCAACCAAAAATTTTCAAATGAGAAATATCTGGTTTCCTACCAGTATACCTCTCCTCTAGAGTCATTCCATGTATTGCTGCAGTGGGAGTCCTGTTCATTATGTAGACTGCTGTAGCAACTGCTTCAGCCCAATAAAAATCTGGCAAGTCTTTTTCATTGAGCATAGCATGAGATACCTCTCCAATATGCCTGTTTTTCCTTTCTGCAATTCCATTTTGTTGTGGGGTATAACTGCATGAATATTGCTGCTTTATGCCATGCTCCTGCAGGAACCTTGCAAACTCATTTGAGAGGTACTCTCCCCCTCCATCTGACCTTAGGCATTTTATTTGCAGACCTGTTTCTTTTTCAACCATAGCTTTAAGAGTTTTGAAATGCCCAAATACTTTACTTTTCTTCTTCATAAAATACACCCAAACTTTTCTGCTATAGTCATCAATAAAAGTGACAAAATAATGACAGCCTCCAAGAGATGCAACTTTAGTAGTCCACACATCAGAGTGGATTAATTCCAATGGCTTCTTACTCTCTTGAACATGTCTAGGAAATGGTTTCCTTGCCTGTTTTCCAAACTGACAGGCTTCACATACCTTATGCATTTCTGCAACCTTGAATTTAGGCAATCCTGCAACAATATTTTGGGCCTGCATTGATTTAAGTCGCTGTACATTAACATGACCAATGCGTTTATGCTAGATATCAATATCTGCAACTACACCGGTCCCATGTGCAAACATTGCTGCACTCAATTCAGACATGTCTACATCCAATGTAAACATTCTGCCCTTCTTCTTTCCTTTTGCTATCAAGCGACCTTTATTTTTCATATCCTCAACAAAGCATCCATGAGGATTAAATCTGACCTGCAAGCCCTGCTCAACCATTTGACCAACAGAAACCAGATTCTTGGTGATATTCGAGACATGAAATACATCGGACAGGTATTTCTTTTTCCCATCCTGCATAGACAAAGGAATTTTTCCAATCTGCACAATAGGATGTGCAGTATCATCACCAGTCTCCACAAATCCTGGTTTTTCCATTTTCCTTGCATCCTCCATCCATTCTGCATGACCTGTCATGTGGTTTGATGCACCTGAGTCAACATACCATACATCATTGCTTTCTTCTGCACTTGTCACAGAATTGTTCATGTGCTGCACCATAAACAAATGCTCATTTCTGTCATCACCCTGTCTACTAGAAGATGCATAATTCCCTTGTTGCAGTTTTCCATTCATGATGTCATTCTGCTTTTTATTGCAGTCTTTAGCCATATGACCCATTTTACCACAGTAGTAGCATTCAACATTACTGTTTGCATTTTGACCTCTTTGCCATCCACCACGACCTCTTTGGCTCCCCCTGCCTCTAGAGTTACCACGTTCTCCTCCATAGGACTGGTTTTCTTGAGTTTGCTGCATATTCTGATTTCTACCACGGCCTCCAAATCGGCCTCCTCTACCTCTGCCTCTACCTCTTCCAGCATTTGAGTAGAAGACAGTTTCTTTTGAAGTTCCTCCTGAAGAAGATGCACCACCATTTCTCTGCTCCTCAGAAATTAGAAGAGCAATCAACTCCTCAAAGTCAGGAAATCTTTCACGAACTGAAATGGATGTCCGAAACTGTGCATTATCCTTTCCTAGACCATTCAAGGTCACAGAAACTAAATCATCATCTTCCACTGGCGACCCAATGGAAGCAAGTGCATCTGCAATCTTCTTCACCTTCATGTGGTAGTCATTGATGCTCATATTTTCTCTTTGCACATTATGCAACTCTTGCTTGAGCTGCATTTTCCTCGCTTGAGTATTTGTGCTGTACATTTTTGACAAAGTATCCCATGCCTCCTTTGGCGTACTTGCATCCTGAATATGCACAATCATAGAGTCTGAAATACTGATAGACAGCCAGTACATAGCTTTCCTGGCTCTCTCATGCCATGCTTTGAATGCCTGCATTTGCTGTTGATTGGGAACATCAGGAAGAACTGGTTCTTCTTCATTTCCTGCAACAAATTCCCAATATCCTTTTCCCATAAGGAAATTCGTCATTCTAAACTTCCATGCCTGGAAGTTGTTCTTGTCAAGCTTTTCAGTGACAATCTGTGAAAGAGAATCAGACGCCATTACAGAATACTGCAAAAAATTCTGTCACTGCAAAAAACACAGCTTCACCCTCACAAGGGAAAATCTGCAAAACTGGTGAAAGTGGTATTTGACCACACAGTCACTTCCTAGTGACGATTTTGCATAAACAGGAACCAAGGATGATTCTGAAACTCCCAATGTCTCTGCGCACAAGCATACGATGCAATTTCTATAGTAACTTTTCACCGACCTGTAGAACAGTGGTCGCACAGCATAAAACTGGGCCTTTTCCTGAGTGCGTGCAGAAAACTTCCGCCTCCAAAACAGGCCCCGAAATGGCCTCAAATCAAAAAAACAAGGTCGCCAAGGGCTAAAGCCCTATCTTGCTGCATATACTGCCCTCTTGCTTCACTGCGAAGGGCGTCTCAACCTGAGACAATGCACTCCTGCACTTTTCGGCTGTGCTACCTGCAGAGATCTGCTCCCAAAACAGAAAATGAAAGCAACACTGCTCCTCTTACCAGAACACCGCGAGCTTGGCTTGCTTTCTTGAGCTCCTTACCACGAACAAGGCTCTGATACCATGTCAAGATTGTGGGAGAGAAGGAAGGAGTCTCACTTGTAGCTTTCTTGCTTGCACAATGGAGGAAGACACACAAGGGTGGAAGCTGAAAACAGTTTTCCTCTTTTTTTGTTGTGTAAGCCAAAAGAACTCTCATACAAAGAAATAGAAGAACCCTACATATGGGTCTCAAACCAAACTCAACTAACTAAGGTGGCATACTAACTGAGCCACGAACTAGAGTAGATAAGGATAGCTATCATGTAGCTATTATTCATGGGCGGTGTACCAACCGCATCTGCAAACAACTGACAAGTCGGTGACATAAATACACAACGGTCACCCTGGCGTATCACGAGTGGAGCTTGATATCTCAACAATGGTAGGCACCATGCACAGCTTTGAGGATCGTTCCGCCAAATCTTGAACCACTTACTCGAGGGTTCGGCCCAGTTGTGGGTCTACAGTGCACCATTCATTCTATGTAGCCTATGGGGTCAATTTCGGGGCTCGGCTCTCTTTTTCCACGTTGTTGCCTTGTTCATTTTTGGGTCTAATCAGGCTTTCCCCCTCGGGGCTTGCGCTATTTTACAATAGTTTTGACTTGCGTTTTTCCTTGTGCGCCTCTGTCTTCCATTTCTCTTTGCCTTGGCCTTTGTCTTTGTCTTCTGTTTTAGCTTCCCGGATTTTCCACCGCCTGGCACTCTTTTACAAGATTTCAGGGTGCACCTTTGTATTTTAAAATGCACCTTTCCCCTTTTGCATTTGCCCTGGACTTTTTAAGGTTGCCCTTGCGCTTTTGACCTTTTCTCCTCTTCTTTCTTCAGTCGGGCTACCTTTTTTCCGCCTTTTCCCTACGTCTTTTTCATTTCCTTTTGCTTTCTTCGTGTTGGGGTTAACATTAGGGTCCCAACCCAATGCTCGCTAACACTTTGCGTAGTGTGAAAAACCTCACCTGCGAGTGGGGGTCCTATGCTCTTGAGGGAGATAGGTGTTTTTGGTTTTTGATCACTCGAACACTTGAAAGGGCAAAGGGCCGAGTGGTATAACTGCCCCTATTATGTAGGACAGCTCCGCAGGCTCAGGGAGGCTTAGAGGGGATCTGAGCTAGTAAATTCCATGTTGACCACAGATGGAGTGTGATCACATACAGCCCAATCCTGAGGGATTTGAAGGTCATATCCTAGGCTGGACAGTGTCTTTCTGTGGAAAGACAGTTTTGTGCCACTCAATGGAGTGATGGTGAAATAAAATATCTAATTTCGAAATTATTTCTTATGTGCTAAAGATTGAGTTTAACGAACCCAGTTTAATAGAGTAATAAAAGAAGTTGATTTTATATGTCCAAATAGTGTGGTAGTATGCTTTGCTAATTAGAAAACTAAGCAAACCCCATCCAGGAAAGTGGGAGGCTTGAATCCTGATGATTGGATGCCTATGGTTGGGTGGACCCGATAAGTCGAGTAACTTTCAACATTAGATAGAGCTTATTAAATCATGACCCTCCCAATATAGGTAGGATTAGTTATCATGTTTAACACCATTTTAGGGGGCCGGAGCTAAGATTTTACCTTATGGGTAGGGGGATCGAGTTACACTCTCCCCCGTCTCTCACTCTCTTTGAACCAAGTGCGGTGTTAACCTCACTCCTACCCTTGATTGATTACAAAGTGGTCTTTCTTAGGTGGGCATTAGATTGATGTTAGGGGTGACTTGTCTACACTTCCCCTGTGAAGTAAAACTGAGATGTTAGATGTGCATAGATTCCCATGTTTAAATAAGTCCAATGTTTCCCATGGGGAGACATGAAAGTGATGTGCATGGATATGAATTTCAGTCGACTACTAAGAGGACTCCTCCGAGTCTGTTGGAGGAGGCACCTCACATAACCCCCTCAAGATGAATAGAAAACTAGTTCCTTCATAGTTTTAACATAATGTGAGCATAATTTAGCTAATAAGATAACACGTTTCACTTAAATTTTTGCATCTACTTTCTAAATAAAATTTGTATCTACAAATAGACATGAGATAAAGTTTTCCTAAAATGCTCTAGATATCGTCATAAAATATTATGATGATGTTTGTGCATATACATATGATAATGAGATTGTAGTTTTTTAAATTAAATAAATTGTCTTCATAACAAAGGGCACATTAAGTAGTCATGTAGAGCTATGAATCATAGATGCATTAATTGAAGTTCCACATCACACATACACACATAGATGGAAAGCCCTACATTTATTGCATCCCATGTGAGAGGAGAGAGTAACTTGCACATCATGTAAGAGAGAGAAGAGACTTGCCACCAAATGATACAACTACAAAAAATAGAAGAAGTTGTTTACATCAAATTGCAATCCTAATGCTAATTAAACTTAATATCTAAATAGCAAAGAGTGATGAGATTCCTAATTGGAAATCTCATTCTCACACTATCCCTCCTCAATCTAGTTCTGCAAAACAAAAAACATACATAGATTATAAGAACTCTTGACTAAAATTTAAAACACAAGCTTGTTAGAATAGAACATTGTCCACCTCTCCTTCCCACGAATATAGATTCTATAGAAGCTACTTCATCTCATGGGACTTTCCATATTCTTTCTCTAACTAGGTGAGCAAACGATTGGTCTAACTATGCTTTAAATTTTTTTATAAATAATATTACATACTAGATGAAATAGATAGAATTCACATATTGAATCCAAACTCAAGTGTACAAGCTGCAAATTCTCTCCCAAAGACATCTTTGTCACCGCTCCCAAGATGCAATGATCAACTTGTACTTGTAGCTTGGGCTATGAAGTGATATATCTCCTCATCTGTGTGGCATCAAGCCATGTCAACAAATATATTGGCAACATGTGACCAACAAACATATCAGTACATAGTGTTCTTTCTTGCTCCCTCCTAACCTCTCTCTCTCTCTCTCTCTCTCTCTCTCTCTCTCTCTCTCTCTCTCTCTCTCTCTCTCTCTCTCTCTCTCTCTCTCTCTCTCTCTCTCTCTCTCTCTCTCTCTCTCTCTCTCTCTCTCTCTCTCTCTCTCTCTCTCTCTCTCATTCCAACCCTATCTCCTCTGTGTGCTTACCCTTATGCTTCTATTATGGATATTCAAGCTTGCCTACTACTAAGCTATAAAGTCTTTATACAATTTTTCATTATTAAATATTATTTTTATATCAAATATTTTAATTTATTCATTTCATCTTATGCATGTACATATAAGAATAAAACAATACTTTCTATAGTAAATCTTATCAATATGTTTACTTATTGATGTAAGCCCAAAAAAGAGCTTAAAGTTTAATATATTGTCCAGGCATGCAACGTGTTCAAATATAAAATACTTTGATACACTCCTAAAGTTATTTTGTGTAGTTTTTCATTCTTTGTTTTCCTCAAAATTGAATAGTTTTAGTTTGGTCAATAGTTTTGGTTAGCAACTCGCTCTTAGAGGATCCTAGACTACTCATGGCTTGTGATTGTATATATATTTCCATGGATTTGTTGACTTTAAGGATTTATTATGCTATTTTATGCCCAATTTACAAAGATTATATGGTCTAAAATCAATTTGTAAAGATGGTTTGCATATATTGGTCTTAAATGGCTATTTTATGCTCGAAAGATAGCCAAAATACTTGTGAAAGCTTGCAAAAAATTCATATGCCTTTGGGAGTGCTAAACTATCATTTTTGAATTAGTTTTATGCTAGTTTGATATTTGGATAACCATTATTTGCCTTTGTGGGATGTTGCCATGTATAATGGCATATCTCAAAATTAGCTTATGGATCTTGGAGCATCATTGCATGTTACTCCACATATAGAGTGGTTCTCTACTTATGATGCTAGAAAAAGAGAATGTGTCTATCATGGAAACAACTATGCATGAAATATTGTTGGTATAGGGGATATACAATTGTCATTGCCAAATGGTTCTTCTTTCATCTTGCAAAACATATGGCATGTTCCAAACTTTGTGGTTATAGAGTGATTCTTGGAGATCATGTGTGGAAGATTTGCAAGGGGAGTCTTGTTATGAAAAATGGGCTAAAATCTAGTACTTTGTATCCCTTGCATGCTTTTGGTGTTAAAGACCATGTTGTGGATCGCCATCTTTCTCTTTATGGCATCACTATTTGGGATTTCAAATATATGTCATTTATTGGAATGAAATCTTTCTGCCATTTGGACTATGTTCCTTGTTTAATTTTTTCTAATCTTGGCTTTTGTGAGCAGTGTCTCTTTGGAAAGAAAACTAAAATGTCGCATAAGAGAGGTGGTGAAAGTAGAAGATCATAATGTCTTGATTTGGTTCAAAGTGATTTGTGTGGGGCAATATCCACAATTTTATTGGGTAGAGCATTGTACTTTGTCACCTTTATAAATGATACCACAAGAAAGGTTTTGGCTTACCATCCTTGCAAGAAAAGTGATGTGCTGGATGAATTTCAAAAGTTCTTGGCATTTGCAGAGAATCAATGAGACAAGATGCTCAAGTGCTTAAGGGCTGATAATGGTGGAGATTACACCTCTCATGCCTTTACAAACTTTAATATAAGTCATGGTATTAAGAGAGGATTGACAGCTCCTAAGAATCCTACTCAAAGGTGTGGCTAAGAAGATGAAAACTATTCAAAAAAGGGTCCGTAGTATGCTCTCTAATGCTAGTCTCACTGATTGATTTTGGGTATCAATAGGTCTCCTAACAAGTTATTGGAGTGCAAGTTACTAAACTTGGAGTTATAGTCTAGAAAGAGACCTATTTATAATCACTTGCCTAATTTTGAGTATGAAGCATTTAAGCATATACCTAGGGACAAGTAGAGTAAGCTTGATCCTATGCCTAAGATATTTATTTTTCTTAGCTATGGAGAGTGAGCTTAAATAAGTTATTTCTTGTGGGGTCTTGAATCGAAGAAGGTGGTACACAACCATGGAGTGATCTTTAATGAGGATAAGATACAAAAGCAGCCTATCAAAATGATTAGGATCTAGAGAGTGGTATTTCAACAGAATGGACAGCTAACACATGAGCAAATTGTATAACATCTTCCACATGATGGAGGGCTTCAACTTCCTAATGAGGTGGGACTTCCATAAGACAATAGACAATGTCATTGAAAGTGGAGTTTTGATGCTGCGAAGTGCTTAAAAATAGCCAAAAATTACAAATATCAAGGGAAAAATAATCAACTTCGAAGGCGACAGCTCCAGCTGCCATTATTTTATTAATGTTACTTTTGCACAATAAAGCATGAATTGATATCCTAAATTTTATAGGTCACAAAGAGTTCCTCTCAAACTTTGTGGATGCATCGCGTATGTTTGGTATGCATTAATGCATCTCTCTCTCTCTCTCTCTCTCTCTCTCTCTCTCTCTCTCTCTCTCTCTCTCTCTCTCTCTCTCTCTCTCTCTCTCTCTCTCTCTCTCTCTCTCTCTCTCTCTCTCTCTCTCTCATGCCATCATGTCATAGACACTATGGATAATTGCCATTATTTTATTAATGTTACTTTTGCACAATAAAGCATGAATTGATATCCTAAATTTTATAGGTCACAGAGTTCCTCTCAAACTTTGTGGATGCATCACGTATGGTATGCATTAATGCATCTCTCTCTCTCTCTCTCTCTCTCTCTCTCTCTCTCTCTCTCTCTCTCTCTCTCTCTCTCTCTCTCTCTCTCTCTCTCTCTCTCTCTCTCTCTCTCTCTCTCATGCTTTCATAACAAATAGTATATGATCTTGAATTTTCGGCCATCTTTTATCCCCATGTCTTCTATTTTATCACATAGGCCTAAACACAATCTATCCACACAATATGCTTCATAGATGTTCAATGTGTTCTATTAAGTGCACTTACACATTTTCATGTGTTTCCATCAATGTGTACATATGAATGTTACATGTTCATATATGCTTATGTATTGATCCACATATAATCAATGTCATAGGCATGTGTTCATGTATTTATATGGTTTTGATGCATGCTTACATGCATCTCTCTCTCTCTCTCTCTCTCTCTCTCTCTCTCTCTCTCTCTCTCTCTCTCTCTCTCTCTCTCTCTCTCTCCTCTCTTCTCTTTTCACAAAATGCCTTTGGACATCAAGCGTGTCTTTGGCAGGATTGGTAAAGCAAGCTATCACTCCTTATGATCAATTAACCTCATTTACTCTTATTTATCAACAACCCTTAGACAATCACTTCTTGAATTTCAATCAAACAATATTGCCATGCATTAATAATGATGAGAGAGTTTGCATGCTTATTTTTGCTAATTACATTGATTATTTTTATCTCTTGCCCAAAAAATGCCATTGCAACACCTTTGTTCATGTCTCCAGCCATGAGTATGTTCTTAAGCTAGAGATCATAATTACCAATTGTCTCATTGATTGATGAGATTGCAATGGTATTTAATTACCCTCCCTTTCTCTCTTAAAAGTGGTTGCCCTAGTGATGAGCCACTTGTTTTATCAACCCAATGATTTGGGTTCCAATTTCCCTTTTTCATTCCTAAACTAAATGATATATATGCTCAATTGTCATGACTTATATGCATCATACTCTTGTAGCTATGTGGCTTGTATGATATAATTGTCGCACACACACATATACACTCACGCATACACACACAAAGTTTTAATGCACATGCAAAGCACTTCATGAGTCCATGCAAAGCATGGGCATTACATTTACATAGCCTGCTTCCAAACTTCTTTATGGAGTTTTGAGCGTGTTTTCCACACTTCTTTGCTTTTTGGGGGGTGGGTTTTGATGGGGTTGATGTAAACTTCCAATCTTTTGATTATGGTTTCCTTCAAGTTTTAGCAAGGGTCATAGGGATTCTATCCCTTTCGCTTGCCAGCCTTCTCTCCGCTCCGTCTACGACTTCCTCATGCAGACCGCCCCCTCCAAGAAAACCAATGGCCGCCCCCGCCCCCCACCTTGCAGGTCTCCGCTGCCGCGGCGGCAGCAATAAAGAAAGAAAAGACCAGCCAGGGGGGACAGGCAGCAGACCACGGCAGGGGCCGCAGGTATGGAGAGCGATAAAGAGACAAGGATAGATGATATCGCCATTCTCAAGAAATAGAAATCTCTCTCCTTCAGCGATTGCCTGGCTTACCTCTCGAGGAAGCAGTACGAGTTTTGCCTGGCCAAGTGCCTCCACACAACCCTCTCTCGCCTCCTCCTACCTTGGCACTCGCCCATAACTACCAATTAGCTGCCCTGTAGATTCTAGAAGAGACCCGCCTGCCATGTTTTGCTACTTGCCACGTGCTCAATTGCGCCGCTGCCACATCTACTACCTAGAGCGTCCCCATGAGGTACCCAAGCCGGCACCCAGGCAATCGTCTCGGCCCACCGGACCATCCTTCGATGGCATCTCTCTCCCTCCCCTGCCTCAGAGTTGCCGTTGGGACATCCCTTCTTGATGGCACGCCTTATCAACAGAACTATAGACCTCCACACCTGCGAAGCCAATGTACAAACCTGCGAAGGCAAAGCCAATGGAGTGGTCCAAGGGTCAAACTCATGGTCATGGCCCCCCACCAGGCAGCGGAACTCGCCTCATGGGGTAACACCCACCTATTGGCATTCTCACAAGTCTGCGGAAGTGTAACACAACACGACACGGAACACGGAAGCATAACACATCATGAGCATGCGAATGTGTAACATGTCATTGGATAAGGAGTCTGCGGAAGTGTAACACAACACGACACGGAACACGGAAGCATAACACATCATGAGCATGCGAATGTGTAACATGTCATTGGATAAGGTAACACGACACAGTATCAAGGTAACATGGCGCGACACAGAAAATGCAAAGTGAAACAAGGTGAAAAACGGCAGGCCCTTCCTGAAGCCCGATTTTATATTGCAAGGTGCCACGAGGGCACAAGCATATTTACAAGGAAGTCGGAGAGCTTGAGTGACTTAATTTCACATGTGGAGGGTGGAGCTATTGACGTGCATCCAACAACTCAACACCATGGGGTGAGGGAGCTACAAGCGTAGGTAGAAGATAGTGTCCTTCTCTAGCGGCCGCTTTACCTCCGCTAGAAAATATCTAACACTTTTCATTTTCACTTTATTTATTTAACAAAACAAAAATCTACGTGTGAAGAGTTTGCTCGACCCTAGGAAATGTGCCAGGATCAATTTTCAAAAGTGAACTGTAAGCCTCTACTATCGAGCTAGCTTGCTATTATTATTTTTGTCTATTTTCGAAAACAATAGTGTGTGTGTGAAGAGTTTAGGGGAGGCTTCAACTATGCAAAGCTCAATTTCAAAAGTGAGACCCAAGGGGAATACTTAATCTTACTACTATATTATTTTGGTTGTAAGTTGTTCGAGAAGCTCCGAACCTTCAGAGGGCTTCAGGAACCTACCCCCTTTTTCAAACCTCCCTTTTTAAAATTAAAAGCCCTTCCCCTCTCTCTCAAGTGTAATCTCTCTTTTTCTCTTCTCCCTCCCCTTTTTAATAAAAGCCCTTCCCTCCCTTTCTCTCTCGTATTGTAGGGCTTAAGCTCTCTCTCTCTCTCTCTTTTAAGTCTTACTACAGCCTCCAAGAGATGCAGCTTTTGTAGTCCACACATCGGAGTGGATTAATTCCAATGGCTTCTTACTCTCTTGAACATGTCTAGGAAATGGTTTCCTTGCCTGTTTTCCAAACTGACAGGCTTCACATACCTTATGCATTTCTGCAACCTTGAATTTAGGCAATCCTGCAACAATATTTTGGGCCTGCATTGATTTAAGTCGCTGTACATTAACATGACCAATGCGTTTATGCCAGATATCAATATCTACAACTACACCTGTCCCATGTGCAAACATTGCTGCACTCAATTCAGGCATGTCTGCATCCAACGTAAACATTCTGCCCTTCTTCTTTCCTTTTGCTATCAAGCGACCTTTATTTTTCATATCCTCAACAAAGCATCCATGAGGATTAAATCTGACTTGCAAGCCCTGCTCAACCATTTGACCAACAGAAACCAGATTCTTGGTGATATTCGGGACATGAAATACATCAGACAGGTATTTCTTTTTCCCATCCTGCATAGACAAAGGAATTTTTCCAATCTGCACAATAGGATGTGCAGTATCATCACCAGTCTCCACAAATCCTGGTTTTTTCATTTTCCTTGCATCCTTCGTCCATTCTGCATGACCTGTCATGTGGTTTGATGCACCTGAGTCAACATACCATACATCATTGCTTTCTTCTGCACTTGTCACAGAATTGTTCATGTGCTGCACCATAAACAAATGCTCATTTCTGTCATCACCCTGTCTACTAGAAGATGCATAATTCCCTTGTTGCAGTTTTCCATTCATTATGTCATTCTGCTTTTTATAGCAGTCTTTAGCCATATGACCCATTTTACCACAGTAGTAGCATTCAACATTACTATTTGCATTTTGGCCTCTTTGCCATCCACCACGACCTCTTTGGCTCCCCCTGCCTCTAGAGTTACCACGTCCTCCTCCATAGGACTGGTTTTCTTGAGTTTGCTGCATATTCTGATTTCTACCACGGCCTCCAGATCGGCCTCCTCTACCTCTGCCTCTACCTCTTCCAGCATTTGAGTAGAAGACAGCTTCTTTTGAAGTTCCTCCTGAAGAAGATGCACCACCATTTCTCTGCTCCTCAGAAATTAGAAGAGCAATCAACTCCTCAAAATCAGGAAATCTTTCATGGACGGAAATGGATGTTCGGAACTGTGCATAATCCTTTCCTAGACCATTCAAGGTCACAGAAACTAAATCATCATCTTCCACTGGCGACCCAATGGAAGCAAGTGCATCTGCAATCTTCTTCACCTTCATGTGGTAGTCATCGATGCTCATATTTTCTCTTTGCACATTGTGCAACTCTTGCTTGAGCTGCATTTTCCTGGCTTGTGTATTTGTGCTATACATTTTTGATAGAGTATCCCATGCCTCTTTTGGCGTACTTGCATCCTGAATATGCACAATCATAGAGTCTAAAATGCTGATAGACAGCCAGTACATAACTTTCCTAGCTCTCTCATGCCATGCTTTAAATGCCTGCATTTGCTGTTGATTGGGAACATCAGGAAGAACTGGTTCTTCTTTATTTCCTGCAACGAATTCCCAATATCCTTTTCCCATAAGGAAATTCGTCATTCTGAACTTCCATGCTTGGAAGTTATTCTTGTCAAGCTTTTCAGTGACAATCTGTGAAAGCGAATCAGACGTCATTATAGAACACTGCAAAAAATTCTGTCACTGCAAAAAACACAGCTTTAACCTCACAAGGGCAAATCTGCAAAACTGAGAAAGTGGTACTTGACCATACAGTCACTTTCTAGTGACGATTTTGCATCAACAGGCAATAAGGATGATTCTGTAACTCCCAATGTCTCTGCGCACAAGCATACGATGCAACTTCTACAATAACTTTTCACCGACGTGTAGAATAGTGGTCGCACAGCATAAAACTGGGCCTTTTCCCGAGTGTGTGCAGAAAACTTCCGCCTCCAAAACAGGCCCCGAAATGGCCTCAAATCAAAAAAACAGGGTCACCAAGGGCTAAAGGCCTTTCCCGCAGCATATACTGCCCTCTTGCTTCACCGCGAAGGGCGTCTCAACCTGAGACAATGCACTCTTGCACTTTCCGAATGTGCTACCTACAGAGACTTGCTCCCAAAACAGAAAAATGAAAGCAACACTGGTCTTCTTACTAGAACACCGTGAGCTTGGCTTGCTTTCTTGAGCTCCTTACCACGAACAAGGCTCTGATACCATGTCAAGATTGTGGGAGAGAAGGAAGGAGTCTCACTTGTAGCTTTCTTGCTTGCACAATGGAGGAATACACACAAGGGTGGAGGCTGAAAACAGTTTTTCTCTTCTTAGTTGTGTAAGCCAAAAAGAACTCAAGTATATAGAAATAGAAGAACCCTATATATGGGTCTCAAACCAAACTCAACTAACTAAGGTGGCATACTAACTAAGCCACGAACTAGAGTAGATAAGGATAGCTGTCATCTAGCTATTATTCATGGGCGGTGTACCAACTGCATCTGCAACAACTGACAAGTCGATGACATAAATACACGACGGTCACCCTGGCATATCACGAGTGGAGCTCAATATCTCAACATATTAATGGTTCACAAAAAAGTGGAAATAACAACAAATATCATATTACGTCATTATTGTGATAAGATTTGCCACATGGTCTTTCCAATGGAAAAATAGCACAATAGGTGCAGAATGGTAACCATCAAAATAAGTTCATGAATGAAGAAGATGAAGAAGATGCTTTCACTATCAACAACAACTCTAACACATTATTTTGAAGAATTTTTCATTGTATCTTCTCCATAGTGGATCTTGTGTTTTCCCATAGTGAATTTTGTTTCCCTTAGTGGATGTTGTTTTGTAAAAACCCTTGCCAAAGATGTACAATTTCAAGCTTTAACTTGACTAGGCTACCTATGAGCTAGTCTCTAGGGCCATATCATCATGTAGGGAGAGGCAAATGCCAGCAAGTATAGGAACTCATCATTTGAGGGGGGTGTTGAAAGATATGACAAATGATGTATGCTCTAATAAGAGATGCTTTGTATTCAATAAGCATAGTGAGGAGAGTGGAACAACCCAAAGGCTATATAAGCATGTTTAGTTCTTCTTCTTTTTTTAATGCTATTGTACTTTGTCCTTTCAATCATTGTCATGTCCTACTCAAGATTGTGCTTATGAGTCCAAGTACTTAATCTTGGAACCTAATTCATTTGAGTAACAATCATTGTCTCTTGTCTATGTTATCATGGTTCATGTCTATGTATTCTATCCTCCATAGCTAAATGATGCTCAAGATCAGTGTTGTTTAATACTGGTTAGTGCTCCTGCTTATGCAGCTGGGAGTTGGGTTGAATTCTAAGTAAACTTAGAATATTGTTCCACACTTGCAGACCCTATTGGTGGAGAGGAAAGTAGAGTGTGATGCTCAAGGAGACAACTTTACAGAGTAACCCAAGATGTCCTACCCTTTATGAGCCTTGAGTGTGTGTTGTGGGGATAGGGCTTCTGAAATGCTTATGCAATAAGAAGGCAAAAGAAAGCATACAAAGATGCAAGCATACCATGGCTACTCTGTCAATCTTTGCACTTACATCAAAGAAGAGAGGCATGAGTCCATCCTCATAGGGGGTGTGTGGTTGCTGAGTAATGTGACGAGTAGCCAAATGTAATTATAGGTAGTGATGAACAATGCATCAAGATAGTTACTGAATCTCCTATGAACTCGTTGAATGAGGGAATCAAGTCCCTAGGCTGGAAAAGATACGACTTGTCATACTCATGGGCCTAACTGTTAGGAATCTTTAGGAAATTGTACTTGATATGCTATTTCTTTCTATATTGTTGTGCCTATGAGGGGATGGACAATAAATAGGATTAGTTGGTGTTGTGCTTCGTGTGCATACTAGTAGGCATTCCAAGCAATGCTCTCATTTTCTAGGATAGGGTAACACCATTCTGGCTGTCTTGGGAATGCTTTGGCCATTGTTCAATGCAGTGTGGCTGCTCCTTTGAGTGCTTGTAAATTTGTAGCTTTTGTAGAGGGCTTCCATATCCTACTTGTCTAGCCATCATTGGCTGTTTGAGTAGGTGCATTGTTCTCAGGGGGAGGGATCCCCTGAATTTAGAATCCTCATACACTTTAATATTAAATATAATATGGCAATTTATTCTTGCATCTCACTATACGAGTGCCCAAGTTCTTTTAAGCTCTCCCCTTGCTCTTCTAGCACTTGTATATTAAAGGGGTATCCATCAATTTTTTGTGGTTGAGCTTTCCATATCTTCAAGATCCTCTCATAGTCTTCCCTCTGCTTTAGGGTGGCATAAATGTATTATTGTAGATTTGAAACCTCGTCACTAGTTTCTTTTGGTGGCATTGGCGTGACACAACATGGTCATTCAATAAAAACTTACCGATTATATAGAAATACTATGATTTCATCTGTGTGTCATGACCAATTTTTGGCAGGAAAAATAAAATTTGATTATGTCTTAAAGATAATATGGGAGCATGAGTGATAGTTCGGGATATATCAAAGACTTACTAGTGTAAGACAAAATTTACATATGTTCTACCTGTCAAGTTGGTGCCCATGTCCTTTGCAAAGATTGTAAATGGTTAGGACCAAAATTAAGAATAAGTGTACCCAAGATAATGTCATTGCTCATTGGACAAGGGCAAAGTGTCCAAATATAGTGAATATGCAAAGGGCAAGAATGAGAAATGTTTTTTGCATGAACCCAATCATGGATAACAAGAAAGGGAAAAAACGGCACATTTTTTAAAACCTACTTGTGGAAAAAAAAGTGGAGAGATTGGGAAGAAGCAATATATGCTTCTTATGCTCAATTGTAGGGACCTAGAATGGGCCCAGCACTGGCTATAGGCACTAGCAGGTCTCTAATACTCTCAAGACAACCCCACACGGCCTCGTGGCCACAAGAGCGTCTAAGGGACACACTACCCTAATCGCTACTAGAGATATTGTGTTTGTAATGGAATGTAGTCCAACTTCCTTACTCCATAGAGGGAGATCCTATACATCTTGGTATAATATACCATGTAAAACAAACATAGAGGAGCAACCCCTCTAGCTAAATTATGTGGCCTCACTGTAGCTCTCCTACAGATTGAGAGGATTGGCCCCTCAATGTGCTACTCTAACACAAATAACACAAACGTAACAAGCTCCACTCTTGTTTTAAACGATCCAGGAGATAGAAATTTTTCTCACTTTACAATCTCCCAAGGAACCCAAACACCTAAACCTACAGCTTAGGTGCCTCACAAATCAACACGGGTCATGTATATCGGAAACCAATTGCAATGCATCCAAGAGTTACCATGTGATATGGGCAATGCAAGTGTGAATGCCATAGTGCTAAAACATTTTATAAATCAGCTTTGTGTGGTGCAATAAACATGTCTTTCCATGATTTCAATCTACACATCATGCTTCGTTGCTAATAAGGGTCAGCCCCGAGCCTTCTCGTGTGGCTTAACCCCCTTTTATCTTAATTTATAAATATTCTATATGGTCTGCATAAAAACATAGACCGAAAATTCACATATTTTCAACAACTAATCAGCATCAAAACCCCTCTTCCCCCTCTACCTTTTAGGTTTTGCATCGTTAATAGGTATAAAGTGCGGATTTTTTGTAGGTTTTTCTTTTAAAAAACAATTGAAACGAACTTTAACATGAAGAGACAATTGAACTGAGGCTTATCCCTCAAGCTACAGCCATGCCATATATTCACGGACATAAACCTTATTTTCTCCTAATTTTCTAGCGCAAAAACTAAAATTTTCCATTTTTTCTCTCTTTATCTTCATTTATTTCTTCAAGACATTTGATATCTCGGAATTATGAGTTCTTACTTATCAAGGACACTCAACATCATTTTCATATCAATTTTTATCCCATATGACCCCAAAACACTCAACAAAAATCTCAAATTCCATTATTTTCATCAAAACCGCAACTTAGGGGTTTTGCAAGTTTTGCGAGAAATTATTATATCATCATATTTTCTAGTTTTCTTTCATATTTAATAGAGAATACAACATGTAAAATCAAGAACAATCAAAACAAGCACTTTCTCTAATCATTTTTCATAAAACACAAGAACCGCTCACTTATGCATAGAAACGCGATTCCAAGGCTCGTATCTCATAGACGGGAGGCCGCTAATGCTTGTTCTTTCCTGTTGATGGACTCTCTTGGCCCAATCTACGTCTTCTATTGCTCTAGCATCATCATTTGGTCTAGATTCTTCATCACAACCCTCCCTCTTCTCTCTTGAATTAATACATACGAATAGCCGCCACGATGAGAGAGGAGAGACAAGAGACAAAGACTAGAAAATAAGATTTTGATTCCCTCCATCATATTCCATAAGATTACAGCCAAAATCTTGCTCTTCTTGCATAGATCAGAGATCCATCATCGTCTCTCTTAATTGTGGAGGTATGAAAATGCACAAAAACCCCCAATTTTTGGGGTGCAAATCAAAAAATGCCCCCCACCTACTCGACATGAAATTTGCATGTTTTTTTAAAAGTTTCATTTGAGTTTCATTTCATTTATAAATTATCTATCTCAAAACCTCCATGTTCACACTGCAAACCAAGTGGTTTCGACCCCTTCGAGGGCCAAACGGACTTGGAATTGTGATCCAACTGGATGGATTGACTTCGTGATGTCAAAATATATAAACATGGGCCCTGTCACATACTTTTTGGCTCCCAAATCGAGTAGCTGCTTTATAATACCAAACCTTGCAAGGATTAAATGCGGATTGAAATGAGCTCCGATCGACAAACCGAGACTTGCGTTGGATTCCTAACATTGAAATGCATCTAGAAAAACTCCAGCTTGGCTATCTGCCATTGTTTCACTTTTCATGAAAATTTGGACTTTAGCGCTTTTTGGGCACTTCTTGCTCCAAAAACGGCCTCAAATGCTTCAAGCACAACTCAAAAGCGGCTCCTAAAATTTAGCTCTCATTGATGACCACGGGATAGGGCAATTGAGCTGTTGAATCCCACGAACAGATCTACATAAACAACAATCAAAGCAAGCATCGAGCTACCACAAAAGTTACAATCAACAAATCACAAGAACAACTCTCCCACCCTACCCCTTGACAAAATCAAGGCATGAAAATCCCCAAGGGATAGGCCCAACATAATGTGACAGAAATCCAGAGCGAGTCTCTAACCAATGGCTCGAACACAGACTAACTAAAAAGCCCATCAAAGAGGACATCCTAGTGATGGTCTGAACTACCTACCTAACTAAGGACAACTCGACCAGGACCTCCTACTAGGCAAGGACTCCTATAGCCTGGTCATCATAATTTTTTTGTTATAATACATTTTTCATTCAAGGTTTCATACTCGAGCATGTAAAAAGAAGAAGCTAAGCATAGAGTGACCCAAGGGGAATAGGCCCTTCCCTCCCAACGACAAAATTTTCTTTTTGAAGCCTTTCGAAGGAAATTTTCCCCTAAAAGGGGTGGTCAATATTGGCTACGTGTCCTAAATGTGACGAGCATATGCCAATAAGTTAAAAGAGGTCTTTCACAAATTACAAGCCTCTATCCCTATTCGAGCAGCTGCCCAATTGTAATATTTCTTGCATGGTTTGGATTTCAACATTCAAGTGCAATTGAGTAGTGTCACTTTGCCAAATGTAGACACTGCCATTAGATAAGCACAAGAAGTAGAATCCCAACTACAAGCGGCCTATACCTCTCAAACCAACCTTAATATGGGTCTAGTTTCAAGAAATAATTTGACATTGACCAATGGCAATGGAAGTCAAGGGATAGCTATGACTAACCCGAATGCGAGAGGAAGCATGGTTCAAAATGTGCCTTTATTGCCAACTCCTCCCACTAAGACTATGCCTATGGCTAGTCAGTTGGCTCCACCAAATGTTGGAGGCCAAGTATCAAACCCCAACTTTGTTCCTGTGATTTAGCAACCAATTCCCAATCAAATTGTCAGGCCAATGGAACAACGAGTAGATGATCATGGCTATGAGTTGTTGAGATATTTACAATCACACCTACTTTAGTCCCTTTCTGAGAAGCAGTGAGGGCTCAGGACCAGAATCCCATATGCACAATAGGAGAAAGTACCACCACTCAATTCCTATAAAGCATTGTACTTGCACTCTTTTTCCAATGCAATGATAGCACACTTTTCTTTCCAGTAAAGTGTCATGTCACTGTCAATACACAAGATTTTGTTTATGAGTCCAAGTCTCAATCTTGGAACCTAATTCACTTGTGTAACAATTTGTCCTAGTCAGGGTCAATGTCTTCATGAGTTTCTTTTTCCTCTTTCAACCTCCATAGCTTTCGCATCTGCCATGCTCTAGATCCTGCATATTTCACATGGTATCAGAGCTCAGTTGAGCATGGCCCAACTCTCCTTTCACTCCTCTCAGCTCCTTTCCATCTCTTCTCAGCTCAGTTTGAGTACTGGACCCTATCTCCAACTTCATTTGCATTCCTACCTTCAATGAAGCTTCCATGGCAGCCATAGACAGCAGCACCCTATCAGTTTGAAGCTTTCATATCTCTCTCCACAGGCCAAATCTCTCTGAACTTCCTTTTGGAGAAGTGTTTCTTTACTTCCAAAGCTCCTTCTTAGCTCCTCAATCATTGAGATTGGGCAATTATAGCTTCAGCATTGCCTCTTTTCAGAGTTGTTGCCATAACTGTGTCTGTGGATAGCACCTACCTACCTCTGTTGGAGCAGCCATATCTCATCAACCAGGCCATATCTCTTCGAGCTTTCTTCTCAAGAGTTGTTTCTCAGGTCAAGGCACAACTTGTTGGCACAAAAATCAAGGATATTGATGCACATCATGCCCAGCATTTGCATTTTCCCAAATCTGGGTGCAGTTTTGACATCGACCACTTTGAAGGCTTAGATCTCTCAATTGGAGCATAATGAGTACAAACCCTCTTAGGGGGAGTTAGACCCATTAGTGAGAGTCCTCCATCTCAAAGGGTTGAGTAGATTGAACCTGTGGAGGGCATGGGAGCTCATTTACCAGTTGCTGGTCCCTGTTTTGACAGGACAGCCATAGCCACTTACCTTTAAGCTCATTTTCTCTCTCCTGCCACTTAAACCAAGCCAAGGCCACTCTAATATGAAGTTTTCAGCAAGCATTTAACCATCAAATCAGCAAGGACGAAAATTTATGAAGATTTTTTGAAGATCAACAAGTCAAACTCAAGCAACAAACATCAAATTTCAAACTAGTATCTTTTGATACGTCACTGCCATTGCTTGTGTCTTTTGACACATACAAAGATCAACTCATTCCTGGTTATTCTCACTCATTTGAAGCTAATTTGTTGCTGGTCTCTCAAGTCAAATATGGGCAAAGATTCTCCAACTTCCTATTTCAAAGGAGTCGGGTTTCATACCTAGCAAACCCGCATCAAATTGATCCTGATGAAGAAGGGCCTCTGGGCCATTACCACTGGAAAAGAAAAGAAGCCTCGTGATACGGATCTTGCTGTCACTTGGCAAAAGAATGATGATAAGGCTCATGCCATTATCAAACTGGAGCTAGACAACGGCGATATCCACCATGTGGATAACTGTGAGACCTCACAGGATACATGGAAGAGACTTGACACCTTGTTCGGTGCACAGTCTAAATCATCAAAGTATGGTCTCCTAATTGAGTTTTTCAGGCTTGAAAAGAAGTCCAGCACATCACTTGCCACACATCTAAATTACATGTAAGGACTTCTAACACAACTTGCAGGAATCAACATTAAAATGGAAGAAGATGTTTGCATTGGTGTTCTACATAAGAGTTTGCCTCTTGAATATAATAATGTATCAACAACATTAATCAACATGCCAAATCATGAACTTGTTGATATCCTGGCATCTCTGTTAGAGGAGGAAAAGAAGCTAAAAACTAAGGAAGAACCAAGTACCTCTAGAGATGAACGTGCATTATATGTTGGCAATAGGTACAAAGGCAAGAAGGAGCAGCTCTTCTGTGACTTTTGCAAAAAGGACCGGACACACCGAGAAGTTCTACCACGCCAGAAAGAGCTCCCAAAAGGCCTATCTAGTTGTAGTCAAAGAAGAAGAAGAAAATGGAGCAAAGGGAGAAGAAGAAGAAGAAGAAGACCACCAGGAGAAGGACAAACCTCATCAGTCCTTCGATTCAGATAGACTTTTTAGTTTTGTATTTCCTAGCCCTAATGCCTCAAACATAAACTTGTAAACTCCCCATTTATCCTTGTACTATAGTCTCTATACACTTTGTGAGGTCCCTGCTATAGCCTCTGGATTTCCATCATGTTTGTGGTACCCACACTTAGCCTTTTCTACGACAGCCTCTGGTGTTTTTGCCATGTTTATGGTGTGCCCACACTTTGCAAGTGTTGCTTTCACTAAAGCCTCTATACACTTTGTACTTTTGGTTGTGATTGAGGAGGGGTGTTGAGATATTTGCAATCACACCTACTTAAGTCCCTTTATGAGAAGCAGTGAGGGCTCAAGACTAGAATCCCATATGCACACTAGGAGAAAGTACCACCACTCAATTCCTATGAAGCATTGTACTTGCACTCCTTTTCTACTGTAATGATAGTACTCTTTTCTTTCCAGTAAAGTATCATGTCACTGTCAATACACAAGATTGTGTTTATGAGTCCAAGTCTTAATCTTGGAACCTAATTCACTTGTGTAACAATTTGTCCTAGTCAAGGTCAATGTCTTCATGAATTTCTTTTCCTCTTTCAACCTCCATAGCTTCCGCATCTGCCATGCTCTAGATCCCACATATTTCACATGGTATCAAAGCTCAATTGAGCATGGACCAACTCTCCTTTCACTCCTCTCAGCTTCTTTCCATCTCTTCTCAGCTCAATCTGAGTATTGGACCCTATCTCCAACTTCATTTGCATTCGTACCTTCAATGAGTCTTCCATGGCAGCCATAGATAGCAGCACCCTGTCAGCTTGAAGCTTTCCTATCTCTCTCCACAGGCCAAATCTCTGTGAACTTCCTTCTGGAGAAGTGTTTCTCTACTTCCAAATCTCCTTCTTAGCACCTCAATCATTGAGATTGGGCAACTATAGCTTCAGCATTGCCTTTTTTCAAAGTTGCTACCATAACTGTGCCTATGGACAACACCTACCTACCTCTGTTGGAGCAGTCATATCTCATCAACCAGGCCATATCTCTTCGAGTTTTTTTCTCGAGAGTTGTTCTTCAAGTTAAGGCGCAACTTATTGGCTCAAAAATCAAGGAGATTGATGCACACCATGCCCAACATTTGCATTTTCTCAAATCTGGGTGCAATTTTGATAGCGATCACTTTGAAGGCCTAGATCTCTCAACTGGAGCATAATGACTACAAACCCTCTTAGAAGAAGTTAGAACCATTAGTGAGGGTCCTCCATCTCAAAGGGTTTAAGTAGATTCAACCTGTGGAGCGCGTGGGAGCTCATTTACTAGTTGCTGGTCCCTGTTTTGACAGGGTAGCCATAGCCACTTACCTTTAAGCTCATTTTTCCTTCATTTCCTCTCTCCTGCCACTTAAACCAAGCCAAGGCCACTCTTATATGAAGTTTTCAGCAAGTATTCAACCATCAAATTAGCAAGGAGAAAAAGCTATGAAGATTTTTTGAAGATCAACAAGTCAAACTCAAGCAACAAACATCAAATTTCAAACTAGTATCTTTTGATACTTCACTGCCATTGCTTGTGTCTTTTGACACATACAAAGATCAACTCATTCCTGGTTATTCTTAGTCATTTGAAGCTAATTTGCTGCTGGTCTCTCAAGTCAAACATGGGCAAAGATTCTCCAACTTCCCATTTCAAAGGAGTTGGGTTTCATGCCTGGCAGACCCGCATCAAATTGATCCTGATGAAGAAGGGCCTCTAGGCCATTACCACTGGAAAAGAAAAGAAGCCTCGTGATGTAGATCTTGCTGTCACTTGGCAAAAGAATGATGATAAGGCTCAGGCCATTATCAAACTAGAGCTAGACGACGGCTATATCCACCATGTGGATAACTGTGAGACCTCACAGGATACATGGAAGAGACTTGACACCTTGTTCGGTGCACAGTCTAAATCATCAAAGTATGGTCTCCTAATTGAGTCTTTCAGGCTTGAAATGAATCCCAGCATATCACTTTCCACACATCTAAATTACATTGAAGGACTTCTAACACAACTTGCAAGAATCAATATTAAAATGAAAGAAGATGTTTGCATCGGTGTTCTACTTAAGAGTTTGCCTCCTGAATATAATAATGTATCAACAACTTTAATCAACATGCCAAATCCTGAACTTGTTGATATCCAGGCATCTCTGTTAGAGGAGGAAAAGAAGCTAAAAACTAAGGAAGAACCAAGTACCTCTAGAGATGAACATGAATTATATGTTGGCAATAGGTACAAAGGCAAGAAGGACCAGCTCTTCTGTGACTTCTGCAAAAAGGACCGGACACACCGAGAAGTTCTGCCATGCCAGAAAGAGGTCCCAAAAGGCCTATCTAGTTGCAGTCAAAGAAGAAGAAGAAAATGGAGCAAATGAAGAAGAAGAAGAAGCAGAAGACCACCAGGAGAAAGAAAAACCTCATCAGTCCTTCGATTCAGATAGACTTTTTTAGTTTTGTATTTCCTAGCCCTAATGCCTCAAACATTAGTTGCAGTCAAAGAAGAAGAAAATGGAGCAAAGGAAGAAGAAGAAGAAGAATAAGACCACCAGGAGAAGGACAAACCTCATCACTCCTTCTATTCATATAGACTTTTTTAGTTTTGTATTTCCTAGCCCTAATGCCTCAAACATAAACTTGTAAACTCCTCAGTTATCATTGTACTACAGCCTCTGTACACTTTGTGAGGTCCCTGCTATAGCCTCTAGATGTCCATCATGTTTGTGGTACCCATACTTAGCCTTTTTTGCGACAGCCTGTGGTGTTTTTGCCATGTTTATAGTGTGCCCACACTTTGCAGGTGTTGCTTTCACTAAAGCCTCTACACACTTTGTACTTTTGGTTGTGATTGAGGAGGGGTGTTGAGATATTTGCAATCACACCTACTTCAATCCCTTTGTGAGAAGCAGTGAAGGCTCAGGACCAAAATCCCATATGCATAGTAGGAGAAAGTAACACCACTCAATTCCTATAAAGCATTGTACTTGCACTCTTTTTTTAATGCAATGATAGTACTCTTTTCTTTCCAGTAAAGTGTCATGTCAATGTCAATACACAAGATTGTGTTTATGAGTCCAAGTCTCAATCTTGGAACCTAATTCACTTGTGTAACAATTTGTCCTAGTTAGGGTCAATGTCTTCATGAGTTTCTTTTTCCTCTTTCAACCTCCATTGCTTCCGTATTTGCCATGCTCTAGATCCCGCGTATTTCACATGAGTCAAGTGCATCAAATGTCCTTAGCGAAGTTAAGGATATGATGAAGCATTACGTTGACATGATTTCTGAACAATATAGACAAATAGCCATTGGTGCCAATTTCCTTAAAGACAACAGAATCTGATAGGAAGTCGACGCCCTCCTCCAGAAGAGGATCGCCCATCAAGATTTTGTTGTAAATGATGTGGCGGTCAGCACTATTGTCCAAACGCCAAACATGATATATGTGGGAATTTTTGCCATTTGGCTACCTGTTGAAGTAAGATTAGCTCTCTCTAGCAAGGTAGTAGATAGCCAGGTCCTGTTAACCATTGTGCGCAAGGGAACAATCTTCAGCAAGATGGTGGACCGAAACAAATACTTCAAAGAGGTAAGGCTACTGAAGAGGAGCTGCCTAGTGGTAGTGGAGTTAGCCTCATTGAGGCTGTATGAGTTAATGGCACTAAAGCCTCTGACCTACGGGCCATTATGAGAGGTCGAAAGGATAGAGAGGGCGGCAATGGTAATGTAAGACATGTTGATGGAAACCCTAAGCAAGATGACAAAGTGACGCAAGTCCTTAACCCCGACATGGAAGGGGGACCTTTAAAACCCGTAGAGAGTAAAGCTGACACTAAGAAGGATAAAGAATCACCAAGGAGAAATGAAAAAGCTAAGAAGGAAGCACCAAAGCCACTTTAACGACTAAAAGAAAGAATGGTCTAGCGAGAGAAGAGAGCTCTAGTGAATTATCACCAATTCGATTTGGCAAGCTCTCTTTGTGAAGTCAAACTAGTCGTGAATCTCTTGCAGCTGATTAAGCTGTCTCTAGGATTGCGTAAGGAATTTAAAAAGATCTTGCATATTGGGTATATCATAGAGCCTTTGGGCATAGCGCAAGTAGGACATGATTGGTGGGAGCATGTTGAAAGACATTGCCCAAGGGTTGCAGCCTACGTTGTTGGAATACTAATGGATCATGTTATCGTAGATGTAGGATCATTTGTTAACATCATGAGTTAAGAATTGATAGAGAGGCTAGGTCTAGCAATCCAAAAAGACACCTGCACAATTCTGTGAATGGCTGATGATAATTTAAGACAAACAAAAGGTTGTATCACCGAAGTCCTTGTGACCATTGCGAGTGTGGATTGCATCGTGGACTTTAGGGTTATTAGGTTTGTAGGATGGCCAAGCTATCAAGTATTGTTAGGAAGGCCATGGATCTTGCAATCCAACTGTCAAGTGGATATACCTGTTGGTCAATTGATATTTGGCAGAGGTGCTAATTGTGTGGTAGTAGAGGCTTACCCTGAGTCTCCTCAAAGTGAGAGAGCTCCTCTATCCTCTACGGAATTAGAGACATTAGAAGATGTATCTACTAGTGAGACTTTATTGGGTGATGAATCAAAAGAAGGGTCCACTACAGAGGACATCTATCAAATAACTCTGAACGAGCCATTAGAAGCTCAAGATAGAATAAGAGCCACGGATGTAATGGAGCTAGATCTTGGTATGCCAAATGATCCGTGGCTAATTAAATTAGGGTCCATGCTTAGTGTGGAAGAAAGGGAGGACTATGTATCCCTTATCCAAGAGTTCCGCGACATTTTTGCCTGGAGTTACGATGAGCTGAGAGGTATTCCTCCTAGCTTGCATGTTCATACTATTCCACTAAAGGAAGGTAGCTATCTATGCATCAGAAAGTAAGGCATATGCCTTTTGAATTGAGGGACGGGTTGTTCAAGGAGTTGCATAAATTGCAACAAGTTGGTTTGATCTTCCCTGTTCAACACACTGAATGGTGTTCACCTATTGTTATCAGGAAGAAGAAAAATAATCAAACCCAGCTTTGCTTAGACTTTAGAGAGCTGAATAAGAAGACAATTAAGGACTACTACCAGTTGCCCTTTATTGACCAGATTTTGGACCAGTTAGTGGGTAGAGAAAAATATTCGTTTATGGATTGCTTTGTTGGATACAAGCAGATGGCAATTGCAGAAGAAGATAAGCTGAAAAAAACTTTTATTACTGTCTTTGGTATGTCTCCAAGCTCACTTTAGAAATAGCATGCTTTTGGCTTTTATGTTTGCTTTTGCCCAAATAAAGAGTAAAGCATTTGGCTGTCCAAAAGTTGGGCTATGCCCAAATACAATGTCAAATAGTGAAATATTAAACCGAGAACCTATGCGCATACAAAATAATAAATTTTTTATCAAGTGCTTTAGTAAATAAGCATGCTTAAATAAAGATTGGTGCCACACCTTTAGTGATAAGGCGCAAGCCCATAAAAAATAGTAAATATTCTAGGCATTTTGAATTCATTCCATCGCCCAATGCTACCCAATGCCATCGTCACTTACTCTACACATCAACTGAAGCATTCACAATTGTTAGAAAATAATAAGATAAAATCCAACAAAAGTGAATACCTAGCAGTCTTTAGCTACAAATAATTAAATAGATTGGAACTCTGTCCTAACCTTAATTTAATTCGAGTGTGCACTCTAAACTCATAAACATCCATTAATTTGATATGCATTTTGAGAAATCACCCACTGTTGAATCACACACGTGCACATTAAATTAATATGACACTTGAAAAGAACAGGTGTCCCCGTGAACATCTCACACAAGGAATCCACCTTGCGTATGAGCCCCAGCAAATAAATATCGTTTTACAGAATCCATCGAAAAATCGCACGGAATCCACCATGGAATATGCCTCCTCACATCATAGAAGCGTGCCAAAATATCGAGAGAAGAGCAATTTCTAAATCTATCTAAATATACAAATTACAGAGCTGTGTAAAAAGGGGTTCTAACCCCTCAATAAGGAAAAAGAAAAGATAAAGAAAAAAAATACTACAAGTAGTTGATTATCGCCTTACTACAAAGGCCTGGTAGATTTATGGGGATGTAGCCCTGGGGCCGATGGCTTGTCTTCCTTAAGGTAGCAGCTAGCCAAAAAGAAAAGGAAAGGAAGGTTGGAGAAAAAATAAAAGTGAGCGCTAATAAAGGATTACGTGTCACCTCGCGAGAGCTTGGTAGGTGCTTGGGTATCGAGTCAAGACTTGAGGCCAATGCCCTGTTCCCCTTGGGTCACTCTATGCTTAGCTCCTTCTTTTTACACACTTGAGGATGAATCCTTGAATAGAGAATGTATTATAACAAAAAAAATATGATGACCAGGCTATAGGAGTCCTTGCCTAGTAGGAGGTCCTGGTCGAGTTGTCCTTAGTTACTTAGGTAGTTCAGACCACCACTAGGGTGCCCTCTTTGATGGGCTTTTTAGCTAGTCCTTTTTCGAGACATTGGTTAGAGACTCGCTCTGGATTTCTATCACATTATGTTGGGCCTATCCCTTGGGGATTTTCATGCCTTTATTTTGTCAAGGGGTAGGGTGGGAGAACTGTTCTTGTGATTTGTTGATTATAATTTTTGTGGTAGCTCGATGCTTGCTTTGATTGTTGTCTGTGTAGATCTGTTCGTGGGATTCGATGGCTCAATCGCCCTATCCCGTGGTCACCAATGAGAGCTGGATTTTAGGAGCTCCTTTTGAGTTGTGCTTGAAGCATTTGAGGCTGTTTTTGGAGCAAGAAGTGCCTGGAAAGCACTAAAGATCAAATTTTCATGAAAAATAGAACGGTGGCGGATAGCCAAGCTAGAGTTTTCTAGATGTATTTCAACGTCAGGAATCCAACACAAGTCTCGGTTTGTCGATTGGAGGTCATTTGATCCCCCATTTAATCCTCACAAGGTTTGGTGTTATAAAGCAGCTACTCGATTTGGGAGCCGAAAAGTATGTGAAGGGACTTAGGTTTATATATTTCGACATCATAGAGCAAATCCATCTAGTCGGATCGCAATTCTGAGTTCGTTTGGCCCTCAAAGGGGTCGAAACCACTTGGTTTACAGTGTGAACATGGAGGTTTTGAGCTAGATAGTTTATAAATGAAATGAAACTCAAATGAAACTTTGAATAAACATGCAAAATTCATGTCAAGCAAGTGGGGGGGCATTTTTTGATTTGCACCCTAAAATTTGGGGAGTTTTGTGCATTTTCATGCCTCCACAATCAAGAGAGGTGATGATGGATCTTTGATCTATGCAAGAAGAGCAATATTTTGGCTGTATCTTATGGAATACGATGGAGGGAATCAAAATTTGATTTTCTAGTATTTCTCTCTCCTCTCTCCTCTTAGCAATTGTTTGTATGTATTAATTCAAGAGAGAAGGGGAGGGTTGTGATAAAGAATCCGAACCAAACGATGATGCTGGAGCAATGGAGGATGTAGATTGGGCCGAGAGAGTGCGTCAACTACAAAGAAGAAGCATCAGCAGCCTCTCCTCTATGAGATACGAGCCTTGGAATCGTGGTTTCTATGCGTAAGTGAGTGGTTCTTGTGTTTTATGGGAAATGATTGGAGAAAGTGCTTGATTTTGATTGTTCTTGATTTTCCATGTTCCATTATCTCTGAAATATGAAAGAAAACCAGAAAATGTGATTATTTAATAATTTTCCACAAAACATGCAAAACCTATAAGCTACGATTTTTATGAAAATAATGGAATTTGGGATTTTTGTTGAGTGTTTTGGGGTCATATGAGATAAAAATTGATATGAAAATGGTGCTGAGTGTCCTTGATTAATAAGAACTCATATGTCTAAAATATCATACTTTTTTGAAGAAATAATGAAGATTAATAGCGAAAAATTAGGAAAAATTAGTCATTTGTGCTAAAAAATTAGAAAAAAAAAAGTTTATGTCCATGAATGTATGACATGGCTGTAGCATGAGAGATAAGCCTCATTTCAACTATGTCTTCATGTTAAAGTTTGTTTTTATTGTTTTTATAAGAAAAACACATAAAAACCCCGCTCTTTACACCTATCAACAATGCAAAACCTAAAAGGTAGGGGGGAAGAGTAGTTTTGATGTTGATTAGTAGTTGAAAATATATGAAATTATGGTCTATGTGTTTTTGCACACCACATAGGACGTTTATAAATTAAGTTAAAAGGGGGTTAAGCCGCACGAGAAGGATCGGGGCCCTTATTAGCAACGAAGCATGATGTGTACACTGAAATCATGGAAAGACATGTTTGTTGCACCATACACAAAGCTGATTTATAAAATGTTTGAGCACTATGGCATTCACAGTTACATTGCCCATGTCACATGGTAACTCCTGGATGCATTGCAATTGGTTTCCGATATACATGACCCGTGTTGAGTTGTGAGCCAGCTAAGCTGTAGATTTAGGGGTTTGGGTTCCTTGGGAGATTGTAAAGTGAGTAAAATTTATATCTCCTGGATCATTTAAAACAAGAGTGGAGCTTGCTACGTCTGTGTTATTTATGTTAGAGCAACGCATTGGGGGCAAAAAAAATTGGTGTGTAGGAGAGCTGCAATGCGGCCACAACTTTCAGTCGAAGAGGTTGTCTCCTCTATGCTTGTTTTACGTGGTATATTATACCAAGATGTATGAGATCTCCCTCTACGAAGTAAGGAAGTTGGACTACATTCCATTACAAATGTAATATCTCTAGTAGCGATTAGGGCAGTGTTATCCCGTAGAAGCTCCTGGCTGCGAGGCCGTGTGGGGTTGTCTTGAGAGTGTTAGAGGCTCAGCTCGTGCCTATAGCTAGTGTCGGGTCGGTTCTAGGTCCCGATAGGTGGTGCATTTGCTGGGAGCTGCCTACAATTGGCAGTTTTTGTGCCTTAGTCGATTGGGACCTATTCTCTAGTGTATGCCAAAGATTAGTGAGCTAGACTCACAAGACTGTCAAGTAGAGCTCCAAAAGCAAGGAAGGGCTGAACGAGCTAGACGGGGGCTAAGATAAACAGAAGATATTCTCCGCAAAAGGAGTGGCCCAATATCTTTCCAAGGGCAGGGTTTTAATAACCCTAGTTCTGCACATAGTCCATTAGGGGGAGGAAGCTCTATTTCTCCCCCCTTCAATCAGTCCCTTCACTTCGAGTGGAGCTATAGTACCGGTTTTTTCAAACCCTTGTAGCGAATCCGATTGTTACCATGGTGGCACAACCTACTGTTATACCTGCTGGAATGGCAGATTTGCTAGCCCTAAGTTTCTCCCTACCCATCTTTAATGGGTTAGTGGAGGAAGATGTAGAGCTCCACATAAGGGAGTTTCAAAAGTTGATGTTCAATTGTCCTATCCAAGATGAAGGACATTTAATGATGTTCTCTAACATGACTCTCAAGCGAGCTGCCATATGGTATCATGGCCTAGAAGCTGGAACCATAACCACTATTGATTTATTTTTTGAAGCCTGTCGAAGGGAGTTTGCCTTTGAAAGGGGTGGTCAATATAGGCTACGTGTCCTAAATTTAACAAACATATGCCAAGAAGTTAAAAGAGGTCTTTCACAAATTGCAAGCCTCTATCCCTATTCGGCAAGCTGCCCAACTGTATTATTTCTTGCATGGTTTGGATTTCAACATTCAAGTGCAGTTGAGTAGGGTCACTTTGCCGGATGTAGACATTGTCATTAGATAGGCACAAGAAGTAGAATCCTGACTACAAGCGGCCTATGCCTCTCAAACCAATCTTAATATGGTTCTAATTTTGGGAAATAATTTGGCATTGACCAATGGCAACGGAAGTCAAGGGATAGCTATGACTAACATGAATGTGAGAGGAAACATGGTCCAAAATGTGCCTTTATTGCCAGCTCCTCCCACTAGGACTATGCCTATGGCTAGTCAGTTGGCTCCACCAAATGTTGGAGGCCAAGCATCGAACCCCAACATTGTTCCTATGAGTTAGCAACCAATGCCCAATCAAATTGTTAGGCCAATGAAACGACAAGTAGATGATCATGGCTATGAGTTAAGTGCATCAAATGTCAGTGAAGTTAACGATATGATGAAGCATTACACTGACATGATTTCTGAACAATATAGACAAATAGCCATTGACATCAATTTCCTTTAAAAACAATAGAATTTGATAGGGAGTCGACGCCCTCCTGAAGAGGATGGCCCATCAAGATTTAGTTGTAAATGGTGTGGCGGTCAACACTACCCTAGAAATTATCCAAACGTCAAATGTGATATCTGTGGGAAGTCCAACCATTTGGTTGCCACCTGTTGAAGTAAGATTCTCTCTTTCTAGCAAGGTAGTAGATAGCCAGGTCCTATTAACCATCGTGTGCAAGGGAACAATCTTCAACAAGATGGTGGGCCGAAACAAATACTTCAAAGAGGTAAGGCTATTAAAGAGGAGTTGCATAGTGGTAGTGGAGTTAGCCTCATTGAGGCTATATAAGTTAATGGCACTAAAGCCTCTGACCTATGGGCCATTACGAGAGGTCAAAAGGATAGAGAAGGCGACAATGGTAATGTAAGACCTATCGATGGAAACCCTAAGCAAGACGACAAAGGGACGCAAGTCCTTAACCCCGACATGGAAGGGGGACCTTTAAAACCCATAGAGAGTAAAGCTGACACTAAGAAGGATAAAGAATCACCAAGGAGAAATGAAAAAGCTAAGAAGGAAGCACCAAAGCCACTTCAACGACAAAAATAAAGAATGGTCTGGCAAGAGAAGAGAGCTCTAGCGAATTATCACCAATTCGATTTGGCAAGCTCTCTTTTTGAAGTCAAACTAGTCGTGAATCTCTTGCAGCTGATTAAGCTGTCTCTAGGATTGCGTAAGGAATTTAAAAAGATCCTACATACTGGGTATATCGTAGAGCCTTTGGGTATAGCGTGAGTAGGAGATGATTGGTGGGAGCATGTTGAAAGACATTGCCCAAGGGTTGCAGCCTACGTTGATGGAATACTAGTGGATCATGCTATCATAGATATAGGATCAGCTGTTAACATCATGAGTTCAGAATTGATGCAGAGGCTGGGTCTAGCAATCCAAAAAGATGCCTCTACAATTCTGCAAATGGCTGATGATAGTTTAAGAGAAACCGAAGGTTGTATCACCAAAGTCATTGTGACCATTGTGAGTGCGGATTGCACCATGGACTTTAGGGTTATTAGGTTCGTAGGATGGCCAAGCTATCAAGTATTGTTAGGAAGGCCATGGATCTTGTGATCAAACTATCAAGTGGATATACTTGCTGGTCAATTGATATTTGGCAGAGGTACCAATTGTGTGGTAGTAGATGCTTATCCTGAGTCTCCTCAAAGTGAGAGAGCTCCTCTATCCTCTACGGAATTAGAGAAAAGATTGTCCAAATTAATGTGATATGTCTATATGAACATAACCTTCATGCAATTCAAGGAGATAAAAATTTTCCTCACTTTACAATCTCCTAGGGAACCCAAATGCCTAAATCTACAGCCGTTCATGTATATCGGAAACCAATTGCAATGCATCCAAGAGTTACCATGTGATATGGGCAATGCAACTGTGAATGCCATAGTGCTCAAAAATTTTATAAATCAGCTTTGTGTGGTGCAATAAACATGTCTTTCCATGATTTCAGTGTACATGTCATGCTTCGTTGCTAATAAGGGTCAGCCCCGAGCCTTCTCGTGCGGCTTTTTAACCCCCTTTTAACTTAATTTATAAATCTCCTATATGGTGTGCAAAAACACATAGACCAGATTTTCATATATTTTCAACTACTAATCAACATCAAAACCGCTCTTCCCCCTACCTTTTAGGTTTTGCATCGTTGATAGGTATAGAGAGCGGGTTTTTTGTGTGTTTTTCTTATAAAAAATAATAAAAGCAAACTTTAGCATGAAGATACAGCTGAACTAAGGCTTATCTTGCATGCTACAACCATGCCATACATTCATGGACATAAACTTTATTTTTTCCTAATTTTCTAGCACAAAAGACTAATTTTTCCCATTTTTTGCTATTAAGCTTCATTTATTTCTTCAAAAAAATATGATATTTCAGACATATGAGTTCTTAGTAATCAAGGACACTCAGCATCATTTTCATATCAATTTTTATCTTATATGACCCCAAAACACTCAACAAAAATCCCAAATTCCATTATTTTCATCAAAAAGCAGCTTACAGGTTTTACATATTTTGCAGGAAATTATTATATCATCACATTTTCTGGTTTTCTTTCATATTTCAGAGATAATGCAACATGGAAAATAAAGAACAATCAAAATCAAGCACTTTCTCCAATCATTTTCCATAAAACACAAGAACCACTCACTTACACATAGAAACCGCGCTTCCGAGGCTCATATCTCATAGACGAGAGGCTGCTGATGCTTCTTCTTTGCAACTGATGCACTCTCTCAGCCCAATCTATGTCCTCCATTGCTCCAGCATCATCATTTGGTTCGGATTCTTTATCACAACCCCACCCTTCTCTCTTGAATTAATACATACTAATAGCTTGCTAAGAGGAGAGAGGAGAGAGAAATACTAGAAAATCAAGATTTAATTTCCTCAATCATATTCCATAAGATACATCCAAAATCTTGCTCTTCTTGCATAGATCAGAGATCCATCATCATCTCTCTTGATTGTGGAGGCATGAAAAGGCACAAAAACCCCCAAATTTTGGGGCGCAAATAAAAAACGCCCCCCCACCTGCTCGACATGAAATTTGTTCTTTCATTTCATTTATAAATTATCTAGCTCAAAACCTCCATGTTCACATTGCAAATCAAGTGGTTTTGACCCCTTTGAGGGCCTAATGAACTCGAAATTGCGATCCGACTAGATGGATTGGCTCCATGATGTTGAAATATATAAACATGGGCCCCCCTCACATACTTTTCGGCTCCTAGATCGAGTAGCTGCTTTATAACGCCAAACCTTGCGAGGATTAAATGGGGGGTCAAATGACCTCCAATTGATGAATCGAGACTTGTGTTGGATTCTTGACATTGAAATGCATTTAGAAAAACTCTAGCTCGGCTATCCACCACTGTTTTATTTTTCATGAAAATTTGGTCTTTAGCACTTTTCGTGCACTTCTTGCCCCAAAAATGGCCTCAAATGCTTCAAGCACAGCTCAAAAGGGGGTCCTAAAATCCAATTTTCATCAATGAGAAGCTCCCAAGACAGGATAGAAGGACAACCCATCAAAGCTTACAATAAAAGAACTTGAAGGAAGGAATGATTTCTAAAGTGTCTTTGCTATCCAAAACAGTGCAAAATAGGGCAATATGTTATCCATGAAATTCATGAGCTTCAAACAGACTTCTGAATGCACCTATTGATGGAATTGAACTCTTTAACACTAGAAAAGGTTTGAATATCATAAAAACCCAAGTTTATAGTGGATTTATGGGTAGCAAGGAGTGTTCTCTTCTTGGTATAGTAAAATTATCATACAGGGCAGGTCGAAGTGGTATTTGAAGCCCCATAATGGATAAATAGTGGATTTTGCTTGGTATTACTTTTTGGCATTAATACACATCATCTACTATAGAGATTTAGATATATGTATGGATTTATGAGGCATGTGTCTTTGATTTTGGACTATATATAACGGAGATCTTGATGCATGTCAAAGGATTTCTGGCTATAGTCTCATATTGTGTGTTCAACAATTTTCCCAAGTGTGTTTACATCCCTAGGATTTGAGCATCTTGTATGCTTGTATTGAGGTGTATAAACACTTAATACTCTTTCTCTTCCTCTTCCCTATTTCACTGTCTCTAAGCTCTTCTGTCTCATATCCCTATGGTAGACCTTCTACCTTGCATGCTCCAACAGTATGTCATAATCTAACAACTCTGCCAATCCTCGAAAGCAGCCATCATCATTGAATTGAGGGTGGCTCCCATGTTTCCTTTATCGACAATCGATCGCCTTCACTTGATGACGAAGAGGTAGGTACCCATCAAAACCCCATGTCCAAGATACCACGTGAGTTCAAAAGAAAGGATATTTTATTTAGTAAAATTGACAAGATTATATTTATAAAATGGATTATTTAATTAAAACTTTTAAAAAATTTACAATTTAGTAAAGTGATAGGGATTATTTTATGGTCTTATAGCATGTAAAGAAAGGGTATTTCTTAATACCCTTTGAACATGCTATATAGATGATATATTACCCAAGCCTAATTTGTCTCCTTGATCACTTTTTTGCTACCTTTGTGAGACTAGTCTCCATGATGGTTTGCAAGCATGTAAAGATGATTTGTATTGGGCATGGGCTTGATGAATACTTGCAAGTTTTCTGGTAAGTTTTGCTACATTTTTCTTTTCTTGTTCCATTTATACTATAGTTTTTACTAATTGTTTTCTAGCCTCCTCGACCTGCTTTTGCACCTCTTCCATCCCTTGGACTTGTAGCTTTAACTCTTCTGTCTCTTCGCTTTTACCTTCTATTTGAGTGTGGAGGTCTTGTTGTTGCATTGTAGTTTGCTTCAAATGCTCTTGGTATGTCTCTAGTACTTTATCCGACCTAGCTTGTAATTCTAAGTTGTCTTTATGTACTTGGGCCATTCTCTTTCTTTGGCTTATTGCATAGTTGCTTTAGTGCCAACAACCGGTTTCCTCCTATACATACCAATTGGCAACCTTTCTTGTGAGAGCCAACTATGGAGTCATCTAGTTTCTACCCATCTTTTTTAGAGGTAGCCTCCTCTAAAAATCTCCATTTCTTTAGTTCTAAGAACTCTACTTGCATAGTTTCAAGGGTAGTCAACATTAATTGTAGCTCTGGTTGTCCTTCATTGACTTTCTCCTTGCCAACTACGCATTAGCCTAACTTGTTGAATCATCTTCTCTCTTGTGTAGATCTTCCTCGTTTCTATGTAGTTCTTTTTCTCTCTTATGTAGATCTTCTTGACAAGATGAATGAGCCTAAATGCAATAAAATCTTCATGTTCCTTTAAGAGTGTTTCTTGCTCTCATTGTAAATTCATCAGAACTTTGGATTTTTCTTGCCTTGACTACTGCGCTTTCATCCTTTTCTCTTTCCATTTCTTCTATTGTCATATAAGCCTCCTCCTCCATTTCCCTTCTCCTTTATCCTCACTCTCCTACGTCTACCCTTGTTGTGCCTTGTCCTCCTATGGCTTATTATCTATCTTGTGTGGTAGTGGTGGTTGTGGTTGATATGGTTGTACTTCCTTCAAGGGATTTGAATTCTATACTCACTGTAAGGCCTACTATGAATATCCATACAATAGGAGCTCCCAAGGTGGTGCATACTAGCTAAGTACGTGCAAACTCATAGGTTTTTGTGTAGAACATGGACTCTACATTTGTTAGTGTTCCCAATGTCTTTGGTAGTGCTATCTTAGCCCTTGTAAGTGATTCCACAACATTATCAATCAAAAAATGATTCAAATTTTTCTTAGTAATGCTCCTTGACAATATGTCTTCCATGAGTCATTTTGGAATCCTACTAGCTAATGCACCATGTTTGCAATAAGTGAACATGGAATGGAGTATCAGAGCTATGACTCTTAGATCTTCATCCTAAATAGCATTGAACAACAAGTGGTCATTATTCAACCCTATGTGTTCATTCTAGCTAGCGATCACCAACATTACCTTTTTTGTTGGTTCATACTTTTTTCCTTTCTTTAGGCCTAGAGCAAGCTCCATAAATTCTAGTGTAAAGGCTACAATACAAAGCTTTCTTCCAACTTCTTTTTTGATATCAAATCATTTCTATCTTGGCTTCTGGTATGAAGGCTTGTACGAAGGTAAAGCATCCCAATAATTGCACTAGTCCACACGTAGCTTTGACATAAGTGGTAAGCCCATAGTTTTCCATGAGTTTCTTAGCCATGTTACTACTTTCAATCACTTTATCTAAATTTCCCAAAAGGTGAAATTTTAGCTCCCCCACTCTCCATTGTTGTGGCCAATAGCTAAACCTTTGTTGCTAGTCTAGGGTGAAGACACTATTCTTTTCATCATATTTGGCATCTCTACTTGCCTTTACTCCTTGATATGGTGTATGGTTTACCATTTGCACAGAAACCACTTAGTGTGAAGACATCTTGGTTAAGTGAAAATTAAAAATTTGATCCATGATACAAAAAAGGGAGCTACCTTTAGTACTTTCAAACCAACCCTTTTGTTTTCCTAAATATAAAGATAAACTTGAAATGAGTCTATTCAATCACATAATCACAGATTGTGTGTGTGTGTGTGTGTGTGTGTGTGTGTGTGTGTGTGTGTGTGTGTGTGTGTGTGTGTGTGTGCGTGCGTGCGTGCGTGCGTGCGTGCGTGCGTGCGTGCGTGCGTGCGTGCGTGCGTGCGTGTGTGTGTGTGTGTGTTTCTTGAAAATTAAATAATTTACAAATAATAATCCAAGTATGTTTGCACATTTATTTACAGACAAGGTGATGTGTCACCCAATGAGGGTTGCAAAAACTAGTCATAAAGGTGAGGTTTATACTCAAAGGTTGCATAATGATCCATGTCATGCAATAGAATGTCAACATGCATTATGTAGGTTAGGATATCTTCAAGACATATCTAAAACCTATTGAGCTTGCAGTATTTATCTCTTCCTCAACTAAGAAGTTTTTCTATGTAGGGGGTAGAGTAAAATGTTGTCCTTAAGTGGATTGTTATGGATCAACACAAGGACTCGAAATGATGTGGGGTTGAACAGCACCCTGCCACGGCACAAATCAAACCACGAACCGGCTAGGTAGAGGCTGTAAATACATTGCTGGCCACAAAAACCTGCAGGAAACCTTTCCTCCTCACCAAGAACCATTGCTCCAAAACACACAAATGAAAGGCACACAAGAAATTGAGAGAAATTCTTCCATCGTCACCCTCTTCCTCTTCCTCACTCTCCATAAGATCTTGCAAAGGAGCACAAGAGAGGGAAGCAAGAACAAGAAGGCAAGTGTTGTGCCAAAATGGGAGAGAGGGAAATGAATCGTGAGAGGAGAAGATAAAGGAAGAGAGAGGGTGTAGCCACCTCAACCTCCCACCTCCTCAAATCCCACGACTGCAACCACCTCCTTTTCCTTTCTTGAATTATAAAATTCAAATTTTCATACATGGACTAAGGTCTAAGGACCCTTCAATTTTAGCATGCAACAAAAGGGTTTGACCTTTCCTTTTCCTAGCAATATTTTATAATGTGTCTCTTTTGGACTACACATTTTACATTGCTTCATATTTGATTTTTTACAAGAGAGTACAAAAGCAAAGTGTCAATTTACAAAGGATGAATCCATGTTGAGCACATTTTGGTGCCTATGTTTGCACTGATTTGCCAGTCATCATTTCCTCCCATGCTTAAGTGTGAAGCATCCCCGTGAACAAACTTGAAGAAGAACCACAATCAGCTCTTGGAAAAATCTTCATCTTCATCTTCGGTCTTCATTTTCTTCTTAGATCTTTGAATTGCCATGGGACATAGAAGGAAATAGCACACAAAAGCAAAACACACAGCTAGGACGTAATTGCCTAGGTCACAAGCACATAAAATAAAACCACAAACAAAACCCAAAAGATAGGGCTCTTCAACAATTTTGCATACAAGAACAACTTCACTATTAGCATAGAAAGAAAAAACAACCACATCATAAAGCTCATAAGGAAAACCCGAAAAATATATAACCGTATTGCATACCCACACAAAAGATATGACCATAAGGTATTCCACCCAGTTGTTTTAGAAAAGAAAAGAAAAGGAGGTAATATTAAGAATAAAACAAAAGCTAGAAGGAAATTTATGGAAATACTTTGTGTATACTAGAGAATAGGCTTGGTAAAAGAAGGTATGACTTAAGGCTTAGAAAATTATGCATATGAACCATTATCAAGAAGGGATTTGTTCAAAAAATTATTGATTAAAGCGTGAATTTTGGATGGATAAGGCGATGGAGTTGTAACTAACGCACAGACGAGAAGAGAAGAACATGAGGTGCAAATCTGACAGTCGCTTGTTCGTTTGATAGGGATGAAGAGGGCAAGGAGGTGTTGCTAGTGAGGCATAAGGCATGGATTTGTCTGTTTGGGGACAGACCCAACACCCCTGGCCTCACCTACAAAGTTGTAGGGCGGAAGGTCTGGTCTCATAAGGCCCCCAAAAGTAGTTGCCATCCATGGTACCAGAGGCTCCACATCCATCAGCATAGTGCAGGGCGGCATGTGAGGCACAGCCCGCTACTGGCCTTGTTGAAGTAGACGTTGATGCGCGCTGCAGGTCCGAGTCACCTATGTTGCACCTGTTGTTCTCGTGGTGAGCCATGAGCTTGGTTCTGTGCTGCATCTCCTTCTTCAACGTATTTTTTTTCTTGTACACCGAATGCTCCCAGAAATGGTAAGAAGTGACCACCACACACTTCTGCATCTTGACGAGATATTTGGCTAGCTGATTATTAGATGGGGAGGTGTGGAGATTATGATAGGCAAGTTAGGAGTAGATTATGCATGGGAAGATTGAGGGTGAAGATCCGAAACCCACAGCCGACTAATCATCTTCTCTTGATCATATGTCTCACAGATTTCCAAGAAGCTTCTGCCTCTCCATATATCCTTCCCTCTTCTTCTTCTTCATCTTTGTACCTTAAGGTCATAGTTGAACTAAACTCCTCTTCTTAATCCTTGTAAATCTCTTCATGTGAATGCAATCAAAACTGAAGACCTTCATGCTAACCAGATGCAAACTCATCCTCTTGCAAATCTTGTAGCCACCTCTTCCCGGCCAGTGCACCAAATGAAGAGCACCCTGCCACGGCACAAATCAAACCATGAACCGGCTGGGTAGAGGCTGCAAATACATTGCTGGCCACAAAAACCTGTAGGAAACCTTTCCTCCTCACCAAGAACCATTGCTCCAAAACACACAAATGAAAGGCACACAAGAAATTGAGAGAAATTCTTCCATCCTCACCCTCTTCCTCTTCCTCACTCTCCATAAGATCTTGCAAAGGAGCACAAGAGAGGGAAGCAAGAACAAGAAGGCAAGTGTTGTGCCAAAATGGGAGAGAGGGAAATGAACCGTGAGAGGAGAAGATAAAGGAAGAGAGAGGGTGTAACCACCTCAACCTCCCACCTCCTCAAATCCCACGGCTGCAACCAAATTTGCATACATGGACTAAGGTCTAAGGACCCTTCAATTTTAGCATGAGACAAAAGGGTTTGACCTTTCCTTTTCCTAGCAATATTTTATAGTGTGTCTCTTTTGGACTACACATTTTACATTGCTTCATATTTGATTTTTTACAAGAGAGTACAAAAGCAAAGTGTCAATTTGCAAAGGATGTTTCCATGTTGAGCACATTTTGGTGCCTATGTTTGCACTGATTTGCTGGTCATCAGGGGTTGATCGTATTCAGAGGTTTTAACCACATGACATTATTTCACATTGCTCATGATTTGACAACCAACACGCTCCCATTAGGCACTAGAGTGAACCATCATTCCAAGAACCTAGACTCAAATTTTGTTAGTTTATCCAGTTCCACAAGTTTTCCACACAACTCTACTTAAAGGAGTTGATGAGTTGTTTCTAAAGGGCTTTCTCTCATGATATTAGAGTTGTGATAAAATCTTTAGTAGATGGAAGAGGTTTTTGTAAAGATGAGTTTGGATTCTTATCTCATGAGCGAGGTAGAGGCCATGTCAGTATCTAACTATAAGATTGATGGCCTTTTGTAAGGGGGTCTTAAGCTAGGAGGTGGATTTGGTTTGGTGCAAGTGGTTTGGTTCATATGGCTAGCTGATTTCATTGAGGTGATTGGCTAAGTAACTACAGGGATGAGATTAGAGTTGAGTTTCATGACAAGATGAGTTTGGGCCTCTTCAAAAGTGGGGCCCAAAGGAACAATAACATCAGGGGGCCTTACCTCTAGCTCATCAGATTTCGCTAATGGTGTGAGGTGAGGTAGTTCATGTAACAAGTGTGTTGTTCCTCTCCACAGCCTTCTATCCAATTTTGATGCATAAGAGAGGGTCTACATTTAGTATTGGTTGAATTCCCTTACTAAGTATTAGCTTTCCTTTGGAGTGTGGGGGTCAAGGAGTGAGCAAGGAGCTCACTTCTTTCTTATAGACTAGCTAGAGTTTCTTAGGCTTTACTGGAGCCCATGTGTTTCATTTTCTACTGTATCTTTGTATCTTAGGAGATGAACATCATGTGTGGAATGCTTGGGTCTGAAGTGGTTGTGGCCTTGTGGGTTTGGGTTGCAATGATTTAGGTAACCACACCTAGGTTTTTCCTTCATGGTAGCCTTCTACTCTTAGTGAAAACTTTATGGACCCACCTAGTTTGTTTTCTATTGTGGCATTGGTGTTCTTGTCTTACTTTTTGAGCCTTCAATTGTTGTGGTGGTTATTGGGCGCAAAGTTAGACCTTCACTTCATTTTGCTTGATCCTTGGGACCCACTTTAGTTGGGTTGTGTTTGGTGGAATTGCCATGCTGATTGTATTTCTTTGTTCCATTTATGCAAGGAGGAATTGATTGAGCAAGGTGTTACCCCCTCTTTGGAGGTTATGTTGGGTGAATTTTTGTTTGAATCTCAGTTGCTCTGCTTTTATTGAAGAAGCTATGATGATTCGTAAATTGTGCACTTCTAAGTGAAGGCATTGCATATCAAAGTCAACTTTGCACTTGGTTTTCCACTTAAACAGGTGGCCCAATAATATCTCACTTCCAATTCCTTCTATGTTTAGCAACATGTAGAAGATCGGTGGGAAACTTTCATTCTCGATAATTACCAAAACTTGGCACTTTGCTAATAATCCATAAGATATGCCTTCATATGGGCTCACCTTGGCAGTGGTTCCCATGAGTATGGGTTTTCTCAGAGTGGTCCAGTCATTATAGGTCATGATGTTACAACTGGCTCCTTTGTCAATGAGTGCATCAACAATACATTCCCTTCTTGTTGTAAGCTTGATTTTGAGATAGAAAGTAGGTATTGTCTCTTTGTCTTTGGGTTCAAGCTCGATAATCATGACCACACATATGGCAATCAGTGGTAATGCCATTGGTGGTTCATGTAGTGAATGTGTAGATGGATAGTCTTTTTTGACCCATTTGCCATTGAAAAAGCCTACACCTCTTCATCATCAAGTGTCTAAAGTTTGACATTATAGATTCTACTAATTGCATATGTGTAGAAAGGTCTTAGGCCTTTGAAATTCATTTTTTGCTTATGCCTTTAGATGGAATAAATCAAGACAAGATCACCTTTTTTGAAATCTCTTTATTTGACATGTTTGTCAAACTAGGCCTTTTGTCGTGCTTTTTTATAAATCAAAGTGTGTGTTGCCAATAACCTGGTTTCATATAACAATCTAATTCTAGCAATTGGTCAGTCCAAGATTTTTTACCTTTCCACCTTTCTTGCAAAGCTACGCATAAACTTGGAATGAAGAATTCAAGTGGCATAGTTGCTTAAATGCCATACATTAATTTGAAGGGATTTTGATGGATTGTAGTTTTGTAGACTATTCTATGCATCCACAATGCTACCATGAGCCTATTGTCCCATTCACTTCAAGAAGTCGATGCTCTTTTGGTTAGCACATTGATCTAGATTTTATTAGTGCCTTCTACTTGTCTGTTTTCTTGTCGGTAGTAGGGTTCAAGGCTTTTGATGCATGAACATGAATCTGGATAGTATGTGTGCCATCACCTCATTAATCAAGTGCTTGCCTTGGTCACTAGTAGTTTTAATGGGGCAACCAAATCATGAGATCACTTGCTCCCATAAGAATTTTGGGGTTGTTCGTGTATTGTTGTTTCTTGTGGCGCTAGCCTAAGCCCACTTGGTCAAGTAATCAGTAGCAACAATAATGTACTTTGCTTGTGAGTATTGTGTTGCATGGCTTATATGCGTGACAAAATATATTCCCCACTTCTCAAAGGGCTATCGTGCTATTATTGGTGGTATCTCTAATTTGCCTTGGGAACTTTTTGACACTTGCATTCATCACAATGCTTTACAAACTTTATAGCATTGTAGAATAGGGTTGGTCACCACAATTGGAACTGTAAGATCTTTTGAGCCATGGAGTTTCCGTCAAAATGGCCTCTTGCAATTCCTACATGCACTTCAGCCAAGACTTCATGCATCTCATATTCACAGACACAACATCTCAATAGGCAATCTTGGCCTAACCAATACATTTTTCCCGTAATGAAATGATAGGGTTGCACTTTGATTATCAGTTGAGACGAAGTTGGCCCTTTTCTATTAGTTGGCCAATTATTTCACTCTTCAAGATCTCAACCACATCATCAGCCCAGTAGGGAGTGAGTTTGAGTTTAAAGAGATCCTCTACATTAGAGATTTTGAATAAATATGCAATAGGGATGTCATCTACGACAATGCCCCTTTTTTTGGCTCTCCATTGGGTATTCGAGATAAATGATCAACCATGTAGTGTTGTTTTCCTTTTTGCACTACCACTAAGAAGTCAAACTCAAGTAAGAGCACTAACCATCAGGCTATGCAACATGGTAGCACATGGTTTATTAACTAGGTACAACAACAACTAGTGATCCATGAAGAAGGTGAATGGCATTGCTAGTAAATAATGATGAAACTTCTTCTCTACTGCAAACACCATCACCAACCCTTTCCTTTTAGTGGTAGAATAATTCATCTTAGTGTTTATGAGTTGGCATCTACTGAAGCTCATTGGATAGTCCAATTTGTGCTCGCCAAGCTACCTCAAGGGGGGGGGGGGGGGGTGCGAAGATTGGAAATCACTCATGAATATATATATATAGCACATGGGTTCAAAATAAAGGATTTTTCAAATACCATTTTTTATGTTTTTAACATATGGAAGAATATCACATAAAGAGATTGCTTACATGTTGAATAAAAAAGGGTTGTATTTTATTCAAGAAAATTTCATAGATAAGGGTATTTATAAATAAGCCTTACACACACGTGATATAGATGATATACATATAGTGAACCCCTCGAGGGAGGCGTCAATATGCACATAGAATATTATGGTCCAACCTAGGGCTCATAGAATCAGTGCCATAGTTAAAGTTTTTTTCAATATGTCATATACATGTCGGCATTCCTAGGTCTACTAAAAAACAATCAACAACTTGTACATGGGTCAAGTAATTAGTGCATATTTCAACACAAACCGTCGATTATATCCCATGTGGTTAAGAAAGCATTGAACTTCGTTAAAGTTTTTTATAGCAATGGAAACTTGAGAATGACTCTAACTTTTGGGAGTTAGTTGCAATACCATTCTTTGATACCAAATGCCTTAGAATGCATCCATTTTTTACTTAAAACTAGCACTTTCAAGGGTTCAAAGAGAGACCATATTACCTACATCATTCAAAGGTTGATCTAAGCTTTTCAAGATGTTTTTACCAAGTTAGTGTGTACATAGAGGTCATCTATGACACTTCCAACCATTTGTAGTGCATGTCCTTAAAATTTCTACACATTAAAATTATTGAAAAGTGGAAAGAGTATTGGTTAGTCAAAAGGGCATAATGACGTATGTGAGCATGTCCCATTTGGTAGCAAAAGTTGTTGTGTATCAATCTTTTGGATGAACTTGCACTTGGTTGTAACATGAAAACCCGTCTAAGAAGCTATGGTTCCAGCAATCATTTTCAACATGTGCTCAGTATAAGGCAATGGGCAGTTGTCTCTCTTCATTGCTACATTGACTTTGTTGTAATTTATGCACACTCAAAATTTTCCACTTTTCTTCCTCATAATAATGATCACGAAGACCTAGTCCATGTGCTCAATATTGCATTAGCATGTTTAGGATTCATTGTACAGGGACGTTGCTCAACTGGCACCATGTCCAACACCATGGGAATGCATTAGCATGCATACGATTCATTGTATAGGGACATTGCCTAACTGGAACTACGTCCAACACCATGGAAATGTTATAGGTGCTGATGATGGGGTCTATTCCTTTAAGTTTCTTTAGGTGAATATATCCTTGAACTCTTGCACGAGATACACAAGGCTAGCTTCCTCATCCTCGATAAGGTCGTTAGCAAAATGAAAACAATGGTAGACCTTCTATAGGTTTGCAGGTTTGTTCTTCTCTTAATGCCCCAAGTAACACCACTAGCTGATCTCCTTTTTTAAATTTAGTAAAAGCAGAAAGGTCATAAGGCTCTTTTCGTTTCTCAACATCATCACTTTTTGTAATCCCTCTTTGTTTCTCCTTCAACCTTTGGTGCCACAACTGGATAAGAAGGGCCCCCTTGGTGTGTCAGATTTTAGGCAACATAGGAATCTTTGGTCACTATCCAAGCCAACTTCTAACTCGAAGTTAAAATCATAGCCTTCACCAAACAATAAGGGCATTTCTCTTGGTGGTTATAGCTTAGAAGTGGTCCTAATGCTATATAATCTTATTGGGTTTGCTTGATTGAGTTTTCCTTGCTCATAATCCAATACTTCCATCGAGCTCGTTTGTCATTGTAGTCTCTCACAAGCCAAAGGGTGTCTCACGATCCTTGTGTAGCCATCTTGTTCTGTAGGCTCCCGATCCAAGTGCACTTACCACCATGAGCCTCAAATTTCTGACATCAAAAGAATGTAGGAAGAACACAATGATAACATAAGAGAAGAGAACCACCAAGTGCTTCATCTCCCCCTCACTCTACCTCTCTCTCACATTCCCTCTCTCAAAAACAATTGAGTGTTTAGAGAAATAGAAGCAAAGAGTTCCTTTATGCTCCCTTGGGTGGGTGGTATTAGGAGCTACATGGGACTCTACTCACAAAAATATTACAATTTGCATGGGAGTGAGCATAGCTCTCAACTTTTATAGATCACATTATTCAACTTACATTTTTTGAAATGAACGAAAATTTTAATCCTTCCCATTGTTGGGAATTCCCTTGCTTCTCCATTTGCTTTTGATTTGTAATGGAGCTAAGAGGTTGTTTCAAGATACTATATTTCATGATTATCTATAGAAATCATCATTCATCATGCAAACATTGTATTTTGTGATTGTTTTCAAGATAAAGAACCAAAGTGCAAAAGGTTTTTCCTTAGACACTCAGGAAAGGGTTCGTCTTGAAAGGGAAGGAACAATGCATAAGGATTAACCAACAAGACAGATTTCTTGCATGCATGCATATTTGTGTAATTGGTACCCTTGCTTTTTACAAGCGAGGTATGCTTAATATGTTTTCTTAAAGTTTGCACAAGAGTCATGCGTTAAAATAAGTTAGAATGAGTACTATGTGTATATATTTGGCATAAAATAGTCATTATGACTATATTGGATCTCAAATATTTGTGGCAAGGCATAAAGCTCTAAAAATATTGTAAGGTATCAAATATATATAATTCTTTTTGTTACATATATAGAAAATGTTGTCCATGTAATATAGTTATTTCATATTATTTAAAGTATTAATTATAAAAGTGCTCTAGTCCAAGTATTGTAATGATATCACTAAAAGTAGTAGAGCACAAGCTCCAAGTCATAATATGTGGTAGTGTCTTATGATGTTTGTTTTCATACCACTTTTAACCAATGAAAATGCACCACGTAAAGTACCACTTTCTAATGGTATTCTACAACTCAATGTTGGGGTAAAATACCATGGTCTAAACATAAAGAGCCACTCTTTAGTGGTGACGTTTAATTCCAATCGACATTTAAGTGGTGTTCCACCATTATAAAGTGGCTTTTCACTAGTAAGAAGTAGTGTAACATCACTTAAAAATGGTACCCAAACCACTATTTAGTGGATCACTAAAAAGTGATATCCGCTACTAAAAAATGTGACTCATTACTTAAAAGTGGTCTAGTGAACCACTAAAAAGTGGTACACACTACTAAAAAAAGGATGGCTATGTCCACCCATGTGCTTTCATTGTGAAGCTTAGATGGTGATCAAGAGACATATGATAGGCACAGAGCTTAAGACCAGCTATAAGTATTGTGATTGGATGAAAGATAGATTGATTATGGCCTTGGAGGGGTCTTCCTTTTATAGCCATAGAAGGTAGTCTCATCAACCTATCCGACCATATTATGAACCTTCCCTAGCTGACTAGTGAATGTTCCCTTTACTAGCAAGCTGGAGGCACTACAATTGCGCCCCCATCCCCCCAGACCCCCTAGCAAGGGGCTACTTCTACAGCCCTCGGACCCCAAAATAGGGGTCTTTGGTAACTCTTGCACCCTAAACTCAATACAATGTGCTTTGAGTTGCTACCAACTTAACTACCCTACATAACCGAAAGACTAGATACCTAGATGTCACATTTTTTCCATCCAGTCACATGGACCTTATCTAGCATACAAGTTAGGACCCAACCAATGTTTGGGGCTCATACATGGCTTCTCTTCATAATGGGTGCATATGGATCATTGGTGGCACCTTATGAAGGTGAGACATTGAGCATATCCAACATTAGGAAGATTTCAAATATCTGTCCCATTGGTGCAAGCAATAAGAAGAACATCACCCACCTTTTTTGGCATTATAGGGATGCTAAAGCCCTATGGCCTAGATTCAAAGGTTTGTTCTAGCAAGTTGGCTCGATCAAGTGTAGTGTGATGATGAGGATTGTAATCTGATGTCATTAGGGTAGTGATTTTCAAGTACTTATGAGAACTCATGGGCTAATAGGAACACTATCCTTATGGAAAATGCCCCCAAATTATCATTAGAAGTGTTGTTTAGATATATGTCTTTGAGATAGTATCTATCTATAAGGCTCTACAAAATAACAATAATGTGTTTAAGATTGCCTTTAAGCTTCTTACCGATAGGCTATAAGATGTATTTTGTTTATCATGGCTCTTCCAAAAGATGCAAATATCTTTGCTCTAAAATCTCATCATTATTTTAAGCATTACATTTTTTTTTTGCTAAATTACCAGTGTAAGGAGTGGTCATTGTTTACATATTTTTAGGAAACCGTAAACTTTAAGAGCTGTTTTACCTTGAGTACTTAAATAAATTGCCTCCCTTCTAATCTAGAAACTTGATTTTAACACATATATTTAGTAGTAGGATGTTATAGTTTAGAGTTGATTAATATAGTTTATACCAAATTTAGGCTTCTTGGGGACTTATTAGCACCACTAATATCAATACATTGTATTGAGCATGTATTCTCTAGCCATGCGAGATTATACATACTTAATTGTGTTTATTATCATGATTAGAAACATTTTCATATAACTTTAAAATTATCTATATGATACATCTCTCATTGCTAATTGTATGTGCTGTATTATCTATACTATTAGCTAAGGAAAGGTGGGGGGCGGGTGTCATGTGGCAGCCCCCACCTCCCCCACAAAAAACAAAGAGAATGCGGGGGCGGGTGCCACGTGTCCAGCACCCGCCCCGGCGCGAAGCGCCGGGGCGAGCCTAGGTGCGGAGCGCCTAGTGTTTGTATTATTGTAAGGTTATTTCCTATGTTGGCAAACCATTAGGTTTAGTAAACAAGCTTACTAAACAAGAAAACATTGTATGCTTTCGTAGCCTCTATTTAGGTTTTAAATATATTTTTTGTTAATCATGGTTTGCCTAAAAGAATCATCTTTGACTATGATTCTTTCTTTTGCATTTAGTCAACTTTGCAAATTAATACACCTCACATAGCCACTAAAAAGGCATCATTTGAAATTGGTCATGGTTGGAGGATGCCTATTTTCATTTCATGTTTGAAATTGTTTATGGTAGAAGGATGCCTACACTTTCATTTCCTAAATTTTCTTCCAGATGTAAATGATTTAGTTAGATATCAATTTGTAATTTGATCTCAATTTGATCAAGTTAATGCAATCATTGCTTAAGCCTAATAAACTTGCACTACTCAAGCCAATAAGAAAAGAAAAGCTCCAAAATTCAGAGAGGACAATTTGTTTGGTTGAGAATTGAATGGTGTAGGGAAAAATCAAGCCACCAAACTTTCCCAATATCTTGTGGACCACTTACAATTTCTGGAAAACTGAATAAAAATGCCTTTAACTTGGCCTTCCACCTCATCTTTAGACAATCACTATGCCTTCAACAATCATGACGCTTTGCAATACTCATCCTATCACACAACAACGTTACACTCTTGTACCTTTCTAAAGGTCTTGATATCACTTATTCTTATATCAACTTTATACATTGTATCTCTCTAAAGAACTTTGAGAACCAATGGCTTCCTTTTGGAAACAAATCAAAAAAGTGGTAGAGAGTGACTAAGAAACTTGGAAAAATCTTACAGATGAGTGGGGATCATTAAGTCTTGAGAGAGCTATTTGAAAATCCACTAATAGACACCTTTTTACCCAATAGTGATTGAAGCATGCATCTAGAGGTGCTTGGACATGATGAGATATGATGTCACATTTTTCTTCACTTTTCTTTGAAGGGGAAACAAGTCCTCTATGGAGGTGTTTATGTAAGTGTAGTTCAGCATACAGACACAAAGATATTCCCATACATGGTGTCATGTGCACATCTGTATGCACATTTTGATAATTTAAACATCTATTCATTGCAGAGTATGTTATTAGTAGATCACTTGTAAGGGTGAATTTGGGGCTTTGCAAATTGCAGAAGCACATTGACAATTTTGTTAACAAACCTTGCCCTTCATGGACAAACATAGGTCATGTATAGACACATGTTTTATCATCGTGTTACGTAGGAAAGTGGACAAATACATGGTTAAATATGCATTAGAGACACCTTAACAAGGACAAAGAAGAGAGCCTTGTAATTGGTAACTTGATGAAGACACTTACTTGTGAACTATAATAATATGAGAGAAGTACATGTGGTGGCTGTAATGATTGTATGTGTGGTAGAATGCGTACACTGTGGTTACTAAAAGATATTAAACAAGTGTGTAGGATTGATGGAATTATGAGACCTACAACATTGTAAAGTGTTGACTGCACCTTGTTATGGACAATCAATAGATGGACCCCAAGGAGGACAACTATTGTTGGAAAGGAGAGGTTGTGGACATGAGAAGGCGATAAGAAGGGGAAAGGTCGAGGGCTTGAGCTTTAAGCCTACTAGAGGACTACAAAGGATGGATGCATGATGCTTCAATAAGAGTGGAGGAGCTTGACATCGGTCTTTAACAAAGCTATGAAATCTCTCTCCGTCTCTCACACACACACACACACACACACACACACACACACACACACACACATATGATGTGTAGTCTCACAATAAAGTCACAACCTAGACACAAATCTCTCTCTCTTTGAGTCTCGTATATGAATGTGCAGTCTCACAATAAAGTTACAACCAAGACACAATTAGATACCATTATGGATTAAATGGAAGAAAATTTAGGTTTCTTAGAAGCTCGAAAGGAGATTAAGGCTAATTGGATGTGATTAAAGTTATTAAGGCTAATTGGACGTGATTAGGAGATTAAGACTAATTGGATTCGATTAAGGGGTTTGGGGGGAGAGAGGTGGGAAATGGTACTCGTGGCGTGCTGTCCGGGAGGAGGGGCTGGCGCGCGGGTTCACATGGCTGCCGTGGCCGTGCAGGTGGTATACGCAGGGTTTCAGGTCCTCATGAAGGCGTCCCTCTCGTCCGGCCTCAACAAGTACATCTTCCTCGTTTACCGAAACGCTATCGCTGCCTTGCTTGTCTCCCCTTTCGCCTTCTTCGCAGAGAAGTGAGTGCTGCCTTCAGCTTCCCTTCCCTTCCCTTCCTTTCCTGCGATTTCTCGCAAAATTTTGCTTCGCATCAATGATATCTCCACAAATTGAATAGATTAAACATGTCAAAATGCATGCGGATTATCTTTTTTAAAGCGTTGCTGATCCTTTTCATAAATTATTTGTTTTGAACTAGAAAATCACATGTTTTATTGCTCTTTTATAACAAATGCAAAAGATGTACGTGCCGTCTTCTTTAAAGCATTGTGACACTGATGCGTTTGAACCAGGAAATAGTATGTCTATTACTGCACCCTTTCTGAGTCTTTTGAAGATTCCTTACAGTACTGTTTTCGAGTTAGGAGAGTCATCTGTTTATTGCTCCACTGTGTTTCATTTCTGGTTTTTCGAGATTCTTTTCGGACTTTTAATTGGAAGCATTTGTTGAATGCTCCACTATTCTTAACTTCTGGAATTCTCAAGCATTCGTTGTTGAGGTAATTCACAACTAATAAGAATGTGTACATTGTGTGGAATCTCTGGCCGATTTTATGGTGGTCTGAGTTTGCTGTCCTTGTTTTCAATGGCCAGGAATAAACGGCCACAACTTACAGCCAGCAAGCTTTTGCAGTTCTTTGGTTGTGCATTGATCGGGTACTCACTCGAAATCTTATCGATTATGTCATCAAACATCATAAACTTGTTGATGAACAAATTATCATGAGTAATCTGATCAATCACTCTGTTAGTTTGCCATAATGTGATTACTTCTATTTATATCAAGATTACTTCGTACAATGGAATTAGCCCATTGAACCAGGATTTTCATCGTATCTGACATCATGTGATCAGTGATATTGCCTTCCAATCTCCTGTATGCTCTTGAATTTTAACTAGTGCAACCTAAAGATTAGCGGGATGTGATGGCCAGCCATTCATATTGTGCTAAACTTGCTCAACCATGTGATAGATTTTTCCATTTTTTCATACTTTGTAATTAGTGGAGTTTCATCTGATAATTTTTATGCACTATAGGTGGAAACAGCTTTTGATCACTACAATGGTCTGTTAAGCTTGTTAGTCAAGTTCCTTGCATACTATTGTGCAGGGTTGTTAGTCAAGTTCCTTGCATACTATTGTGCAGGGTTTCTTTGAACCAAACACTCTTCCTTCTGGGCACTGACTTAACTACAGCAACCTTTACCAGCTCTATTCAAAACCTCATTCCTGTCTTCACATTTGTTCTGGCATGTCTCCTAGGGTATATCTTCTTCTACTTGTTCATCATCAATAGTTCCCTCACTGTTTTATAACAAAAGGAAGATACTCTAGCAAGCTTTAAGAGTTTGTCCGTCAAAGAGATTGACTGTAAAGATGATAAGTTCCAGCATTATTTTTCTGTCTCTCCTAGCTTGGAGAAAGTCCACTGGCTAAGCCGGATGGGGCAAGCAAAGGTATTGGGCACAACTATTGCAATAGGTGGTGCCATGGTGCTAACTCTGTGTAAAGGTCCTGTTTTGGGCAACTTTATTGGAACACTGTCCTCTTGGGAGCTTGGTGCAGCTTGCCTTAGTGCAAACTCCTTAACTTGGTCTATCTGGATAATCTTGCAGGTGCTGTTTTCGAGTTTCATTTACTGTTACTATTGCCTCATTATAATCTTGTGGAGTGGTAAGACATGCATGTGTATCTGTGCAGACTCCTGTCTTGAGGACTTACGGTGCACAGATCTCAGCTACTGCTTTTACATTTAGCTTTGCCACACTGCAGCTTATGATATTGGCAGTGTGCTTAGAAAGGGATCTCTCAGTGTGGGTGAACACCCTCATATCCAATATTCCTGCCATCATTTATGGGGTAAATAAACACATTTGCAGAGACTTACAGTCATGGGATAGTCTTGAAGTTTCGATGCTTGCACTGTCTGGGATCAATCTTGCAAACAGTCTTACAAGTTTTACAATCATAGTTTTAATTTGAAGTATTCCAATGCATTAACATTGATGAACCACTGTATGTTAGTAAGGTATCGTTAACACGCATAAAAGAATCACATGGGTATCCATTTATAGGTTTCATAACTGCAAATGGCCATTTGGTAATCCTATATTCCACTTTTTGGTTTACAGTAGTGAACTTTATATCCCAAAAGCAATGCAGACATGGGAGTCACACTTGCACATTTGATCTATGCATTAAAATTTAAACCACATGGACTCATAATTTTTAATGTGATTCTTTAAAACTCATCATGGTTGGTTTGACTTCTGCATCATCTATTGTTAAGCATTGAGTTGTCTGTAAAACAGGGTTTCGTCACATCTGGTGTAGCCTTGACACTACACAGTTGGGTAGCTCATAGAGGAGGCCCTGTGATGACAGCTGCTTATCAACCTTTGCAAACTGTCATGGTAGCTCTCTTAGCATGTATCTTTTTGGGAGAGATTCTCTATCTAGGAAGGTCTGGACTCTGTTCCCTTGTCTTTCAAGCAATAATGATTGATAACTCTTGTTTGCATTGGATGAACAAGAGAGTTGGTCAAGTCAACTGTTACTGATATGATGCCATACAAGGGAATGTGAGCTTGCCTTGTTTGTGGCAAACTTAATGAATCCTTGAATGTATCATGCTTGATGCCTGTTTCAACAAAGGAATGACCCAAAAAAAAAGAAAACCCTTCTGTTTCAGCTTTATATTGAACAAAAGCTTGCACAAGTTATTGGCTGATTCAAAAAAAAAAAGTCGCAGTATTGTGGGTGCAGGTCTGATTATTGGAGGACTTTACTTAGTGATATGGGCCAAATCTCTGGAAAGGAATCTTGCTGATTATACGGACAACTGGAAAGAGGTTGCTTATAAATCTCCGAGCTCAAGTACAAACTCATTGCTCACAGATCCTTTGTTGGATGCAGTTGTTCTAGTCAATGTGCCATTCCATGTCGTACCTGAAAACTCAGAACTGGCCTGACTAATGTAAATGGTAGGGTCATTCACCAGCAAAGTGCAAAGCGATAGGGAGCCCCTTGGAGGGCAAATGGTTTTTCTCCAGAAGGAGAAAACGCATGTAAATGACCAAGGTGTTATAACAAGCACGTATAAATCATAGATGGCTGGACTCTGAAACATCACACAAATTGGTCCAGCAGTACCACCTCAACCACTAGTTGGAGGATGGAGAGACTTACCCTCCAACAGGGCGCATGTTTCTCAGCATTTCTTATTTCTGCCTTACAGCATGAGCAAAGTATCAACTCAAATACAGAGCACATTTTCCCCAGCATTACTTATTTGTGCCTTACAGCATGGACAAAAGGCCAACTCAGATATAGTTGGGCCAAATAATGGCAAGAAAGAAATTCAGTAGCACGATAAACATGGGCCGGAGAGAATGGTTTGATGTTATCTACTATAATGTCCAGTACAGACCTTATGGCATTATATTACCAATTGAAACAGGCAATTACGGGCTGAGAAACAAGGTTCTGTTTTCCTTTCAATGCCTTGTAACGAGGTTAGCTTAACGTGTTCCTAGAAATCCATATGCTTTAGTAATACCTAAGGAGCTTATGATGGAAAGTAAATAATTGCGAATTACAAAGCCACACATGAACCAAAAACAACAAACAAGGAATAATTTCAAATGCAAAGAAAACAGCTCACCTCAAAGCCATGCAACACGAGATAAATCTTGTGTATGCAAGATACACGTCTACCTTGCCCAGCCATGTAATGAAAACCTCTTTGAACCTCGATCATTTTGGTGGAATTCAGCATTGCTGTCAATATATGCAATAAGATGATCAAAAGCAGAGGTAGATGGCAAAGCAAGGAAAGGCAACCATGCCGAGTGTCACAAGGGTACAACTGGTAGAGATTTGTGAATGTCATCAACTTCTTGGCTGAGGCTAGTCAAAATAGAAAGGTATTGGGATGGCTGTAGTCCAGGCATCATGTCTATGATGCCCTTAACTGATGACTAACATGGCCGCCTCGATTGGCAAATGGGCTTGTTGTAGTTCTTCTGGTTTTCCACTATAAAATACAGGCCTGTGTTTTGTGGGTAGGATGTGTGCTAAATCTTAAAGCATCGGGTCCAAGGCATAATCAAAGGCGAAAGGATTGGGATTGCTACGTTTAGAACACCAAAGACCTTGCATATTGTTGTGAGCACCTTCGTTGAGCAGTAGCACTCTTGGTCTGTTGGTCTCCTCCCGCCATCTTCTATCTCCTAGGCAAAGTTCTAGACACAGATGGTAGAAGAGGTTGGCTCTGTTAGAGTGCAGCGATGCGGAAGCGTGGGACCAAGACTGAGAGAGAGAACGCAGAGAGAAGAGAGAGAAAGAGCCAGTGGAAGATGAAGATCTGCTGTATAAAGTGTGTTGTATACAAAGATATGCAGATATGTATACGGGTGCAGTGCGTGGGACTGCGTGTCTCCACCTTGACGATGCAACTTGCTGTTCACCTTGAAGTCCGCTGCAGTCTGCACGATCTCCAACCTGAAATCTGCAGACAGAGATGAAATCTGCACGAGCCTCCAGCCTGAAACCTGCGATCAGTGATCGGAGAGATTGCAGAAGATCGGCTATAAATAACTAGAAAATGGGCGCCAAAAATAGGCAGGTCAACTGCATTAAATGCAGCCGACTGGTGTAGTAACAAGTCGGACTGCCACATGGCAGTCCGACTGGTCAGTCCGATTGACCAGTCCGATTGGCTGCCAGGACAGGATCTGATCGCTAACACCCCCTCTCAAAGCCTGGGTGGGGCAGAGACTTGAGGGATCTGGAATGTCTCCGAAGTAGAGTCTGGGGAAGCGCCTTCGTAAACAAATCTCCAAGATTGTCCTCCGTCTTGCAGTATTCCACAGCGATGGTCTCATCCAGAAGCTTCTCTCTGATGAAGTGGTACTGGATCTCTATGTGCTTCGTCCGGGCATGGAAAACAGGATTCCGTGCCAAGGCAATGCAACTCTCATTGTCGCATTGCAGCAAAGTAGGACGAGTTTGGGGGCAGCCAAGCTCCTCCAACAATCTCCGAAGCCACACAGCCTCACATGTGATGGAAGACGCGGCCCGATACTCCACCTCAGTAGACGAAAGGACTACCGTGGGCTGCTTCTTGCTACTCCATGAGATAACACCGGCACCCAAGGTAAAACAGTAACCTGTTGTAGACCGCCTGTGGTCCACATCACCAGCCCAATCCGAGTCGCTCCAACTTGCAAGTAGAAGATCAGAACCACTTGTGCTTGCTAGATAATGAATCCCTAAATCAGATGTCCCCCTCAAATACCGAAGTATCCTCTGGGCAGCCTGCCAATGCACCGTCTGAGGTTCACTCATGAACCCCGTCAAGAGACCAATAGCAAAACAAAAATCAACACGAGTGTTGAGGAGCCAAATCAATCCAATCAATTGACAAGAGCGGAAAGCATCCGCCATGGGAAAAGTTGAATGTGAAGTGGCCTTCCAGTTCGGATCCATAGGAGTAGAAATGGTCCGACAATTCTCCATCGCAAAAGAAACCAAGAGCTCTTGTACATATCTCTGTTGAGAGATGAAAATCCCCCTCTGAGATTGATAAATCTCATGGCCCAAGAAGAAATGGAGTAGACTCAAATCCGTCATCTCAAACGTTTGATGTAAAGTTGCCTTCGTCTCTTTGACCTTCTGTGCATGATCACCTGTGACAATCAAATCGTCATCATACAATACAAAAAGCATACAACCAGCCTTGGAAGTGTGTATATAAAGTTGCGGATCGGCCTTGGAATGTCGATATCCCAACTGTGACTGAAGGAACGAATCAATCTTCTCGTTCCATGCACGCGGAGCCTGCTTGAGGCCATACAAGGCCTTTTTCAACCTGTAGAATTTCCCATCTGAAGATCCAAAGCCAGGAGGTTGGTCTACATAGATCTCCTCCTTCAAATCACCATTGAGGAAGGCTGACTTCACATCCAACTGGTAGACAGGTCATCTTCTATGGCCAGCCAAGGCAAGAACAGCTCGAATAGTCGCCATACAAGCAGTGGGGGCAAAAGTGTCATGACAATCAATCCCTGGGCGTTGTGCAAAACCTTTAGCAACAAGGCGAGCCTTGTGCTTGTCCAAAGAACCATCGCTAAGGTACTTGGTCTTGAAGACCTATTTGACGCCAATCACCTTCTTATTCGGGGGGCGAGGCATGAGATACCAAGTGCCATTTCTCTCAATAGCCTCCAACTCGGCTTCCATAGCTTTCTTCCATGGTGCAGACTGTAAAGCCTCCTTCATGGAGGTGGGCTCTCGATTCTGCATAACATGGGTCATCAAACAATAGTTAGAGCAAACAAGCTCCGTAGAATGTGCCTGGTGCCTCCGTGATCGTCGCGGACCATCATGCAGTCCCCACTCTTCAGGGACCCCCTCGATCCCTGAATCATGGAGTGTGTCACGGGCCCAACGAGGAGGAGGCTGGACCTCTGAGAGCGGAATTTTGGTGCCGAGAAGTGCTTAAAAATAGCTAAAAATTATGAATATCAAGGGAAAAATATTCAACGTGAAAGGCGGCGGCTCGATCTAGGACGATTTTAAGCACCAAAGTGCTTTAAAGGCGCCCGAGCGACACTTGTTGATTTTTCATAATTTTTCAGACAATCATGCGGGTTGACAAGAGTTACCGGCCAATGGGAGATGCCGAGGAGGACGCCCAGGATTTTTCAGAGCTCAATTCGGAGTCCGAACGGGGAAATGGCCACAAAATGGTCAAGATATGAAAAGGTTGACACTCACATTCAGCAATCTTCAATCTTCTTACACCATGGAACAACCCGATCTTCATTGGGCAAGCATTCATCATCCATTCTTATTCTTCCTCTTCACCACATGAATCTGCCTTTAGGGGAGAGAGGGAGGAGAGAGAAAGATTGAAATCAGAATTCTTCAGAGACCACCATTTCTTGGGTGAGAGGCGGCAATAGAGTCAGCAGAGAGAAGGTAGACAAGTCCAATGATCATTTGCATGGGTTGTGTGCAGCAGGCAAGTTGCCTCTCCATCCTCCATGGCGCATTTTTCGGGCGCCATCTTCATCCACGTTTTTTCATCCCTCTTCATTCTCTCCACGTTTTTTGCTTCATGAGGTGCATAAATTTTTTTTTGGGGGGGGGGGGGGGTCTAAACTCAAAAGGCATACTGAGCAGTAATGGTGGCTGGAAATCAGTCTCGAAATATGGCAAATAAAAACCCGCAACCCGCAAAAGAACGGTAATCTCATTTTTATGAAGGAAAATGGTGTTTTTATGTAATTTGCTTGATACATTCTTGTTCCCATGAGATGATAATGTATTATGATGTTGTTTTCAATGTCTTTCAACTGTTTATGATAAGAAAATCAGAGAATCATAAGTGTTTTGGATGAAATTAGTAAAAAACCCGTAAATATGTAAAATATGAGAAAATTGGGTGTTTTTGAGATATCAATGAAAAATATCATAAGACACACTAACTAAACTTGTCTTTTTGCTGCAAATGAACTTAAGGGCCACAGCCCATAATCCATTTTGAATTTTCAGCCATTAAATATTGAAAAAATACAAAGAAAATAACAAAAATAAGGAAAAAATAGATTTTGAGTGCCGAAAATTAAGGAAAAATAAGATTCATGTTTGTGGATGTATGAGGGGTCTGAAATATGAGGTTTAGCCTCAGTTCAGCCCTACCTTTTTGTTTTAGTGAGTTTTATGGTTTTTTATGCAATAAAAATGTGAAAAATGAACCCTAAACCTATGCAATATGCATAATCTAAACGGGTGAGGGGGTTGGAGTGTATGAAAGGTGTTTAAATGTTGAATGAAATGATAGAAAGTTTGCTGGTTTTTTTATGCACACCATACAGATTGGACGATTTATAAAGATTAAGAACCTAGTAGCACGAGGGTTTCTCGGTGCTAGGTTCATGCAACGCTGCATACGAGTGATAGAGAAATCCATTGAAAGAAATGTTTTTCACATGTGCACCAATGTCGATTTTATTAATTGTTTGAGCACGTGGACGTTCATAATTTGCATGAAGCATGAAATTTAAAATGTATCAGATAATACCTCCTGGATGCATAGCAATTGCTTTTTAGAGGAATATGACCAACGTTGAGTAAGGTTGTCCAAGTTGTAGGCTAGGCGTTGGGTCTAAGGGAAAGTAAAGTGAGGAAGCATAGTATATCTCCTGAAAATATGCGAATCATAAAAGAGAGGAGTTTGTGTCCGTGTGTGCTATATATGTTTAGCGACGTATCGAGGGGCCAATCCCCAAGGTGTAGGAGAGTTGCAGTGAGGTAGCGGCAGTCAGCCGTTGGAGGACCTCCTATGTTTGTGCTTCGTGCTATTTGGCAATGTGATGGGACTCCCTCTGAGGAGTGTTGATTAGGTTAGAGTTGGACTATGAGACGTGATACAAATGCAAGATGCTTAGGAAGATGATGTATGTGTCATCCACGCTCCTGGCCGCGAGGCCGTGGGGTTGTTGAGCGCATGATAGAGGTCCGGCTAGTGCATGAGCCAGTGCCGGTCCATTTTAGATTCCATCAGTGGTGCGTCTATCGGGAGCTGCTTAGAAGTGGCGGTCCTCGAATCGTGGTTGTCTAGGGACCAATTAGCAGTTTATGCCAAAGGATACTGAGATTGATCCGTTATTTATCGATAAGCATTGTCTAGCGGAAATCCAAAAGCAAGAAAGAGACGAAAGAGCTAGGCGACGTGCTGAAATTTTTAAGAGATATTCCCCTAAGCATAGTGGTGCTGAATCCTTACGAGGGAGTGGATCTAGTGGTCTTGGTGCCACAAGCAATAAGTTAGGAGAAGGTGGAAGCTCTAGTGCTCCCCTTTCTTCCATAAGCCAGTCTACATCAAGTGCGGGAGGTACAACCCCATCGTCCCCTATTCCCAGTGCAAATTCAATTTTCACCATGGCGCAACCTATTGCAATTCCTGCAGGAACGACGGATTTGCCGACTCTAGGTTACCTGCTACCCATTTTTAATGGGCTAGTTGAGGAAGATGCGGAACTCCACATTAGGGAGTTTCAAAAGCTGATGTTTAACAGTCGCATCCAAGGACATTTAATGATGTTTTTCAACACGACTCTCAAAGGAAGAGCTGCCATATGGTATCATGGTTTAGAAGCCGGAACCATATTGAATATTGATGCATTTTATGGAGCTTTTTGAAGGGAGTTTGCCCCTGAAAGGGGTGGGCAATATTGGTTGCGCGTACTCAACGTAACCCGCCAAGAACCACACGAGGATATTCGTGCTTATGCGAAGAAAATAAAAGAGGTTTTCCGGAAGTTGGACACCTCTATTTCTATCCCCGCAGCTGCCCAATTGCAATATTTCCTACATGGTTTGGACTTTAACATCCAATTGCAGTTGAGTAGTGTCCCCTTGGGGGATATAGATACTGCCATTACACGAGCACAAGAGGTGGAATCCCGACTACAAGTAGCCTATGCTTCTTGAGGCAATTCGAATATGGGTCTAACATTGGGAAACAATATGGCGATGGCCAATGGCAGTAGTGGCCAAGGGATAGCGATGGCTAATCCTAATGGGAGAGGGAACATGATGCAGAATGTGCCTTTATTACCAGCCCCCCCTAGCATGTCGATGCCTACGGGCGGTCAAATGGCTCCGAATGGTGGAGCCCAGGCAGTCAATTCTAATACCATGCCTGTGGCTCAATAACCAGTGCCTAATCGAATTGTTAGGTCGATGGAATGACATGGTAATGATCAAGGCTATGAGTCTGAGCGCTTCGAATGTTCTTGGCGAGATTAAGGACATGAAGCATTATATTGATATGATTACGGAGCAGTATCGACAAATAGCCGTTGATGTCAACTTCCTTAAAAGACAACAAAATTTGATAGGAAGTAGATACCTAGATGAGGGTGCACCTTCGAGGTTTAGTTGCAAATGGTGTGATGGGCAACACTATCCAAGAAATTGTCCAAATGTTAAGTGTGCCATCTGTGGAAAATCCGGCCATTTAGCAGCTACTTGTTGGAGTAAGATCAGTTCCCTCCAGCGAGGTAGTCGGAAACCAAGGCTTGTTAATCATCGTGTGCAAGGAAATGATTCCCAGCGAGAAGACGGGCCTAAACAAATACTCCAACGACCAAAAACTACAGTGGAGGAGCTACCTAGTGGTAGTGGGGTTAGTTTGATTGAGGCTGTACGTGTTAATGACGCTAAAACCTCTAATCTGCGAGCTGTCCTTACAAGAGGTCAAAAGGGTAGAGAGGTCAACAAGGATAAGCCTGACGACGGAAACCCTAAACAAGGCGACAAAGGAATACAAGTTTTGGATCCTGCCATGGAAGGGGGACCTTTGAAGCCCGTGGAGAGTAAAGTCGATAAGGAACCACCAAAGAAGAAGGCGAAAGTTAAAAAAGAGGCAATAAAGCCGGTTCAGCGACCTAAAAAGCGGATGGTTTGGCGTGAAAAGTGAACTCTATCGAACTATCATGAATTCGATTTGGCGAGATCTCTTTGCGAAGTCAAGCCGGATGTGAATCTTTTACAGCTTATTAAGCTTTCCCCAAGAGTACGCAAGGAATTTAGAAAGATCCTGCGTATTGGGTATATCGTAGAACCTTTGGGTATTGCGCGAGTTGGTGATGACTGGTTCGAGCATGCTGAGAAGCATTGCCCAAGGGTTGCAGTCTATGTCAATGGGATATTAGTAGATTATGCCATTGTCGACACGTGATCATCTGTTAACATTATGAGTTCTGAACTGATGGAAAGGTTGGGTCTTGCGATCGAGAAAGATACCTCCACAATTCTCAGAATGGCGGATGATAGTTTGAGACAGCCGGAAGGCTGCATTACTAAGATCCATGTCACTGTTGCAAATGTAGAATGCATGTTGGACTTTAGGGTGATTCGTTTTGCAGGGCGTCCAAGTTACCAAGTATTACTCGGATGACCTTGGATCTTGCAAGCGGACTGCCAAGTGGATATACCCGCCGGTCGGCCGATATTCGGTAGAGGTGCTCAGCGCGTGGTGGTTGATGCTTATCCTGAGTCCCCACAGAGTGAGAGAGCTCCTCTATCCTCTACAGAATTGGAGACATTAGAAGATTTATTTGCCAGTGAGACATCATCGAGTGACGAGTCCAAAGAGGGATCCACCACGGAAGACATTTATCAGATCACTTTGAACGAGCCAATAGAGGCCCAAGATCGTATAAGAGATGCAGATGTTATCGAGCTAGACCTTGGTACGCTTGATGATTCGCGGCCAATCAAAATAGGTTCTATGCTCAGCACAACAGAAAGGGAGGACTATGTGGCCTTGATTCAGGAATTCCGTGATATCTTTGCCTGGAGTTATGATAAGCTGAGAGGCATTTCTCCTAGTCTTGTTCATACAATTCCGTTGAAAGAGGGCAGTCGTCCTGTACGACAGAAAGTAAGGCGCATGCCTTTTGAAGTCAGGGACGGGCTGTTTGAGGAGTTACAGAAGCTTCGGAAAGCGGATTTGATTTTTCCTGTGCAACACACGGAATTGTGTTCGCCAGTTGTGATCAGAAAGAAGAAGAATAATCAAATCTGATTATGTGTAGACTTTAGGGAGCTGAATAAGCAGACATTTACGGACTACTACCCGTTGCCATTTATTGAACAGATTTTGGATCAATTAGCGGGTAGGGAGATATATTCGTTTATGGATTGCTTTGTAGGATATAACCAGATGGCAATTGCAGAAGAGGACAGGTTGAAAACAACTTTTATTACTGTCTTTGGTACTTTTGCGTACCATGTGATGGCCTTTGGTTTATGCAATGCGCCTGGTTTGTGGCAACGAATAGCAGATAAGACATTCGGTGACATATCCCCTGAAGAGTTGAAGGTGTTTATCGATGACTTAGGGGCCGCCACCGTGAGAAAAAGGTAGTTGATCATTTTAAGAAAATGCTTTGAGCGCTGTAGACAATTTTGCATCGCTCTAAACCCACGGAAGTGTGTTTTTGGTGTACCTTATGGGCTCTTGCTGGGTCATGTGGTCAGTTCGATAGGAATTGCGACAGATCCCGAGAAGGTCAAAGTTATAGTGGCCATGGGTCCACCACGCACTCCGAAAGAAGTTCATAGCTTTCTGTCTTTGGTTGGTTATTACCGTAGATTCATAAACGCCTTGGCAGAAAGAACGTTGCCGCTTACAAATCTATTGTCCTTTAGCTGTTTGTTTGTATGGAGCGACCCTTGTAAGGTAGCATTCGAGGATGTGAAGCAAGAGCCAGTAAAAGCACCTGTTTTGAAAGCACCTAGAAGAGGTGAGGTGTTCTATATATTTTCAGCAACCACCATAGCCCAAATTTGGGAAGAAAAGTGGTACCACCTGATTGCTTTTGCTAGCCGGAAGCTGGGGGTTATCCGAAATTAATTATACCTACATGGAGAAGTTGTGTCTGGCGATGGTCTTTGGGACCAAGAAATTCAATCATTATATTCTCTATGAGAAAGTTGTGCTTTATAAGAAGGCGGAGGGGCTTCGACTATTGATGAATAAGCTGTAGCCGCCTGATCGTCTAGCAAAGTGGTTAATCACTTTGCAGGAATTCGATTATGAGATCAGCAGTAAGCCATCAAGGTTGCAAGGTATCGTGGAATGTCTTGTGGACTTTGGGGAGTCGAAAGAATCTGTGGCTGAAGGTAGTGACATGGAGTTGTTATTTAAAATAGATACGGCGTCTATTTCCTCCTGGTATGCTGCAATAACGCATTATTTATCGACGGGAGAGGCTGGATCCGAATTATCTAAAGCTGAGAGAAGGAAAATTAAGCAGCAAGCGTTAAAGTTTGCCTTGATCGCAGGTACATTATATCGGCAAGGGGTTGATGACATCTATCGCCGATGTGTGATGCCTGACGATGTGCCCTTCATTTTGGAAGAGTGCCATGATTCTGCTTGCGGAGGCCATTTTGCAGGACGGCTTACAGCACAAAAGGCTTTAAGAGTAGGTTATTGGTGGCCTGCCATATTCCAGGATGCGTTTGCGTATGTTAAGAGATGCAATATTTGTCAATGACATGATAGTCGAGAGAATAGGAAAAGACCACTCACCCCTATTATGGCGATACTTCCATTTGAGAAGTGGGGAATAGACTTTGTGGGTCCTATTACTCCGTCGTCGACTGTGCAAAAGAGGTATATCATTGTAGCAACTGCCACAAAGTGGTTAGAAGCACGTGCAACAAGGAAAGATGATGCTAAAGAAACTGCTAGTTTCCTTTTAGAGCAGATAATATGCCGTTTTGGTCCGTCGAAAGAATTAGTGTCGGACTGCGGAACCCATTTCTTGAATAAGGCGATCAAAAGCTTGACAGAGGCTTGGTAGATCAAGCACAACAAAATGACTCCTTATAATCCGCAAGCGAATGGGCAGGTTGAAAGCACCAACAAGCAGCTTGTGGGTATCCTATCGAAAGTCGTATCTGAAAAGAAACACGACTAGGATAAGAAGCTGTATGTGGCAGTATGGGCATATAATATACCACGTTCAAGCGAGCCACTGGCCACACGCCGTTCAAACTAGTTTATGGTGAAGAGTGCGTTTTACCCTCAGAAACTGAGTTGCCGACCATTAGATTTGCAGTAAACCATTCTTTGGGTAATGAGGACGCCCTATTAGAGCGATTTACGACCTTAGCACACTTGGATGAAATTAAGTTGCAAAGCCTATTACACCAAGAGGTGGCTAAACGTCGCATGAAATAGTTGCATGATCTAAAAGCGAAGAAGTATACCTTTAAGAAGGGACAACTGGTTTTATATTATGATGCGCGTAGGGAGCTTTTCCCAGGAAAATTGGAGCCTAAATGGGATGGACCCTACAAAATCATTAGGTTAGGGAAGAATAAGTCTACAGCCCTATTAGCTGATTTACAGGGAGTGGAGTTTAAGAATAAGGTTAATCTTAATAAGATTAAACCTTACTATTTTTAAATGTGCTAATACAAAGAAAATGCATTGCAGGTCCATGCTAGGAATGATCTGAAACCTGCGGAAAAGAGCTTAAAAGACGGTTGATGGGTCGGTTAATCCCTTATTTGGAGCACCCATATCTGGAGCAAAGATACCATCAGGGGAAACTCATTTGGTGGAGCAAAGGATATAAGGTGATTGAGCAATAGGACGAAACTTTTGTGTGGGAGATTAAAGTCTTCTGCCATCACTGTCTGCGAATGTTGACGAGTATCCCTGTTGAGTTCAATAAAGAAGGTGGGATGGAGCCGTCAGTTCATCCTCTCAACATGCTAAACTTTGATTACCATAATTACGTCTAGAGGAGTTCGCGATGGCCGGCTGTGTAAACCCATTATGGACGTATACACTATATTTTGACGGAGCGTCCAGGGGCCCTAATAGAAAAGGAAGTGTGGGGGTAGTAATCCGAGACCCTGGACGTAGAGTGACGATGAAGTTAGCTGCTTATCTCGGGGTAGGATTCACTAACAATATGGCGGAGTATAAAGCCTTGATTATGGGACTGTATATTGCCAAGCAAGGTGGTATTCGTCGATTGTTAGTAAAAGGGGATTCCCAGTTGATCCTGAATCAGCTAGATGGGACATACACAGTGCAGAATCCCATTCTTTGTATGTATCATCGGACTGCGATGACCCTACTTGAGGAGTTTGAGAGAGTGTCTTTTCAGCTGATTCCATGTTACTGGAATCAGTTTGCAGATTCATTAGCAAATCTTGCTTATGAAGAAGACCTCTTCTTTAATTGTGGTCCTAGTTTGGATATTGTGATTAATGATGAAACATGGCCCGGCCGCTTGTGGGGTATGTTATCAAAACATGCAATATATGGCAGACGATGGTTGATATGGGTGATGCAAAGAGTAGCCGAGACCAATCTACCGTTATTATCCGGGACCCATAGGTTGATTAGACATCATATTATGCGTACGCCTCTTGCTATCTATGTAGGAGAGATGGGTCATAACCTCATGTATTTAGTTTAGGTCTACGAGCCTGTTTTTCCTCCTTGGAAAGGAGCTTATGATTGTGTATTTGTGCTATTCCGAGGAAGGATGTGTAGGTGTTACTTTGTTTTATTTTGTTAGGCCAAGAGGGCCGATGTTGCGAGGTTTTGAATGCTTTATTTTGTTAGGCCAAGAGGGCTGATTCAGTTTTGTAGTGAAGTGTTTTATTTCGTTAGGCCAAGAGGGCCAGTTGTCTGTTTAGTGCAGGTATGGTTAATGGTTTTTTGTTTGAGTCCTGTGCTTGACAGATTCCGTAGAGCTTGGAAGGAGCCTTTTGTTGCGTGTAAGCGTCTTGTGGCCCTATCCAGGTGATATCTTTCCTTTATGAGTACTGTGGTTGTTTGTTATATGTGGTTGAGTACTTGTTAAGGGTTTTTTTTGTTTCTTGTTGGGGACCGGCGTCCAAGGCATGAAGTCCCGAGGTTTCGGTTTAGTATGTTTGAGGGAGGTAGAAGTAGTCATTGCCTCTTGTAAAGACATTGCTAAGCGTCAAAAGACCTGTTTTAGACGGGAGTTTTAGTGACCCTGTTCTGCTAGCTTGCCAGGCAGCTATTCCGGGAGTTCCTGTTAGTTGTGAGGCAGTTAGAGAAGCCTGCCAGAAGAAAAATAATGATGATAAAGGGGAAAAAAAACACCCTGAATATCTGACAAGATAATAAATATAGATACGAAGGTATGTAAAAAGGGTTTTAACCCCTATCAAAGAAAAGAAAAGAAAGAAAAATTTATGGGCAGTTGATCATCGCCTTGCAAAGGCCTGGTAGGTTCCTGGAGACACGTCAGACCCGAGGCCGATACCTTGTCTTCTTAGGGGTGGCTTCTTGCTGGGAAAAAAAAAAGAAATTAATTAAGGAAGGTTGGAGCGAAAATAAAAGTGAGTGTTAGAAAAGGATTAAGTGTCGCCTTGCGAGGGCTTGGTAGGTTCTTGGGTACCGAGACAGGTCCTGAGGCCGATGCCATGTTCTCCTTGGGTCACTACGCTCAGCTCCCTCCTTTTTACATACCCGAGTATGTCACTCAAATCAAGCCCTAAAGGAAAATGTGTTGCAAGAAAATACTTCTTGATCAGGCTATAGGAGTCCTCGCCTAGTAGGAGCTCCTAGTTGTGTTGTCCTTAGTTAGGTAGGTAGTTCAGACCACCACTTAGGGCAACCTCTTTGACAGTTCTTTTTAGTTTGGCTGTGTTGGAGCAGTTGGTTAGTGACTAGCTTCGAATCTTCTATCAGACTATGCCAGGCCTACTCCTTGTGGATGTCATGCCTTGGTTTGTCAGGGGGTAGGGTGAGCATTGTGCTGAGTTTTATCGCATATTTGTTTTGTATCAGCTTGATGCTTCTTTGGTTGTTTATGTGCAGATATGTTCGTGGATTCGACGGGTTGAGTCGCCCTATCCCGTGGTCGCCAATGAGAGCGGAATCTTGGTGCCAAGAAGTGCTTAAAAATAGCTAAAAATTATGAATATCAAGGGAAAAATATTCAACGTCAAAGGCAGCGGCTCGATCTAGGACGATTTTAAGCACCAAAGTGCTTTAAAGGCGCCCGAGCGACACTTGTTGATTTTTCATAATTTTTCAGACAGTCGTGTGGGTTGACAAGAGTTACCGGCCAATGCGGGATGTCGAGGAGGACGCCCATGCTTTTTCAGAGCTCAATTCGGAGTCCGGACGGGGAAATGGCCACAAAATGGTCAAGATATGAAAAGGTGGATACTTGGGAGGCCAAAATTGAGCATGCCTTTTGAGTTTGAACCTGACCTCCCCCCCCAAAAAAATAATTTATGCACCTTATGAAGAAAAAAACGTGGAGAGAGAATGAAGAGGGATGAAAAAACGTGGAGGAAGATGGCGCTCGAAAAATGCGCCATGGAGGATGGAGAGGCAACTTGCCTGCTGCACACAACCCATGCAAATGATCATTGGCCTTGTCTACCTTTTCCCTGCTGACTCTATCGCCACCTCTCGCCCGAGAAATGGTGGTCTCTGTGAAGAATTCTGATTTCAGTCTTTCTCTTTCCTTCCTTTCTCTCCCCTAAAGGCAGATTCATGTGGTGAAGAGGAAGAAGAAGAATTGATGATGGATGCTTGCCCAATGAAGATCGGGTTGTTCCATGGTGTAAGAAGATTGAAGATTGCTGAATGTGGACTGTCATGAGCAATAATGGTGGCTGGAAATCAGTCTTGAAATATGGCAAATAAAAACCCGCAACCCGCAAAAGAACGGTAATCTCATTTTTATGAAGGAAAATTGTGTTTTTATGTAATTTGCTTGATGCATTCTTGTTCCTATGAGATGATAATGTATTATGATGTTGTCTTCAATGTCTTTGAACTGTTTATGATAAGAAAATCAGAGAATCATAAGTGTTTTGGATGAAATTAGTAGTAAAAAACCCGTAAATATGCAAAATATGGGAAAATTGGGTGTTTTTGAGATATCAATGGAAAATATCATAAGACACACCAACTAAACTTGTCTTTTTGCTGCAAATGAACCTAAGGGCCACAGCCCATAACCCATTTTGAATTTTCAGTCATTAAATATTGGAAAAATACAAGGAAAATAGGAAAAATAAGGAAAAAATAGGGAAAAATGGATTTTGAGTGCTGAAAATTAAGGAAAAATAAGATTCATGTTTGTGGATGTATGGGGGGTGTGAAGTATGAGGTTTAGCCTCAGTTCAGCCCTACCTTTTTGTTTTAGTGAGTTTTATGGTTTTTTATACAATAAAAATGTGAAAAATGAACCTTAAACCTATGCAATATGCATAACCTAAATGGGTGGGGGGGTTGGAGTGTATGAAAGGTGTTTAAATGTTGAATGAAATGATAAAAGTTTTGCTGGTTTTTTTATGCACACCATACAGATTGGACGATTTATAAAGATTAAGAACCTAGTAGCACGAGGGTTTCTCGGTGCTAGGTTCATGCAACGCTGCATACGAGTGATAGAGAAATCCATTGAAAGAAATGTTTTTCACATGTGCACCAATGTCGATTTTATTAATTGTTTGAGCACGTGGACATTCATAATTTGCATGAAGCATGAAATTTAAAATGTATCAGATAATACCTCCTGGATGCATAGCAATTGCTTTTTAGAGGAATATGACCAACGTTGAGTGAGTAAGGTTGTCCAAGCTGTAGGCTAGGCGTTGGGTCTAAGGGAAAGTAAAGTGAGGAAGCATGGTATATCTCTTGGAAATATGCGAATCATAAAAGAGAGGAGTTTGTGTCCGTGTGTGCTATATATGTTTAGCGACGTATCGAGGGGCCAATCCCCAAGGTGTAGGAGAGTTGCAGTGAGGTAGCGGCAGTCAGCCGTTGGAGAACCTCCTATGTTTGTGCTTCGTGCTATTTGGCAATGTGATGGGACTCCCTCTGAGGAGTGTTGATTAGGTTAGAGTTGGACTACGAGACGTGATACAAACGCAAGATGCTTAGGAAGATGATGTATGTGTCATCCACGCTCCTGGCCGCGAGGCCGTGGCGTTGTTGAGCGCATGATAGAGGTCCAGCTAGTGCATGAGCCAGCGGCCCGTTTTAGGTCCCATGAACCTCTCCTCGTCTCTCTCCATCAGCTGAAGACTCTGGGATGTTCACCGGTGGTAACTCCTCGGGGGTGACCGGTGGAACAGTAGACTCTGTATCGAAAACAGAATTGGAATCAAAAGGCGCGGGCTCTAGAGGAACTGTCTCGGGAGCCCAACTCTCCCCTGGATCTCCAAGTACGGGATGCTCCTCACCCGCTGCTATGGCCGGAACCTCCACGAACCGCACATCTCGACTGGTGTACACATCCCGCTTGACGGGATTATACAAACAATAGCCTTGGGGGACTGAGAGCTGTAGCCAACAAACACCTGTCTTCAGGAAGCTGGTTTAAATTTATCACGATGAGCCTTGGGAATGTGAACATATGCATCACACCCAAAAACCCTAAAATAAGAAACATCGGGCTTAGTCCCAGAGTATGCCTCAAAAGGTGTCATCCCATCAACAACCGAAGTGGGGGATTGGTTAAGGATGTGGACTGCAGTAACCACAACCTCGGCCCACAAAAATTGAGGTGTCTGTCGGTGCTCCATCATGGTGCGCGCCATCTCGATCACACTTCAGTTCTTCTGTTCAAGAATGCCATTTTCTTGAGGAGTGTTAGTATTAGCAAACTCCTGGTGAATACCTTTATCTGCACAAAAACGAGTAAACTCATTAGAAACAAATTCACCACCCTTGTCGGATCGCAAGGTCTTCAATCTCCGGCCCGATCGGTTCTCCTCAAAGAGAAGCCAATCCTTGAAGTGGGAGAAGGCCTTCGACTTCAACGCTAAGAAATAGGCCCACGTAATCCTGTTGTAGTCATCTACGATCAACATGAAGTACGAGCTTCCTCTCAAGGACTCGTTCCTCATAGGGCCACAAAGATCCGTAGATACAAGCTCCATCGGTGAAGTAGACCGCCGCGAAGCTTTGTTGGGAATCGCATCCCTATGCTTTTTCCCACGAATGCAAGAGACGCATGGCTGCTGGCTCACCACTATGTCCGACAACTCTCGAACAAGCTGTCCACATGATGCCCTCCGAAGATAATCATAATTGAGGTGACCAAACCGAGCATGCCATAGCTCTGACTGTGTCTGAGAGGTAAGAAGAAGAGTAGGGAGGGCGGTAGAAGACATCAATTTGTAGATGCCGTTCTCCTCATATCCTGATGAGAGAACCTTCCTTGACCCACGATCAAGGACTCGCACCGAATCACTGTCAAACTCCACCAAAAGTCCAAGGGAACAAATCTTGTGAACCGAAAGTAGATGATACCCTAAACCTGGCACATGCAAGACCTCTGAGGTATGGGTACCACGACGTCCATTTGGAATAAGCTGCATCTCACCCCGTCCTGCAATAGATACCGAAGAGCTATCTCCGATGAGAATCTGCCCACGCGAAGGTCGCAACTGGGCAATACCAACTGATGGAGGAGTCATGTGCCGGGAGGCACCACTGTCAATGATCCACTCTCGAGCTTGGGAAGCTGTCGTCGCAGCATCAGAAGCATTCGGTGAAGAGTCCTCAATGACAGCTAGATGAAGAAACACAACTGATGAGGGTGCAGCCACCGCTCCATAATCCTTCGTGTCCTCCTTGTTGGTGTCCTTCTTGTCTTTGTCAAGGCAATCCTTCTTCCAATGGCCAGTCTTTCCACAAATATGGCATGTGGATTCTTTGTTCTTGTCCTTCTTTGACTTGTTGTCCTCCTTCTTCTTTTGGTCCTTCCCCTTCTTTTAAGAGGCTTGACCTGTCAAAGCTTCCAACTTGGAAGCATGCTGTCCCTTTAGTTGTTCCTCTTGGTCCAAGACTATAGGAACCAGCTCTTCCCACTGAAGAGTAGACTCACGCCCCGAAGCAATAAGGGTGGAGTAGAAAGCACCGAATCGTGGCGGCAACTGGGACAAAAGTGTAATCGCCATGTCTTCGGAAAAAATCGGCTTGCCTGCATTCTGAACTTGCAGCTGAAGCTGTCTAAGCTTGTTGATGTGCTCCCGCAACGAGGAAGACTTGTTCACGGACAAGGTCCGCATTTGCACCTCCAAAGAAACCCGCTTCATAAGGGTCATCCGGTTATACATCTGATCAATCTCCAGCCATATCTCCCGAGCCATCGTCAAGTGCTCGATGTGGGCTATCACGGATGTAGTACAAGACAGAAAAAAAAAAGAACGAATCCGGGCATTCAGTTTGTCCCAGTGAGACTGTGCCTTGGCTAACTCTGCACGAGCATCGGAAGAGAGTTTGGACTCATCTCTCATCGAGGGCCAGTCGATCTCCTCCTGTACAAGCTCCGCCAAATCGTAGGACTCAAGGATGGCCAACATCATCACGCGCCAGATGCGGTAATTGTCGCCATCGAGCTTTTGATCTGCGGGAAGAGCCGGTAAGACAGGCACCTTCTGGTCCATGATTGTTTGGAACTCCAAGTCAATCTCTGTAGACATCTTCACCTGTAATGCCTTCACAAACGCAAAAGTAGCCCCCTCTGACTCTGAAAACACAGCCTGTTAGGGCTCTTTCTTCCGTGTCCCATACCTTCTTCACCCGTTGGAGGCAATGAAAAAGCAAAACTTGCACTTGAAAGCTGAAAACTCAGCCTTCCTTCTCTTCAAACAACAGCAAAGAGCAGCAAATCCACCAACTGGACTCCTTTCTCGTGCGCACACGCTCGCTTCAGCCTTTTTCAGAGGCGCAGCCTCCCGCTCGCCCTCAAACGCTGGAAACGCAGTCTTGTGTCACGATGGAAACTCCTCTTTAGGTTGGTTCTTCACTCAGCCAGCCCTTCTACACTGCTCTGATACCATGTCAGAGTGCAGCGATGCGGAAGCGTGGGACCAAGACTGAGAGAGAGAACGCAGAGAGAAGAGAGAGAGAGAGACAGTGGAAGATGAAGATCTGCTGTATAAAGTGTGTTGTATATAGAGATATGCAGATATGTACACGGGCGCAGTGCGTGGGATTACGTGTCTCCACCTCAACGATGCAATTTGTTGTTCATCTCGAAGTCCGCTGCAGTCTGCACGATCTCCAACCTGAAATCTGCAGACAGAGATGAAATCTGCACGAGCCTCCAGCTTGAAACCTGTGATCAGTGATCAGAGAGACTGTAGAAGTTTGGTTATAAATAGCTAGAAAATGGGCGCCAAAAATAGGCAGGTCGGCTGCATTAAATTTAGCTGACTGGTGCAGTAACAGGTCGGATTGCCACGTGGCAGTCCGACTGGCTGCGAGGATAGGATCTGATCACTAACAGGCTTGCCACCACTTGAATTCGCCTAAACGGCTTCTCGTTGCTGCTCCTTGCAGTGGGCACAAAAAGAAGGAAGAAGACGATAAGCTTTCTACTTTCGATCCCACAATAATGCTCCAGCTTTGCAATTTCATAACTTCCTTTGCAATTTGACGCTTTATTTCATTGCCAAATATTGTTGGCAGATGATTTTCATGAGTTTGTTGTGTCATCACAAATAAGTAAAAATTGTTGACCTACTGCTCGCTATAATGACAATCTAATATTGTCTTTGCACACAATTAATATTAGCATTCCAGGTGCACTTTGTGCTACACAACTGATACTAGCAGCGGCAAGTGAAGTTGCAAGTGAAGTTGCCATGCTTCACTCGACAATCCATTTCTCCCCTTTCTCTCTCCTCTTTTTCCCCTTTGTTTTTATTTTTATTTTTCTTCTCTCTCTCTCTTCTCTATTTCTCTCTCTCTCCCTCTCCCTCCAAAATTTTTTCTCTTTACCTTTTTAGTTTATTTTCTCACATCTCCTTGTTCATACACACATACACACACATCAAACATAAAATTCTCTCTCTCTCTCTCTCTCTCTCTCTCTCTCCCTCTTGTTGCTTCTCTCTTTTCCTTCACTCACTCACTCGCTCGCTCTCTCTCTTTTCTCTTTTTAATTTTTTATTCTCTCTTCTTCTTCTTCTTCTTCTTATTCATCTCTCTCTCCTTTCCCTCCCTCTCTCTTTGACATTTATTTTACTTTATATTTTCTCATCTCCTTGCTCTCTCTCTCTCTCTCTATTTATCCTCCTCCTCTGTGCATTTTTCTTTTCTCTCTCTCTCCCCTCTTTTTTTCTTCCCCCCTCTCTCCTCTCTTTTCCTTCTTTACTCCTCTCCTCTTTGAACCTCCTTTTCTTCTTCTTCTTCTTCTCCTCTCTCTCTCTCTCTCTCTCTCTCTCTCTCTCTCTCTCCTTTTATACTCTCGCTTTTTTCTCTTTCTCTTTCTCTCTCTCCCTCTCTCCTCTTTTTTAATTTTTAATTCTCTTTTTTGCTCTCTTTCTCTTCTTATTCTTATTCTTATTCTCTCTCCCTTTCCTTCCTCTCTTTGTCAAAGTATATGGAAAACTATGTCAAAAAATTTTAAATTTAAAAAAGCTTTTAAAAATGTTTCATTAAAAAGATATTTTTACATTTTAACAATATTTAATTAAAAGAGAAGAAAAAATAAAAAAGCTTAATTTAACTTAAAGAGAGAGAGAGAGAGAGAGTCTTTCTCACTCCTTTTCTTCTCTCCCCCACTCTCTTCTTGCTTTTCTTCTCTCTCTCTCTCTCCTTTTTTCTTCTCCCCCTCTCTCTTCTTTCCTTTCATTTTCTCTCGCTCTCCTCTTTTTCCCTTTTCTTCTTTATTCTCTCTCTCTGTCTCTCTCTCTCTTCATTCTCTCTTTAATTTTTTTCTTTTCTTTGTTTCTATTTCTTTTAAATTTTATCTTTCCTCTCTATAATTCTCTCTCTTTTCTTCTTCTTCTTCTTTTTCTCTCTCTCTCTCTCTCTCTCTCTCTCCCCTTTTTGTCTCTCCCCGCTTTTCTTCCTCTCTCTCTTCCTCTTTTTTTAAATAAAAACAATCTCTCTTTTCAAATGTTATCTTTTCTCTCTCAATAATTCTCTCTATTCCCCCCTCTCTCTCTCTCTTCATTCTCTTTAATTTTTTTCTTTTTTTATCTATTTCTCTTGTAAATTTTATGTTTTCTATCTCTATAATTCTCTCTTTTCCTTCTCCTTCTCCTCCTCCTCTCGCTCTCTCGCTCTCTTTCCTCCCTCTACTTTTCTTCTCTCTCTCTCTCTCTCTCTCTCTCTCTCTCTCTCTCTCCCTATTTCCCCCCCCTTTCTCTTTATTCTCTCTTTAATTTTTTCTCTTTTAAATTTTATCTTTCCTCTATCTATAATTTTATCTCTTTGTTCATCTTGGCACAATAGGAAATCTTAGACGTGGAAGAGGGCAGCTCAATTCGTAGAAGCAATGAAGAACTTGACCTAGGAGACTTTCCTGAGGCGATCTAACAAATAGTGAGAAAATATGACACTCAAACCCGGTTAGAATATCGTGGTAGACATGCAGAGGACATCATAGCAGACCTTGAGGAGGAGAGGAAACTAGCACGCAAAGCTCTGCAAGGCATAGTCTCTTACAACTAGGGAGCATGGAGATGCGAGAGATCTAGAGAGTGCTAGCCTTAGCAGATAGAAATCGAACAGAGAATGAGAGAGCACTAGAAGGAGAACTCACACTGAGCGAGCTTCTATCGAAGCGGTTGCTAGATAACACGACAACGGAGTAGAGTACTGCAGCATTAGCAACATCGCTATTGGCAGGGTTAGGAGTTAGCCAAGGCTCTAAGAACCAATCGAAAATTCCCGTGGTAACAAAGTAGTTGGACAAATACAAGCTAAATGAAGACTCGTACAGCTTCGTAGAGGAGTTCCAATAGGTCTACGAGGCCAATGGCCTCACTGATCTCACTCAACGCTCGGAAGCTTTCGGTATGTGCTTAGGCGATAAGGGTAGGACCTGGTACATGAGTCTAGATGTTGATGAGCAATACAATTTCAATGACTTGAAAAATCTCTTCATTAAGACATTCTCCGAACCAGGATACTTTGACAACCTACTAGTGCGACTCATGAATGTCAAGCAGAGAGAGAAATAGGACATCCAAGATTACGTAACTCATGTGAGAAGCCTCTTCAAGAGAATCTCTATGGGCGAGAGATCAACCGAAAGAGCCGTGCCCACGGTATTCATTAACAAAATACGAAGTGAAGAGCTCTACAAAGCCTTGGTAGGAAACTCGAGCCTGCAGAGCAAGATGCACTGGCCAGGGTCTTTGAAAAAGCTATTAGAGTGGACGACTAGCTTAAGGAGAGAAGCTCTAGGAGCTCGAATCGAGAAGAGTCCAGTGATAGAAATTACGAGAGGGCTTCAACACCGAGTGAGAGATCAAGCCCAAGTGCTCAGGATAAATGGAAGGGCACTAATTCAGGACAAGAGCTAGCAAAGATAAAGATGGACATAGCCAAATTGCAGGAGATGATGAGGTGACCAATGCACCCACATGTCCAATGTGTGTATTGTGATAGAAACCACCTGTCAACAGCCGAGTGTTAGGACCCTAGGTCACGACCTTGTGCTAATTGCGGTAGGTTCGGCCATGACGCCTTGCATTGTTGATCACCTCGGAGACTCCCATACTCGTAGCCTTATGGTCAACCCTACCTTGCGAATAGGCCATCGAAATTCTTTGGAAGGGAAGCCCCATTAGCCCTCGAGCACCTAATGACACTAAGCCAGTAGTCCCTAGGATAGAGATAAACCTTACGGGTATCCCTAGACCACATGGACCCTATGTAATCCATCCACCGACGAGTGACACTCCAATCCACTATGTGGAGGAGTCGAACCATGATGAGCCTTATGTACACCCTTACGTATCGTATGACGAAGAAGGCAATGCAGTCCTTATGGACTACTGACCAGTATCGGTGATGGCATTGGGTAGAGGGAGAGGGAGAGGCCTACGAGGGTAGATCCAAGAGCCAATCGTGTATTGGACTTGCGGTCAAGACATGTGTCTTCGCGCTGTCTCGAGAGGAAGGAAGCAAATAGAGAATGGGCTGACCTAAGATGCGCTAAGTGTGGAATCATTCATCCCTTTGTCGAATGCCCTAGATGGAAGCTATTCTCTAGTTCGGTAAACGAGCCATCACTCCCATTGGGATTGTTTGGTGTCGAGACAGTTGATGAAGAGGCCACACCTATCTCATTGCATGTCATGACCTGTGCGCAAACAAAGCAGGTCGATATATCATTGCTAGGGCCTAGTAATCTCAACGCAACCTCAATCGGATAGAAGAGTCGGAGATGGAGGAAGAAGAGACCAGACACGAAGGTCATGCTCAAAACCGAAAGTGCCACGACGCTGCCTGTTGGAAAGAAAGTCACTAATGTAAAGGTAGAAACGTCAGCTCCAAAGATGGATGAGAAGGAAAGTGCTAAGGTCGGGGAGTACCCCAACCCGAAGTGCCAACTTGAAGCCATTGAGAAAGTGAAGGAGTGGGTGAAAGAAGCCCAAGAGCACCTAAAAGACACTGAGCCCATACTAGAAGACGATATCAATGATCTCTCAAGCATAAGCACGACAGTCACACCCCCACGACCAAAATCGAGGGAGGAAATTACACCACTAGCAGTGTCACTTAGACAAAGTTTGAATGCTACGGGCCAGCAAATTAGTCAAGGCCATTGGCCAAGAACCGCGGAGTTAGGAGAGAGGCAAGTAGCTAGCAACCTCCTTAATACGTTGGTGACCACCCTTATGACTCTAATCTTAGGAGACCTGCTTAAGCAACATCCAATGCTATGGCAAGAGCTGTGAAATAGTAGGTCGAAGAATCCAATGAGCAAGCTACTGCAGACTTGCATGAGCACGACACATAAACACAAATACCGAGCCTGACGTTGCACTTTGTGCCTAAGTCCTTGCACATCAATGCTTTTTGGGAAGGCACATAGATGCATACACCAAATGGTTTTGCCTTCATTTTGTTAGCCAGTGTGATGTTGAACCTAGTAGTCTCAAGCGATGGATTACCCCAAGTTTGGAGTACTGCATGGCTTAGCACACTAACTCCTACTCCTGTGTCTACGATTCCCTTTCTTATAGCATCTCCAAGAGCTAAGAGTAGACAACTCACTGAGACCGAAATGAACTACTCAACAACGGAGAGAGAGAGGTTGGCCATTGTATTTGCTGTAAAGAAAATTTGGCATTATCTTTTGGCTATGCATTTTACCGTCTTTGTTGACCATCAAGCCTTGTTATATCTTGTTAATAAACCTTGTGCTATAGGACGCATGGCTCGATGGCTACTTTTGCTTTTAGAGTTTGACTTCTCTGTGGTGGTACGAAAAGGGAAGTAGCGCTACATGATTGACCATATGTCTCACATCCCCACAAGAGAAGCTTCTGGACAAGGCATTGTAGACAAATTGCCAGATACACATTATCCAATGAAAAATATTTGTTTAGAGCTGACATGACGCCATATTGGGTAGATGATGTAGTCCAAGTGCTTGAGTAGGGACTACTTGAATGACCAATAGAAAAGGATCGACTTAGGCGACTCATCTTGAATATCCAACCATATCAGTTGATAGTAGGTCAACTCCATAGGTTGGGGCAAGACGGGTTGCTATGCAGATGCATGTGTGAGTATGAAATGCATGACATACTCACAAAGGCACACGATGGAATCACAGGAGGACACTTCAGTGGAGACATGACAGCCTGCTACAGTTCCCGTTGTGGTGACCCACTCTTTTCTGAGATGCAGCACGATTCATAAAGCATTGTGATGAGTGCCAATGGACTAAGGTCCCTATTCGTAAGGATCACACGGAGATAACACCAATTATTGCACGATAACCCTTCGAGAAATGTGGGATTGTTGACTTCATCAGACCCATTAGTCCCGCGATGCAGTATTCACAAGAAGCTAAATACATCATTGTCGCCACCGATTATCTAACACAATGGGCAAAAGCACGTGCTATGAGAAAAAATGATACTAGGACCACTACCAAGCTCTTATGGGAGCAAGTGATCTCACGATTTGGCTGCCCCATCAAACTTGTTAGTGACCAAGGCACACACTTCATCAACAAAGTGATAGCTCGTCTCCTATCCACCTTCCTAATCATCCATTGAAAATATTAGCCTTATTACCCTCAGGAACATGAACAAGCTGAATCCGCAAATAAAATCTTGGTGAATGTCCTGACCAAGGTAGTCTTTGCTTCACGCAGTGTGATTTGGATAACAAGTTGATGGTGACCTTGTGGGCCTACCACACAATGTATAAAATGGCTGTGGGTCAAACCCCTTTAGGTTGACCTATGGAACTAAGGAAATTCTACCCTTAGAGTTCTTTGTTCCTAGCCTATGGATAGCCTTGCAAGAGACATGGGATGGGAAGGAGGCATGACGGAATGCCTAGTTGAGATCGAACGCTTATCGAAAACTTGGCTTCCAGCTACCCATGTGCTAATATATGAGAATGCAAGACAGACTGCTGTACTCAGTCAAGGGACATAAACAAAAAATGAAATTTAGGGGGTTAGGAACTTTCAGAGTTCGGGCCATCATATGAAATGACAATGTAGATCTCGAAACCCTAGAAGGTGAGGGCATAGCCTTCTTCAATGGTAGCCGCATAAAGTACTACCCTCCCATCCACCCACTGTATGAGCCTCCAATGCTAGTGTCCTCCGTCAATGTATGAGTAGCCACTATCATTGAGATGGACAATGAGGCTGAGGAAGCTGTAGAACTAGCTTACCGAAGTATAATAGTCACTACCAAGCACACATGCACCTTCAATGCATTGATCGATGAGGGAGCTAACTTTAATGTCTTAACTCATGATCATTGGACCCAAATTGACAAAATGCAGTTACAACCCACTAACACTAAACTCCGCGCGTATGGGGTGCCGATCATACGCACTCTTGGGAAAGTGCAAGATTGTAGTTTCTATTAAGTTTGAAAGCATGCCAGTGATCTTCTATGTGTTGCCCAACACTAAAGATGTGGGCACGGAGTTGCTGCTAGGAAAAACCTTTAAGAAGCAAGTCCATTTTAATGTCGACTACGAGTCATAGCGTATCCACCTAGCCATGGGAAACGTCCACATAGTTACAGCTTTCAGCAAGGGCTGCATGACTCCTTCCAAGTCCACAAAGCCACTAGTAGAGAAACCTGTCACCAAGTCTAAGGGAGAGGATAGTGCTTTGTCAAAACCCACTAAGCCTCAAGACTAACAAATCCTTGAAGTCAAAGCTAAGGTCCATGAGCCAAATCTTCAATGGATGCCTAAACTACAAGGACTGCCACTTAGGAATAGACACCCAACACAACCCTGCAGGGCTAAGAACCCCACATCGCGCCCTAGGAGACTAACCCGCAACTATAGATATTGACATACGGTCACCAAGACCTTATTATAAGCGCAAGGCTATTATGAGGATAATGCCTGGATATGGATTCCTAAGGCCAAAACAGCCAAAGGCACTGATCGAACACCGCCCTCAAGCTTGACCACAAAAGGACACATGACACATCTAAGGCTAAGGCCGCGAAAGCCTCTGGATTCAAAGCCTTCAGAATCACCAACACACAAACCAGTGAAGACAGAGAAAGTTTATTGGCTCAAACGACAGCCTACTACTTACACACATGCCATGACTAGTCCTACAACTCATGGACCACCACCCAAATGTCGCAATGCATCGTCAGTATCTAGAGCCCAGTCTACTGTACAAAAGGCCCACCCACAAGCTCAAGAACAATCAAAGCGGCCACCATCAGCTACTGATCTATCTAGTTCTGTTAAACCCCAACCCCCTGCCGGCCTTAGAACATCTTATGAGAGATGATCAATTCTGACTATGTCCCTGGACTTAGTGGAGAACATAGGGGATGACTTGGTTGCCTGTCTTAGATGCCTAGATGCCACCTTCATGTCGCTTGCTAAAAGCTATGACTGCTTAGACTTGGGACTCTTAGACGAGCCTATAGTGACAGAAGTACAAACACTCCCTTGTTCTTGGGAGGAATCAAAATTTGTGTTTGTCAAGGCTTCGGAGAGGCAGCTGATGAGCTGATTGCCATCGATGTTTCCCATGAACAAGCGCAAAAATAACACCTCATCACCTCATATGACGAGCGCACAACTCATGCCAACGATCAAGAAACATAAGACTTGAAACATCTTGCCTTCAATGGGAGTTTGAAGGATATCAAATCATGACAAATGCAGAGCAACGATGCGCAATCAAAACATCAAAGTATGACCCGACCTATGTCATGACGTATGTCACTCCAACCTCTTATAGGGTATTGACGACCATTTGTGACCGACCCATGGAAGAACACATTCAGGGACACCCCTACTTAGACCGCATCCTCACCAAGGAGGAACTGCACATTGCTAGTCATGTAGACTCTGGTGTTTTCTTGCTCAATGCCCTTACTTACATCACCCAAGTAGGCATTCGACCTTTCGACATCGACGGATACGCTCGTATGGAATATAATCCAAACTTCTATGCTTGGCTCATGTGAAATTAAAACACTATGCCCATGTGCTCAATGCCCTCTACCCTCTAACCTTCAATCCTAGAAAGGATCCTTCTCAATTTCGAGGAGGAGGGGGTAAAGGGGTAAGGTGAATCGAAATCAACTCAAATACATAAGGAAACAAGAAATAGAAAACATACCTTAAAAGCCTCAATCCATATCTAAGAATAGAAAATGAAGGAAAATATTAAGTAATGATTGAGAAAAATGTCACAAAATTTTAAAATAAAGCTTGAAGGGAAAGTCTATTTCTGTACTAAAAACGTTTCAATTCAGTAAGCATGAAGTCTTTACTTTCAACAAGTAATTGTTTTGAAAAGCACTAATGATAAACCATGGTTCATGATAGGAGCTAGAGATGTCACATCAAGACCGACCCCATTGCCTTTTCTTCACGGAAGAGGAAAGAGCAAAGTATGTCATTTCTCTCGAAAACCGGGCCTACAACCAGCCCAAATTTAGGAGCATTCACAACATCTCAGAGGTGGTGGTGGCCAATGATGAGGCTATTAGGAGGGTTGTAGAACAGTTCAACCTTGCCAAGTACATTGAAAAGTTCAACCACACTAAGTGTGTGGAATTCTTAAGGACATACGACCCTAACAAGGAGTGTGGATAGTAACTGTGGGGAGCAGAGAAGGAACCAAACAAGTGTAGGTCTCGCTCAATAAGACCTTGGTAGAGAAGGCACTGGGATTGGAACCAAAGCTGAAAAAGAGGTAGAAGAGAGATGTTTATGCCATGCTAAAGATGAAAAAGGAGAACATCTTGACAAACGATGGCATAAGCATCCAAGACATCCTTGACTCCGAGGTTAGATTGTAGGCTAAGGTGATCCAATCCCTCTTCTCCAGCCAAAGGTACAACTCACTTATGTACAAGATCACCGTGGCCATGCTGGAGAGCGTGGCGGCCCACTCGCTATGGATGAGGTGGATTGGAAGGGCTATGTGGGAAAACCATTGACCCAATCCATGAAAGCACCGGCCCTTGGAAGCAAACCGGTGGGTGGAGAGTCCCCATCGTCAAAAGGAACTGAGAGGAAGAAGCCTTCAGCCAAAGCCTTGTTCATTGGTTATGGAGGAATCTTAGCCGCTCTTATCCAAGAAGCGATAAAGGAGGCACAGGATGGAGAGGAGGGAGCAAAGGAAACACCTAACAAGTCACCTCCTCATCATGATAGAGAACAATCAAGTGAGAGGATAGTTAGTAAAGAGGAGGGAGAGCAAGAAGCTCAGTCCAGCAGAAGGAAATCAAAGAAGTTGAAGAAGAAGACGACATGAAAAAAGCAGGAGGAAGAAAGGAATGAAAAGGAGAAAGCAGATTTGCAGAAAGCCAAGAAAGAGTCGAAGCAAGAGGCAGAGGAAAGAAAGAAGGAGAGAGAAGAGTTTGAGAGGCTGGAGGAAAAGTCAAAAAGTGCCGAGGAAGAGAGGAAGAGAAAGGCTGCTGAAAAGGAGGAGTTGAGGAAGAAGGAAGAGGAAGACATTGAGCTGGTCAATGGAGCAACAAGGCAAACAAGACGAGTTAGACACCTTGAGCCCAAGGAGAGATGAGGGCCTGAGCTCAAGCACACAGGTACTTGAAGGCACGCCAACCACAATGCAGGTCAATGGAGCAACAAGGCGAACAAGACAAGTTAGACACCTTGATCCCAAGGAGAGATGAGGGCTTGAGCTCAAGCACCAAGGTATCTGAAGGCACGCCAAAACCATAGCATAGGAGGGCAAGGGCAAAGCCCCCATCCACCCCATTCTGCCCCTCATGGTACCTACCCCCACAATAACAACTTCCACCCAGGGCACCTCGGCCATGGTCGATGCCAATAATCTTATGGCCTGGGTGCAACATTTTGTTAATAAAGAACTAGCTCAAGCAAAGAGCGTGGAAACCCCAATCGTAGGGCAAAAAAGACAGGTAGCCAAGGCAGGACCCTAAGTGGCAAAAGGTGGGAACTTCCACAACTCCCATCCCCACAATTGTGACACCACTCGCTAACTACGACGAGTATGTCACGAAGCTACTCTCTCAGTTGGGAAAAGCCAAGGAAAAAAAGAGAATAGCGGTGGATGAGTTGGAAGACGAGAAAGAGTCAGTGGCAGCCTTCCAGCTAGAAAAAACCCGACAGGTGGCCATGTACCAAAAATAAATTAGTGAGCTAAAAGCAAAGCTCAGTACTAAGGAAGAAAAGGAGAAAACTTACAAAAAATAGCTCAAAGATGAGAACCAGGAGCTGGTTGGACTCCAACGTGAATATGAACTCTTAATAATGTAGCATGAGGACTTGGATGCTCAGCTAAAGAGAGTCCAACTAGGCATGGATGAGCTCACCTGCAAGAGAAGAAAAAAGAGAGCAGGAACAAGAACAGCATCACTGAGAGGTTGAAGACCTGGTAATAAGGGTGTTTCTAGAGAAAGATGAGCAAGAGAGGTTGGAGAGAGAGATCAAGTACCTAGAAAAGGAAAAGGATGTGATGGCTCAAAAGTGGAAAGAACAGGAATCGAAAATAACAACCTTAACATACAGGCAGGGGAAGAGCCACGGGGAGATGATGAAGAGAGTAGAAGAGTGGGCAACCTGCAATGAAAGGATGGTGAAAACCTTGGTGCGCCATTTGTCTTAAATGGAGAAAGACAAAGTCCTCACTGAAAGCAGAGTAGAGGCTGCCCAGGTGGGCTTCCAAACTTAGCAACGTGACTTCTTGAATCCATAGAAGCCATCAAGAAGAAGCTCAGAATGGAACACAGGGCCCTGAGAGTAGGCCTGTAGATGCCACCACAACTCGTGGGAGTTAGCCTTAGCCTTGAAGAGCAACGCCACTATCTCTTGTTGGCAGGCCTAACCCCACAAGAAGTTGACAAACTTGGATTCACAGAAGGGGCAGAGCAAGAGCCAAGGCAGAGGAGGAGACAAAAATGAACTTTGAAATGGGACTACAAGAGTAAGAGCTTGTCCCACTACCTCCTTCCCCACGACCAAACGAGCAGCGACAAGCAGATGCCTCCATAGAAAGAAAGGCTTCACTGAGAGAAAGGAGAAAACAAATGGTGGAGGAAACAAGAAGGAGATGGAATGCTAGAGGAGTGATAGCACCACCCATTCCTATCCCTCCATGTAAGGACGAATCCCCACCAAGCTTCCACACTGACCTTGTGATCTGGGAACGTTAAGAAATGGCTAGGAACCCCTTTGATTTTAATTTTCGATTCCCCACCACCCTGCATAGAGTTTTGCCCATCAAGATGGTGAAGGAGGTGATTAATATTGGAGGCAGACTTGGGAAGAAGTAGCTGAAGGAGAGAGAATAGGACCCCACTCTATGAAGATGCTGAATTTTGGCAAAACAAAGTTTTGAAAGTGCCGAGGTTTGTGCCTGGTTATGAATGCCAACCTACATGAAGAAGGTGGATTTGCGACGTCAATATGGAAACTTGGATGGCCTTTTGCAACACTCAACCCTTTGAGAAGAACAACCCAACGTTCATGCCATAACCTCAAAGGGTAGGAGTGGATTTTGACCCCAATGTCCACGGTCGGTATGATTTCCTAATAATCTATAATTTGCATTGTACTACATATGAAGACGCCCTTATTTTCACATAAAAAAATTTGTATGATACCATGGTCCACTTCATCAACAAATTTGTATGATACCATGATAAAGACTAACTTCTGTCATGACTATGTAACTCAAAACAAAGGGGTACAAAACAAAAGGAAAATATGGAAAGAGAAATCACATGAAGTCATAGCGAGCGTTGCATATAGACCACAATCACTGTACCTAGGGGTTCTCAAGTTAGGCGCGCCCACCGGTGGCCTTAGTCGGCCGGCTCCATGTCCCCCTAGCCCCTTTTGATCCCTCATTACACACACTTAGGGCATCTCAAGGGCAGGACATACCTAGGGAGGTAACACTTGTCGCCTATACGGTTAGACATGTCTCTCTAAGCCGCAACCACCGCACCTCACTTCCTTATGCATGGGGTTCTCAAGTGTGGGAATTTACCCAGGCCTTCTACTATTGCAGACCCAACTCCCCGTTCCAGAAACACAAGCACGATACACTACACGGTGAGGTAGACACTTCCCTTAGGGAGAGCACATATTCTCTTTTTAGGTACTCCCAGATGCTGCAACCACCAACATCGGAGGCCGTGCCATCTACTCAATATACCCTCGGTCTCCAACAACACAATCATTGCCAAGCTCCTTAACCATTGCTAATCAAAACAAGGCCCCATCATCCACATAGGCAACCACCCTTCGAAGCACCAGACCCTCAACAACGAAGCCCTGCAAGTGCCATGGGACTGGCACTCATCTAGGAGGGGGTAATGTCAACCCCAGCTCTAGACACGGAAGCAAAAGAAGTGAAATGTGGATGAAATGGAAGAAGCAGGACGTGGAATAAGAAAATGCGCAAGGGCGGCCTTTAAAATCAAGTTAAATAAAATAGCACATTTTTAAGTGAAAGTGTCCCTAAAACTTTTGTAAAAGAGTGCCAAGCTCCCTCCTGTGCAAATTGTAAAAGGGTAGACGAGCATGGGTGAAAGAAATAGGCCAAGTAGAAGGGAATGGAAATGAGGACCTTGCCACAATGGCCAATTGTGTAAAAAAGGGGATGGGTGCCCATGGGATTTAGGGCATGTATATAAAGTTCAAAAAGTGATTGAGAGCTCATTCTATGGTGTGTGGCAACAAGAGACTCTTCTTCTTCTCTCCTTCTCTTCTCTTTTCTAGCTTGTGTGTGCTTAAGAGGAGTGTGAGAGTGTGAAGGAGTGAGTGTGTGAGGGTGAGGAATCAAGGAGGTGAAGCTCTCCACCATCTCATCTCTTCTTATTCTCTTCTCTTCTCTTCTCTTGTTTCGTGCACGGCTATGGAGGATGGAGCTTGGAGGTGGAGGCGTGAGGATGCTTGAGCTTGCATCAAGAATCATGGAGCTACCGGTGTGCAAGGGAGGAAGCAACTCATTCAAGCATTGAGGTAAGCTCAATACACCCCAATAGGATTGAAGGTGTGTCAGCTAGGTGAGAGATAGCCATAGGTACTCACTTGAAATGCTTGAACGAATAAGCGGTCCATGGGTCTTGGCAGTTGAGGGTGAGCTCCCTCTATAGTAACTATGGAAAACAACATTTCTTGAAGACTCAAGGGAGGGTTTGAAGACAAATTGGGAAAACTCAGGCCTTTGGTATCCCGATTTTGGATAGTATCATAAAGGAGAATAGTCAGATGTCAAGGGGTTATGGGAAAGCTCCATTAGTGGTTAGAGCATCAGGCCCAACTATGGATATTTTGTTTTTATGGAGATGTATTCATTGATGGTCAAATCAAGCAATTTCAAAAGGGAGAACATGTTACAGTCTGTACACTTGGAAAAATTATTGACTTAAGCGAGGTGCTTTGAATCTCAATGTTATCAAGTAGGTGGTTCTTGATGAGGTTGATTGGAAGCTAGCTATTGGGTTTGTTAAGCTTATTCAAGAGATTTTTCAACATTTAGCCCTATCTCAAGAGTTAGATGGAAATGCATTAGATGAAAACATATATTTTTCACAGAGGATATTACGATGGATACCACAAAGCCTCAAGTAGAAATCTTGACAGGGTCATTTTGGTATTTGTTGAATGGTTGTTTTTGGTGATGGATTGTTTGAACTTGAAGATTTTTTGAAGTGTTTGGAATGGTTTGAGTATGTTTGAAGGGTTTATAATGGTTTTTGATGAGGATATGTTGTTTTATAGGGTTCTATAATTTTTTCTGTTTGGTTCTGTAAGATTTGATTTTCTTCTATTTTCTTCTATTTTGTTTCTGTTTTGGTAGTTGAGATTGTTGAATGAATGTTTTGAGAGATGGTTAAGGTTGTGTTAAAAGGTTTATGAAAGATTGTGATAGATGATTTTTTATGTTGAGAAGTGCTTAAAAATAGCCAAATATTACGAATTTCAGGGAAAAAATAGACTTCGTCGAAGGCGATGGTGGCAATTAGTACAATTTTAAGCGACAATGCCTGGAAAAGACTTAAAAGATCCACTTCACGACAGTTGGTGAATTTTGACAATTTTTTGGCATGTTAGATGAGACCCTGTGAGATACCTGGCAGTGGAGGACTTCAAGACGAATGGCCAAAAATTTTTGGATTGTAATTCAGACATTGGACGCGGAAAAACCCAAATTACAATCCGAAAAGGTTTAAAATGGGAAAACCTGAAAAGCATGGTTTTTAGAGTAAAAATGGGATTTTTGGGCTTAAAATCGGATAAGCATAAAAACAAAACACCAATAAAATCTACATGGTTACTGTTTAAGGACTCAAGAGCCACAACTATGAAATAATGCTAATTTTCTTTCATTTTTATTGATAATAAATAGGAAAAAATAAGGAACAATGAGAAAAAATACTCTTTAAAAGGGAAAAAAATAGGAAATGGATGAGAAAAGTTATGGAAAATTATGGATGTGCCTGTGAGTGTATAATGAGGGTAAAGCATAAGGGTTTGCCTTAGATTATCCCCATTTATATATATTTTGTGAGTATTTACTGCTTATTTTGTACGAAATACACATGAAATTACCCTTTTACCTATCACCGCAAGCAAAACTCTAAACGGTAGGGAGAGAGGGGAGTTTGAGCACTGAAATATGATATAAAATCTGATATATTTGCTACATTATTCATATAGGATGATGTTAAGTTAAATAAAGGGAAGTACAGTACGAGTATAAGGCTCGGTGTCTTCTCTCATTACAGCAATCATGTATTAGTGTATGGAAGCATGAAAAGAATAGATTTGCACAATGCATGAGGCTATTTTTCAATTGTTTGAGCACTTAATCATATACACATTTTCATCAAGCATTGTTTAATGGTATAAGTTACAAGCTCCTAGTGGATGCATAACACTTGGTTTCTTTAGGACTTGATCCACGTAGAGAGAGTGAGCAACCCAGTTGTAGGTCTAGACAGTAGGTCACAAGGGGATCAATAAGTGAGGATAAGTGAATTCTTGGAATGTTAAATATATTGGCACTAAGAGGGGATTTTGTTTCGAATGTGTCTATATGTGGAAGCAGCACATCGAGGGGCCAATCCCCAAGATGTAGTAGAGCTGTGGTAGGGCCACAGCAATCAGCCGGTGGGGTGCCCTTGTGTGTGTAATACGTGGCATTTATTGCTGATATATGTATAATCTCCATCTGAGGAGACGGGAAAGGGAACATTTGTTGGACTACAGACTATAAACGTGAAGTGATTAGTGTCTAGGATAGTGTATCCCTCGAGAGATGCTCCTGGCCCATGAGGCGGTGAGATGGGGTTGTCTGTTGAGAGCATGAGGTTCGCTTAGTGCCTTAGCCAGTGTCGGCCCATTTTAGGTCCCATCAGTGGTGCGTCTGCCGGGAGCCGCCAACAAGTGGTGGTTCTAAAATCTAGGGTTTCTAGGGTCCAAATAGTTGGTTAATGTCCTTTGACAAGGACCGTCAAGCCAAAATACAAAAAGTAGAACGTGCTGAGAGGGCTAGACAACGGTTGGAGATCGTAAGTTGTTATTCTTCTAAAAGGAGCAGCCCGTTGCGCATAAGAGGTAGTGGTTCTAGTAACCTAAGTGTTACGATTAGCTCTTCGAGTGCAAGTGAAAGTCCTAGTGCTTTCCTACTTCTAGCTAATCAACCCACAACAAGTGGGAGTGTAGTTTTACCTACACAAACTCCTATTGTCAATTCGTTTGTAGCCATGGCACAACCTATCGCAATTCTAGCAGGGACACCGGATTTGCCAACATTAGGAGCATCGTCGCCCATTTTCCATGGGTTACAAGAAAAACATGGAGAACTCCATATTAAGGAGTTTCAAACACTCATGTTTAATTATTGAATCCAAGATGAAGGACACCTAATGATGTTCTTTAACATGAAAAGGAAGAGCGACAGTATGGTACCACGGTCTTGAAGCCGGAACCATAACTAGCAGTGCCCAATTCTTTACGGCTTTCCGTAGAGAGTTTGCCTTTGAGAAGGGTGGACAATATTGGTTGTGTGTCTTGAATGTAACACGCCAAGAGCCAAATGATAACGTCCAGGCCTATGCCAAGAAATAAAAGCAAGTTCTTCGTAAACTAAATACTTATATCCCCATTCCAGCGGCTGCCCAGTTACAATATTTCCTACATGGATTGGATTTTAATATCTCGGTGCAGCTAAGTAGTGTTGCTTTGGCCGACATTGACACTGCTATTACCCAAGCAGAAGGAGTAGAGTCGCACTTGCAAGTGGCTTATGCAGCAAGGATAAATTGGAATGGTAATAACTTGGCCTTGACCAATGGGAGTCAAGGGGATCCCATGTCAAACGCCAATGGGAGAGGAGGGATCATGCCGAATTTACCTATGTTACCAGCTCCTCCTAGCATGAGTATGCCCATGGCTAGTCAGGCGACCTCACTAAATAGCGGGGGCCAAACAATGAATCCTAATGTTGTCCTAGTAGGTCAACGGCCAATCCCTAATCAAGTGGTTAGGCCCATGGGACAACAAACTAACAATCGCGGCTACAAGTCGAGTGCCTCCAATGTCCTTGGTGAAGTTAAGGACATGATGAAACACTATACCGATATGATCTCTGAACAATATCGACAAATAGTTGTGGATGTCAATTTCCTTAAGAAGCAACAAAATTTGATAGGGGGTCGACGTCCTGAAGAGGGTGGCCCCTCAAGATTCAGTTGTAAGTGGTGTGGTGGCCAACATTTCCCTAGGAATTGCCTGAATGTCAAATGTGATATTTGCGAAAAGTCTGGCCACTACCTGTTGGAGTAAGATCAGTTCTCTCCAACAAGGAAGTAAACAACTTGGTCCAGTTAACCATCGTGCACAAGGGAATAATCTCCAGCAAGATGAGGGACAAGGCAAATACTGCGACAAGGAAAGGCTGTTGTAGAGGAGTTGCCTCATGGCAGTAGAGTCAGTCTTATTGAGGCTGTACCTGTCAATGATGCTGAAACTTCTAATCTACGAGCCGTAACAAGAGGGCAAAAGATTAAAGGGGGTGATAAAGGAACTGTAAAACCTGTCGAGGGAAACCCTAAGCAGGATGCTAGGGAAAAGCGAGTCCTGATCCGGATATGGAAGGTGAACCTCTAAGGCCTGTTGACGGTAAAGTGGATCCCGAGAAGGATAGAGAGGTGCCAAGAAAGAAGAAAAAAGTAAAAAAAGAGGCACTAAAGTCGATGGTCCGGTCCAATGACCAAAGGAAAGAATGGTTTGGCGCGAGAAGAGAACTTTGGCTAACTACCATGACTTTGACCTAGCAAGTTCTCTTTGCAAAGTAAAACCATATGTGAATCTGCTACAATTGATTAACCTTTCTCCAGGAGTATGCAAGGAATTCAAGAAAATCCTGCGTATCGGGTATATACTAGAACCTTTGGGTATAGCTAGAGTGGGAGAAGATTGGTTTGATCATGCTGAAAAGCATTGCCCTAGGGTTTCAGCGTATGTGGATGGAATATTAGTGGAGTATACTATCGTGGACATTGGATCCTATGTCAATATCATAAGTTCAGACTTGATGGAGCGATTAGGTCTCAAAATTCAAAAAGACAGCTCCACACTTCTTAGGATGGCGGATGATAGTCTAAGACAACTGGAAGGTTGCATCACTAAAGTCCACGTTACTGTTGCAAGTGTGGAATGCTATCTGGACTTTAGGGTGATAAGGTTTGCAGGACATCCTAGCTATCAAGTTTTGCTAGGAAGGCCCTAGATTTTACGAACAGATTGTCAAGTTGATATACCTGCTAGTCAAGTGATTTTAGGTCGAGGTACCCATCGTGTAATAGTGAATGCTTACCTTGAGTCTCCTCAGAGTAAGAGAGCTTCTTTATCCTCCACTGAACTAGAAACAATATATGATCCATCTAATAGCGAGACATCATCAAGCGATGGATCTAAGGAAGGGTCCACTACAGAGGATATTTATCAGATAACCTTGAATGAGTCGATAGAACCTCATGATCAAATAAGAGACGTGGATGTTATTGAGCTAGACCTTGGTACGCCTAATGATTTGCGGCCAATCAAATTGGGTTCTATGCTCACAGTGCGAAAGAGAGAGAGGACTATGTGTCCGTGATTCAGGAGTTCCGCAACATCTTTGATTGGAGCTATGATGAACTTAGGGGTATTCTTCCCAATCTAGCTGTGCATACTATTCTTGTAAAGGAAGGTACCCACCCTATACGTTAGAAAGTAAGGTGTATGCCTTTTGAATTAAGGGACATTTCCTTTGGTAACATTTCCCCCGAGGAATTGAAAGTGTTCATTGATGATCTGGGGGCAGCCACCATAAGGGATATATAGTTAATTATCTTACGAAAGTATTTTGAGCATTGCAGACAATTCTGCATAGCTCTCAACCCACGACAGTGTGTCTTTGGAGTCCCTTATGGGCTCTTGTTAGGCCATGTGGTCAGTTCTGTAGGGATTGCGACTGATCTTGAAAAGAACAAGGTCACAATCGCCATGAGTCCACCGCATACTCCAAAGGAAGTGCATAGATTTTTGTCATAAGTAGGGTATTATCAGAGGTTTATCAATGCCTTGGCAGAAAGAACGTTGCCACTGACGAATCTATTGTCCTTTAATTGTCAGTTTTCATGGAGTGATGCTTGCAAAGTATCTTTTGACGATGTAAAGCAGGAGCTTGCCAAAGCACCTGTTTTAAAAGCACCAAAAGGGGTGAAATTTTCTATATATTTTTAGTAGCAACTATGTATAGTATCAATTGCTGTTTGGTTCAAATTTGGGAGAAAAAGTGGTACCATCTGATAGCTTTTGCTAGTCGAAAGTTGGGCATATCGGAAATTAACTACAGATATATGGAGAAGTTGTGCCTTGCGATGGTATTTGTGACCAAGAAGTTCATGCACTACATTCTTTGTGACAAAGAAGTTCATGCACTACATTCTTTATGAGAGGGTGGTTTTTTATACGAAGGCGGAAGGGCTGCGATCGTTGTTGAATAAGTTATAGCTGCCTGATCATTTAGCAAAGTGGTTAATCACTTTGCAGGAGTTTGATTACGAGATTAAGAGCAAGCCACCAAAGCTTCAAGGCATTGTTGAGTGTCTTGTGGATTTCAGAGAGCCAAAAGAGGTCGTGGCTGAAGGAAGTGACATGGAAACATTGTTTAAGATTGATACAATGTCTATTCCCTCATGGTATGCTGCTATAACGCACTATCTTTCTACGCGAGAGACTGGAGCTACTCTATCAAAACCCGAGAAGAGGAAGATTAAATAGTAGGCATTGAAATTTTCCTTGATCGTAGGGACATTATATCAGCAAGGTGTTGATGATATCTATCGCCGATGTGTGATGCCTGACGAGGTTCCCTTTATTTTGGAAGAATGCTATGACTCCGCTTGTGGAGGGCACTTTGCTAGGTGGTTGATGGCACAGAAGGCTTTAGGAGCTGGTTATTGGTGGTCGTCCATCTTTCAAGATTCATTTGACTATGTTAAGAGATGTGATACATGTCAAAGACATGACAATTGAGAGAATAGGAAGCATCCACTTACGCCTATTATGGCTATCCTTCCATTTGAGAAGTGGGGCATCGATTTTGTGGATATTGAGATATCGAGCTCCACTCGTGATATGCCAGGGTGAGCGTTGTGCATTTATGTCACCGACTTGTCAGTTGCAGATGCGGTTGGTACACCGTCCATGAATAATAGCTAGATGACAGCTATCCTTATCTACTCTAGTTCGTGGCTCAGTTAGTATGCCACCTTAGTTGAGACCCATATATAGGGTTCTTCTATTTCTATGTAAACGAGTTCTCTTTGGCTTACATAACTAAGAAGAGGAAAACTGTTTTCAGCCTCCACCTCTGTGTGTATTCCCCCATTGTGCAAGCAAGAAAGCTTCAAGTGAGACTCCTTCCTTCTCTCCCACAATCTTGACATGGTATCAGAGCCTTGTTCGTGGTAAAGAGCTCAAGAAAGCAAACCAAGTTCGTGGTGTTCTGGTAAGAGGAGCAGTGTTGCTTTCATTTTCTGTTTTGGGAGCAGATCTCTGCAGCAGGTAGCACAGCCGGAAATTGCAGGAGTGCATTGTCTCAGGTTGAGACGCCTTTCGCGGTGTAGCAAGAGGGCAGTATATTCTACGGGGAAGGGCTTTAGCCTTAGGTATCCCTATTTTTTTGATTTGAGGCCATTTCGGGGCCTGTTTTGGAGGCGGAAGTTTTCTGCACGCACTCAGGAAAAGGCCCAATTTTATGCTGTGCGACCACTGTTCTACAGGTCGGTGAAAAGTTACTGTAGAGATTGCATCGTATGCCTGTGCATAGAGACATTGGGAGTTACAGAATCATCCTTATTGCCTGTTGATGCAAAATCGTCACTAGGAAGTGACTGTGTGGTCAAATACCACTTTCGTTAGTTTTGCAGATTAGCCCTTGTGAGGCTGAAGTTGTGTTCTTTGCAGTGACATAATTTTTTGCAGTGTTCTGTAATGGCGTCTGATTCTCTTTCACATGAAAAGCTTGACAAGAACAACTTGCAAGCATGGAAGTTTAGAATGACGAATTTCCTTATGAGAAAAGGATATTGGGAATTTGTTGCAGGAAATGAAGAAGAACCAGTTCTTCCTGATGTTCCCAATCAACAGCAAATGCAAGCATTTAAAGCATGGCATGAGAGAGACAGAAAAGTTATGTACTGGCTGTCTATCAGCATTTCAGACTCTATGATTGTGCATATTCAAGATGCAAGTACGCCAAAGGAGGCATGGGATACTTTGTCAAAAATGTATAGCACAAATACGCAAGCCAGAAAAATGCAGCTCAAGAAAGAGTTGCACAATGTGCAAAGAGAAAGTATGAGCATCAATGACTACCACATGAAGGTGAAGAAGATCGCAGATGCACTTGCTTCCACTGGGTCGCCAGTGGAAGATGATGATTTAGTTTCTGTGACCTTGAATGGTCTAGGAAAGGACTATGCACAGTTCCGAACATCCATTTTTGACCGTGAAAGATTTCCTGATTTTGAGGAGTTGATTGCTCTTCTAATTTCTGAGGAGCAGAGAAATGGTGGTGCATCCTTTTCAGGAGGAACTTCAAAAGAAGTTGTCTTCTACTCAAATGCTGAAAGAGGTAGAGGCAGAGGTAGAGGAGGCCGATTTGGAGGCCGTGGTAGAAATCACAATATGCAGCAAACTCAAGAAAACCAGTCCTATGGAGGAGGACGTGGTAACTCTAGAGGCAGGGGGAGCCAAAGAGGTCGTGGTGGATGGCAAAGAGGCCAAAATGCAAACAGCAATGTTGAATGCTACTACTGTGGTAAAATGGGTCATATGGCTAAAGACTGTTATAAAAAGCAGAATGACATCATGAATGGAAAATTGCAACAAGGGAATTATGCATCTTCTAGTAGACAGGGTGATGACAAAAATGAGCATTTGTTTATGGTGCAGCACATGAACAATTCTGTGACAAGTGCAGAAGAAAGAAATGATGTATGGTATGTTGACTCAGGTGCATCAAACCATATGACAGGTCATGCAGAATGGATGGAGGATGCAAGGAAAATGGAAAAACCAGGATTTGTGGAGACTGGTGATGATACTGCACATCCTATTGTGCAGATTGGAAAAATTCCTTTGTCTATGCAGGATGGGAAAAAGAAATACCTGTCAGATGTATTTTATGTCCCGAATATCACCAAGAATTTGGTTTCTGTTGGTCAAATGGTTGAGCAGGGCTTGCAGGTCAGATTTAATCCTCATGGATGCTTTGTTGAGGATATGAAAAATAAAGGTCGCTTGATAGCAAAAGGAAAGAAGAAGGGCAGAATGTTTACGTTGGATGCAGACGTGCTTGAATTGAGTGCAACAATGTTTGCACATGGGACTGGTGTAGTTGCAGATATTGATATCTGGCATAAACGCATTGGTCATGTTAATGTACATCGACTTAAATCAATGCAGGCCCAAAATACTATTGCAGGATTGCCAAAATTCAAGGTTACAAAAATGCATAAGGTATGTGAAGCCTATCAGTTTGGAAAACAGGCAAGGAAACCATTTCCTAGACATGTTCAAGAGAGTGAGAAGCCATTGGAATTAATCCACTCTGATGTGTGGACTACTAAAGCTGCATCTCTTGGAGGCTGTCATTATTTTGTCACTTTTATTGATGGCTATAGCATAAAAGTTTGGGTGTGTTTTATGAAAAAGAAAAGTGAAGTTTTTGGGCATTTCAAAACTCTTAAAGCTATGGTTGAAAAAGAAACAGGCCTGCAAATAAAATGCCTAAGGTCAGATGGAGGGGGAGAGTACCTCTTAAATGAGTTGGCAAATTCCTGCAGGAGCATGGTATAAAGTAGCAATATTCATGTAGTCATACCCCACAACAAAATGGAATTGCGGAAAGGAAAAACAAGCATATTGGAGAGGTATCTCGTGCCATGCTCAATGAAAAAGACTTGCCAGATTTTTACTGGGCTGAAGCAGTTGCTACAACAGTCTACATAATGAATAGGACTCCCACTGCAGCAATACATGGGATGACTCCAGAGGAGAGGTATACTGGTAGGAAACCAGATATTTCTCATTTGAAGATTTTTGGTTGCATTGCCTATGTTCATGTGCCAGATGAGTTGAGATCCAAGTTGGATCCAAAAGCTGAGAAGTGCATCTTTATTGGTTACTCTTTGCAGCAGAAAGGGTATAGATGCTATAACCCTTCTACTCGTAAGTTTACAGTGAGCAGAGATGTTGTATTTGATGAGATGAGTAGCTAGTATAAACCAGTAAATGTGATTGATGATGTAGATGTACAAAACGGTAATGCTGCACAGAATTCATAGCAGCAGTCACAAAATATTAGTGGACCTGGAGCGTCCTCTAGTAGTGGTTCACATTCTTCGCCATGGACAGGCAGATTGAGATCAGGAGATCATCTGCCGTTTTGGTGGTACACAGATCGGTCGCCGTATGCGCGTGTAGTGAGCGTCAGAAGGTCCCCAAGAACAAAATAACTCTACTTTTTACACAAAAACCCATGAAGAAAGCTTGCACGACATGAACAAGAGACCAATTGGGTGCAATCTCCCCCCATGCCTTGTGTGAACGCTCCACAAAGCATGTATTTTATATATTATTCATTTTCAAGTTCAAATAATATCCCAATTTACAAAATAGCACGCTTTAGCTTTTGAGTTTGCTTTTGTGCCACTAAAGTATTTAAGCTAATGGGCGTCCAAGAAGTCAAGCGGTACCCAAATACAATGTCCAATACAAGTATTTAAATCGTGCATCCATGCGCATACAAAAATAATAAATAAATATCAAGCGCTTTAATAAATAAGCGTGACAAAATATATGCGCCATGCCTAAGATACGCGCCCATAAAAAATTGATGATAATTTGAATACACACTATCCTCCAATGCTTTCCATTGCCACCGTTGCTTGCTCTACACATCAACTGAAGCATTCACAATTGTTAGAAAAGTAATACAATTAAACCGACAAAAGTGAATACCTAGCAGTCTTCAGCTACAAAAATAAATTGGTTAGAAATCAATCCTAACCTTAATTTATTACGAGTACGCACTCTAAACTCATAAAAGTTTATTAATTTAAATATGTATTTTACGGAATCACCCGCTATGGAATCAGCCACTTACACATTAAATTAACAAAACGCTCGAAAAGGATAGGCATCCCCATCAACTTCTCGCACAAAGAATCCACTTTGTGTATGAGCCCCGGTAATAATAAAATTTCATCATGCAATAATTTTTGGATTATTTTGTTTACTAACTTTGTTAATTTAATGGAGCAAGTGTAAATTAACAAATGGTGTAATGGCATTTGAAATGGTGTAAATTAACAAACGGTCTGCATTTCATCCTGAAACTAACAGTACTATTTCAGATCTTTTGCGTGCTTACACCATTTCAAAACCACACACATGGGATACACATCTACATTTACTTCAGTTTGCATATAATAACACACCACATACAGCTACAAAGAAAGCACCATTTGAAGTTATTTATGGATATCGATTGCCTACACATGTTTCATCATTATCAAACAAAATTCAAAATGCTGATGATATTGCTAATATGCATGCTACTATTTTTGATGAAGTTAAAGATATGATTGCCAAAGCCCAGCAATCATACACAAAACAAGCAAACAAGAAAAGATAGACTATGAATTTTAAAGTTGATGATTATGTTTGGTTACGAATTGAAAAACGCAGATTACAAAGTGTAGATAAACACCCCGTTGTCAAATTAGCACCTAGATTTTATGGACCATTCAAGATCATATACAAAATCAATGACAATGCATTTAAACTAGAATTACCACAACATTGAAAAATCCACAATACCTTCCATATCACTTTATTATGACCCTTTAGAGGCCAATTACCTGTACACCTTGTCTATGAAAACCCTAAATTAAAGTTTGTTTCAGGATGAAATGCAAATGAAAAATCAATCTTTGTCCCTAAGTTAGCAAACAAAGTAATCCAAAAATTATTGCAGAATCTAGAATCACGATCAGAAATAATAATTTTTGGTAAACCACGGTTAGTGAAAACAATTTTAAAAAACAATTGAGTAGCTTGAGATGTAGTTAAAGTTTTCTTGCATGGAATAAAATATGCTTGTTTGCTAAACCTGTCTACAACACTCCAAATCATATCATGGTTAGCTTTAGTGTTAGGTAGACCAGTGATAAAATCCATTGAAATCTATTCCCATGGTCGTGATGGAATAGATAATGGCATTAGTAAACCATAACCATGGTGTCTTTTAACTTGTTGACAAACTAAGCATTTAGATACAAAGTTAGGTACATCAGTGTCCATATGTGGCTAATAAAAATCTTCAGTCAATGTACGCAAAGTAGATATAATTCCTCTATGACCTTGATATGGAGGACAATGAATTTCATGCAAAATAAATGATCGAAATAAAACGGTCACACATAATCTTTTTTCATAAAACATAAATCCATTAGTGTAAGACAATGAATCAATAGGAATCCAATTATTTGCAACTAGTTTATTCCAATCAGCTTGAAAAGTAGGATCTTGATGATAAGTATCTTTCATAGGAATAAGGGAATCAAATGATATCACAGAAATATTTTGAATTGTCGGTCTTCTACTCAAAGCATCAGCAACAACATTTTCTTTTCCAGATTGATATTGTATAAGGGGATGAAAACTTTGAATAAAAGCGGCCCATTTACTGTGTCCGTCAGATATTTGTGGTTGACTAAGGAGATGTCTAATGCTTTGTTGGTCAGTTTTGATTATGAATTCAGATCCCATTAAATAATGTTTCCATTGACGTAAGGCTTGTACTACAGCTAGCAATTCCTTGCCATAGGTAGAATATTTAAGTTCAGATGGTTTGAGTTTGCAACTAGAGTAGGCTATGGAATGAGAATCTTGCATAAGGACTGCTCCTATTCCAGATCCACTAGTGTCAGTAACTACTAAGAAGAATAGTCTATTGAAGTCAGGTAATTGTAATACAGGAGCATGAGTTAAAGCATGTTTCAGCAAATCAAAGGATGGTCTATTGAAGTCAGGTAATTGTAATACAGGAGTATGAGTTAAAGCATGTTTCAGCAAATCAAGGATATTTGTTGATTGTCAGACCAGTTATACGCAATACCCTTCTTTAAAAGTTTTGTCAAAGGTAATGCAAGTAATGAGAAATTCCTCACAAATTTTTTGTAAAAACTAGCAAGACCTAGAAAAGAATGTAATTCATGCACATTTTTGGGTATGGGCCAATTTAAAATTGCTTCTATCTTTTTAGGGTCGACTTTAATACCTTCTGATGAAATAATATGTCCTAGATATTAAATTTCTGTTTGGAAGAATTCACTCTTTTCTGGATTAGCATATAATTGATTGTCTTTTAACAACTTAAAAACTAAAGACAAATGTTCATAATGCTCATTCTCATTTTTACTGAATACTAATATGTCATCAAAGAAAACTATGACAAAATACTGATGTTTCAAGAATATGCGATTCATCATACGATTGAATGTGGCTGGTGCATTAGTTAAACCGAAAGGCATAACTAGAAATTCATAGTGTCCAAATTGTGTTCTAAATGCAGTTTTGAATATATCGGATTTGTCCAGTCTTACTTGATGATATCCAGATTTAAGATCTATCTTACTGAATATGGCAGATCCTTGTAGCTTATCCATAAGATCATCTACCCTAGGAATCGGGTATCTATTCTTAATACTAATTTTATTTAGGGCACGATAATCAATGTACATGCGATAGGTATTATTTTTCTTCTTCACTAATAAAACAGGTGCACCAAATGGAAAACTACTAGGTCTAATTAATCCTCTGTTAAGCAATTATTCTATTTGGTTTTGAATTTCTTTCTGTTCAATTTGGTTATGTCTATATGGTGCTTTACATGGTGGTTGTGTTCTAGGAATTAAATCTATCTTATGATCTTTAGGACGTGAAGGTGGTAATCCAGGCGGTAAACCAGCAGCAAAACAATCTTGAAATTGGGCAATAAATTGTGTATGCCTAGGATGCATCTGTTTTTCTTTAGCTTGAATTTCATTTACCCATATTAAATAAGATTTGCTACTTTTACGTAATATATGTTTAGCTTGAGTATGAGTAAGCAGTGGAAAATTATTGAAAGTGTGCACACCATGCAGTGTGATTTGTTTTCCTTGAAAATAAATTTTAATTGAATGCGTAGAATAATCTATATCAGGATTGTATTGATGACGCCAATGCATTCCTAAGATAATGTCACTAGATTGCAAAGGTACAACAAAGAAATTTCTTCGTTCAGTATATTCACCAATTTTAATTTCTAACTTATGCACCTCTTGTGTTCCATTATATCTCGTACCTAAGAATACAGCCTTGATGCGATAATGTGTAGAAACAGTTTGTAAATTCAATTCTTTAACTAATTTTGCGAAAATAAAGTCATGTGTGCTCCCATCATCATGTAAATAGTCTTTTCTTTACTATGCACAAAACATTTCATTATTAATAAAGAATGGGGAGTTGACATACCTAGCAAAGTATCTGAAGTAGTACCAATGTTGTCATCATCTTCCGTAAAGTCCGGCATTTCCTCTCGTTCTTCATCTTCTATTACTCCTAGATAATTGATATGGATAGATGGCTTTTTGGATTGACAATTGGCTGCTAGATGTCCAGGTTGATGGCATTTATAACAAACTATGGGTTTTGCTTTAGATACATTATTAGTAATGGCAGGAAGTTTAGGAATGTTGGGATTTGATTGTGGAGATGGCTTAGGGTTTGGATTTGTGTTTGATGGTAAGGCAGGTGGTCGTGTCCAAGATTTACAGAATGAAGATGGAAGAAAATGACTTTGATTGAATCTTCGAAAATTTGATTTGAATTGTTTGGAACCATAGTTATCATTAGTTGAAAATTGTTGTGGTCACTTGTCTTGTCCGCGAATTTTGTCTTCAGTGTCATGGGCCAAGGAAATTGCATCTTCAAGGGTTGTTGGCTTGAACATATTGACTTCCGCATAGAAATGTCCAAGTAGGCTAGACATAAACTTGCGTTTATGAGTTGCTTCAGGTACATCTTCGAGCATACGTAGTTGCAATAGGGCATTCTAGAAACGTTCAGTGTATTGGGAAATAGGTTCGCGATCCCTTTGTTGTAGAAGATCCCATTGCTTGATGGCTTTTTCGTGGCATTGGGGAGGAAGGAAATTCTACAAAAATTTATTTTGGAAAGTCTCCCAAGTAGTGGGACAATCAATGCTCTTGCGTACCACAGTCCACCATAAAGATGCTCGGTCAACTAAATGGTTAGTGACACATTTAATTTTGTCTTTCTCAGCATATGTTTCTTCATGGAAGTAATCATCAAATTGACTGATAAAAGCAAGTACAATCTTTCCATTCCATGATCCATTGAAAGTACGAAATTTGAAGTTTCTTTTACTTATCTTTGTTTCTTTGCGAATGGATTGGGCTTCAAGTATTGCATCGATCGTACGTCGTATAAGATCTTCGGGTTGCGATCCATCTTGGTCGGTGGTAGATTGTTGCAGATTGGCCAATTGAACTTGCAAAGCTTGTCGTGCTCTTCGTTCTTCTTGTAGCTGCATCATAATCAGATCCACCTTTTGCTCCATTCTTGGTTCGGGTAGATCACCTTCAGCCATAAAATCGTCCATGTTTTGTTCAGTCATCCTGCAAAATTCCAAAAGACCTCACATACTCCAAATCTTGTTAGCGGGATGAGCGTAGCTCAAAGGCGGGTTTACAAGGCTTGTATATTTTTGTTTGGTTTTTATGGTATTACTCCTTTACAATTTTGGAATTCGTTGTCACAACCGTCTTCCAAGAAAATAGTGTTGCATATAGACTGCGTATAAACTATGTATAGTCTACGTGTGAACTTCTGCTTTTGTTGAAACTGGTTTAGTAAGACTATAAGTGTGAACAGGGACTTCTCGAAGCTCCAAAACCAGTTCAGCTTACACACAGTATGAACGGCCGCTATAATAGTTGTTGTAGAAGACTTTAGTGACTTTGGAGACTTAAGGAACTTGGAGAACTTTAGAGTTTAAAGCTTAAGTGACTAAGCTTAATGAAGCTTAGGTGTCGCCGTTTTCATTTTTTTGAGGGGGGCGTTTTTCACGCCATCGATTCTGACGGCAGTATACCGTGCCAGCAAATCATCAATTTGAAAGGCCTTAAGCTTAACACTTTAATTGTTTTTAAACTTCTCTTCTTTCTTCTCTGTAACAAAACGACTTGATATGGAAGCTTTACCGCCGGTCCTTCGCCTATCGAGAGAGGTCCTTCGGCGGCAATCAGAGGGTACAAAAGGGGGTTCTTGATTGGCGGGAACATGCTGGTATTGACCGTTTGCCACGAGACGGACTGTAGAGCTTGATCGTTCCAGGAGATCCACCTTCGCGCGAGATAGTAAGCGATTGGAAGCTCTCGATCTCATCTTTGCTCTGATATCATTGCTGCACATATCGATCACCGTATACGCGCGTAGTGAGCGTCAGAAGGTCCCTAAGAACAAAAGAACTCTACTTTTTACACAAAAACCCATGAAGAAAGCTTGCACGACATGAACAAGAGACCAATTGGGTGCAATCTCCCCCCATGCCTTGTGTGAGCGCTCCACAAAGCATGTATTTTATATATTATTCATCTTCAAGCTCAAATAATAACCCAATTTACAAAATAACTTTAGCTTTTGAGTTTGCTTTTGTGCCACTAAAGAATTAAAGCTAATGGCTGCCCAAGAAGTCAGGCGGTACCCAAATACAATGTCCAATACAAGTATTTAATTCATGCGCCCATGTGCATACATAAATAATAAATAAATATCAAGCGCTTTAATAAATAAGTGTAAAAAAATATGGCGCCATGCCTAAGATACGCGCCCATAAAAAATTGATGATAATTTGAATACACGCTATCCTCCAATGCTTTCCACTACCACCACTACTTGCTCTACACATCAACTGAAGCATTCACAATTGTTAGAAAAGTAATACAATTAAACCGACAAAAGTGAATACCTAGCAGTCTTCAGCTACAAAAATAAATTGGTTAGAAATCAATCCTAATCTTAATTTATTACGAGTGTGCACTCTAAACTCATAAACGTTTATTAATTTAAATATGTATTTTGTGAAATCACCCACTATGGAATCACCCACTTACACATTAAATTAACAAAATGCCCGAAAAGGATAGGCGTTCCCATCGACTTCTTGCACAAAGAATCCACTTTGTGTATGAGCCCCGGTAATAATAAAATTTTACGGAATCCACTGCAAACCTCACGAAATCCACCGTGGAATATGCCTCTTGGCATCATTTGGTCCCCCAAAGGAAATAGTATCGGACCATGGAACTCACTTTTTGAATAAGGTAATTAGAAGCCTGACTAAAGCATGGAGCATTAAGCATAACAAGATGACCCCCGATAATATGTAAGCCAATGGGCAGGTTGAAAGTACCAATAAGCAGCTTGTGGGTATCCTATCCAAGATAGTCTCTGAAAAGAAACGGGACTAGGATACAAAATTATATGTGGTGGTTTGGGCATATAATACAACGTTTAAACGAGACACTGGCCATACCCCATTCAAATTACTTTACGGGGAGGAGTGTGTCTTGCCCTTAGAAATTGAGTTACCGACTATAAGATTTACAATTAATCATTCTTTGGATAATGAAGATGCCTTATTTGAGCGGTTTACGACTATAGCCCACTTGGACAAGCTCAAATTGCAGAGTTTGTTGCACCAGGAGGTAGCTAAACGTCGGATGAAGTGGTTGCATGATCTAAAGGCGAATAAGTATACCTTTTAAAAAGGGCAATTAGTTCTGTATTACGATGCACGTAGGGAGCTATTTCCAAGAAAGCTGGAACCTAGATGGGATGGCCCTTACAAGATAGTTCGGATAGGTAAAAATAAGTCCACGATTTTATTAGCCGATCTACAAGGAGTGGAATTTAAGAATACGGTCAATCTTAATAAAATTAAACCTTATTATTTCTAAATATGCTAATGTGCTAAATGCATTGCAGGTCCATGCTGGGGCTGATTTGAGACTTGCAAAAGGCGTTTAGACAGGTCGATGGGGCGGTTAATCCCTTGTTTGGAGCACCCATATCTAGAGCAAAGATATCATCAGGGAAGGCTTATTTGGTGGAGCAAGGGATACAAAGTGGTTGAGCAAGAAGACAGTACCTTTGTGTGGGAGATGAAAGTTTTTTGCCATCACTGTTTACAAATCTTGACAAGCATCCCTGTTGAGTTTAATGAAGAAGGTGGGATGGAGTCGTCAGTTCATCATCTAAATATGTTGAATTTTGATTATCATACTTATGAATAGAGGAGTTCTTGATGGTTGGCTGTGAAAACCCATTGTGGACATACACGTTATACTTTGATGGAGCGTCCAGGGGGCCTCATAGGAAAGGGAGTGTTGGAGTAGTCATCCGAGATCCCTGACGTAGAGTTACAATAAAATTAGCTGCTTATCTCGGGGTGGGATTCACTAACAACATGGTGGAGTATAAAGCCCTGATTATGGGATTGAATATCACCAATAAAGGTGGCATTAGGCGGTTGTTAGTAAAAGGGGATTCCCAGCTGATTTTAAACCAACTTAATGGGATATATATAGTCAAGAATCCTCTCCTTCGTATGTATCATCGAACTGCTATAACCCTACTTGATGAATTTGAGAGCATATCTCTTCAGCTCATTCCACGTTATTGAAATCAGTTAGCAGATTCATTAGCCAATTTTGCTTATGAGGAGGATCTCTTTTTCAATTGTGGTCCTAGTCTGGATGTTGTTATTGATGATGAGACGGCACCTGGTCGCTTGTGGGGAATGTTATCAGACCACACATTATATGGTAGGAAATGGTTGATATGGGTAATGAGAAGAGTAACTGAGACCCATCTACCATTATTATCTTGGACCCATAGGCTGATTCGACAATATATCTAAAAGCCTTAAATATCTAAAAGACAATATATGACTATACGGAGGTGTGTAAAAAGGGGTTCTAACCCTTATAAAAATAAATATGAAAAGCAAGAAAAATCCTTGAGCTGTTGTTTATCGCCTTGCGAAGGCTTGGTAGGTTCCTGGGGACGAGTTAAACCCAGGGCCGATGCCTTGTTTTCCTAGGGGTGGCATCTAGTTGAAAAACAAAGAATATAAGAAGGTTGGAGAGAAAATAAAAGTGAGCGTTAGAAAAGGATGAAGTGTCGCCTTGTACGGGCTTGGTAGGTTCTTGGGTACCGAGACAGGACCTAAGGCCGATACCTTGTTCTCCTTGGGTCACTACGCTCAACTCCCTCCTTTTTACATGCTCGAGTATGGAAAATAAGAGGCTAAAGACCCAATGTGTTAAATGACAATATTTGTTGATCAAGCTATAAGAGTCCTCATCTAGTAGGAGCTCCTAGTTGAGTTGTCCTTAGTTAGGTAGGTAGTTCAGACCACCACTGAGGATGACCTTTTTGATGGTTCTTTTTAGCTTGACCGTGTTGGAGCAGTTGGTTAGTGACTAGCTTTTGACTTTTTGTCTCAGATCATGCTAGACCTACTCCTTGTGGATTTCATGCCTTGATTTTGATAAGGGGGTAGGGTGAGAGCTGTGTTGTGTTTTGTTGTGTATCTATTTTGTATCAGCTTGATGCTCTTTGTGGTTGTGTTTATGTGTTGAGTTGTTCGTGGGATTCGATGGACTGAGTTACCCTATCCCGTGGTCACCAATGACAAATGATTTTTTATGCTGAGAAGTACTTAAAAATAGCCAACAATTACAAATTTCAAGGGAAAAATAGACTTCGTCGAAGGCAGCGGTGGCAATCAGTACAATTTTAAGCGGCAATGACCAGAAAAGGCTTAAAAGACCCACTTGACGACAGTTGGTGAATTTTGACAATTTTTTGGTGTGTCAGATGAGACCATGTGAGATGCTCGACAGTGGAGGACCTCAAGACGGACGGCCAAAAATTTTCGGATTGTAATTCGGACACCGGACGTGGAAGAGGGAGTGCCCGGGAGGCTAAGGTCCAAAGGAAGTGTGAATGGGACTTTAAAGATGCCGAAGGTTATGACCTTAGCCCCAAAATTTTTGTGAGAATGGGGGGGGGGGGGGGGCATTTTTTTTGCCGCCTATGAGAAGGGAAGAAGGCACCATCAATTCTGGAGGAAAATGAGAGATGGGGGCTAAAAGCAATCCCCCAACTGATCTTGGGCCTGTCCTACTCTTGATCTTTGCCCTCCATCGCTCCAGTCCTCTCCTCAAATGGCTACTTGGTTCAAGAGATCATATTTCAGTATTTCTCTCTCCTCCCTCTCTCTCCTGCAAGGTGCAGTTCCTGCGTGTGAAGAAGAATGAACCCAGGTTGATGAATGCTCATTCGACATGGTGCCGGATTGCTTCCAAATTGAAGGTGGGCTAAAGATTGCAGTGTGGAGGTGGGCTGAGCATCAAACCGGCCCTGATTTGCAGACCCCCAACAAGTTTCAAAACCCGAAATAATGAAAAATACACGGTAATGACATTTTTACAAATAAAAGTGCTATTTTTTTGCATTTGATGAGGTTAGCAATGTCCATATGGGCTGAAAATTAATGGACATGTTGTTTGTTGTTAGTTTTAGTCTTTTAAAATAAAAAAATAAAAAATATATACTTAAAGTGTGGAAAATAAATGGAAAAAACCCGAAAAGCATGGTTTTTAGAGTAAAAATGGGATTTTGGGGCTTAAAATCGGATAAGCATGAAAAAAAACACCAATAAAATCTACATGGTTGCTGTTTAAGGACTCAAGAGCCATAGCTCAGAAATAATGTTGTTTTTCTTCTATTTTTTTGATAATAAATAAGAAAAAATAATGAAAAATGAGAAAAAATGCTCTTTAAAAGTGGAAAAAATAGAAAATGCATGAGAAAAATTATGGATGTGTCTGTGAGTGTATAATGAGGGTAAATCATGAGGGTTTGCCTTAGGTTATCCCCATTTATATGTTTTTGTGAGTATTTACTACTTATTTTGTGCGAAATACACATGAAATTATCCTTTTACTTATCACCGCAAGCAAAACTCTAAACAGTAGGGAGAGAGGGGTGTTTGAACCTTGAAATATGATATAAAATATGATGTATTTTCCACATTATTCATATAGGATGACGTTAAGTTAAATAAAGGGAAGTACAGCACGAGTGTAAGGCTCTGTGTCTTCTCTCATTACAACAATTATGCGTTAGTGTATGGAAGCATGAAAAGAATGGATTTGGACAATGCATGAGGCTATTTTTCAATTGTTTGAGCACTTAATCATATATACATTTGCATCAAACATTGTTAAATGGTATCAATTACAAGCTCCTAGATGCATAGCACTTGGTTTCTTTAGGACTTGATCCATGTAGGGAGAGTGAGCAACCCGGCTATAGGTCTAGATGGTGAGTCAAAAGGGGATGGATAAGTGAGGGTAAGTGCACTCCTGAAATGTTAAATATATTGGCACTAAGAGGGGAGTTTGTTTCGAATGTGTCTATATATGGAAGCATCACATCAAGGGGCCAATCCTCAAGATGTAGAAGAGTTGCTTTAGGGCCACGGCAATCAGCCCAGTGGGGTGCCCTTGTGTGTGTAATACATGGCATTTATTGCCGATATATGTATAATCTCCCTCTGAGGAGACGAAAAAGGGAACATTCGTTGGACTACAGACTATAAACGCGAAGTGATTAGTGTTTAGGATAGTGTATCCCTCGAGAGACGCTCCTGGCTCGTGAGGCCGTGAGGTGGGGTTGTTTGTTGAGAGCATGAGGTCCAACTAGTGCCTTAGCCAGTGCCGGCCCATTTTAGGTCCCATCAGATTGAATTGGTTTTGGTTTGGTTTTTATGGTCTCTGTTGATCTTCTGTAAGGTTTTGTGGTTCTATTGCTTTGTATTTTTATTACTCTATGGTGTTTGTTCTATTCGTTTCTGTTGAGTGTTATGTTGGATGTATGGATGTTTTGGGAAGTGTTTTTGTTTTAGGAAAGGATGAATGGAAGATATATTCAAGCTAATTGAAGTGAAGAAGTAGCTCTGCTGAAGATTCACAGAAGGTTATAGAAGAACAGTGACAGAAGCCAAATCTCATAGGACACTATGATTTCTCTGGTGCCTCTTTGCATTTGAAATACCTTTTGAGAGGTGTATCCATGACCAAGAGAGGTGAATTGAGAGCTATTCTTGAGTATTGTAGTGAGGATATGATGTATTATTGAGAGAGCAAGAGTATGTGAGAGAAACTTAGTTCTATGCCTAAAAACAATGTATTTACTATGAGAGATAGAGAGAGAACTATGAAGACATTGAAGATGAATACTATGTGATTGATTTTCATTCAAAAGTGGTGTATTCCTTTGTGTTCTTGTTTGTTATGATGGATTTTATGAAGGTGTTGAAGATTATGGTTGATTCTATCAAATTCGTAGGAGATATCTACTATGATGCTACATGAAGATTTGTTCTTTTCCTTGTTATGGTTCTCTAAAGAATGAAATAAAGGATTGTTGATGTTACAAGATAGATTTTATTGCAGTAGAAACCCCTTTTCCTTGGTGTCTCTCTTGAGGCTCTATGTTTTTGGTGCACAGCTGGGGAAACTTGCCACCAACAAGCATCAAAAGAGGCTGAAAATGAAGGAAATGGCACTACCAAGAAGAGAAGAATTCAATGGATGCTTGCAAAGTTCCTTCTTTCATTGAAGAGTTGGAGATTCTCATTATCAAAGCCACTTTCTACAAGAAGTTCATCCCACAATGGCAGAAAAATATTACCATTATGATGCAAGCTCTATGTGGTGGACTATTTCCTCTTCCTGTTGAAGTAGCAGAAACTTGCATCTTGGTGGCAAATTGTTTGGGAACAAACTGAAGAGTAGAAACAGAGAGAATGACCATCCATGGAAGATTGGGAATTCATTGAGAAGTTTCAAGACATCATCAAGTGGGAGATCGTGAAGAAGCTTCAGGAGTCATGGTCAGTGGAGATTCATGAAAACGAGAAAGAAAAAAGTTGGAATTTGTTCATGGATGCTCAACATTAAGATACGTGGGATGCTTGGTGTTCTGACAATCTTCTGTTTGTTCAATTAGTAACCCACTAGAAATTAGTAGACAGAGTGTTCTTTACAACATACACTATTGAAACCATCAAAAGCTGGCATTATTGTAATGATGGCATAACAATGATCCTAAGAAGAATGAGATTTGATACTTTCAGAACGGAATATCTCCCCCTCTATAGTGGTTTGAAAGTTGAATTTAGAGATGTTGAAAAGAAGGAAGTCAAAGAGATATTGGCAAGGGAATCCACCGGAGATTGATGCCCCTCTCTGATTCTATTCTGTTGAGTACAGACCAACTGTTTGGAGCCAACCCCTTGATGAATGATGCAATCAAGAGGCAAGCGTTAGAATGAGTCCAAAGGTATGTGAGAAGAGAGAAGGCAAGAATCTAGGCTGAGAACAAGCTTGCACAGCAGAAAGCCTCCTTTGAGGCCCTAAAAGCACTCTTTACAGAAGTCCCTATGGCAACTCAAGGTCCCCTTCCTAGTCAGATTCATCTTGGAAATATTGATGATAGGCCAACAAATGTAGTCCCATTGCCACTTTTAAGGGAGAGTATAATGAAGACCCCGATCTTCATATAGTAGAATTTATGGTAGCATGTGTGGCTAACAATGCCATAACCTCCAAGCATTGATTAGCAATCTTCCCCGCCACTTTCAAAGACGTGACATTTTAATGGTATGAGAGACAAGAATCAGGAAATTTTGGCACATGGGACGCTTCCTTACTAAATTCGAGCATGAAGGTTTTGAAGAGCATATGCGAGAGGAGTTCTTGAACCTAAGTCAGTCCTTTGCAGAAAGAGTAGAAGCTTATGTCTCGCGAATGGAATTCATCCCGAAGAGATGGACTAACCATCATTTGGACGAAGGTATCTAGAAAGAAGTGTTCCTCAAAGGCTTACAACCAGTAGTTCACAAGTTTGTGGAATTGAGAAGACCATCCAATCTGCAAGTTGCAGTGGAAGCTGCAAGATTGTATGACAAAGTTGAAGCAAGGTTGTCAATGACTCAAAGAAGAGAAGTCTTACCTCCTCCCATGCCAAGAATGGTATATCCACCAAATGCAGTCCTAGGGATAGCTTCCTACCCCTATTCCCAAATGCAAATAGTGCCGTAGTACAATGCACCTAATCCACAGTGGGCCGCAAACAACAATGCCTCAAATAATGGTTCAACCACAACATCAATGGCCTCAAACAATTCCTCCAATGGTGACTCAACAATAGTGGAACCCTACCAAATGGAATCAATAACCCCAAGTCTCAACAGGAGCTCTTAATCAAAACAAAAACAGAGGATCCTCTAGATCAACCCAACCTGTATATGCAGTAATTACAGAAGCTTCCCAAAACCCTACTACAAGTACTCTAGGAAGTGAAAATCTAAAGGATTACTTATCCAACTCAGTCGCAAGTATCAAGAAAGAGCTTATGGATGTGATTACAGAGCAGCTACAGACGTTGAAGGTGAATACCGTCAATATATCCACTCCTGTGGGAGGTGGGATAGATGTGATGCGTTCTAATACATGGTGCGAAAAGTACCATCAAGCGGGACATTTAGCCACTGAATGTACTTGAAACCCAACCATTCCTAGAGCCTTCTGTTCCTATTGTTTGCGGAAGAACCATACAGCTCTTTGAAAGAGATGCACGAATGAAGACAGAAAGATAAAAATGCAAGACTCAACTTGCTAGAATCCAAAATGAAAACACAAGGACATTGGACCAACAAAGCCTAGGGAGTTTGGTCCTAATTTTGGTCCACTGAGGTTTCCCTCTAAAAGTTACAGAGGATGACAGTCTATTGGTGGTCAAAGATCAGAGGTGCAATGTTATCAATGTGGAGAAAAGGGTCATATCTCACCGAATTGTCTAAACCCTAGAAGATCTGTGGATTACAAGTCCTTATGCATCCGATGCAAAGGAGAAGGCCATACTGCAAGAGATTGTCCAAGTCCAGCCCTTGTCAAATCTATTTCTGATACCCAATAAAAGACCCAAGAATTTGCTTCTAATTTGGTGGAATTGGAAGTAGCCACAATAACGCGAGAAAAGAAAGGAGAACTCGTAGTTCCAAAAGAGAACGTTCCTTTTACCAAGACTATGAAGTTCAATCTCCCTCAGGAAAATAAGAACAATGCAATCTAGAATCAGGAAGTACAGAGCATTACAAATCCACAAAAAGCTACAGAGATAGAAGCAGAGACATGACCGAAGGTCCAAGAAATAGAGGATGCGGAAATACCTCCTCATGAAGAAAAAGCGCAGATGTTGCCACTCCTGGAAGAAAAATGGAAGATAAAAGTGGGTGTGGCCCCATTTCCTAGTCAATTGGAAAAACCTATGGATCCTATCAAAGAGTATAATTTGGTCAAAGACCTAGATACCTTTAAGCCAAACCTAACCTTCTGACAGTTGCTGATGCTATCTCCCAATGCCGAAAAAGATTTAAAAGCATATGGACAAGAAGATGTGGCCTAAGGATTGCTTCCCCAACAACAACAAAGTCCAACAGAGCCTCAGAACCTGCGAAGGAAGTGGATGTGGCTAACGCCTTCCTAGATCCTAGAACTCCAGAGATTAGTGTATGGATAGAAGAATGCTTTATTTTAGATGCATTGATTGATGGAGGCTCATCAGTAAACATAATAACCGATATGACAATGAAGGATCTAGGTTGGTACCAAAATCCCCTGCTAAAGCACCTCTATCAGCATCAAAAGCAATGAAGCACAGGAGGAAATCTAAGAGAAACTCTAGGTCTCGAGGCAAGAAACTAGACATGAGTGTTCGAAAGAAAGAGCCTCAACCTAGCATGCTTAATAAGCAGATGTCATATGTAGCCATTGAGTGTGCACAAAAGCCATTAGTACCCAAAGAGCCTTTGATTTTCCAAGAGGATAACAGGCATCATAGGCACAACATTGCTCATGGCAAGGTTGATCGCTCAACAAAGCAAATGGCACAATCGTCTAATAGCCTTGAGCAAATTATTCAGCCAGTGTGCCAAGTCCACCTAAGAGTCCTAGATCTCCTACACCCTCTTTTTCCAAGCGGACACAGGAAGCACAACAGCAGTCCTCAATGACGGCTGCTCACTCCCAATCTCTATCTCCATCAAAGCTTCCAAATATCCAAGAGGGGGGACATGACACTAGCCGTAGCTCTCTGCCCAAGGATATGCCTGTGCAACCCAATGTGATCAGATCAACTCATGCTCGATCCACACAGATGAATGCTCAAAGGGCAATAAAAGACATGACCACTTCCGATCGCCCTAGGGACATGACACCGCAATCCACCAAGAGTAGCCAGCCCACTGGACTAGCCACCATTACTTCCAATCAGGGATCACAGCAGTCACAGCCCTTGGCTGTGACAATGCCCCTTGTGGAACGTGTCCTTAGTGGTTTACCTGTGAAGGAGGTGTTGCAACCTACCTCCTTAACAACTCCAGCACTTCCAAAGCGCTTAAAACCTGGGCTGGAGGAGTTAAGCACAGGGGAACGGGTGGAAGAGCTAGATTCCCCCAAAAGGGAGACAATTGTACCCATGCAACCTGGCAAGGCTACTCCGTAGGCCATGACTAGGTCCCATGAGGACCCTCTAGAGAAGGGAAATGCTGAGGCCCGACCAAGTACATCAACGGTCTATATAGCCCAGGGTTCTGAGACATTAGATGCACCTGCACTGACCAAGAAAAAGAGGAGGAAACAACGAAAACAACAACAGTTATAGGTGGTTGAGGACCCCAAGGACATTGGGGCGAAGAGTGCTGGAGAGCTGATGAATAAAGCATCGAGTCCATCCACCAATGAGCCCACTGATGCCTCTCCTAATAGCGGTGAAACCTCAGACACATCTATGTGCTCCGACAAATCAAAGCAATCGTTACCATCAATGGCTGCTGGCAATACTCTATCCACTGACAATACAACTCACATTGACAAATCAAGAGTGGATACAACACTGTCATGAACGGGGTGACGAATTCGCATCAGTCACACCCAAGGAGAACCATAATGCAATAACAAAGCCTCAAGAGAAACATGGAAACCCCAAGAGCATGAGCAATCCTAACGTTAACCAATCTTGCTCATATAGGCATGAACCTCCAGCTATGCTAGAGCCTAGGCAAACTCCTAGATCCTTGCATGAGATAGCAACCGAGCAAGCCATCGTCAAACATAGAAGTGTCACAGAATGCTTAACCGAGTGGGATGCTAAGCTCAAAGTGTTCTCACGTGTCTACGTCCTTGCGGACATGGGCGCATTCCCTAAGGAGCAGCTCGAAGAATACTTGCCATTCCCCTTATCTTGGGAAGAGCAATAACATCTTGACAAGCACTATAACAAGCTCTTACATGAACACATGCGACTCATCTCTAACGAGGAGGCTGACGAACTGCACTTAACCGTCACATTCAATGAAGTGCTCTGCTGACCGAATCTCATAGACATAGAGCAAAAGTGACTGTTAGCAGGCGCTGTCAGTAGGCTAGAGTCAATTTGAGTAGCGTTGGTGTGAACGCCGCATTGCAATGGACGAACTAGGGGCTCAGATCATGAAAATCTCTGAGGAGCGATTGGCCAAATGGCGGTCTCAAAGAGACCCAACCTATGTGGCACCGACTTCCGTTCAAGTGCTAACTGACATTTGGGGTATGGACTTAGCTGGAACTAGCCTCGAGAGCCCTTTGATTGATAAGGTTCTCACTGAGGAGGAGTTACACGTTGCTAGTAGACTCGGACAAGGTTCCATGCTGCTTGATGTGGCAAAATATCTATTGATACTGAGTAAGCTGCCACGAGTGCTGGATGCGTGTGTCACACTCCAGTACAATCCTGAGTTCTACAATTGGTTTTTATCCTTGTAAAGTGACATGGACTCATGGATATGTATATAAATAAGCAATGACTTTTATGACCGTGTATAAACATCATGATTGCATTTGTTTGATGCACTTAACACAAGCGAGCATATACTCTCACGAAGTGACAAGTGGATGCAGGATAATACAGATCCTTGTGCAAAAGTGTTCAATGCCCGATCACCGCAAGACCATTGACTCCACAAAGAGCCGCGACAAAGCCACGTTGCTGAAAGCAAAAATCACCCTTGCCGACCACCCACATCGCATGGCCCAATGCACATTCATGGGCCACGCTCCCTTTCTGGGTCAAGCTCTATAGTTGGCTCACGGCAGTCGTTACCTCACTTGTACCAACATCGCGTGTGTCGCAAGGAGGTTTGCAATATCTCAAGTGCATCTCCCCATCTCAACAACTGCTTCTCTAACAACGAGGCTAGGGCACAATCATCATTGTAATATCCATTTCCTGAGCCTTCGAAGCTTGACATTTTCCAACCTATTGAAAGGCTGATAGTCTCAACATATTGTAATGGTTGTACTCAGGCAAGTCCGGGAAAAAAAAAAGAGAAACGAGACGAGAAAGAAAGAAAGAAAGAAATAAATAAATAAAGCACAAGAAAAAGAAAGAAAGAAAGAAGGAAAGAAAGAAAAAAGAAACGAATGAAAAGATAAGAAGCACCCACGATCACAACACAACACCTAGGGGTCCTCAAATTAGGTACGTCCAGTGACCTTGGTCGACTGGCTCCGTCTCTAGTCCCCTAGCCCTTTACCATCACCCACAATTGTTCAGGGCACATCAAGGGCAGGACATACCTAGGGAGCCTATCTCGCCTATGGTTAGACCTGTCACCCTGACCCACTTGCACAATTCTCTCTTGCACTCTGCGTTAGTACCATTGCAATCAGTGGTGGTAAGCACCACACGATTGGCCATGAAAAGTACACCGTCCTCATGAAGCAAGTCCAATAGCTTCCAGCTACCGAAAGTGCGGTGTCCGTGTATTCACTTATGCTACGTCGTGTAGTCACAATGCAAAGGATGTCTCATATACCTTCACGTGTACTTCTTCTCCACATGAACAACCTTGCTTCATCCACACATTGTTACGAGAAACTAGCCCACGGTCTTCTAACTACGTAATATCTAAGTATGCATGAGAACTTACATCATATCTACACCGAAGTATATCCATAGTTTGGGTCCTCAAGTGCAGGACAATACTCTCAGCTTGCTTAGAGTTCGACCTGTCTCCCAAACTAATCAAATATGTCTTGTGCATGATAAGAAGACTAGCACTACCCCTTAGGGAGAGACCACACGAGAGGTTTTCAACTTGTAGGTATTGAAGCCTCCAACGAAATTTCAATTGCTCTTTAGAGACACCCAGCTCTGAATGCTTATCCCTCACCATCCCACAAGCCCGCAAAGAATCGTCATGTGTAGAATCCCCAACAAACCTACACTTGTGCTGGCCATCAATGCAATCCCCAACACTGAACAACCCTACCACCAACTCCAACAACCCTTCCACCAGCCACCTTGGCCACCAACAGGCCCCCATGATCTTCTTTCACACCACCACCAACACTCCTCCACAAAAACCACATGCGTCCTTGTCACCCACGTCTTCGATGCATGCTACAGCCTGCTACCTATGACGGTGAGTGCCATGGGACTGGCACTCATCTAGGAGGGGGTGTTGAGAATCAGCAATCACACTCACTAAACAGCCTCTTTGTATGGAGCTTCAGGGTCAAGGACATGCAGGCTAACTTATCCCATATGCACAATGGTGCCTACTGCAATTTCCTACTTTCCTATAAAGCATTGTACTTGCTTCCTTTCTTAATGCAATGATAGTACTCTTTTCTTTTCAGTGAAGTGTCAATGTCATTGTCCACATACAAAAGATTGTGTTTATGAGTCCAAGTCTCAATCTTGGAACCTAATTCACTTGTGTAACAAACAGTGTTTTTGTCTTCTCCATCATGAGTCCACACTTCTCATTTCATCCTCCATAGCTTCCGGATTTTGCCATGCTCTAGATCCCGCATTTCTCACATGGTATCAGAGCCCAGTTGGGCATGGCATTGCTTCTCTAGCCTCTCTTGATTCCTCTCAACCTCAGTCTAGCTCAACGTCAGCTCATGACTTCATCTTCCAACTCTACTCTCATTGAAGCTTCCATGGCAGCCATAGCCAGCAGCACCCTGTCAGATTGAGCTGCTTATATCTCACTCCACAGATCAAATCTCTTGGAGCTTCCTTCTGGAAAAGTATTCCCCAACTCACAAAGCTTCCCTGTATCACATCAATCCAGGACATTGGACCATCTGGAGCTCAGCATTGTGAAAATCCTCAATCTCTGCTCTGTGTCTGCCATAGCTAGACAGGACCTACCTTACTTGGAGCTTCAATAACTCCTCAACCAGGCCATTTCAGCCCATGATTTCTTCTAGGGATTTGTTCCTCTACTCAAGGCAATTCATCTTGGCACAAAAATCGACTATATTACTGCGCCCTGACTCCAGCATTGCGAAAATCGTGGAATTTTGTTAGAATTGTGTCTACTTACGTTCGAGTTGCCTGCGTGCTGCATATAGTCCACGATGTTGACGATTATCATGGGGCTTTGATAGCCCATGAAGTCAGCTTCCTAGGCATTTTTTTTTGAAAATGATCCACTGTAGCTCCTGCAATCAGCAAAAAAACCAGGCTGCCCCCAGAAATCCTAATGCAAAAGCCATAGCCAAAGCTTCAAATTCTGACATTTTTCACTGTTTCTCTCACTGAAGTTATCAACAGTGACTTTAATCACTGAGCAATACTCTTTGAAGTTCATTAAAGTACTGTCACTCAGATTTGAAGGTATCAGCATCAAATCAAGGAGGGGAAGATTACACTTGGATTTAAAAAGAGTAAAGGCAGATTTGGTATTCATTGACACTCAGTTAGTGTTTTTTAGCACTTGTGTCTCTCAACCAACTCTTCTGCTGCTCAAATCTAATAAGTCTGAAGTTGATTTGCTACTGTTCCCGTAAGTCTAACATGGGAAAAGACTCTCCAAATGCTCGATTCAAAGGAGTCGGTTTCCACACATGGCAAACCCGCATCAAGCTCATCTTGATGAAAAAGGGTCTCTGGGCCATCACAAATGGCAAAGAGAAGAAACCTCGGGACGCGGACCTTGCAACTACTTGACAAAAGAATGATGACAGAGCCCAGGCCATTATCAAACTGGAGCTAGACGACAGTTATATCCATCATGTGGATAACTGTGAGACCTCACAGGATACATGGAAAAGACTTGACACCCTGTTCGGTGCACAATCTAAATCATCAAAGTATGGTCTCCTGATTGAGTTCTTCAGGCTTGAAATGAAGTCCAGGACATCTTGCCACACATCTCAATTACATGGAATGACTCCTAACCCAACTTGCAGGAATCAACATTAAAATGGATGAAGATGTTTGCATCGGTGTTCTACTTAAGAGCTTGCCTCCTGAATATAATAATGTATCAACAACTTTAATCAACATGCCAAATCCTGAACTTGTTGATATCCAGGCATCACTGTTAGAAGAAGAAAAGAAGCTAAAAACTAAGGAAGAACCAAGTACCTCTAGAGATGAGCATGCATTATATGTTGGCAACAGGTATAAAGGCAAGAAGGATCAGCTCTTCTATGACTTCTACAAAAGGACCGGACACACCGAGAAGTTCTGCCACGCAAGAAAGAGATCCCAAAAGGCCTATCTAGTCGCAGTCAAAGAAGAAGAAGAAAATGGAGCAAAGGAAGAAGAAGATGAAGATGAAGACCACCAGGATCGGAAGAACAAGACTCATCAGTCCTTGTACTCTCATAATTCTGATATACTGTTTTAATAGCCTTGTATTTTTCTTGCCCTAATGCTTCTTGCCATAAGCTTTGTAAACTCCTTATGTAACTTGGCATTACAGTCCCTGTACACTTTGTGAGGCCCCTGTTACAGCCTCTAGATATCCACCATGTTTATGGTACCCACACTTAGCCTTTTCTGCGATAGCCTCTGGTGTTTTGCCATGTTTGTGGTATGCCCACACTTTGCAGGTGGTTCTCATTATAGCCTCTACACACTTTGTGCCTTTCTAGTTGTGATTGAGGAGGGGTGTTGAGAATCAACAATCACACTCACTAAACAGCCTCTTTGTATGGAGCTTCAGGGTCAAGGACATGCAGGCTAACTTATCCCATATGCACAATGGTGCCTACTGCAGTTTCCTACTTTCCTATAAAGCATTGTACTTGCTTCCTTTCTTAATGCAATGATAGTACTCTTTTCTTTTCAGTGAAGTGTCAATGTCATTGTCCACATACACAAGATTGTGTTTATGAGTCCAAGTCTCAATCTTGGAACCTAATTCACTTGTGTAACAAACAGTGTCTTTGTCTTCTCCATCATGAGTCCACACTTCTCATTTCATCCTCCATAGCTTCCGGATTTTGCCATGCTCTAGATCCCGCATTTCTCACAGGGGGGTGATGTTAACCCTCAAACGAACGAAGGTGGAAAATCTTAAAAAGCTAAAGCAGAAGACAAAGACAAACGCCAAGGAAAAGAGAAACGGAAGACAAAGATGCACAAGGAGAAGAGTCCTAAATAAGGAAGAAAGGCGCACAAGGAAAAGCGCAAGTCAAAACTTTTGTAAAAGAGTGCAAGCGCATCATGGTTTGATTCAAGGACTGCCAGGCTCTCACCCGTGCAATTTGTAAATGTAGATGGGCGGTGGAAAGGAAGCTAGGAAGATAGAAGGACAATGGGAAAAAGGGTCTAGGCTACGGCCGGCCATGTAAAAAAGGGAAAAGGGGATGACCGCCCAAAAGGGATTTAGGGTTTTGTATATAAAGTTGAAAAGTGAACGGGAAGCTCATTCTTGTGTGTGGCCAAAAGTAGCTCTCCTCTTCTTCTTCTTCTTCTTCTTGCTTGCTTGCTTGAGCTTGTGCTTGAGAGAGGGAGTGTGAGAGTGTGAGGGAGTGAGTGTGTGAGGGTGAGGGACCGTGGGGTGGAGAAGCTCTCCATCTTCTCCTCTCTTCTTCTCTTCTCTTCTCTTCTCCTCTCTTGCTCGTGGTGATGGAGCTTGGAGCATGGAGCTTGAGGATGGAGCTTGCTTGAAGCTTGCACTTGGATTGTGGAGCTACCGGAGTGCGCGAGAAAGGAGGGTACTCGATCGAGCATCAAGATAAGCTCACTATACTCGTAAGGTAGGATCAACGATGCGTTGGCTATGTGAGAGGTAGCCATTAGTGCTCGGCTTGGAACGCTTGAAGCAATAAGCGGTCCGTGGGTCTTGGCGGTTGAGCGAAAGCTCCCACACTATGCCAGATAGGGTTAGGCGCACTAATGCACCATCAAATGTGCACCCTGGCATACTCACTCTACACCATTCCCCTTGTCGATTTCTAAATCGGGTATGAGATCTTGGTTACCATCAATATTATCTCGAGTGATGTCAGTAATGGGGCGAGTGACTGTTCATTCATTCTTATTTGAGTGTGCGAGCTAAGAGACTATCCTTCGTCCATAACACGTACCAGATGGGCTTTATCAATCAGCTACCTCCCCGGGTGCTATTGTGTGGTCCTTGCCGTGTTGGATGTATGCTGCGAAGACACCTTGGTACCTCCTGCAGAGCCAATTGCGACACATGATGTGACATCAACCATCAACTGCAATGCTCAGTGAAACATGTCAAGTTTTTCTAACCCTATCTTTATGATTGCAAGTGTATGCAATTTTTTAAGTGTGGGGACATTAGTGTCTAGTCGGTTGACGAGTCTTAGGTTATCTTGATGCATTTTACTCTATCCGTTCAGGCTTTAAGTGTGGGGCCATGTCCCTGCGCGTCTATGATGTATGCCGCCCTACATATGCCTCAAGTTGATCATGCACGTATGCCATGACCTATTTTTACCCTCATGGGATCCCTTTCCCACCCACCCGTCTAAGTTTACCCCACCCTTGGGGCCGTTCCTTCACTATTTTCCTTTATCCCTCGTTTTGACATTTTGCATGTGAACACATCCTACGTTCATCGGCATCCAAAAGTAACCTTACAACCATGTTTGTTCCTTTGAATTGCCCATTTTTCCTTTTTAGCAACCCCTATTTCAATACATGGTTCTTGAGATATTAATTTTTAACACATTTCGCAAAAATTAGATAGTTTTCCATGTGAACGCATCTTTATTCCTTCGGAACCGTGATTTAACATAGCACCCCTGACAAACATCTTCCCCTTGACATTTTTTGTTTTTACTCTGTGTCATTTCGATGCACAGTTGGTCCAATATTAATTTTTGCGGATTTTTAAGACATTTTCGTGTGTCATTTCCACATTTTTTCCATGTGCACATGCCTTGTTTGCACCATAATTCTAGTTTAATTTGATATCAGTGTCCAGCCACAACCTTTTCCCACCCTTTTTCTTTTTTCTCTCTTGTATTCCGACCACCGAATTTTTAGTTATTAAATTTTCCATGTGTTTTTAGTGTCTTTTTTGTGTTTTTTGCATGTGAACCCCTCCTAATTGCCCTGAAATTGAGTGTTGATATGATAGCCCTCTGAATCCCTTTCCCTCAGACATTTTTTCTTTTTTCTACCCTTCATTCCGCCAAATGGTTCTATCCGTACTAATTTTCGAGTCCATTTTTGGGTTTTTTTCCATGTGAACGCATTCTATCTCAATCAGAACCATATTTTGACATGATAAGGTTGTTGGGCACATTATTTTGCATATTTTTCCTTCTTCTCGCACTTCATTATGACTAGCAAATTTTTCGAAATTAATCCTCAAATGTGTGTTCGGAGCCGTTTTTTACCTTTTTACCATGAGCACGCCTTTTGCCCCGGACATCCTATCGTACCTTTCCATCCTTTTCTCTTTGTCACCCGATACATTTTTCCTTTTTATGGAATTGCAATCCGACGAACGGTTTGTGAGTTATTAAAATTTCTTTGTTTTTCCATGTTCCCGCGTGCCTAGCCTCGCGCATGAACGTGCACGTTTTTGAATTTATGCGCCTTGAGACACACTGTTGCCTTTGCGCCCTTTGGTACCAACGTCCTGGCCATGTTCAATCCCGTCAATGCAAAATTTTTTACCCATACGCACATGACGGGGGCGTGCTTCCCTTTTTAAGGCTTTTATTTTATTTTATTAATTTAATTTAATTCCCCCCATTTTTACATTAACTATCTCCCCTAATCGTTAAAAAAAAACAATAAACATGAAAACGACAAAATGACAAAAATAAGCAAAAAGGGGTTTTTGTTTCAATTAATTATCATTAAACACAAGAAAACCAACCACAAAAAAAAAAACGTGATTGAAGATTCTTTTTAGCATATATTAGAGCTTTTATTCATTGTTTTTCCTGAGGCGTGAGGAGGCTTCCTTTCTAAGTGTGGGGATATGTTGAGTGCTGAAATGATATGTTTTTTGGGCTGATTTTTTGTTATTTTTATTTCTAAATGGTTGTTTTGTGATTGATTGTTTGAATTTGAAGATGTTTTGAAGTGTTTGGAATGGTTTGAGTATGTTTGAAGGGTTTATGATGGTTTTTATGAGGATATGTTGTTCTGTAGGGTTCTGTAATTTTTTCTATTTGGTTCTGTAAGGTCTTATTTTCCTCTATTTTCTTATGTTTTGTTTCTGTTTTGGTAGTTGAGATGCTTGAATGAATGTTTTGAGAGATGGTTGAGGTTGTGTTAAAAGGTTTATGAAAGATTGAATTGGTTTTGGTTTGGTTCTTATGATTTTTATGGTCTCTGTTGATCTTCTGTAAGGTTTTGTGGTTCTATTGTTCTGTAATTCTGTTGCTCTGTGTTCTGTTCTGTTCATTTCTGTTGAGTGTTATATTGGATATATGGATGTTTTGGGAAGTGTTTTTGTTCTAGGAAAGGATGAATGGAAGCTCTATTCAAGCTAATTGAAGTGAAGAAGTAGCTATTGAAGATTCACAGAAGGTTATAGAAGAATAGTGATAGAAGTCAGATCTCATAGGACACTATGATATTGTTACCGTGTTTTCGACCACGTTACCGCAGCACAGAGGAGCGAAAACTGGAAGAAGGAAAAAGAGCAAAAAAGGTGCCTTGACTGGCAACCAATCCCTGAAAAATTCAAATATTCGGACATGACTCTCAAAAGGCTTCGGTGTGGGGCCATGGCAATAAAAGAGGAAAAGGCGCACCATCAAAATATGGGAGCGCCCCCAAATTTGTGTAAAAGAGTGCCAGGCTCGCTCTTGTGCAAAGTGTATACATTAGTGGGAATAGGGTAAATTAGAATGGTGGGAAATGGGAAAGAGGGCCTAGGCTATGGCCGGCCATGTAAAAGAGGAAAAGGGGATGACCGCCCGAAAGGGATTTAGGGTTTTGTATATAAAGTTGAAAAAATGAATGAGAAGCTCATTCTTTGGTGTGTGGCAAAATGAGTCCTCCTCTTCTTCTCTTCTTCTCTCCTTCTTGCTTGTGTGTGCTCTTGAGAGAGGGAGTGTGAGAGTGTGAGGGAGTGAGTGTGTGTGAGGGTGAGGGATCAAGAGGGTGAAGCTCTTCACCATCTCCTCTCCTCTTCTTCTCTTCCCTTCTCTTCTCTTGCGCGCGCGGCTATGGAGGATGGAGCTTGGAGATGGAGGAGGCTTGAGGATGCTTGTGCTAGCATCTAGGATCGTGGAGCTACCGGAGTGCAAGAGAGAGGAGGGTACTCGATCGAGCATCAAGGTAAGCTCACTATACTCGTAGGATCGACGGTGCGTCGGCTAGGTGAGAGATAGCCATTAGAGATCGCTTGAAACACTTGAAAGAATAAGCGGTCTGAGGGTCTTGGCGGTTGAGCAAAAGCTCCCACATTTTGGTTCCGTTGCTGGGACCAACGGATTCAAGCTTGAGCACTTGCGCGCCTCACATCGAGCATCGAAGTAGGGTATTCATCCCCGAAATGGAGCTTGAGATAGATAGGAAGTTGGGTGCTTTTAATCTTCGGAACAAGTAAGTAATTTGGATATTTTGGTTGTTTGATGATTGGAAAGCATGGAGAATCTATTTCAATTTTTTGTCTTCGATTTTTGTTGCATTTAGCGTAGGTTAGAGCTAGGAGATCGAACCGGAAAAGGATAGGGTTCACTATTTCAAAAGAGAGTAAAAACAGGGAAAAAAGTCATGCAAATGCGCAAAATGCTCGCTAGTGAGGACTAAGATCGATAAGAGAGGGATCAGTGGTGTCAACGCCACAGTTGGGGGGCATATAAGAATCGGGAGGCCAAAAGAGAACTCATTGGTGCCATTTCAGTGTGAGAGAAAGAGAGAGAGAGCTAGGAAGCCCGAGGCCGTGTGATTCGATCACAGCACCGACGCACTCACCTACCCATTCAGGTATATCAATCCCTCCCTCAAATCCCCTAGATGGTATCTGGAGGTTTGTGCTTGTAATGGTTGAGTAAATCATAAGAACCGGACAAGATCGGCATCGCGCGGTTTCCGTCGCACCGTTTTCGGCCCGTCCGAGCTATTGCTTCTGGGCCAAGGCCCAGAATCGGCCTTCGGGCCCTTGCCATTTGGCCACTCGGCCAGAACCCTAGTCGCTACTCGGACTGTCCGAGCCAGAACTTTTTGACCACGTGGCACATTCAGCCTTGTGCCATTCGGCCCGTCCGAGCGACCCGTCCGAATTCCACAATCAGAACTCGACCACACTCGGGATTCGACCCTCGGCCAATTGCGGTTCAACCTATCCGAATTAGCCTATCCGAATCTGTCAAACTTGCCATTCGGCCCGTCCGAGTAAAAATCGTCCGAGCCAGATTTGGAGATTCGATCGTTGACCCCATGCCATTCGGCCCGTCCTAGTGACCCACTCGGACCCTGCAATTTGGACCACTTGGTCCGAATGCAGCTTTTTGTCAAAGTTGTCAGAAATTTGACCCGACCGGCAAACACGCATTAGCACAACTTGCTGAAACCCTTCGGGCGTTCAGAACTTGATTCTGGCACCCGGGATAAGAGAAATTGTAGTACACAGCCACTTAGCGGTGGGCGGTAGACAGTTGAGGGATCCACGGACTAGATAGCAAGCCGCTGAACCATGAAGACCCGATCGATGAGAAGTGAACAAGGAAACAAACAAGGAACCCTAAACCCTGACTAAACGGCCGAAAAATGGACCTACAAGCCTATCAGGCCAGAAACGAGCGAGAGTGAGTGGGGCGCCGAGGAATTGCTTGCTGCACTCACATTGAATTTTGCACTTGAAGTACACTTAAGGAAACTGAAAGCCTGATTGGGCACAAGTGCACAAGGAACAACACACTTACCGAGTGGCGGTAAATTGAGAATTGTATTCAGTAATTAAGGAAACTCACTCAGATAAATCGCTCAAGGAACCCACCAATAGGAGAGGACCCATGATGTAAACAGACATGCAAAGTATAGAAGAGAACCAAGCGAGGAGCGCCAACAACAAGGACCTATCACGACTAGTTAACTTGATCGACAGCGCATCGAGGCGCAAGAATCCGACCATGACGGAGGAAGGCTCAGACCATCGGTTTACCGAGGAACTCGATGTGAGAGCATTCCCAGATGCTATACAGCAGATGGTGAGCAGTTACGATGCGCATGCCCGGTACGAGCACCATGGCAGAACGGCAGACGCAATCATTGCAGACCTAGAGGAGGAGAGGAGGCTAGCCCGCAAGGCATTGCAAGGCATAACCGAGTATAATAGGGATCAACAATCCAGGAGCCTAAGACAAAGCATGGAGCTACATGAGGTGCAGCGAGTGGTAAACTTGGCTGGCCGGAACCGAACGGACTAGGAAAGAGCACTAGAGGGAGACCTGACGCTGAGCGAACTCCTCATGAAACGGCTGCTCGATAACACCGCAGTAGAGCAGACCACTGCACTAGCGACGTCGCTGCTTGCAGGGTTAGGGGCAAACCAGGGCTCAAAGAGCCAGGCCAAAATACCGATTGTCACCAAGCAACTCGACAAGTACCAGCCACATGACGATCCGTATAGCTTTGTCGAGCAGTTTGAGCAAGTCTGTGAAGTCAATGGCCTCAACGACCAGACTCAACGTTCACAAGCATTCGGACTTTGCTTAAGCGATAAGGGTAGGACGTGGTATACAAGCCTGGATGCCATAGAACAAGCCAACTTCAATAACCTCAAGGATCTTTTTGTCAAGAGGTTTGCCGAGCCCGGATACTCCGACAACCTGCTAGTACGCCTGATGAACGTCAAGCAAAAGGAGAAGGAGGGCATCCGCGACTATGTGATCCATGTGAGAAGCCTCTTTAAAAGAATCCCTTTAGGCGAGCGACCGACTGACAAGGCAGTATCGACTGTATTCATCAGCAGAATTCGAGATGAGGAGTTGTATAAGGCACTGGCAGGCAACTCAAGCTTGCAGCGAGACATGGTGGCAAGGGTTTTTGAGGAAGCCATCAAAGTCAATGACCAGCTGAAAGAGTAGAGCTCCAGGAGCTCAAACCTAGAAGAAACCAACCCGTGGAGCTTAGAGAGAACGCCAGCCTCTAGTGAGCGGTCGAACCCATCACCCCAAGATAAGGGGAAAGCCACCGAGACAGACGAAGGCCTGGCGGAGGTTAGGATGGAATTAACCAAGATACATGACATGCTGCGATGACCAATGCGCCCGCACATCCAGTGCGTGTACTGTGGAGGAAACCACTTGCCGACCGAGTGTCAAGACCCTAGGTCAAGACCTTGCACCAACTGCGGGAGGTTCGGCCATGATGCCGCACAATGCAGACTACCAAGAAGGTTTCCATACTCACAACCCTACGGCCAGCCTTATCTAGCTAACAGGCTGCAGCCATTCTTCGGAAGGGGAGCCCCATTATCTCTACCTGCGCCTAACGATATGAAACTCGCCGTCCCTAGGATGGACATAAATCCCACCGGCATTCCTAGACTGCCTGGTCCTTATGTGACCCACCCACCAAGCGACGCTGTAGTTCATTACGTGGAGGAGCCAAATGATGAAGAGACCTATATATACCCTTACGTCTCGCATGACGATGAGGGTAATGCGGTCCTCATGGATTATCGACTCGTGCCGGTGATGGCATTGGGAAGAGGACGGGGTAGAGGCCTAGGAGGGCAGCCACACGATCCAGTCACTTGTTGGACTTGTGGACACCCTGGTCATGTCTCATCGCGTTGCCCCAAAAGAGAGCAGCAAAACATGGACAAGGTTGATCAAAGGTGCGTAGAGTGTGGAATCACCCATCTTTTCGTTGATTGCCCAAAGCGGAAGCCGTCCTCTAGCGCAGCTAATTTGCCATCCATCCCATTAGGGCTGTTTGGTATCGAAAACCCCGATGGAGAGGCCACACCTATTCCCTTACGAGTTATGACCCGAGCCCAAACCAAGTAGGCTGGCATCTCTCTGCCATGACCTAGCAACCTGGACGCAACCTCAATAGGGAAGAAAAGCCGCATGCGGAAAAAGAAGAGGTCGGACGCTAAGGTCGCATTGAAGACTGAAAGTGCCACGACTTTAACTTCTGGGAAGAAAGTCTCAGACGCGGAGGTAGAAACTTCAGCCCCTAAGACAACCGAAAAGGGAAGCGCCAAGATAGGGGAATACCGGTACCCCAAGCGATAATTGGAGGCCATAGAAAAGGTGAAGGAATGGGTGAGGGAGGCTCAACAGTACCTCAAAGATGCGAAACCCATCACGGAGGACGAGATCGTAGATCTCTCCAGCATAAGCACGCCAAGGTCACTGCCTCCACCTAAGTCGGCCGAGGCTACTATGCCACAAATAGTGCCACTAAGACTAAGCCTAGATGCAACAGAGCCGCAGATCAGCCGTGGCCATTGGCCCGGACAGTTTAGGTTAAAGGAGGGACGAGTATTTAGCAATCTCTTGACCACACTAGTGACCATCCCTATAACATTTGGCCCAAGAGATCTGCTTAAGCAGCACCCTGCCCTATGGCAAGAACTTAAGCAGTGGGTTGAGGGCTCACAAGAGCAGGTCACGGTAGACCCTCAAGACGAGGATGCAGAAACACAATTGCCTAGCCTCACGCTGCACTCTGTACCTAAATCCTTGCACGCCAACGCCTTTTGGGAAGGCTCTGAGATGCACGCAGTCCTGCCGATCCTAGCCCTGGGTGACGCAACAAGGAAGGGAATCGTAGACACGGGAGCCAGGGTTAGTGTGCTTACCCACGCGGTGCTGCAAACTTGGGGAAACTCGCCTGTTGAAGCTGCTAGGTTTAATGTCACACTAGCAAACGGTATGAGAGTGAAACCATTCGGGGTCCTGAAAAATTGGCCAGTGAAGATCGCAGGAATCTAGTTCTCCGTTGACTTTATAGTCATGGAGGTGGACTACGATGTCCTATTAGGCCGACCCTGGATGCACAACGCTAGAGTTATCGAAGATTGGGGTAATGGCTTGATCTTCCTTGGCAATAGAACTAACGCCATACGAATAGAAATGGACACTTGGAAGACCTCACCAGTCGACCTCGACGCCATCTCTGCTATGCTCAAAGGGAACACTCAGGTCAGGAAGCCCTATGAGTCCTTGACCAAATATATCCCATACCCAGAGGATGAGCGGGATTGGATGCACGTCCTCGCTACAATTGACCTACCATTCTCCGACCAGGAGGCATACGAGCAAGCCATCAAAACGGTCGGCAAGGCAAACGGAACACTTCATACGCCACTCTACATGATGGCAGCAAGCCCCCATGGAGGGCTTGAGCCTGTTACCTTCCAAGTGCCTTCCAACAAAAGGGAACTCCAAGGAATACTAAGTACTTAACGGAGCGGCTAGCAGGCAACGCAACCGCCAACTTCAAGCCGCTCCAAGACCTCTTGGAGAAGTCCGAGTGGAAGTGGACCAGGGTGCACGAGTTGAACCTCAGGTATAAGTGGGCCTTGGTCTCCGACCAACGAGACTAGGCAGGGCAAGCCTTGGGAGACGATGAGGAGTCGAGCGATAAAGATTCCTGTGATGAATACGAAGATTGCCAATCCTTCGGTGATGGAAGTGAGGGTGAAGTGGATACCATAGAGTACGACACTGAAGGACGAGAAATTGAGCAGATACGGGCAGATGCCAAGCTGTAAAAGAGACAGGCCCTTAGAATGGACCAAGGAGTCATGTGTACAAAATGCGATCGTGCTTGGTTGGAATGCATAGGAGCAGTAGACCTTGAGCAAGCCGGCCTAGCCCAACCAGGAACGACGTCACTGCTTAGAATCGAATCGCCATCTGAACTACGGCCACCAGGGGAGACCACCTCTACTAGTGAAAATGGGGGGTTTAACTCTGAATCGGAAGTTAATTCTGATAGCGACCCAGAAATCCCTAGGCCACCCATGAGCAGACACACCAAGGGGGACTTACCTGTCCACCTGAGGTGCAGACGGTTGCGGCAGGATGAGGCAAAGTGCCCCAAGGATGCACGATGAGAGGAACAGAGAAAGCCGCAAGACCTTCCTAAACGCTTCACTAAATTCAAAAAAGGGGATAGGGTAGTGGTTCTGCTAGGTGCCAAGTGCCAAGGGCAAACAAGCAAACCAATCGAAGGGCCAGCCAAGGTCAAGGAGGTAAACCTAGCCTTGGAAAGGGAAGTACCTCGACCGGTGTTCATTGCTGAGGACTTGACTTCTACTGAAGAGGAGTTCAATCTTGTTGCTCTTTTGCGGGAGTACATAGACATATTTGCTTGGTCCTTAGATGAGCTACAAGGGGTAGATCCGAGTGTTGTGACTCACAACATACCCATGACGTCGGATGCAACGCCGGTCAAGCAGCGACCATACCCCATGAATCCAAAGCATGCTTATGCTGTCAAGGAGGAAATCGACAAGATGATGAGAGCTAGATTCATTTACGAAATTGAGCACATAGACTGGGTGTCACCCATAGTCATCGTGATGAATAAAAATGGCAAGATTCGAGTGTGCGTCAATTACAAGAAGGTGAATGCTGCTACAAAGAGAGACAATTACCCCTTGTCGTACACTGAGCACATGCTTGAGAGGGTGGCAGGTAAGGAAGCCTACAGTTTCCTGGATGGCTTCTCGGGGTACAACCAGGTGCAAGTGCATCCTGCAAACAGGCACAAGACCGCCTTTGCCACTGAGTGGGGCGTCTTTGCTTACGTAGTCATGCCCTTTGGGTTAACCAATGCCACCACCACCTTTCAATGCCTTATGTGCACCATATTCAAGGACATGCTTCACAAGGATTTGGAGGTCTTTGTTGATGATCTGTGTGTCCATTCGACCTAGATTGAACATCTAAACAAACTCCGCACGGTCTTTGAATGGTGTCGCTTATATCGCCTCTCTCTGAACTCCTTGAAATGTCAGTTTTGGGTAGGACATGTGGTGTCAAAGAACGGCATTGCCATGGACTTCTCGAAGGTCAGGGTTATCGTTGACCTTCCACCCCCAAGTAATTACAAGGGAGTTCAATGCTTCTTAGGTCACAGGATACTATCGGCGGTTTGTACTAAACTATGCGCTGATCGCTAGGCCATTGTACAAGCTACTAATTGTCTTCGAGTGGACCGAAGGATGCCAACGGGCGTACGAATAGTTGAAAAAGGCTCTAATGACGGCACCGATTTTGGGAGCCCCGGACTGGACCACTACCTTCCACGTACACATTAACGCCTCTAAGTTTGCCGTAGGAGCAGTGTTGTGCCAACCGGGTGAGCATAACTTGGACTACCCAGTGAGCTTCGCTAGCAGGCAACTCACTGAGATGCAGATGAATTATTCAACAATAGAAAGGGAGGGACTAGCCATGGTGTTTGTCGTGAAGAAATTTCGGCACTATCTACTGGCCACACCTTTCATTTTCTTCGTGGACCATCAAGCCCTGCTCTACTTGGTAAACAAACCTTGTGCTACAGGATGCATAGCTCGATGGCTCCTCCTGCTCCTAGAGTTCGAGTTCTCCGTGGTGGTACGAAAGGGAAAACAACATTACATGGCTGATCACATGTCCCGTATACCCACAGGAGAAGCAGCTGGACAAGGCATCATGGACGAGTTATCTGATGCCCACTTATTCCACCTATCCAGAGAGAGAGACCTATTTAAGGCTGATCTGACGCCATACTGGGAAGATGACATAGTCCAAGTGCTCGAGCACGGACTACCTGAGCGACCAATAGAAAAGGCACGACTTAGGCACTTGATATTGAAGTCCAGCCCTACCAACTGATTGTAGGCCAACTCTATAGGTTGGGGCAAGACGGATTGCTGCGAAGATGTGTGTGTGAACATGAGATGCATGATGTGCTCTTAGAAGCGCACAACGGCATTGCAGGGGGACACTTTAGCGGAGACACAACAACACGGAAGGTGTTGCAGTCCCAACTATGGTGGCCCACACTTTTCCGCGACGCCAAGCGATTTGTCAAACACTGTGACGAGTGCCAACGGGCAAAAGTTCCGATTCGTAAGGATCAAATGGAGTTAACCCCAATTATTGTTCGCCAACCCTTCGAAAAATGGGGAATTGACTTCATAGGACCAATAAGCCCTGCAGCACAGTACTCGCAAGCCAAGTACATCGTAGTGGCCACAGATTACCTCATGAAATGGGCAGAGGCAAGAGCAACACGAAAAAACGACGCTAGAATGACTGCCAAGTTCTTATGGGAGTAAGTGATCTCGCGCTTCGGTTGCCCCATCAAATTGGTTAGCGACCAAGGCACGCACTTCGTCAACGAAGTGATAGCACATCTCCTATCCACCTTTCTTATCATCCATCGCAAATCCTCGCCATACTACCCTCAGGCAAATGGCCAGGCAGAATCAACTAACAAAATTCTTATTAACATCCTGACTAAGGTGGTCTTAGCTCGAGAAGCGACTAGGACGACAAGTTGATGGCAGCCTTGTGGGCCTACCGCATAGCTTATAGAACAGCTGTCAGTCAAACCCCCTTTAGGCTGACCTATGGCACTGAAGCAATTCTACCGGTAGAATTCTTTGTCCCTAGCCTGAGAATAGCACTCCAAGAATGATGGGAAGGGAGGGAAGCATGGATGCAACGCCTGACCGAGTTGGAACGCCTGTCAAAGACTTGTCTTGTAGCCACCCACGCGCTCATTTGCGAGAAGGCTTGACGAAAGATGTGGTTTGACAAGCATGTCAAGCAGCGAGACTTCAAACAAGGAGATCTTGTTCTGCTATACTCAGTGAAAGGACACAAACAAAAGATGAAGTTTCGAGGACTAGGCCCTTTTAGAGTACGCATGATTGGTAGAACCGAGAATGTTGAGTTGGAGACACTTGATGGTGACGGAGTAGGTTTTTTTAACGGCAGCCACGTAAAGAAGTACTATCCTCCTTCCCATCCATTACATGAGCCACCCATGTTAGAAGCCCCGTTGAACATTCGAATGGCAACTGTAACCGATCTTACGGATCAGGACGAGGAAGCAATAGCACCGGCGTTGTCGTAGAGTTCACGCAGGGGCTGCAGAACACGGGGTTCAAGGTACAGCAATGGAAGAGACTAACAAGATGAACTCAAATTTTTGATGTCAAAGTTCACTATATTGCTTGTCAAATGAGTTACAAGAAATTCATGTTCAGAATAATCCGAAGTATCTCATAAACTGTTTACATTCAGGTGTATGTTGACAGTTGCAGTGGGAAGGGAAACACTCTTCACATCAGCATGTTCATTTCGTAACTTGGCAGTTGCTAGATCAACAGAGAATTTCAGAAACTCCAAAAGAACATCTCTATAATGAGGTCAAGTCCATCATTATTTGCTGAAAAGATATCAGCAAGTCTTTACAACTTCCATCTTTTGTTGATTGGATTCATGGCTAAAGAAGAGGGCAGTGTCACAACTAAAAGTTCATGACATTGGCACTTAGACTTGAAGAGCTCAGCTGGGCAGCAATCCCTGTGTTCAATTCTTTGAATTTTTAACTCCACCAGTCCCATGAGTTGAAAGGTGGTTTTATACTCCATAAAATTTCGTAAGACTAGAGTTGATATGTTGGAGGGAAGCTTGCTTGACATGGAGAAAAAGAGAGCTACAGAAGTAAGAGATTAAGTTATTCTAATTATTGCTTCAACAATGCCACACAACTGTCTTGACTCGTGAGCTGCATATGTCAAAAATCCACCACCAATTCGAGACCTAAGATCAGGCCAGCAGGTCACAGGCTATTCAGTCTGGGACTGCTCAACAGGATGCGGCTTCTATATCTTTGTCAGCAAGGAGAGCGATTCACTGTAGAGCATTCCAACCAAAGTTTGATCTCTGAACATTAGAGAACCTCATATAGAACCTTGACTTAGGCACCCAAAGCTTTGTCTCCAATCTCTCTACATTGACAGCACTAATAGTCTTGTTAATTGCCCCACCAATTCTACCTGTGGATATTAGCTCTGCATATGTCACTGGCTCTTCACTGCCTCCAAAAGACATGGGAATCCCCCACCTCTCAGTATGTCGATGGCTCTTCATGGTTAACTGAAGCTTAATTCAGCCATTCTTGGATTCTTTCTTCTCAGGTATTGTTGAAGCGTCAATCTCACCAATATAGTACTCCCCGATCATCGCTCTCATTGTGGTGCTATGTCCAACATTCTCAATGTCATTTGTTGCATCCATGCTTGTAGTTGATAGAAGGACTTCATCTCTCCTCCTTGGATGTTTATCGACAAACCTAATCACATTAGATACCTTGCCGAATATGATAAGCCAGCAGTCCTTAGAGTTGCTATGCTCGGAGACCTCTGTGAGGGTGTAGATCTTGGGGTATCAGCCATGGCGACCAGTGACGACAGAGACTCACACACACACACACACACACTCTCTCTCTCTCTCTCCAACAGCAGGTTCTTCACTTCCCTGTCCATCCTCCTACTCGTCCACTTCTTCACCTGCATCGTGGTCTCATCCTTGTCTTACTGCCTCATCAAATTCCCCAGTTATCTTTTTGCTAGCAATCAAGAATACGTCCCGTTTATGATTCTGCAGAGAATCTCGGATTCCCTGTTCCCTGGCGACCTGATCTGGTCTCGCAGTCTTCAACAATTGCCACCATCTCGGAAAAGCCCAGAGGCAGAAAATGCAGATCCGCGGTACACAGGTAAACCACCCACAGACACCAAACAGACCGAGCGAAAAAACAGACAGAAAAAGCTCCCCATTCGAATTCTTTTTTTTCCACGTATCCTCCACAGGCCGTCCGATCTTCCCTCCTTTCACTATTCGAATTCTCTCCCCAATTAGTCTCTTTTCCCCCTTCCTTTTCTCCTCTATTTTTAGTTTTTCTTTTTCTTGTTCACATGTCAAAATTAGGCAAGCGACCAAGATTATTTGCAAGAGGCATGTCTTGCAGCAACTCTGCTTCCTCCTTTAAATGTCCCTCTTGTAGCATATCTTCAAAACACTTGCACCAAGGCTGTCATGTTGGAGCAAACTTTGACTGCAGAAACAAAAGTAACTTCATTTGGTTGTTTGAAAACAGTAACCTTTTTCCTCAACCCTGAAGTTCCTGGTTTTTGACCTTCATACCGAGATGTATAGCATGTGGTGATCTTAAAGACTGTCATTGAACATAGAGCTAGAACAAATAGCAGCAGGACAAAGATCCTTTGGCATCAGTTTTTCATATTTTTCTAATACACGCACATCATGCATCCAAACAAAATCATGCGCATGCACTAAGGGAATATATACATTGGATGCGGATTATTAAAATGCATCACACAAACAATGAATCACACGCGGAAATTAACACAAATGCACAACAAAAGAAATGGAGGTGTATACGACTCGGATGCGCAGCAACACGACATCCACCCCCTCTAAACCTGCGCATCCTCCGGATGTGCCAACTAACCAGGATCATTCAACTACACAAACAGGTCAAGTCCATCTTCTGATTCTAGTAGACCTGTTTCTCCATCGGCTTCATCATCTATGTCTTCTATCTCTTCTGCTTGTCTTTCTTTTATCTGCTCTTCTTCTGTCAATGCTTCAAGTGCAAATTCTTCATCTTCTCTTCTCTTGAAAATCTTGACTCGTTTTCCAGCAATAGGCACCCTCAATGTTGTTCCATCTAACTCAGCCAGCTCATAAGTACCATTGTCAAAAACTTTTTTTACTTCATACGGTCCAAACCATCTTTGAACCATTTTTCTCATGCTACTATGCTGATTTTCTAGACTACTGTCATAGACTAGAACCCAATCTCCTTCTTTTATGGCTCTAGGCCTCAAGCGATGCCTTAAATCAAACCTGTCCTTATTTCTGAGACAGGCTGCCTTCAAACGGTCAACGGCTAGCTGCACATCTTCTGTCCTTCTCTCTAGTTGACGAATCCGAAGTGCTAACAACTCTTCCCTTGATAAATTCTCATGCCACGGAAGAACACTCCAAGTGAGAGCACAAATTTCAGTAGGCATAACAGGTTTTTGCCCATACATCAACTCCGCAGGCATGTATCCAGTAGTCACACTATGTGTAGAGCGATCAGCCCACAATGCAAAAGGAAGTAATCTCGGCCAATCTCCAATCCGACCTCTACAAGCTTTTGCCAATGCTTTAACTATTGGCGGATGTCCTCTTTCACTTTTGCCATTTCCTTCTGGATTATAGGCAGTAGTAAGAGCCAATTTAATCCCAAGCCGTGAGAAGAATTCTCTAGCTTCATCAGCATCTAGCTCTCCACGATCAGCTGTAATCTTGCCTATACATCCATACCTGCAAAATATTTCTTCCAACAAGAATTTACATACTGTAGTGGTGGTCTTCGTCCGCAACGGTCTACCTTCAACATAGTTTGTAAGATCCTCCCTAGCCAAGACAAGATATCTCATCTGCCAAAGTCCCACTGGCAAAGTAACCAAGTCTACCACCCACTTGTAATGCATACATAGTGGATAAGTCGGATGCAGCTCATCACGATGTCGCACTAAAGAGTAAAGCTGGCAGTCCCTGCAAGTCTCCACAAAGTGAGAAACATCTTTATACATCCGTTTCCACCAGTATCTTTCTTTGATTTTCTCATAGGTAGCCCACACACCTCTATGTCCAGCCCATGAGCTCTCATGAAACTCTCGCATAATCTGTATTTGCATCGCTACATCACAAACTACTCTCAAGGGCAAGCCTCCTCTCTTTCTTGGATGCTTCCAAAGAAAACCATCCTTCAAGAAATACCCATAAGCCTTCCTTCTGATTTTCTTGAATTCATCATCTGTCCAATCAGCTCTTCGAGTCAATGAACTTAGATATTGTCCAATTTGCAGCCATTCATCAACATAAAGTTCTTCAATAAAGGCTTCAATAGTAGATACATGACAATCATGAATAAGGACAGAAGCAACAAACTCTGTCTCATCATCTTCTGCAAGCATTGACTCCTCATCCTCATATCTCGCTCTAGATAGCATGTCAGCAACTGGATTATCTTTCCCTGCTATGTGTCGAAATTCTGGATTCAATGATTTGATATAGGCAATCCACCGAAGCATCGCTATATCTGGAGTCGAGCAACTAGTAATCATGCCAAGCAAAGGCAAACAATCTGTTTCCACAATAACTGAAGCTCCAATAAAATACCCTTTGTCACACTTCAGTGCAGTGACTACTCCCCACAACTCTCTTTTGATCTGTGGATATCTCCTTTGTAGCTCATTAAGAACTTTAGCTCCAAAGCGGATTGCATACCTATTTCCATCAGCATCATCCTGTCCCACAGCCCAACCTATGCCGATAGGGCTAGTATCAACTGTCAACATGATCGGCCGTCCACACTGATAATCCGCCTTGCGTAGAGTAGGAGCTGATTGCAACAGCTTCTTGAGCTTACGCATGGCTTTTGAATGCTTCTCATCCCAATGAAATTTCTGCCCCTTTCGAAGCAGCTGATAGAGAACATCTGCAATATGAGCAAAATGAGGAATCCAAATCATGTAAAATACACAAGCTCCCACAAATCTCCGCACCTCTGAAGTAGTCGAACAATACTCTGCAATCCTGTTTATGGCATCCACCTTTGCAGGAGAAGGCTTTCTGCCATAATATCCAACCATATGCCCAACTATGATAACTTCATTAACAGCAAAGACAGATTTCAGCCCTAAAAGTGTCAAATTTACCTCCTCTAATCGTGTCAATATTTGCTCACAAGCAATCAAGTGGTCAGCCACAAACTGTCTACATCCATGCAAATCAAGACTTTCATTCTTTTCTTCTTCTGCACATCCCTTAATAGGCACATCATCTAGAAAAGGCATGGTATACTGCGGAATATAGTCTCGAAGAACTCTATGCATAGCATTCATCATATGAGCAACTGAGTTTGTAGCACCTTGAGGCAAGGTACACATCCTTACAAGACCAATAGGTGTCCGCATAGTAGTAATATCCTTGCTTTCCAAGGCAAGCTGAAACTGATCATAACCTGAATACAAGTCTCCTAGAGAATAGATGGCTCGTCCTGCAAAAGCCTCAGCAAATTCATCCACAACTGGACCTGTACCCACATTCTTGATTGTCACTTTGTTCACGGGCTGCATATCCTGAATAAATCTCAAAGTACCATTCTTCTTTGGTACAGTAAACCACCTGTTAGAATAAGGTGCAGAAGAGGGTTCCAAAATCCCCATTTTAATCTTCTCATTCAGCAACTCTATCAGCTTTGGCAAGTGTGCTTTAGGCACAGGTATAGGACGTATATTCCATGGTACATGAGGAACAGTGAAGATAACCATAGGTGCAACCAATTCGGGACTAATGCAGCCAATTTCATGTGGAAAGAAAGCAAATGCCTTACCATGACGTCCAAGCATCTCTCTAAAACATTCTTTTTCCACTGGAAGCAAAAAATCATCATTTCCAATCTTCAATTCTGCAAGAGTTTCAGCTGTAAACTTATGTCCAATATTTGAGGATCCCTCAACATAGGCTGCTTCATAGCTTTTTCAATCTGTTCATCACTATCAGAAGGAAGCGGGCCTGCAACCGGCTTAACCTTCTTATCAACTGTTTTATATTTTGTGTCAACCTTGGCATCATTCAAGCACTCTTTCCTTTGCTGCAATTTCTGCAAATTTTCAGCATCTTTCAACTCTGTTGGCTGAAAAATTTCAGCCTTTAGCTCTATGGACTGCATGGGTGCAGTCTGAAACTCTGTATGCAGAAATTTTTCTGCATTCAACTCTATTGGCTGAATGGATTCAGCCCTTGGCTCTATGGACTGCACAGATGCATCCTGAAACTCTGTATGCAGAAATTTTTCTGCATTCAACTCTGTTGGCTGAATGGATTCAGCCCTCTGCAATTCTATTAGCTGATCAAGATCAGCCTTAAATTCAGTTTGCTGAGTTTTCTCAGCCTCTAACTTTGTTTGCAGCATAAAACCAGAAATTTCCTGAAACATATCCAAGGTTTGCACAGGTATCATCTTTGAACCCTTGCATACATCAGTTTTCAGCATTGCTCTCATCTCAAACAATGTATCTGCATAAGACATCCCTTCATACAATCCATCCACATGCTCTTCTGCTTGCAAGATACCTGCATTCTTCAACTCTTTCTCCTTACGACCAATGTACTGCCTGGCAGCTCTAGGCAAATCTGAAATTTTCTGATAACTTACTGAACTATCTGAAGTAAACCCAACAAAGTTATTGGAGAAAGACTGGCTGCCAGGAGGCGAGATCTCCTCTTTTCTCCACTCCGTACCACTGGCGTCTCGCAAGGCAGCGGTACCTAATGAAAATCCAACTCCTTCGCAGGTAGTGGTGCCTCACGCAAGGAGTCCCTGTTTCTCGGATGATTTACCCCAACAGTCATAAACTGAACAGCTTGCATACCATCTTTACTGCGTATCCGCGCATAAGCTGATCCGTCATCCATCACTTTTGTTTCCATTCTTGCTTCTGTAATGAAAGGCTGTCCAAGAATAATCGGATAAGAACATGAATCCTGAACAAAGCAATGATAATCCTCTTCAACATTACCAATAGAAATTCTGATACTCGGACAAGCAGCATACATATCACCAGAAGTATTATTGGCGGCTCTCATGCGCCAGCCATGCTCTGCATCCATAGGCCACTTGCCACTCTCATAAACACCTCGTGCAATAAGATTAATCTCAGAGCCATGATCAACTAAAGCAATCAAGGGAATTTGTTTCTCTCCAATCCTTACCACCGTCTCAGTGGTTGCTCTAGCCCAATGACTTCGTGAAAAATGGCTGCGAGGAATGAGAATAGGGATCTCATCATCTTCATATTGCATAGGCTGCACTATTTTCTCCGATTGCGGATTAACAGAAGCATTCTCAACCATCATTGCATCATCATGCTCTTCCGCAAGAGCTCCATGCCACAATCCCTGTAAAGCAGGTCCTTCCATCGCATGTCGTTTCCTCCGCAAAAGATCCTGCATCTGATCCTGTATTTCTCTTCTAGCAATCCCAAGAGCCTCTCCAACAGTAAAAGTGACTTCACTATTCAAAATTCTTTCATGAAAAATCTTACTCATATCCGTTTGCATATCAAGGTCTGACAAGAGCTTGAATCCTGGCTCTTTTCTTGGTTGCCTCTTTTCCTTCTGCTTGTCTCCCATTGGTTGATCAGAACCTGTTTGAGCTGGAGAATTTGACATAGGTGGAGCTGTAACAGGTGGTGAAACAAAGTCACCCCCTCTAGTCTTTTTGGAGGAGCTAGGACTCTCCTCATCTCTTCTTCTCTTTTCCTCAACCATGGCGTCTAAACCCTGCGTTTTAGCCATATAAGCAAAAATAGAATACCTGTCAACAGGAGAATCCCATCCTGTTTCTCCTCGGATGCTAGAGCCCACACAAGTCATAGTAGAAGTTTGAACTTTCCCTCTTCTCGCTATCTCCAAGGCACAAGACCATAAAGCAGAGTCTCCATCAGATTTCTGCTCAAGCTGGACTCCAAAAGCTGAAGCATCTCCTCTAACACTCACATAAGCTGATCGCGCAGCCATATCATCAACAAGCTTCTTCATACCTCCCTTACCAAAGTTCGTGTCAAGAGGAGCGCCAGTCTCTGTCAGCCATACCTTCCCATCTTGTCCCCAGAACACTACATTCTTCTTACGTGCTTCCTGAAAAGCATCACAATCTCTGCAATGTTGGTGCTCTGTACTATCACACCAAATACATCGACGCCCTTTTCTTTGACCAGCTGGAAAAGCAGTCACTGGAGTAGGTGCTACAGCAGGTACTGACATAAGTTGCTCCTTTAACTTACCAACTTCAGCTTTGACTGCTTCAATTGTCAAATCCGCCAAGCCTTTAATAACATCATCTACAGATAAGGGCACTGGAGCAGCAGGTACTGGTGGATTCACAACAGGAGGAGTAGGCTTAGGCAAAGAAGTTGCAGCAGGGATAGAAGAAGAAGTCTCCAAAGATTTCTCAGGAACTGATCCTGTATTTCGATGCAATCTGACTCTCCTACGCTGCTTCTTGACAAGAGCATTCACAGCATCAATGACATGTCTCCACTCAGTATTTAAACCTGAATCAGTAGCTTGATCTTCCAAAAGATCATCCAACTTTTCCTGCAAATCAGCATCTGCAGCTTGTAAAAATAACTCCACTTTCTGCATCTCCAAAGCTTGCTGTTCAGTCCCATCCAACTGATCATAACGGCTTTCAAACTCTCGCAGAAGAGCGGTAACAGAAAGTCCCTTATTAGGCATAGAAACCCATGCTAAAAAATTCCTGCGATTCATAAGACCTGTATCCTCCAGGAAATATTCATCTTTTAATGCCTTTTTAAATTCAGCCCAACCTGCATGTGCCTCTTGAATTTCTGCAATTCGACCTTCAAGAGCGCGCACCACGATCCGCAAGAAGTAGCGGCTCCAAACATCTTGAGAAACCCCAAAAAACTTCATCTTTTCTTCATACAAATGCAGGTAAGTTGACACTTGCTGGCCATTAAACTGCTTCATCTCCTGTTGGACAGCTTTCAAAGCATCCATAGCATCACTGTCACGTTTTGCATGAGCTTGCTGCTGCATATACATGGTAAATGACTGAAACAGGTTCTTCATGACATTATCATCTGTCATCTCTTCTTGCGAGTCTCCCATCTTGCTGATGACGCAGCACTTTCACGTCGGGTTCACCAGAAATGTCGTAGAGTTCACGCAGGGGCTGCAGAACACGGGGTTCAAGGTACAGCAATGGAAGAGACTAACAAGATGAACTCAAATTTTTGATGTGAAAGTTCACTATATTGCTTGTCAAATGAGTTACAAGAAATTCATGTTCAGAATAATCCGAAGTATCTCATAAACTGTTTACATTCAGGTGTATGTTGACAGTTGCAGTAGGAAGGGAAACACTCTTCACATCAGCATGTTCATTTCGTAACTTGGCAGTTGCTAGATCAGCAGAGAATTTCAGAAACTCCAAAAGAACATCTCTATAATGAGGTCAAGTCCATCATTATTTGCTGAAAAGATATCAGCAAGTCTTTACAACTTCCATCTTTTGTTGATTGGATTCATGGCTAAAGAAGAGGGCAGTGTCACAACTAAAAGTTCATGGCATTGGCACTTAGACTTGAAGAGCTCAGCTGGGCAGCAATCCCTGTGTTCAATTCTTTGAATTTTTAACTCCACCAGTCCCATGAGTTGAAAGGTGGTTTTATACTCCATAAAATTTCGTAAGACTGGAGTTGATATGTTGGAGGGAAGCTTGCTTGACATGGAGAAAAAGAGAGCTACAGAAGTAAGAGATTACGTTATTCTAATTATTGCTTCAACAATGCCACACAACTGTCTTGACTTGTGAGCTGCATATGTCAAAAATCCACCACCAATTCGAGACCTGAGATCAGGCCAGCAGGTCACAGGCTATTCAGTCTGGGACTGCTCAACAGGATGCGGCTTCTATATCTTTGTCAGCAAGGAGAGCGATTCACTGTAGAGCATTCCAACCAAAGTTTGATCTCTGAACATTAGAGAACCTCATATAGAACCTTGACTTAGGCACCCAAAGCTTTGTCTCCAGTCTCTCTACATTGACAGCACTAATAGTCTTGTTAATTGCCCCACCAATTCTACCTGTGGATATTAGCTCTGCATATGTCACTGGCTCTTCACTGCCTCCAAAATACATGGGAATCCCCCACCTCTCAGTATGTCGATGGCTCTTCATGGTTAACTAAAGCTTAATTCAGCCATTCTTGGATTCTTTCTTCTCAGGTATTGTTGAAGCGTCAATCTCACCAATATAGTACTCCCCGATCATCGCTCTCATTGTGGTGCTATGTCCAACATTCTCAATGTCATTTGTTGCATCCATGCTTGTAGTTGATAGAAGGACTTCATCTCTCCTCCTTGGATGTTTATCGACGAATCTAATCACATTAGATACCTTGCCGAATATGATAAGCCAGCAGTCCTTAGAGTTGCTATGCTCGGAGACCTCTGTGAGGGTGTAGATCTTGGGGTATCAGCCATGGCGACCAGTGACGACAGAGACTCACACACACACACACACACACACTCTCTCTCTCTCTCCAACAGCAGCTTCTTCACTTCCCTGTACATCCTCCTACTCGTCCACTTCTTCACCTGCATCGTGGTCTCATCCTTGTCTTACTGCCTCATCAAATTCCCCAGTTATCTTTTTGCTAGCAATCAAGAATACGTCCCGTTTATGATTCTGCAGAGAATCTCGGATTCCCTGTTCCCTGGCGACCTGATCTGGTCTCGCAGTCTTCAACAATTGCCACCATCTCGGAAAAGCCCAGAGGCAGAAAATGCAGACCCGCGGTACATAGGTAAACCACCCACAGACACCAAACAGACCGAGCGAAAAAACAGACAGAAAAAGCTCCCCATTCGAATTCTTTTTTTCCCACGTATCCTCCACAGGCCGTCCGATCTTCCCTCCTTTCACTATTCGAATTCTCTCCCCAATTAGTCTCTTTTCCCCTTCCTTTTCTCCTCTATTTTTAGTTTTTCTTTTTCTTGTTCACATGTCAAAATTAGGCAAGCGACCAAGATTATTTGCAAGAGGCATATCTTGCAGCAACTCTGCTTCCTCCTTTAAATGTCCCTCTTGTAGCATATCTTCAAAACACTTGCACCAAGGCTGTCATGTTGGAGCAAACTTTGACTACAGAAACAAAAGTAACTTCATTTGGTTGTTTGAAAACAGTAACCTTTTTCCTCAACCTTGAAGTTCCTGGTTTTTGACCTTCATACCGAGATGTATAGCATGTGGTGATCTTAAAGACTGTCATTGCACATAGAGCTAGAACAAATAGCAGCAGGACAAAGATCCTTTGGCATCAGTTTTTCATATTTTTCTAATACACGCACATCATGCATCCAAACAAAATCATGCGCATGCACTAAGGGAATATATACATTGGATGCGGATTATTAAAATGCATCACACAAACAATGAATCACACGCGGAAATTAACACAAATGCACAACAAAAGAAATGGAGGTGTATACGACTCGGATGCGCAGCAACATGACAGCGTATCTGCGAATCACAGTCACAACAGGCGCAGTGTATTCTTTCGACGCCTTGATTGATGAAGGGGCCGACTACAACATCTTGACGCATGACCATTGGACACGCATTGGTCAACCGACGCTACAGCCCACTAATGCCAACCTCACCCCATTTGGGGGTGCTGCCTATTCACTCCTGGGGAAGTGCAAGGCACTTGTTTCCATCGAGACTGAAAGTTTACCGGCCTTCTTCCATGTGTTTCCTAATACTAAAGAAGCCGGTAATGTGTCACTATTGGGTCGCACCTTCAAGAAGATAACGCACTGTAATGTGGATTACAACCTAAACCGCATTCATCTTGCCATCGGCAGCACTCGTATAGTAATGACCTTCAGCAAGGACTGTCATGATTCCTCCACTATCACAACACCACCAATAGAAACCCCTAGCACCATGCCCTAGACCCAGTCTAAATGGGAGAAACCTGTGGCTTTGTGCCACGCACTCGACCCAAGGCCCAAACCCACCAAGAATGCTCACAAGGCCAAGGAGCCTAGACTTATGTGGGTGCCAAAACGATAGGAACCGCATTCGGGTACGCCACCAAAATGGGACACTAACCGCCAAAAACGTTAGCCGTTCTGACCTAGGAGGCAGTATAGACGCTATTGCCATAGACAAACAACCATGCTGCGATGGATTCGTAAGGATCTCTTGCGGACACAGGGATACTACGAGGGAAACCCCTGGATTTGGGTGCCTAAAAATGGCCGGCTAAAAAGCTCATCTACAAGTGATGTCGCCCTAGGAAGGAAGGCTTGCACACGGGGTAACCAACACATAATCAGCACACCATTACCAGTAACGGCTAGTAAGCCTCAACTCATCTATCGACCAAAGCAAACAAGACAAGCCTTAAACCCGCTTAATCCAAAGGGCTTAAAAAGCCCTATGATTGCTCACTCAGAACCTAGCCCAACCCCGAGGCCCCCAAAGTTTCCTGCAGCACCTCAATGTGCTTCTGCGTGCAAAGCCCAACCTGTGGCACTGCGGAAGGAGTCACCACTGTCCAGTCCAGTTGCACCATCCCCACCAGCAGGTCTTAGACCCTCGTACGCGGTCCGACCTTTCCTCTCCTTGGCTAACGACCTTGCCGCGACCTCTGGGGATGACTTAATAACCTGCATCAGGATGTTGGAAGACACTTTCACCACATTCACTAGAAGCTATAAGAGGCTAGACCTAAGCCTCCTTGACAGAACCCTGGCTTTGCAGGTTCGTGCATTACCATGCACATGGGAGGAATACGAACTTATAACTACTAAATCCCCCAAGATTGCTATAGAACTCATAGCTAATAATGAAATCTCAAAGGAGCAAGCGGAGCTCAGACGCCTAGTCACTTCATATCGAAAGCCTCTCCGCTTTGTTCCTGAACACGAGATGCACGAGCTCATGCAGATGGCAAGCTCGCCCTCCATGTTCTTACAGCAGTGGTTTGCTCTGCAAATCCAATGGGAGAAAAAAGATTGCCGAATAATGACCAATGCTTAGCAATGCAGGGCAATTAAAACCATTGAATATGACCCCACTTATGTGGCACCCATCTCATTTAGGGTTTTGGCCATCACCCGCAATCAGCAATTGGACGACCATGTGCTCACCCACCCCTATATTGACCAACTCCTCACCAAAGAGGAATTACATGTCACCAGCCGCCTTAATACTGGGGATCTCTTTCATGATGTCTTGACCTACATCTCCCAGGTCTGTATCCAACCGGCTGCTCTCGATTGTCATGCGCAACTGGAATACAACCCACGATTCTACACGTGGCTTCTTCACACGTAAATTCCTACCCCAACAGCACCAACCCCACCCTTTAACTCCCAATCCTACACTACAAGATATAGACCTTATACTGACATTTAAAGCGACAAAAATACAAACAACAAAAATTTTCCCCGTCGTCGTAAAAAGCGTCGTTATTGACGACGCCATAGAAACGTCGCTATTGGCGTCGCTATTTACGATGCATATAGCGACGCAACCAGTGAATTTGCGACGCGCATAGCGAGGCCAATAGCGATGTGAGCAGTAAATTTGCGACGCAAATAGTGACGGTAACAGGGAATTTTTTTTTTTGTGGCAGGGCAGTGTGTGCTGTATGAGAGCCATACAAAATAGTTTCTGCACTACTGCATACAAAGCGCTTGCAAACAAAAAGAATGTATACTGAAATCATAAAACTGATATATGAAATAAATACATGATCGCATAAAATGTGATTGGTGCAATCATGAAAGGATATCACTAATACATAGAAAATGTCTACATAGATCAGGCGACTAAAAACTAAAGGTGTATGAGCTCCAAGGATCCAAGGGCGAGCTAGAAATCCTCGTCCCCCGAAAGCTCGTCCCGCTGCAAAGGAGCATCAAACGGATTCTGCAGAAAAAGAAACAACATATCAATCCATCATACAATAATGCATTCAAATATCTCATGGTAACTACAGACAAGAAAGATGAGTGACTTACAGGGCCGCCGCGTCTATACAATCGGTCGATCAATGCATTGAGACCGTGCCTCTCTGCATATCGAGTCTCAAGGCCTTGCGGATCGTGATTTGTAATGGAGTGCTGCAAAGAAAAAAAAATGCTAACTGTTCGAAACATGATTGTCAGTACAAAGAATATTTCAAAAAAACAAATAAGCAAAACAAAAGAGAAACTTACAAAGTCCTCCAAATATGTCCTGTGGCCACCACTCCCAAGATGATGGACCACTCCGGCCTCCAGTCGTGCCCTCGCCGCCTCCCGCTGCTGACTCCAACGTCCTTGCGAATATGTAGCCTCCTCCCTCAGTCAGCGCCAGTCGTCTGCATCCAACCACTCAGGCTTTGCAGCCCCACTCTTGATTGCCTTGCGTGCGTCGGATCGTCTATGTGACATGTATGCACGCATGCAATCCATCATCCATCCCCTAGAGAATCTATCTACTACGGCTGGCACCGGAAACTCCTCGTGCAAGGATGCTACTATGTAGTCCTTGCTCCCCTCCGGTATGTTCTTCCAATGATCTAGAACGTTGTGCCGAAAAACTTGTTGGCACAATTCTCTCATGCGAGCCATCACCCTCCTCCCCTCATCATTCATGATGGCTCCTGACCTACTATCAACCAGGTATCCATAACCCCTAGGAGTCTACCTAATATGGGTCCTCTCCCATCTCTGTCCACGCTCCTGGGCATATCCAGGAGACCCTTGTACATCCGGTGTACCGACGGGGGTAACCTCTCTTAGAGTGGCACTCAAAGGGGTGCCACCAAAAGGGGTGCCACCCGCTGATGGCTGCGCAAAAGCCGGAGTAACTGGAGTAGACATCCCCACAGGTGTGACAAATCCTGGAGGTGACGCAGCTCCAGTTGAACGACGAGACGGAGACACCACATCCGTGTCTCCACAGTAGCACCCCCTGATCCCGATGCAGTCCCTCCCTTTGGCCCAAGTCGTGAGCGTTGAGATCGTCTGCTCGAAGCTGAAGCATCTGATCGCGCTGAAGCAGATCTAGCAGAGCGCCCTGACGAAGAACGAGACAACTCTGGTATGCCATCTCTCTGAATCTCGCGAGCTGGTCTGGAGACATGCGTGCCATCATGTCCCGAAACTCCTCATCGCTTATCCCTCGACTCATCCTGAAAATGTCACCTGCACAGATAAAAAATGGTGTTAGAATAATCAAATTAAACTATACAAAGCACAGTAATATAAATCATTTTTGAAAAATCCCTCTTAAAATGCATATCTTATGTACCTTTATGGAAGGTCTAAACAACGAATTGAGTAATACAATTCTCCAAGAATGAAGTATTCTATGGTCCCATGTTAATCTCCTGACACAACTCTGCATACACTGGAAGGTCGATAGACATGTCACCACAAAAGAACGAGTCTGCCTCGTTCTCAAAAAATTCTTGGACTACTGTATTTCCATCATTGTTAGCCGATGCGGGCTCCAAGCTTGCGGTGGCCTTCACCCCTTGTAATATCGACCCCTCTATTTGCATATTTTCTTCATCTATGCCCGGAACATCGCTTTGATCATATACTCTTACACTTCGAGGAGTTGAAGGTATAACATACCACCATCGAGGTTGTTGGGGGTTTGGATAGAAGATTACCTGTTCACAAACACGTACAAAGCGAGTTCAAACCATTGTGACATAAACCATGTCGTATTACAATTAGCAAAGCAAATGACTCTATGCACCTAATTCACAATGGGCCGACAACACAAAGGTGTCGCGCAAATCCGTCCATTTTTTTTCGGAATCTATTTCGAGAAATCCAGATGGACCTCGTCGAGCTGTTGCTCCAGCTCCTCCAAGTACCACTTTGAACCACTGCACATCGAATAGTATCATGGAGAAGCTACGGTAATCCACCGTAATAATACTTTGCAAGTTTCCAAAATACTCCATCTCATCCACAACCGTGTTCGGATCCGTTGCTCGTCGCCGGCTCTCTTGCTCAAACCTTGCCATGACACCACAGTCCATTGTGGAGTGCATTTTGTCAATACGCTCCACGCGAAAATGCCGTCCGCACGACCACGCTGCACTATATATTTTGTACTGTACATTGAAGCACTCAAATTAGATGTTGCATATAAAATTTAGATACGACACATTCTAAACCCCTCATCACCTTTGGACTACATCCCCTCGAGAACTCCCACTCCTCCATTGAGACCTCTGTCCCTTCGCTGGATGCTGCGGTCAAGGCTCCATGCAACCATTGTGTTGACATAAACCGCGGCATCTCCTCCATGCCTTTGGGATATCGAATCGGTTGATGACGCATACTGTGTCAGAATTCAGCTTGCGCTTCCTCTCGATCTTGCCTTTCAATCTGATACTTGGCGAGCCACGTCTCCATGGAGGCATGGTGCAACATACAAAAGCGATTCACCTTCTCTTCCATTGAGGCATCCATTCTTTTTTCTACCCCATTTCCAACCACCACATCTCCAGTCAGTCTATCATCGTCCTTCAGCATCCATAGCATTTCATTGTCTGGTTCCACCGTTGGTAGCCATTATGAGATATGCACTAACGCCTCTGACACCAACCAACCTTCCGCCATGCTACCTTCTAGACGAGCTCATTGTCGCACAAAGCCTTTCAGGGTTTTCATGAAGCGCTCCAGGAAGAACATCCATCGCGTATGGACAGGTCCAACAATCACCACTTCATCCACAAGATGCACAAGAAGGTAAACTTGTATCGTGAGCATGCTAGTGGGCAGGTATTTCTCAAAGAGACAGGCCGTCTCCATTGCTCCCCGCCTTATGGATTCAATAGAGGACGTCTTAATCTCTTTCTTTGAGATCCATTGCACCAAATTCGACAACTTGTAAATGGCCCCGCGAATTTCTGGAGTAAGGCATCCTGCGATCGCGATCGGTAGGACAAACTGCACAAATGAGAAAGCATTATGAATAATGGCCACTTTTCAAATTGCAAAATGCCCACGCTAATTACAATCCATTCTGTTCACAAACCTGACATATCTTATGCCAATCATGGGATTTTAGCCCCGACAATTGGTCATCTTTAGAAATTGCGGACCTGAGAGAACGCATCATACCCGTCGGAGTGCAGATAGACTTGATTACTTGCTTCACAATGCGCTCTTCTTTGGTGGACAAAACCCAAGGAGCGCGAGGAAGCTGCACTCCCCCTTCAGCACTCGATTGCGGCCAAAGCGCCTCCATCTTACCTACCTCCTTCAAATCCATTCGTGACCCTATAGTGTCTCTCTTTCCTGTGATGTGGTCCTATAGCAAGCTGCCCACATTCTTGAAAATATGCATGGGATCCAATAAGTGGTTGACCTGTAAGTGGGTCCAATATGGCAACTCGTAGAAAACTGAGAACCGTCACATTCCATTTGGATGTGATTCCAGGTTTACCATTTTCAGCTCGTACCAGCTTGCAGCGTTCATATGTGTTGGAGGTCATCCAAGAAAACCTTCCCTGAGTTCATGATCCTCCGGCAAGAAAGCAGCGTGTCCTTGATATACCATCTTCTTCATGGTTCGTGACCTTCAGGAGTCTAACTGTGGCCCACACAATGGACATGCATGATAACCTGAGGTAACCAGACCTGTAAGGCGAGCCACGACCTAGTGAATACTTGATTGAATGAAATAAAATATAGATATTACCAGCGAGAACGGAGGTTTGCTCACCTGAGCACTCTCCCAATCCTGGAAAGTCATGCATCGTCCACATGAGAATGGATCGAATGTTGGCTGACCGCCGACCATCGCGCCTGCTCATATCTTGCACAGTGACCCCCTCCTCCCACAAAATCTTAAGCTCATTGACTAATGGACGAATATACACGTCCACATTTTTTACTTTGTAGCGGCCTGGGACAAGCAAGCTAAGGATGAGATGTCCTTTCTTCATAGAAAGCCATGGAGGGATGTTGTAGTTGACAAGCACTATGGGCCACACACTGTAAGAAGTCGAGCGTAGACCGAATGGGTTCATACCATCCATGGCGAGACCGAGCCAAAGATTCCTTGGCTCTTGCGCAAAGCCTGGGAATGTAGAGTCAATGTGGCTCCATGCGCACAAATCCGCTGATATTCGTTGAACTCCATCCGTGGACCTATTCTACACATGCCACGTTGTCAAGCTTGCCATGCCAGACGTGCGAAACATGTGGTTTATGCAGGGGATGAGCGGAAAGTGTCTGAGAACTTTTTGAGGGATGGTTTGCCCTTGCAAGCCCTGTCGATACCTGTGAGCACCACACTTTGGACATGTCTCCATAGTCTCGTATTCATCTCGAAACAGTATGCAGTCGTTGATACATGCATGGATGTTATTGTAGTCCATGCCAAGCTTCCGTAAAACATGTCGTGCATCATCATGAGACTCAGGCATGGTATTTGCAGGTGGTAATATATGATATTTCAATAACCTGAAAAAAATCATAAAACACCTTGAAAAAGCACAAATGTTTGCAATAATACTGTAAAAAATAATAATCAATGAAGCCTATGTGCAAGGCACCTAAATAACTCAGTCACACTCATATCGCTTCAACCGTATTTTGCTTGCACACTTAAGAGTGCAAGCAATGTCTTCAACCGAGATACTCGGCACCCATCATATAATGGTATGGATGCTTCCTCTCTAAGCGGGTCAGATGTCTCAACATCCATGGGAATCAATGCATCGATCATTGCCTCCATCTCAGGCTCCAGGATTGTAGGTAGGTTGGGAAGGTTGTCTGTCTCCTCTTGAAAGGTGAGAAGGATCGAAGCTTGCACACGAGCTATGGCGGGAGAGAAAGAGCAAGAAAGAGAGAGACAAGAAATGGGAACTCCAACAGTCACAATGTGTGACCGGGCCTTCCTTTATTTACTAGTCACTAAAAAATGAATGTAAAGAATAAAGTGACGTGACGGGCGCCCGCCACTTGCAGTGTGCAGTGGCGGGTACTGTCAGTGCAGTAATACACGGGGCGGCATGGCGGAGGTGCCTTTACCCCAACAACCTCCCACTTAAAGGCGAATCTGCCCCAGTGAGAGAGAAAATAAAAGAAAAAGATAGTACAACTGTACATAGGTACAAGGGATGAGGAAAGGCATCATCTCATCCAACGCCCATCAATCTCCTGAGGAAGGCAAAGCGCTCAGTAGTGAGGCTTTTCGTGAGCAGATCTGCAGGATTCTTGTCAGTGGAGATCTTGACAAGGTCAACAGACTTGTCCTCCACGACACCACGTATGAAGTGATACCTCACCTCAATGTGTTTCGTCTTCGCATGGAAGACCGGATTCTTAGCCAACTGAATGGCACTCATAGAATCCGAATGCAGTGTAGGTATAGCATCAATCCCAAGGTCAGCAACTAGACGTCCTAGCCATATGGCCTCCTTGCAAGCCTTAGTGGCTGCAACATACTCGGCCTCAGTGGTAGACAAAGCCGTACACTTCTGAACCCTGGACATCCAAGAGACAGCACCTCTAGCATAGGTGAATACATAGCCAGAAGTAGACTTCCTACTATCTGCATGTCCTGCATAATCGGAGCCAGTGTACCCCACGACCCTTGGATCCTGGCTGCCATAGCAAATACACATATCTGTTGTGCCCTTCAGGTACCTCATGATACCCTTCACGACATCCCAATGTTTCCTACCAGGTGTAGCCATATAGCGTGCCACAACACCAACTGCAAAGGCAATATCTGGATGAGTGGCTATCACGGCATACATCAAACTGCCCACGGCTGAAGCATAAGGGATCTGGGCCATCTCAGCCCTCTGCTCATCTGTCTACGGACAATCGGCCTGTGATACCTTCACATAAGAAGGCAATGGACAGCCAATAGGCTTTACGTCCTGCATGCGGAAGCGCTCAAGGACTTTATGAATATACTCCCTCTGTGACAAGTAGAGGAGTCCCTGATGCCTGTCGCATCTAATGCGCATACCAAGTATGTGAGAGGCCTGTCCCAAATCCTTCATCTCAAAGCTCTTCTTCAGCTGAGATTTAAGAGCATCTAGCTCATCATGAGCTTTCCCTGCTATCAGCATATCATCCACATAGAGTACCAAAATAAGCAATGAACCATCACGGGCTTTCTTCATGTAAAGACACGGATCCATAGCACTCCTGTTGTAGCCCTATGACTGCATAAAGGCATCAAACTTATGATACCATTCCCTAGGTGCCTGCTTCAAGCCATAAAGACTTTTCTTCAACTTGCACACTAGGTGCTCCCTGCCAGGTTCTGCAAAGCCCTTAGGCTGCTCCATATAGATCTCATCATGCAAGTCCCCATGTAAGAAAGCTGTCTTGACATCCATCTGATATAGATCTAAGTCAAGCTGAGCAACCAAAGCCAAGACCAAGTGCAAGGTGGTCATCTTAACCACAGGAGAAAAGACCTCATCAAAGTCTACACCATGCTCCTGCTTAAAACCCTTTGCTACCAATCTAGCCTTATATGCCGGCTTGGGGTGTCCAGGGGTACTTTTCAGCTTGTGCACCCACTTGCATAGCAAAGCCTTCTTGCCCTTAGGCAAGGCAACCAAATCCCAAGTCTCATTCTTATGCAAGGAGTCGATCTCAGACTGCATAGCCCTCTCCCAGGAGTGACTGTCACCCCTGCGCATAGCCTCATCATAAGTGAAAGGCTGTCCTGCATCTGTAACCAAAATATAATGCATAGAGGGCTGAAATCTATCAGGTGGATGTCTATCTCTAGCAGACCGTCTCACTGCAGGCTCTGCTGTCTGCCCAGCTGCCTGTCCAATACCCTGACCATGAGCATCTGCTGCAGCTGTAGGCTGTCCAACTGGCTGTATAGGAGCTCTAGGCTCCTCCTGAAAGATCACTCTGCGGATCTCAACCACTTTCTCAGGCTGCCTGTGCATCTTGTCTTCATGGAAGACTACATCATGGCTGTGTACTATTTTCCGCGCTTGCGGATCCCATAGGCGATAGCCCATCTCTCCTGAATCACCATAACCAAGAAAGATGCATTTAATGCTCTTTGGATCCAATTTACTCCTCTTGTCCTTGGGCACATGGCAGAATGCCTCACATCCAAAGACACGGAGATGCGCATAAGAGGGTGGCTTACCAGCCCAAACTTCCTCTGCAACCTAGAAATCCAATCCACTAGAAGGCGATCGGTTTATGACATGCACTGCCGTACTAACTACCTCAACCCAAAAGCTCTGTGGTAGGCCTGCATGGCTAAGTATAGGGCAGACACACTCCTGAATAGTCCTGTTCATGCGCTCAGCCAACCATTCTGGGCGGGGGTGCAAGGGGCGGTCAACTGACGCTTAATACCCCTGTCATCACAAAATTGCTCAAAAGCACGCGAGACATATTCTTCCCCATTGTCAGTCCTAAGGCATTTCAGTCTATACCCAGTCTGGTTCTGAACAAGAGCAAGCCAACCCTGAAAGACTGCCAAGACATTGGACTTTTGCTTTATGGGATAAGCCCACACTTTCCTAGAAAAATCATCAATGAAGGTAACAAAGTACTTCGCGCCACCCATAGACATACATGGCATGGGCCCACAAACATCTAAATGCACCAAAGCCAAGGGCTCATTCATGCATGGCCTACCCGATTTCTTATGCGTAGACCTATTTTGCTTACCATAAAGACAATGATCACATGAGTCAAAACGTGCATAGTCCAAAGGCGGAAGATACTGCAAACCAGATAACATTTTCATTCCCTTCAAAGACATATGCCCCAAACGGGCATGCCAAAGTGATACATGTGGGATAGAACCCACTGCCAAAACATGGTCTACAGAAGACCCAGATACAACAAGAGGATAGAGGCTGCCAGCCTTGGCGCCTCTAGCAAGCACAAGTCTGCCTCTGGTAATCTTCCAGGCAGAATCCCCAAAATAGATATGAAACCCTGCATCATCCAACTGTCCTGCAAACATAAGACTGCGCGTAAGTGCAGGTACATGACGTATATCCCAGAGCAAAAAGGAATTGCCAGTGGAAAACTGCAACAACTGAATATCTCCACAGCCCACAATATCAAGAGACCTGTCATCTCCAAGTCTGACTGATCCAGATACAGTACGGTAAGAGTGAAACCACTCACGGTAAGGCGTCACATGGAAGGATGCACTTGAATCCAATAACCAGCACTATGCATACATACTAGGTGTCTCAGTCAAGTGTGAGGCATCAGAAGAACTAGCTGCAAGTATGAACTCATCACTACCATCGGAATCCTTGGTCTGCATGACATTAATTTCTTCAATCTTGACGCTGGACTTCACAGGTACTATGCTGCGATCAGAGGACTTCTCTTGCACTTTCTCTTTCCCCTTATCCTTGCGCTTCTCATTGCGCAACTCATGACACTGTGGTCTGATATGGCCCTTTTTTCCACAATGATGACAAGTGATATTAGGGTTGCGCCCACACGACTTACTACGCGACTTTCCACGAGATTTAGACCGACCCTTCTGAGAGTCACGGCCATGGCCATTCCCACGTTCATTCCTATCATTCCTGCCTCTAACTATCAAAGCATGTGAAACACGAGAGGCATCCAAGTTTTTGCAATTAACCTCTTCCTGCAGAAGAGCACTCTCAACATCATTTAGTTTCAGAGTAGCACTAGAGGCACATAGGGCAGTGCGGAATACATCCCATGATTCATTCAGAGTCCCAAGCAAGAAAACAGGAGTTACTTCCTCTCCAAAGGTGATATCCTGGGAAGTCAGATTCTTTAGTATAGCATGGAACTGGCTCAAGTGAGCAGACATAGTCGCATTATCCTTCATGCACAGATCCATAAGCTGCTTCAACCAGTACATCTGACTCGCCGGACTTTTCTTATCATAAAGATTCTTGATCTTATTCCATAGATCCCATGCACTCTGTGCTTCCTAAAATACATTATAATGTACCTGTTCAATGAGAGACAATACAATCGTGGACTTGCATAGCTCATCAAGTTCAAGCCAGTCATCATTGTCCATAGTTTCAGGCTGCTCCCCACTCAACCGAAGTGGCTTAATCTGAGATTTCTGCACCAAGACCTGCCAAATTTGACTCTTCTAATAAGAGTAGTTGGTACCATCCAACTTTGTGATGTTAAATATGGCATTATCAGTCGAAGAGGACGCCATAATGCAGGCTGGAAATGCAGAGACAATGTAAAATTGCTGGTTGTTTTACTGCAGAAAATGCCCAAAATCCACTGAAATGAGCTCCAAATGGCGAGAGAAGTGTGCCAAAAGATGCTGCCCACTTAGTACTAGGTGTAATACACCAAATCGGGATATTTTAGCATAAAAAATACTGCTCAGTCCACTAATAAATGCTTGCTGTAATAAATTTCAGAATTGTAATAATGAGAGCAAACTGTCCCAAAATTGGATCTAATGTCAACTAAACAATGCTAGGTCCAAAGCCGGCATAAAGAGGACAAAGCAAAGCCAAATGACAGTGAAAATACATGAGCATAACACCGAGAGATGTCAAATAGCATCTGCCAGTAAGCAACACACCCCCAGACAATCTAGACAAAATGTAGAACCAACTTCCAAAACCTGACACAAATAGGTGTCTGCTCAAAAGAAAGCGGATCCAAAATTGAGACTCAGCTCATAAGCATCCTGTGAACCAAGACATATACTCAATGGAACATCCAATTGTCGGAGTATAATCCCAAAGTCTCAATACATCTATAACTGCTCAATGACATAGACTGCTCCAATAGCATGTAATCCCTGCTCAAGGTCAAGTAAGCATGCAAGATGGTCCCACTGGCACAAAAGGCGTACAATCGAGTTAAGGGCTCAAGCAACCCAAGACAAAGTACCAGTGACAAGTGACCAAGTCATTGCGTCATACGCTTCCCAAGAGCATGACATACATGAAGCAACTGATGTAGCAACCACTAAGCAAGACATAATCCCAATGGCAAGATCTCTGTCAAGTCAATACATCCAGTAGCAAGCCAAAGTCAATATCCCTGTGAGTCGGAAGTGCTCAAAACATCCAAATTGGAGCTCCAAAATATCTGTTAAGCATGGACAAACTAAGAGGCATCAACCACAGACCAAAGCATGTAATGCATAGAGCTTATCCATCAAGTACAGACAATAGGCATAAGCAGCCCAAATGCCAGTCAAGTCGACCAAACTGCCAATGACAAACCAATAACAACGGAGCAAATGCGATGCTCAAAAGCATTCCGGAATCACGATCATGAGTTCAAAGTCGATCCCCAAAGTGTAATACATCATGGCATAACCCATAACATACATCCGGTATTGATAGAGAAGCAATACATGTGACAAATGAGCTTCAGCCCGCTCATGTACAACAGCTCTAAACAGTCCAAAACTGTCAATTTCTAGCCCAAAAATAATGCCAAATCATGGGCAAATCGAATGCATACATTCCCAAGACATTAGGCATCATGTAGACCGCATACGGGCATCAAACAAGGTAACCGGAGTAGAGTATAAGCATCAAATGCCAATGCCAAGTGTGGCTGCCCTATTTCTAGCACTGTATAATAGTAAATAACAGTCCCAAATCAGCCAATATTTCAGGCCAAAATCATGGCATAATCATGTGCATACATTCCCAAGGCACTAGGCATCATGTAGACCGCATATGGGCATCAAATAGCACAACCGGAATGGAGTATAAGCAACAAATGCTAATGCCAATGGTGCTACCCTATTTTCAACTTGTTATTACAGTTTATGATAGTCCCAAATCTGAAGAAATCAGCCCCGAATGATCAAGACCAATGCCCAAATCTTGAATGACATCAAACATGAAGTCTATAGCCCTCTTGATCAAGGTAGAGAGCAAGAAGCAATGGCCAAGTGTGGAGCTGAAGTAGACGAGTGCTAACAGCCTGGAAAAAAATGGTGCAATCTGCCATGTTGGTGCTGAACTTGCTGCTGCTCCACATGGGCTGAAAAGGGGGTAATGGGGGGCTCAAGAAGGGCCTATCAAAGGCCTATGACAAGCCTCTTTGAGCCTTGATAGGTGTAAGGCACAATATGAGGGGAATAAGCTTCAAGGGTTTGAAGCCATGGCTGCCCTTGCTGTTTGCAACCTGTAGACTGAAATAAAACCCTGAAAGAATGATCAAATACCTCAATATCAATGCCTTGAAGGTGCCTCAATAGGCTGGGAAGGTGCTCGGGAAGCCGAGGAGTGACGGGAGCTCGGGGAGATCGGATATGGCTACCGGGATGGAGATCCAATGCGTGAAGGGAGTCGATGCGAAGGTAGAGAAGCACCGAGTCGAGCTCGAGCAAGAGGAAGCCAAGCTCTGATACCAGTTGAAAGGTGAGAAGGATCGAAGCTTGCAAACGAGCTATGGCCGGAGAGCAAGAGCAAGAAAGAGAGAGACAAGAAATGGGAATTCCAACAGTCATAATGTGTGACCGGGCCTTCCTTTATTTACTAGTCACTAAAAAATGAATGTAAAGAATAAAGTGACGTGACGGGCGCCCGCCACCTGCAGTGTGCAGTGGTGGGGTACTGTCAGTGTAGTAATACACGGGGCGGCACGGCGAAGGCGCCTTCACCCCAACACCTCTGGCATTGATGGTATAGATGGGCCTTGCGAGTGGTGGATTGGCTCCTGCAATCCATCCATCGCACGTCCACGAACTCTTCTAATTGGCCGCAAAGGGTGCACTCCCCCTTGGGTCGAGACATCACCCCCCTGGATAGAAAATTTGCCAACAAGACCCAATCTTATTGTGTATGGTTTTCAATTAGCTTGCGAGTACAATGCATGATTAATATTAACTTCAAATTACCATTTGCTGAAAATCCGCAATCGCCTGATCAATGATCTCAGATTGAAACTCGCCAAATCGTCATACGTGTTCTATAGACAATCGGCGTTTTCGTTTTCCATCTTATCTACATTACAGCAAACGAGGCTTAAATGGATAGCTTTATGGAGATGTACGTCAAGTTGCAAGTTGACCATAAATCTTGCATTGTACATAGTAGTTGAGAGATTTTTTGATGTTATATCTCGGCCTTGTATCATGCTCAAGGATTTGTTCGTCTCGGTAGATAATTATTCGTTATTGTAAAAAACTGCACTAGAGGGCTTTGAGTATAAGTAATCCATTTATGAGCATCATTGAGGATCTCTTAGTCTAATAATAAATCAGTCTCAACAAAAAGCATCTTAGAAATGTGGTTTTTTTGTCCTAGGATCGCGTATTAAAATTAATGCCATCTATGAAATTTATCAACTATAGTAATAAAATTTATTTTAATCAATTCTACTCATAGTCATAAGACCTGAGAGAAAATATCCTATACTCAATTTAAGGGATTCTTCTTCTATAACAATACTTTTGGGTTCATTTTGATGAAGTACCATAGTGACCATTAGCTACGGTATCATTTTCTTTTTTAGTCCTTCCGTTGACTAGTTGGCATGATTTCTAATTTGTTATGCCTATAAAGTTAATACAAAAACAATGAATTATGCATATCACAATTAGATCCCCTACTTGGACATTATGAAGGACATGACCAATTTTAAGCCATCTTAAAGAGTCACCAATGTACGTGGCCCATGGCAAAGCACATTGCATACCATTATCGATAAGTCTATTATCTTAAATTTCTTTCCCCTCCCTCTCCCTCTCTTTCTCTTCCTCTCTCTCCCTCTCCCTCTCTTTCTCTCTTTCTCTCTCATTTCCTCTCCTAAACAAGCAAAAAAGAAAGTGATTCAAACATTAAACAAGCAAGAGGGAGAGTGAGAGAGAGAATGCACTCTCCCTCCCTCTCCCTCTCCCTCTCCCTTTCCCTCTCCCTCTCTTTCTCTTTCTCTCCCTCTCTCATTTCCTTCCCCTCCCTCTCCCTCTCCCTCTCTTTCTCTCCCTCTCTATCTCTCTTTCTCTCTCATTTCCTAAACAAGCAAAAAATAAAGTGATTTAAACATTAAACAAGCAAAAGGGAGAGGGAGAGAGACAATGCACTCTCCCTCTCTTTCTCTTTCTCTCCCTCTCTCATTTCCTTCCCCTCCCTCTCCCTCTCCCTCTCTTTCTCTCCCTCTCTTTCTCTCTCATTTCCTCTCCTAAACAAGCAAAAAATAAAGTGATTTAAACATTAAACAAGCAAAAGGGAGAGGGAGAGAGAGAATGCACTCTCCCTCCCTCTCCCTCTCTTTCTCTTTCTCTCCCTCTCTCATTTCCTCCCCCTCCCTCTCCCTCTCCCTCTCTTTCTGTTTCTGTTTCTCTTTCTCTCCCTCTTTCTCCCTCTCCCTCTCCCTCTCCCTCTCCCTCTCTTTCTCTCTTACTCTCTTGTTTCCTCTCCTAAACAAGAAAAAAAGAAAGTGATTTAAACATTAAACAAGAAAAAGGGAGAGGGAGAGAGAGAATGCACTCTCCCTCTCCCTCCCTCTCCCTCTCTTTCTCTTTCTCTCCCTCTCTCATTTCCTCCCCCTCCCTCTCCCTCTCCCTCTCCCTCTCTTTCTCTTTCTCTCCCTCTCTCTCCCTCTCACTCTCCCTCTCTCTCATTTCCTCTCCTAAACAAGCAAAAGAAAGAGAGAGTGATTTAAACCTTAAACAAGCAAAAGAAAGAGAGAGGGAGACTCACCGATGAGATATGGCGAGCATGGGGCGGCTCCTCTTTGCGATGAAGGCTCCTCCTCTCCTTCGCGAACAACGGCGGCGGCAGCGGCGGCAAGTCTTCTTCCTCTCCTTCTCTCACGACGGTCGCTCTCTCTCTTGCTCTCACTCTCAAAACTCACAATGGAGCAAACGCGAAATGAAAACCGCGCTCAGTTTCGGCCGCTTTTTTCCCCTGTGAAGCGTCTCTATTTGCGTCGCAAATGTGACGCATATAGCGATGCAAATAGTGACGCTATTAGCGACGCCAATAGCGATGCCGCTATCCGCCGTCGCTAATCGGCGTCGCTACTAGCTCAAATCCTTGTAGTGCTAGGAAGGATTCTTCTCTCAGCCGAAAGAAAGGTGGTATGTATGTACGTGCAAAAACCCGGTGAAGAGAAAAGTGGTGGTATGTATGTATGTGCAAAAACCCGGTGAAGAGAAAAGTGGGAAATACGGTGGAGGGAATCAGATAGGAAATGAAAAAAAAGGGGGATATGGAAGAGTAAAAGGAGTGAAAGACATAAGCATTAGTATGGAAAAAATGGCTTCCAAAAATTCAGTTAAGAGTTTAAAAACAGCAAAGTGCTATATGGAAAACACTAATGGAAGTTATGAATTGTGGCATGAGCAGAAAATGTCGCAGCAAGACCATGCCCATCGGCTCCCATTCACTGACGAGGAAAGGGAGCTATATTGCATCCAATTGGAAAACTGCGCCTTTGGCCAGCTAAAGTTCCGAACCATCCACAACATTGGAGTCATGGTGGCGAAGGAGGAGGCAGCCAGAAGGGTGGTGGAACAATGCAACCTGACAAAATATATTGAAAAATTCTCGCAGGAGCCTGATCACTTCAAATGCATGGAATTCCTCAGGACATACAATTCGGACCAGGAAGCGGGCACTATAACAATAGGCCGAGGAGAGGGCGCAAAGAAGGTACCAGTCCGGTTGGACCCAGTCCTGGTGGAAAAAGCTCTGGGATTGGTACCTAGGACAGAAAGGCAGCAAAAAAGGGATGTTTACGCCTTGCTAAAAATGAAGAAAGAAGAGGTACTTACAAACGACGGCATAAGAATCCAAGACATCCCTGACATTGACGCCAGGCTGCAGGCCAAGCTGGTGGACGTGCTCTTCTCCAGCCAACGATACAACTCCTTAATGCATCGGATTAGTGTGCCCATGCTGGAGAATGTAGTAGCCCACACTCTAGATGAGGTGGATTGGAATGGCTACGTGCGGAAGACTATCGATCAAGCAGCCAAAGCACTAGCTCTGGGAAGTGCACCAACAGGGGCAGATTCTCTTGCTTCTAAGGTAACGGAAAGGAAGAAAGCCTCCTCCAAGGCCTCTTTCATCGGCTACGGAGGAGTCTTAACTGCACTAATTCAGGAGGCAGTAAAGGCAGCACAAGAGCCAGAGGAGGGAGAAGGAGAAACACCGGAGAAGTCGCCCCCTCGACAGGACAAGGACAGGTCCACCAACAGAACAGAGACAGAAGAGGAAGGGGAAGGACCAACTAGTAAGAGGACAATCAGAACAACGAAGAAAAAGGCGGCACAGGGGAAGAAAAAGGGTGATGAAGGCAGGAAGAAGGAAAGGGAGGACTTGGAAAGGGCAAAGAAGGAGTCCCTGAAAGAAGCAAAAGAGAGAGAAATGATGAAAAAGCAGGAGGAGCAGAGGGAAAGAGAGGAGTTGCAGAAAGCCAAGGAGGACAGACAGAAGCTGAGAGCCAAACTAGCCGTGCTACCGTCCGTGCCTTTCCCTCCGTGCCCAGATGATCTCCCGGTGGGATTCCATGCAGAACTGGTGGTGTGGGAGGTGCAGGAACTAGCAAAGGAGCCATTCTCCTTCAGCTTCCTCCTACCCAACAGTTTGCGGAGGGTCCTGCCCCTCAAAGTGATGGACGAGGTGATCGTGATCAGTGGCCGGCTGGGGAAAAGATGGCTGGAAGAGCGGGAAAAGACCCCAACCTCTTGGGGCACCAAAGCGGACGACTACTGGCACGATAAAGTTTTTGAAATCCCCTACACTGTACAAAAATATAGGGACCAACCCCTGTGGAGGAGACGAGTATGCGACATAAGCATGCTCGCCTGGATGGATTTTTGTAATACCTTGCCGTTCAAGTGGAACGACTCTACTTATATGGCGTACCCTCGAAGGGTGGGCATAGATTTTGATGCCACCCTCCACGGGTGCTATGACTTCCTCGTCATTTATAACTCCACTGTAGCATCCTTTGACAACGCCCTCCTTTTTACCGCAGAAAGCCTAGACGAATCCATGATGTGCTTCCTTGCGGATTTTTTCTCATGTCCTGACCCCGCCTTCATAACCACCTGTAACTATCTTAGGCTACTTAGGCTACTCCTTAAGCAGGACTTGACTCCACAAGAGCATGGCCTGCCTCCCCTATTCTTCGACCCTAATGCTATAGATAATTGTGCCATGGCTCGTCTCATGATGAGGGCTACCCTCCTCCCTTCTTTTTGCCTAGCCCTACTAGAGGACATGAACGACAGCCAGTTCACTAGATGCAACCACCCCTTCCTCTCCACTACCTCCCTACATGTCCGCATGAATCCACGACCAAGATAGGAGAATTGAGAGCCATTCTTGAGTATTGTAGTGAGGCTATGGTGTATTATTGAGAGAGCAAGAGTATGTGAGAGAAACTCAGTTCTATGCCTAAAAGCAATGTATTTACTATGAGAGATAGAGAGAGAACTATGAAGATATTGAAGATGAATACTATGTGATTGATTTCCATTCAAAAGTGGTGTATTCCTTTGTGTTCTTGTTTGTTATGATGGATTTTATGAAGATGTTGAAGATTATGGTTGATTCTATCAAATCCGTGGGAGATATCTACTATGATGCTGCATGAAGATTTGTTCTTTTCCTTGTTATGGTTCTCTAAAGAATGAAATAAAAGCTTGTTGATGTTACAAGATAGATTTTCTTGCAGTAGAAACCCCTTTTCCTTGGTGTCTCTCTTGAGGCTCCATTTATTATGCTGTCAACTTCAATAAAGGAAGCTACTATTTTGCAAATATAAAAGCTCATTTGAGGATGAGGGAACTTTGAAAACTTTAAGTTCATGTCAGTGGTCTAGCAGTTGTACTCGAGGTCTGTCCCTCTTTGGATCAAACAACATAACAAACACCTTTGGGGATCCTTGGTCTAATTATCATGGAACTTAGGAAAATCATCAGCCATCTCACCCAATCAACAATAACAAGAAATCAAAATTAAATCACATTCAAAGTAACGTAGCTACGATAAGTCGATTTTTCCACTTCTTAGTGGGGGCACAAAAAAAGATGTTTGGTGATAAGAGATAAGCATCTAACACAACCCACAAATGAGGCAACATGGAGTATCGGTGAAATAATTGACTTTGTCTAAACAACTTTACTTGATGAGAAACTTCAAAAATTGACAATCAAACACTGGCAACAAAAAAAAAACAATGCCTTATGTAGCCTCGAATTCTCCAAAATCACACACTAAGTAGACCATCGACAAATATCAAACCATAAGGTTTTGAGTCTGGGAAAAAAACATAACCACTTCATACCTCTTTGGAGTTGTGACAAAAGCATCATGCCTTAAGCATCAAGATTTTGAAAAATTGGTGAACTTTAATCAAGTCTCCTTACACTTGTACGTGACCCTCCTCTCTCTTCACACAAGAGTCAAGTTTTGTAATTCAGAGAAGGGCCCTTCTCTTGAGTTTATTTTTCTCTCTATGCTCTCATCATCATCATCATCATCATCATTTTCTTCTTCTTCTTCTTCTTCTTTTTCTTCTCTCTTTCTCTCTCTCTCTCTCTCTCCCCTTTTCTCTCTCCCCTTTTTCTTCTCTCTTTCTCTCTCTCCCCTTTTATTTTGCTCCTCTCCACTCTTTTTCTTTTCTCTCTCTCTCTCTCTCTCTCTCTGTCACTAAATTGATTGTTTATTACACATTCTCTATTTAGTAAATTTATGTCAATACATTCATGACCACTTTTCTTTGAGTGTTGATGATGATCTAGCATGGCCATGAGACCATTTAAAGACCATATTCCTAGTGCATCACTTAATGGCGTGATCAAAGCACAGTGACAGGGATATTTGATACAAGTAATACAAGTTATGAAGGGGAAGAAAGTGTCTGCCAAGTGTAAGAGTGTACATAAGGACCAAGGAGTTACACATAAATGAAGATGGATTGAGTTCTAAGAAGAGGAAGTGCATTAGCATTGTGTATATATATTTATGTGTGTATACGGGGATGCTTGGGAACGTTTAGTTGTGTGTAATGAGCATTGCATTCATTTGAGGTCATTCTCTCCCTTACAAGTCAAGGTTTAAGGCGGAAGCTCTGATGAAATCAAGTTCCAAGAGGAGATCCCTACACATATTGTATAGGAGAGAAAGTGCAAGTGCTCTACTCTTCTCAAGGTTACTCCTTTCATGGAGATTAGTGATGAAGAGAAGAAAAGGAAGTTTGAAGCTGGCCTACTCCCTCATTTATAGAGAACCATGAAGAACACAATATTAGTGAGTTTGAGAATCTCCCAATTCCCATTTTTTGAATACTAAAAAGGTGGCACCTAGATAACATGCCCATAAGTTTCTCAAAACTATATGATGTGACCTATCATTGGAAAGCACTTGAAAAATAGAATCTATTGAGCTATAGAGCACTCAATTTGGAGTTATAGTGTTCAAGTTATGAGAAATCCAAAGATTTGACCATATGTCCCAAACTAATGGGAGATTTCCATATTTCCCAATTTGGTGTTGAAGGTGTATCCACATGAAACCTTATCTTGCATGATGAAGTCTGCAATCATAGCTGAAAGTTTACATACACGTGGTACATCTCAAAAGTTGGAGATGAGTTCTTATAGAGCTAGATAAGAGCAGCTCTATGATCAACCAAGAGATAGGACTAATCAAAGAAGACCTACCTCTACCGTGTTAATGATGTGGGATCTAGAGCATGACATAGGCGGTAGCTATGGAGGATGGAAGATTAAGACACAACTCATGTTGACATGACAATGTAGACAACTATTACACAAGTGAATTAGGTTTCAAGATTGAGACTTGAACTCATAAACACAATCTTGTGTATGGACAACAATGACACAGACACTTGATATAAGAGATAAGTACTATTGCATCATATGAAAGTGATAGTTCAAGTACATCATTATATAGAGTTCTTTGTTAGCACTTAACATCCACTGTGCATATGGGATTTTGTCTCTCTTCCTAGAATAGACTACATCTTCCTAGCCTAGCTGTCCTATACAAAGGGACTAGAGTAGGTGTGATTGCAAGTATCTCAACACCCCTCCTCAATCACAACCAAAAGTACAAAGTGTGTAGAGGCTTTAGTAAAAGCAACACCTGCAAAGTGTGGGCACACCATAAACATGGGAAAACACCAGAGGCTGCAGAAAAGGCTAAGTGTGGGTACCACAAACATGATGGACATCCAGAGGTTGTAGTAGAGGCCTTACAAAGTGTACAGAGGCTGTAGTACCAGGATAATTGAGGAGTTTTACAAGTTTATGTTTGAAACATTAGGACTAGGAAACACAAAACTAAAAAGTCTATCTGAATAGAAGGACTGATGAGGTTTGTCCTTCTCCTGGTGGTCTTCTTCTTCTTCTTCCTTTGCTCCATTTTCTTCTTCTTCTTGGAATACAACTAGATATGCCTTTTGAGAACTCTTTCTTGCGTGGTAGAACTTCTCGGTGTGTTCGGTCCTTTTGCAGAAGTCACAGAAGAGCTGATCCTTCTTGCCTTTGTCCTGTTGCCAACATATAATGCATGCTCATCTCTAGAGGTACTTGGTTCTTCCTTAGTTTTTAGCTTATTTTCCTCTTCTAACAGTGATGCCTAGATATCAACAAGTTCAGGATTTGGCATGTTGATTAAGGTTGTTGATACATTATTATATTCAAGAGGCAAACTCTTAAGTAGAACACCAATGCAAACATCTTCTTCCATTTTAATGTTGATTCCTGCAAGTTGGGTTAGAAGTACTTCCATGTAATTGAGATGTGTGGCAAGTGATGTGCTGGACTTCATTTCAAGCCTGAAAAACTCAATCAGGAGACCATACTTTGATGATTTAGACTCTGCATCGAACAAGGTGTCAAGTCTCTTCCATGTATCCTGTGAGGTCTCACAATTATCCACATGGTGGATATAGTTGTCGTCTAGCTCCAGTTTGATAATGGCCTGGGCTTTGTCATCATTCTTTTGCCAAGTAGCTTCAAGGTCTGCATCCCAAGGTTTCTTCTCTTTGCCATTTGTGATGGCCCTGAGACCCTTCTTTATCAAGATGAGCTTGATGCGGGTTTGCCAGGTGTGAAACCCAACTCCCTTGAACCGAGCTATCGGCGAGTCTTTTCCCATGCTGAAGAGCTGGAGAAGCAGCAAATCAGTTCCAAGATTCTCAGATTTTACAAGTGAAAGAGCATATTACAATGTGTCAAGAGACACAAGTAATGGTAGTGTGAAAAACACACTATGTTTGACTTGATGTTGAGCTTAAATCTTCCTGTTCGGGTCTTCGATCCTTTGTCGATCTTTTGAGGTCCTTCCCCTCCTTGATTTGATGCTGGGGTAGTAGATCAGAGTGGTAGAGGGTCGCTCCAAGTGGCAGGAGAGAGAAAATGATGAGATTTTTGAGCTTTGATGAAAATGGCTATGGTTGACAGTTTAGGGTTTCAGACAAGGGCCTGTGTTTTTGCTCTATGTGGGCTGCATACTTGATCATTTCCCAAACTTTTTTTATGGAAAGAAAGTGTTAACCCCGAGTCAAGATGACAGAAAATGAAGGAAAAAGCAAAAAAAGCACAGAAAAAGAGCAAAGACATGCAGGCGACTGCTAAAGCTAAGCCGGGACAAAAAGTGCAATTTTAAATGAAAGACACCTCAAAAACTTGGAAAACTCTTGTAAAAGAGCACCAGGCTCCCTCCTGTGCCAATTGTAAAATATTAGATGGGTGTAGGCTAAAGGCATAATGCTAGAAGAGTAAAATGGGAAAAGGACTTTGCCACAATGGCCGGTCATGTAAAAAAGGGGATGGGTGCCCATGGGATTTTAGGGCTTGTATATAAAGTTCAAAAAATGAATGGAAGCTCATTCTTTGGTGTGTGGCTAACAAGAGCTCTTATCTTCTTCTCTTCTTCTCTTCCTTCTTGCTTGTGTGTGCTCTTGAGAGAGGGAGTATGAGAGTGTGAAGGAGTGAGTGTGTGGGAGTGAGGGATCAAGAGGGTGAAGCTCTTCACCATCTCCTCTTCTCTTCTTCTCTTCTCTTCTCTTTTCTTTTCTCGCACGCGCGGCTATGGAGAATGGAGCTTGGAGATGGAGGAAGCTTGAGGATGCTTGAGCTAGCATCAAGAATCGTGGAGCTACCGAGGTGTGTGAGGGAGGAGGCTACTCGCATCAGCATCAAGGTGGCCTCACTACACTCGTAGGATCGACGGTGCGTCGGCTAGGTGAGAGATAGCCATTAGAGCTCGCTTGGAACGCTTGAAACAATAAGCGGTCCGTGGGTCTTGGTGGTTGAGCGAAAGCTCTCACATTTTGGTTCCGTTTGCCGGGACCAACAGATTCAAGCTTGAGCACTTGCATGCCTCATATCGAGCATCGAAGTAGGGGATTTATCCCCGAAATGGAGCTTGAGATAGGTAGGAAGTTTGGGTGTTTTTGATCTTCAAAACAAGTAAGTATTTTGGGATATTTTGGTTGTTTGATGATTGGAAAACATGGAGAAATTATTTCAATTTTTTGCTTTCGATTCTTGTTGCGTTTAGAGTAGGCTAACATTAGGAAATCACACTTGAGAGGCATAGGGTTTGCTGTTGTAAAATAGGGAGAAAATTGGGAAAAACAAGTGGAAAATGGAGGAAATGCTCATTTGAATGTGTAGGAATCGCAAGGAGAGTGATCGGTAACATCCAGGTAATGTCCAGCAGGGGTATAAGTTCTTGGAGGGCAAGGAAATCCTCATTTGCAACTAGTTGAGAGAGAGAGAGAGAGAGAGAGAGAGAGAGAGAGAGAGAGAGAGAGAGAGAGAGAGAGAGAGAGAGAGAGAGAGAGAGAGAGAGAGAGCTTGGGTGATCCATTTCGATCGATCAATGCAAGGAGTTACGTTGCTATCGGTGATCCCCAGGTATATAGATCTCTTCCCCATCACTCCAGCATCATTCATGTTGAATCTTGTAGCTTATAATAATCAATACCTTAAGATTTTTGACAATTTTATGCTCGAAAGTGCGTTCGGGTTGGTGGGATCGGACATTCGATCCAGTGTTCGATTTTGAGAATCGGACGCTCAGACAACCATCCGATCGGACCACCCTGTCTGATTGGACCACTTGGACCAACCCTTCAAATTTTGGAAATCGGACCACAGGAAATCGGACCACCTGTCTGATCGGACGCCTCGTCCGATTGAGGCAATCGGACCCACCCCTATGTGATTCGCAGAATCGGACCCACGGATTAGGACATGTTGGACAACTCACCTGGTTTGATCGGACCACTTGTCCGATTTTCAAAAATCAGACACTTGACCCCTGTCCAATTCTGAGAATCGGACAGCTCAAAATCTGACCCACTTGGTTCGATTCTGAGAATGGGACCATTGGTAAATCGGATGTCCGATTCTCAGAATTGGACACATCCTTAGGCAGAAAAAAGAAAACATAAAAAATTGACCCCCGCGACCGACTGGAAGCGCAACCCGCTCCAGGAAAACATAGCGAACGCCTTCTAGGTAGTTCCCAATGTAGGAGTCACGACCAAGGGATAGGGGGATAGTGCTGGAGCACTCCCCAGCGACCTGATGCGTTGAGAATGGAAATCCAATCGTAGGACCTGTGATCGACCCCCGAGTGAACAGCAAGAAGCAGCACAAACCCTAGAATCCGCTAGAACGGCCAGGACTTGAGCGACGAAGCTTATCAGGCCCGAGACGAGACAAGAGGGTGTAAGGCATATAGAGATTGTTTGCCGCACTCACATTGAATTCCGGACTTGAAGTACACATAAGAAAGCTGAAAGCCTGATTGACCACAAGTGCACAAGAAACGATACACACTGAGTGATTATAAATTGAGGATTGTATTCAATAAGTCAAGGAACTCACTCAGATAAAACCACTCAAGGAACCCACCAACAGGAGAGAACCAAGACATAGACAAACTATCAAAGCAGAAAGTAGGACCAAGCAAGGAGCGCCAAAGACGTGGATCTGTCAAGTCTATTCAACCTGATCGATAGCTTAGTGGAGCGTGAGAACTCGACCATGGCAGAAGAGAGCTTAGACCATCGGTCTAATGAGGAGCTCGATTTGAACGTATTCCCAGATGCTATTCAGCATGGTGAGCAGTTACAACGTGCATGCCCGGTACGAGCACCGCGGCAGGACAATAGATGCAATCATCGTAGATCTAGAAGAGGAGAGAAGGCTAGCCCGCAAAGCATTGCAGAGCATAGCCAAGTACAATACGGATCAGCGGGCTAGGAGCCAAAGGCAAAGCATGGAGCTGTATGAGGTGCATCGAGTGCTGAACTTAGCTGGCCGAAATCAAACGGACCATGAGAGAGCACTAGAGGGAGACTTGACGTTGAGAAAGCTTCTCATGAAGCGACTGCTCGATAATATAGCAGTAGAGCAGAGTACCACCGCACTAGCGACGTCATTGCTCACAGGATTAGGGGCAAGCCAAGGCTCAAAGAGCCAGGCCAAAATACCAATTGTTGCCAAGCAGCTCGACAAGTACCAACCTCATGATGACCCATACAGCTTTGTTGAGCAGTTTGAGCAAGTCTGCGAAGCCAACGGCCTCAATGACCAAACTCAACGCTCGCAAGCATTCGGGCTTTGCCTAGGTGACAAGGGTAGGACATGGTATACGAGCTTAGATGCTGCAGAGCATGCCGATTTCAATAGCCTCAAGGATCTCTTCATTAAGAGATTTGCCAAGCCTAGATACTCCAATAATCTACTAGTATGCTTGATGAACGTCAACTAGAAAGAGAAGGAGGATATCCGCGACTACGTAACCCATGTGAGGAGCCTCTTCAAGAGAATCCCTATGGGCGAGTGACCGACTGAAAGAGCAGTTTCAATTGTGTTCATCAGCGGGATTTGAGATGAGGAGTTATATAAGGCTTTGGCAAGCAATTCGAGCTTGCAGTGAGACGCGATAGCTAGAGTGTTTGAGGAAGCCATCAGAGTCGATGATCAGTTGAAGGAGCGGAACTCTAGGAGCTCGAATCTAGAGGAGACCAACTCGTGAAGCTCAAAGAGAGTGTCAGCCTCTAGTGAGCGATCAATCCCATCATCCCAAGATAAGGGGAAAGCCACTGAGACACTTGGCTGATGTCAAGATGGAATTAGCCAAGTTGCAAGACATGTTGAGATGACCAACGCGCCTGCACGTCCAATGCGTGTACTATGGCGTAAACCACTTGCCGGCCGAGTGTCAAGACCCTAGATCAAGACCTTGTGCTAACTGCGGTAGGTTCGGTCATGATGTCGCGCATTGTAGAGTACCAAGAAGACTTCCGTACTCGCAACCCTACAGCCAGCCTTACCTAGCGAACAGGTCGTAGCCATTCTTCGGAAGGGGAGCCCCATTGGCTCTTCCCATGCCTAACGATATGAAATCAGTCGTCCCTAGGATGGACATAAACCCTACAGGCATTCCTAGACTGCCTGGTCCTTATGTGACCCATCCACTGCGTGACGCTCCAGTCCACTATGTGGAGGAGCCGAATGAGGAAGGGACCTACATATACCCTTACGTCTCGCACGACGACAAGGGCAACGCGGTCCTCATGGATTATCGACCCGTGCTGGTGATGGTGTTAGGAAGAGGACGAGGTAGAGGCCTAGGAGGGCAGACGAAGGATCCGACCCCGGTCATGTCTCATCACGCTACCCTGAAAGAGAGTAGAAAAACAGAGTCAAGGCTGACCAAAGGTGCGCAGAGTGCCGAATCACCTATCTCTTCGTAGATTGCCCAAAGCGAAAGCCATCTTCTAGCTCAGCCAACGTACCATTTGTCCCATTGGGGTTGTTTGGTGTTGAAAACCTCGATGGGGAGGCCACACCTATCCCATTGCGGGCTATGACCCGAGCCCAAACGAAGCAAGCTGGCATCTCTCTGCCAAGACCTAGCAATCTTGACGCAGCCTCGATAGGGAAGAAAAGCCGCAGGCGTGAGAAGAAGAGATCGGAAACTAAAGTCGCACTAAAAACTGAGAGTGCTACGACTCTGCCTGTTGGAAAGAAGGTTTCAGATGCAGAGGTAGAGACTTTAGCCCCTAAGACTGCCTAAAAGGGAAGCGCTAAGGTAGGGGAATACCCACATCCTAAGCGACAGTTAGAGGCCATAGAAAAGGTGAAGGAATGGGTGAAGGAGGCTCAAGAGCATCTCAAGGACGCTGAGCCCATCATAGAGGACGAGATCGATGATCTCTCCAACATAAGCACGCCAATAGCACTGCCCCAACCTAAGTCGGTAGAAGCAACTGTACCACAAGCAGTGCCTCTAAGACCAAGCCTTAATGCTACAGAGCCGCAGATCAGTCGGCCATTGGCCAGGATAATCTAGGTTAGGAAAAAGATGAGTATCCAATGATCTCCTGACCACGCTAGTGACTACCCCTGCAACACTTAGCCTAGGAGATCTGCTTAGGCAGCATCCTACCCTATGGCAAGATCTTAAGCAGTGGGTTGAAGGGTCATGAGAGCAGGTTATGGCAAACCCTCAAGACAATGATGCAAAAATGCAAATACCAAGCTTGACGCTGCAGTCTATGCCTAAATCCTTGCACGTCAATGCCTTCTAGGAAGGTTCCAAGATGCATGCGGTCTTACCGGTCCTAGCCCTAGGTGACACAACAAGAAAGGGAATCGTAGACACGGGAGCTGGGGTTAGTGTGCTTAGCCACACAGTGCTTCAGACTTGGGGAAACCCACCGGTCAAAACTGCTAGGTTTAATGTCACACTAGCAAACAGTATGAGAATAAAGCCATTCAGGGTACTTAAGAATTGGCTAGTAAAGATTGCAGGCGTCCAGTTCTCAGTTGAATTTATAGTCATGAAGGGAGTGGACTACGATATCCTATTAGGCCAACCCTGGATGCGCAACGCTAGAGTCATTGAAGATTGGGGTAATGGCTTGATCTTCCTTGGCAATAGAATGGATGCCATAAGGATAGAGATGGATACTTGGAAGACCTCACCAGTCAACCTAGACGCCATGGCAGGAAGCCTCCGTGGAAAGCCTAGGCCTGTCACCTTCCAAGTACCATCCAACAAAAGGGAACTCCAAGGGATACTGGAATACCTAACAGACAAGCTAGCTGGCAATCCAGCTGCAAACTTCAAACCACTCCACGATCTCTTAGAGGAATCCAAGTGGCAATGGACCAGGGTGCATGATTTAAACCTCATGTATAACTGGGCCCTAGTTCCTAGCCAATGACACGAGACATACAAAACCCTAGGAGACGACGAGCAGTCGGATCACAAAGATTCTAGCGATGAATACAAAGACTGCCAATCCTTCAATGATGAGAGCGAGGGTAAAGTAGATACCGTAGAATATGACACTGAAGGATAAGAAATTGAGCAGATACGAGTAGACTCCAAGCTGCAAAAAAGGGAGACCTTTAGGGTAGAGCGAGGAGTCATGCACATGGAATGTGATCGCGCTTGGTTGGAACACATAGGAGCCATAGACCTTGAGCAAGCAGGCCTAGCCCAGTCAGGAACGACATAAGTACTTAGGACTGAATCACCACATCTGAACTGCGGCCACCAGAGGAGACCACCTCTTCTAGTGAAGACAGAGGGTTTGAATCTGAATCGAAAGTTAGTTTAGATAGTGATCCAGAGATCCCTAGGACGCCCATGACCAGACGTACCAAGGGGAATCTACCCCTCCACCTGAGGCGCAGACGGTTAAGGTAGGAAAAGGCAAAGCAACCCAGGGATACACGAATAGAAGAACAACGAAAGCCGCAGGACCTCCCTAAATGCTTCGCGAAATTCAAAAAAGGGGATAGGGTAGTAGTTCTGTTAGGTGCCAAACGTCAAGGGCAGATGAGCGAACCAATCGAGGGACTAGCCAAAGTTAAGGAGGCAGACTTAGCCCAGGAAGGGGAAACACCCCGACCAGTATTCATTGCCGATGACTTGACTGATGAAGAAGAAATGAGTCTTGTCACTCTCTTGCGAGAGTATATAGATGTGTTTGCCTGGTCCTTGGAGGAGCTTAAGGGGGTAGATCCGAGTGTCATGACTCACAACATATCCATGACGCCAGACGCAACGCCGGTCAAGCAGTGACCGTATCCTATGAATCCAAAACACGCCCATGCTGTCAAAGAGAAAATTAATAAGCTGATGAGAGCGGGATTCATTTACAAAATTGAGCACACAGACTGGGTATCACCCATAGTCATTGTGATGAAGAAGAATGGAAAAATCCGAGTGTGTGCCAATTACAAGAAGGTGAACGCTGCTACGAAGAGGGACAACTATCCATTGCCTTACACTGAGCAAATACTTGAGAGGGTGGCAGGCAAGGAAGCCTACAGTTTTCTAGACGGCTTCTTAGGGTACAACCAGGTGCAAGTGCATCCTGCGAATAGGCACAAGACTGCCTTCGCCACTGAGTGGGGTGTCTTTGCTTACATAGTCATGCCCTTCGGGTTGACTAACACCCCTGCCACTTTCTAACGTCTCATGTGCACCATCTTTAAGGATATGCTTCGCAAGGAGTTAGAAGTCTATATTGACGATCTCTGTGTCCACTCGACTTGGATCGAACACTTAGACAAACTCCATGCAGTCTTTGAGCGGTGTCGCTCGTATCATATCTCCTTGAACCCCTTAAAGTGCCAATTTTGGGTTAAGCATGGATGCATCTTAGGGCATGTGGTGTCGAAGAACGGCATTTCCACATACTTCTCAAAGGTCAGGGTTATTGTTGACCTTCCACCCCCAATTAACTACAAGGGAGTTCAATGCTTCTTAGGCCATACGGGGTACTATCGACGGTTTGTATTGAACTATGTGTTGATTGCCAGACCATTATACAAGCTGCTGATCGTCTTCAAATGGACCGAGGCATGCCAACAAGAGTATGAAGAATTGAAAAAGGCTCTAACAACAACACCAATTCTACGAGCCCCAAATTGGACCATTATCTTCCACGTGCACATCGACGCTTCTAAGTTTTCCATGGGGGCAGTGTTGTGCCAACCTGGCGAACACAACTTAGATTATCCAGTGAGCTTTGCTAGCAGACAACTCACTAAGATGGAAATGAACTACTCGAAAACAGAAAGAGATGGATTAGCCATGATGTTCGCTGTGAAGAAATTCCGGCATTATCTTTTGGCCACACCCTTTACCTTCTTCGTGGACCATCAAGCCTTGCTCTATCTCGTAAACAAACCTTGCGCTACAGGACGCATAGCTCGATGGCTCCTTCTCCTTCTAGAGTTTGATTTCTCCATGGTATTTCGAAAGGGAAAACAATATTACATGGCTGATCACATGTCACGCATCCCCATGGGAGAAGCCGCTGGACAAGGTATCGTTGATGAATTACCCGATGCCCATCTATTTAACCTGTCTAGTGAGAGAGAGTTATTTAAGGTTGATCTAACGCTATATTGGGCAAATGACATAGTCCAAGTGCTTGAGCACGGACTACCTAAGCGACTAATAGAAAAAGCCCGACTTAGGCGCTTAATCCTTAAGGTCCAGCCCTATCAGGTGATTGCAGGCCAACTCTATAGGCTGGGGCAAGACGGATTGCTGCGTAGATGTGTATGTGAGCATGAGATGCACGATGTACTCTTGGAGGCACACAACGGCATTGCGGGAGGACACTTAGTGGAGACATGACAGCACGGAAGGAGTTGCAGTCTCAACTATGGTGGCCCACGCTTTTCCGCGATGCCACGCGATTTGTCAAGCATTGTGACGAGTGCCAATATAAAAAAGTCCCAACTCGCAAGGATCAAATGGAGTTGATCCCAATTATTACTCGACAAACCTTTGAAAAATGGGGAATCGACTTCATAGGACCCATCAGTCCTGTGGCGCAGTACTCACAAGCCAAGTACATCATTGTGGCCACAGATTACCTCACGAAATGGGCAGAGGCAAGAGCCACACGTAAAAACAAAGCTAGGATGACTGCCAAGTTCTTATGGGAGCAAGTGATCTCGCGATTCAGCTACCCCATCGAACTGGTTAGTGACCAAGACAAGCACTTCATCAATGAAGTGATAGCACATCTCCTGTTCACCTTTCTCATTATCCATTGCAAATCATCGCCATACTACCCTCAGGTGAACGGCCAGGCAGAATGCATGAATAAGATTCTCGTCAATGTCCTGACCAAAGCAGTCTCAGCCTCATGCAGCGACTGGGACAACAAGCTTATGGCAGCTTTGTGGGCTTACCGCATAGCTTATAAGACGGCTGTCGGCCAAACCCCGTTCAGGCTGACCTATGGAACAGAAGAAATCCTACCCTTAGAACTCTTTGTTCCTAGCTTGAGAACAGCCCTTCAAGAACGATGGGAAGGAAAGGAGGCATGGATGCAACACCTGGTCAAGCTCGAACGCCTATCAGAGACCCGTCTTCTAGCCACCCATGCACTTATATGTGAGAAGGCCCATCGCAAGAGTTGGTTTGACAAGCATGTCAAGCAGCGCGACTTTGAACAGGGCGACTTAGTGCTCCTTTACTCCGTTAAGGGACATAAAGAGAAAATAAAATTTTGAGGCCTTGGACCCTTCAAGGTTCGTGCGATCAGCCGCACAGGCAATGTCAAACTCGAAACCTTAGATGGTGAGGGAATAGGCTTCTTCAATGGCAGTCATGTCAAGAAGTACTACCCTCCCACCCATCCTTTACACGAGCCCCCGATGTTAGAACTGCCTGTCAAAGTACGAGTGGCCACAATCATGGAGATTGATGATGAGGATGAGGAAGCCGTAGAGCCCGCATACCTCCATATAACGGTCACTGCAAAACAAACCTGCGCTTTCAATGCTCTGATTGATGAGGGAGCAGACTGCAATGTCCTAACTCACGATCATTGGACCAAACTTGGCAACCCACCACTTCAACCCACGAATGCTAAATTAAGCCCATATGGGGCCCATTCCTACGCACTCCTCGGCAAGTGCAAAGTAGCTATTTCTATCGAGTCTGAGACTGTCGCAATGGTTTTTTACGTGTTGCCAAATGCTAAAGATGCAAGCATGGAGTCGTTGCTAGGACGCACTTTCAAAAAGCAGACTCACTGCAATGTTGATTATGAGTCGTAGCGCATCCACCTCGCAATAGGCAACGTTCGCATTGCCACAGCTTTTTGCAAGGGCTGTGCGACTTCATCACCGTCTGCAAAGCCATCGATAGAATTCTCCATGACCAAATCTACGGAGGGGGGTAGTGCGTGGCTACCACCTTCCAGAATTCAGGAATCACAAACATCAGGCTCAACAACCTAGATTTCAATGGAAGCCCAAACAACGACAACCGTCGCCTAGGAGTTGACACTCCTATCCTCGTAGGACCAAAAACTCTAGCCCTAGGAGGCCAAGACGCAGTAACAGAAAGTGCCGCATGATCAAGCAAAGATGGGTCCCTAAAGCCCTCTTACGTGCGCAAGGCTACTACGAGGGAAATACCTGGCTGTGGATCCCTAAGGCCCACATGCCCAAAGACAGAATTCATACACCGCCCTCAAGCTTGATCAAACTGCGTTCCATAAACCCTCAAAACTGCAAGCCGTAGTGCTCTCCTGAACCACAACCATCCGCCTCATCCACGCCTAGACCTAAGGGAGTCCCAGAAGTCTACCGGCCCATTCCACAGGCTCCGTCACAAGAGTCATCACCCGCCGAAGTCAATCCGCCTCCCCAACTCTAACCTAAATACAGCAGCCCGTTCATCATGGCTACTCCCAATCCACTCAACATCCAAATGGCCCAACCATAAACTCATGAACCCTCCCAACTTCCCATCTTCGTTGTCAAAATTTCTTGTTCTGTCAAACCTCAACCACCTGTCAGCCTTACGCCCTCCTATGAACGAAAATCCTTTCTAGCACTAGCTGCCGACCTCACTCAGGACACTAGAGATGACATGGTGGAATACATTAAATGACTTGATGCCACCTTTGTGTCGCTAGCCCTCAGCTACGACCGCTTGGACTTAGGTCTATAAGAAGAACCCTTTGCAATGGAAGTGCGCAATATGCCTTGCTCTTGGGAGACCTTTGAATTCGCATTTGCAAAAGCTTCTCGCTCTACTACTGAGTTGCTCAACAGCGAGATCTCCAAAGAGCAAGCCATTAAACAATGTCTCATCACATCCTACGATCAGCGAACCACTTCTGCTATCACTGATTAGGAAATCACAAAGTTATCCAAGCTCGCTGATACTGACTCTACATTTTTGAAGCATTGGTACACTCTTAGGCTGCAATGGGAAGTTGAGGGGTGCCGCATAATGACCAACGCTGAGCAGCGCCGCGTAATCAAAACAGCAGAGTACGATCCCACTTATGTCATGCCAACCTCGTATCGAGTATTAACCACTCTTTGTGGCCGACCCATGGAAAAGCAAATCAAGGGGCATCCCTACCTTGACCGCCTCTTAATAGAGGAAGAACTCCACATTGCTAGTCGCGTCGATTCTGGTGATCTCCTAACCGATGTTTTGACATACATCATGCACGTGGGTATCCGTCCATTCGATTTAGACCATGAAGCTCAGCTAGAGTACAACCCTAACTTCTATGCTTGGCTCCTGCGCAAATAGATCGACGCTTTGTATGCTGAATGCCCTTGTCCTCTCAACCTCCAATCCTAGGACAGATTCTTCTCGTTCCAAAGGGGGAGGGGGTAAGGTGGAATTTAAAAAGTGAACCAAGTATGAAATGTCAATAAAAGTTGAAATGCAATGGTAAAATGTAATGGTAAAAGTCTGAAAAGAAAAGTTAAGGCTATACTCAAAATATTTCAGATCAATAAAATCTGCTATGCTTTTCTTCTTTCAGCAAGTTACTTGTCAAAAAGCACTAATAGTGGAAATGGCTGAACTTGCAGGCATCTATCATGGCAAGCCAGGACAAGGCTGGCAAGCTCCCCTTCTCGGAGGAGGAGCAAGCAAAGTACGGGCTCACGGTGGAGACTAGAGTCTTTAGCCAGTTGAGGTTCCGTCACATCTTCAACCTTGAAGATGTGGCCATCGAAGAGCCGGCAGTGCGCCAGTTTATAGACCAGTGCCATCTGCATAAATACCTAGAAGTAGTGGGCCAGAGGGTGGACTACACCCAGTGCGTCGACTTTTTGCACACCTTTAACAGAAAGAGAGGTACCATCACGGTGTGCGAAAATGAAGCCACCCGGCAAGTACAGATTGAGCTGACCTCGGAATTGGTGGAGAGAGCACTGGGTTGCCAACTAAAGTGGAAAGAAAGCCGAAGAGGGACGTCTACGGCATGTTGGGAATGGACAAGGTGAAGGTCCATACCAACAATGGGATTAGCTTGGCAAACATCCCAAACCCAGATATCCAGCTGCAAGCAAAAATGGTACACACTTTGTTCTCGAGCCACAAGTACAATACCATAATGAGCCAGATCAATGTGCCTCTGCTCGGGACAACATTGCGGCACAATCACTGGACGAGGTAAACCTAAACAGGTTTGTGAGGAGAACCATAGAGGCTTCAGCTAAGGCTCTAGCAACGGGAGAAAGAGCCGCTGGAGGAGAATCCCCATCGTCTAGATCAAAATGCAAGGCATCGTCCTCCAAGGCCTCAACCATAGGGTTTGGAGGCGTCCTTACTGCCATAATCCGAGAAGCACTAGGGCAAGGACGGGAAGAAGAAGATAAGAAGGGAGACAAAGAAGGAAGTGACAAGTCACCATCACAACCCCCACCTCACACATAAGAACAGCACAGGTCTTCAGATGAAACAGAGACTAACAAAGACGAAGAGGGAGAGTCCTAGGGCAGCCCACAGAGGCACACAGAACAAAGAACGAAAGCCCTGCATGGAAAGAGAGAAGAAGAGCGCAAGAAAAAAGAAAAAGAAGATCTGGAGAGGGCTCGGAGGGAGTCGCTCAGGGATGAGGAGGAGAGAAAAAAGAAGAAGCAAGAGGAGGCAAGATTAGCTGAGATGGAATCAAAGAAGGCAGAGAAGGAGAGGAAGAAGACTGAAGAGGAGTTGAGAAGAAAGGAAGATGAAGAAATAGCACTGGCCACCCATCGCTCCATTGAGCAGCAGCACAAAAGAGACGAGGAGGGTGCAAAGAGCCCACGCAGAACAGAAGCACCTGGTTCCAGTACTAGTGTGCCAGAAATCACACCCCCGCCCCCAGCAGAAGGAAAAGGCAAAGAACCAATGGCGCCAATTCCCCCTCTCCTTGTACCTACCACACTAGCCACTCTCATCACGACAACGCCCACTACCACCGCCACCCAAGGCTCCACTCCCAAGGTCGATCTCAGCAATGTTTTGAAGTGGGTGCAGTTTTTGGTTGACAAGAAGATGGGCCAAGGAGGAGGAGAGGTCATGCCCTCTGCACCCGGAACTAAGAGACCTATAGTTGCTAATGCAGAGTCGCAAAGGGACCCAAAGAGACAAAAAATAGAAACTTCCACCACCTCCGTCCCCATAACAGGCATGCCAGCACAAGAATATGATGAATACGTGAAGCGGTTGCTAGCTCAGATAGAAAAGGCGAAGGAAGAGAAGAAAGTAGTGGCTGCTGAGATGGAAGCTGAGAAAGAGGCTAGAGCTGCCTTCCAGCTAGAAACAATGAGGTAGCTAGCCGCAGCTCAGAGAGAAATACATGAGCTGAAAGGGCAGCTCCAGGAAAAGGAGGATGCAGAAGTTGAGTATGAGACCAAGGCCAGTGAAGACGCCGAGGTCATGTCATCTTTAAGACAATGAAATGATGAACTTGTAGGATTTTGTGAGGATTTGCAGGCCCAGGGGGAGAAGATCCAAAAGGCTGCGAATGACCTGGAAGTAGTACGAGAAGAGAGAGCTCGTAGGTATGAGCAAGAGATAGAAAAGTTAAAACAGGAGCTGAGTATGGAGCAAGAGAAATAGGTACAGCTGAAGAAGGACATGCAAGACCAAGAGCAGCGACTGACAGTGCTGGCTCAAAGGCAAGTCGAGAGTTTGGAGGATATGAGAAAGAGGGCCGAGGAGTGGGCTGCCCACAATGAAAGGTGGGTGAAGACTCTCGCCCAATGCCTAGGACAGTTGGACAAAGATAAATTGATGGCGAAAAACAGGGCAGGTGCCGTCTTCATGAGCTTCAATGCTCAAGAACGTGCTTTCATGACCACCCTGCTGGACGTAACAGTGCCAGAAGACAACGAGACCGTGGAAACAGCCTGCAAGAAACTAGGCATAGCACGCAAAGCACTAAAAGCAGGACTACAACTGCTGGCTCGAATGACAAGAGCCAGCCCAAGCCTGGAAGAACAACGTAATTCACTACTAGAGGAAGGGCTATCTCCCTAGGAGATAGACTCATTGGGCTTCACAGCAGAGGCAGTGCAGCAAGAGCAATGGCAAGAGGGGGATGAGACTGACTTCAATTTCGAAATGGGGCCTCAAGAGGAGGAGTTGGTCCATCCACCCCCTTCGCCACCACCAAAAGACCAGCCGCCCACTGACCCATCCACAGAGAGAGAAGCCGCTCAAGAAGAAAGGTAGAGAAAGCTTATTGACGAGGTCATGGCTAGAAAGAGGGCTCGGCCAGTGATAGCGGCTGCAGTGCCAATTCGGCCTACCCTAGAAGAGTGCCCTGCGCACTTCCAAGCAGACATCACCGCCTGGGAGCAGCAGGAGCTGAATAAACAACCCTATGACTTTGCTTTCGGCTTCCCCACGAACTTAAGAAGAGTTTTACCCATTAAAGTGGTGGACAAAGTCATAGGTGTCGCTGGAAGGCTAAGAGGCAGGTGGTTGCTAGAAAGAGAGCAGCATCCGACTGCATGGAGCAATGTAAATAGCGAATACTAGTAGAACAAGGTATTCAGACCGCCAAGATCTGTGCCAGGATTTGAAAGCCAGCCTTTGTGGAGGAGAAGGCTATGTTTGATGAATATGGACACTTGGATGACCTTTTGCAACTCACTCCCCTCCGAGCGTAATGATCCCACTCACATGCCGTACCCTCGTAGGATTGGAGTTGATTTTGACCCAAGTGCCCATGGAAGGTATGATTTCCCAATCATCTACAACCTTAATTGTACAAATTACGAGGATGCTCTTACCTTCACCCCTAGCAATCTATGTAATGCCATTGTACACTTCCTAGACACATTCTCTTCTTGCCCTGACCCAACATTTATCACCACTTGTAATTACCTTCGCCTACTTAGAATTCTCCTTAGGATAGATCCCACTCCGCAAGAGCCCAACTTACCCCCTCTCTTCTTCGATCCTAACATGATTGATAGCTCTGCCATGGCCCGTCTCATGATGCGAGGCATGCTCCTACCCTTGTTTTGCCTAGCCCTTTTAGAGGATATGAGCGACAGCTGATTTTCGACTTGTAATCATCCCTTCCTCTCCATCACCACACTCCAAACCCGCCTCGATCTACGTAGGTATCTGCAAAGCTAACCCTTCCTTAATAGATCCCACAAAACCCAACCTCCTTTCCAACATGATCAGAGTGAGAAACAGTAGCCATATCCTCCTCTGTAACTTCTTCCCTTATTAACAACTAAAAAATAAAAGAAGAGAAAAGAAAAGAAAAGCAAAGAACGTACAAAAAGAGAAAAGCTAAGAAAGAAAGGCAAAGCAGAAAGCATGACAACACAAGCACTCATTTGTAGAAGCACTCAATCACCACATAAGCACTATCACTGCACTTAGGGGTTCTTAAGTTAGGCATGCCCAGTGGCTTCAGTCAGCCAGTTCCACTCCTAACCCCCTAGCCCCTTTTGCTCCCCCACTTCACCCTTAGGGCACATCAAGGGCAGGACATACCTAGGGAGGTAACACTCACCTATGGTTAGACCTGTCACCCTAAGCCACTTGCACCGCACCTCCCTCGGCATAAATGGGGTCCTCAAGTGTGGGACATCACCCAGGCTTGCCTGTGGTTAGAGCCATCTCCCCATTCCACTAGCACGAGCATAGTACACTAACACGGTACGGTAGACACTCCCCTTAGGTAGAGCACAGCACCTTCTCCTGCCAGGCATCACAGAAAGCAATAAACCACCAACTTCGGAAGCCTTGTCAACCACTCGCTATCCATTTAATTTCTCCGACAACCATCCTTCCTCAGCTTCCACGAGCACCTGAATCTCCACGTGGCCCTCCCCTTTACATCATCATATGTCCAATTGCCTACCTCTCTGCAACAACACAGAAGTGCCACGGGGCTGGCACCCATCTAGGAGGGGGTAATCTAATATTCCGATTTGCTTTAAAAAAAAAAACACGCATGAACCACCTCTAGAAGGGGAGGCCAAAAGGATAAGTCATGAGGATGATTAAAGACAAATTTTTTTAATAATCCCTCTCTTCTCCAGCCGACTGTCATGCTGGAGGAGAAGGGAATAGCAAGGGGTGAGCAAGCTCCTTGCTGGAGCTTGCTGAAGGAAGGAGGCCATGCACTATGGCTGCGTGGGGGTGGGAAGAATCCCCTCCCTCAGCTATAAATGCCATGAAAGGAAGCGCCAAGGGGGACATGGCCGTCGAGAGAGAAGCCGACACACTAATATTGCTATTGAGGAGTGTGAGAGGGCAAGATTGCCATCGTGTGTGTGAAATAAAGCTAGGAGGGTGGTCCCGGCCGTGGAGCGAGAGTGGGAAGCCATCAAACTGTCTATACGCTACCATAGAAGAGGAGAGGGCTGTGAGAGAGGAAGAGTGGAAGCCAGGCTTGCTGCCGTGAAGGAGCGGGCCATCGGACTATCGACACTGCCGTCGAGAGGGAGGGGCCAAGCATTACTGTCTTCCTTCAGCCGTCGCCACAGGGAGAAATGTCGTCATGATTTGCTGCCATTCCTTTTCACCACGTGGGCTTCCACGTTTCTTTTCAGAAGATTTAGAGCTTCTTAGGAAGCTTCTAAAGCCTCCTAAGAAGCCCCCCTTCATGTGGGCTCTTTAAGCCCCTTTTTCCCCCCCACACAACAACTCCTCTTTAAGCCCCTTTGCCCACCCACATAAAATCCCCTTTTTAAGGGCTTATACACCCTTGTTTCCCCCTTTTTCCCGTAGGGTCTCGGCAGACCTTGTAAAAGGCCATTAAGACCTTTCCCATGGCTTTACTAAGCCTCACCCCTCGGAAGGGTTAAACCCCCCCCACCCCCGAGATTTAAAATCCTCCTCGTGGGTTTTTCTCAACCTTGGAATTCAAAGCCCCTTGTCCTGTTGTCCCATCTAAGTTTTTATAAGCCCCATTAAGTTTTTTTTTCCCCTCACATTCTTACACAAGGTTTCATCTTAACCTCGGGGTCCCTTAGAACCCCCTTCCTATTGACCTTCAAAAAACACCCTCTTTTCCCCCTTTTTGGCATACCACAAATGTACTTTCTTTCTTCTCTTTCCGTGTATACAATTTGCACCGGAGCTTCTACGAAAGGAAGGAGAAAATTTCATAAAGGTCGGTGGAATTCCTAGGAGGAGTTGTAGAGCTGCTTCCACGTTCAAAAAACTACAATTGCGATGCCTCCTAAGAAAGTCCAAGGCGTAGCCGCGGGAGGGTCATCTCCCGGTATCCATGTGGATATCTCACCCCAAAACCAGGTTTTTCTTCTTGGCTTTAATTCGGTTTTAAGTCGATCATGCAAAGAGAAATTGTTAGGGATAGGATATATTTGTCCGAGTTATTTGTAATGAAGGAGTTTAGCTTATTTGAATGAATGATAACGTATAGAACTTAGTTTCCTTCAAATTGCATCAAGCATTATAAATTACAAGCAAGATTATCCATTTACTATAGTAGTATATTTTAGTTAAATCCTAAAGGTATAGAAATTATATCTTGCACCATTAGTCTTATTCCTTTCGCAACAAATCATTGTAAATGATTAAATGCATGAAAGGTTTCTTTCATTGCTCAAATTACTAGGAAGTTATCATTGCTAATTGCACATCTTAGCAAGGGAAATGTTTGTTATTTTACATGAGTTCATCTGCAAGGAAAAAGGAAGTTTAAATTGAACTGTATTGACTGAAAAGTAAATTGTCACAAGGATAGCAAAACTGTGACAAGACGATTAATATTACCTTCCAAAAGATATCCAAACCAATCTAAACATAGAAATATTCATACCCTAAGCACTTGACTACTTTCCTTATTGTAGGGTAAAAAAAAATAATCATAAAGATAAAGAACTAGGGCTATCCCCAAGATCCTTAAAAAGAAACCCTAGGCCCGACATACGTCAGCTTAAAGGATCTAAAATGGATTATTCCATCGCAGGACTTGCGCAGCAAGTATGAAATCATTTAGTCTTGTGATTGATTCACAAGGAGAAAGGGTAAAAAACCTCAACAAGGATGGCAGATCCCTACGCAAGTTATCTCGCAAAAGGACATATTTTTGGATATCCTTCTAAATAAGGAAAGTTGTAAACCGGAAACTAGCATATCTAAGGAACTTTAGGGTTGACCAAGTTGGGTTAATAAGGTACGCCCTACACCAGAATGTAAAGGATCTTGCCAATTTACAAGACACCTTGGGAACGAGTGCTGATACACTCAAAAGAAAAGAACACTCCCTTAGCAGTTTGCCAAACAACACGGTTGATTAATGGAAATGTTTGTGCTTACTAGAGATTTTAGGGCTCTCTTTGAATTATGAATTACAAATTAAATGAGTACCTATACTTCAGGTTAAAGGCCTGAAGGAAGAGGCAGTTTCAGTTACCCCCGACTACCTGCCTAACCCTAACCAAGGGGGTTGTTCACCGCGCCGGGAACGTGGACCGAACCCGCCGTGAGAGGTCTCTCCGTTGAGCTCTACTTGGAGTAGGAGGACGCTTGGGTGCCGGGGGGCTCTGGCCGTAAGTCCCTCGCCTTCCGGGTCCTGCACAAGAGGCTAACGTGACTCGGGATTGGATCTCGAGGCCCGCATACTAGTTTACGGGCGGAAGCTTGGAATAGTGATCCCTGGGGATTACTGGATAGCCTTCGGGCGGATTATGGACAAGCCTACGGGCGAAACTCCTTGTATTTCAAAGATAAAATGATGAAATGTTAAAAAAGAACTTGCTTGATATTGTTTTTCTATGTCACGTGATAAGATTACGTGAAGGAACTAGTGCTTAACATGATTAATTAAAGAAGCTGATTGTTATACGTCAAATTAATGTGTTAGATAATTACATAACTAAAACAAACCAAGGAAAGTGCGGAGGATGGACCATGGGTCCGTCCTACGGTTGGGTGGTCCCGGTTAGCCGGGAACTTTTCTCAAAAATCCCAAAGAATAGCAGGATGATCATCAAAAGGAATAACGAGAGCGATGACCTAGAGTTACATCTTACCCGATTTACGCTGTTTTAGGGGAACGGAATGGGACTATGCCTTATGGCAGAGAGGTTGAGCCTTGCATCCCTCTCGTTTCCCATTCTCCTTGAACCAAGTGCAGCGTGAATCCGCTTCGAACCTGGCATTTCTGCGTAAAGTAGTTCACTCGGGTCTGACGCTAGTTCCTAATGACCAATCAGGAAAACCCTAATTCCGATCGATCCTAAGTGGGAACGGCCAGGATACTTCCGCTACGTGGTAGACACGGGAAGACCTAGATCGCAAAACCCGTAACATTCCATGGGAGTGCCTGGCGGAGTTCTCTAGACATCCTTTCCGATGGACTGCTAAGACGTGTCCTGGATGATACTAGTGGACACGTTACAGTTGGTATCAGAGCCGACCAACAACAGAATTGTTTTTATGAGATCTCAATAAAATGAAGTAAAGAAATTGTTGCTGTACAAACATTTTCTCATCTTCAATGCTGTCTTGCAGAATTATGAAGCGCGGAACAAGTTTTTGGTATTTCGGGTCATGTTTATGACTGCAATGCATTCTCCCCTTTATAGACAAAGAATTGGGATGATGAACATCTTGGAGCAGATTTATAATCCATCACCTTTATACATAGAACGAAGATGGACAGGGTCTTCAGGAATCTACTATATAGCCGCCCACCGGTTTGCTTATCTACAGACCAACCTAAAGAGGATCAAGTGGTTGGAAGACTTGAAAGTCGTGAAGCTGTTCATTTTTGTGGAAGCTCACGTAAATTTGACTTTGCATATTCAAGGTCGGAGGGTTGAAATGAACTCATATGTATATGAGGAAGTAACCCGTGTAATCCCAGCCGACAGGATTAAAGTGTTGGGCCGCCATGAGAAGTATGGATTCCAACGGAAAGGGTATCCTGAACTTCCAATGAACTATCGATTCCTAAAGATCCATGACCCAAAACCCTACTATTACACAGTCCCTGTAGACAAATGCAATACAACGTTGTTCTCCCCAAACTGAATGTAATGATTGGCTTATCATCACACAAAACATTGTATTCAAAAAGGCTATGCCCATGTAAATACAAATAAAGACTTCTTTTTATCAATATCTGGCTGTGCATAAGAGTTGTTAAAAAGTTAAGTAGCTACATTGTTTACGAGATAGCTAAACTAAAAATGAAAGATAAGCTAACATCGATTATCATATAATAACGTTAAGAAAACTTTTATCTAGGCACAACCCCAGGTACAGGTTCCAAATTTGCCTCCTACATCAAGTACTGCTGTGACCCAGGAGAAGAAGTTCCTCCTCAAGCAGATAAAGCCACCCGAGTTTGACGGGAGAGGCAGATTCGTCCAGGCTGATGCTGAAATTTGGATTGAATCCATGGAGGATTACTTTGAAGCAGCTGGTACTGCACCTACCAATCAGGCCATGCTCGCCAAGTTAAAGCTCACCGGCGAAGCCAGACTTTGGTGGAAGCAATGGTGCAAGGATCAAGGGATTTCAGAGGGGTCCGTTACCTGGGAGAAGTTGAAGAAAACCGTGCAGGGAAGATATTTACCACCTGCATATCGTACGTAGAAAATGAATGAGTTCTACGAGCTAAAACAGCTAGGACTCACTCTTGATGCATACTACTCTAAATTCGTCTCACTTTTAAAGTATGCACCACAGATGGACATGATGCAGTAGGTGTCCAATTTTTGTGCGGGCTTAAATCCACCCGTAAATACCTGTCTCAAATCTATGCGTCCATCAGATCTTTAGGATGCACTCATTCGAGCGGCACCTATAATTCAGGAGGTGCAAGCTAGACCAAGGGGTAACAAAACTTGGTCCTATAGTGACCCGAACAGAGGAGCATTCAGACCTCAAATGAAGAGAGTTCAAGGTCATAATCAGGGACAAAGGAAGAAAGCAAGGACAAATAACGTCAACAACTTTGTTCCTACTCAAAGTAATGGCCGAAACCTCCATTGCTTCCACTGCAATGAACCCGGTCACTTCAAGAGGCAATGTCCCAAGCTTAGCGGAGGACATCATCAAACGCCTTTCCAAGGTGCAGGCCGCGGTCAAGGAGCCGTTACTCGTGGAAGAGGAAGAACCGCTTGCATTGCCAATAGGCAAAGATGCGAAGAAGAAGAAGAGGAAGATCCGACTATGGAAGCTGAATTCGAAAAAGCGACAGTCCATGCCGCTTTACACAAGAAAGGGCCGAATCGCCAGTTCTTGGTGATTCAGATACCGTCGGACTATCAAGGTAAAGGTTTCAAAATCTTGATTGATTGTGGTAGTACACATTCCTTTATCTCACCAGCATGTGCAAAAAGTTTAGGAATAACCACAGTAGAAGCACCTACCCTGCTTGTGTAGTTGGCAAATGGTCGTGAGGTAACTTGTACCAGGCAAACTGCTAAGTTGGAATTCTTTCTGGGAGAAAAGAAGACTTCAGTCAAATTCAGAGTCATGAATTTAGGTATCCATGAGTGTCTACTCGAGATGGATTGACTTAAGCCCAACGACGCCCACATCCACTGTGGAAAGGGTCAAGTTTCCTTTCAAAACTCTAAAAGGGAACTTGTCACAACTCAAGGTGAGGCAGGAGTGCCAAGAATCCAATTAGCCAAAGTATCTTGGATCATAAAAGGAGTCAGAAAAGGATTACCCGTTTACCTGATCAAACTCTACAAGTTAGATCAAAAGCAAGAGTCTCATGAAGGACCTTCTTGGCTAAAGGAATACGCTGACGTATTCCCTGAGGAATTGATTGAATTTCCGCCTCCAAGAGAAGTAGATCATGAGATTAGGCTAGTGCCTGGAGCTGCACCAATTGCAAAGAGACCTTATAGAATGTCCATACCAGAAGCAATTGAGTTGAAGGAACAACTCAAGCAACTGTTAGATCAGGGTTAAATCCGGCCTAGCAACTCACTGTGGGGAGCTCTAGTACTATTCCAGAAAAAGAAAGATGGGACACTTCGACTATGTATTGATTACCGAGGGTTGAATCAATCAACAGTCAAGAACAAGTATCCTATTCCTAGAATAGATGAGCTTCTTGATCGTCTTCAAGGTGCAAAGATCTTCTCCAAGATTGATCTCAGGTCAGGTTACTATCAGATAAGGATCAAGGAAGAAGATATTCCAAAGACGGCCTTCAATACAAGATATGGGCACTTTGAGTTCCTGGTTATGTCATTCGGGCTTACAAATGCACCTGCCACCTTCAATAGATTAATGCAAGATATCTTTAGACCATATCTTGATGATTTCGTACTTGTCTTCTTTGATGACACTTTAGTCTATTCTAAACAGGAAGAAGATCATGAACCTCAACTTCGGATTGTCCTTGAGACAATGAGGTCTCATAAGCTGTATGCAAAAATGAAGAAGTGTGCATTCTTCAAGCGTCAGATTGAATATTTGGGATTCATAGTATCATCAGAAGGAATATCAGTAGACCCAGCCAAGGTCAGAGATGTGCTTGAATGGCCAATACCATATCCATCAAAGAGATACGTAGCTTTCTTGGATTGACAGGATGGTATAGGGTCTTCATCAAAAACTATGCTTTGATTGCAGCACCTCTTACAAACTTACTAAAGAAGCAGGCTTCCATTACATGGTCAACTTCCGAACAAAATAGCTTCGACAAATTGAAGAAAAGTTTGGTATCAGCACCTATTCTAAAACTTCCTGACCTCAATAAGGAGTTCGAGGTAGTAACTGATGCTAGCATTCTTGCCTTGGGGTGTGTACTTATGCAGGAAGGTCATCTAGTAGCATACTCTTCAAGAAAATTGAAGAGTCATGAAAAGAATTATGCCACGCATGATCTGGAATTACTAGTTGTTATCCATGCTCTAAAGCTTTGGAGACACTACCTGTTGGGTAACAAGTTTACTCTAGTAACCGATCATAAGAGTCTCAAATGGATTTTTACCCAGAACGAGCTCAACATGAGGCAACGTCGGTGGATTGAAGTATTGGAGGAATATGATTTTGAAATCAAGTACCGACCAGGGAAGGATAATGTAGTTGCCGATGCACTCAGTTGCAAGGCATTCCTAAATTCCCTAATCTTGCAGAATCCATCAACGGCTAGATCTCTGGCTACAAAAGTATCTATGCCAAACAACCCTATACTTGAACTAGCTAGAGAGGATGCCATGATTTGGCCTACCAAACAATGATAAAGGAAATATCTACCAAGGAGCAGAATCAGAAGTTGCAAGCTAAGTATCAGGAATTTTCCATTGATAATGGACTTGTCTACTACAGAACAAGGCTCTGTATACCAGCAAGCCAGTCACTTAAGCAGAAGATATTATGGGAAGCTCATGATTCTCCTTTCGCAGGACATCCTGGCTATGCTAAGACTCTTAATGCAGTTAGGAAGAGCTACCGTTGGGAGAGGCTTAAAGGTGACGTTCTCAAATATGTCACTGAGTGTTTGTCTTGCCAACGTATCAAAGCCGAACATGTCATGATGCCAGGGAAACTGCAACCGCTTGACATTCCCCAAATGAAATGGGAATTCATCAGTATAGATTTTGTTGTGGGCTTACCCCAAGTCCAAGGAGGATACAATTCCATTATGGTTGTGGTTGACATGCTTACCAAGGTTGCACACTTGATTCCAGTAAAGACAAACTATAAAGCCTCCGACATTGCAAGATTGTTTATCAAAGAGATATTCAAGCTACATGGTTTACCCAGAAGAATCATCAGTGATCGAGATTCTCTCTTCACATCACACTTCTGGAGAGCTATCTTTGAAGCTATTGGGACTCAACTTTGTTTTAGCACCACCTACCATCCCCAAACGGATGGCCAAACAGAGCGAGTAAATCAAGTCATCGAAGATATGCTTAGGGAATACTGCTGTCGGGAGCCGAAGAGGTGGATTCAATACTTGCCATTAGTTGAATTTGCCTACAATGCTTCTTACCAGTAGAGCATTCTGATGACTCCTTTCCAGGCATTGTATGGTCATGATTGTCGAAGTCCACTAAACTTTTCTGATCCAACCCTAAGAGTTGAAGCGTCAAGACAGATGTTGGAAGACATGGATGATCAAATAAAGTCAATAAGACAAGACATACAAGCGGCCAAGGATAGACAAAAGGCATACGCAGATTTGAAACGTCAAGAAAGAGTTTTCGAAGAAGGAGACATGGTCTTCATTCGTGTATGCCCTAAAAAGAGTTCTCTATCCCTAGGAGAATGCAAGAAGCTAAGTCCAAGGTATTGTGGGCCATACAAAATCCTCAAATGCCTAGGACCCAATGCTTATAGATTGCAACTCCCTGAGAACCTAAAAGTTCACAATGTATTCTATATCAGCCTATTGAAAAAATATGTACCCAACCCTAATCATGTACTTGATGACCAACAAATTGTAATGCCTAGTCAAGGAGTCCTTGAACTAAGGCCGGATAGGATCTTAGATGTTAGGGAGAGACAGTTAAGATCTAGAACCTTAAGAGAATGCCTCGTCCAGTGGAAAGATTATTCCGAAGAGGATGCCATCTGGGTAGATGAAGGCACTCTCAACCATCAGTATCCCCAGTTTATCTCGAGATGAGGACATCTCGATTCTTCTAAGGGGGAGATAATGTAATATTCCGATTTGCTATTAAAAAAAAAACACGCATGAACCACCTCTAGAAGGGGAGGCCAAAAGGATAAGTCATGAGGTAAAGACAAATTTTTTTAATAATCCCTCTCTCCTCCAGCCGACTGTCATGCTGGAGGAGAAGGGAATAGCAAGGGGTGAGCAAGCTCCTTGCTGGAGCTTGCTGAAGGAAGGAGGCCATGCACTATGGCCACGTGAGGGCGGGAAGAATCCACTCCCTCAGCTATAAATGCCATGAAAGGAAGCGCCAGGGGGGATACGGCCGTCGAGAGAGAAGCCGACACACTAATATTGCTATTGAGGAGTGTGAGAGGGCCAGATTGCCGTCGTGTGTGTGAAGTAAAGCCAGGAGGGTGGTCCCGGCCGTGGAGCGAGAGTGGGAAGCCATCAAACTGTCTATATGCTCCCATACAAGAGGAGAGGGCTATGAGAGAGGAAGAGTGGAAGCCAGGCTTGCTGCCGTGAAGGAGCGGGCCGTCGGATTGTCGACACTGCCATCGAGAGGGAGGGGCCAAGCATTACTGTCTTCCTTCAGCCGTCGCCACAAAGAGAAATGCCGTCGTGATTTGCTACCATTCCTTTTCACCATGTGGGCTTCCACCTTTCTTTTCAGAAGATTTAGAGCTTCTTAGGAAGCTTCTAAAGCCTCCTAAGAAGCCCCCCTTCATGTGGGCTCTTTAAGCCCCTTTTTCCCCCCCACACAACAACTCCTCTTTAAGCCCCTTTGTCCACCCACATAAAATCCCCTTTTTAAGGGCTTATACACCCTTGTTTCCCCCCTTTTTCCCGTAGGGTCTCGGCAGACCTTGTAAAAGTCCATTAAGCCCTTTCCCATGGCTTTACTAAGCCTCACCCCTCGAAAGGGTTAAACCCCCCCAACCCCCGAGATTTAAAATCCTCCTCGTGGGTTTTTCCCAACCTTGGAATTCAAAGCCCCTTTTCCTGTTGTCCCATCTAAGTTTTTATAAGCCCCATTAAGTTTTTTTTTCCCCTCACATTCTTACACAAGGTTTCATCTTAACCTCGGGGTCCCTTAGAACCCCCTTCCTATTGACCTTCGAAAAACACCCTCTTTTCCCCCTTTTTGGCATACCACAAATGTACTTTCTTTCTTCTCTTTCCGTGTATACAATTTGCACCGGAGCTTCTACGAAAGGAAGGAGAAAATTTCATAAAGGTCGGTGGAATTCCTAGGAGGAGTTGTAGAGCTGCTTCCACGTTCAAAAAACTACAATTGCGATGCCTCCTAAGAAAGTCCAAGGCGTAGCCGCGGGAGGGTCATCTCCCGGTATCCATGTGGATATCTCACCCCAAAACCAGGTTTTTCTTGTTGGCTTTAATTCGGTTTTAAGTCGATCATGCAAAGAGAAATTGTTAGGGATAGGATATATTTGTCCGAGTTATTTGTAATGAAGGAGTTTAGCTTATTTGAATGAATGATAATGTATAGAACTTAGTTTCCTTCGAATTGCATCAAGCATTATAAATTACGAGCAAGATTATCCATTTACTATAGTAGTATATTTTAGTTAAATCCTAAAGGTATAGAAATTATATCTTGCACCATTAGTCTTATTCCTTTCGCAACAAATCATTGTAAATGATTAAATTCATGAAAGGTTTCTTTCGTTGCTCAGGAAGGATTACTCAGACTAAAATTTGAACTGAAATAAGGGAAAGACTAAGAGGCTAGAGATCTTCTTTTGTTTACCAAATAATGGTGGGTAAGAAAGTGGAGAGACTAAGAGCTGATTTTTTTATCCCGAGAGGTGCTTAAAATTTGCCAAAAATTCCAAATTTTAAGGGAAAAATAAACTTCGTTCAAGGCGATAGCTACAGTCAGTTCGATTTTAAGCAGCAAGCAAAAGACGATTTTCAAAATTGCCTTGAAGGCCGCCCAAGCATCAACTGCAGATTTTTAGTAATCTTTTTGAGCACCTAGGCAAGTCAAAGTAGCTACCTGGCAATGGGGGTCATTGAGATGAGTGTGTAGAAATTTTCAATTTGCAAAACAAACATTGGACGTGAGAATGGGAGTGCCTGAGGTGGAGGGACAAAAGAGAGAAACTGTAAAAGGACTTGAGAAGGGGGTGACCCTTGGGCTCTCCCACCCCCCAATTTCCATGCGATAGGGGGGGGCTATTTTTTTTTACGAAAAAGAAAAAAGATGAAGGTGTCATTCTTGCAAGGGACGAATCCATGGAGGGAGAGGAGGGGGGACTATGGAGCCTCAATGTAACTCCATAAACCAATTGCATCAATGATCTGTACTCTTCCTTCACTTCCAATCGCCACCCTTTGCTCCTCCAACGGCTGCCCGAATCAGAAGAACTTGATTTAGTCTCTCTCCTTCCTCTCTCTCCCCTAAGAGGCAATTCAATTTGAAGAAGCTCGATTGATGAATGCTCGTCCTGCGTGGTACCGAATCGCTTCCTAATCGAGTGGGGCTATTTTTTTGTCTTGAATCAGATTTTAAAAACCTACAACAAGAGGAAAAACCGATAACTCTCTTTTATGAAGGAAAATGGCTCTTTTTTGATATTTTATTGGTTAAATGGTGTTCATATTGGATGAAAATTGCTAGACATGTTGTTTGCTATTTTTTTGAGACTTTTGTGGAAGAAAAATCAGAATACATAATGTGATAATGCTAAAAATAATTTTCTAACACGCGAAAAATATGCATTTTACAAAGAAAATGGGGTTTTTGTCACTTCGGGTTTGATAAAAAAATGCATATGGGATAAATATGAAAAATGAGAAATTCTCAATTTTCATAAATAAAAAAACCAAAAAACTAGTAAATCCTCTATGTTCTTGATAAATAAATAGTGAAAATAGCTAAAAATGGAAAAAATATGTTTTTGTGCTTTAAAAATGAATTAAAAATATGATTAATGTTCGTGCATGTTTGGCAAGGTTGAGGCATGAGGTTATATATTGAAAATGACAAAAAAACAAAACCCTATACTTATGCAATGATGCAACACATAAAAGTTAGAGGAAAAGGGTGTTGTTAAGAGATTAAGAGCACTGAGAGGGTTTCAATCTTTGAAATATTTGACTATGCATTTCATTTAGAATTGCGATATTTCAGTTTAAGGGGCTAGTAGCACGAGAAATCGGTGCTAGTCTCCATACATCGAAGCATACATTTAGTGAAGATCATGAAAGGGTTGTTTTTCCACATCACAAACTGATGATTTGATAAATATTGTTTGTGCACAATAAGTATACACTTTTTCATTTTTCATGTCATATGGTATAATCTCCTAGTGGATGCATAGCACTTCTACACTGAACACTGACCAACATGGAGTGTGTGAGGAAGTCATTGTTATAGGTTAGATGAGCGATTCCTTGGGTAAGTTTGGTGAGGAAACATCAACTCCTGGTGGATCGTTCGATATACAAAAGAGTGGAGATTGTACTGTTGTTCTTTATGTTGAAGCAGCGCATCTTGGGGCCAATCCCCGAGATGTAAAAGAGCTGCAATGAGGCCACGGTGTTTTAGTCAAGAGGTTGCCTCCTGTGTATGTGATACGAGGTGTTATACCTATATGTTATGGGATCTCCCTCGGAGTAGGGGAAGGCAAACGTTTGACTGTGTCCTATTACAAACACAAGATCGATATTAGAGTTTAGTGTAGTGTGTGACTTAGATGCTCCTAGCTACAAATCCATCAACCTAGAGGGCATGGAACAAGTGATTATGGAATCAACAAGTGATTATGCTAAAGCCGTAGTGCCATGGGAAAAACTCAGCATACAGTGGAGTGCAGTTATGACTTAAACATCCCATGTCATGGGGCATCATGCCAAAATTTTAGGTATCACAAGGATGTTAGAAGCCCTAGACGTAAAGGGAAAACCATTGCTTAAAAGGCACAGTCCCCAAGTCCTAAGTGCTAAGGAAGAGTTTGCTTTTCATGAGGGGCAGAAGCTCCTAGATAAAGCCATCATGGAATTGCCTAGGAAGGGGAAAGATATGGAAGATCCTCTAAGAAAGGATCGGAATGACATGTTCAGAGCTATAGGCCTTCCTAGACCACTTTATGAGTTGGCAAAAAGGGATGTTAAAGATAGTATTAACCTTCCTACACCAATAGAGGTGGAAATGGAAGAGGTTAGAGACCCCAAAAGGTTGGATCTAGATCATGAGGAATATGAAAATTTTAATGACCCCGTTTTGATCCCAAGAAAGAGGACTAAATTTCCTCCTCCTTATAGGGATCCACCAATGTTTCATGGGCTGGTAAATGAGGACCCGATGTTGGAGTTAAAGAATACGGCCTAACTTGCCTTACAAGCGAGTATGATGATATACATCGGATGCTCGTATTCTCAAGTACCTTGAAGGGAGAGGCTAGAAAGTGGTATTGGAGCCTTGCTAGAGGGTCAATTAAATCATCTGAGGAGTTGCACGATAAAGTTTTAGATGAATATGAAAGAAGGTGCCTATGACCCAAGTCTTAGGGTAGCTTATGCATATAAGACAAGAGTCTTACCCTTCTGCTAAAGAATGTGCTAGAGCCTTTGACGATATTTTGAGACTTTGGCCAAGAAGAGCTACTACGTTACCAGATGATGTGTTATTGAGAGCGGAATTTTGGTGCCGAAAATTGCTTAAAAATAGCTAAAAATTATGAATATCAAGGGAAAAATATTCACCGTCAAAGGCGGCGGCTCGATCTAGGACGATTTTAAGCGTCAAAGTGCTTTAAAGGTACCCGAGCGACACTTGTAGATTTTTCATAATTTCTCAGACAGTCGTGGGGGTTGACATGAGCTACTGGCCAATGCGGGATGCTAAGCCGGACGCCCAGGATTTTTCAGAGATCAATTCCGAGTCCGGATGGGAAAATGGCCAATAAGTTGGGCAAGATGCGAAGAGGTGGACATTAGAGTGGCCAAGTGGGCATGACCTTTGGGAGCCCAATTTTAAATGTCACATGAAAGAAAGGTGGAGAATGAAGATGACAAATCATGGGAAGAAGAGCACGCAGGATGGCGCCGAAAAATGCACCATCATGGATGATGGTGCCTCATGCAGCCTGCAAACAACCTACTCAACCGACATTGGCCCCTCATTTCCCTCTGTATGCTGATCTTATCACCGCCCTTCGCTCCTCAATTGATGGCCTTAATGCTGAGATAGAAATCTAGTCTTTCTCTCTCCTCCCTCTCTCTCTTCTAAGGGGGAAGTTCATGTGGGAAGAAGAAGGAAGAAGAAAGAATGATGGAGGCTTGTCCGGCATGGATCGGATTGCTCCACGGGCTGGGAATGGTGACTTGTGATCGTCATGAGCATGAAGTGCTGCTGATTTTCAGATTTGCAGCCATGGACATGAAACCCGAAACACGCAAATAAGCGGTAATTCAATTTTTTTCAAAGGAAATTTGAGATTTCATGGCTTTTGATTGATAAAATGTTGTTCACATGGGCTAAAAATTGTTTATGTTGCTGTTTCCCATGATTACTTGCTGTTCATAATCAGAAAATCAGAAAAATATGCATCTTGTGACCCAAAATAATACACTAAAACACGTAAAATATGGAAAATCAAGGGAAAATGATGTTTTTGGGTATAAAAATGGAAAAATGAATAGGAACACCAACTAAATTTTCATTTTTGCTGCAAGAAGGAACTAAGGGCCACAGCCCATAACCTATTTTGAATTTTTAGTAATAAAATAATGCAGAAAATAAGAGAAAATACAAGGAAAATAGAGGAAAATCACTAAAAATAGGGGAAAATTGCATTTTGGGTGCGGAAAATTAATGATAATTAAGAACAATGTTTGTGGATGTTTGTGGGGACTGAAGCATGAGGATTAGCCTCAGTTCAACCCCACCTTCTTGTCCTAGTGTATTTCTCCCGCTTTTTACACATAAAATGATGGCAAAATGCCCTATAAATCTATACCACAATGCAACATTTGATCGATGGGAGGGTAGAGTGGTTAAAGTGTGTGTAAATGTGGAGTAAGATGATGAAAAGATTGCTGGTTTTGTTTGCATGCTATATAGGTCGGTGAATAATTATAAAATAAGAGCCTAGTAGCACGAGGGTTTCCTTGGTGCTAGGTTTGTGCAATGCCGCATAAGAACGGTAGTTGAAAATCATTGAAAGGATGTTTTTCACATGTGCACAATATTGATTTTATAATTGTTTGAGCACTTGGCATCCACACTATGCATAAATCATGGAAATATTTAAAGGTATCAGAAATCCTGGATGCACAGCAATTGTTTTCATTAGGACCTTGACCCACGTTGAGTGAGAGACAGGACACCCTAAGCCATAGGCTAGTAGTGGGGTATAGGGAAAAGAGAAGTAAGGACAATGTACATTCCTATATACGATTAAATGGTACCTTGAGTGGATTTTGTGCGACATGTTTACATGTTGAGCGACGCATCGAGGGGCCAATCCCCAAGGTGTAGGAGAGTCGCAGAGGGGTGGCGGCACTCAACCGTTGGAGGACCCCCTATGTCTATGCTTCGTGCCATTAGGAAATGTGTAAGGGACTCCCTCTGAGGAGTAGTGAGTGAGAGAAGAGTGGACTACAAACGACGTAATAAAACGCAAGATATTTAGGAAGGCAATGTATGTGTCATCAACGCTCCTGGCCACGAGGCCGTGGGGTTGTTGAGCGCGTGAGATAGAGGTCCGGCTAGTGCACGAGCCAGTGCCGGCCCGTTCTAGGTTCCATCAATGGTGCGCCTGCCGGGAGCCGCTTAAAAGTGGCGGTCCTCGAATCCTGGTTGTCTAGGGACCAACTAGCAGTTTATGCCAAAGGATACTGTGATTGATCCATTATTTAGCGATAAGCATCGTCTAGCAGAAATCCAAAAGCAAGAGAGAGACGAAAGAGCTAGGCGACGTGCTGAAATTTTTAGGAGATATTCCCCTAAGCATAGCGGTACTGAACCCTTACGAGGGAGTGGATCTAGTGGTCTTGGGGCCACAAGCAGTAAGTTAGGAAGCTCTAGTGCTCCCCTTCCTTCCATAAGCCAGTCTACATCACGTGCGGGAGGTGTAACCCCACCGTCCCTTATTCCTAGTGCAAATCCAATCCTCGTCATGGCACAGCCTATTGCAATTCCAGCAGAAACGACGGATTTGCCGGCTCTAGGTTACCCGCTACCCATTTTTAATGGGTTAGTTGAGGAAGATGTGGAACTCCACATTAGGGAGTTTCAAAAGCTGATGTTTAACTGTCGCATCCAAGAAGAAGGACATTTAATGATGTTCTTCAACATGACTCTCAAAGGAAGAGCCGCTATATGGTATCATGGTTTAGAAGCCGGAACCATATTGAATATTGATGCATTTTATGGAGCTTTTCGAAGGGAGTTTGCCCCTGAAAGGGGTGGACAATATTGGTTGCATGTACTCAACGTGACCCGCCAAGAACCACACGAGGATATTCGTGCTTATGCGAAGAAAATAAAAGAGGTTTTCCGTAAGTTGGATACCTCTATTCCTATCCCCGCAGCTGCCCAGTTGCAATATTTCCTACATGGTTTGGACTTTAATATCCAATTGCAGTTGAGTAGTCTCCCCTTGGGGGATATAGATACTGCCATTACACGAGCACAAGAAGTGGAATCCCGACTACAAGCAGCCTATGCTTCTCGAGGCAATTCGAATATGGGTTTAGTATTGGGAAACAATGTGGTGATGGGCAATGGCAGTAGTGGCCAAGGGATAGCGATGGCTAACCCTAATGGGAGAGGGAACATGATGCAGATTGTCCCTTTATTACCAGCTCCCCCTAGCATGTCGATGCCTACGGGCAGTCAAATGGCTCCAAATGGTGGAGGCCAGGCGGTCAATTCTAATGCCATGCATGTGGCTCAACAACCAGTGCCTAATCGAATTGTTAGGCCGATGGAACGACATGGTCATGACCAAGGCTATGAGTCGAGTGCTTCCAATGTTCTTGGCGAGGTTAAGGACATGATGAAGCATTATACCGACATGATTACGGAGCAGTATCGGCAAATAGCCGTTGATGTCAACTTCCTTAAAAAACAACAAAATTTGATAGGAAGTAGATACCCAGATGAGGGTGCACCTTCGAGGTTTAGTTGCAAATGGTGTGGTGGGCAGCACTATCCAAGAAATTGCCCAAATGTTAAGTGCGATATCTGTGGAAAATCCGGCCATTTAGCAGCTACTTGCTGGAGTAAGATCAGTTCCCTCCAGCGAGGTAGTTGACAACCAGGGCCTGTTAATCATCGTGTGCAAGGAAATGATTCCTAGCGAGAAGACGGGCCTAAACAAATACTTCAACGACCAAAGACTACAGTGGAGGAGCTACCTAGTGGTAGTGGGGTTAGTTTCATTGAGGCTGTACGCGTTAATGATGCTGAAACCTCTAATCTGCGAGCTGTTCTTAAAAGAGGTCAAAAGGGTAGAGAAGCCGACAAGGATAAGCCTGTCGACGGAAACCCTAAACAAGGCGACAAAGGAACACAAGTTTTGGATCCTGCCATGGAAGGGGGACCTTTGAAGCCCTGGAGAGTAAAGCCGATAAAGAACCACCAAAGAAGAAGGTAAAAGTTAAAAAAGAGGCAATAAAGCCGGTTCAGCGACCTAAAGAGCGGATGGTTTGGCGTGAAAAGAGAACTCTATCGAACTATCATGAATTCGATTTGGCGAGCTCTCTTTGCGAAGTCAAGCCGGATGTGAATCTTTTACAGCTTATTAAGCTTTCCCCAGGAGTACGCAAGGAATTTAGAAAGATCCTACGTACCGGGTATATCGTAGAACCTTTGGGTATTGCGTGAGTTGGTGATGACTGGTTCGAGCATGCTGAGAAGCATTGCCCAAGGGTTGCAGCCTATGTCGATGGGATATTAGTAGATTATGCCATTGTCGACACGGGATCATCTGTTAACATTATGAGTTCTAAACTGATGGAAAGGTTGGGTCTTGCGATCCAGAAAGATACCTCCATAATTCTCAAAATGGCAGATGATAGTTTGAGACAGCCGGAAAGCTGCATTACTAAGGTCCATGTCACTATTGCAAATGTAGAATGCCTGTTGGACTTTAAGGTGATTCGTTTTGCAGGCCGTCCAAGTTACCAAGTGTTACTCGGACGACCTTGGATCTTGCAAGCGGACTGCCAAGTAGATATACCCGCCGGTCGACTGATATTTGGCAGAGGTGCCCAGTGTGTGGTGGTTGATGCTTATCCTGAGTCCCCGCAGAGTGAGAGAGCTCCTCTATCTTCTACAAAATTGGAGACATTAGAGGATTTATCTGCCAGTGAGACATCATCGAGTGATGAGTCCAAAGAGGAATCCACCACGGAAGACATCTATCAGATTACTTTGAACGAGCCGATAGAGGGCCAAGATCATATAAGAGATACAGATGTTATCGAGCTAGACCTTGGTACGCCTGATGATTCACGGCCAATCAAATTAGGTTCTATGCTCAGCACAGCAGAGAAGGAGGACTATGTGGCCTTGATCCAGGAATTCCGTGATATCTTTGCCTGGAGTTATGATGAGTTGAGAGGCATTGCTCCTAGTCTTGCTGTTCATACAATTCCGTTGAAAGAGGGCAGTCGTCTTGTACGACAGAAAGTAAGGCGTATGCCTTTCGAACTGAGGGACGGGCTGTTTGAAGAGTTACAGAAGCTTCGAAAAGCGGGTTTGATTTTTCCTGTGTAACACACGGAATGGTGTTCGCCCTTGTGATAAGAAAGAAGAAGAATAATCAAATCCGATTATGTGTAGACTTTAGGGAGCTGAATAAGCAGACAGTTAAGGACTACTACCCGTTGCCATTTATTGACCAGATTTTGGATCAATTAGCGGGTAGGGAAATATATTCGTTCATGGATTGTTTTGCAGGATATAACCAGATGGAAATTGCAGAAGAGGGCAAGTTGAAAACAACTTTTATTACTGTATTTGGTACTTTTGCGTACCATGTGATGGTCTTTGATTTATGCAATGCGCCTGGTTTGTGGCAACGAACAGCAGATAAGACATTTGGTGACATATCCCTTGAAGAGTTGAAGGTGTTTATTGATGACTTAGGGGCCCCACCGTGAGAGGAAGGCAGCTGATCATTTTAAGAAAATGCTTTGAGCGCTGTAGACAATTCTGCATCGCCTTAAACCCACGGAAGTGTGTTTTTGGAGTACCTTATGGACTATTGCTGGGTCATGTGGTCAGTTTGGTAGGAATTGCGACAGACCCCGAGAAGGTCAAAGTTATAGTTGCCATGGGTCCACCACACACTCCGAAGGAATTTCATAGCTTTCTTTCTTCGGTTGGTTATTACCGTAGATTCATAAACGCCTTGGCAGAAAGAACGTTGCCGCTTACAAATTTATTGTCCTTTAGCTGTTCGTTTGTATGGGGTGACCCTTGTAAGGTAGCATTCGAGGATGTGAAACAAGAGCTAGCAAGAGCGCCCATTTTAAAAGCACCTAAAAGAGGTGAGGTGTTCTATATATTCTCAGCAGCCACCGTATATAGTATCAACTGCTGTTTAGCCCAAATTTGGGAAGAGAAGTGGTACCACCCGATTGCTTTTGCTAGCCGAAAGCTGGGGGTATCCGAAATCAATTATACCTACATGGAGGAGTTGTGTTTAGCGATGGTCCTTGGGACCAAGAAATTCAGGCATTATATTCTCTATGAGAAAGTCGTGCTTTATACGAAGGCGGAGGGGCTTCGACTATTGATGAATAAGCTACAGCCGCCTGATCGTCTAGTGAAGTGGTTAATCACTTTGCAGGAGTTTGATTATGAAATCCGTAGTAAGCCACCAAGGTTGCAAGGCATCATGGAATGTCTAGTGGACTTTGGGGAGCCGAAAGAATCTGTGGCTGAAGGGAGTGACATGGAGTTGTTATTTAAAATAGATACGGCATCTATTCCCTCCTGGTACGCTGCAATAACGTATTTTTTATCGACGGGAAAGGCGGGATCCGAATTATCTAAAGCTGAGAGAAGGAAAATTAAGCAGCAAGCGTTAAAGTTTGCTTTGATCGCAGGTACATTATATCGGCAAGGGGTTGATGACATCTACCGCCGATGTGTGATGTCTGACGAGGTGCCATTCATTTTGGAAGAGTGCCATGATTCCGCTTGTGGCGGCCATTTTGCTGGACGGCTTATAGCACAAAAGGCTTTAAGAGCAGGTTATTGGTGGCCTGCCATCTTCCAGGATGCGTTTGCGTATGTTAAGAGATGCGATATTTGTCAATGACATGATAGTCGAGAGAATATGAAACGACCACTCACCCCTATTATGGCGATACTTCCATTTGAGAAGTGGGGAATAGACTTTGTGGGTCCTATTACTCCGTCGTCGACTACGCAAAAGAGGTATATCATTGTAGCAACTGACTACTTCACAAAGTGGTCAGAAGCACGTGCAACAAGGAAAGATGATGCTGAAGAAACTGCTAGTTTCCTTTTAGAGCAGATAATATGCCGGTTTGGTCCATCGAAAGAATTAGTGTCGGACCGCGGAACCCATTTCCTGAATAAGGTGATCAAAAGTTTGACAGAGACTTGGCAAATCAAGCATAACAAGACAACCCCATACAACCCGCAAGCCAATGAGCAAGTTGAAAGCACCAACAAGCAGCTTGTGGGCATTCTGCCCAAAATTGTGTCGGAAAAGAAACGGGATTGGGATAAAAAGTTATACGTGGCAGTGTGGGCCTATAATACGACCTTCAAACGAGCCACTGGCCATACCCCGTTCAAGTTAGTATATGGGGAGGAGTGTGTCTTGCCTTTAGAGATTGAGCTGCCGACTATTCAGTTTGCCATCAATCATTCTTTGAGTGATGAAGACGCACTTTTTGAGCGCTTGACGACACTGGCACATTTAGATGAGCTTAAGCTACAGAGCTTATTGCACCAAGAAGTGGCGAAGCGCTGAATGAAGCAGCTACACGACCTTAAAGCCAAGAAATACACCTTCAAGAAAGGACAGCTTGTTCTGTATTATGACGCACGACATGAATTATTTCCAAGCAAGCTAGAGCCCAAATGGGATGGGCCCTATAGGATCGTTAGAATGGGAAAGAATAAGTCCACAGTCTTGTTAGCTGACCTTGAGGGGGTAGAATTTAAAAATAAGGTTAATCTTAATAAGATTAGACCTTATTATTTCTGATTGCACTAATGCTATGACTACCTTGCAGGTCTAGGAGTGATCAATCAAATATCTGCAAGGAGATCGTGATAGAGATTGATGGGTCGTCTGATTCCTTATTTAGAACACCCATATTTAGAATAGAGATATCATCAGGGAAAGCTCATTTGGTGGAGTAAAGGATATAAGGTGACTGAGCAAGAAGGCGGGACATTTATTTGGGAGATCAAGGTCTTCTGCCATCACTGTCTACAAATTTTGACGAGCATCCCTGTTGAATTCAATGATGATGGAGGGATGGAGCCTACAATCCACCCGTTGAATATGCTGAATTTTGATTACCATAATTACGAGTAGAGTTCCGGATGGCGGGATATGTAAACCCTTTATGGACGTACACCTTGTACTTTGATGGGGCGTCCAGGGGTCCATGCAAAAAAGGAAGTGTAGGAGTTGTCATCCGAGATCCCCGACGCATTGTCATGAAGTTAGCTGCTTATCTCGGGGTGAATTTTACCAATAATATGGCAGAATACAAAGCCCTGATTATGGGTTTGAATATTGCAAAGAAGGGTGGTATCCGCCAGTTATTGGTGAAAGGGGACTCTCAGTTGGTTTTAAATCAACTCAATGGGACATACATGGTACGAAACCCCATCCTTTGCATGTACCATCATACTGCCATAGCCCTGCTAGATGAATTTGATAGAGTGTCTTTTCAGCTGATTCCACGAAATTGGAATCAGTTTGCCGATTCATTGGCTCATTTTGCGTATGAAGAAGACCTCTTCTTTAATTGTGGCCCTTGTCCCGATATATCTATTGATGGTGAGACAGGACCTGGTCGTTTGTGGGGTATGCTTTCTGAACATGCCCTCTTTGGCAGACGATGGTTGATTTGGGTGATGCAGAGGGTAAGCGAGACTCATCTGCCTTTATTATCTTGGACCCATAGACTGATTAGACGACATGTGATGCAAACACCTCTTGTGATATACGCAGGAGGGATGGGTCATAATTTAATGCACCTAGTTTAGGGCTACGAGCCTTCGTTCCCCTGGGAATGGTATGCTTTGATGTCTATCATAGTTGTTTCCAGGAGGATGTTATGAGTAGTAGTGTTTGATTTCATTAGGCCAAGAGGGCCATTCCCCTGTCTAGTGCGGGTGCGTTTAATCGGGTTTTTGTTTTAAGTGTTGTGCTGGACAGGTTTCGTGTTTCGTGGAATTTGGTGGAGCCTGGAGGAGCCTTTGCTGCGATGGAAGGTTCTTATGGCCAATCCCGGTGATATCTCTCCTTTACGAGTACCTTCCTTTCCTGTTATATGTATTTGTACTTGTCACGGGGATATACTTTTGTTGGGGACCGGCAACCAAGGCATGAAGTCCCAGGTTTAGGCTAAGTATGTTTGAGGGAGGTCGGAGTAGTCATTGCCTCCTGTAAAGACATTGTCAGGCATCGAAAGGCCTGTTTTAGAAGGAAGTCTTAGTGGCCCTGTTCTGCTAGCCTGCTAGGCAGCCGTTCTAGGAGTTCTTGTTAGAAGTGAGGCAGTTAGAGAAGCCTGCCAGAAGATAATAATGAGGATGCCAAGAAACCCTGTACATCCGACAAGATGAATATAAATACGAAGATGTGTAAAAAGGGGTTCTAACCCCTATCAAAGCAAAGAAAAGGAATGAAAATATATAAGCAGTTGATCATTGCCTTGCAAAGGCCTGGTAGGTTCTTGGGGACGAGTCAGACCCGGGGCCGATACCTTGTCTTCCTAGGGGTGGCTTCTTGCTGAAGAATGAATGACAAAACAAGGAAGGTTGGAGCGAAAATAAAAGTAAGCGTTAGAAAATGATTAAGTGTCGCCTTGCGAGGGCTTGGTAGGTTCTTGGGTGCCGAGACAAATCCTGAGGCCGATGCCCTGTTCTCCTTGGGTCACTACGCTCAACTCCCTCCTTTTTACATGCCCAAGTATGTTGATAAAATAAAAACCCTAAAAGAAGAAATGTACTGAAAGAAAATACTCCTTGAGCATGCTATAGGAGTCCTAGTAGGAGCTCCTAGTTGTGTTGTCCTTAGTTGGTAAGTAGTTCAAACTACCACTTAGGGCAACCTCTTTGATAGGTTTTTAGTTTGGTTGTGTTGGAGCAGGTGGTCAGTCACTCGCTTCGGATCTTCTATTAGATGATGCTAGGCCTACTCCTTGTGGATGTCATGCCTTAGTTCTGTCCAGGGGTAGGGGGAGCATTATGCTGAGTTTTATTATATATTTGTTTTGTATCAGCTTGATGCTTCTTTGGTTGTTTATGTGCAGATATGTTTGTGGATACGACGGGCTGAGTCGCCCTATCCCGTGGTCGCCAATGAGAGCGGAATTTTGGTGCCCGGAATTGCTTAAAAATAGCTAAAAATTATGAATATCAAGGGAAAAATATTCACCGTCAAAGGCGGCGGCTCGATCTAGGACAATTTTAAGCGTCAAAGTGCTTTAAAGGTGCCCGAGCAACACTTGTAGATTTTTCATAATTTTTCAGACAGTCGTGCAGGTTGACACGAGCTATTGGCCAATGCGGGACGCTAAGCCGGACGCCCAGGATTTTTCAGAGCTCAATTCGGAGTCCGAACGGAAAAATGGCCAAGAAGTTGGGCAAGATGCGAAGAGGTGGACATTAGAGTGGCCAAAGTGGGCATGACCTTTGGGAGCCCAATTTTAAATGTCACATGAAAGAAAGGTGGAGAATGAAGATGACAAATCGTGGGAAGAAGAGCACGCAGGATGGCGCCGAAAAATGCGCCATCATGGATGATGGTGCCTCATGCAGCCTACAAACAACCTACTCATCCGACATTGGCCCCTCATTTCCCTCTGTATGCTGATATTATCGCCACCCTTCGCTCCTCAATTGATGGCTTGAATGCTGAGATAGAAATCTAGTCTTTCTCTCTCCTCTCTCTCTCTCTTCTAAGGGGGAAGTTCATGTGGGAAGAAGAAGGAAGAAGAAAGAATGATGGAGGCTTGTCCGGCATGGATCCAATTGCTCCACGGGCTGGGAATGGTGACTTGTGATCGTCATAAGCATGAAGTGCTGCTGATTTTCAGATTTGCAGCCATGGACATGAAACCCGAAACACGCAAATAAGCGGTAATTCAATTTTTTTCAAAGGAAATTTGAGATTTCATGGCTTTTGATTGATAAAATGTTGTTCATGTGGGCTAAACATTGTTTATGTTGTTGTTTCCCATTATTACTTGCTGTTCATAATCAGAAAATCAGAAAAATATGCATCTTGTGACCCAAAATAATACACTAAAACACATAAAATATGGAAAATCAAGGGAAAATGATGTTTTTGGGTATAAAAATGGAAAAATGAATAGGAACACCAACTAAATTTTCATTTTTGATGCAAGAAGGAACTAAGGGCCACAGCCCATAACCTATTTTGAATTTTTAGTAATAAAATAATGCAAAAAATAAGGGAAAATACAAGGAAAATAGAGAAAAATCACTAAAAATAGGGGAAAAATGCATTTTGGGTGCGGAAAATTAATGATAATTAAGAACAATAATTGTGGATGTTTGTGGGGACTGAAGCATGAGGATTAGCCTCAGTTCAACCCCACCTTCTTATCCTAGTGTGTTTCTCCCGCTTTTTACACATAAAATGATGGCAAAATGCCCTATAAATCTATACCACAATGCAACATTTGATCGATGGGAGGGTAGAGTGGTTAAAGTGTGTCTAAATGTGGAGCAAGAAGGAACTAAGGGCCACAGCCCATAACCTATTTTGAATTTTCAGTAATAAAATAATGCAGAAAATAAGGGAAAATACAAGGAAAATAGAGGAAAATCACTAAAAATAGGGGAAAATTGCATTTTGGGTGCGAAAAATTAATGATAATTAAGAACAATGTTTGTGGGGACTGAAGCATGAGGATTAGCGTCAGTTCAACCCCACCTTCTTGTCCTAGTGTGTTTCTCCCACTTTTTACACATAAAATGATGGCAAAATGCCCTATAAATCTATACCACAATGCAACATTTGATCGATGGGAGGGTAGAGTGGTTAAAGTGTGTCTAAATGTGGAGTAAGATGATGAAAAGATTGCTGGTTTTGTTTGCATGCCATATAGGTCGGTGAATAATTATAAAATAAGAGCCTAGTAGCACGAGGGTTTCCTTGGTGCTAGGTTTGTGCAATGCCGCATAAGAACGGTAGTTGAAAATCATTGAAAGGATGTTTTCCACATGTGCACAATATTTATTTTATAATTGTTTGAGCACTTGGCATCCACACTATGCATAAATCATGGAAATATTTAAAGGTATCAGAAATCTTGGATGCACAGCAATTGTTTTCATTAGGACCTTGACCCACATTGAGTGAGAGACAGGACACCCTAAGCCATAGGCTAGTCGTGGGGTCTAGGGAAAAGAGAAGTAAGGACAATGGTACATTCCTGTATACGATTAAATGGTACCGTGAGTGGATTTTGTGCGACATGTTTACATGTTGAGCGACGCATCGAGGGGCCAATCCCCAAGGTGTAGGAGAGTCGCAGAGGGGTGGCGGCACTCAGCCATTGGAGGACCCCCTATGTCTGTGCTTCGTGCCATTAGGCAATGTGTAAGGGACTCCCTCTGAGGAGTAGTGAGTAAGAGAAGAGTAGACTACAAACGACGTAATACAAACACAAGATATTTAGGAAGGCAATGTATGTGTCATTAACGCTCCTAGCCGCGAGGCCGTGGGGTTGTTGAGCGCGTGAGATAGAGGTCCGGCTAGTGCACGAGCCAGTGCCGGCCCGTTCTAGGTTCCATCAGTTATGTGAGCTCTTTATGAGTGGTTTAAAGATTAATACACAAATCCAAGTGAGGATGCAAGATCCTAAGTCATTAAATGAGGCTAAGAGGCATGCAATTGACTATGAGCAGTATATTCAAAGATGCTGGGAAAACTTTTGGAGTTTCCCCCACTCATTGCAAGTGCATCCAAATATCCAGCTTTTTCTACAAGGAGAAAATTTATTTGCTAATACCAAGATAACCATAGCAAGGGATCTTGGTAGCCAAAATATCCAAGAAAAAAATGGCAATTCAATGAGTAGTGATAATATGCCTCTTGGGGATAAAAAGATTCCAAGCCGAGCAAGTCCCATCAAGGCTTGCAATGCTTCCATGAGAGGTAGTTGCGATGGCCACATTGATTTAACCAATGGGCCTACCAGGGTGGATGTGCGTCCAATGAGTGGTTCTAGTTTTTCTCTTAGTAAGGCTCTTGAGAGACCTTTCCAATTTATGGATGAATCATGCTTTCGAGTAGATGTTATTACTTTCAGTAAAAGCATGGTACCTATGGCTAAGTAGTTGTGCAAAGTGGACAGTGGACAAAGGAAAGGGAAGACATCTCATAGGAAGAAGATGTACCATGCCCAAGGTCCACCTATGCTGAGTAAAAACCCTAAGGATGTGAGGCCATCTGGCTATAGTAATAAGTCTGCTTTGAGTCCACTAGACCAATGCGGAAAAATGAGGCAGTATAAGAATATAAAAAGGAATATGAGATGGGTTTGGATACCCAAAATTTCTAAATGTGTGGTTGTGTATCAGATGAAAGGCCAGGAATTCCATGTGGATATGCCTTGATGATTTCCCAAGTGGATGAGATCAATGGCCATAATGACACATCTGACAATATGCATAGCCCTAAGTTGCATCTAGGTGATGGGATTAGGGTTTAAGTTCTATCTAGTTTGGGTTGCAACATTGAACTATGCCAAAATCCAAACATGAAAGGTTCGAATGAGCACAAAAGCTGTGATTCATGAGCCCAATGAGGTCATTCATTCAGCTCATAGTACCCAAGAAGAGATGGCCCTTATTTGAGATATCAATAGAAAGGCTTGGGCTAGTGGATCTACAAAAGCCCAAGATCACTGACTCGCATAAGTAGTATGTGGCTAGCCCTCACATCTCATGATAACTTTGGTCTTGGCTAGCCAGATAAGATGCAGTATATATGCCAAAAATACCATCCATTAGATGCAGCCAAATGAGCTATTTTCATTAGGCCAAGAGGGCCAATTATTTTGGAGTGAAATATTCTATTTCATTAGGCCAAGAGGGCCATTTTTCCATTTAATGCGGGTGCATTTTTACGGTTTTTTTTTTAGTGATGTGCTAGACAGATTACGTGGAAGCTCAGGGAGCCTTTGCTATGCTGGTGCTACTCATGGCCCAATCCAAGTGATATCTTTCCTTTTACGAGTACCATTCTTTTATGTTATATGTGCATGTGTACTTGTGAGGGATTTCTTTTTCTTGTTGGAGACCGACAATCAAGGCATGAAGTCCTAGGTATAGGTTAGTATGGCTGTGTGAGGTTTGAGCAGTTGTTGCCTCTTGCAAAGGCATTGTCAGGCACTGAAAGACTTGTTTTAGATGGCAATCCTAGCGACCCTATTCTGCTCACCTGCTAGGCACCCGTTCTAGGAGTTTTTGATAGTTGTGAGGCAGTTAGAAAAGCCTACAAGAACAAATATATGCAAAGAAGCAAAATCTTGAATAGTTGAAGAATAAAAATATACAGAGGTGTGTAAAAAGGGGTTCTAACCCCTATAAAAATAGAAAAGAAAATAAATAAAAATCCTTGAGTAGTTGTTCATTGCCTTGCGAAGGCCTTGTCGGTTCCTCGGGACGAGGCAAGACCCATGGCCGATGCCTTGTCTTCTTAGGGGTGGCAACTAGCTGAAAAGCAAATAAAACTAAGGTTGGAGTGAAAATAAAAGTGAGTGTCAGAAAAAGATTAAGTGTCTCCTTGTGAGGGCTTGGCAGGTTCTTGGGGACAGGACCTGAGGACGATGCCATGTTCTCCTTGGGTCATTACGCTCAGGTTGAGTTGTCCTTAGTTAGATGGTAGTTCAAACCAACACTTAGGGCGACCTCTTTGATAGTTTTTTTTGGCTTGTCCCTGTTGGAGCAGTTGGTTTGTGATTAGCTTTAGGCTTTTTGTTAGTTTAAGCTAGACCTAATCCTCATGGATTTCATGCCTTGGTCTTGACAGCGGGTAGGGTGAAAGCTGTGATGCATTTTGTTGTGTATCTATTTTGTATAAACTTGATGCTCTTTGTGATTGTGTGCATATGCAGATTTGTTCGTGGGATTCGAGGAGCTAAGTCGCCCTATCCCATGGTTGCCAATGAGAGCTGATTTTTGATCCCGAGAGGTGCTTAAAATTTGCCAAAAAAATCAAATTTCAAGGGAAAAATAAACTCCATTGAAGGCGATAGCTGTAGTCAGACAGTTTGATTTTAAGCGGCAAGCAAAAGACGGTTTTCAAAAGTGCTTTGAAGGCCGCCCAAGCATCAACTGCAGATTTTTAGTAATATTTTCGAGTGTTTGGGCAAGTAAGAGCAGCTACCCGGCAATGGGGGACTTTGAGACAAGTGTACATAAATTTTCAATTTGCAAAACAGACATTGGGCGTAAGAATGGGAGTGCTCGAGGTGGAGGGACAAAAGAGAGGAACTATAAAAGGACTTGAGAAGGAAGGGGGGTGACCCTTGGGCTCTCCCACCCCCCAATTTTCACGCAACAGGGGGGGTTGTTTTTTTAAATGAAAAAAGAAGAAGATGAAGGCGCCATTCTTGCAGGCGACGAATCCATGGAGGGAGAGGAGGGGGGGACTATGGAGCCTCAATGTAACCCCATAATCTGATTGCATCAGTGATCTATACTCTTCCTTCGCTTCCAATAGCTGCCCTTCGCTCCTCCAATGGCTACCCGAATCAGAAGAACCAGATTTAGTCTTTCTCTCTCCTCTCTCTCTCTCCCCTAAGAGGCAATTCATGTGGAAGAAGCTCGATTGATGAATGCTCGTCCAACGTGATACCGGATCACTTCCAAATCGAGTGGGGCTGAAGATATCTAGATGACCAGTGATGGGCTAAGCATCAATGTTGAACTATTTTGTTGTCCCGAATCAGATTTTAAAAACCCACAGCTAGAGGAGAAACCGATAACTCTCTTTTATGAAGGAAAATGGCTTTTAAAAATATTTTATTTGTCAAATGGTTTTTATATTGGATGAAAATTGGTAGATATGTTGTTTGCTATTTTTTTGAGGATTTTGTGGAAGAAAAATTAGAATACATAATGTGATAATGCTGAAAATAATTTTCTAACACCCGAAAAATATGCATTTTACAAAGAAAATGGAGTTTTTGTCATTTTGGGTTTGATAAAAAAATGCATATGGGATGAAATGTGGGAAATGAGCAATTCTAATTTTTCATAATCAAAGAAAATAGAAAAAAAATAAATGCTCTATGTTATTGATAAATAAATAGTGAAAAAAAAGCTAAAATGGGAAAAAATACGTTTTTGCACTTTAAAAATTAAGGAAAAATATGATTAATGTTCGTGCATATTTGGCAAGGTTGAGACATGAGATTAAGCCTCAGATCACCCTTTTTTTTATGTTTTAGTGCGTTTTTATTACTTTATATATCGAAAATGACAAAAAAAACAAAACCCTACACCTATGCAACGATGCAACACATAAACGTTAGAGGGAAAGGGTGATGTTAAGAGATTAGGAGGGTTGAGAGGGTTTGAATCATTGAAATATTTGATTGTGCATTTCATTTATAATTGTGATATTTCAATTTAAAGGGCTAGTAGCATGATAATTTGGTGCTAGTCTCCATATATCGAAGCATACGTTTAGTAAAGATCATGAAAGGGCTGCTTTTCCACATCACAAAATGTTGATTTGATCAATATTGTTTGTGCACAAGAAGCATACACTTTTGCATTTTGCATTTTTCATGCCATATGGTATAATCTCTTGGTGGATGCATAGCACTTGTATACTGAACACTGACCAACATGGAGTGTGTGAGGAAGTCCTTACTCTATGTTAGACGAGTGATTCCTTGGGGTAAGTTCAGTGAGGAAATATCAACTCTTGGATCGTTCGATATACAAAAGAGTGGAGCTTGTACGCTTGTTCTTTATGTTGAAGTAGCGCATCTTGGGGCCAATCCTCGAGATGTAGGAGAGAGGGTGTAGTGTTTCAGTTCAAGAGGTTGCCTCCTGTGTATGTGATACGAGGTGTTATACCTATATGTTATGGGATCTCCCTCGGAGGAGTAGGGGAAGGCAAACGTTGGACTGTGTCCTATTACAAACGCAAGATTGATATTAGAGTTTAGTGTAGCATGTGCCTTAGAGGCTCCTGGCTGCGATGCCCTGTGGGGTGTCTTGTGTGTCTTCGAGGTCCGACTAGTGCTAGAGAGCCAGTGTCGAGCCCATTTTTAGGTCCCGACAACGACCCACAAAAGAGATTTAGCAAACTCAATAAGAAAAAAGGATATGAACTTCTACACCTCCTTAAGAATCTACCTTATATCTTAGTCAAGGATCAAACTCAAAAGCTTGGCCTAAACCATAAGTACTACTTTAACAATGTTACCGCTTCCCCTATTGAATCCAAGGAGAAAACAAGGAGTGATCCTTGATGCTAAGGTGTATGATTTTTGGATGCTCTTTCTTATTGATGTAGGGATTTTAAATTTTCTAGCTCATTAAAATAATTATCTTCTTTGCTTGTCTAATTCTTAATATCTTATTGGTTTAGAGAATTAAATTTGACTTATTTTCTCCTTGTCAATGAAGAGGAAGAAGAAGAATCATGTATTAGTATATCCATAAAAAATTGCAACTAGTGGGAACTCAATCCACACTATTTAATTGCAAAATGAAAACACCATGAGTATTAGATACAATCAATACCAAATAGTCACATATAAAAACTTCAGGAAACATTTAGATACTTACAAAAGTTATCTCCCATATATTGATATCTCATGACCTAATATGTGACAAACCAAATTTCTCCATTTGGATTCCTTGCAATTGCCTGTATTATGAATTGACGACCCCATACTCCACCCTACTTTAAGCTTCTGACCACTCTTGATCATGTGCAGTAAGTGACATTAGGTTAGGATCTCTGCCTTGATTTGACCTCCTCTTATTTTCTACTACTCTTTGTTTGACTATGGCCCTCTTATTAGCAATTGCATTTTTTATCTTCTCTCTAGCCCAATGGTCTATAAATCTCATATGTAGGGGATTAGAAAAATTCTCATACGCTACAGTAATGAACGCTTGGAATTCATTTGCATCTTAGTTTCAAATGATTTAAAGCACTCTTTATGGTTTGTACACTATGGCATGGAAGTAGCTCATGATCTCCTTTTTTCTATAGCCTTTCAAATTATCACATCCTTAGATTTAAGTTGATAATATACATTTGATTGGGGCTATATTGGTCTACCTTCATGCTGATGGTGGGTGCCTGGGGAGAAGGCCTCTAAATATCATCAAAACCACCTCCAGAAAATCATGTACCTAAATGACCATACCCATGGTTGATACTACTATCACTCTCATGGGATGATTTCTTGGATGGAGACTATGGAGCATTTATACCTCGAGCGAGAAAGATAATACTATTCAGCTTTGTGGTTTTGAACTAACTAGGGATCGTGTGGCAATTATTGGTTGAGAAGGCCCAACCAATGGTGTCCAAATAAGGCCTTTACCTCATGCATCATTCTCTCTCTCTCATCCTTAGGTTTGGAAGATGAGATGATGATCTCCATCACATGAATATTTGTATTAAGAAAAATAGAAACATGTGCAAAAACAAAATGTAATAGGATTAGTGATATAGCATGAGCATACATACATACATACATACATACATACATACATACATACATACATACATACATACATACATACATACATACATACATACATACATATATATATATATATATATATAGGCACACGTAGACATATAGACACATGCATAGCCTATGTATATGTGTATGCCTATATGTGCACATAGCCCATATGCATACTCTATGTGCACTCATATACATTGGTTATGCATACATATCAACTATGCATATGCACATGCTACACACAAGAAAATGCACAAATATATGTATAGGCTACATAAAGGCATATGCATAAGTATAAGCTATATGTATACATACAAGCATATGCATAGCATATGTGTATGCATGTGCATATGCACATATGTCTACATGAGTACTAAAAAGTATCGATTATACACACACATAAGCTATGCACAAGCACACAAAAGGCTGCCACATGCATACATATAAGCTACGCATATGTATACGAATTGGTGAATGCATAGCATATGCATGTGCATGTGCATGTGTGCATAGGCATGTGTAGTCCACGAGTACACATGTGTGTATATGTATATATGCACACTTCATGTGTGTGCATATGCATATGCATATATGTTTATGTAACCTGTGTGCTCAAATATATATATATATATATATATATATATATATATATGCATATGCGTAGGCTACATACAATCACATGTATATGTATGCACAGCCTATATGCATGCATGTGTGTATATATATCCCAAGGTAGGCTTATAAGCATTGTCATAACATGCTTGATTATATGGCCACATGGGAGCTATCATCACACAATAGTAGTGGCACAAAATCATGGTTCAAACAATTTGTTGTGTCGTTTCTTTTCTCAAATGCATTGGAAGTTCTTAGTTATTCTAAGTTTCAATTTTCCACATCTATATGAGCAAAAATGTAATGAGATTATCAAATAAGGATGGAGGGAAGTGAGATAAATGAACTCATAAATGGGCCTTTTAGACCCTCACATCCTTAAAACAAGGTAAAGTGGAGGAAAGAATAGTAAATAATCCTCTTCTCTCTCCACTTTTGCGATCTCCTTTTGCCTTTTTTATATTATTCACAAAGTATTTGCTCACGTTCCTTCTATTTCCTCATTCAATAACCATTTTCAAATCAAATTTTACATTAGAAAAGAAGTAAATCATGAGAGTGTGATGCTTTGTTTTCAATATAAAATGAGTAGTAAATAAGGAGATACTCATTTTTAAGTAAAAGAAAGAATGAAATTTCATTTGAAAATATTTTTAGAGGTATGTTTGAATTTTCTAATATCTAAAAACTTTAGAGCATCCCTTCTAAGTTATTATTCTCCATTTAACTACTATCTTATAGCTCTACTATGAGCTTTTCTATGTGTCTATCCAACCTACCTTCACATAGTAAACTATCTTGACCTCTCCTATTCACTATCAATCTATTTGTGTTTGTGCACTCTCCTTTCATACTTAAATATTCCACTTTCCCTTAAATCTCTATGTGTCCTTCCATCTTACCTTCACATACTAAGCTACTGGTTTCCTTTGATATCCCTATGTGTCTATCTATGCTTGTCATGCACATGTGGGTTGCCTTGTTGCCTTCAATGTGAGCATAGCAGTTAGGAAAAACTTGATTACCATCCTAGCCACTCAAGAGGGTTTCCTTCAGTGAGCATAGAAGTTAGTAAAAGCTTGGTTAACCTCCTAGCCACTCAAGAGGGTAGCCTCTTTTAGCATCCCACTGGTATCTCTAGGCAAATCCATTGATAACTTTTAGTAAGTTCATTCACACTAATTGCCTATCCTTTGACCCTTTGATCCATATATCCTTGTGCCCTTATGTAGACTATCTCTTGATCCCTTAATCCCATCAATACCTTAGAATAGTAGTACATTTCCTGCTAGTAGTGCTATGGTCGGAAGCTATCCTGTGGACCATGTCCACTAAGGCTTGTCTTGACATTACTCTCCCCTTTTGGAAGAGTTTTTGTCCTCAAAAATAAAATTGAAAATTTACTTCTCGAGTGTAATAACGTTCTCCCAAGTAGAACCTTCTTTTTAGTTCTATCTTTCCACTTGACTAAAACCTATTTTCAAACATGATGACATGTATGATGTTCATGAAAATCCAAGATTTGTTCTAGTTCATGATATTGAAATAATGGCTTAATAATTTCTACAAACACTCCTTGGTCTATCAAAGAGTAGATCTTGAAAGGTAATTGATCTCATATATGTGAGCACAAAGGAGTAGGTTGCAGATATTTTCACCAAGGCCCTAGGAGCATAAAATCTTTGGTGTTTTCAAACCTTACTTGGAGTACCTTTCATGGAGTTGAGCTTGAGGCAAAGTGTTGAGAAATCAAGCTTAACATAAGTAGAAACTTATGTACCTAGATTATCATTTTCACATTCATATCACTAATGTTGTTGTTACTTTCATCGGCATAACATTCTAGTGATACTTTATAGTTTGGACATTAGTTAGTTCACCTACCTAAGTTACATGATATCTATCTAGTCATCTTTCTAGTTAGTGTGTTCACACTATGAATTACTTGTATATTATATGTGTTATACTCTCTCTTATTATTAGTAGACTTATGTAGTAAAGAAGAATAAGACTAGGACTTTTAGCTTCTTATCTTGTGTCCATTCTCTATGTGTTTTGTATCTTGGGAGAGAGATACATGGTATCTATTTGGACATCTTTCTAGTTAATGTGTTCACACTATGGACCACTTGTATATTATAGATATTATTCTCTCCCTTATTATTGGTAGACTTATGTTGTAAAGAAGAAGGAGAAGACTAGGATTTTTAGCTTCCTATCTTGTGTGTATTTTGTATCTTGCGTGAGCTCAAGCTTCCTCTCTCTCCCCACATCTTTTTAGGGAGATTCTTTTTTAAAGGTAGAGGATGGCTATTCCTCAAAGGGATGGTGCTTATCAATGACTATGTATACTTTGGAAATTTTGAGAACAAATGCAATTATAAGAAAAATTATATGTCTAGAGATCGTGAAATGACACAATATAGCCACTATGCAGGTGGTTATGGAGGCACATGCTATGGTTTTAGGGGTGGTTCATTATTTAGAGGTCATCTTTTTGCTATGAAGCATGTATTGCCACCATGACACATCTCCCTAAAGAAGATGATTTATTTTTGGATTCAAGAGCTACAAACCATATGACGCATCATGCAAAAACTTTTAATAAGAAGTTAAAAAATGCAAAGTGGAGTGTGTGGCTATAAGAGATTACACCTTGCATAAGGTTTCTCACATTGGCAATATTCCATTGGTGACTAGGATGGGATAGAGAATGAGCTTGGGGATGTCTTGTATGTGCCTACCGTCAACTAAGAATTTGGTTTCACTTGGACAAATGGATGGTGAAGGGTTACAACTAAGGTTAAATGAATAAGATTGCTTCATTAAGAAGTTTAGAAATGGAAAACTTGCTAGGTTGATTGCTTGTGGTCATCAAAAGAAAGGCAAGTTGTTTGCATTGGATGCATATCATACAAAGTTCTATATATGTTGAGACTTGACATGGAAAAGATAAGGGGGTTAAGTTGTGGTATATAAGAATTGGTCATGTTAACCTTCAAATGATTAAATAGATGTAGTCTCTGGATAGCTTGTTTGTGGCCTTTTGTAGTTTGGCTATATTGATTATGATCATGTACGTGAGGCATGTCAATTTGGCAAGCAGTCTAGACTCCCATTTCTAAAGAGGGGGAGAGTTAGCACATATCCTTTAGAAATGGTACATTTGGATATTTTGGGTTACAGAAAGTTCTTGAGATCAAATAATGGAGGTGAATACATGTCAAATGAGTTCTTCGACTACTTGAGAGATCATGAGATTAAGATAGAGGTCACACGTAGATATACAACATGTTAGAATGGTGTTGCACAAAGAAAGAAGAGGATCATTATAGAAGTTACAAGAGCTATGATGAAACAAATGCATATGCCTTTAACTTATTGGGCTAAGGTAGTACATGTTGTAGTTCATATGATCAATAGGATACCTACTATGTTGACTCACCGCACGTCTTCATATGAGAAGATGTATAGAAGAATACCTGGTTGCATATTTTAGGGTGTCTGGTTGTGTATGCTATATTTACTTTCTTGATTATTTTAGGAGAAAAATGGAATCAAAAGCTATCAAATGTATTTTCCTTGGCAATCAAGATGAAAAGAAGGGTTATAAATGCTATGACCCTATCAGTAGAGATGTCTATATAAGTAGAAATATAAGGTCTAATGAATATGAGTCGTGTTATAAAATAGAGGTATAGTTGAGATGGATACTTATGAGAGAAATGATGATGATGGTTATGGGAAGAAAATTATAGTAAGTAATAGTCAAATAAATCAATACATTTAGAACATGTCTGGGGTCCTTAAGTTTGTGAAGAAAGTGGTGAAACTTGTAGATCATCGAGTGATAGGTTGAGAAGTGCACAAAATAAGGAAGAAGTAGCATGCAAAAAGAAGCCTATGGTTGAGATTTCAATGGATGGGTCTATATCTAATGAGCTTCAAATACTTCATGTTAGAACTCTAGGCATAAAGAGTGTAGGGAAGTATATACCACCACATGTAAGAATTGTTGAGACACCATCTAGTGAACTGTAGTTGATAAGATTGGAAAGAATAAGACATCCAATCAACATATTTACGTACAATAGATTTATGAAGATACATTATGGTTACATGATATCTTATTTATAACATATAGATGCTACTTACTTTTAAGAAGTAGTTGAAAGGAATATGAGATATCTTGTGGTTGCACGAGAAGACTTGACAAATCAAGTGGAAGGTCAAGCTCTTAGTACAAAGACTATTCAAGCAATTTGCAAGTTCTTATTGGAAGAATTCTTTTGTAAGTATGGTTTTGTTGGTAAAGTGATTGTTGCTGATAGAGGAGAATTGGATGCCGACGATGAGGCTCGTGACTTATTTTCATGATTGGGTATGAAGTTAGCTTTAACTTCCAGCCTATAATCCTGAAGCAAATGGAAAAAGTGAAAGGGGTCATCAGCCTATCATTAATGCATTAGCAAAGTCATGCAAGGACAGGATGAAAGAGTGGCCAAGAATGTTACCTTTTGCTTTGTGGGTTGATAGGACCACTCATAGTGTAGTTATAGGGTATATGCCTACTAAATTAATATATGGACAACATCCAATCATGCTTATTGAGGATACTATTGCTACTTGGAGTGTTCTACCATGGAAAGAGGGTTTGAATATAGAAGAGTTACATGTCCTACACATTAGACAGTTAGAAAGAAGGCCTGAAGACATTGAGACAACCATGAAAAAGCTGAAGACTACAAGGATCAAGAACAAGAAGAGGTTTGACAAGCGACACAAACTTCAACCACGAGCTATACAAGAAGGGGACTAGGTGCCAATTTATGACAACAGCTTGGAAAATCAGCATAGTGCTAGTCAAAAAATGGCAAAGAGGTGGTTTTTGCCCATATAAGGTAAGGTTTTTTTTTAACAATACTATTATGCATTAAATGAGATGGATGGGATAGCTCTAAGGATTCTAGTGGTTGGAAAATGTATCAAGCTCTTTAAACATAGGGAATCTTCAGCATATGAGTTGAAAGAGTTGGATACTGAGCATGAACATGAGAATATGGAAGAAGAAGAGGTATAAGATGAAGACATTGATATGGCAGAGGATACTTCTTTGACACTACAGATCCATAAGACTTTGGCACATGTCAGAGGATGTGTAGGTTAAGAGGGGGTGGATATCATGGCGCTAGGCGGACACGATGTGAAAAACTCTAGAGTGTATCATCATTCGGCTTTCTTATTGATCTAGAGAGTCAATGACATATTAGTCATTAGTGTCAGTGTCCGTAGTGTGGATGGTTCAAAAGTACTAGATTTTTAGACAAGTTTTGATATTTTGGATATTATTTTTTATAAATATCCAAAAGGTGTAGACAACTTCTAGAATAAGATGATATGTAAAAAAAAAAAGCAAGTGGCTTTCAGCCATTTTTGGGGGATTTTATGCAAAAAGAAGGATTAGTGAAAGCACACAACGAACGACTACAGAGTTTATAGGCAACAAACAACACTCCAAAGAATTGGGAGAAGAAGGAGTGATCTGGGAGAATTTTGACCAAGTGTCTTGGTATTTTACCCCCCTTTCAGAGCCAATGGAAGCATCAGATTGGTAGTCTAGGCAGCAGAGAAGAAGCTAATGTTTGATGCATGGTTTTGGTCTACAAGGGATTGATCTTCTCAGGATGGAGAAATAAATTGACAGCCTTCACCTCTATGAGTATTCTTCTATATCTTCTATTTCTTTAAACCCCTTCTCTTTCATCTACTCCTCTCCCTGAATCTCCCTTCACCCTACTGTCTCTTACCCTCGTGGTAGACTTTTGAACCCTAACGCTCATATTGAGCTTGCCATCTCAATACTCCCCCTCAAGCTCAACTATATCTCTACAACTCCAAGTAAGCTTCAAAACTTTCGAAGCTTCTCTACACCCAATGCCATTTTGAAAATGTCAGATGTATGATCCTATGTGTTGACATATACCAAGTCAATCTCTCTTGCAAGTTCCTTTCATCTCACAAAGTTATACTACACCTCAATGTGTTTTTTCTTAACATGGAACACTAGGTTTCTTGCTAGCTATATGATGCTCATGTTGTCATAGTGAATGAAAATCGAACCATCTCCCTGCACATCCAAATCACCCAATAAATTTTGCAAGCGTACCACCTCACATGCTGCCATAGCAACACCTTTATACTGAGCACTCGATGATAAAGAAACTATAGGTTGCTTTTTGCTACTCCATGTAATTGCTCTATTACACCTAGGAAAATTATGAATCTATTGGTAGATCTTCTATTTGACATGCTACTATCCCAATCTAAATCTATGTATCTAAACACTTGTACATCCTTACTTACCTCATAAAAAAGTCCATAATGTAAAGTGGACTTCACATAGCTCAATCTACATCTAACTACATCCAAATGAGGCTTTCTAAGCATTTGTATAAATTGACTGACAAGGCCAATAGCATAGCTCAAGTTTCTAGCCTTGTGATAGTCATGTTACAGTAAATCAGACTCCCTATTACCCTTCTAAACATAGTAGGGTCTTCTATCTCATCCCCATCATCAACACTCAACTTCACATTTTTCTCCAATGGCACTAAAATACGCTTACATTCTACCATACCATACTTGGATAACAAATCCAAGAAATACTATCTTTGAGATATCCATATACCACCATCATCGCAACTTATCACCTCATTACTAAGAAAGTACCTCAATTCACCCAAATCCTTCATCTCAAACCTTTTCTTCAAAAAATCCTTAACTTCAGTCATCCCACTATCATTGTCACTTGTAATAATCAAGTCATCCACATAGATGACTATGATAACTAAGCGTGCATCTCCCTTTCTCAAATAAATTGAGTGATCAACATAAGAAATATAAAAGCTAATATTAACAAGATACTCACCGATCTTATCAGACCATGCTCTAGGTGCTTGCTTGAGCCCATAGAGCGTCTTCTTTAACTTGAACACATATTATCGGATGCTCTAAATCCTCATAACCTATTGGTTGCTCCATATACACCCTTCTTGAAATTCACCATGCAAGAAGGCATTCTTGACATCCATTTTGTTGCAAACTCCAACCTTTGGCCTCTATCAAAGTAATCATGCATCTAACAGTTGCCATCCTAACAGATGGGCTGAATGTCTCTTCATAATCTATGACATATGTTTGAGCATAGCCTTTTGCAAAACCAGCCTAGCCTTATATCTACTAACCAAACCATCTACATTATGCTTGGTTTTGTAAACCAACTTTTAGCCAATAGCTTTCTTGCCCTTAGGCAAGAGTACCAAATCCCAAGTCTTATTGGCTTCTAATGCAACCATCTCCTCATCCATTGCTACATCCCAAGGAGCATGACCAACAACATCCTCAAAAGAAGTGGGCTCAACATCCTCAATTACCTTCACCATATAAGCATAATGATGAGTTTCATAACCTTCAAACCCAGATTTTTTGATAGGGTATCTAACCTTGCTAGACCTACATACCACTAGATCACTTAGTGGAACCTTTACTTTACCATATACTCTTTGTATACTTGGTGTTCTGATTGAAGGAATACTAAGCTCATCATCCAAACTCTCTGAACCACTAGAATCTCCATAAAACCCCAAATGACTTATAGATGCATCATTACCATTCAACACTTTCTTCTTTCCTTCGTCTTTACCTGCAACACTTGTAGATCCACGTGAAGATGCAGGACTACTGCTTAGTCTCCTAGACCAAGGGCTAACTATAGATATAGTACAAATTGATGTTTCTAGTCCACTAAGGCTCCATGATTCTTTCATTTCTTTTTGCACATAACTACCATGATCATTATTATCATCCAATGCATCACTACTAGATGCATACCAACTACTCATCTCATTAAAAATAACATCCCTAATCACTTTGAACTCACCTGTGATAGGGTTATAACAATGATACCTTTTTTCTTCAAAGAGTATCCAATAAAAATATATTTTTCAGTCTTTGGATCAAGCTTCTTTTGCAGCTCATTTGACACATGAATATATGCAATACAATCAAATACTTTCAAGCGTAACACATCGGGCTTCTTGTTGTAAAGCATTCTTTGGGGTCATCCATGAACTGTAGCTGTGGGAGTTTTATTCATAATATAGATAGTAGTATGAACATTAATGCCCATGCAACTTCTACAATATACATTTTTTTATTTTTTTGTTATGGGATATACCTACAAGTATATTGTCTCTTTATCCCATGAGACCTCAAAAAGTCACTAAACTCATTAGAGAGGTACCCTCCCCCTCCATCTGACCTCAAGCACCTAACTTTTCAACATGTTTCTATTTGAACAACAACCTTGAAAGTTTTGAAGTGCTCAAATAAATCACTATTTTTCTTCATGAAATATACCCACATCTTTGTTGAACAATCATCAATTAATGTGACAAATTTGTTGCCACCAAGAGATATGTTCTCTGTAGGCCCCCAAACATTTGTATGCACAACATCAAGTATATTTTTGCTCACATCTCTATCATGCAAAAAAGATTGTCTTGCCTACTTACCAAACTAACATGCTTCACACACACCTTATGAAATTCTATAACTCTAACATCAAGCAATCCTATAACTAATCCTTTAGACTATATTAATTTCAACATTTTCACATTTGCATGCCCAACACATTTATGCAATATTTCAATGTCAGCCAACCACTCCTTTCCCTATAGCATACATAGCTTCATTCATAGCATGAATTCCAACATCTAAGGTGAACATGCTGCCAACTCTACTTCCTTTTGTGACCAACTTGCACTTATCATTAAGTCTTCTACAAAATAATCTTTCACATTAAATTGAACTTGCAACCCTTGCTCTACCATTTGGCCAACAGACACCAAATTCTTTGTGATTGATGGCACATGTAATATATGTGACAGACTCTTTGTTTAGCCATCATATAAGAACATGGAAATGTTTCCAATGTGTGAAATTAGGTGTTATGAATCATCAGTCATCTGCACATAGCATGGATTTTCTAAATCTTGCATTTTTCCAAACGATTTAGCATGACTAGTCATATGATTAGATGTACCTGAATCGATATACTATACATCATCGTATGTGTCCCCTTTCTTGTTACAACATTCATCATATGTTACATAACAAACAAATTCTCATTTTTATCTTCATTCTATTGTGAAGACGATGCATAGTTTTATTGTTGCAATTTACCGCTGTGCATATTATGCTTAACATAACAATGGATTGCAATATGACATGTTTTACCACAATAATGGCAAAAAATAGCAGAATTTTCAAAACCTTTATTCTGTCGTCCATCTTTTTCTCTAGAGCTCCCCCTGCCTCTAAAGTTTCCATGGCCTCCTAAAACCTACATTTCACCGAATTGCTGATTTCACATGTTTTGCTAGTTATCACCAACACATCCCATTCCCTTCCTGTTGTTGACGTAAAGAATGATTTTTTTCCATATGTTTGTCTCCTTGATAAAAATATTAGATAGACTTGTTTTTTATAATTAAAAATTAAAACTCTCTTTTGAAGTATAAACCATGATCATTGTTGGAAGGACAAGTAGTAAATAATTTCCCTCTTAAATTAATGAGGTAGAGTAAGCAAGTGAACATCTTTTTTTAAAAAAATATGGTTAGAAAGAAAATTTCATAATTCTTAGAACATCACCCCGAATCTCAATACTACAGAATCCCAAGAGAAGAAATTTCTTCTCAAGCAATACAAGCCATCGAAGTTTGATGGTAAAGGAAGGGACATTCCAACTAAAGCAAAAACATGGATAGAATCTATGGAAGACTATTTCACTTCTAGAGGAATTGCACCATCAAATCAAGCCATGATCGCCAAGCTAAAACTCACAGGAGAATCCCGTCTTTGGTGGAAACAATGGTGCAAGGACCAAGGAACGCACGAAGGCGCTATCACTTGGACAAAATTAAGGACATGGTATGCGGGAGATATCTTCTACCCACATATCAAGCCCAGAAGATGAACAAGTTCTTCAATCTAAAGTAGATAAGCCTAAGCTTAGAAGCCTACTACTCCAAATTCGTAACACTTCTAAAATATACACCTATGATGGATGCTTCACAACAAGTATCCAAATTTTTCAATGGTCTAAATCCACCCCTGAATACGCATCGTGAATCAATGAGACTATCAAATTTACAAGATGCATTGATTCAAGCAGCTCCAATAGTTTAGGAGATTGAAGAAAGGCTAAGAAATGCCAAAATTTGGAACTTAAACAATTAGAATAAGGGCATTTTCCAAGGTTATGCAAAAATATCCCAAGGACAGTACCAACCAAACAAGACGAAGAAGGCCAAATCAAATGTAGTGGGAATATTTATACCCAAAGAAGGAACAATGAGACTTCAAGGTGTTTCTATTGCAAGGAATGAGGACATTTCAAGAGGCAATGCCCAAAGTTGGCCAAGGTCAGTTTTGGGGGCAAAGCCAAGATGCCATCATTGGAATAAACCTAAAGGAGATCAATAACGATAAAGATCCCACGATGGAATTTGATATGGAAAGAGCTAGAGTATATGCCACTCTCAATAAGAAGGGTCCAAATCCCCAATTCTCAGTAATTCAAACACTAGCAAATTATCAAGGTAAACCCTTTGGAATTTTAATCGACTGTGGAAGTACCCACTCTTTCGTATCACCAAAATGTGCAAAAAGGCTAGGCATAAGCACTATTCTTGCACCTAGAATGCTTGTGGAATTAGCAAATGGCAAAGAAGTTCTATCAACACAATAAACTAGCACGGTAGAATATATCTTGGGTGGCAATTCTTCCAAAATGAACAGTCTTCCGAATTATGAACCTCAAAGCTTATGAGTGTTTGCTATGAATGCATTGGTTAATTCCAAGTAATACCCATATCCATTCTGGAAAGGGCCAAATCACATTTCAAAACTCAAAGGGAGAACAAGTAAACTGAGGGAGGAGCACTCCACCTTTGTATCAATTACAATGGATTAAACCAGGTGACATTGAAAAACAAATGTTCAATCCCCAGGATTGATGAGTTGCTGGACCGACTCCAAGAAGCAAAGATCTTTTCAAAGATCAAATAAGAATTAGGGAGGAAGATATCCCTAAAACTGCTTTTAACACAAGGTACGGTCATTATGAGTTTATTGTGATGTCATTTGGGTTAACAAATTCTCCTGCCAGCTTCAACAAGTTGATGCAAGATATTTTTGTACCCTACCTTGATGACTTTGTCCTCATCTTCTTTCATGATATCCTGACGTATTCCAAGAATGAAGAAGACCATGAAGCACAGCTACAAATAGTTCTTGAAACAATGAGAGCCCACAAACCTGTATGCTAAAAAGAAAAAATGTGATTTTTTCAAGAAGCAGATTGAATATATGGGATTCATAGTATCAACATATGGCATTTCAATAGATCTTGCCAAGGTCTAAGATGTACAAGACTGGCCACCCCCAACAACAATCAAGGAATTGTGAAGCTTTCTAGGGCTAATGGGATGGTATAGAGTCTTGATTAAAGACTATGCCTCAATCACTACACCTCTCATCGACCTTCTCAAAAAGTAGGTCTCCATTACATGGATGTTTGACGAACAATCTAGCTTTGAGAAGCTTAAGCAGAGTTTGGTAACCGCCCCTATCTTAAGCCTACTCAACCTTAGCAAAGAGTTCGAAGTCATAACTGATGCAAGCTCTCTTGCTTTGGGTTGTGTGCTTGTGGATGACCTAAGCCGTATGTTAACCTCAATTTGAGGTAGCGAAAAAATGAAGGAAAAAGCAGAAAAAGGATGGAAAAAGAGCAAAGGTATAGAGGCAGTCCCTAAAGCTAAGCTAAGGCAAAAAGTACAATTTTAAATGAAAGGTGCCTCAAAAACTCTAAAAACTCTTGTAAAAGAGCGTCAGGCTCCCTCCTATGCCATTTGTAAAAGAATAGATGGGTATAGGCTTAGGGCATGAAGCAAGAAGAGGGAATTAGAAAAAGGGACCTTGCCACAATGGCTGGTCATGTAATAAGGGGATGATCGCCCAAAAGGGATTTATGGTTTTGTATCTAAAGTCGAAAAGTGAATGAGAAGCTCATTCTTTGGTGTGTGGCTAACAAGAGTCATGCCTTCTTCTCTTCATCTTGCTTGTGTGCTCTTGAGAGAGAGTGTGTGAGAGTGTGAGGGAGTGAGTGAGTGTGTGGAAGTGAGGGATCAAGAGGGCGAAGCTCTTCACTATCTCCTCTTCTCTCTTCTCTTTTCTCGCGCGTGTGGCTATGGTAGATTGATCTTGGAGATGGAGGAGGCTTGAGGATGCTTCAGCTAGCATCTAGGATTGTGGAGCTACCAGCATGTGCGAGAGAGGAGGCAACTCATTTTGGCATCAAGGTAAGCTCACTACACCCGGAGAGGATCGACGACGCATCGGCTAAGTGAGAGATAGCCATGAGAGCTCGCTTGAAACAATAAGTGGTTCGTGGGTCTTGGCAGTTGAGCATGAGCTCCCAATACTTTTTGGTTCCATATCTTGGTTCCATTGTGGGGACCAACGGATTCAATCTTGAGCACTTGCGCACCTCATATTGAGCATCAAAGTAAGGGATTCATCCCCAAAACGAAGCTTGAGATAGGTAGGAAGTTTGGGTTTTTTAATCTTCAAAACAAGTAAGTATTTTGGGTTATTTTGTTGGTTTGATGATTGGAAAAGATGGACAAATCATTTCAATTTTTTGCCTTCGATCTTTGCTGCATTTAGCGTAGGTTAGGATTGGGAAATCGGATCGGAAAAGTGTAGGGTTTGCTACTATAAAATAGAGCAAAACAAGGCACAAATCATGCAAAAATGGAAAAAAAGAGTACTTGCGATGTTTAATGACGGCAAGTGAGTGATTGGGGACATCAAAACCTTACCCAAGAAGGGGTTTAAGAGCTAAGAGGTCAAGGAAGATCTCATTTCATACCCTAACATTGAGAGAGAGAGAGAGAGAGAGAGAGAGAGAGCCCTTGGAGATTCAATTCGATCTTGCCGCCAGGGAGTCTATCGCGCATTCTAGGTATATCAAGCCCTTCCCCCTATGCCTTGGTACTAATCTGGAAGCTCTTGTGTGATATGATTATATGTGTTGCAAGATTTGAGCAAGTTAGTGCCTTCACTGCCATCGTCGCGCGCTGTTCCTGGGCGAAGTCCCAAAATTGGCCCTGGGCCCACTTAATCTCGGCTGACTCAGTCCACTAGTCAATTTGGCCCGTCCGAGCATATCACTCGGCCCACTCATAGCTTGATCCTTGGCCAATCTACCTCATTTGGCCCTCTGCCTGTTCGAATGAACCAACTCGGTACTTGGTCATATCGAAACTCAGCCCTCGGCCCGTGTGCCTCTACTCATCCAAATAGACTCCCTCGACCCATCCGAATCACCCCGTCCGAGTCATCCTATCCGAGCTTCCCATTTGGCCCTTGGCCATGACAACTCGGCCCGTCCGAGTGGCACACTCAGCCCACAATTTCCATTTGGCCCTCAGCCCGCATTCGAATCCATCACTCGGCCCGTGCAATTCGGACGAGTTGGGTCGAGTCAGGATTTTTCCAAATTTTTAGAAAATTAGACCAAACCCAGCTAGAGGCCGCATAAACCTTCGTGAGTCCTCCCGATGCATAGAACTTGATTCTGACGCATAGGGAAGAGGCAAGTTCATAGGACACAACCACTTAGTAGCTCGAGTAGGCTATTGCAAGACCTAGAGTCCTAGTGACAGCCAGCTGAGCCAAAGACCTTGAACATCTAAAATGGGTAAGACAATGCATCAAGAAATCCTAAAACCTGACAAGACAGTCAGAAGTGGGTCAAGAATCCTATCAGGCCTAAAACGAAGCGAGAGTGCTTAAGCTGCTTAGATACTTATTTTCCGCACTTACCCTGAATTTCCACACTTAAAATACACTTAAGGATAGCTGAAAGCCTGATTGAGCATGAGTGTACTCGAAAGAATACACACATAGTGAGTAGAGATAAATTGAGGATTGGATGCAATAAGTCAAGGAACTCGCTCAAATAAACACCTCAAGGAACCCACCAATAAGAGAAGATCCCAAGACATAGACGGACGACCAAAGCACATAGTAGGACCAAGCAAGCAGTACTAGAGAAGTGGATCTGACCAGCTTGCTCAACATGATCGATAGCTTGCTGGAGCATGAGAACGTGACCATGACAAAGGAAAGCTCAGACCGCAGGCCGAACAAGGAACTTGACTTAGGAGTTTTTCCAGAGGTAATTCAGCAACTAGTGAGCAGCTACGATTCGCACGTTCGATATGAGCACCACGACAGAACGATAGAGGCCATCATAACAAACTTGGAAGAGGAACGGAAGCTAGCCCACAAGGCGCTGCAAGGCATAGTGAAATACAATAAAGACTAGTGTGCTAGGAGCTTAAGGCAGAACATAGAATTGTGTGAGGTACAACGGGTGCTAAACCTAGCAGGTGGGAATCAGAACGATCTTGAGAGAGCCCTGGAAGGAGACTTGACATTGAGTGAGCTTCTCATGAAGCAACTGCTCGACAATGCAGCAGCGGAGTAGAGTGTTGTAGCACTAGCAACATCATTACTGGCAGGATTAGGAGCAAACCAAGGCTCTAAGGGCCACTCTAAAATTCCAATTGTTGCAAAGCAACTCAACAAGTACCAATCCCATGACAATCTGATGCCAAGAGGCATATTCCACGGTGGATTCCGTGAGGTTTTACGGTGGATTCCGTAAACTTAGATGACCGGGGCTCATACGCAAAGAGGATTCTTTGTGCGAGAAGTTGATGGGGACGCCTGTCCTTTTCGGGCGTTTCATTAATTTAGTGTGTACATGGGTGATTCCATAGCGGGTGATTCCGCAAAATGCATATTAAATTAATAAACGTTTATGAGTTTAGAGTGCGCACTCGTAATAAATTAAGGTTAGGATTTATTTCTAACCAGTTGATTTATTTATGTAGCTGAAGACTGCTAGGTATTCACTTTTGTCGGTTTAATTGTGTTATTTTACTAACGATTGTGAATGCTTCAGTTGATGTGTAGAGATAGCAGCAGTGGCGGAGGAAAGCATTGGAGTCTAGCGGGTTTCCGATCTTTGGACTATATTTTGATAGGCGCCACGCCTATATTTTGATTATGTCTATAGAGACATCGACTATTTATTATTATTTTGTATGCGCTTATGCGCCTGGATATGTTATTTTTATTTGGACATTGAGATTGGGCGTGCCAGACTCTTTGGGCACCGTCCATTAGCTTTATTTTCCTATTTTTGGTAGAAAGCAAACTCAAAAGCTAAAAGCTTGTCATATTTTTGTAATTGGGCTATTTTTGAGCAAAAAGATTGAAAATATATATTAAATACATGCTTTGTGAAGCGCTCACACAAGGCATGGGGGAGATTCAACCCAATTTGTCTCTTGTCTCATGTCGTGCTTGTTTTTACATTGGTTTTTGTGCTAAAAAGTAGAGTGCTTTGTTCTTGGGGACCTTTGGGAATTCACTACGTGAGCTACCTGCGTCCGATCTGCGCACCAGTGGTATCAGAGCGGAGCAGAGATCAAGGGCTTCCAATCGCTACCAATCTCGGGCGAAGGCGGAGCTCCAGGAACAAACGGCCTCTACAGTCAATCTCGTCGCGAACCGTCGATACAGGCAGACTTCTGGCGATCAAGAACCCCTGTTTCCACTCTCAGATCGCGAAGGACCACTCTCTGTCGGCGGAGGACCACTCCCTCATCTTCATGAACAAGTCGTGATAAACCAGTAAGAGCCATATCTATTTCTTCATTAAAAAAGCTTAGTTTTAAGCTTAAGAAGCTTATTAGCTTCAAAACGTCGAATCGAGGCAAGAGGAGGAGCATCCCGAAAATCGCGCAGAATCAAAAACGGCCCCCCCCCCACGATCAGAAAAAAACGGCGCCTTCTTAAGCTTATTAGCTTAAGCTTAATTTATTAAGCTTAAGTCATCAAGCTACTCTGCAAGTTCTACTGGGCAGACAAGTCTGCAAACTCTCGGTCACGCACTCCAGAAGACAAGTTTCGCAAGTCGACACTAATCAAGTACTGCAAGTCCTGCAAATCGGCTAAGTCCAGCAAGTCAACAACCCTGCAAGTCTGCTAAGTCTGCAACTCTGCAAGTCAGACTAAATCAGAACTGATTAACGCTCGAAACTCCTAGAAGACTTGTTCGTTTGCAAAAACTCAGAACTGGAAAGTTGTTCGCAGCAAGCTGTTTTACCTATCTGCAAGTTCGTTGAAGTACTTTCAGCAAACGGAGACAGAAATATTTCAGAATTTCTGAAAATTGAAGAAGAAAATACCCAAAAATACATAGCCTTGTAACCCCAAATTTGAGCTACGCTCATCCCGCTAACTGATTTTGAGTGAGTAAGGTTTGTTGAGTTTTACAGGATGACTACCCCACATATGGATGATCCTATGGCTGAAGACGACCTACCCGAGCCTACCATGGAGCAAAAGCTGGATCTTATCATGTTGCAATTGGACGAAGAGCGAAGAGCTAGGCAAGCCTTGCAAGCGCAATTGACAAAGCTACAAGGAGCGTCCACTGATAAAGAAGAACCTCAAGCTGAAGATTTGATACGCCGTACCATCGACGCTACTCTTGAAGCACAAACCATTCGCAAGGAATCCAAGATAAGTAAACGAAGTTTCAAGTTTCGCACTTTCAATGGCATAAGAGAAGGAAAGACTGTTTTATCATTCATTAGCCAATTTGATGACTATTTCCATGAGGAAACTTATCCTGAGAAAGATAAAATCAAGTGTATTACTAATCATCTGATAGACAGAGCATCACTTTGGTGGACTGTAGTCCGCAAGAGTATAGAATGTCCTGCTACATGGGAAGATTTCAAGAAGAAGTTCATGCAAAATTTCCTTCCACCGCAATTTCATGAGAAGGCTATCAAGCAATGGGATTTACTTCAACAACGCGATCGTGAGCCTATTCCACAGTATACAGAGCGTTTTTGGAATGCACTTTTACAGCTACGCATGCTTGAAGACGTACCAGAGACGACCCATAAGCGGAAGTACATGTCTGGACTTCTTGGACATTACTACGCTGAGGTGAATATGTTCAAGCCTGCTACTCTTGAAGATGCCATCTCCTTAGCTCACGACACTGAAGATAAGTTACGTGGAAGAGATCGACGACCACAGCCATTCCAAGCAAACGGTAATTATGGATCTAAACAATTCAATTCAAATTTCAGAAGGTTTAATCCAGGTCGTTTCTCATCACCATCTTTCCGCAAGAATTGGCTTAAACCACCTGCATTACCATCCACTGTCAATCCAAATCCTAAGCCTATTCAACAAGCAAATCCAAATATACCCAGACTCCCAGCCATTGCAAATAATGTGACCAAAGCCAAGCCCATCGTATGTTATAAGTGTCACCAGCCAGGCCATTTCGCAGCAAATTGTCATTCTAAGAAGCCATCAGCACATATCAACTACCTTGGAGCTATGGACGAGGACGAGCATGAGGATATGCCGGATTTCACTGAAGAAGAAGATGATCCTACTACTACTTCCGACACTTTACCAGGTATGCCTACTTTACATTCATTGTTGACTATGAAATGTATGGTGCATGGAAAAGAAAGAACTATCTTGCATGATGACGGTAGTACGCATGATTTTATTTCAGCAAAATTGGTAAAGGAATTGGAATTGCATACAGTACCTACGCACTATCGCATAAAAGCTGCATTTTTAGGCACTAGGTACAATGGCACACAAGAAGTTCAAGATTTAGAAATTCAAATTGGTCCATATATTGAAAGAAGAAATTTCTTAGTTGTCCCATTACAATCTAGCGACATTATTCTAGGAATGCCATGGAGACACCAACATAATCCCAATATAGATTATTCTACACACACAATGAATATTAATTTTCAAGGAAAATCTATTACATTGTTTGGTATGCATGCATCTCATATGTTTCCACTGCTTTCGCATACTCAAGCAAAACGTGCACTACGCAAGAATACTAAATCATATCTCATTTGGGTGAATGAATTGCACGCAAAAGAAACTCATATGCACCCTAGGCATAAGGAATTTCTTGCATATTTTAAGGATTGTTTTGCAGAAGACCTACCACCAGGTTTACCTCCATCACGTCCAGAAGACCATAAGATTGACCTAATACCTGGCACACAACCACCTTGCAAAGCCCCATATAGGCACAATCAAATAGAGCAAAAAAAAATCCAGAGTCAAGTAGAAGAATTACTAAATAGAGGTTTAATTCGACCTAGCAGTTCTCCATTCGGTGCACCTGTGCTCTTAGTCAAGAAAAAGAATAATACTTATCGGATGTGTATTGACTACCGAGCATTAAACAAGATCACTGTAAAGAATAGGTATCCTATACCTAGAGTTGATGACCTTATGGACAAACTGCAAGGATCTTCTATATTTAGTAAAATTGACCTTAAATCTGGATATCATCAGGTGAGGCTAGATAGATCCGACATATTTAAGACTGCATTCAGGACACAGTTTGGCCATTACGAATTCTTAGTTATGCCATTCGGATTAACTAATGCACCTGCCACTTTCAGTAGAATGATGAATCATATTTTTCTAAAATATCAGTATTGTGTGATTGTTTTCTTTGATGATATTTTAGTGTTCAGTCAAAGTGAAAAAGAGCATTATGAGCATTTATCATTAGTTTTTCAATTACTGAAAGAAAATCAATTGTTTGCAAATCCTGACAAGAGTGAATTCTTTAAGACAGAAATAGAATATCTAGGTCATATTGTATCAGAAGAAGGAATAAAAGTTGATCCTAAGAAAATTGATGCAATATTGCATTGGCCTATTCCTAAAAATGTACATGAATTACGCTCATTCCTTGGTCTTGCTAGTTTCTATAGGAAGTTTGTACGTAATTTCTCATTACTTGCTTTACCACTGACCAAACTTCTTAAGAAAGGTATTGTTTATCAATGGACTGAAAACCAGCAGAAATCCTTTGATTTACTTAAACGTGCATTGACCAATGCCCCTGTCCTACAATTGCCTGACTTTAACAGACCATTCTTTTTAGTTGTGACTGATGCTAGCGGATCAGGAATAGGAGCCGTGTTAATGCAAGACAACCATCCAATAACATATTCTAGTTCTAAGCTGAAACCCTCTGAGCTTAAATATTCCACCTATGACAAGGAACTTTTAGCAGTTGTTCAAGCATTGAAACAATGGAAGCATTATTTAATGGGTTCAGAATTCATGATAAAGACCGACCAGCAAAGCATTAGACATCTACTTAGCCAACCCCAAATTTCTGACCGCCATATCAAATGGGCTTCATTCATTCAAAGTTTCCATCCCATCATTCAATACCAACCTGGAAAAGAAAATGTAGTTGCCGATGCATTAAGTAGAAGACCTGCAATTCATAACATTTCTATCATATCTTTTGATTCTTTGATTACTATGAAAGACACATATCACCAGGATATTACTTTTCATTCTGATTGGCAAAAATTAGTTCAAAATAATTTCATTCCTGTTGATTCATTGTCATATAATGATGGATTCATGTTCTTTGAAAAGAGACTGTGTGTTACTATTCCATTCCGAACTTTTGTTTTGAATGAAATTCATTGTCCCCCATATCAAGGTCATAGAGGTATCATTTCTACATTATGCATGTTAACTGAAGATTTTTATTGGCCGCATATGGATGCAGATGTGTCTAATTTTGTATCTGAATGTCTGATTTGTCAAAGAATAAAGAGACATCATGGTAAACAGTATGGGTTATTAATGCCTTTATCTATTCCATCTAAACCTTGGGAACATATATCTATGGATTTCATTACTGGCTTACCAAATACTAAATCTAACCATGACATGATTTGGACAATTGTAGATAGATTTAGTAAGCAAGCATATTTCATTGCATGTAAGAAAACTTTAACAGGATCACAAGCAGCACAGTTATTTTTGAAAACTATTTTTACTAACCATGGATTGCCGAAAGTGATTATTTCAGATAGAGATTCTAGATTTTGTAATAATTTCTGGATTACACTGTTTGCAAATCTAGGCACAAAGATTGATTTTTCATCTGCATTTCATCCAGAAACAAATGGACAAACAGAAGCCACAAATAGTACCATTCTAGATCTGTTACGTGCATACACTATCTCTAAACCTCAGACATGGGATACTCATTTACATTTATTACAGTTTGCATATAATAATACACCGCACACATCTACAAAGAAAGCACCTTTTGAAGTTATTTATGGATATAGATTATCTACACCTGTTGCCTCTTTGTCTAATAAAATACAAAGTGCCGATGATATTGTTGTTATGCATAACACTATTTTTGATGAAGTAAATGATATGATTGCTAAAGCCCAACAATCATATACCAAACAAGCCAACAAGAAAAGACAAGCCATGAATTTCAAAGTTGATGATTATGTTTGGCTTAGAATAGAAAAGCGTAGACTGCAAAGTGTAGATAGACATCCAGTTGTCAAATTAGCCCCTAGATTCTACGGACCATTTAGAATCATTCATAAGATTAATGACAATGCATTCAAGTTAGAACTGCCATCACATTGGAAAATTCATAATACCTTTCATATTAGTTTATTGAGACCATTTAGAGGACAATTACCTATCCACCCTGTCTATGAAAACCCACCTTTACTAGAAGAAGAGACTGAAATCCTTGAACCAGAAGCCATCATAGACACTGATTACATGACCACTAGAACTGGCCGAAGGTACTCTAGATATCTCGTGAAATTTAAGAACCATCCTGTAGAAGAAGCACAATGGATGCACGCTAGAGACCTAAATGCTTTCCCCACTCTGTTAGCTCCACATTGAGCTAATAGCAATTGAGGTCAATTGCTATCCCACCCCGGGGGTATGATGCCAGGAGGCATATTCCACGGTGGATTCCGTAAACTTAGATGACCGGGGCTCATACGCAAATAGGATTCTTTGTGCGAGAAGTTGATGGGGACGCCTGTCCTTTTCGGGCGTTTCATTAATTTAGTGTGTACATGGGTGATTCCATAGCGGGTGATTCCGCAAAATGCATATTAAATTAATAAACGTTTATGAGTTTAGAGTGCGCACTCGTAATAAATTAAGGTTAGGATTTATTTCTAACCAGTTGATTTATTTATGTAGCTGAAGACTGCTAGGTATTCACTTTTGTCGGTTTAATTGTGTTATTTTACTAACGATTGTGAATGCTTCAGTTGATGTGTAGAGATAGCAGCAGTGGCGGAGGAAAGCATTGGAGTCTAGCGGGTTTCCGATCTTTGGACTATATTTTGATAGGCGCCACGCCTATATTTTGATTATGTCTATAGAGACATCGACTATTTATTATTATTTTGTATGCGCTTATGCGCCTGGATATGTTATTTTTATTTGGACATTGAGATTGGGCGTGCCAGACTCTTTGGGCACCGTCCATTAGCTTTATTTTCCTATTTTTGGTAGAAAGCAAACTCAAAAGCTAAAAGCTTGTCATATTTTTGTAATTGGGCTATTTTTGAGCAAAAAGATTGAAAATATATATTAAATACATGCTTTGTGAAGCGCTCACACAAGGCATGGGGGAGATTCAACCCAATTTGTCTCTTGTCTCATGTCGTGCTTGTTTTTACATTGGTTTTTGTGCTAAAAAGTAGAGTGCTTTGTTCTTGGGGACCTTTGGGAATTCACTACGTGAGCTACCTGCGTCCGATCTGCGCACCACAATCCATATCGCTTTGTAGAGCGATTTGAGCAAGTCTGCGAGGCCAACAGCCTGATCGAATTGACTCAATGCTGTCAAGCATTTGGGCTTTGCTTGTGACAAGGGTAGGACTTGGTACACAAGTCTAGATGCCGGAGAATGAGCAGACTTTAACGGCCTCAAAAACCTCTTCATCGAGAGATTCTTTGAGCCTAGATACTCTAACAGTTTGCTAGTAAGATTGATGAATGTGAAGCAGAAAGAGAAAGAGGACATCCGTGACTATGTCACCCATGTGAGGAGCCTCTTCAAGAGAATCCCCATGGGCGAACGACCTACCAAAAGAGCGGTGTCCACCATGTTTATCATTGGAATACGGAGTGAGGAGCTGTATAAGGCCTTGGTAGGCAACTCAAGCTTGCAGTGAGACTCACTAGCTAGGGTGTTTGAAGAGGCCATTCAAGTTGATGACCAGTTGAAAGAGCAGAGCTCGAGGAGCTCAAATTCAAAAGAGACCAACTCACAGAGTTCAGAGAGAGCATTAGCCTCTAGTGAACGATTAGGTCCAACGGCCTAGGACAAAGGGAAATCCATTGAGACAAACCAAGACTTAGTTGAGGTAAATATGGAGATAGCCAAACTGCAGGATATGTTGAGACAACCAACGCGCCGATGACGAGGGCAACACAGTCCTTATGGACTATCGACCAGTACTGGTGATGGTGTTAGGAAGAGGCCGAGATAGAGGCTTAGGAGGGTAGATGCAGGATCAAATCATGTGTTGGACTTGCGGTCATCCAGGGCACATCTCATCACATTGTCCTGAAAGGGAGCAACCAAATAGAGACAAGGTAGACCTAAGGTGCCCTGAGTGCGGAATCACTCATCTCTTCATTAACTGTCCCAAGTGAAAACCATCCTCAAGTTCAGCCAATGTGCCATTTGTCCCATTAGGGTTATTCGGCGTCAAGAACCTTGATGGGGAGGCCACACCTATCCCATTGCATGTCATGACCTGAGCATAGATGAAGCAGGCCGGCATATCATTGCCAAGTCCTAGCAACCTCGATGCAGCCTCAATCAGGAAGAAGAGCCATAGACAAAGAAAGAAGAAACCCGAAGCTAAGATCATGCTAAAAATTGAGAGTGCCATGACTCTGCCTGCTAGAAAGAAGGTCACTGACGCAGAGGCAGAAACCTCAACTCCTAAGACGGCCAAAAAGGAAAGTGCTAAGGTAGGGGAATACCTGCATTCGAAGTGCCAAACTAGAGGCTATCAAGAAAGTGCAAAAATGGGTAAAAGAGACCCAAGAGCACCTAAAAGATGCTGAGCCCATCCTAGAGGATGAGATCAAAGATCTCTCCAACATACGCATGCCAGTCTCACCCCCTTGACCAAAATTGAGAGATGCGACTGTGCTGCAAGCGGTACGGCTTAGGCAAAGCCTTGACGCTATAGGCCACCAAATCAGTCATGGCCATTGGCCAGGACAATCCAAAATAGGAGAAAGACGACCAGTCAACGACCTCCTTACCATGCTAGTGACCACCAAATCAGTCACGGCCATTGGCCAGGACAATCCATAATAGGAGAAAGACGAGCAGTCAACGACCTCCTTACCACCCATGTGACACTGAGCCTGGGAAACCTTCTTAGGCAGCATTCCACCCTATGGCAAGACCTGAAGTAGTGGGTTGAAGGATCATGAGAGCAAGCTGCTGTAGACCTGCATGACCATGATGTAGAGACACAAATACCAAGTCTAACGCTGCACTCTATGCCTAAGTCCTTGCACGTTAATGCTTTCTAGGAAGGCACCGAGATGCATGTGGTCTTACCTATCTTACTCTAGGTGACACAACGAGAAAGGGGATTGTAGACACATGAGCAAGGGTTAGTGTACTGAGCCACATAGTGCTTCACACTTGGGGAAACCCGCCTGTCTAGACTGCCAGGTTCAATGTCACACTAGCAAACGGTATGAGAGAAAACCATTCGGGGTACTTAAAAACTAGCCAGTGAAATTTGCAGGCGTCCAATTTTCGGATGACTTTATAGTCATGAAGGGAGTGGACTACAATATCCTATTAGGCCGACCCTGGATGTGCAATGCCAAAGTCATCGAAGGTTGGGGTAATGGCTAAATCTTCCTCGGCAATAGAATGGAATATGTGAGGGTAGAGATGGACACTTGGAAGACCTCACCAATTGACTTGGATGCTATCTCTAAGATGCTTAAAGATAATGCTCAAGTCAAGAAGTCATATGGGCCCTTGACCAAGTATATCCCATGCCCAGAGGATGAGCGAGACTGGATGCATGTCCTTGCTATGATCGACTTGCCATTCTCGGATCATGAGGCATACACGCAAGCCATCAAGACAATTGGCAAGTCAAAAGACATGCCATCCGTACCAGTCTCCATGATGGCAGGAACCCTTCATGGGCGACCTAAAGCTCTCACATTCCAAATGCCAAATAATAAGAGGGAACTCCATTCTGGAGTATTTGGCTTGCAAGCTAGCTGGCAATCTAGCAGCAAATTTCAAGTCACTCTGAGATCTGTTAGACGAACTAAGGTGGCAATGGACCAGGGTGCATAACTTAAACCTCATGTACAATTGGGCCCTAGTCCCCAATCAGAGATAAGAGAGATATCAAAACCTAGGAGATGATGAGCAGTCGAATGAAGATGACTCAAATGACGAGTACGAAAACTATCGTTTCTTCAGTGATGAAAGTGAGGGTGAGATAGACACAATGGAATATGACACTGAGGGACAAGAAATAGAATAGATACGAGAGGACTCCAAGCCGCAAAAAAAGAGTGTCTTTAAGATAGAGCGAGGGGTCATGCGCATGGATTGTGACCACACTTGGTTGGAACACATAGGAGCAATAGGTTTCGAACAAGTAGGCCTAACCCAACTAGGTGCGACACCGGTGCCTAGAACAGAGTCACCCTCTGAGCTATGACGGCCAGGAGAAACCACCTCTTCTAGCAAAAACAATAAGTTTGATTCTGAGTCAAAAGTAAGCTCAAATAGCAACCCAGAAATATCTAGACCATCCAAGACCTGATGCACCAAGGGGGACCTACCCATCCAATTGAGGTGCAAACGGTTGAAGGAAGAAAGGGCAAAACAGCCTAGGGGCATGCAAACGAAAGAGCAAATAAAGCCGCTGGATCTCCTAAAGAGATTTACAAAATTCAAGAAGGGTGACAAGGTAGTAATCCTGTTGGGTTCCAAACGCCAAGGAAAAACAAGTGAACCCATCGAGGGACCACAGCCAAGGTCAAGGAGGTGAACCTAGCACAGGAAGGGGAGACACCCCGACCGGTCTTTATTGCCGATGACTTGACTGAGGAAGAGGAGACGAGTCATTTTACTCTCTTGCGAGAGTATATAGATGTGTTTGCTTGGTCCTTAGAAGAGCTCAAGGGGGTAGATCCAAGTGTAGTGACTCATAACATACCCACAACGCCAGACGCAAAGCTAGTCAAGCAACGATCGTACCCAATCAATCCAAAACATGCTATGTAGTCAAAGAGGAGATTGACAAGCTGATGAGATCAGGATTCATTCACAAAATTGAGCACACATACTGGGTGTCACCCATAGTCATAGTGATGAAGAAAAATGGAAAGATTAGAGTGTGCGTCAATTACAAGAAGGTGAACGCTACCACTAAGAGAGACAACTACCCATTGCCGTACATCGAGCACATGCTCGAAAGAGTGGCAGGCAAATAGGCCTATAGCTTTCTAGATGGCTTCTCTAGATACAATCAGGTGCAAGTGCATCCTGCTGACATGCATAAGATTGCCTTCGCCAGAGTGGGGCATCTTTTCTTACATAGTCATGCCCTTTGGGTTGACTAATGCCCCAACTACCTTTCAACGCCTCATGTGCACCATATGTAAAGATATGCTTTGCAAGGAATTGCAAGTCTTCATGGATGACTTGTGTGTTCACTCGACCTAGAGAAAACACTTTGACAAACTCCGAGCAGTATTTGAGCAGTGTCGCCTATATCGTCTCTCCCTGAACCCCTTAAAGTGCCAATTCTAGGTGAAACATGGATGCATCCTAGGGCACGTGGTGTCAAAGAATAGCATTTCCACTGACTTCTTGAAAGTCAGGGTTATTGTTGATCTTCCGCCCCCAATCAACTATAAGGGAGTTCAATGATTCTTAGGCCATACGGGATACTATTAACGGTTTGTGCTGAACTATGCATTGATTGCCAGACCTTTGTACAAGTTGTTGATCATCTTCAAGTGGATTGAAGCATGCCAACGAGTGTATGAGGTATTGAAAAAGGCTCTAACTACTATACCTATTCTACAAGCCCCAGACTAGACCATTACCTTTCATGTGCATATTGATGTTTTGAAATTCACCGTGGGGGCAGTGTTGTGCCAACCTGGCAAACACAACCTTGACTATCCAATGAGCTTTGCTAGCAGACAACTCATTGAGACTGCAATGGATTACTCGACGCTGACAGAGAGGGTTTAGCCATAGTATTTGCTATAAAGAAGTTTCGACATTATCTGTTGGCTATGCCTTTTACTTTCTTTGTGGACCATCAAGCCTTGCTATATCTAGTAAACAAACCCTTTGCTATAGGACACATAGCTTGATGGCTCCTTCTACTTTTAGAATTCGACTTCTTCATGGTTGTATGGAAGGGAAAACAACACTACATGGATGACCATATGTCACACATCCCCATGGGAGAGGCCTCTAGACAAGGCATTGTCGATGAATTGTTATACACCCATCTCTTTAGCCTTTCCAGTGAGAGGGATTTATTCAAGGATGATCTAATGTCATATTGGGTAGATGACATTATCCAAGTGTTGGAGCACAGACTGCTTGAGCAACTAATAGAAAAAGCCCGACTTAGGCGACTTATCCTCAAAATTCAACCCTATCAGTTGATAGCAAGGCAACTATATAGGCTAGGGCAAGATGGGTTATTGCATAGATACATATGCGAGCATGAGATGCACGATGTGCTTGTAGAGGTGCACATCAGGATTGCTAGAGGGCACTTTAGTGAAGACATGACTGGCCACAAGGTACTACTATCTCAACTGTGGTGGCCCATGCTTTTTTGCAATGCAGTATGATTTGTCAAGCATTGTGATGAGTGTCAGCGGACAAAGGTCCCGATTCGCAAGGATCAAATGGAGTTGACCCCAATCATTGCATGACAACCCTTCGAAAAACGGGGCATCAACTTCATAGGACCCATTAGTCCTAAAACATAGTATTCACAGGCCAAATATATCATTGTGGCCACAGACTACCTAACAAAATGGGCAGAAGCGAGAGCGACATGAAAGAATGACGCTAGAATGATTGCCAAGTTCTTATGGGAGCAGGTGATCTCACAATTTGGCTGCCCCATCAAACTAGTCAGTGACCAGGGCACGCACTTCATCAATGAAGTGATAGCACATCTTCTATCCACCTTTCTAATTATCCATTGAAAATCCTCTCCATACTACCCTCAGGAAAATGGGGAGGCAAAATCCACAAATAAGATCCTTGTAAATGTCCTGACCAAAGTAGTATATGCTTTGCACAACGATTGGGATATCAAGTTGATGGAAGTCTTGTGGGCTTAACGTACAGCTTATAAAATGGGATGTCGGCCAAACTCCCTTTAGGTTGACCTATGGGACTGAGGCAATTCTACCAATAGAGTTCTTTGTTCCTAGCCTGATAATAGCACTTCAAGAATGATGGGAAGGAAAGGAGGCATGGATGCAATGCCTGTTTGAACTTGAACGCCTCTTGGAAACTCACCTTCTAGCCACTCATGTGCTCATATTGCGGAAAGGCACAATGCAAGAGCTTGTTTGACAAGCATGTCAAGCAACGCGACTTTCGACAAGGCGACTTAGTGCTCCTGTACTCAATTAAAGGACACAAGCAGAAAATGAAGTTTAGAGGTCTTGGGTCCTTCAAAATTTGTGCAATCATTCGAACTGGCAACGTTGAGCTCAAGAATCTAGACGGCAAGGGTATGGGCTTCTTCAATGGCAGTCACATTAAGAAGTACTACCCTCCCACACATCCGCTGCATGAGCCACCAATGTTAGAAACCCTTGTCAAAGTACGAGTTACCACAATCACAGAAATTGATGATGAGGATCAGGAAGCCGTAGAATCCACATACCTCCACATCATGGTCACTACCAAGCAAACATGTGCTTTCAATGCCTTGATTGACGAGGGAGCAGACTTCAATGTCTTAACTCACAATCATTGGATCCAACTTGGTAAACCACAACTACAATCCACTAATTCCAAATTAAGCCCACATGGGGGCTGCTCACATGCACTTCTCGGCAAGTGCAAGGCCACTATTGCTATCGAGTGTGAGACTGTATCAATGATCTTTTACGTGTTGCCAAACACTAAAGACACAAGTACGTAGTCGCTTCTAGGGAAAACCTTCAAGAAGTAAACTCATTGCAATGTCGATTATTAGTCGTAGTGCATCCACCTTGCCATAGGCAACATCGGCATTATTACATCCTTCAACAAGGGCTGCGTGACCTCATCAAAGTCCGCAAGGCCACCGTTAGAAATACTTGCAGTCAAGTCTACGGAGGGGAGTAGTGCTCAGCCACCATCCACCAAATCTCATGCGCCGCCACTCACAGTAGCAAAAGCTAAGGCCCAATAGCCAAAGTTTCAATGGAGGCCTAAACAACCGCAACCATCGCCTAGGAGTAGATGCTCATGTCCACATAACACAAGAAACTCTAAACCTAGGAGGCCGAGACACAATTACAAAAATTGAAGCATGATCAAGCCAAGATGGGTTCCTAAAGCCCTCTTGCACGTGCAAGGCTATTATGAGGGAAATTCCTATATATGGATCCCTAAGGCCCAAATGGCCCAAGGCACTACTCACACATCACCCTCAAGCTTGATCACCCTAAGCCCCATAGAACCTCAGAACCATAAGCCACAATGCTTCTAGGATTCACCTCCTACAAGCTCACCCATGCATAAGCCCAGAAGAGTTGAGCAAGCCTATCGACCCAAACCACAAACACCTTTACACACTTCAACCCCTGCTAGTGCCGATAAGACTTGCCAAACCCAATCCAACTATAGCAGCCCATCTGTAGCAGCTACCACTCTGACGCTCATCCATGAGGCTCAACCACCGCTTCATGGGCAATTGCCACCATCTACCGCCAAGCCTTCTAGCCCCATCAACCCCAACCACGTAGGCCTTAAACTCTCCTACAAGTGGAAATCATTCTTAACTCTGGCCACAGACCTAGCCGAAGACACAAGGGATGACGTTATTGCTTGTCTTAGATGCTTAGATGCCATGTTCATGTCGTTGGCTCTAAGTTATGACCACTTGGACTTAGGCCTATTGCAAGAGCCTTTAGCATCTGAAGTTCGCACGATGCCTTATTCCTGGGAAACATTAGAATTCGCACGATATCTTAGTCGCAAAGATCGTGCCCACCACCGACTCCCCTTCACGGAAGAGGAGAGGACCTAGTACGGCATCTCCTTGGAAATCCATGCCTACAACCAACTAAAATTTCAAACCATCCACAACATCGAGAAAGTAGTGGCCAAGGAGAAAGCAGCCAAGAGGGTCATAGAGCAGTGCAACCTTGCTAAGTACCTCAAGAAGTTTGCACAAGAGCTTGACCACACAAAGTGTGTGGAATTCCTCAGAACTTACAACCCAGATCAGGAATGTGGAATTGTAACAGTGGGAAGGGGGGAGAAGGCCAAACAAGTACAGGTACCCTTGAACCTAGCCTTGGTGGAGAAGGCACTGGGGTTAGAGCCTAAGGTGGAGAAGAAGCAAAAAAGAGATGTCTATGCCATGCTTAAGATGAAAAGGGAAGAGGTTTTGACCAATGACGGCATCAGCATCGAGGATATCCTTGATGCTGAAGCCCGCATGTAGGCAAAACTGGTGCACTCATTGTTCTCCAATGCTACAATTTCCTCATGCACTAGATCAGCATGCCTATGCTAGAGAACGTGGAAGCTCGCACCCTGGATGAGGTTGACTAGAATGGCTATGTGTGCAAGACCATAGATCATGTAGAAAAAGCACTAGCCTTGGGGAGCAAGCCAGCAGGCGAGGAGTCCCCAGCCTCCGAAAGCACTGAGAGGAAGAAAGCCTCATCCAAATCCTCTTTCATCGGCTATGGAATTTTTTTGACTGCCCTCATCTAGGAGGTAGTAAAAGAGGCATAGAACGTAGAGGAAGGAGAAGGAGAAACACCCGATACATCACCCCCTCACTAGGACCAAGAGTTGTCTAGCGACAGGACTGAAAGTGATGAAGAAGGGGGAGAATAGAAGGAAGAGTCAAGAAAAAAGCAAGCAAAGAAAACTAAGAAGTGAACAACACAAAAGAAGGAGGATGAAGGCCGCAAAAAGGAGAAGGAGGACTTAGAGAGAGCAAAAAGAAAATCCCTCAAAGAGGTGGAAGAGAGGGAGAAGAAGAAGAAACAAGAAGCAAAAAGTTGAAGGAAGAAGCCAAGAAAGCCAAGAAGGTGTCAAAACAGGACGCCAAAGAGAGGAAGAAGAAAGAAAAAGAAGAAGCAGATAAATTGGAGGAAGAATCTAGGAAAGAAAAAGAAGAGAGGGAGAGAAGGACTACTGAGGAAGAGGAGGAGCTGAGAAGGAAGGAGGAGGAAGACATGGCCGAAGCCACACGTCGGTCTATAGAGCAACAAAGTAGGGCAAAGGACCTAGGAGCTCTAAGCCCACCCAAGGAGGAGGGGCCAAGCTCAAGCACTTAGGTGCCAGAGATCATACCACCAGCCGTCACTAAAGGCAAGGGTAAAGCCCCCATCCATATCCCGACCCTCCTGGTGCCTACCATCGAAGCAGCCACCCTCACCCCAAGAACCCCCACTAGTGCCTATGTCTCAAACTTTGTGGCCTTGATGCAATATTTCATCAATAAAGAACTAGCCCAAGGGAAGAGCATGGAAACCACGGGCACGGAGCAGAAGAGGCCGGCCACAGACGCCGAAATCTAGACAAGATCCAAAACGCCTGAAAGTGGAGGCCTCAACCACTCTGATCCACATGACGATGACACCACTAGCTAACTATGATGAATACGTTGCTAAATTGCTCTCTCAACTAGAGAAAGCTAAAGAGGAGAGGAAGATAACTGTGGCCGAGTTAGCTGCAGAAAAAGAGTCGGTAGCTGCTTTTCAGCTTGAAAAGACCCAACAGATAGCCATGCAACAAAAGGATCTTTGATCTCAAATAGGAGCTGAAGGCTAAGGACGACAAGAAGGAAAGCTGAAGGCATTCTGGAAGATGAGAATCAAGAGTTGGTAAAAATGCAGAGGGAGTACTCTTGATCATGCAACATGAAGAGCTAACCGAAAAGACTAAGTAGATCAAACGAGACATGGAGGAGTTTGTCGCCAAAGAAGAGGAAAGGAAGCAAGAGGAAGAACAACATCACAAGGAGATGGAGACCAGGACTAAGAAGCTAAACTTAGAAAGAAAGAGCAGAAGAGAATGTGAAAAGAATTGAAAGACCAGGGCCAAAGACTCATAGCTCTAGTGCAAAGGCAGGGGGAAGGCATGGAGGAAATAAAGAAGAGAGCTGAAGAATGGGCAAGACAGAATGAACAGAGGATGAAGACCTTGGCACGTCGCCTTGCTCTCATGGAAAAAGAGAAAATCCTAGTAGAGAGCAGAGCAAGGGCCGCCCAAGTAGCCTTCAACTCTCAATAGAAATCCTTCTTGAATACACTAATGGATACCACCCACTTAGAGGAAGGGGAGTCCCTCAAGGTGGAAAAGAAGAAACTAAGCATAGCCCGCAAGGCCCTGCAACAAGTAGGATAGCACATGCCACCAACCCGATGTCGTGGGGCTGAGCCTTGATGATCAATGGAAGTACTTATTGATGAGCGACCTAACCCCCTAGGAAGTCGATGCACTAGGCTTTGAAGAGGAAACATAGCAAGCAGACCAACAGAGGGATGAAGCTGAACTCCAATTTGATATGGGCAAATTTAAAGAAGAGGTGATCCCACAACCCCTCTCGCCACATTCCCAAGAGCAGCCATCAATTGACACATCTGTGGAAAGACAAGCCACCCTCAGGGAAAGGAGAAAGAAACTGGTGGAAGAAACCAAGAAACAAATGAGAGCCAAGCCGATCGTGCAACCATCCGTACCCCTACCACCATGCCCAGATGACCTCCCAACAAGTTTCCACACTGAATTAATAGTTTGGGAGCGACATGAAAGGGATAAGAAACCCTTCTCCTTTAGCTTCCTTCTACCCAACAGCCTGAGGAGAGTCATGCCACTTAAAGTAGTGGAGGAAGTGATTGCGATTGGAAGCCAACTAGACCATCAATGGCTAGAAGAGAGAGAAAATGATCCCACTCTTTGGGGGACTAAAGAGGCAGACTTTTGGCAAAATAAGATCTTTGAAGTGCCACATTCTGTACGAGGCTATAACTGCCAGCCCATGTGGAGGAGACAAGTGTGTGACATTAGCATGCTCGCCTGGATGGCCTTTTGCAACACTTTACCCTACGAGAGGAACAACCCTACATTTATGGCATACCCTTGTAGGGTAGGAGTGGATTTTCATGCTACCCTCCATGGACACTATGACTTTCCCATTATCTATAATCCTAACTGTGCCTCTTTTGAACAAGCTCTTACCTTCACCTTTGAAAGCCTAGACGTTTCCATGACCCGCTTCCTTGCCGACTTTTCCTCTTGCCCCAATCCAGCCTTCATAACCACTTGTAACTACCTTAGGCTTCTTAAAATCTTACTTAGTAGGACCCTACCCCACAAGAACATGGCCTCCCACCCCTCTTTTTTTATCCTAACGCGATCGATAGCTGCGCCATGAGGCGCTTTTTGCTGATGAGAGCTAGCCTTCTGCCTTCTTTTTGCCTAGCTCTTCTTGAAGATATGAACAATAGCCACTTCACCCGATATAAGCACCCCTTCCTCTCCACCACTTCACTCCATGTTCGCGTCAATATCAAGGGATGCATGGAGAGTTGGCAGTTTTTTAGCAAATCTCTCCGGCCCCCTTCTCCACCTTACTCTGATGATGAAAGTTAGAAACTGGTTGTCATCCTGGCTTTTTTTTTAAGAGAGACAAAAAGAAAAAGAAAAGAAAAATAAAATAAAATAAAGAAAGGAAGGCAAGAAAACACATCACAAAAAGAAAAAGTCATGGAAAGAAAGACTCACATGAAGACACAACTAGGACTACACAGGATATGATCACTACAATTAGGGGTCCTCAAGTTAGGCATGTCTGGTGGCTCCGGTCAGCCGGCTCCACTCCTAACCCCCTAGCCCCTTTTTGACCCCCCACTTCATGCTTAGGGCACATCAAGGGCATGACATACCTAGGAAGGTAACACTCACCTATGGTTAGACCTATCACCCTATGCTACACACACTGCACCTCCCTACTGCATGAACAAGGTCCCCAAGTGTGGGACATCACCCAAGCCTGCGACCCAGCTCTCCATTCCACCAGCACAAGTACAATGCACTGCACAGTAAGGTAGACACTCCCCTTAGGTAGGGCACTGCACCTTCTCCTTTCAGGTACTACAAAATGTGACAAACCACCAACTTTGGAGGCCCCATCATCCACTTGACATCTGATTGGCTCCTCCATCAATTATCATTGCCAAATCTTCCAAAGCATCCGAGTCCACATGTGGCCCTACCATCACCTGACCAACAACTTGCCAACCGCCTACCCTTTCCCAACAAACAACTAGAAGTGCCATGGGACTGGCACCCGTCGTCTTGGAGGGGTTAATATTAACCTCAATTCAAGATGGCGAAAAAATGAAGGAAAATACGAAAAAATGATGAAAAAAAGAGCAAAGGCATAGAGGCGGCACCTAAAGCTAAGCTAAGGCAAAAAGTACAATTTTAAATGAAAGGTGCCTAAAAAAACTCTAAAAACTCTTGTAAAAGAGCGCCAGGCTCCCTCCTGTGCCATTTGTAAAATAATAGATGGGTATAGGCTTAGGGCATGAAGCAAGAAGAGGGAATTAGAAAAAGGGACCTTACCACGATGGCCGGTCATGTAATAAGGGGATGACCGCCCAAAAGGGATTTAGGGTTTTGTATATAAAGTTGAAAAGTGAATGAGAAGCTCATTCTTTGGTGTGTGGCTAACAAGATTCCTCTCTTCTTCTCTTCTTCTCTTCACCTTGCTTGTATGATCTTGAGAGAGGGAGTGTGAGAGTGTGAGGGAGTGAGTGAGTGTGGGGAAGTGAAGGATCAAGAAGGTGAAGCTCTTCACCATCTCCTCTTCTCTCTTCCACTCTATTCTCTTCTCTTCTCTTTTCTCGCGAGCGCGACTATGGTGGATGGAGCTTGGAGATGGAGGAGGCTTGAGCTAGCATCTAGGATTGTGGAGCTACTATGTCAAGAATCGTATGGTGGGGGGACTTGCTCAAGATGCTATGCCGAACACACACAGAATGCACAAGGAGAAGCTCACTCAGGAGACAAGAAGAGAGATAGAGGCCAAAACGTTTTCTTGCTGGTTTCTTCTTCTTTTTCCACACTCTTTTCAATGTACACAAAGTATATATAAGATACAACATAAAGGAAAGTGGCCTACTAAGTCAAACAATGCATAACTGACTACACTAGACGATTGGCGCTATAACTATGCCAGCTGTAAATAGATGTAACAACCTGAATATAATAAGTAATGAGTCAATGGCCATGTGAGAGTCATAATGACCACCGACGTGCTAAGTGTAGATGTGTGGACCCATCTAACCAGGCGGTTCATCATTAATATCCGCATGTGTTGAGCTTGTCATGTCAACACTCCCCCTCAAGCTCAACTGCATCTCTGCAACTCCAAGTAAGCTTCGAAACTTTTGAAGCTTCTCTGTACCCAATGCCTTCATGAAGATGTCAGCTATTTGATTCTATTTGCTGACATACACCAAGTCAATCTCACCTGCTAATACCTTCTCTCTCACAAAGTGGTAGTGTACCTCAATATGTTTTGTCCTAGCATGGAACACAGGGTTCCTAGCCAACTGTATACTGCTCATGTTTTCACAATAAATGACAACTGGACCTTCCACTTGCACATCCAAATCAGCCTTAACTTTTGTAGCCATACTACCTCACATGATGCAACAACAGTACCTCTATACTCAGCCTCTGTACTCGACAAAGCAACTGTAGATTGCTTTTTGCTGCTCCAAGCAATTGCTGCACTACCAAGAGAGAATATGTATCCACTGATAGATCTTCTATCAGACATACTACTAGTCTTTTGGACAACCATATACCATCATCACATCTAATCACCTCAATGCCAAGGAAGTGCCTTAGCTCACCTAAATCCTTCATCTCAAACTTCTTCTTCAAAAAATCCTTGACTTCAGCAATCCCACTATCATTATCACCTGTAATAATCAAGTCATCCACATAGATGACTATGATGACCAAACCTGCATCTCCCTTTCTCACATAAAGTGAGTGATCAGCATAAAAAATATAAAAGCCAATATTGATAAGATACTCTCTGATCTTGTCAGACCATGCTCTAGGTGCTTGCTTGAGCCCATAGAGCGCCTTCTTCCACCTACACGCATACGTGGGATGCTCTAAATCTTCATAAACTGCTGATTGATCCATATACACTTCTTCCTGCAAATCACCATGCAAGAAGGCATTCTTCACATCCATTTGCTGTAACCTCCAACCTTTGGCTGTTGCCAAAGCAATCACACATTTGATAGTTGCCATCCTAGCAACTGGATTGAAGGTTTCTTCATAATCTATGCCACACGTCTGGGCATAGCCTTTTGCAACCAGCCTAGCTTTGTACCTACTAATAGAACCATCTACATTGTGCTTAATCTTATAAACCCACTTACATCCAACAGCTTTCTTGCCCTTCGGCAATGATTCTAGATCCCAAGTCTTATTGGCCTCTAATGCAGCCATCTCCTCATCCATTGCTGCATCCCAATGAGCATGACCAACAGCCTCCTCAAAGCATGTGGGCTCAACATTCTCAACTAGTTTCACCATATAAGCATAATGGTGAGCTGCATAACCTTTAAAACCAAATCTTTTAATAGGGTATCTGACCCTGCTAGATCTGCGTACCACCGGATCACTCAATGGAGCCTTTACATTACTATGAGCTCTCTGTACACCTGGGGTCTTGACAGAAGGAATATCAAGCTCATCATCCAAGTTCTCTAAGCCATTGGAGTCTCCATCAAGAACTGCATCAATGCCATCTGACACTTTATTCTTTCCTTTGTCTTTACCTGTAGTGCTACTAGTTGCACCTGAAGATGTAGAGGTACACCTTAGTCTCTCAGACCAAGGACTACCAGATGATGTCTCTGGTCCACTAAGAGTCCTTGATTCTTGCTTTTCAGCCTGCACATGAGTGTCATGATCATCATCATCATCCAATGCATCACCACTAGATGCATACCAACTGCTCATTTCATCAAAGATGACATCCTTGCTCACTCTGAACTTACATTTGACAGGGTTATAACATTGATACCCTTTCTGCTCTAAAGAGTATCCAATAAAAACACATTTTTCTGTCTTTGGATCAAGCTTCTTCCATAGCTCATCTGGCTCATGAACATATGAAACATAGCCAAATACCTTCAAGTGTGATACATCAGGCTTCTTGCCAGTAAAGCATTCTTCAAGAGTCATCCCATGAACTACAGATGTGGGAGTTCTGTTCATAATATAAACAGTAGTATGAATAGCCTTAGGCCAAAAATGCTTAGGCATATTCTTTTCAACCATCAAGGTGCGTGCAACTTCTGCAATATGCATGTTTTTCCTTTCTGCAACCCCATTTTGTTGTGGGTATATCTACATGTGAACTGTCTCTTTATCCCATGAGACCTTAGAAAATCATTGAACTCATTCGAGAGGTACTCTCCCCCTCCATCTGACCTCAAGCACTTTACTTTAAAGCTTGTTTCTCTTTCAACTGCAGCCTTGAAAGTTCTAAAGTGCTCAAACGCTTCACTCTTTTCCTTCATAAAATATACCCACAGCTTTCTAGAACAATCATCAATGAATGTGACAAAGTATGAATTGCCTGCAAGAGATACATTTTGTGTAGGCTCCCAAATGTCTGTATGCACAACATTAAGGATATTTCTGCTTACATCTCTTTCATGTGAAAAGGGTTGTCTTGCCTGCTTACCAAACTGACATGCTTTGCATATCTTATGAAATTCTGCAACTCTATTTGGACTCCATTAATTTCATCCTTTTACATTTGCATGTCCAATGTGTTTGTGCCAAATTTTAATATCTGCAACAACACCTTTTTCTTTAGCATACATAGCAACATTCATAGTAGGAACTCCAGCATCCAGAGTAAATATACGTCCAACTCTACTTCCCTTTGCTACCAACCTGCACTTGTCATTGCAGTCTTCTACAAAGCAGCCCTTTGCATTAAATCTGACTTGCAGCCCTTGCTCTACCATTTGACCGAGTGACACCAAGTTCTTTGTAATAGATGGCACATGTAACACATCCGAAAGACTCTTTGTCTTACCATCATGCAAGGACAAGGGAACTTTTCCAATGTGTGAAATTGGGTGGCATGAATCATCACCCGTTTGAACATAACCTGCATTTTGCAAATCCTGCATCTCTCCAAACCATTCTGCATGGCTGGTCATATGATTGGATGCACCTGAATCAACATACCAAACATCATCATGTGTTCCCTTTCCTGTAATAGCATTCAACATATGCTGCATAACAAACAGACATTCATTTTTGTCTTCATTCTATCATGAAGACGATGCATAGTTTCCTTGCTGCAACTTACCACTGAGAATATCATATTTCTCAGCATAACATTGGGCTGCAATATGACCTATTTTGCCACAGTAGTGACACACAATACTAGAGTTGTTAGAACCTCTGTTCTTCCATCCACCTCTTCCTCTAAAGCTCCCCCTGCCTCTGAAGTTACCACGACCTCCTGAAACCTGCATATCGCCAAATTGCCGATTCAATCTATTTTGCTGGTTGTCACTACCACGTCCTGTACCACGGCCTCTTGAAGAGAACCTACCACGTCCCCTTCCTAAACTGGAGTAGAAATCTTGGATCTGTTCACCACTTCTTTCAGATGTCTCACTCTACATCTTGATCTCCTCAGTGATCATAAGAGAGACCAACTCATCGAAATATGAAAATGTCTTTCTGACATATACGAAAGTTACAAAAGACTTCCAAGCCTTTTCATTGTTAAGTCCACCCAAGGTAGACGTCACCAAAGCATCATCATCGGGCAATGCACCAATCGCTGCCAATGCATCTGCAATGCTCCTTACCTTCAGTGCATACTCATTGATAGACATATTCCCTTTCTTCAATGTATTCAACTCTTGCTTGAGTTGAATCTTTCGTGTCTTTGTCTTTACGGAAAACATACTTTCAAGTATGGTCCAAGCTGCATATGAATTCTTTGCATTTCTAATATGTCCCAACATATTATTGTCAATTACTGTAGACAGCCAATACATGATCTTCTTGTCTTTTGCATTCCATTCCTTCCGTGCCTTTGTCTCTTCTGCAGTTGGAGGATCACTCACCTCTGGCTCTTTTTCTTCACCTGAAACAAACTCGTAGAGGCCTTTTCCAATAAGGAAGTTCGTGACACGGAACTTCCATGAAGGGTAGCTGTTCTTGTCGAGCTTCTCAATGATGGGGCTTCCACTATTCTCTGCCATTATCACAAAACCAATACCAAATAGCAAGCAAATCTTTTGCAACACTTGACCTGTAGTGCAGAGCAATACACTAGACAGCCTTTTTCACTGTCTGCTCAAACAATACATGCAATCTGCAACCTGTTTGCAGATAAACCTTATATTTGCTTCCCGAAAACACCTCAAGAATTACAGATTTGCAATCTGTAATGTGTGCATCCACTTTCGGTCAAAACATCTGAAATCACAGTGTACCCTAAAACTACTGTCCGCAACCTTGCGGCTCTAAAATGGGGCCTGAAACGGCCTCAAATGCCCAAAATAACTATGGAATAAGCCCTAAAGGGCTTTGTTGCAGAATACACAACGCTCTTCGCGCACACCAAATCTCACTGCAATTTGAGATTTTTGCTCTGCCCTACTTCCGGTGCCTCCACAGGCACTATCCAAGAGAAAGAGTGGAAGGATGGGAGAGCTTTTTACCCGTGGCTTGCTTGCTCGAACCTTGCTTCTTCTCCTTCACTTCAGCCTTTGAAATCAGCCTCTCTCAGTGGTGCGGCTCTGATACCATGTCAAGAATCGCATGGTGGGGGGACTTGCTCATGATGCTATGCCGAGAACAATCACAGAATGCACAAGGAGAAGCTCACTCAAGAGACAAGAAGAGAGATGGAGGCCAAAACGTTTTCTTGCTGGTTTCTTCTTCTTCTTCCACACTCTTTTCAATGTACACAAAGTATATATAAGATACAACATAAAGTAAAGTGGCCTACTAAGTCAAACAATGCATAACCGACTACATTAGTCAACTGGCGCTATAACTATGCCAGTTGTAAATAGGTGTAACAACCTGAATATAATAAGTAATGAGTCAGTGGCCATGTGAGAGTCATAATGACCACCGACGTGTTAAGTGTAGATGTGTGGACCCATCTAACCAGGCGGTCCATCATCAATGTCCGCAAGTGTTGAGCTTGCCATCTCAACATACCGGCATGTGCAAGAGAGGAGGCAACTCATTTTGGCATCAATGTAAGCTCACTACACCCTGAGAGGATCGACGACACGTTGACTAGGTGAGAGATAGCCATGAGAGATCACTTGAAACACTTGAAATAATAAGCAGTCCGTGGGTCTTGGTGGTTGAGCGTGAGCTCCCACTACACCATAAATCATCCCTTAATGCTCTAATCTTAGAAGAACCCTCTAGGACTGGAACTCTTGCCATAATGATTTCGATACCCCAATAGCCCTCTCATAGAAATGGCTAAACAAGAGGAAGCAAAGGATCGAAGCTATCAAAACTTGTTATGAGAAATTTCTGTCAAGGATTCAAATCCAAAACTCAAGACTAAGTATCAAGTTTTTTCCATAAATGAGAAGCTTGCCTATTACAAGATAAGACTATGTATTCATGCAAGTCATGAACTCAAAACAAAAATACTTTGGGAAGCTCACGATTCTTAATTCATGCTAAGACTCTTAATACAGTCATAAGAATCTTCTATTGGGAAAGACTCAAGGGTGATGTACTCAAATATGCCATCGAATGCCTAAACTCTCAACAAATTAAGGCCGAGCGTGTCAAGTTGCCAGGAAAGCTCCATCCACTTGTCATGCCTAAAATGAAATGGGAGTATATCAACATGTACTTTATAGTTGGATTACCCCTGATACAAGGAGGATATAGCTCCATAATGATAGTCATTGATATGCTAACAAAAGTTACACACCTTATTCTTATAAAAACCAATTATAAGGCTTTTGATATATTGCCAGGCTTTTCATTAAGGAAATTTTTAAGTTACATGGATTACCCTAAATAATCATCACTAACAATGATTCTCTCTTCACCTCAAAATTTTGGAGGAGTTTGTTTGAAGCTCTAGGAACCCAGCTCTGCTTTAGTACTGTTGACCATCCCAATGTTAAAAAAGAGCAGGTCAACCAAGTTATTGAGGACATATTGAGGACTTATTGTAATAGGGAACCCAAACGGAAGATCCAGTACTTACCGTTAGTTGAAATTGCCTACAATGCATCATACCATCAAAGTATTTAGATGACTCATTTTTAGGTACTATATGGGCAAGATTGTCTTACCCCATTAAATTTTTTTGATGCTACCCTACAGGTAGAAGCATCTAGAAGAAATGGATTAGTAAAAAGTGAAAGCTATAAGGCAAGATATTCAAGCTGCCAAGGATCGACAAAAGGCATGTGCTGATCAACAAAGGCAAGAAAGTATCTTCAAAGAAGGTGACATGGTTTTCCTATGAGTTCACCTAAAGAAAAGTTCCTTATCTTTGGGGGAATTCAAGAAGCTAAGTACCAGGTATTGTGGGGCATATAAATAAGGTCCTAAAGTGTTTAGGACAAAATTTCTACAAGCTGCAACTCCCTACTAACTTGAAAGTACATAATGGTGCTTTCTTGAAGATGTTACAATGGGAGAATTGCTTTATGATGTTGGATGAAGCTTAATTGGAATACAAAGCATATGTCCCTAACCCTGACTATGTACTTAACGACCAACAAATTGTAATGCCAAGTTAGAGAGTCATCGAACTTCAACCAAAAAAGATACTTGACATGTGGGAGAAGACTTTAAGAAGCAAAACTCTTAGAGAGTATCTTGTCCAATGGAAAGACTACCCTGAAGAGGATGCCACTTGGATTGACCATGAGTTAGTATGTAACCAATATCCCCAGTTTCTTTGGGATGAGGATATCTTGAATCCTCTAAGTGGGAGAGGATGTGATATCCTGACTTTGATTTAAAATCTTCCCAACTTCTCACAAAATGGACTTGAAGAATTCTAAAATCATTAAATAGAGAAGATCTCGAGCAAAAAGACCCAAGGATTGTAACCCGATATTTTTCCAGATTGACAAGGACTGTAGCCACCCGCACAGAAGTTATCACATGAAAGAGAGTTATGAGCCATATTAGTCATTAGTATCAATCTCTATAGTATGAATGGTCCAAAAAATACTAGATTTTTGGAAAAAACTAATATGTATTTGATATTTTGGATATTATTTATTGTAAATATCGTAAAAAGCTATGGAAACTTCTAAAATACCATGCAAAAAAAGCAAGTGGCTTTTTCAACAATTTTGGAGATTTCATGCATGAGAGCTGGATTTTAGGACCTGATTTGGACCCATTCTTGAGGCGTTGAAGCTTGTTTTGGAGCTGGAAAGTGCCCGAGAGGTGTTAAAGAGCCAATTTTCATGAAAAATCAAACGGTGGTGGATGGCCGAGCTAGAGTTTTCCTAGATACATTTTGACATCAAGAATCCAACACAAGTCTCGATTTGTCAATTGGAGGTCGTTTGACCCTCCATTTAATCCCCGCAAGTTTGGCATTATAAAGCAACTACCAGATCGAGAAGCCATAAAGTGCGTGGGAGAGGCTGGGTTGATGGAGTTTGATGCCACGAAGCCGCCTATCCAATCGGATTGCAAATCGGTGGGCCTTCAAAATTGAAAAATCCACTTGCAGGACAGTGTGAATACAAAAAGATGAACCGGTTATTTTAATGTTTTAAACCTTAGGCTTAATAAAAGCCTTGAAACTAATGCAAAAATTGTCGAACAGAGAGAAGTGTCAATGCGCCTCCTCATTTTTGCTTGTTGCCTCTCCGATTCAAACCCGTTTGGAGAGAGGGGGAGATTCTTGATCAGGGCAAAGAGAGGAACAAGATGGCTGCAAGCTTGCCCATTTTAATGGAGGATTTAAAAATCTCATTTTTAGTCTTTCTCTCTCCTCCCTCTCTCTCCTGCAAGGGGCAGTTCCTGTTTGTGAAGAAGAATGAAGCTCGGTTGGTAAATGCTTGTTCGGCGTGGTATCGGATTGCTTTTAAATTGAAGGTGGGTTGAAGATGGCAATGTGGAGGTGGGCTGAGCATCAAACATGCCCTAATTTGTACACCTGCAACAAGTTTCAAAACCCAAAATAATGAAAAATACACGTTAATGACATTTTTACAAAGAAAATGGCTCTTTTTTCGCATTTGATGAGGTTAGCAATGTTCATATGGACTGAAAATTGATGGATATATTGTTTGCTATTAATTTTAGTATTTTATAATAAAAAACTCAAAAAATAAACACTTAAAATGTGGGAAATAAATGGGAAAACCCCAAAAAGCATGGTTTTTAGAGTAAAAATGGGTTTTTGGGCTTAAAATTGAAAAAACATGAAACAAAACACCAAAAAAATCTACATGTTTGCTGTTTAAGGACTAAGAGCCACAGATCTGAAATAGTGCTCATTTTGGTCCATTTTTATTGATAATAAATAAGGAAAAATAGAAAAAAATGCTCTTTAAAAGGGGAAAAAATAAGAAACAGACGAGGAAAATTATGGAAAATTATGGATGTGTCTGAGGGTGTATAATAAGGATAAAGCATGAGGGTTTGCCTCAGGTTATTCCCATTTATATGTTTTTGTGAGTATTTACTGCTTATTTCGTGCGAAATACACATGAAATCACCCCTTTCCCTATGCCATGAGGTAAAACCTTAAACGGTAGGGGGAGGAGAGAAGTTTGAGTGTTGAAATATAATACAAAATCTAATGTATTTGCTGCATTATTCATATAGGATGACGTTAAGTTAAATAAAGGCAAGTACAGCACGAGTGCAAGGCTCGATGTCTTCTCTCATTGCAACAATTAGGCGTTAGTGTATGGAAACATGAAAAGAATGGATTTGCACAATGCACGATGCTATTTTCCAATAGTTTGAGCACTTAATCATATACACATTTGCATCAAGAATCGTTAAATGGTATCAATTACAAGCTCTTGGTGGATGCATAGCACTTGGTTTCTCTAGGACTTGACCCACATAGAGAGAGTGAGCAATCCAGCTATAGGTCTAGACAGTGGGTCAAAGGGGATGGATAAGTGAGGATAAGTGTATTCCTAGAATGTTAAATATATTGGCACCAAGAGCGGAGTTTGTTTCAAATGTGTCTATGTGTGGAAGCGGCGCATCAAGGGGCCAATCCCCAAGATGTAGGAGAGCTACGGTAGGGCCACGGCAATTAGCCGCCGTGGGGTGCCGTTGTGTGTGTAATACATGGCATTTATTGACAATATATGTATAATCTCCCTCTGAGGAGACAGGAAAGGGAACATTCGTTGGACGACAGACTATAAACACGCAGTGATTAGTGTTTAGGATAGTGTATCCCTCGATAGATGCTCCTAGCCCACGAGGCCATGTGGTGGGGTTGTCTGTTGAGAGCATGAGGTCCGGCTAGTGCCTTAGCCAGTGCCGGCCCATTTCAGGTCCCATAAGTGGAGCATCTACCGGGAGCCACCAAGGAGTGGTGGTTCTCGAATCTAGGGTTTCTAGGGACCAAATAGTTGGTTTATGTCCTCTAACAAGGATCGTCAAGCTGCAATACAAAAAGCAGAACGTGCTGAGAGGGCTAGACGACAGTTGGAGATCGTAAGTCATCATTCTCCTCAAAGAAGTAGCCCGTTGCACATAAGAAGAAGTGGTTCTAGTAACCTAAGTGTTACAAGTAGCTCTTTGAGTGCAAGTGGAAGTCTTAGTACTTCCCCACTTCCAATTAATTAACCCACAACAAGTGGGGGTGTAGTTATACCTACACCAAACTCCTGTTGTCAATCTAATTGTATCCATGGCACAACCTATTGCAATTCCAGCACGGACACCAGATCTGCCGGCATTAGGAGAATCGCTGCCCATTTTCCATGGGTTAGCAGAAGAAGATGGAGAACTCCATATTAAGGAGTTTGAAACATGCATGTTCAATTATTGAATCCAAGACGAAAGACACCTAATGATGTTCTTTAACATGAGGTTAAAAGGAAGAGTGGTAGTATGGTATCACGCTCTAGAAGCCAGAACCATAACTAGCAGTGCCCAATTCTTTACGGCTTTCCATAGAGAGTTTGTCCCTGAGAAGGGTGGACAATATTGGTTGTGTGTCTTGAATGTAACACGCCAAGAGCCAAATGAGAATGTCCAGGCCTATGCCAAGAAATTAAAGCAAGTTCTTTGTAAACTAAATACTTATATCCTCACTCCAGCGGCTGCCCAGTTACAATATTTTCTACATGGATTGGATTTTAATATCCAGGTGCACCTAAGTAGTGTTGCTTTGTCCGACATTGACACTGCTATTACCCAAGCAGAAGGAGTAGAGTCATGCTTGTAAGACGCTTATGCAGCAAGGATAAATTGGGATGGTAATAACTTGGCCTTGACCAATGGGAGTCAAGGGGATCCCATGTCAAACGTGAATGGGAGAGGAGGGATCATGTCGAATTTACCTATGTTACCAGCTCCTCCTAGCATGATTATGCCCATGGCTAGTCAAGCGGCCTCACTAAATAGTGGGAGCCAAACAATGAATCCTAATGTTGTCCTAGTAGGTCAATAGCCAATCCCTAATCAAGTGGTTAGGCCCATGGGACGACAAACAAACGATCGTGGCTACGAGTCGACAAGTGCCTCTAATGTCCTTGGTGAAGTTAAGGACATGATGAAGCACTATACCAATATGATCTATGAACAGTATCGAGAAATAGTTGTGGATGTCAATTTCCTTAAGAAGCAATAGAATTTGATAGGGATCCGACGCCCTGAAGAGGGTGGCCCCTCAAGATTCAGCTGTAAGTGGTGTTTTGGCCAACATTTCCCTAGGAATTTCCCGAATGTCGAATGTGATATTTGTGGGAAGTTTGGCCACTTAGCTACTACTTGTTGGAGTAAGATCAGTTCTCTCCAACAAGGAAGTAAACAACCTGGTCCAGTTAATCATTGCACACAAGGGAATAATCTCCAACAAGATGAGGGACCAAGACAAATACTGCAACGAGGAAAGGCTGTTGTAGAAGAGTTGCCTCATCTCAGTGGAGTCAGCCTTATTGAGGCTGTACTTGTCAATGATGTTGAAACTTCTAATCTACGAGCCGTAACAAGAGGGAAAAAGATCAAAGAGGGTGATAGAGGAACTATAAAACCTATCGAGGAAAACCCTAATCAGGATGCTAGGGAAAAGCGATTCCTAAATCCGGATATGGAAGGTGGACCTCTAAGGCATGTTGATGACGGCAAAGTGGATCTCGAGAAGGATAGAAAGGTACCAAGAAATAAGACAAAAGTAAAAAAAGAGGCACTAAACCCAGCGGTCCAACGACCAAAGGAAAGAATGGTTTGGCACGAGAAGAGAACCTTGACTAACTACCATGACTTTGACCTAGCAAGTTCTCTTTGTGAAGTCAAACTAGATGTGAACCTGCTGTAATTGATTAAACTTTCTCCAGGAGTACACAAGGAATTCAAGAAAATCCTGCATATCAGGTATATAGTAGAACCTTTGGGCATAGCTAGAGTGGGAGAAGATTGGTTCGACCATGCTCAAAAGCATTGCCCTAGGGTTCTAGCGTATGTGGATGGAATATTAGTGGAGCATGCTATCGTGGACACTAGATCCTCCGTCAATATTATAAGTTCAGACTTGATGGAGTGGCTAGGTCTCAAAATTCAAAAAGATGGCTCCACGCTTCTTAGGATGTTGGATGATAGTCTAAGACAACCGGAAGGTTGCATCACTAAAGTCTATGTTACTATTGCAAGCATGGAATACTATTTGGACTTTAGGGTGATAAGGTTTGCAAGACATCCTAGCTATCGAGTTTTGCTAGGAAGGCCCTAGATTTTATGAACAGATTGTCAAGTCAATATACCCACTGTGGTCGAGTGATTCTAGGTCGAGGTGCCCATCATGTAATAGTGGATGCTTACCCTAAGTCTCCTCAGAGTGAGAGAGCTCCTTTATCCTCCATTGAGCTAGAAATAGTATGTGATCCATCTAATAGTGAGACATCATCGAGCGAGCGATGGATCTAAGAAAGGGTCCACTATAGAGGATATTTATCAGATAACCTTGAATGAGCCGATAGAGCCTCAAGATTGAATAAGAGACGCGGATGTTATTGAGCTGGACCTTGGTACACCTAATGATTCGCAGCCAATCAAATTGGGTTCTATGCTCATTTTGGAAGAGAGAGAGGACTATGTGTCCCTGATTTAGGAGTTCCGCGACATTTTTGCTTGGAGCTATGACAAGCTTAGGGGTATTCCTCCCAGTCTAGCTGTGCATACTATTCCTGTAAAGGAAGGTACCCGCCCTATATGTCAGAAAGTAAGGCATATGCTTTTTGAATTAAGGGATGGGTTGTTCGAGGAACTACAAAAGTTGCGAAAAGCGAATTTGATCTTCCCTATTCAGCATACTGAATGGTGCTCACCAGTTGTGATTAGGAAGAAGAAGGATAATCAGGTCCGGCTTTGCGTAGATTTTAGAGAGTTGAACAAGAAAATTATTAAAGATTACTACCCGTTGCCGTTTATTGACCAAATTTTGGATCAACTAGCAGATATATAAATCTATTTGTTTATGGATTGCTTTGTAGGGTATAACCAAATGGCGATTGCTGAGCAAGACAAGCTAAAAACATTTATTACTGTCTTCAGTACCTTTGCATACCATGTGATGGCATTTGGGTTATGTAATGCACTAGGTTCGTGGTAGAGAACAGCCAACAAGACCTTTGGTGACATTTCCCTTGAGGAATTGAAAGTATTCATTGACGATCTGGGGGCAGCCACCGTAAGGGATAGATAATTAATTATCTTATAGAAGTATTTTGAGCATTGCAGACAATTCTGTATAGCTCTCAACCCACGAAAGTGCATCTTCGAAGTTCCTTATGGACTCTTGTTAAGACATGTGGTTAGTTCTGTAGGGATTGCGACTGATCTTGAAAAGATCAAGGCCATTCTCACCATGAGTCCACCACGTACTCCAAAGGAAGTGCATAGCTTCTTTCATCAGTAGGGTATTATCGGAGGTTTATCAATGCCTTGGCAGAAAGAACGTTGCCACTGACAAACCTATTGTCCTTTAATTGTCAGTTTTCATGGAATGATGCTTGCAAAGTATCTTTTGACGATGTAAAGTAGAATCTTGCCAAAGAACCAAAAAGGGGTGAAATGTTCTATATATTTTTAGCAGCAATTATGTATAGTATCAGTTGTTGTTTGGCTCAAATTTGGGAGGAAAAGTGATACCATCCAATAGCTTTTTTTAGTCGGAAGTTGGGCATATAAAAAATTAACTACACCTATATGGAGAAGTTGTGCCTTGTGATGGTATTTGTGACCAAGAAGTTCAGGCACTACACTACATTCATTATGAGTTGGTGGTTTTTTATACAAAGACGGAAGGGCTGCGACTGTTGTTGAATAAGTTAAAGCCACTTGATCATTTGGCGAAGTGGTTAATCACTTTGCAGGAGTTTGATTACGAGATTAGGAGCAAGTCGCCGAAGATTCAGGGCATTGTCTAGTGTCTTATGGATTTCGAAGAGCCAATAGAGGTCGTGGTTGAAGGAAGTGACATGGAAACCTTGTTTAAGATTGATACGGCGTCTATTCCCTCCTGGTATGCTGCTATAACACACTATCTTTCTACGGAAGAGACTGGAGCTACTCTATCAAAACCCGAGATGAGGAAGATTAAACAGCAGGCATTAAATTTTTATTTGATTGCATGGACATTATATCAGCAAGGTGTTGATGATATCTATTGCTGATGTGTGATGCCTGACGAGGTTTCCTTTATTTTGGAAGAGTGCCATAACTCCATTTGTGGAGGGCACTTTGTTGGGCGGTTGACAGCACAGAAGGCTTTACGAGCTGGTTATTGGTGGCTGTCCATTTTCCAGGATTCATTTGACTATGTTAAGAGATGTGATACATGTCAAAGACATGACAGTCGAGAGAATAGGAAGCGTCCACTTACACCTATTATGGCTATTCTTTCATTTGAAAAGTGGGGCATAAATTTTATGGGACCTATTACCCCGTCATCTACTACTCAGAAAAGATACATTATAGTAGCAAGATTACTTTACAAAGTGGTCAAAAGCATAGGTGATGAGGCAGGACAATGTAAAAGAGATTGTTATTTCCTACTTGAGCAGATCATCTGTCGTTTTGGTCCCCCGAAGGAAATAGTATTGGACCGTGGAACTCATTTTTTGAATAAGGTAATTAGGAGCCTAACTAAAGCATGGAGGATTAAGCATAATAAGACAACCCCCTATAATTCGCAAGCCAATGGGCGTGTTGAAAGTACCAATAAGCATCTTGTGGGTATCCTATCCAAGATAGTCTCTAAAAAGAAGCGGGACTGGGATACAAAATTATATGTAGCCGTTTGGGCGTATAATACGACGTTTAAACAAGCCACTGGCCACACCCCATTCAAATTAGTTTATGGGGAGGAGTGTGTCTTGCCCTTAGAAATTGAGTTGCTAACCATAAGATTCTCAATCAATCATTCTTTGGGTGATGAAGATGCCTTATTTGAGCGGTTTATGACTATAGCCCACTTGGATGAGCTCAAATTGCAGAGTTTGTTGCACCATGAGGTAGCTAAACGTCGAATGAAGCAGTTTCATGATCTAAAGATGAAGAAGTATACCTTTTAAAAAGGGCAATTAGTTCTGTATTACGATGCATGTAGGGAGCTATTTCTAAGAAAGCTGGAACCTCACTAGGATGGCCCTTACAAGATAGTTCGAATAGGTAAAAATAAGTCCATGGTTTTATTAGCTGACCTACAAGGAGTTGAATTTAAGAATAAGGGTAATCTAATAATATTAAACCTTATTATATCTAAATGCATTGCAGGTCCATGCTAGGGTTGATTTGAGACCTGCAGGAGAGCGTAAACTGGTCGATGGGGCGGTTAATCCCTCATTTGGAGCACCCATATCTGGAGCAAAGATATCATCAGGGGAGGCTTATCTGGCGGAGCAATACAAAGTGGTTGAGCAAGGAGACGGTACCTTTGTGTGGGAGATTAAAGTTTTCTACCATCACTGTTTACAAATCTTAACAAGCATCCCTGTTGAGTTTAATGAAGAAGGTGGGATGGAGTCGTCAGTTCATCCTCTAAATATGATGAATTTTGATTATCATACTTATGAATAGAGGAGTTCCTGATGGCTGGCTATGTAAACCCATTGTGGACGTACACGTTATACTTTGATGAAGCGTCTAGGAGGCCTAATAGAAAAGGGAGTGTTGGAGTAGTTATCCGAGATCCCTAACGTAGAGTTACAATGAAATTAGCTGCTTATCTCGAGGTGGGATTCACTAACAACATGGCAAAGTATAAAGCCCTAATTATGGGATTGAATATTGCCAAGAAGGGTAGCATTCGACGGTTGTTAGTAAAAGGGGATTCCCAGCTAATCTTAAATCAACTTAATGGGACATATATAGTCCACAGTCCTCTCCTTTGTATGTATCATCAAACTGCTATAACCCTACTTGATGCATTTGAGAACATATCTCTTCAACTCATTCCACGTTATTGGAATCCATTTGTGATTCATTAGCCAATATTGCTTATGAGGAGGACCTCTTTTTCAACTGTGGTCCTAGTCCGAATGTTGTTGTTGATAATGAGATGGGACATGGTTGCTTGTTGGGAATGTTATCAAACCACGTGTTAGATGGAAAGCAATGGTTGATATGGGTAATGAGAAGAATAGCCGAGACCCATCTACCACTATTATCTTGGACCCATAAGTTGATTTGACGACATGTGATACGTACGCCTCTTGTTGTATTGCAGTAGGTATGGATCATAACTTGATGCATTTAGTTTAGGGCTACATGCCCTATCTTTCCCCTTGGAGTGGAGCATGTGTTTGTATATCTACCTTCTTCCAAGGAGGGATCTATATGAGTAGGTTTGCTTGATTTCTTTAGGCCAAGAGGGCCAGTTTTTTTCAAGTTTTAATGATCTATTTCCTTAGGCCAGGAGGGCCAGTTGCTTTAAAAGTTCGTAATGTTTGTTTTCTTTAGGCCAGGAGAGCGAGCTGCTTTGTAGTGAAATGTGCTATTTCTTTAGGCCAAGAGGGCCATTCGTCTATTTGGTGCGGGTACAATTAATGGTTTTTTGTTATCATGATTGCATCATACACATTAACGAAGTCGTTGGAGGGAGCCTTTGTTGCGAATGAGTTTTCTTGTGGCTATTCCAAGTGGTTTCATCCACTTTCCGAGCCTTTTTCTTTAAGCAATTAATGGTATATGTGTGTGTAAGGGTTACTTTCTTTTGTTTGTTGGGGACCGGCACTCGAGGCATGAAGTTCTAGGATTAGGCTCTGTATGTGTAGGGAAGGTCTGAGTAGTCATTGCCTTCTGCATGGCATTGTCAAGCATTGTAAGACCTATTTTAGGTGGGAGTTATAGTGACCCTGTTCTGCTGACCTACTAGGCGGCCGTTCTAGTTCCTGTTAGTTGTAAGACAGTTAGAGAAGCCTACTAAAATAATGATGGAAAGTGACAAAACCCTAAATATCTGAAAGACAATATATGAATATACGGAGGTGTGTAAAAAGGGGTTCTAACCCCTATAAAAATAGACATGGAAAGAAAAAAAATACTTGAGCTGTTGTTTATCGCCTTGCAAAGGCTTGGTAGGTTCCTGGGAACTGAGTGAGACCCGAGGCCAATGCCTTCTCTTCTTAGGGGTGGCTTCTAGTTGAAAACAAAGAATAAAAGAAGGTTGGAGTGAAAATGAAGGTTAGAGTTAGAAAAGGATTAAGTGTCGCCTTGCACGGGCCTGGTAGGTTCCTAGGGACGAGTCAGACCCGGGGCCGATGCCTTGCTCTCCTTGGGTCACTACGCTCAGCTCCCTCCTTTTTACATGCACGAGTATGGAAAATAAGAGGATAAAGATCCAATGTGCTAAAAGACAATATTTGTTGATCAGGCTATAGGAGTCCTCACCTAGTAGGAGCTCCTAGTTGAGTTGTCCTTAGTTAAGTAGGTAGTTCAGACCACTGCTGAGGATGACCTCTTTGATAGATCTTTTTAGCTTGACTGTGTTGGAGCAGTTGGTTAGTGACTAGCTTTAGGTTTTCTGTTAGATTATGCTAGGCCTACTCCTCATGGATTTCATACCTTGGTTTTGACAAGGGGGTAGGGTGAGAGCTTCATGTGTTTTCTTGTGTCTATTTTGTATCAACTTGATGCTCTTTGTGTGTGTTTATGTGCAGATTCGTTCGTGGGATTCGACTGACTAAGTCGCCCTATCTCGTGGTGGCCAATGAGAGCTAGATTTTAGGACCCGATTTGGACCTGTTCTTGAAGCGTTAAAGCTCGTTTTGGAGCTGAAAAGTGCACGAGAGGTGTTAAAGAGCCCATTTTCATAAAAAATCAAATGGTGGCCAATGGCCGAGCTAAAGTTTTCCTAGATGCATTTCGACATCAGGAATCCAACACAAGTCTCAATTCGTCAATTAGCATGTCGTTTGACCCTCCATTTAATCCCTGCAAGGTTCGGTGTTATAAAGCAGCTACTGGATCAGGAAGCTGTAAAGTGCATGAGAGAGGCTAGATTGATGGAGTTCGACGCCACGAAGTCACCTATCCAATCGGATTGTAAATTAGAGTTCGTTTGGGCCTTCAAAATTGAAAAATCCACTTGCGGGATAGTGTGAACGCAAAAAGATGAACCAGTTATTTTAATATTTTAAACCTTAGGCTTAATAAAAGCCTTGAAACTAATGCAAAAACTGTCGAATAGAGAGAAGCGTCAATGCGCCTCCTCATTTTTGCTCGTTGCCTCTCTGATTCAAACCCGTTTGGAGAGAGAGAGAGAGAGAGGGAGATTCTTGATCAGGGCAGAGAGAGGAACAAGATGGCTGCAAGCTTGCCCGTTTTAATGGAGGATTTAAAAATCACAATTTTTAGTCTTTCTCTCTCCTGCAAGGGGTAGTTTCTGTGTGTGAAGAAGAATGAAGCCCGGTTGGTGAATGCTTGTCCGGCCGGATTGCTTCTAAACCAAAGGTGGGCTAAAGAAGGTAGTGTGGAGGTGAGCTGAGCATCAAATGGGCCTTGATTTGCAAACCCGCAACAAGTTTCAAAACTCGAAATAATGAAAAATACACGGTAATGATATTTTTACAAAGAAAATGGCTCTTTTTTCGCATTTGATGAGGTTAGCAATCTTCATATGGGCTAAAAATTGATGGACATGTTATTTTTTGTTGGTTTTATTCTTTCATAATAAAAAACTCAGAAAATATACACTTAAAATATGGAAAATAAATGGGAAAAACCCGAAAAGCATGGTTTTTAGAGTAAAAATGGGGTTTTTGGGCTTAAAATCGAAAAAGCATGAAACAAAACAGCAATAAAATCTACATGTTTATTGTTTAAGGACTCAAGAGCCACAACTCTGAAATAATGTTAATTTTCTTCCATTTTTATTAATAATAAATAAGAAAACCTAAGGGAAAATAGGAAAAATGCTCTTTAAAAGGGAAAAAAAAAGGAAACGGACGAGGAAAATTATGGATGTGTTTGTGGGTGTATAATGAGGATAAATCATGAGGTTTTGCCTTATTTTATCCCTATTTATATGTTTTTGTGAGTATTTATTGCTTATTTCGTGCGAAATACACATGAAATCACCCCTTTACCTATGCAACAAGGCAAAACCTTAAACGGTAGGGGGAGGAGGGAAGTTTGAGTGTTTAAATAAAATACAAAATCTGATGTATTTTTTGAATTATTCGTATAGGTTGACATTAAGTTAAATAAAGAGAAGTACAGCACAAGTGTAAGGCTCAGTGTCTTCTCTCATCGTAGCAATTAGGCGTTAGTGTATGGAAATATGAAAAGAATGGATTTGCACAATGCATAACACTATTTTCCAATTGTTTGAGCACTTAATCATATACACATTTGCATCAATCATCGTTAAATGGTATCAATTACAAGCTCCTGGATGCATAGCACTTGGTTTCTCTAGGACTTGACCCACGTAGAGAGAGTGAGCGACCCGGCTATAGGTCTAGACGGTGGGTCAAAGGGGATGGATAAGTGAGGATAAGTGCATTCCTGGAATGTTAAATATATTGGCACCAAGTGGAGAGTTTGTTTCGAATGTGTCTACACGTGGAAGCAGTGCATCAAGGGGCCAATCCCCAAGATGTAGGAGAGCTGCGGTAGGGCAACGACAATCAACCCGGTGGGGTGCCCTTGTGTGTGTAATACGCGGCATTTATTACCGATATATGTATAATCTCCCTCTGAGGAGATAGAAAAGGGAATATTCGTTGGATTATAGACTATAAACGTGCAGTGATTAGTGTTTACGATAGTGTATCCCTCATAGATGCTCCTGGCCCATGAGGCCGTGTGGTGGGGTTGTCTGTTGAGAGCATGAGGTCCGGCTAGTGCTTTAGCTAGTGATGACCCATTTTAGGTCCCATGAATGCAAAAAAAAGGATTAGCGAAATCACGCACATCGCGATCACAGTTTACAGGTAGCAAACAACACTCCAAGCGATGGGGAGAATAAGGAGTGATTTGGAATAATTCTAAGCATGTGTCTTGGAGGTGTCCAAGGGTTTTATCCCCCTTTTGGAGCTAGCACAACCATCAAATTTGCGGTCTGAGCATCAAATGTGTCTTGGAAGCTTCAAATTGCTGATTTTACTAAGATCCCTCCATAAAGAGCTCTTCTTCTTAGCCACCACCCTTCTTCTCTAATTTAGCTATAAATAAGAGGCATGGGAAGCCATTGAGAGCAGTTTGAGAAATAGGGGAGACCCCTCTTCTCTAGGAGTATAGAGCAAGATGGAGTGGGACAAGAGAAGCACAAGTATGGGAATTTCTTATCAAGAAGACAAGGAGGATACTCCGTGAGCTCTCAAATTCAATTCCTCCATCCCTTCTATCCTATTCCCCTCTATGGAATCAAGACTCTTCTCGACTTCTTGAAATTCTTAATGATCGCTCCCCCCCTCCCTTTCCCGCCAGTCAATCAAAAAATCTGTCAATCTAATTACCCCCAAGCTCCTTTGTCAAATTTCCCTTTTTTTCGATCTCATGATTAAATATCATGGCCCCAAAGAAGAAAGCTATGAAGGTCACGGAGGCAGGAGCTGCCAATAATGATGCAGACATTATTACTACAAAAGGAATGGCGAGTATAGGGATTACAAAATGAAGCCGCAAATACCATCAACCAAGCACCTGTCATGGATCTTTACGTACTATTTTTCTTAAATAAAAATAGCTAGCATGCCTTTATCTATGAACAGGCAACAAAAGTTGCATGCATAAACTAATATTTTATTCGATTCTTGCATGCAATCTCTTTGAGAAATTCTTAACCACGAATTCCAAGGGGTAACTTGGGTCTGTACAAGATGAACCTAAGCAAGTACAAGGAAGATACTATGTCCCTAAAAGATTTAATATTTTTTATTTTTGTGTTGATCAAATGAAATCTCTGATGGTGGGTAATCACGGATGCTAATCCTCAGTATATAAGAGACCTTAAGATAAAATTACAAAAGGATACTGTTCGTAATTAAGCTAACCAAGTTTTTTCAAACTGCAAACAAAGATCCAAAAAAATCCAAGGGAGTTATCCTCAATTATGAATTTCTTGCTTAAATTTAGTCCAAACTAATCCCTAAGGAAGAGAAAGTCTAGGAAGACTATTGAAAGGTATTACCACTTATGTTGAATTGTCTCAAAGTTATTTTGCCACTTATGGTGAATTGTCTCAAATTTATCTTGCCACTCACGAATTGTCTTGAAGTTATTTTGCCATTTATTTAAATTGTCTTGAAGTTATGCTGATTTGTCTCGAATCTATTTTGCCATTTATGCTAATTTGCCTCAATGTTATTATTTTTTGAATGAAAAGATTTGTCTTGGAAATAAACTTGTTAAAAAGTTTATGTATAATGCATTCAAAATAAGATATTTGTGATGGTAAGCAAGGTACTAATATTTCCTAAAATCATTAGGTTAAAAGATGAGTGACTGAGCACAGATCACCAAGATTGAGGCAGTGTTCTTGATGGCACTAGACCTCCCCAAGGCCAGCATGAACATGACACAAAAGTTCTTGTCGTATGGAGCTCTAGCTGTAGGAGGAGGTGAGGATACCAAGGGGCATTGGTCATAAACTCCTTAGGCTCTTACAAACTACCAACTACCCTTCAAATTCCAGACTATGTCTAGAAATTCCAATACTAGTTAGGGAATAGAACTTGGAGAGATTAATATCTTCGAACAAGAAAATATTTATAAAATATCATTTTTCTTAAAGGAACTATTAAGAAAGAATTGCTTTACTTTGTTTTTTTGTATAATGAATTAAGGGCATGTAATGAATTTGTATCAAGAGATAATTCAAAGAAGCTATTTTTATATGTTGAACCTAAAGTGGTAATTAGATAACTAAAACTACTTTCTTCGAGGGATGTGGGAGGATGGACCCCGAATCAAGACCTATGGCTGGGTGGTCTCAGTAATCCGAGAGCTTTCCTGAGGAATAAAAATCGCACCTGATGGACCTCTAGAAACCAAAAAGACTGACTCATATCACTTTAGAATATCTTGATGGGCTACTAAGAATGTGCCGCCAAGGAATAGCTAGGGCGGCAAGTTACACCCAAGAGAGGAGAACTACCTCATACCATCAAGGTAAATCCTTGGGTTTATCACTAACTTGAGGAGGGTAGATTAGAATCCTTAAGGGCTATATAAGCAACCTTCAACAAGATTTAATAGTTAGTTTTTTTTAAAATAGATTGTAGCTTTCTATCAAAGCATAGAGGGAGAGATAGGAAAAGGACGGAGGGAGAGAAGGATAGAAAACTACAAAGGGAGAGAGAAAGAAAGAGACAAGAGAATCATAGATGGAGGTGTAAGAGATGTTGAGGGGGACCAACAATGAACTTTGAAAGCTCGTAAAGGAGATCATTTACAAGAAAAATCTTACTACCACCATTGTAAGAAGGAGAGGGATTCCACCACAATGAGTTAGCATCAACCTTATCTTCTTATATGGGATGACTAGTGGAGTCATTCAAGATTGATAAAGTGTTAATTTAAAGAATAATCAAGGACCAAAGGAGATAACCTCAAAGATCAACGTGGAACCCAAGTGGAGTTACAGTTTAGGTTCAAGACGGCTAACTGAGATGACATTGATAGTTCCAAATTTCTACACAAGATGTCTAATAGCTCTTTGGTTTCCCTGTTACTCTTAGATCGTCAGAATCCCTCTCACACCCTTTAGACTTGGTCATAGTAGGATAAAATTCCAATGGATTGATGTTATGATAGTCTTATATGTTGCTTCTAGAATCCCTATTTCATGATTCCTAGTTTCATGTGATGACATTTGCAATGATAAATTGTAGCAAGGGAAATATATATCATCAAGAAAGAGTGATGGCAAAAGTAAGTATCTATTTTTCATGTAGAATATGATGAACATTGTATAGGAAAGGAGATAAGTGATGATATATGGTATGTTGATTCAGGTGCACCTGACCAGCCGTGTTGAATCATTTGGAGAGATGCATGATTTATAATGTCTAGGTTATGTAGAGATGGGTGATGATTCATGCCATTTGATTTTACATATCAAAAAAGTTTCTTAATCCTTGCATGATGGTGAAGAAAAGTGTACATTAAATGTATTACATAATCCATCCGTTGCAAAATGAATTTGGTGTAGAAAATAAAAACTCGACTCTTCATTGTAGTCACTCATTAAGGCTCATTGCTTACTCCATGATCCATGTAATGCTACTTGGTTTGATCCATGTCTTTGCTTCTACTTTTGAATAGAATATAGAGAGAACAAATCCTCATCTGTCATCCCATGAAATGATGGACATGAAGAAAGAAGAATAGCAAGAGCTTCTCCTCACCTGGTCCCTTACTCTCACACTCACTCTCTTACTCTCCTTCACTCTCTCACATGCACACAAAGGAGAAGTGAGAGCATAGAGTTCCAAAGTTTACATATGTATGAATAGTCTATTCTTTTCTTTTTCATTCCTTTCATACATGATTTTTAAGGTTAGTATTTTCACCTTTCCCTTGAGGATCTAGCCTATTTTGTGGCCACATGATTGGTCTTGCTTCATTTGCATGCTTTACCTAAAATCCATGAGTCTTCTTAGAATGAAATTATAATAGAACTTCTTCTTTGTCCTTTGGAGTCTACCACTATTAATACAAATTGTATGGGGTCGAGTTGGGCTCTTGGATCTACTTTACAAAATAATCATGTAAGTAATGAAACCACTTCATGCACATTGTAGATTATGGTTCTTATGTTGTCCTAGTGCAATCCAAAAAATGTAATGCCTTACAATCAATATTGATAGACTACACTTTTGCATGATTAGCATCTTTTTGCTTCTTACATGTTTCATTTTACCAATAACATTCTCTCTTTTACTCTTTTGTGTTGAGCATTTCTTTCAAAAATCCATGGTTGTTGGTCAAATGGTAGAGCAAGGACTGCAAATTAGATTTAATATGAAGTGTTGTTTTGTGAAAGACTAACCATAAGTGTATGCTGATTGCAAAAGGAAGCATATTTGGCTGTATGTTTACTTTGGATGCTAGAATTCGTACTATAAATGCTATTATGTATGCTAAAGGCAAAGGTATAGCTACAAAGATTGAAATATTGCACAAACATATTGGGCATGGAAATATACAACGACTAAAATTAATGCAATCCAAAGGGTTGGTTAAAAGTTTTCTTGCATTTAGAGTTAAAGAGTTACGCAAGGCCTATGAAGCATGTCAATTTCGAAAGTAGGCAATAAATATTTTTCATATGATAGAGATGTATGTAGGAATGCATGGCCTTGTGTATATAGATGTTTGGGGATCTACATAAAATTTATCTCTTGGTGGTGGTAGCAAGTATTTTGTTGCATTTATTGATTATTGTTCTAGAAAGTTGTAGGTGTATTTCATGAAGAAAAAGAGTGAAATGTTTGAGCACTTCAAAACTTTTAGGCTACCATTGAAATAGAAACAAGCTTGGAAAGTAAGTGGTTGAGGATAGATGGAGTGCACTAATGGCTAAAAAGAATGTGCCAAAGTATTTTTTGTCTGATTTTATTTATACTATTGCGTGTATTATGAATAGGACTCCACAACTATAGTTCATGGTATAAACCATAAAGAATGTTTTAGACGCACAACTAGCATGATTTAACATTACACATCTCATAATATACATGATCTAAGGTGATGCAATATTATCATCCAATAGATACCTTGCAATAATTATGTGGGCAAGGTATTCTTTGATTTGAAAATATCTCGTTTGAAACATTGGCTTTAACCTCATCAAAACTAGAAGTAGACATAAGTATGTGAGAGTAGAAAATGCTTAGTCTAAGCTATAAGCGTGTTAGCCCAATCCTTTTAGTTTATGATGCCTTTGAGCCTAAGTTTACTCTAAGATATGCTTGTTAATGTAAGCCATCAAGTTTATACTCAATATTTCTTTTCTTTTAATTTTATGTAAAATAGGATTTTTGAATGTGTATGCCTAGCCTAGAGAAGCCCTCATATTTATTTAGCCCATGCCGAGTAGCCTTTGTCCATGTCTACATTACATAGACATGTAACTTTCACTTACAACTATCATAAGCCTTAAAACTAATTAAATCATATTCCTTAACATTGAGAACTTTTTAAAGAGTTATTTTAATCCTAATCTTAATCCCAATTAATTTTTTTTAAAATAATGAAACTCTAATCCTAAATTTCATCTTAATTATGATGTTTTTAAAATAATTAAATCTTAATCTTAATAATTAGTCTAATCTCAATTAAAAACTTCTAGAAACTTTAAACTTGAAACAATTGTAATTGTTTAAGAAATTTTTTACATTATCCCAAGTCTCTCTCCACTAATATGTACCCTATGAATAATTGTATGATTAATCCCAAAGCTCACACCTCTCTCTCTCTCTCTCTCTCTCTCTCTCTTACAATTTACACTAAAAGCAAGCTAGAAAATGGTGCAAGTATACTATATTCTCATTTTTTGTTTTTCTCTTAAGTTCACATGCACACAATTTCTCACTCAAAATCTAGCTTTCATAAGCATGGATGTATACAAAAAGAAGAAGCCTTACCTTGAAGCCATGCCTTTTTCCAAGAGAGTACAAAGGAGAAAAAGACTACCTGGAAGACTTGAAATGAATAAAAACCAAAAGAGCATGAAAAATGGAGGCAAGCAAGGTGCTCTTATATCAATGTTTTTGTTGTGAGTGTATGCTTCTAGTCCCATATCTAGTCCTAGAAGTGTTTGTATGTTTGCCAATATGCACACAGTTGTGTATCAATATGCACATAGATATACATTATATTAAGCATTTTGGTATGTGCCTCATTATATGCATTACTACATACAAGTAAATATATCGATGCGTACCTGATAATCATGCTAATAGGTCACGGCATTGCTAGAAAACATACGAACAGAGTGTTTTTCCCACATTTTGCATTGAGATTTGCCCTTGACGAACCCTTCATTTGTTTAATGGTAACTCCATAATGTTTATGGAGCTATTAGAGGAAATGTTTGGTTACCCTCGGACATCTATGATGGCTTTGTGTTTTTATGATGGTCTATGGTGAGCAATGTTGTTTCATATTGATGGATCCCCAAATTGGATTTTAGAGCACTTTAGGTGGTGGGGGGGGGGGGGGGGGAATCTTTCATTACCTAGGTTTTCTATTAGGCTTGAGTTTTTACTCTCATTAAAAACTATTATGAATCCTCAAGAATATTTAAGGCAAGTTAAAGAGAGACCACCACCTTCCTCTTAGATTTGGTGGAAGTTTATAGATTATTGATAAAATTCTAATAGTTTCTATTTCATTTGTTCCTATTGTTTGTCGTTTTTCCAAGAGTAAGAAATATATCAAAGAGAAGCATATAGGAGACAACAATGGCTATGTATACAAAAAAAGCATACTAAATCTTGTAAAACAAGCCACAAATTTATATGCTACATGGAGGCTTGTATGTATGATTTTCCCAACATGCTATCATAATTGACCATTAAATATGTATTTGGCAACTCCACAAATCATGCATGGGTAACCATAGATGGGGGTTCCACCCTCTCCACACCTCCCCCCAAGAAGTCTGGAGAGAAAGGCCCCTCGGGGGGGTCACTCATGAATATATGTATATATAATGTGAGTTCAAAATAAGAGGTTTTTAAAACACCTTTTTTATACATTTTTTACATACAGAAGGGTGCCATATAAAGGGGTTACTTACAGATTGAATAGAAAAGGGTTGTTTTTTTTTCAAGAAAAATTCACAGATTAGGATATTTATAAATAGGCCATGAATGCACGTTATATAGAGAATATATATATAGTGAACCCCCCGAGAAAGGCCCTCAAAAAGTCACATCATGATAAGCCCTAGGATATTGGTACTTAAAATAAGTAAATGTCTAGAGTCATCTTAATATTTGGCCATCATCACAACTACTAGTTCAACATAGCTCAAAATACTAGGGGCTCCATGCAAATGGACAAGAAGCTGCAAATTGAAGATACCCACACTTTGAAAGTTCAAGCCCTATATGAGCAATGGAGGGAGAGTCTTAAGGGGCTAGAATGGTGGAAGGGTGTAGCTATAGAAGGATATTTCCTTTCTTCAAGTTACACAATATCTATATTTCCTTATCATGGTGTCCACTCTCTTCTATTAGTATGCAAAAATGAGGATCATGCTTGTGAGAGATATCAAAATTTCCCTTTGTTCTATATATTCAATACTTTTTTGTGAGATGATGGTCTAATTCCACATTGTGGCTACTTCATAATAAGTTCATATTGTTGGCGTGCCAATGATGCTCACATGTCCAATTGACCAAGATGGTTTGAATTTTTATATATATTATACTAGCTTGCAATGCATGGTTTTAGGAATGTTTTTCTAGAATTCATAGTTTTCCTTATAGTTAAAGATCTTAATGAGACTTGATGATTTTGTATCTGCATGGAACTCATTGCTACTATGTACTTTGTTAGCATAAAAAGATTTGCTACCAATGTTGCATATGGTTGGGAATTACTATAAGCTATCTATTGTAATCATTGGCAATAATCAAAGTAGACTCAACCTCCTATTGGCATAGCTACCAAATGCATGTATCCTTGAACAAAAGAGTAGTAGATAAGAGAGAAAACAACATTTGCAAGTTGTAGAACATCAACTACAACAGTCACCTAGCCTAGAACATCTCCAAATTAGATCACCTATTGTCCCAAATGCCCAAGATGATGTTGTCTATTACCAAAGATCAAGAATGTTATTGCCTACTATATTTTGGTGCTCCTTAGTAACCCCAATTGTTGTAGTTTTGCTTTTTATGAATACCTCTCCCACTACTACTACTGTGAACAATCAAGATTTCCCAAATTAGGCTAGAGAAGGTGATGACAATTAGCTAGATATACTTCAATAGATTTCATTAGCATACACATGGTCTAACATTTCATTAGATTTTCAATTTCTCTTTTCCTTAAACCACATCTAGGATTGAGGGCATGTTAGTGTCAGGACCTAAAACGGGCCCAACACTAGCTATAAGCACTAGTCGGGCCTCTCTATACTCAAAGAATACAACCCCTCGGCCTCATGGCCAAGAGTGTATAAGGGACACACTGCCCTAATTGCTATCGTGAATCTTGTGTTTGTTTTAAATTGTGGTCCAACCATTGAGCCTCACTCTCCTCAAAGGGAGTCCCTACACATAGATTGGTATAAAATGCCTCGTAAGCATGAATAGAAGGAGGCACCCCTCCAATTGAATGTCGTGGCCCCATTGCAGCTCTCCTACACCTTGGAGATCGGCCCCTCGATGCGCCGCTGACACAAATAATAAAGATGTCACAAACTCCGCTCTTATTTTAGAATGTTCTAGGAGATAAGATATTTCCTCACTTAATAGTTTCCCAAGAAACCTGAATGCCAAAACCTACAGCTTAGGTGTCCCAGAATTCAATGTGAGTCATTAGTATAAGAAACTAATTGCAATGCATCTAGGAGTTACCATGTGATATGCTCAATGCAAATGTGAATGCCATAGTTCTCAAACAATTTATAATTCATAAATTAGCATTGTAAAGTGCAACAAACATTTATTTCCATGATTTAAGTTTGCATGTCATGGTGTGTTGCTAAGGGTCAACACCAAGCATCCTCGTGCTGGTTGACCCATTTTAAATCTAAATTATAAACATCCTATATGGTATGCACGATCATATAGATCAAAATTTTCAATATTCTTAGCAACTAATTAGCATGAAAACCCCTCTTTCCCCATACTGTTTCGGTTATGCTTCATTCATAGGTGTAAAGAGTGGGGTTTTCATGTGTTTCTCTTGTAAAAAGTGGTAAAAATGAACTTTAACATGAAGACATGGCTGAACTGAGGCTTATCCCTCATGCTACATCCATGCCATACATTCATGGACATAAAACATATTTTTTCCTAACTTTCTAGCGCAAAAAAACTAATTTTCTCCATTTTCCCCCTATTTTTCTTCATTGATTTAAATAATAATTCTAATATTTATGATTTATAAGTTGGGACTAATCGTAATTACTAAACATTGATTTTATATTCATTTCGACTCCATATGAACCCCAAAATTCACAACAAAACCCCCAAATTTTATCATTTCTATGAAAACTGCATAATTGCAGGTTTTGCGTGTTTTGATGTAAATTGTTAGATGACTAAATTTTCTAGTTTTCTTCAAGATTTTTTATAACTTTCATCATTTTCAATTAAAAGAGTTCATTTACAAAAAATTGCATCAAACATCTTTCATAAAATGAATAAAATGAGTGCTTACGCATAAAAACCTGATTTTGGAGGCGCACATTTAATGGTTGGGAGGCCGTTGACATTTCTTTCATAAAATGAATAAAATGAGTGCTTACGCATAGAAATCCGATTTTGGAGGCGCACATTTAATGGTTGGGAGGCCGTTGACACTTCTCCAACTCTGATCTATGATCTTCTCTGCTATGGTACCATTATTCTATGAGCATCTCGCATCCAGTTACTTCCCTTTCATCCATAGATTCATACATGTGAATAGCCCTCAAAAGGAGAGATGAGGGAGTAGAGAGAAAGACTAGATTTTCAGATCTACCACCAGGCAGCCATTCCTTGATCTGAGCCTGGCAACAGGAAGTGAAAATGTGATGAAGATCATGGACATTGTCTGATTGATTGCTTGCTTTTGAGCTCCCATAGCCATCTCCTACATCAAATCGGCGCAAGGGGGGTAGCACATTCTGAACAACGGCGTTTTGAAACCCCCTCCCCCCCCCCCCCCCCCCAATCAAGATTTTTTAAAGGGGGCCATTGGTCCCCCCCAAAGGGCAATGCCCAATTTTGATTTAACTTTAGCCATTTTAACTTTGATAGTGTTCGGCCTCCCATCTCGACTATCCGACACCTGAATTCAACTCCAAAAAATCCTACCTGACACGGACTCAACATCTCAAATGGTCGAGAAGCTATCTCTCTTCAATCGAGCTATCCAAATAATTACTTAAAATTCACAACAAGTGCAAGAGTTTTGCATTTCCGTCTTCCTTGGTCTCTAAAATTGTTGGATCTTCAAGTTCCTCTTTCGTCATCTTGGAATTGCCGCCTAAAATTTGCACTAATCTGCCCCTCATCCACACTTAACAAGTCTCTAAAACTTCTCTCATTGGCGACCACCATGGGATAGGGCGACTCAGCCCGTTGAATCCCAAGAACTGATATACACAAACAACAACCAAGGAAAGCATCAAGCTGCCACAAAAAATATACTCATCAAAGCATAAGAACATCTCACATCCTACCCCCTGACAGAATCAAGGCATCAAAATCCACAAGAAATAGGCCAAGCATAATCTAACGGAAATCAAAGCGAGTTGCTAACCAATTGCACTAACACGAATTGGCTAAAAAGCCTATCAAAGAGGTCATCCTAGTGGCGGTCTGAACTATATTCCTAACTTAGGACCTCCTGGACCAGGACCTCCTACTAGGCGAGGACTCCTACCTACCTACCTAATGCAATTTGGACCAAGACCTCCTACCAAGCAAGGACTCAGGTGTGTAAAAAGGAGGGAGTTGAGTGTAGAGTGACCCAAGGAGAACAAGGCATTGGTCTTAGGTCTTGATTTTGTACCCAAGAACTTATCGAGCTCTCGTGAGAGGCGACAGTTAATCCTTTTTTTTTCTCACTTTTATTTTTTCTTCAACATTCCTTATATTTTTTGTTTAGCTAGGTGCTACCCCTAGAAAGAAAAGGCATTGGCCCTAGGTCCTGACTCATCCCTAAGAACCTACGAGGCCTCCACAAGGCGATAATCAACTGCTTGTAGGAATTTTCTTCTTTTTTTCTCTTTTTTGATTGAGGGGTTAGAACCCCTTTTTACATACCTCTATAATTTTATCTTTCAAATATAGTCAGATCTTGCTTTTCTTTGCTATTTTGGCAAGCTTCTCTAATTGCCTCACACTAGCAAGGTCTCCTAGGACAGCTGCCTAGCAAGCAAGAAGGAGAGGGTCACAAGGACTATCCTCTATCATAGGTCTTTAACGCCTGACAATGTCCTAACAGGAGGTAGACGACTACTCAAATCTCCCTCAGATATACCTAACCAAACCCTAGGTCTTCATGCCTTGATTATTGGTCCCTACAAATGAAAAGAAAATAACCCCCACATACATATAAAACATTATTAGCTTAAGGGGAAAAACTCTGAAAGGCGACGATACCACCTAGAATGGCCACAAGAAGCTCCTTCGTAGCAAAGGCTCCCTCCAAGCACTTCATCCAACCTGTGTGATGCAACCACTAAAATAGAAAACCATTAAATGTACCTGCACCAAACATACGTATGGCCCTCTTGGCCTAAAGAGATGGAACATTTCACAACCAACAAAACCGCCCTCTTAACCTTATAAAATAAAACATTTTACCAGCATTCAACACAGTGTACTATTGAAATAATCCCTTGGTCCTAACGTTACTCTACTAAAGCACAAAAATGACCAAGGATAAGGCCTCTTAGGCCCTACACTAAGTGCTTCAGGTTATTAGCTAGCCCCTCTACATAAATAGCAAGGGGTGTCCGACAAATATAATGATACATAATCCTATGCATCCATGAGAGAGTAGGAAGGTGCTCACTTGCTACCTGACTCATAACCCAAACTAACCATCAACGATAGCCAAAATATGACGTGTCAGACAAGAAGACACCAAAGTAGTCCACGGCTAATATTAGGAGGTAATTGTAAGGGCTCCCCCCTTGACCATAATTGAAAAAGACATCTTCCATGAAAGTGTAGTTAGCCAGGGAATCCGCAAAGTGATTCCATTGTCGAGGAACTACTGACAAGTCACCATCTCAAAGATATGCAACATATCCAAGGTTGCACAATGGTGCATCCGTAAGATAGGATCCCACACACTATAAGTCCCATTTATTTGATTGATTACTAATTATGAATCGCCTTTAACCAATAATTGGCAGATACCACCACATCAGGCTACATTCAGCCCCATGATCAATGCCTTGTATTGTGTCATATTATTAGTAAAAGAGGGTCCTAAATAGACTCCCATCTTCATGATGACAACCCTACACCGAGGATCTTTAATGACCACACCAATACTCGCATGTTTAGCAGGTCGTCTAGGAGCTTCGTCAAAATACAGAATATAAACCCAAGCTTCATTGATAATCACACCATAATAATCAATTCACTCATACTTATGATAATCAAAATCAAGCCGAGAGAGGGGATGTATAACAAGCACCATCCCTCCTTCATCGTTGAACTCGATAGGAATGCTAGTCAAAATTCATTGACAATGGTGGTAGTAGACCTTGATCTCCCACGTAAAGGATCTGTTTTGCCACTCAATAACCTGATACCCTTTGCTCCACCAGATCACTCGACCTTCGTGGTAACGTTGCTCAAGGTACAAATGCTCCAAATAGGGAATGATGCGTCCCATCTGCTCATCTTGGTAGTTGTTGCACGTTAAAGCTAAATCCTAAAGGACCTGGACAAGCACCAAGCCCAATGTCAGCCCTTACACATAGTAAGGCTTCAGCTTATTAAAGTTAACTTTAGTCTTAAACTCTACCCCTTGCAAATCTACTAGAAGGGCCGTAGATCCATTCTTTCCTAAACTTAAAATCTTGTATGGCCCATACAATTTGGGTTCTAATTTTTCCTAGAAAGAGCTTCCACGATGAGCATCATAATACAACATTAACTAACCTTTCATTCTCCTCTTCCCTACTTCTTGATGTAATAAATCCTGCAAGTGAATCTCATCAAGATGTGCCAGAGAAGTATACCGTTCTTGTAATGCTTCTTCCTCTCCCAATGAAAGATTGAGGGAAAATGCATAGTGGGGAGCTCTATTTCTAATGGCACTAGCTTGAACCGGGTGTGGTCTATGGCTCTCTTGAATGTCAAGTTATGAGCCCAAACTGCCACATATAATTTCTTATCCCATTCGCACTTGCTTTCTGATACGATCTTAGATAAGATTCCCACTAGTTTTTTATTTGTACTCTCAACTTGACCGTTCGTTTGAGGATTATACAGGGTAGTCTTGTTGTGCTTAATCTTCAAAGCTTCGATCAAAGCTACTATAACCTTGTTTAAGAAGTGTGTCCCTCGATCAGACACAATCTCCTTCGATGGACCAAAACGGCAAACAATTTTCTCCATGATGAAACTGGCCATCTCCTTAGCATTGTCATTCATCGTTGCTCAAGCTTTAAACCACTTTGTAAAGTATTCCATTGCTACAATAATATACCGCTTCCGCATAGTTGATGTACGGTATATTGGTCCCACAAAATCAATACCCCATTTTTCAAAGGGTAAAGTAACCAAAATGGGATTTAGAGGTCGCCTATGATTTTCCCTCGCATTCACAGCACTTGACATAACTGAAAGCATCTTGGAAAATCAATGGCCACCAATATCTAGTATGGAGATCAATTTGGGTGGTAAGTCGGCCAGCAAAATATCCCCCACATGCTGAATCATGGCATTCCTCAAGAATAAACGGTACCTCATAAGGTACTACACAACGATAACTCAAGAAGAATGGAAAATTTCGAATATGTGTGGATTTCCACAAGTTGAATTCAAAGACGAAGAAGGATCACTTTCCTATCCCTTTCATTGACCAATTGTTGGACACAGTGGGTAGGCCATGAGCTTTACTCCCTCCCAGATGGATTCAATTGTTATAACCAAGTGCAGATAGCAGAAGAAGGTCATTCCAAGATAACCTTCACAACATAGTGGGGGACCTATGCCTATAGAGTGATGTTGTTTGGGCTCTGCAATGCCCCTGCTACCTTCCAACAAGTCATGAAAGCCGCATTTCAAAATCATCTGCATGACTTCATTGAGGTGTACTTGGATAATTTCTGTGTTTATATTTTGATCCTTAAACATTGGGGACATTTGGAGCAATGTTTTGATCGATGTTGGGAGTATGGGATCTCCCTCAACCTCGAAAAATGCATATTTGGAGTCTCTTCTAGACTCATGTTGGGCCACATTGTCTCTACACAAGGGATAGCAACAGACCATGCAAAGATTGAGAAGATTGCACCCTTTACAGCACCAACCAATCTCAAACAGTTGAGGGAATTTCTAGGCCATGTGGGCTACTACAGAAGGTTCATAGCCCATTTTGCAACAAAGGCAAACCCCCTGCATAGGCTTCTAAGGAAGGATGCAGAGTTCATTTGGAAAGAGGATTGTGATTCGGCCTTCAACACTATGAAACATTGCCTAGTTGAGGCACCTATCCTACAACCTCCTAATTGGACGAAGGAGTTCCATGTGCACACTGATGCATCAATTGAAGTCTTTTACATGCAATCTTATACTAGAAAGGCTCCTTGAAGTTGGATCAGCCCATATACTATGCAAGCCGAAAAGTCATTGACAGAGAGCGTAACTATACAGTGACAAAGCTGGAATGCTTGGCAATGGTATTTGCCTTAGAGAAGTTTCGCCACTACCTGTTGTCAACTCACTTCAAATTTTATGTGGATCATGAGGCCCTATCCTTCCTGATGAAAAAAGCAGATGTGAAGAGAAGAATGATGAGATGGCTCCTTCTATTCTAGGAGTTGACTTCGAGGTAATCACCAAACTTGGTCACTCTCTTGTTTTGGCTAATCATCTATCGCGCATCCCACAAACTGTAGAAGAGGAGCAAGATGATCTAGACCTCCTAGATGCATCCTTGTTTCTGGTTGACACTGCAACTCCCTAGTATCTAGACATTGCTAACCTATTGGCAACCCAATAGTATCCTCCTGGAATCTCTAGCTTGGAAAGAAAGAAGCTTCTATTAGAATCAACCCCCTACACCATGTTAGGCGGTACACTTTATAAGAAGGGCAAAGATGAAGTACTCAGACGATGTATTGTAGGAGATGAGATTGAGATTGTCCTGAAGGCTTGCCATGACAAGCCATGAAGAGGCCACTTTGCAGGGAGAAGCCATAGCTAGGAAGGCTCTACTCGTAGGATACTAGTGGTCCACCCTCCACAAGGATGCCTATACTTGTTAATGAATAGGGAAACCCACCAAGACCAATGCCATGCCACTACAACCTATCCTTCCCTTGAAGCCGTTTGAGAAGTGGGGCATCAACTTTGTAGGTCCAATCGATCCTCCCACTAGACGAAAGCAGAACATATACATCTTGGTATGTACGAATTATGTCACCAAGTGGTGTGAAGCTAAAGCTTTGAAGCGGGACGATGGTAATAGCATGGCCTTGTTCCTGTATGAGAACATCATCACCCATTTTGGCAATCTCCTAGAGCTTGTCAGTGACAAAGGTACCCACTTCCTTAACAAAATCATGGAAGAATTAACATAACTATATAAGATCTCCCATCGCAAGTCCACCCCTATTAACCTCGAGCCAACGACCAAGTTGAAGTCACCAATCGCATCCTCTGCTCGATTTTGACAAGGACGATTGCCGCACATCACTGTGATTGGGATGATCGACTTACAGAGGCCCTCTGGGCGTACAGAACCTCCCATAAAGTAGACCCGCTTCTAGTTAGTATATGGAACAGAAGCCGTCTTTCTTGTTGAACTCAAGCTACCCTCTTTCCGCGTGGCCATCAATGGAAACTTGGGAGATGCCGAATCCCTGCAACACCATCTGTTGGACTTGGAGTGTCTTGATGAGATCCGCAGGATGGCCCTACAATGCATGGAAACCACACAAGCTCGTAGAAAGGTCTACCATGACAACTTTATCAAGCAAAAGGATTTTAAGGAAGGTGACTTAGTTCTCGCTTATGATTCTTTATTTGTCAAGTTTCGAGGCAAGCTTCAACAACGATAGATGGTTCCTTATAAGATACTTTTCGTCAATCCGAATGGCTCAATCCAAGTCCAGATAGTTGATTTCTCTAATGATCCCTTCCTGATCAATGGCTATCGCCTGAAGCAGTACTTTCCTCCTTGGGGATCTTGACAATCACAGTCGACCCACCCTTTCCCTTTTGGGAGTCGCATTTTCCTTCTCCTTGTGCTACTAATAGCCATTACGCTCTTATTTATGAGGTGGCATCCTTCTGCTAGCCCCTGCCAAACACCTCCTATCCCTACTATGTTCTCCTCTCATCAGATCCAGCAGTGGTGGCAATGATGGTTCTAACACATGGCATTTCTACCATTCTCTTTCTTAATTTTTTTTTTAATTTTTAAAAAAGCTGCTTTGGAAGAAAAAGAAGCAATTCCTTGTCATAGCAAGCCTCACTCCAAGAAAAGGCGGTAAACACCCTTGGACAGGAAGCTGACTGTGGAAAATGTGGTAACACCCCACAATTCCCCTACATATGCCTCAATTTGATCATGCATTTATGCCATGACCTTCATTTACCTTGATGGGGTCCCTTTCCTACCCACCCTTTCACTTTCACCCCACTCCTGGGGCCGTTCCTTCTATATTTCGCTTTATCCCTTGTTTTGAAGTTTTTTCATGTAAACACACTCTACATTCACCAAAACAAAAATCCAACCTTAGAGCCATGTTCATCCCTTTGAATTGACCATTTTCCCTTTTTACCAACCCCTGTTCCACTAGACGGTTCTTGAGTTATTCATTTTTGAACCATTTTCTATCAATTAGACGTGTTTCCATGTGAATGCATCCTTTTCTCTTCGAAACAACAATCTAACGTGACCGCCCTGACCTACACCTTTCCCTTGAATTTTTTTTTTAATCGCTCGTCCTTTTGATGCACGGTTCATCGATTATTCATTTTTGCAGGTTTTCGAGACATTTTCATGCGTACTTTTTACTTTTTTCCATGTGAACATGCCCTATTTTCACTGGCATTCCAATTCAATTTAACCACAGTGACCCGCCAACCTTTTCCCACATTTTTCCTTCTTTCTCCACCCCATTTTGCCTATTGGATTTTTAGTTATTATTTTTTCAATGTGTTTTCGAGTGTCTTTTTTGTGTTTTTTGCATGTGGACCCCTCCTCATTCCCTTGAACATATGTTTTGATGTGACAACCCTATGAATCCCCTCTCCCTTGACATTTTTCTTTTTTATTGCCCTTCATTCCGGTACTCGGTTATTCCCGTATAAATTTTTGAGTCCATTTGCGAGTCGATTTTTTGGATTTTTTCCATGTGAACGAATTCTATCTCGGTGGGCATTGTGTTTTGACATGATAGGTTTGTTGGGCACATTATTTTGCACATTTTTTATTCTTTTTTCCTTGCATTTCGGTGAGAATATTTTTTTATATTAATCCACGTATGTATTTTTGGGCTTATTTTTTACATTTTTTCCATGTGAACGCCCTGCTTTGGCTTTGGACACCCTGTTGCACTTTTTCCTCATCTTTCCCTTGTCACCCGACCCATTTTTCCTTTTTATATAATTTTGTTCTAATGCTCAATTTGTGTGTTATTAATTTTTCTTTGTCTCGTCGTGTTGTAGGGCACCTCGCCTCGCGTGTGTTTTCGCTTTTACGCACCTCAAGACACCCCTATTGCATCTGTGACTCTTGCGCCGTCGTCTTGGCCCCATTTGATCCTGCCAACACAATTCTTTTCACCCTCACCCCATGCACCCGTGCAGGACAAGGCGAGCCACCCTTTTAATGGTTTTTTCTTAAATTTAAACAAACAAACCACCCTCCTTCCCTCTCGTTTCCCGCACCCCCCACCCCCAACTACCTTCTCTCTCCCCACCCCCCCATTTCCCTCTCTTCTCTCCTCTCTCTTTTTCTTTTCTCTCTCATTTTCTTTCCCTTACCCTCTATCTCTCTCCCCGACACTCTCTCTCCCCTCACCATCACCCTCTTTCCCTCTCCCCGTCGTGCCTCTATCTCCCTTCCTCTCCACCCTCCTCCTCCTCCCCTCCCTTCTCCCACCTACCACCGCCCACGCTCCTCCCGCCTCCTACACTTGTCACCGCCCTCCTCCTCCTCCTTCTTCCCCTTCTTCCTCTTCTTCATCTCCTTCCCCCTCCCTACCCCCATCCCACCCCCCACCCCTCCCATCGCCCGTGGCCACCCTCCTGCCCACTAACCCCACCCCCCATTAAGCACCCTTTCCCACCCTCCCCACTCATCCTCACAGCAACCCCCCCCCCTTCCCCCCACAAGCCCCCTTTCTTACACAAACCCCCTCCACCCGCCACCAAAATCCAACCCCCCATCACGTCGCATCCCCTCTACTTGCATGTACGTGTTCCTCCCTGTGCAGATCCATTAGTTTTTCCGCCAAATGAAAAACACCCTGCCATGGCACAAAATGAACCATAAACCGGCTAGATAAAGGCTGCAAGCACACTTGCTGGCCATGAAAACTTGCAAGAAACCTTTTTCTTCACCAAGAAACCATTGCTCCAAAAACACACAAGAGGAAGGCATGCAAGAAATTGAACAATGCTTCCATCCTCACTCTCTTCCTCTTCCTAACTCTCCATTAGATTAGGCAATGAAGCACAAGAGAGAAGAAACAAGAAGAAGAAAGATGAGAGTTGTGCCAAATGAGGAAGAGAGAAATGAAGCGTGAAAGGAGAAGATAAAGGAAGAGAGAGATGTAACCACCTCAACCTCCCACGTCCTCAAATCATCTGTCAAGCCTCTTCCTTTTTCTTTCTTGATATTATAAAAATTGAGTTGCATACATTTAGGCCAAGGTCTAAAGACCCTTCAATTTTTTGAAATGGGACAAAATGTGTTTGACCTTTCTTTTCCTTTCAACATTTTTTTAATGTGAGCCTTTTCGACTACACATTTTACATTGCTTCATATTTGATTTCAAACAAGAGAGTACAAAAGCAAAATGCCATTTCATAAAAGATGTTTCCATGTTGAGCATATTTTGGTGCCTTTATTTGCTTTGACTTCCTCAGTTATTAGGCTGTGACTCATTCATTGTACCAAGGTCGAGCTCGATTATATCTGCATCCCTTATCCTCTCCTGAGCCTCTATTGGCTCCTACACTTAGACAATGCTTTTCAACATGCTCAAACCAATCATCTCCTACTTGCGCTAATTCCCAAGGTCTCAACAATATACACGATGCATAAAATCTTCTTAAATTCCTTGTGCACTCCTAGAGACAACTTAATCAACTGTAGAAGATTTACATCTAGCTTAACTTTACAAAGAGAACTTGGTAAATCAAATTTATGATAGCTAGCAAGAGCTCCCTTTTCTTGCCAGACCATTCTCTCTTTTGGTCTTTGAACTGGCCTTGGTGCTTCTTTCTTGGCTTTTTTCTTCTTCTTTGGAAACTCCTTATCCTTCTTGGGATCGACTTCACCATCTACAGCCTTGAGAGGTCCGCCTTCCATATTGGCATTAAGGATTTGCATCCCCTTATCATCTTGCTTGGGGTTTCCCTTAATAGGTTTTGTCTTGGCTTTGTCAACCTCTTTACCCTTTTGACCTCTTGTAATAACCCATAGATTAGAAGCTTCAATGCCATTGACGCAAACAACTTCTATAAGGCTAACTCCATTGCCACTAGGTAGCTCCTCTACCATAGCTTTCTCTCTTTGTAATATTTGCTTATGTCCTTCATTTTGTTGGAGGTTATTCCCTTATGCTTGATGATTAACTGGACCTAGCTATTTACTTCCTTACTAGAGAGAGTTACTCTTACTCCAACAAGTACTAGCTAAATGGTCGAATTTTCCACATATGTCACATTTAACATTTGGACAATTCCTAGGGAAATGTTGGCCACCACACCACTTACAGTTGAATCTTGAGGGGGCACCCTCTTTAGGGCATCGACTCTCTATCAAATTCTCATGCTTCTTAAGGAAATTAACATCAACAGCTATTTGTCTATATTGTTCACTAATCATATCAATATAGTGCTTCATCATATCCTTAACTTCGCCAAGGACATTGGAGGCACTTGACTCATAGCCGAGATTGTCTACCTATCGTTCCATTGGCCTAATCACTTGATTAGGGATTGGCTGTTGATTCCTTGGAACAATGGTAGGATTTATCATTGGGCTTCCAATAGTTGGCGGAGCCATTTGACTAGCAATAGGCATGGTTAGAGGAGCTAGCACCATGGACACATTTGGAATTATACTTCCTCTCCCATTAGGAGGACTCATGGGCATCCTTTGACCTCCATTCGTCAGTGCTAAAGTATTTCCAAACCCTAAACTCGAATTCTAGTTTGACCTAGAGGCATAAGCTGTTTGTAATAATGATTCTACCTCTTCTGCTCATATAATAGCCATATTAATGTTGGCAAGAGCAACACTACTCAACTGCACTTGAATGTTAAAGTCTATCCCATTCAAAAAATATTTCAACTGAGCACCAGCTGGAATAGGAATATAGGTTTGCAACTTTCAAAATACCTCCTTTAGTTTCTTGGAATACCCACCATGGACATTCTCGTGAGGTCCTTGATGTGTAACATCGAGGACATGTAGCCAATACTGACCTCCCCTTTTTTAGGGGCAAACTCTTTTTTGAAAGGCTGCAAAGAATAAATTGATCATAGTTATGATTCCAACCTCTAGGCTATGATACCATACTGCAGCTTGTCCTTTCAGGGTCATATTGAAGCATATCATTGTGTCCTTCATCTTGAATTCAACAGTTAAACATTAACTTTTGGAATTCATTAATATGTAGTTCTACATCTTCCTCTGCTAACCCATTAAAAATGGGTAGAGAAAACCTTAAGACTAGCAAATCCACCATTCCAGCAGGAATTGCAATGGGTTGCGCCGCCATGGTAACAAGTGGATTTGCTAAAGGCATTTGAACAATATAAACTATCACTCCACTTGAAGTGGATGAACTAATTGAAAGGGGGGAAGTACTAGAGCTTCCTCCCCCTAATGGACAATGCGTCGAGCTAGGGTTACTAAGACCCCGCCCTTGTAAAGATATTGGACCACTCTTTTGCAGATAATATCTTCTATTTATTTTGGCCCGCCATTTAGCTCATTCAGCTCTTTCTTGCTTTTGAAGCTTGGCTTGACGGTCTTGTGAGTCTATCTCACTGATTTTTGGCATACACTAGTGAATTGATTATAATTGACCAAGATTCGAAAACCGCCACTTATTTGTGGCTCCCGTCAAATGCAACACTTGTTGGGACCTAAAACGGGCCCAACACTGGCTATAAGCACTAGCCAAGCCTCTCTATACTCAAAAGAACACAACCCCTTGGCCTCATGGCCAAGAGCATATAAGGGACACACTACCCTAACTGCTATCTTGAATCTTGTGTTTGTTTTAAATTATAGTCCATCGATTAACCCCCACACTCCTCAGAGGGAGCCCCTACACATAGATCAATATAAAATACCTCGTAAGCACAAATAAAAGGAGGCACCCCTCTGACTCCATGCCATGGCCCCACTACGGCTCTCTTACACCTCAGGGATTGGCCCCTCGATGCATCGCTAACACAAATAATAAAGAAATTGTTGTGTGAAAAATGAGCAAATGGGGACATGATGTTGCATGAAATCGAGTGGGGTAACACATGGAAATATAATTTTTTAATCTTTCTAACACCTACCCGTAGTGGGAGTCAGGTTGATAAATGGAAATCCCAAGTGGTACCATGCATGTTTGACACGTTATGTGATTTGGGTAGTCGGCCTCTAACAACACCACAGGATAAAGACTGAGGATCTCCCCTCAACAAAACCCACGAAACAACACCATTGAACACATGATCAAATATTTTTTATTACTCACTACTCACTGAGACTTCAACTCAACACTTAAGTAGTTTAAGCCTTCAAGCTTAGAATTACCATATTTGGAGAGAATCTGATGCTAAAACAACCATGGTAGAGACTCTGACAATACAAGCTTTCATATTCACACAAATCCTATTTTTTAGGGATGGCAATCCCACGCAGCAAACTGTCCCACAAAGCATGGTTCTTCACAAAGTGTGGTTGCCTCAATCAGTGCAAAATCACTTGTCGTAGATCCTTTTGTTCCTCGTTTCTCAAAGCACACATAAATACAAACCAAAAAGCATAGGTTACCAAAGCTTTATATGGAAAATTTTCATGCCCATTCAGCTGCTACAAGCACTTTACTGTTGTAGACATTCCATTACTGCAATAAAATAGAGTCTACATTGATATAGCAATGGATAATCATGATGACTTTCATGGGAAATCAAGTTGGTGATGTAAATGCTGTTGAATTCACATGTTTCCTCATAGAGTACAAAAATTGTCTCATAGAGTACTACACATAACAATTCATAACGTTCTTACCAGATCTTGGATTGCTGAGCTTCAAAAGGAAAGTTGTAGCTCTCTTTCTAATCTAGAACACTCTAGAAAAACTCAGAGACAAATTCTTTGATCTACTATCCTGAAATAGCTCTACACAACCTACAGTCCTAAATATACCACTGCTCTATACAGCAAACACAACTTCCCTGTTCCAAAAGCACAAACTTGCAAACGTGAAGACACTTTCCTTGATTTAGATTGTCATTTCAACATACCAGCAGATACGTCTCAGCATACCTTGCATTGATGAAGAGTTGCAGGAGCTTCAAACTTTATGAACTTTGATTCATCATCTTCTTGGCTGCAAATCCTTCCAAATTTCCACTAACTTGAGTCCGTGCATTCAACACCTACCCATAATACATATTCTCTGCCAGATACCCAGTTTCAGATATAGAGATCCTTTACTTTCATTCTTCTATGGCTGCTGACGGGAAATCTCATGCAACAACTAACATACATCACTATCAACATGATGAAGAATAGCCCTCTATTGTCTTTCACTCATATCCATACATCACAACTTATCTGCATACTCTCTGTCCCACACAACAATAGAAGAAATAAGACAAAATGATGACTCTTATTGCTTGCACTTGTAAACTGAGAATTCACATCAGCCCATTGACTTCAATAGCCCTACCATCCTACTTCACGACTCTGATAGCTTCAACTTCATGGCCTCTTTCTTGTAAAAACTTGTTCTTCTTCTTCTTAGCATTAGATTTCTCCCTTCTCTTCAGCCTACAAGATTCTTCTCTCTCCCTCCCTCCCCCTCTCTCTCTCTCTATCTCTCTCTCTCTCTCTCTCTCTCTCTCTCTCTCTCTCTCTCTCTCTCTCTCTCTCTCTCTCTCTCTCTCTCTCTCTCTCTCTCTCTATGTGATACGTTGATTGTGCTGTATCGAGCACTTTCTCTCTTCTTTTTAAAAAAACACTCTTCACGTTTTTACTTTTCCCCCTATTTTTCTAAGTTTCCCCTTGCTTCCTCTTAGTTGCTAGATGGAAAACATGCCTCTTACCATGTACAATTCCACTCGTGGACTAAAACTTGGAAGCGAGAACACATTCCCTTCTCTTCTTGCATGAGGTGCGTGTCTCAAAACTGAAATAGCACAACCAGGTGTCGTCCATGCACGGTATCACTTGGAATTCCATCTATAAACCCGACTGGTGCTATGGGTAAGTGTTAGAAATACAAAAAAATGATGTTTACATGTGTTACCCCACTTGACTCCACACAGCATCATGTTTCAAATCGCTCATTTTCACTCACCAACGTGGTTGTGATATTTCAATTTTGAGACATGTGCCTCATTCAGGAAGAGAAGGGAATGTGCTTTCTCTTCTGATTTTGAGTCCCTAAGTGGAATTTTATGTGGCAAGGGGATGTTTGCCATCTAGCAACTAAGGGGAAGCAAGGGGTAGCTTAGTGAAATAGGGAAAAAAGCAAAAAAGTGAGTTTATTTGGAAAAAAAAGAAGAGAAGTGTTTGACACAATGCATTCAGCATGAGAAAGAGAGAGGAAGAGAGGGAGAGAAGAATCTTGCATCTTGAAGAGAGGGGAGAAATCTAAAGAAAGAGGCCGTGAAGCTGAAGTTATTGGAGTTGTGGAGTAGGATGGCAAGTCTATTGAAGTCCCGTTGGGTCCACTCGGGTTTACCGTATGGTACCACATGAGTGTAATGAAGGGGGGTTATTTAAGGAAAGGAAGGTACATTTTATAAGGTAAGGTACCATAAATAGGGGGTAAATAAGAGGTATTTTCATATATTTCTTGCACGTACGTGACGTCTCCTTATTACTACTAGTGAATCCCCCCATGATTGAAGTCAATGGGCTAATGTGAATTCTCAATTTTCAGATGATGGTAATAAGAGTCTTCCTTTTGTCTTGATTTCTTCTACTGCTGCATTAGACAGCAAAGGATTGTTCTTCATCGTGTTGAGAGTGATGTGTGTTATTTGTTTGTGTGAGGCTTCCCATCAGGCAGAGCCAAAGAAGAATGAAAGTAAATGATCTCTACTTCTAAAACTAGGTATGTGGCAGAGAATATGTATTATGGGCAGGTGTTGAATGCATGGACTAAAGTTAGTGGAAATCTGGAAGGATTTGCAACCAAGAAAATGATGAATCTGAGTTCATAAAGTTTGAAGCTCCAGTAACTCTTTATCAATGCAAGATATGCTGAGATGTATCTACTGGTATGTTGAAATGACAGTCTGAAATCAAAGAAAGTGTCTTCCCATTTGCAAGTTTGTGCTTTTGGATTAGAGAAGTTGTGTTTGCTATATAGAGTAGTAATAAATTTAGGACTGAAGGCTATGTAGATCTATTTCAAGACTACAGATCAAAGAATTTGGCTCTGAGTTGTTCTGGAGAGTTTTAGATTGGAAATAGAGCTACAACTTTCCTTTTTGAAGCTCCACAATTGAAGATATTGTTAAAAAGTTATGAATTGTTATGTGTAGTGCTCTATAAGGCAATTTCTATGCTCTATGAGGAAATAGGTGAATTCAGTAGTATCTATGTCACCAATCACGATTGTCCATTGCTATATTAGTGTAAACTATGTTTTGTTGCAATAATGGAATGTCTACAATAGTGAAATGCTTGTAGCGGCTGATTGGCACAAAAATTTACCTTATAAAGCTTTGGTAACCTGTGCTTTTTGTTTTGTATTTATGTGTGCTCTGAGAAAAGAGGAACAGAAAGGATCTACAACTGATCTTGCACTGCTTGAGGCAACCACGCTTTGTGGGGTAGTTTGTTGTTGGGGTTGCCATTCCTAAAAAATAGGAGTTGTGTGAATGTGAAAGCTCATGTTGTCAGACTGTCTACCATGGTTGTTTCAACATCAGATTCTCTCTAAAAATGGTAAATTTTGAGCTTGAAGGTTTAAGCTGCGTAAGTGTTGAGTTGAAGTCTCGGTGAGGAGTGAGTGATCGAGAATATTTGATCATATGTTCAATGGTGTTGTTTGTTGAGAGGAGATCCTCGGTCTTTATCCTATGGTATTGTCTTGGGGGTTGTTAGAGACCAACTACCCAATTCACCTACCAACGTCACAAACTCCACTCTTATTTTAGAACATTCTAGGAGATAAGATATTTCCTCACTTAACAATTTTCCAAGGAACCCAAATGCCTAAACCTATAACTTAGGTGTCTCACAACTCAACGTGGATCATAAGTATAAGAATCCGATTGCAATGCATCCACGAGTTACCATGTGATATGCGTAATGCAACTATGAATGCCATAGTGCTCATACAATTTATATTTCATAAATCAGCATTCTGAAGTGCAACAAATATTTATTTCCATGATTTCAGCCAATACGACGTGCTACGTTGCTAAGGGTCAGGCACAACAACACAAAGCATCATCTTGCTGCTTGACCCCTTTTAGACTTAAATTATAAATATCCTATATGGTATGCACAAACATGTAGATCAGAATTTCCAATGTTCTCAGCAACTAATCAGCATCAAATTCCCTCTTTTCCCCTATCGTTTAGGTTATACTTCATTGCTAGGTGTAAAGATCAAGTTTTTCATGTGTTTTTCTTATAAAAAGCGGTAAAAACTAATTTTAACATGAAGATACGGCCCTCATGCTACAACCATGCCATACATTCATGGACATAAAGCATATTTTTTCTTAATTTTCTAGCACAAAAAACTAAAATTTCTCAAATTTTTCTATTTTTTCTTCATTTATTTAAATAAGAATTCTAATATTTCTAATTTATGAGTTGGGACTTATCACAATTATTAAACATTTCCTTTATATTCATTTCTACTCTATATAAACCCCAAAATCACAACAAAACCCCCAAAATTTATCATTTCTACGAAAACTGTATAATTACGGGTTTTGTGTGTTTTGATGTAAATTATTAAATGACTAAATTTTTTGGTTTTCTTCAAGATTTTTTATAACTTTCATCATTTTTAATCAAAGGAATCCATTTACAAACAATGTCATCAAACATCTTTCATAAAATGAATAAAATGAGTGCTTATGCATAAAAACCCAATTTTGGGGGCGCGCATTTAATGGTTGGGAGACCGTTGATACTCATTTATGGCTGCTGATGCTCTCTTCAACTCTGATCTATGATCTCCTCTTCTTCGGTGCCATTATTCCATTAGCATCTTGCATATAGTTGCTTCCCTTTCTTCCATAGATTCATGTGTGTGAACAACCCTCAAGAGGAGAGAGAAGGGAGGAGAGAGAAAGACTAGATTTTTAGATCTACTATCGGGTAGCCATTCCTCGATTTGAGACCGGCGATGGGAAGTAAAAAATTGATGAAGATCATGGACATTGTCTGATTGATTGCTTGCTTTTGAGCTCCATCAAATCGGTGCAAGGGGGTGGCACGTTCTGAACAACACCATTTTGAAATCCCCCGCCCCCCCCCCCCCTTCCATATCATGATTTTTTGAAGAGGGCCATTGGCCCCCCCCAAAGGGCCATGCCCAATTTGATTTAACTTTAGCCATTTTAACTTTGGTACTGTTCGACCTCTTGTCTCGACCCCGATGCCCGAATTCAGATCTAAAAATTTCTGCCTGACCAACTTGACATTCGAATGGCCAAGAAGATGTCTCTCTCCAATCTGGCTATTGAAAAAATTACCAAAAATATGCAACCACCACAATGGCCGAAGTCTTGCATTTTCGTCTTCCTTGGTCTCTAAAGTTGTCGGATCTTCAGGTTCCGCTTCCACCGGCTTTGAATTTCCACCTAAATTTTGCACTAATCTGATCCTAATCCACACTTGATAGGTCTCTAAAAATTTCTCTCATTTAGTATGCATATGATCAAGTGTCTTCTTCTCTATACATATCTTGCTTATTATGAGCCTCAAATTTTTAATCCAAGTTCGAGAAGGATTTCAAGAGCTCTATCACTCTGTTAATCTCTCATTCATTATCATGTATTGGTCTTTTCCAGTTTTTAGCACATTAGGCAAAGATCATTCTATTTTCTTACAAAGGGCTATCCTCAATGAGCAAGTAAATCTCCTTGTTTGAAAGATATCATGAAGGAAACTCCCAATCAAAGATAGAGTAGCTAGGTTTATGTGTAAATAAATTATAGAGTGCATTGAATAGAATATAAGGAGTAGAGATACACACAACAAATACCACTCATCATTAGGAGAAATATGGACTCTCTTTTTTGCCCCTTAAGGGGTTTCTCTCACCTCTCTCTCTCTAAAAAGAGATTCCAAAATAGTATTATAATAAGAGATCTTTTACAATCAAGCAAATCTCGTATTTGTATTATCAATATTTTACCTATTATTTCATTCCCAAAGTGTAGAATAAGGTCAATTTTTGTCAAAATCCTCGTAACTTAAAAAATACAATTCTCTTTTCTCTAAAAAGGAAGTCAATCATTGATATGCAACTCTTTAATGCCCTCATGACTTTTCAACAGCAAAATATATTAGAATCATTCTTATTCTCACTTCTTAAAAGGGAAAAAGTTAAAAAATAATATAAAATGATGTACACATCATATTTTAGTATTATTTTTTACCTAGAGACACCTTTTTGACTCCAAAGTTTCCTTGCAAATTTTATCCTTTTTAGACAAGTATATGCCTATTTCTGGGCATTTTTTCATTCCCTCTCAAAGCTCTAGTTTTGTCCCAAATTTTGTGTACTCTTCTCCTTCCCTCAAAAATATGGTTCGTTGCATATGAATTCTTCTGAAGCAACACTTAGTACTATCTATAACACTCTCTACCTTGTTACAAGCAATCTCAAGAGTGGTTTTAATACCATTTGTTGCTAAAATCAAATAATCTCTATCTACAACACTCTCTACCATACTACAAGCAATCTCCCTCTTCAGTACTATGCTATAAGATATCGTCCTCTTCACTAGTCTATACTACAAGCAATCAAGTGTCCTTAAGCATAAATTCATACACGTTCTCCAACACATAAGAAGAAAAGATTGCGACCAGACATAGTTACGCTACGTGAGATAAGGAAATTCCAAAAGACTACCAACTTGATTATTCTTGAGGCACTATTCTCTAGGTTGGTGTGAGAAATACTACAAGATTTGCAATCAGGGCATCATCACATGCTCTTTTCAATGAACCATGCAAGGAATGTGGGGGATGGTCAAGCCAAGCCTTGTTTGCTCTCTAAGAAGCAGCCGAAAGTTACTTGATTGATCTAATGAGTGATTGTTAACTTTTAGCCATTTATGCCCGACGTATCACTATTAAGCCCATAGATATGGTTCATGTTCGTAGGATCCGCAACAATAAGGATGCATTTAATCTTAATGTCAACAATTAGATCTATGTTTTTAGCTCAAGTTTGTTATAGATTGTAAGGAGCTTAGTTTTTTGTTATCTTTCCAGTAGAGCTTCAAGTATTTGTTGATAGTAGTGGCCTGCAAAATGGAGCTAAATTTTTCCTAGCTCTAGTTGTACCTGGTGTGATGCACTATCTACCGTGTATTTCATGGTTTCATAATGCCAAATCCGATATGTGATATTCTATTTTGACCATGATTTGCATTGACATGCACATTTTCAAGTTTCCAATTTTGTAAGTAGCTTCGTTGAGGATAAATTCAATATGCAATCATGCACATGTCAATGAGATTAGTTGTACATGGGCCAATGCACTATATCTTTATACTATATTTAGTAGTTTGGCAATACTATATCCGATATATGATATTCCATTTTACCCATTACTTATTCTTTGTTTTTAAGTTTTCAATGTTTCACATAGTTTAGTTGACAACACATTTAATATGCAATTGCATATACTTGGTGGTGAGTTTTTCTATTTATCAGTGAAGTATAATCCAATTAATGTACTTTCAAAAAATGATTGAACCATCAATTTTATAAATTGGAATTTGGTGAAACTTCACCCACATGTCGGGCATCATAAAAACTCATGGATATTAAAAAATTTGCCCCATCACAAGCCTTTGGGACACTTGTCCAGAGGCTCATGTCTCGAGCCACGTATCTCAAGCCACCCTGAATCTAGGGCCTTTTTTTTGGGCGGTTGATGTGTCCTAGAGGAATCCACAGGTAAAATTTCATATCTCTCGGATCACTAGTCATATTTTTCCAAAGCCTAGATACATTAATTCAAGTTTAAGGGTTTTTAAAAAGTTTGACTATAAGTTTAAAGTTTCACCTCATTTACACATTTCACTTTTGAGTTTTTAGTTTTCTCTCCTAGAAGACATAGCACACACCAATCAGGTGGCCCGAAGGCACCCCCTAGAAATCCCATACATTTTAGGCCACCTCCACCAGCTCCACCACCATGCCAACATCACAAGTGTCGATGGAGGCCAGGCACATTGGCTCTTTGTGAGATCCGCCATTACCAGAAGACCACGCACCTCTTGATAACAAAGGCTTCATTCCAAAAGCCAGTGCTCGATATTATAGATAGCATACTGATTAAGAACAACAGGAGGCACTTCCTAGATGGATCATGCTTGCAACAACCCGATTGCTAGATTGCTTAGGCCCTCCTTGCACTATAAGAAGCTACCAAGAAGCTACCAAAGCTTACCTCATGGACTTATTCGGAGACTCGGTCTATTCAGCGGGGCATGCAAGAAGAGTCACCGTCTCATCAATAGGGATCTGCGTAGATAGTGAGTTTCTTCTGGCGATGGAAGGATAGTCATCTTAGAGATCAACAACAATAGGGATGTACTACTTAAACATATACAGAATGTAGCTTAGAAAGAGATTTTGCAAAACCTTGGTTGTAATGGATCCCATGTAAAATGTTATGAATATGAATACAAATCTTTTGGCGCATCTTATTTTTGTTTATTCGCTTGTTATTTGTTTTATTTATGTCTTTGAGATATCATTACATGTGTTCGAACGAATACATGTTGTGCACGAATTTGATAAAGCATTGTGTATTAAATTTAGGGTACGAATCGTGTTACATATAAATCTGCCGGACAAGTAAATGCAACATTCAAGTAAATAATAATAATAATAAATGATACATATGATAAAGTTCTACATTGCACATAAATCCAACAAACATTGGTTTCATTACTTCAAGAGAAGATTACAAAGTGCATTACATTGGTGATGAGATATCATTTGGCAATAAGTATATCTAGGCTTCTTCGAGCTACACTCTCCATGGTCAGTGCTATTCTTGATCATAGGCAGCGATACATTTTACCCTAGTAGTTCATTCCTAATGACATTGGGGTCTTGAACACTAGCAACCATGCCACGAGCCACCATGGTGTCAGAGAGTGAACTAGGGAGAGAGAAAGAGGAGAGAGAAGACTACAAAAGAGAGAGAAAGACTACAAGAAGAAATAGAAGAAGAGTGACGAGGAGAGAGAAAGACTAGATTTGAAGAGAGAAATATAAGAAAGAGAGAGAAGTCATGGAAGCTGTGAGCAAGATAGGAGAGAAGGACTGTAATTGTATTAATGTGTCAAAAAGATGTGAAAATTTACATGTCCTCTCCTTTTATACCAATGTCAGTGTAACATGGAATAAGATCAATATTATTTTACACTAAGCCCTTATTCTCGGCTTCTTACAACCCATCCCGTCCCAAAAAAAATTATCCTAAAAAACAAACCTGGAAGACTAGAAAAGGATGGATAGAACAGAGTACTACTCTGTTTTTACATCTTTACAAATGAAAAAATGAATGAAGTATGATCAACCATATGGACTAAAATTGAAGAAAAAGAGTAGACCTCAGCTATGTACATGATCTAGAATATTTGAAAAGTTTATGGAACCATAAAATCTTCAATAGATAAGTAGACATCTTGCTATGTAAACAAACCCTGTTGGACCAAATCTGCCATAACTTCTAGTAGAAGTGTCCAAATGAGGCGTGCCATATATCAAAACGAAGCTCTTGAAGAGTACTTTAAGCCCATGTAGATAGCTTAACTCTAAAAATTAGGCATAATAAAAACTATTCCGAAACAGCATGCTGTGATCCTGTCTATATCATCACTAGCTCCATAATCAATAGGCTTCAACCCACCAATGTATCCCTTAAGAAAGGAAAGTCATCCAATATAGAATCAGGACTCCAAGAAGCTTCCTTAGGTGGTAAACCTCTCCATTTGATCAAATATTCCACGATAGAACAAGATCGAAGCTTCTTCTCATGCTGACTTATAACAGCCTCCGGGATGTACTGAATAAGACCTTCTTTATCAATAGGTGGCATCTCATCAACTATATCCACTAGATCACCATAAAAAGGCTTGAGCTGACTAACATGGAAGACATTGTGAATATTTGTGGAAGAGGGAAGCTCTAATATGTATGCCAAGTCTCCAATTCGCTTAAGGATCCGATAAGGGCCATAAAACCTGTGGGCAAGCTTATTACTATATCCATCTTTTAATGTAGAGTATCTGGACTTGGGCACCTTCAGTAAAACCAACTCTCCTTCTTGGAACTCTAAGGGTCGCCTCTTCTCATCAGCATACATCTTCATTTGGTCTTGAGCTTTCCTAAGATTCATCTTGCATTGCTGAAGAAGGGTCTGCATTCTTTCTAACTCTTCCTTCCCATGAGGATTGATCCTTTCATTAAAGATGATTGTGGGTAAGGGCACCTTGTAATCATGCAAAGCCTCGAAGGGTGAAACTCCAATACTAGCATGGGTAGAATTGTTATAAGCAAACTCAACCAAGTATAACCAAGAATCCCATGAAGTTTGGACATCATAGCAGAAATGGCGAAGATAGGTCTCCAACCATTTATTGACTCTTTCTGTCTGTCCATGAGTTTGTGGATGATAGGCCGTAGATGGAGCCAATTTAGTGTCCATAGATGTAAATACCGCTTGCCAAAAGTTAGTCATAAACTTTGAGTCTCTATCATGAACAGTCACCTATGGTAATCCATGTAGTCTAAAAATCTGCTCCATAAACTGACTGGCCACTTGAGAAGCAATAAAGTGAATCTTGGTTGAAATAAAATGGGCTGCCTTGGTGAGTCTAGCTACCACCACATATATACTATTCCATCTCTTCTTGGTAGTAGGCAAGCCAATAATGAAATCCATAGTAATATGAGTCCATTTACCTATACGATTAGGTAATGGCTGTAACAAACCTCCTGGCTTATGGGTGCTCTCCTTATTTAGCTAACAAGGCATACATTCCATGACAAAGTCCTTGACATATTTCCACAGTCCTTTCCAATAGAAACTTTTGTTGATCCTGTCATAGGTCTTGAAAGCTCCTAAATGTCCAATTAGAGGCAAAGAATGTAGTTCCTCCATAATTTTCCATGTAAAAGAAGAGGTAGAATGAATAACAATCTTGCCGTTCAACCAAATAAGGCCATTTTTGAACTGATAATGCAAGTGTTCTTTCATAAGACCTTGCTGTAATTTCTAAAAAATATGGCTGAATTATTCATCCTGAAGATAAGCCTCATGTAATTCTTCAATCCAATCATTATGCAATTCTGTCATAGCCGAAACTTTGCAAGACCACATACGAGAAAGAGAATCAGCCACTATATTGTCTTTGCCCCTTATATGAGTAACGTCAAAATCATAATTCTGTAATGTAGCTACCCAACGACGCTGCTTAGGAGTAAGATTGGACTAAGTAAGGAAATAATTAAGTACCATGTGATCACTATTGTGTACTCTGAATCGGCTGCCATACAAGTAATGGTGCCACTTCTTAATTGCATGCAAGATAGCCAACATCTCCTGGTCATAAACATTCATGGGCATTTCTTTATTTGTAAGCTTACGACTATCAAAGGCAATCACTCCATGCTCCTATAGCAAAATAGCCCTAATGCCACGGCCACTAGCATCACACTGAATAGTAAATTCTTTAGAAAAGTCCAGGCATCCTAAGATAGAAGCAGAAGTAAGGAGTCCCTTTAACTAGTTGAAGCTGCTATCTGCTAGAGCATCCCAAAAGAAAGACTCCATCTTCAACCTATCAATCAAAGGAGCTGGAATGGCCGCATAATGCTTAATGAATCGGCTATAGAATGAAGATAAACCAAGGAATCCTCTAAGAGAGGTAGTAGTAGTAGGTGTTGGCCAATCTTTTATACATTGCACCTTCTTGGGATCAGCCTGTATTCCTTTTTCACTGACAATATGTCCCAAGTATTCCACTTTATTCTGCATGAAAGAACACTTCTTCTCCTTAACAAAAAGCCTATGATGTCTCAATACATCAAAAACCCTCCTCATATATGCCAAGTGATCCTGTAAAGTCTTATTGTAGATCAAAATGTCATCAAAGAACACCAAGACAAACTAAAAGAGGAAAGGTTGTAAAATCTTATTCATCAAGCTTTGGAAGGTAGCTGGAGCATTTTTAAGCCCAAATGGCATCACTAAGAAATGATAGAGCCCTCGATCAGTCCTGAAAGCAATCTTGACTTCATCACCCTCTTGCATGCGAATCTGATGATACCCTAACCTCAAATCAATCTTCGTACAGAATCAAGCCCCCTTGAGCTCATCAAGAAAATCATCAATCCTAGGTATTGGATACCTATTCTTCATTGTGATCTTATTAAGATCCTTATATTCAATGCACATTTTGAAAGATCCATCTTTTTTTTTTACTAACAAAATTGGAGATGCATAAGGTGAAGAACTTGGTTCAATGAATCCCATCTCAAGAAGTTCCTTGATTTGCTTGGCTACTTCCTCTTGTTCACACTTTGATAATCTCTATGGTGGCTTATTGATTGTCTTTGAGTTGGGCTCCAAATCAATGGGGTGATCTATTGCTCTCGAGAGGCAATGAAGTAGGTACCTCAAACAAATCCCTATACTCCTCAAGAAGAGCTGTCAAGGCTAGATGGTTTGCTGAATCATTGGGCTGATCTTGCATCTCTTTATTCAAATGTAAAACAAATATTTGTGAGCACCTCTTGTACTCCCTTTTGAGTTGTTGAATGGTAATAAGCTGAAAATATGATCTACTAGGAATTCCTTGTAAATGGATGAGCTGTCCATTGAAGATAAACTCCATATACAACTATTTGAAATCCATAGTGATCCTGGCTAATGTCATCAACCAATCACAACTGAGTACAATGTCTATAGGCCCCATTTCCAAAGTGATCAGGTTTACTTTTGCTTCAAAATTTTCAGCCAACCATAAAGAAACCCAGTGGGCATATTTGTGTGTTGATTTTCTCTTCACTATTGGCCACTTGAACTCTAATGGGCTACTGTAAATCTGTGCGAATACAATTTAGCTTGTTCATGATGGACTTATTCATAAAACTATGAGTACTGCCACTGTCTATTAGAATGAACACTGGCTTTCCACAAATGTTTCCCTTCATACGGAGTGTATTAGGGCTCTTAGATCCTATCCAAGCATCCATAGAAATAGAACAATTAGTGGCAGCAAGTGGCTCATGACAAGTCCTACCTGGATCAAAAGGAACACTTCCACTTGGATCAAAAGGAAAAGAGTAGGCTGGATCATAGAAATACTCTTGTCCAACTTCTTCCTCAAGATCTTTATTTTCAGCATTAAGTGCAATTACATTAGCTTCATCCATCTCATCTTCAAAATCCTCAAATACTAACATACTCTGAAGCTTGGGTTTGACATTTTTGTATATACACTTTGAGGCATGATCAAGTGTATACTTTTCCCCACACTTGAAACATAAGCCTTTCTCATTTCTTTCTTTGTAAAAATCCATAGGAATAGACTTAGGATTCATGTTGGCTGAAATGGATTTAGGCTTGCTATCCCCTTGTTTGAAGTCAACTCTAGGACTGTTTGCTAACCTGAAATTACTTTGAGGTCTAGAAGCATTGAATGGTGAATACGTTGGTACCTGTAAGCTCCCATTGGGCACATGATTACTGCCATAAGTGTTACCAACTTACTCCTGTTTAAAAACAGTCCTTGGCTGTCCAAAACTAGGCTGAAATGAAGATTCTGTTCTATATTTTCTTCCATAGCGCTCCGCAAGCTCAATAGCCTTATAGAGGGAAGTAGGGTTTTGTGCCATTTTTTTAATCTTCTATTCGATTGGTAATGATTGTTTTTGACATCAGTTCTGATAAAGATGGCTCGAGACCATACATATACTTGTCAAGCTTAGCCTCATCACTGATGCTTTCTACATACATGGTTAGGTTGAGAAATTAGTTAGTATACTCTCTTGCACTTAGGCCTCTTTGTTCCAAACCATACCATCTCTGTGCCAATTTGTCTTTTTCAAGAAGGGAGACAAATACTTCAGTCATAAGTGCCTTAAAAGCTTCCCAATTCTCTACAAGTATGTTTTCTTTTTTTATATACCTCCACCAAGTATGGGCAAATCCTTCCAAATGCAAGGAAGAAAAATGAATCTTCATGTCATCAGTTTTAGGGAATATATCAAAATAGGATTCCATCTTAGAGGTCCATTCCTCTAAATCAGATGGTGAAGATGATTGACCATTAAATTTGGCTAGAATAATATTATCCTTTAGCTCTCTTTCATGGAATGTTTGTTGTCCCAAAATAGGCTGATCATGAGTACCATGTATGGAACCCCCAAATTGAGACGGAAATCTCCCGATAGGTGGCTGAGAACCGCTATGCAATCTTCCTGAGGATCCCTAGGAATTTGAGTATTCAGACCAAAAGCTTGAGAGTTAGCTCCATTCAAACTACCCAAATAGTCATCATGCCTTTGTGAAGCCTCACCTACTTCATATTGGCTATTTGGGATACCTCTTATTCCAATAATCCCATGACCATGACCATTTTGGTTAGATGGCTGAAATGGGACTGAAGGCTCGTTGTTTAAGCTTTCTCCTTAGCTTCTTTAGATCCCATTTGCATTTGCATCCATTGGGAGAATTATGCCATAATTTGAGCATTAGATTCCACCAATTTATCAATAGAAGCCTTTGTTTGAGTTGTTGAATCTACTAACTTCTCAATGGAAGACTTCGTTTGATCAGTAGACAAAACCATTTGCTCCATTCTTGATAATATGGCCTCATGGCGTTCCCTATGTCTTTGTTCATGACACACACAAGGTATTATTGAGTATACTAACTTCCCCTTGTTGTTGAGGCTCTTTAGGGCTCTCTTGAGGTGCATTATCCAACATGGAATCCTTGATTTTCTAAGCATAATCTTCCTGGACCTTATTTTTACCCTTATGTCCTGCCATAATAGTGCAATCCTACAGTACCCCCTGTCAAAAAATGGCTATAACTTTTGCTAGGAAACTCCGATTTCAAAACTTTTTAGTTCAAATGGAAGCCAAGAATGCCCTCTTCAAGATGAGCTATATCACACCATAACAAATTTAGGATAGAAAATTCTGCAAATCGATTTTTGAGTCTGAACTATCCAGGCCTACACCCTATTTTAACTTGTAAGTACCCTGTTTTGACCCTGTAAGGAAAGATAATAACCCCGAATGGTTACCAAACCCTATAGAAGGCTGAATAGGACCTGTGTGTACCCTGTAGTACCTGCACATATACTTTAGTGTAATGAAGGGTGTACCTGTAACAATCTATAAATGCCATGTAGTGCCCTGTAAAATCCATGTTTCACCTTGTTTTGAACCTGAAGATACTTGAGCCTTTGGAAAGTCTTCAATCTTCAATTCTCCACTCGTTGTACCTGTCTGAGAGATAAAACGGCATGACAGGCTCCCTACACGGGCTCCGAATCACTGGGAGGTGGGCAAAGTTCCCCCCGGGTCGGTTGGTTGCACCCCTTCGGGATCTTTGATAGTGAGGGAGGGTCACCTCTCTTTTGTGCCACTATCTCCCCCTGCATCCACCTTTTTCCTCAGTGGGTGTATCAACATGGTAGTAGCTTGCTAATCTAATCAATTAGTATGAAATGCATTTCTAAAATATTCATTCAGTCCCTTTCATGAGATGCAATTGAATGAAATCTTGAAAGTTTGGATAGGGGAAGGGTCTTACCAATGCAATTCAGTGACTCACTAATTGCTAGTACTTACCCTTTTACAATATTTTAGCTTGGGTAAAAGAATTCAGCCAATCAATGGATTAGAGTGAGAAAATTCATCAATCAATAGATTCAATCAATTGGATTCAAGTATTATGCTGGAAATTTCAGATTGAAGCCTCTAATTCACTGATTAGAACTAATATGCATAGAGTAAACAGTGCATTACATGAATGGATTCATTCAAGAAAGGGTTGTCTGAAATTTGATAAATATTATTCAATTCTTTAATCTCTCAATCAAATGGATTAAGCTCAAAAAATGGATTAATGAGAGAGATTAAGAATTGAAGAAGAGTACCTTTGACATGGTTGATGATGACTTGCTCAATCTTCATACGCTTGATAAAGCCTCCGGTGGTCCAATGTTGCCAAAATAATCTTCAAGACTTGTGTATTCAATGCTTAAGAATAATCTTGAAGCTTCAAATGCTTGAGATTGAAGCATTAAATTGGTTTTCCCAAATTTTGGCTCCATGGAAGCTCTTGAGCTTCATTCGTGCTTAATCCTTGCAATTTGTTGAAGAATCCTTATTGAAATGATCTCATGGGGGCTGAAAAGATGAATAATCTTCAAGAAATTGTTGAGAAATGAAAGTTTGGGCTGAAGCTTTCATGGTTGCCCATGGACTGTTCATGTAGGGTTTCAAGAGAGTGAAAGGATGAAGAATATAGCCCCATTTTGGAGTCTACACATCAAGGAGTTGAAGAAATCACTGCCAAAGACCATTTAGAAGCACCATTGATGAAGATTGGTTGAAGATTGATGAAAAATAGGGTTGGAAAACTTAGTGCAAATTTTGGGCTGATGTTCTACACACGTGATTGATCTTCCAATCCATGAAATGGTATGCAATCTGTTGTATTTACTGCCTAGAATGCCATTATACAAGCCATTGTTGAAGGAGAGCAATGATCAGTGAATAAGGAGAAGATCTCAGCTAGAAAACTCCATGGAAGCTTGTCCAAATCTTGGAGAAAGAGGAAAGGAAGACCTCTTTTGAAAAGTAACCACAATTTAACCCCAAACTAAGTCTGGTTAACTCTCCTTTACCCTAGTTACCTCCAATTTTGCATGAAATTTGATGACGACCTACTACTTTAACCATCCTCCACCATATCTAACCTTGGAGATCTCCAAATGTAGTCTCTTACTAATTGTAGATGGTCTGCATCACTCCACTAGTCACTGTCTTGTACAATACTTGTCTGAAATTGATTTTGATGGATGAAAATAGGACTAAAAAATAGAAGAAAAATGGATCAAAGACCAATGCTCTGATACCCCTTGTCAGAGAGTGAACTAGGGAGAGAGAAATAGAAGAGAGAAGACTACACAAGAGAGAGAAAGACTGCAAGGAGAAAGAGAAGAAGAGTGACGAGGAGAGAGAAAGACTAGATTTGGAGAGAGAAAGACAGAAAAGAGAGAGAAGTTATGGAAGCTGTGCGCAAGGTAGGAGAGAAGGATTGTAATTGTATTAATGTGTCAAAAAGATGTGAAAAATTACATGTCCTCTCCTTTTATACCAATGTCAATGTGACATGGCATAATATCAATATTATTTTACACTAAGTCCTTATTCCCAGCTTCTTACACATGGAAAAAAGTGTCCCAAACCTAGCACTAGAGAATAAGTAGACTAGCTTTGAATGTCGAAGCAACACTACTTTCTCCAAGCTGGAATTAGTTAGGATGATCTTAAAGGGCCTAACCTTTGTTAGTACCCTCAACTTCAAGAAGTTCTCAACAAAAGCCGAAGAGCATGTCTTATGAAATACAATAATGTGGCTCACAAGCTGGCCAATGCACTCCTTCAATGCCGAGTCATGCACCCTTTGTTTTGGCTACCATATCATCTACCTTGCCTAGATGAAAACTCATCTATATAGACAATGTCCTGCATCACACAAGTTCAATGTCAGACTCACTATGCATTATGTTAAAGACATATACATTAGATGCAGATTCAGGCCCCTAGACGATGCGAGCCTCTGGCCAAGGCTACTCTAGGGGCCCGATCCCAACAAAAATTTACTCCAAGGGTCCTGATGCCCTAGAGGCCCTACTGGTGAAGTTGTTTGCGAATCCAAGAACATTACCTTTTTTGCATTATCTATCTATTGCTGTAATGGAGCATTCAGGTCTACTGTTGTAATGGTACCACAATCTTGAAAAATCTTGAGTTTGAAACAAAGAATCTCTTCATATCTCTTTAATGTTTGATACATCAAGCGTCAACTCTGGAGCATCCAAAAACATCCTGAAGATTCAACAAACTTCTTCACAAAAAATCATACTTGCATGTGGGACCCTCCTCAACAAATGGCATACAAGGGGGGGAAAAGGCCCCTTGCTCTTCACTTTCACATCCTTTTATAGTTTTTTGTTGACACACACATTCAAATTTTTGAAAATCTTTTCAAAAGCTTGAACGTTGATGATGCTCTTTGAAATGCTCATAACATTTGGTTCTATTCCCACAAATCTATTATCTTTATCAATAAGAATCTCACACACGGGAAAACCAGGATAAAACTCAACACCACAATCTTCAATTTTTTAAGTAAGCCATTGCTTTAGCTCACTTAAACACTTTCTAAATTTTGTACGTCTACCCATGACATCCTCTAATGTCACTAGTTGGAAAAAATCCCCTTCATAATTCTCCATGAAAAAGCATTCTTTCATCGATCCCTTTGAGACCTCTATTATTTCAAAGCTTTATCACAATGCAATGTGTCCTGATAAAAAATATGCTATTGAAAATATACGCCGTACTCGATCAGTTATGATTTGAGAAGAAATGCAACATCGAATCCATGTGATGCAATCATTCAAGCAATGCTTCACATGAATATATATTGGATGCACTGGAGAAATTGTGCCTAACCTATCTACATGTGCTCCTGCGTCATGCAAGATGCAAATACAATTCCTTGGTTTAATTACAATCCTTATCCTCACCTCTCAATAATCAACAAGGAAATATTCTACTCCTCTCCACCCACCCAAAACCTCACTGTCACTTAAAATAATGGTCCTCAAGATATCAACCAGATAAAAACAATCCATCTCACAACTTGCAATGTCCTTCACGACCCTCAAACTCATCAAACCACCTTTCCCACTCAACGAAAGGTTCCTAACTTGGTGATGAAAATCACAACTCTTGTGCATGTAAGAAACACTGCATGCACAATGAAAGGTGCTCTCTCAAATGTGTGTGCAACTAAAATTTACTACATATGGCTACAACAAGCCTCATGTCATGGAGGTGCTCAACAATGGTGCAAAACGCACATCAACCCAACCCTTGGCTTGGAAGTATTAGAAAAAATTAGGAGATGACCCACCAATGTAGTGTATCAAACAAATGCAACGTGAAGTGCTCATGAATCTATAATCCATGTGATGTGCAAGAGTCTCAACAAGAAAACACACCTATTTCACAATGTTTGGCAGCCATCAACAAACTTTAGATCCGACCTTTTTTAAAAAAAACTCCAATCTTGACCAAGGCTATCAAGTTTCCACACTTAAAAATTAAAAAAAAAGATAAAAACAAATCCTAAGCTAGACAAACACAGAAAATCCAACTATGAAATGACAAACAATCAATTACACAAACAACTAAGCTTTAAAAAATCCAACCTATCTACAATTTTTCTAGGGGTTTTTAGTTTTCGCAAAAACACTTGACAACGTAACTAAATCGAAATGACTCAAATGTGTTAAATGAGAAACATTATTAATGTTTAAAGAAGATACAATGGATGATATCTCTATCAAGATAGAAGTAGCAAGACTAATGCACTAGCTAAGAGCTACTTCTTGTGATCTGTTTTGAAAGAGTCTATTTTCAATAGTTAACGTTGAATATTATTGCATTTTTGTTTGTACAACATACTCCCAGATGACTCTTCACACAAAAGCATAAGATTGATAGTGCATGCAATGTGGGAGCTAATAAATGTGCATCCTAAAACCATTATCCACCAGTACCATAGAGGGTGGTGAGATGCCCCACCATAGGGCAAAGAAATAGAGTGGGAGATCACCACATCTAGTAGGAGGTGGAGAGGACATGTTAAAGAAGCATTGCTAAGAGCTAAGAAAAAAATGTATAGAGTGAGATATAATCTATATGAAACTATAAAGCTAGGTGAGGAAAACGTAGCTAAAAAAGAAGCAATGGATTTGTCAAATGATGAATGAAAAAGACTTTAAAGGTCTATGCTAAAATTTTGAGAGAGAAGCAAAGGAAAAGCATTGCGTAGCATCTCACATTGATGGAGAAGACAAAGGTTGTCATAAATTTGGCAATGTAAAGAGACAAGAGGAGAGAGAAGTAAAGAGCGCGCGCGCACACACACACACACATACACACACACACACAATGGAGACTTGAGGACACAAAGAAATAGGGTTGAAATATTCTTCTTCTTCCACACAAAAGAACTTTGTCTACAACATGATAAAAGACTCATATGAAATTACTAGAGCATATGAACTAATATGAATGTGTCATAACTAAGAGTGGACTGCACGGGTATAATCTAGCTACATAATCACTAGCTATTGGTCATGTAATATGTCACTATGTAAAGTCCTGCCACACACTACAAGGATACGGAGACATAGCGACGGCGCTTTTCGATGACACAAAATAGCGACACAAATAACGACGGTGCTCAGACGAAAAAACACGAGCCGAAACTTGAGCGTGTTATTTTGTGCAAACGAACGAAAGAGAGAGCGAAAGGGAGAGCAAACTCCATCTTGCATTTGAGAGAGAGGGAGAGAAAGAGAGAAAGAGGGAGAATGAAAGCTTCTCACCACTGCCACCGCCATTCGCGGCAAAGAAGAGGAGGAAGTGTACAGAGGGCAAAGAGGAGCTACCGAATCCATCCTTGGGTCTTTGCGATGAGTGCATTGTTCCTTCTTGCTTTGTTTTTGTTTTTTCTCTTTTTCTTTTACTTGTTTTTGTTAAAAATCATGTGTATTGAGAGAGGGAGAGGAAGAGAGATAAGGAAAGAAGGAATGAGAGAGAGAGGGAGAAAACATTAAACATAATAGGGAAAGAGAGAAAGAGAGAGAGAGGGAGGGAGTAAGGGAGAGAAAAAGGGAGGGAGAGGTTGTTGTTATTGCTATTGTTTTTTTATTTCTTTTGTTCTTTTTTTCTTATTTGTTGTTGTCGTGGTAGCGGTAGTGGTAGCGATAGCGGTAGTGGTAGTGGTAGTTGTTGTTTAATTTCTTATTTTCTTGTTTGTTGTTGTTGTGGTAGTCATAGTAGTAGTAGTGGTAGTGGCAGTGATAGTGATAGTAGTAGTTGTTGTTTAATTTCTTCTATTCTTGTTGTTGTTGTTGGGATAGTCGTAGTGTGGTCGTAGTTGTCATAGTCATGATTATAGTAGTATTACTAGTAGTAGTAATAGTAGTTTTCTTATTTGTTGCTATTGTAGTAGTAGTTTTTTCTTTTCTTTTCTTGTTTATTGTTGTCTAGTGTTCTTGTTTATAGTAGTAGTAGTAGTAGTAGTAGTAGTAGTAGCAGCAGCAGCAGCAGCAGCAGTAGTAGTAGTTTTTTCTTCTTTTCTTGTTTGTTGTTATTGTAATAGTAGTAGTAGTAGTTGTTGTTGTTGTTGTTGTTGTTTTTTCTTCTTTTCTTGTTTATTGTAGTAGTAGTTGTTGTTTGTTATTGTGGTAGTCGTAGTCATGGTTGTTTTCTTGTTTATTGTAGTAGTTGTTGTTGTTTGTTGTTGTGGTAGTCGTAGTCATGGTTGTAGTAGTAGTAGTAGTAGTAGTAGTAGTAGTAGTAGTAGTAGTAGTAGTAGTAGTGGTGGTGGTGGTGGTGGCGGTTTTCTTGTTTGTTGTTATTGTTCTTTTTTCTTTTCTTTTCTTGTTTATTTTTGTTTAGTTTTCTTGTTTGTTGTTGTTGTTGTTGTAGTAGCGGTAGTAGTATTAGTTTTTTCTTCTTTTCTTATTTGTTGTTGTTGTTTCTTCTATTCTTGTTTATTGTAGTGGTAGTGGTAGTGGTAGTGGTAGTGGTAGTGATAGTGGTAGTGGTAGTGGTAGTGGTAGTGAGAGAGAGTTTTTGTGGTAGTCATAGTCGCAGTTGTAGTCATCATAGTCGTGATTGTAGTAGTAGTAATAGTAGTTTTCTTGTTTGTTGTAGTAGTAGTAGTAGTAGTTTTTTCTTTTCTTTTCTTGTTTATTGTTGTTTAGTTTTCTTGTTTGTTGTTGTTGTTATTGTTGTGGTAGTAGTGGTTTTTTCTTCTTTTCTTGTTTGTTGTTATTGTAGTAGTAGTAGTTGTTGTTGTTGTTATTTTTTCTTCTTTTCTTGTTTATTGTAGTGGTAGTGGTAGTGGTTTGTTATTGTCCTAGTCCTAGTCGTAGTCATGGTTGTAGTAGTAGTAGTAGTGGTTTTCTTGTTTGTTATTGTTGTTGTAGTTCTTTTTATTTTTTTGTTTATTGTTATTTAGTTTTCTTTTTTGTTGTTGTTGTAGTAGTGGTAATAGTAGCAGTTTTTCTTCTTTTCTTGTTTGTAGTAGTAGTAGTAGTAGTAGTAGTAGTAGCAGTAGCAGTAGCAGTAGCAGTAGCAGTAGCAGTAGCAGTAGCAGTAGCAGTAGCAGTAGCAGTAGCAGTAGCAGTAGCAGTAGCAGTAGCAGTAGCAGTAGCAGTAGCAGTAGCAGTAGCAGTAGCAGTAGCAGTAGCAGTAGCAGTAGCAGTAGCAATAGCAGTAGCAGTAGCAGTAGCAGTAGCAGTAGCAGTAGTAGTAGTAGTAGTAGTAGTAGTAGTAGTAGTAGTAGTTGTTGTTGTTGTTGTTTTTTATTATTTTCTTGTTTATTATAGTGGTAGTGGTAGTGGTAGTGGTAGAGAGAGAGAGAGATGTTTTGTTAAAGGAAATGAGAGAGGGAGAGGAAGAGAAAAAGAAAGAAGGAATGAGAGAGAGGCAATAAGCATATAACATAATAAAGAAAGAGAAAAAGAGAGAGAGATGGAAGGAGAGAAGACAATGAATGGATAAAAAACAAAGAGAGAGTGGTAGCAAGGTCCCGTGAGGTCCGGTGTAATACCACGAGATGGAAAACAATCCGACATACGTTAATTTGTGGGTGGGTGGAACTATACATACGCTAATTTTGATGAGTTACAAGAGAAGAAATCCCTTCTCAAACAATTTAAGAAAGAAAAAAAGAATGATAACAAAAACAAATTGTTTGTCGTAACATAGAGAAAATGAGAAACGATGAAGGTCGTGATGTTCAAGATCATGAGGCGCTTAATCAGCGTGTCCCATGTCCTTGCTCTCAATGTAAGCTGGTAATTAGACAAAAACGTCGATTGTCTATAGAACAAGTATGACGCTTCGGCAAGTTTCAATCAGAGATCATTGATCAAGCAATCTCAGATTTTGAGCAAACAGTAAGAAAAGTGTATATCAATCATGCATTGTATTCGCAAGCTAATTAAATACCATGTATAAAAACATTGAGTGTGGTTAGCAAATTTTCTATCCAAGGAGGGGACGTCTCATCCCAAGGAGGAGTGCACCCTTTATGACCAGTTAGAAGAGTTCGTGGGCATGCGATGGATGGAGTGCCTTAGCCAATCCACCACTTGGAAGGTACTACCCAATCTCTATCATCAGTACTAGAGGAGTGCACCCTTTACGGCCAGTTAGAAGAGTTTGTGGGCATGCGATGGATGGAGTGCCTTAGCCAATCCACCACTTGGAAGGTACTACCCAATCTCTACCGTCAGTACCAGAGGAGACAAGCAGCCTTCCAAACTTACCTACAATATTGGAGCTTGAGATGGAGGCAATGATCGATGCATTGATGCCCATGGATGTCGAGACTTCTAATCTGCTTAGAGAGGAAGCATCCATACCATTATATGATGGGTGTCGAGTATCTCACCTGAAGACACTGCTTGCACTCCTAAGTATGCAAGTAAAATATGAGTGGAGCGATGCAAGTGTGATCGAGTTGTTCAGGTATCTTGTATGTACGCTTCGTTGATTTCTTTTCGGCACTATCATTAAAAACATTTGTGCTTTTTCAAGGTGTTTTATGATTTTTTTTCAGGTTACTGAAGTATCATATATTATCACTTGCAAATACCATGTCCGAGTCTCGTGATGATGCACGTCATGTTTTATTAAAGCTTGGCATGGACTACAACAGTATCCATGCATGGATCAAGGATTGCAGATGAGGACAATATGCAAATAGAGGGGTCGATATTGCAAGGGATGGAGGCCACCGAAAGCTTGGAACATGTAGAGGAGCCAGCATCAAGTAACAATGATGGAAATACAAGAGTCCAAGAATTCTTTGAGAATGAGGTGGACTCATCCTTTTGTGGTGACATGTCTATCGACCTTCCAGGGTATGTGGAGTTGTGTCAGGAGATTGACATGGGACCATAGGGTACTTCATACTTGGAGCATCCACCTACTCAATTAGTTGACAAATCGCTTATAATGGTACATAAGATATACATTTTAAGATCATTTTTTAAAGATTTATATTACCATGCTTTGTATGATTTATATTGATTATGCTAACAACACCATATTGGGGAATATGGGAATTTTCCATAAGTTTGGGACATGTGGTCAAATCTTTGGATTTGTCACAACTTAAACACTATAACTCCAAATTGAGCGCTCTATAGCCTAATAGATTCTATTTTTCAAGTGCTTTCTAATGATAGATCACATCATATGGTTTTGAGAAATTTATGGGTATTTTATCCAAGTGCCACCTTTTTAGTATTCAAAAAATGGGAATTGGGAGATTTTCAAACTCACTAAAATTGTGTTTAACATCATTTTTTGTCTGTGCAGGTGACCTTTGTGGATATTTAGATCATCAGGATGAGTTGAGGGATGAGCAACGAGGAGCTACAGGGGATCTTCAGGGATATGTCTCCAAATCAGATAACAAGATTCAGAGATATGGCGGATCACGAGCTGTCTCGGACACCGTCAAGCTGCTCTATTAGATCTACTTCAGCACGCTCTGATGCTTTAGTTTCTAGCAGACAAGGTCGATGCTCCAGACTTGGGCCAAACAAAGGGAGTGGTTCAAGGGGATGCTGTAGAGATCGGATGTAGTGAGCCCGCGATCGGCTCGGGATACAGATGCTACTCCTCGCTCTCGTGGCGGTTCGAGAGGGCGTGGCTCAGGTGATTCCTGTGGAGGTACGGATGCAATATCTCCGTCTCATCGTTCTTCTGGAGTTGCGTCACCTCCGAGATTTGTCACACTTGTGGGAAAGTCTACTCCAGTCACTCCGTCTTTTGCTCAGCCATCTTTAGGTGGCACCCCTATGGGTGCTACTCTGATAGATACTACCCCGGTAGGTACACCAGATGTACAGGGGTCTCCTGGATATGCCCAGGAGCATGGTCGCAAGTGGGAGAGGACCCATCTTAGGCATACCCTAGAGGGGTATGTCTACCTTGTAGATGATAAGTCAGGAGCCATCATCATGAATGATGAGGGGAGGAGGGTGATGGCTCGCATGAGAGAGTTGTGCCAACAAGTTTTTCGGCACAACATCTTGGATCATTGGAATAACATATGGGAGGGGAGCAAGGACTACATAGTAGCATACTTGTATGAGGAGTTTCCGGTACCAACCACAGGAGATAGGTTTTCTACGGGTTGGATGATGGAGTGCATACATGCATATATGTCATACAAACGATCGGACGCACACAAGGTACTCAAAGCTCAAGTGGCTAGACGCGGACGACTGGTGCCAACTCAGGGAGGAGGCTACATATTCTCTAGGATGTTGGAGACAACAATGTGAGGTGGCGAGGGCACGACTAGAGGCGGAGTGGTCCATCATCTTGGGAGTGGCGGTCACAGGACATATCTGGAGGACTTTGTAAATTTTTCTTTTGTTTTGCTTACTTATTTTTTTGCAATATCCTTTGTACCGACAATCGTGTTTCTAACAGTTGTATTTTGTTTTCTTTGCAGCACTCCATTACAAATCATGATCCCACCGGCCTTGAGACTCGATATGCAGAGAGGCACGGTCTCACTGCATTGATCAACCGATTGTATAGACGCGACGGCCCTATAAGTCACTCATCTTTCTTGTCCATAGTTACTATGTTTAATTAGAATGCATTATTTTATGGTGGACTAATATGTAGTTGTTTCTTTTTTTGTAGAGTTCGTTCGATGCTCCTTTGCGGCAGGACGAGGTTTCAGATAGCGAGAATCTATAGCTCGCCCTTGGATCCCTAGAGCTCACATACCCTTCTTTTTTGGTCACGTGATCTATGTAGACATTTTCTATGTAGTTATATATTGCCATGATTGTACCGATCGCTTTCATTATGTGATCATGTATTTATTTCACGTATCAGTGTTATGATTAAAGTACACTTTTCCTTTATTTACACGAGCATTGTACACATTACTAAAACTATTTTGTATGGCCTAAATAAAGCACATAGTGCTAGCTGCCCTGCCACAAAAAAAAAATTTCCGTGTTATCATCACTATTAGTGTCACAAATTTACTGCACGCGTCGTTATTAGTGTCGTTATCAGCATCATTATTTGCGTCGGTATGCAAATAATGACGTTGATACCGATTGTTCTATGGCGTTGCCAATAACGCACTTTTTGCGTTAACGGGGGCAAATTTCTTTATGAACATTTTCATCACTTTTAACATCGGTATAAGGCCTATATCTTGTAGTGATATCACTAAGGTATGTAGTGGATGCTAGCTCATGTGGAGCGACATATCAAAAACTCCCCCTTGAGCTCAACATGAGCTCATGTGCTCCAAGCATAGTCCTGAAGATAGGAAGCTTCTCAACTCCTAAGGCCTTAGTGGAAAAATCTACAATGTAAACTTGTGTACTGACATAAACAAATTTGATATCACCTGCTAGAACCTACTTTGAAATGAAAATGGTAATGGATCCCTACATGTTTGGTCTATGTATGATACACTAGATTCTTGGGCAATTGATGCTATTAAGGTTATCAAAGTAGATAAGAACCTTCTTGTCCACCTCTGTAGCCCCAAATAACCAAGTAACTTGCATGACCAAGCTACCTCAAATTTTGTAGCTACAATACCCTTATACTCTACCTCAGTACTAGATAATGCAACTATAGGCTACTTCTTGCTACTCCAAGTAATGGTACCACTCTCAAAGGAAAATATAAACCTAGTTGTAGACCTCCTTTTAAACTACTACCAGCCCAATCTACATCTTTTAACCATATAAGTTCAATGGTACACCTGTTGCTTAGAACATGGCAAACTCAAGTGTAAACCTAACATAGTACAATGCTTATCACACTGCATCCAAATGTGGCTTCCATTGAAGCTGAATGAACTCACTCTCCAAATCAACTATATAGTTTAAATCTAGCCTAATAATCATCAAATAAATAAGGTCGTATGCTATATTTCTATACATAATGACATCCTCAATCACATCATCCTCATGTGAACTAAGCTTAGCATTTATATCCAAAGGTAACAATATTGGCTTGCAATCAACCATGCCATAATTTTTTAGTATATCCAAAGCATATTGTCTTTGTGAAAACCATGTACCCTCTACATTTCTAATTATCTCTACACCAAAAAAATAGTGTAGCTCTCCCAAATCCTTCCTCTCAAACTCAACCTTGAAAAGACTCTTCACATAGTTAATCTCTATCTCACTATCATATATATATATATATATATATATATATATATATATATATATATATATATATATATATATATATATATATATATATATATAGTAATGACCACAATACCCACATCACTCTCACATACATAAAGTGAGTGATCCACCTATGCTCTATAGAATCTAATGCTAACAAGATATTTTACCATCTAACCGTTCTATGCCCTCGATGCTTGCTTTAGCCATATAAGGCCTTACAAGATTATATACATAATCAAGATAACAATTATTCACATAATCACGTTTTTTCTCAACATATACTTCTTCTTGCAACTCCCCATGAGAAGGCATTTTTAATCTCCATTTGATACATGATCCAACCCTTTGATTTAGCCACTACTATGATAGCCCTTATAGTAAACATTTTAGCAATTGGAGAAAAAGTCTCATCATAATCAATACCATGAGTTTATGCATATCCTTTAGAAACCAACCTTGCCTTATAGCCTCAACTAATTCATCAGATTCATGCTTTACCTTGTGGACTCATTTGCAACCAATAGCTTTCATACCATTTGGTAAAGGCTCCAAATCCCACATGTCATTTGCCTTAATTGCATCCACTTCTTCATCCATAGCATTATCCCAATACCCATTATCCACTACATTCTCCAAAACTAGTGGCTCTATATCATACACAACCTTAGCCATATAGGTAGAGTGATGACCTACATAGCTTTCATATATCAATCGCTCCATGGGTTTTCTTACTCTTGTTGACCTGCCTAGACCTGAATCACTACCAACAAGTGCCTTAGCATTCTCTTGTGCCTTCCTCACACTAGGTATCTCAATAGATGGAATCTCAAACTCTTCATTCAAGCTTTGCTCAAAACTATCTAAATCTACATCAATGTGAGAGAAAAATGATGATACATTAGTCATAACATGTGAACCTTTAACCTCTTCCTTGCCTTTCCTTTGGCACCTGCAATATATTTGCTAGAGTGATCTATGATTGTAGATTTTCTTGACACTTGCAATGTACTTGGTGGAGTGACTTGTGACCTAGATTTTCTTAACACCTAGATTGTTAGTGGAGTGATTCGTGATTATATTTTGCACAAGCACATCTCATGCACATCAATCCCAATTGTATCTTGTGCATTGCTATAACAGGTGTTAGATATGATCAATGCCCCATCCTCATTAGGTGCCACCAATGATCCATGGTGCTCAAAGTTGTAAGGCTCCCATTATGAGGAGAAGCCAAATGTGAGCCCGGACATTGGTTGAGTCTTGACTTGTATATCAGATGAGGTCTATGTGATCGGATGGCAAAGAGGTGACCGTTGTGGGTCTAATCTTTGGGTTAGACGGAGTGGTTAAGCTAGTAGCAATTGGAGGTGCATTGCATCGAGTTGCGGGGTAAGGGAGTTAAAACAGGCCCCTATTTTGGGGTCTCGGGACCGCAAAAGCGGCCCTGGTTGGGGGGTCCCAGGGTGGCCAAGGGCAGCACCCCCGGCTCGATGGTAAAGGGAATATTCCCTAGAATATTCCCTGGCCGACTAGTGGAGGCTCATATGGTAGGTTGGTCAGGCCGTTCTAATGGCCTTCACGGGCTATAAAAGCTAAGCCCCTTCATAGCCATCCATCATTCATCTTTCACCCAGTCAGAGTTGTTGTTCTAGCTAGCCTTAAGCTCTTCACTTATCTTCTGTCTAGATTGCCATCTAAGCTTCACACAGTGGAAGCACATGGGTAGACAGAGCCATCTTTGTATCAGCTGTTTGGAGCTAAAGAATTTACTGATTCTCCTCTTATCTGTTGTGTACTCTCTATCTCTTTCTCAAATTTTGTTTGTTGCACCGTGTAATTTTTACAACAGGTACTTAGTTCATCAAAGATGATATCCTTACTAACTCTCAACTCACGTGTAAGAGTAATTTGTATCCCTTTTGCTCAAGCGAATATCCCACAAATATACATTTTTCTACTTTGGGATCAAATTTAGTGTGCAACTCATCAAGAATTGTGTACAAAAAACACATCCAAATACTTTCAAATGGCATAGATTTGGCTTTTTACTTGTATGCTTCTCCTCAGGTTTCATACGACGTACATCAACTATAGGTGTCATGTTGATGATATATGCAACAATAGCAAGTACTTCAGCCCAATACTAATGAGGCAAGCCTCTTTCAGACATTAGTTCTTAAGCCACCTTTGCAATATGTTTTTTTTCAGCTCAGCAACTCCATTTTACTGCAATGTATATGTGTATGTAACTACCTCCAAATACCATTTTTCTAAAGAAACCAAAAAACTCATTGTGGAAGCAATCTTCCCCTCCATCCAACATTTAGGTATTTAATATGTAATCTTGTTTAAGTTTCAACAATCAAATGATTAGAGATTTTAAAATGTGTGAATACCTCACTTTTCTCATACATAAAATAAACCCATACTTTTTGCCTATGGTCATCAAGGGCAAGTTGGTACCAAAAAGAAGTAGAGTTGGCCACATGTTATCTTAGATAGTGGAGTTTCTACTATGAATGTTTCTATGTATACTGAATAGCAAAGGAGTGGTTGGAAATATTAAAATATAGCACAAACGTATTGGACATGCAAATGTACAAAGGTTGAAACTAATGTAGTCGAAAGGGTTGGTTATAGGGTTTTCTATTTTTAGAGTTGCAGAATTTCACAAAGTGTATGAAGCATGTCAGTTTGGTAAGCAAGCAAGACAACCTTTTTCGCATGATAAAGATGTGAGATCTCTCCTACACAACATGTGTAGGGATCTCCTCTTGGAGCTTGATTTCAGCAGAGCTTCCGTAGCACTTGCACCTTCTCTCCTACACAATATGTGTAGGGATCTCCTCTTGGAACTTGATTTCAACAGAGCTTCTACAACATTTGCACCTTCTCTCCTCCTCGTGCATGCATGCAAAGTGATGCTTCCTTCACCTCTTCCACACCTAAGGAGAGCCTCCCTTTTATAAGCTCCAAGAGCCTCTCTTCTTGGAGAGAGACTTGAGTGCCAAGATTGGAAAGGTTGATCTTCATGCAAGATGTGGTTGTTCTAGGACCTACTCTGCAGTATTAGTTTTGGAATATCTCTCTCTACATTGCTCGAATGGAAAAACGTCCAACACAAAAGTTGTAGATCTCGTCGTTCTTAAAACTCACGCGGGCCATTTTTAGAGATCAGCTTTCTATTGTGAGATATTTTAAAAATGGATTCACTGTATCTATTCTAAGAAAAGTAGCGTTTTAAACTCTATTCTTAATTTATGGTCCATCCAACCACCTTGAGCCATACATAAGAAGAGTTCATTAGATTTCCTTAGGCCTCAACCTTAAGATTGACTTCCACACAAAATCTTGTGTCATCTTAGACCTTAGAAAGGGAAAATCATTTCTCTCCTCACTTCTAGAGGATCACGTATCTCGTCTTTCTTAGTGAAATAATTACTTCTGTCCTTAATTCATTTAGAGAGAAAAGGCCTTAAACCTTGACTTGTAAGGGAGAGGATGAACCCAAATGAATGCAATGCTCATTACACACAAGTAAACATTCCCAGGCCTCCCCGGATGCACACATAAATACATATACACAATGCTAATGCACTTCCTCTTTCTTAGAACTCAATCCATCTTCATTTTTGTGTAACTCCTTGGTTCTTGTGTACACTCTTACACTTGGCAGACACTTCCTTCCCCCTTCATAACTTATACTGTGTGTACTAGATATCCCCATCACGGTGCCCTGATCACCCCATTAAGTGATGCACTAGGAATATTGGTCTCTAAATGGTCTCATGGCCATGCTAGATCATCATCAATACTTAAAGAAAAGTGGGTCATTAATTTATTATCATATATTTACTAAATAGAGAATGTGTAATAAGCAATCAATTTAGTGACATCCTTCTAGCTTCTAAACAGTTGACCTCAACTGTAAAGGGGATACATAGTCCTTAAGAAGATTTAGAAAGTCTTGTAGTTCTCTCTCACTCATAAACTGAGCATCCAATGGGGGATGATTTTTAAACTTAACCAGATACTTCCGTAATACCTTACCTGACCTTAAAGTATTGTCCTGACGGTGTAAAATTCTTTCAGGCACAAGGAACTCTTCTGTTTCTTCTATGTCAGGTAAATATTCCTTGATTGGCTCCATTGGAGGTTCTCCAATATAGGGACGTAGCAAACTTATATGGAAAGCATTATGAATGTTCCAATGACTTGGTAGATCCAAACAAAAAGTCACATCGTTTATCTTATATGTGATCTTGAAAGTGCTATAATAACGATTAGAAAGCTTAACCACTTTACCCTTTTGACCTTTTTGCTTCTTCGAGCAAGCCTTCTCAAACTTAAGAAGAACATACTGTCCCAACTTGAAATACAACTTACGACAATGCTTATCAACTTCACATTTATGCTTCTCTTGTGTCCTTTGGATAGTAGCTTTTACTTAAGTGAAAGTTGTATCAATGTCTCTAACAAACTCATCAGTATTAGAGTACACCGTGTTATTGTATGCAAACTCTACTAAAGGTAAATACTTGTACTTTTGTATCTCAGAGGGTGAGAGATACTTGCGCTTCTTCTTGTTACCCTCTGGCTTTGAATATTGGTCATGGGTATGTTGAGACACTTGCAATCACACCTACTCTAGTCCCTTTGTATAGGACAACTAGGCTAGGAAGATGCAATCTATTCTAGGAAGAGAGACAAAATCCCATATGCACAATGGATGTTAAGTGCTACCAAAGAATCTATATAATGATGTACTTGAACTATCATTTTCATATGATGATAATGCAATAGTACTTGTCTCTTATGTCAAGTATTTGTGTCATTGTTGTCCATACACAAGATTGTGTTTATGAGTTCAAGTCTCAATCTTGAAACCCAATTCACTTGTGTAACAGTTGTCTACATTGTCATGTCAACATGAGTTGTGTCTTTATCTTCCATCCTCCATAGCTATCACCTGTGTCATGCTCTAGATCCCACATCATTAACATGGTATCAGAGCTCAGTTGAGCATGGCTTAGCTCTCCTCTAGTATCTCTCACCTCATCTTAACTACAGGTCAACTCAAGTCCAGCTCATGGTTCCATTTCTCACCTTCATCTCTACTTGGCCTTCCTTGGCAGCCATAGCCAACGTGCACCCTGCCTGCTTCAAGCTCTTGGATCTCTCTCCACAAGTCATATCTCACTGCAATTCCTTCTGGGAAAATGTTCCTCTACTTCTAGAGCTCCTCCTTGGCACCTCACACCTAAGCATTGCACACCCTAGATCTCAGCATTGTCAATCTTCTCAACTTCTGCCTTGGGTGTCCTCCATAGCATATATGCTGATGATTCCTTCTAAATATAAAGCATATATGCTGATGATTCCTTCTAAAGACCTCTTCCTCTAGTTCAGGCGCACCAGTCCAGCATCATAGCCACTGACATAAGCTACCTCTGCCCCCAGCATTGTCAAAATCGTTGAAATCTTCCGAACTGCACATGTGTGTGTTTCGTCGTCCTTCACGCTTTTTGCTTGACCTGATGCTGATGATGGTTATGAGGCAATGAAAGCCCATGAGTTAAGCTTTCTGTGGGAGCTTCGCTCAACCGCCAAGACCCACGGAACGCTTATTGTTTCAAGCGTTCCAAGCAAGCTCTAATGGGTATCTCTCACTTAGCGGACGCGCCGTCAATCCTACGAGTCTAGTGAGCTTACCTTGATGCCGATGCGAGTATCCTCCTCCCTCGCACACCTCAGTAGCTCCACGATTCTTGATGCTAGCTCAAGCTTCCTCCATCTCCAAGCTCCATCCTCCATAGCTGCGTGCACGAGAAAAGAGAAGAGAAGAAGAAAAGAGAAGATGGTGAAGCGATTCACCCTCTTGATCCCTCACTCCCACACACTCACTCCCTCACACTCTCACACTCCCTCTCTCAAGAGCACACACAAGCAATAAGGAAGAGAAGAAGATAAGAGCTCTTGTTAACCACACACCAAAGAATGAGTTTCCATTCATTTTTTGAACTTTATATATAAGTCCTAAAATCCCATGGGCACCCATCCCCTTTTTTACAAGACCGGCCATTGTGGCAAGGTCCTTTTCCCATTTTACTCTTCTAGGATTATGTCTTTAGACTACACCCGTCTAATATTTTACAATTGGCACACGAGGGATCCTGGCACTCTTTTACAAGAGTTTTCCAAGTTTTTGAGGCGCCTTTCATTTAAAATTGTGCTTTTTGTCCCGGCTTAGCTTTAGCGGCTGCCTGGGTGTCTTTGCTCTTTTTTCGTGCTTTTTCTGCTTTTTCCTTCATTTTCTGCCATCTTGACTTGGGGTTAACATTACCTGTAACGTGTCCACTAGTATAATCCAGGACACGTCTTAGCAGTCCATCGGAAAGGATGTCTAGAAAACTCCGCCCGGCACTCCCATGGAATCTTAAGGGTTTTGCGATCTAGGTCTTCCCGCGTCTGCCACGTAGCGGAAGTATCCTGGCCGTTCCCACTTAGGATCGACCGGAATTAGGGTTTTCCTGATTGGTCATTAGCAACTAGCATCAGACCCGAGCGAACTACTTTACGCAAAAATGCCAGGTTCGAAGCGGATTCACGCTTCACTTGGTTCAAGGAGAATGGGAAACGAGAGGGATGCAAGGCTCAACCTCTCTGCCATAAGGCATAGTCCCATTCCATTCCCCTAAAACAGTGTAAATCGGATAAGACGTAACTCTAGGTCATCGCTCTCGTTATTCGTTTTGATGATCATCCCGCTGTTCTTTGGGATTTTTGAGAAAAGTTCCCGGCTAACCGGGACCACCCAACCCTAGGACGGACCCATGGTCCATCCTCCGCACTTTCCTCAGTTTGTTTTAGTTATGTAATTATCTAACACATTAATTTGACATATAACAATCAGCTTCTTTAATTAATCCTGTTAAGCACTGGTTCCTTCACGTAATCTTATCAGGTGACATAGAAAAACAATATCAAGCAAGTTCTTTTTTAACATTTCATCATTTTATCTTTGAAATACAAGGAGTTTCGCTCGTAGGCTTGTCCATAATCCGCCCGAAGGCTATCCAGTAATCCCCAGGGATCACTATTCCAAGCTTCTGCCCGTAAACTAGTATGCGGGCCTCGAGATCCAATCCCGAGTCACGTTAGCCTCTTGTGCAGGACCCGGAAGGTGAGGGATTTACGGCCAGAGCCCCCCTGGCATTCAAGCGTCCTCCTACTCCAAGTAGAGCTCAACGGAGAGACCTCTCGCGGCGGGTTCGGTCCACGTTCCCGGCGCGATGAACAACCCCCTTGGTTAGGGTTAGGCAGGTAGTCGGGGGTAACTGAAACTGCCTCTTCCTTCAGGCCTTTAACCTGAAGTATAGGTACTCATTTAATTTGTAATTCATAATTCAAACAGAGCCCTAAAATCTCTAGCAAGCACAAACATTTTCATTAATCAACCGTGTTGTTTGGCAAACTGCTAAGGAAGTGTTCTTTCCTTTTGAGTGTAGCAGCACTCGTTCCCAAGGTGTCTTGTAAATTGGCAAGATCCTTTATATTCTGGTGTAGGGCGTACCTTATTAACCCAACTTGGTCAACCCTAAATGTAATATATCAAATATTTAAAAAAATCATGGGAATTTTTTTTTAATTCTTATTCCGTCGGCGACGGTTTGTGCTGGAGAGGGAGAAGGATTTAGAAAGGCCACCAAGCTCCTCGCTGGAGCTTGCTTAGCCTCAATGGACATGCCTCGTGACACGAAGGCAGAGGGAGGATCCCCCTCCCTCCCCTATTTAACAGAGGGGGCTATTGCCGTGGGGAGAGAAACAGAAGACGCTGAGCGCCGTCCGGTTGCCGAAAGGAGGGAAGGAGTCTCCTTATTTAACTTGTGAGGGAGGGTTTACCATCACGACTGAGGCCATCGCCATAGAAGCTATCGACGTGTGAGAGGGAGGACTTGGAGGAGCATTCTGCCAGTCGAGGGTTGTCTTCCCAGCGCCGCCGCCTCTGCAGCCGTAGGCCTCGCCGCCTGATGATCATGCCTTCATTCGCCACCGAAGTCTGCCTAATAAGTTTCCCCCCCTCTCACGTGGAAGCTTTAGAAGCTTCCTGGGGGAGCTTCTAAAGGGCTAATTAAGCCCCCTTTCACCCCCATGTCCTAAAACCTTCACCCCCCTTCTTGTGCCTCACCAAATTCTCCCTACCCCCCCTCCCATTTTTAATCCTCTTAAGGCCCTTTCAACCCCTTGTTGTGCCTTTTAAAAACCTTATGATTTCCCCCCCCCCTCCCGGTTTTAACCCCTATAAGCCCCCTTTCTCTTGGGCCTTGGAACCCACCCCCCCCTCCCCCCCCCTTTTTTTATTCCCCTAAGCCCTTTTCGCCCCCTTATAACCCTTTTCACCCCCGCATAACTCTTTTATGTCCACAACCCCCTAAGCTTTTTCCAAATCCCCCATATCCCCATTATTATTTTTTTCCCCCCTGAACTTCAAAAATCCAAATCATCATCATGGCCTCGGATGATATCCCGTAAGGAAAAAGGTAGCCCGTGATATAAAAGATAGGGAGGGAAAGTAAAGGGAGTGAAAAGAAGGAGTGAAGGAGGAAGAGTGGGAAAAAGATAAAAGATAGGGAAGGAAAGTAGAGGATAAGGAAGTGAAGTAAAATATAAGGAAGGGAAGTAGGGAGGAGTGAAGGAAAAAAAAAGAGTAGTGTGAAATAAGTAGAGGGTGAGGAAAAGATAAAAGAGTTAGAAAAGAGAAGGAATAGAGGAAGGGCAAGGAAGGAGAATAAGTGCCTTCTATTCCTTTACCTCAAGTCAAAGACCTCCAAGGGTTCCTGTGGTTGCAAAACCACACTCACCCATAAATTTTTTTTCCAAAGAGACGGTGGAATTCTAGAAGAAAGTGAAAAAGGCTATCTCACATTCGAACTACGATGCCGCCTAAGAAAGTCCAAGGTGTAGCTGCGGGAGGGTCATCTCCCAGTATCCATGTGGATATCTCACCCCAAAACCAGGTTTTTCTTCTTGGCTTTAATTCGGTTTTAAGTCGATCATGCAAAGAGAAATTGTTAGGGATAGAATATATTTGTCCGAGTTATTTGTAATGAAGGAGTTTAGTTTATTTGAATGAATGATAATGTATAGAACTTAGTTTCCTTCGATTGCATCGAGCATTATAAATTACGAGCAAGATTATCCATTTACTATAGTAGTATATTTTAGTTAAATCCTAAAGGTATAGAAATTATATCTTGCACCATTAGTCTTATTCCTTTCGCAACGAATCATTGTAAATGCTTAAATTCATGAAAGGTTTCTTTCGCTGCTCAAATTACTAGGAAGTTATCATTGCTAATTGCACATCGTAGCAAGGGAAATATTTGTTATTTGGCATGAGTTCATCTGCAAGGAAAAAGGAAGTTTAAATTGAGCTGTATTGACTGAAAAGTAAATTGTCACAAGGATAGCAAAACCGCGATTAATATTACCTTCCAAGAGTTAACTAAACCAATCTAAACATAGAAATATTCATACCCTAAGCACTTGACTACTTTCCTTATTGTAGGGTCAATGAATTTGTAAAGATAAAAGAACTAGGGTTTGTCCCTAAGGTTCTTAAAAAAAAAGAAACCCTAGGCCTGTCATACGTCAACTTAAAAGATCTAAAACGGATTATTCCATCGCAGGACTTGCACAGCAAGTACGAAATCATTTAGTCTTGTGATTGGTTCACAAGGTGAAAGGGTAAAAACCCTCATCAAGGATGACAAATCCCTACGCAAGTTATCTTGCAAAAGGACGTATTTTTGGATATCCTTCTGAATAAGGAAAGTTGTAAACCTGAAACTAGCATATCTAAGGAACTTTAGGGTTGACCAAGTTGGGTTAATAAGGTACGCCCTACACCGGAATGTAAAAGATGTAGCTACATTGTTTACGAGATAGTTGATCTAAAAAGGAAAGATAAGCTAACGTCGATTATCATATAATAACGTTAAGAAAACTTTTATCTAGGCACAACCCTAGGTACAGGTTCCAAATTCACCTCCTACATCAAGTACTGCTGTGACCCAGGAGAAGAAGTTCCTCCTCAAGCAGATAAAGCCACCCGAGTTTGACGGGAGAGGCAGATTCGTCCAGGCTGATGCTGAAATTTGGATTGAATCTATGGAGGATTACTTTGAAGTAGTTGGTACTACACCTACCAATCAGGCCATGCTCGCCAAGTTAAATCTCACTGACGAAGCCAGACTTTGGTGGAAGCAATGGTGCAGGGATCAAGGGATTTCAGAGGGGTCCGTTACCTGGGAGAAGTTGAAGAAAGCCGTGCAGGGAAGATATTTACCACCTGCATATCGTACACAGAAAATGAATGAGTTCTACGAGCTAAAACAGCTAGGACTCACTCTTGACGCATACTACTCTAAATTCGTCTCACTTTTAAAGTATGCGCCACAGATGGACATGACGCAACAGGTGTCCAAATTTTGTGCGGGCTTAAATCCACTCGTAAATACCCGTCTCGAATCTATGCGTCCATCAGATCTTCAGGATGCACTCATTCGAGCGGCGCCTATAATTCAGGAGGTGCAAGCTAGACCAAGGGGTGACAAAACTTGGTCCTATAGTGACCCGAACATAGGAGCATTCAGACCTCAAATGAAGAGAGTTCAAGGTCACAATCAGGGACAAAGGAAGAAAGCAAGGACAAATAACGTCAACAACTTTGTTCCTACTCAAAGTAACGGTCGAAACCTCCGTTGTTTCCACTGCAACGAACCCGGTCACTTCAAGAGGCAATGTCCCAAGCTCAGTGGAGGACATCATCAAATGCCTTTCCAAGGTGCAGGCCGCGGTCAAGGAGCCGTTACCCATGGAAGAGGAAGAACCGCTTGCATTGCCAATAGGGAAAGATGTGAAGAAGAAGAAGAGGAAGATTCGACTATGGAAGCTAAATTTGAAAAAGCGACAGTCCATGCCGCTTTACACAAGAAAGGGCCGAATCGCCAGTTCTCGGTGATTCAGACACCGTCAGACTATCAAGGTAAAGGTTTCAAAACCTTGATTGATTGTGGTAGTACACATTCCTTTATCTCACCAGCATGTGCAAAAAGTTTAGGAATAACCACAGTAGAAGCACCTACCCTGCTTGTGGAATTGACAAACGGTCGTGAGGTAACTTGTACCAGGCAAAATACTAAGGTGGAATTCTTTCTGGGAGGAAAGAAGACTTCAGTCAAATTCAAAGTCATGAATTTAGGTATCCATGAGTGTCTACTCGGGATGGATTGGCTTAAGCCCAACGACGCCCACATCCACTATGAAAAGGGTCAAGTTTCCTTTCGAAACTCTAAAAGGGAACTTGTCACAACTCAAGGTGAGGCAGGAGTGCCAAGAATCCAATTAGCCAAAGTATCTCGGATCATAAAAGGAGTCAGAAAAGGATTACCCGTTTACCTGATCAAACTCAACAAGTTAGATCAAAAGCATGAGTCTCATGAAGGACCTTCTTGGCTAAAGGAATACGCTGACGTATTCCTTGAGGAATTGATTGAACTTCCACCTCAAAGAGAAGTAGATCATGAGATTAGGCTAGTACCTAGAGCTGCACCAATTGCAAAGAGACCTTATAGAATGTCCATACCGGAAGCAATTGAGTTGAAGGAACAACTCAAGCAACTGTTAGATCACGGTTACATTCGGCCTAGCAACTCACCGTGGGGAGCTCCAGTACTATTCCAGAAGAAGAAAGATGGGACACTTCGACTATGTATTGATTATCGAGGGTTGAATCAATCAACAGTCAAGAACAAGTATCCTATTCCTAGAATAAATGAGCTTCTTGATCGTCTTCAAGGTGCAAAGATCTTCTCCAAGATTGATCTCAGGTCAGGTTACTATCAGATAAGGATCAAGGAAGAAGATATTCCAAAGACGGCCTTCAATACAAGATATGGGCACTTTGAGTTCCTGGTTATGTCATTCGGGCTTACAAATGCACCTGCCACCTTCAATAGATTAATGCAAGATATATTTAGACCATATCTTGATGATTTCATACTTGTCTTCTTCGATGACACTTTAGTCTATTCTAAACAGGAAGAAGATCATGAACCTCAACTTCGGATTGTCCTTGAGACAATGAGGTCTCATAAGCTGTATGCAAAAATGAAGAAGTGTGCATTCTTCAAGCGTCAGATTGAATATCTGGGATTCGTAGTATCATCAGAAGGAATATCAGTAGACCCAGCCAAGGTCAGAGATGTGCTTGAATGGCCAATACCAGTATCCATCAAAGAGATACGTAGCTTTTTTGGATTGACAGGATGGTATAGGGTCTTCATCAAAAACTATGCTTTGATTGCAGCACCTCTTACAGACTTACTAAAGAAGCAAACTTCCATTACATGGTCAACTTCCGAACAAAATAGCTTCGACAAATTGGAGCAAAGTTTGGTATCAGCACCTATTCTAAAACTTCCTGACCTCAATAAGGAGTTCGAGGTAGTAACTGATGCTAGCATTCTTGCCTTGGGGTGTGTACTTATGCAGGAAGGTCATCCAGTAGCATACTCTTCAAGGAAATTGAAGAGTCATGAAAAGAATTATGCCACGCATGATTTGGAATTACTAGCTGTCATCCATGCTCTAAAGCTTTGGAGACACTACCTGTTGGGTAACAAGTTTACTCTAGTAACCGATCATAAGAGTCTCAAATGGATTTTTACCCAGAACGAGCTCAACATGAGACAACGTCAGTGGATTGAAGTATTGGAGGAATATGATTTTGAAATAAAGTACCGACCAGGGAAGGAGAATGTAGTTGCCGATGCACTCAGTCGCAAGGCATTCCTAAATTCCCTAATCTTGTAGAATCCATCAACGGCCAGATCTCTGGCTACAAAAGTATCTATGCCAAACAACCCTATACTTGAACTAGCTAGAGAGGAAGCATGCCATGATTTGGCCTACCAAACAATGATAAAGGAGATATCTGCCAAGGAGCAGAATCAGAAGTTGCAAGCTAAGTATCAGGAATTTTCCATTGATAATGGACTTGTCTACTACAGAACAAGGCTATGTATACCAACAAGCCAGTCACTTAAGTAGAAGATATTATGGGAAGCTCATGATTCTCCTTTCGTAGGACATCCTGGCTATGCTAAGACTCTTAATGCAGTTAGGAAGAGCTACCATTGGGAGAGGCTTAAAGGTGACGTTCTCAAATATGTCACTGAGTGTTTGTCTTGCCAACATATCAAAGCCGAACATGTCATGATTCCAGGGAAACTGCAACCCCTTGACATTCCCCAAATGAAATGGGAATTCATTAGTATGGATTTTTTTGTGGGTTTACCCCAAGTCCAAGGAGGATACAATTCCATTATGGTTGTGGTTGACATGCTTACCAAGGTTGCACACCTGATTCCAGTAAAGACAAACTATAAAGCCTCCGACATTGCAAGATTGTTTATCAAGGAGATATTCAAGCTACATGGTTTACCCAGAAGAATCATTAGTGACCGAGATTCTCTCTTCACATCACACTTCTGGAGAGCTATCTTTGAAGCTATTGGGACTCAACTCTATTTTAGCACCGCCTACCATCCCCAAATGGATGGCCAAACAGAGCGAGTAAATCAAGTCATCGAGGATATGCTTAGGGCATACTGCTGTCGAGAGCCGAAGAGGTGGATTCAATACGTGCCTTTGGTTGAATTTGCCTACAATGCTTCTTACCAGCAGAGCATTCAGATGACCCCTTTTCAAGCATTGTATGGTCATGATTGTCGAAGTCCCCTAAACTTTTCTGATCCAACCCTAAGAGTTGAAGCGTCAAGAAAGATGTTGGAAGACATGGATGATCAAATAAAGTCAATAAGACAAGACATACAAGCGGCCAAGGATAGACAAAAGGCATATGTAGATTTGAAACGTCAAGAAAGAGTCTTCGAAGAAGGAGACATGGTCTTCATTCGTGTACGCCCTAAAAAGAGTTCCCTATCCTTAGGAGATTACAAGAAGCTAAGTCCAAGGTATTGCGAACCGTACAAAATCCTCAAATGCCTAGGACCCAATGCCTATAGATTGCAACTCCCTGAGAACCTAAAGGTTCACAATGTATTCCATATCAACCTATTGAAGAAATATGTACCTAATCCTAACCATGTACTTGACGATCAACAAGTTGTAATGCCTAGTCAAGGAGTCCTTGAACTAAGGCCTGATAGGATCTTAGATGTTAGGGAGAGACAATTAAGATCCAGAACCCTGAGAGAATGCCTCTTCCAGTGGAAAGATTATCACGAAGAGGATGCCACTTGGATAGATGAAGGCACTCTCATCCATCAATATCCCCAGTTTATCTCGAGATGAGGACATCTCGATTCCTCTAACGGGGAGAGAATGTAATATATCAAATATTTAAAAAATCAAGGGATTTTTTTTTAATTCTTCTTCTGTCGGCGACGGTTTGTGCTAGAGGGGGAGAAGGATTTCGAAAGGCCAGCAAGCTCCTCACTGGAGCTTGCTTAGCCTCAATGGACATGCCTCGTGACACAAAGGCAGAGGGAGGATCCCCCTCCCTCCCCTATTTAACAGAGGGGGCTATTGCCATGGGGAGAGAAACAGAAGACACTGAGCGTCATCCGATTGCCGAAAGGAGGGAAGGAGTCTCCTTATTTAACTTGTGAGGGAGGGTTTACCATCACGACTGAGGCCATCGCCATAGAAGCTGTCGACGTGTGAGAGGGAGGACTTGGAGGAGCATTCTGCCAGTCGAGGGTTGTCTTCCTAGCGCATCCGCCTCTGCAGCCGCAGGCCTTGCCGCCTGATCATCACGCCTTCATTCGCCGCCGAAGTCTGCCTAATAAGTTTCCCCCCCTCCCACGTGGAAGCTTTAGAAGCTTCCTGGGGGGAGCTTCTAAAGGGCTAATTAAGCCCCCTTTTACCCCCATGTCCTAAAACCTTCACCCCCCTTCTTGTGCCTCACCAAATTCTCCCTACCCCCCCTCCCATTTTTAATCCTCTTAAGGCCCTTTCAACCCCTTGTTGTGCCTTTCAAGAACCTTATGATTATCCCCCCCCTCCCGGTTTTAACCCCTATAAGCCCCCTTTCTCTTGGGCATTGGAACCCACCCCCCCCCCCCCCCCCCCCGTGTTTTATTCCCCTAAGCCCTTTTCGCCCCCTTATAACCCTTTTCACCCCCGCATAACTCTTTTATGTCCACAACCCCCTAAGCTTTTTCCGAATCCCCCATATCCCCATTATTTTTTTTTCCCCCCTGAACTTCAAAAATCCAAATCATCATCAGGGCCTCGGATGATATCCCGTAAGGAAAAAGGTAGCCCATGAGATAAAAGATAAGGAGGGAAAGTTAAGGGAGTGAAAAGAAGGAGTGAAGGAGGAAGAGTGGGAAAAAGATAAAAGATAGGGAAGGAAAGTAGAGGATAAGGAAGTGAAGTAAAATATAAGGAAGGGAAGTAGGGAGGAGTGAAGGAAAAAAAAAGAGTAGTGTGAAAGAAGTAGAGGGTGAGGAAAAGATAAAAGAGTTAGAAAAGAGAAGGAATAGAGGAAGGGCAAGGAAGGAGAATAAGTGCCTTCTATTCCTTTACCTCAAATCAAAGACCTCCAAGGGTTCCTGTGGTTGCAAAACCACACTCACCCATAAACTTTTTTTCCAAAGAGACGGTGGAATTCTAGAAGAAAGTGAAAAAGGCTATCTCACATTCAAACTACGATGCCGCCTAAGAAAGTCCAAGGTGTAGCTGTGGGAGGGTCATCTCCCGGTATCCATGTGGATATCTCACCCCAAAACCAGGTTTTTCTTCTTGGCTTTAATTCGGTTTTAAGTCGATCATGCAAAGAGAAATTGTTAGGGATAGGATATATTTGTCCGAGTTATTTGTAATGAAGGAGTTTAGTTTATTTGAATGAATGATAATGTATAGAACTTAGTTTCCTTCGAATTGCATCAAGCATTATAAATTACGAGCAAGATTATCCATTTACTATAATAGTATATTTTAGTTAAATCCTAAAGGTATAGAAATTATATCTTGCACCATTAGTCTTATTCCTTTCGCAACGAATCATTGTAAATGATTAAATTCATGAAAGGTTTCTTTCGCTGCTCAAATTACTAGGAAGTTATCATTGCTAATTGCACATCGTAGCAAGGGAAATATTTGTTATTTGGCATGAGTTCATCTGCAAGGAAAAAGGAAGTTTAAATTGAGCTGTATTGACTGAAAAGTAAATTGTCACAAGGATAGCAAAACCGTGACAAGACGATTAATATTACCTTCCAAGAGTTAACTAAACCAATCTAAACATAGAAATATTCATACCCTAAGCACTTGACTACTTTCCTTATTGTAGGGTCAATGAATTCGTAAAGATAAAAGAACTAGGGTTTGTCCCTAAGGTTCTTTAAAAAAAAAAACCCTAGGCCCGTCATATGTCAGCTTGAAAGATCTAAAACGGATTATTCCATCGCAGGACTTGCGCAGCAAGTACGAAATCATTTAGTCTTGTGATTGATTCACAAGGTGAAAGGGTAAAAACCCTCATCAAGGATGACAGATCCCTACGCAAGTTATCTTGCAAAAGGACGTATTTTTGGATATCCTTCTAAATAAGTAAAGTTGTAAACCTGAAACTAGCATATCTAAGGAACTTTAGGGTTGACCAAGTTGGGTTAATAAGGTACGCCCTACACCGGAATGTAAAAGATCTTGCCAATTTACAAGACACCTTGGGAACGAGTGCTGATATACTCAAAAGGAAAGAACACTTCCCTAGCAGTTTGCCAAACAACTTGGTTGATTAACGGAAATGTTTGTGCTTGCTAGAGATTTTAGGGCTCTGTTTGAATTATGAATTACAAATTAAATGAGTACCTATACTTCAAGTTAAAGGCCTGAAGGGAGAGGCAGCTTCAGTTACCCCCGACTACCTGCCTAACCCTAACCAAGGGGGTTGTTGACCGCGCCAGGAACGTGGACCGAACCCGCTGCGAGAGGTCTCTCCGTTGAGTTCTACTTGAAGCAGGAGGATGCTTGGGTGCCAGGGGGGGCTCTGGCCGTAAATCCCTCGCCTTCCGGGTCCTGCACAAGAGGCTAACATGACTCGGGATTGGTCTCGAGGCCCGCATACTAGTTTACGGGCGGAAGGTTGGAATAGTGATCCCTGGGGATTACTGGATAGCCTTCGGGCGGATTATGGACAAGCCTACGGGCGGAACTCCTTGTATTTCAAAGATAAAATGATGAAATGTTAAAAGAACTTGCTTGATATTGTTTTTCTATGTCACGTGATAAGATTACGCGAAGGAACCAGTGCTTAACAGGGTTAATTAAAGAAGCTGATTGTTATATGTCAAATTAATGTGTTAGATAATTACATAACTAAAAACCGAGGAAAGTGCGGAGGATGGGCCACGGGTCCGTCCTACGGTTGGGTGGTCCCGGTTAGCCGGGAACTTTTCTCAAAAATCTCGAAGAACAGCGGATGATCATCATCATCAAAACGAATAACGAGAACGATGACCTAGAGTTACGTCTTACCCGATTTACGCTGTTTTAGGGGAACGGAATGGGACTATGCCTTATGGCAGAGAGGTTGAGTTTTGCATCCCTCTCGTTTCCCATTCTCCTTGAACCAAGTGCAGCGTGAATCCGCTTCGGACCTGGCGTTTCTGCGTAAAGTAGTTCGCTCAGGTCTGACGCTAGTTGCTGTTAGCTAATGACCAATCACGAAAACCCTAATTCCTGTCGATCCTAAGTGGGAACGGCCAGGATACTTCCGCTGCGTGGCAGATGCGGAAAGACCTAGATCGCAAAACCCGTAACATTCCATGGGAGTGTCGGGCGGAGTTTTCTAGACATCCTTTCCGATGGACTGCCAAGACGTATCCTGGATGATACTAGGGGACATGTTACACTAAAGTTCCTTAGATATGCTAGTTTCCAGTTTACAACTTTCCTTATTTAGAAGAATATCCAAAAATACGTCCTTTTGCGAGATAACTTGCGTAGGGATCTGCCATCCTTGTTGAGGTTTTTTACCCTTTCTCCTTGTGAATCAATCACAAGACTAAATGATTTCGTACTTGTTGCGCAAGTCCTGCGATGGAATAATCCGTTTTAGATCCTTTAAGCTGACGTATGTCGGGCCTAGGGTTTCTTTTTAAGGATCTCCGGGACAGCCCTAGTTCTTTATCTTTACGATTATTTTTTTTGACCCTACAATAAGGAAAGTAGTCAAGTACTTAGGGTATAAATATTTCTATGTTTAGATTGGTTTGGATATCTTTTGGAAGGTAATATTAATCGTCTTGTCACAGTTTTGCTATCCTTGTGATAATTTACTTTTCAGTCAATACAGTTCAATTTAAACTTCCTTTTTCCTTGTAGATGAACTCATGCCAAATAACAAACATTTCCCTTGCTAAGATGTGCAATTAGCAATGATAACTTCCTCTTGCCTATGACCACCATTGACTATTTTCTCTAGTTGGATGGCTTAGGTGTATGTTGGGACCCTTATATCCTTCTTAGTTTGATGGGATTATTCTTGATTTCACTAAGGAGATCCTGAGTATGTTCGACAAGTTGGGACCAAGCAACAACATGATTTAGTTTGAGATCACTCCAAAATGAGCTTGATTTACTTATCTGACCTTTATAGGAGAGGACTATAAGGAACTATTCAAAATGAAAAACACCTTTGAGGACTTGAACAAGGTAGCCACAAAGATATTTAGGATTCCAATAGATGGATAGGATCTATCAAGCCTTCCTTTTATAAGGACTACCCCCTTTTCTTTGCCAAATCATGTGAATGTCTTCTCATACTCCACTTCTTCAAGGGTAAAGCACACTAATTTGCATTCAAGCCATGTCTCCTTCTTTTTGCTAGCAATAATTGGGACCTTATTCAAAAAAATATCCTACATATCCCTAACCATATTAAAAATTCTTTATGAATATTGTAAGAAATTTAATGACTCGAAGATATTCTCAAATGAGATGTCTATTAAAATCAAAACATGGAAGATCAAGGGAAGAATAAATAGAGACAATATCAAATTCTTTAAGACTCTTAGAGATAACAATAATCTTTTACTTGTTAGAATCTTGTATTACCAATCTTGAGTTTACTCCAAAAGTTGTATCCCTAGGTCTCCCTTGATGATTAGTGAACTACAAATTGTAGTCAATAGATATGCATGTTAAATGTCATTCTAGTGAGAAAGATGCAATTGTTACCTCTTCGAGATACAAATAGCTGGGAGATTTAATATTTTATTAGAGCTAAATTTTCATAATTTTGTCCCTAGAAGGGTCTGTTGGCCCTTTTACATTATAGGAGACTACTTTTAAACACATTATTGTCCTTTATTTTTATTTATCTTTTTCTTTAAAGGGGAAATTCCTTTAGTTTGGGATATAGGGGAGTTTATTGCAACCTTTAAATTTTTAGAGGAATTGTTGTTTTCATTAGTAGGGGGTAGTTGATTTCTTAAGACTTGTTCTTGTTAGAAGAGAGGGAGAGAGACAAAGTGGAGTGGAAGATGAGCATCAGCACACTATTGTTCTTCTTCCATTATTCTTCCATCATACAAACTAAAAGAGACTTACACACATAGGTATGACTAACCAAGATTAACTGTGGTTAAGTCACTGACTACACCGACTTATTGAATGTCACACATGTGTACAGTTGTATGTTGATCACACACATAAAGATAGACTGACTGAAGAGTAATGGGAGCTTGATATTCAAACACTCCCCCTCAAGCTCAAACCATCTGATAAACTCCAAGTAGCTGTCTGAAATATATGAACTTTTCTTTACCAAGAAACTTGGTAAATATGTCTGCTCCCTTTTCTTCAATCTTCACATGAATCAAGTCAGTCTACCCTATAAGAACCATTTCTCTCATGAAATGGTAGTGAACCTCAATATGTTTAGACCTAGCACGGTAATGTAATCTCACTCTGCTTTCCAGCTGTATTCCCAAGTCTTTCAATAGTTTCATTAACCAAACTGCTTTGCAAGCCACTAAGGTAGTTCCTCTGTACTCAGCTTCTGTACTAGACAATGCAACAATAGGCTGTTTCTTACTTTGCCAACTAATCATACTATTGCCCAATCCAAATGCATAACCACTAGTTGACCTCCTGTCATAGGCACAACCAACCCAATCAGCATCAGTAAACCCTATCAAGTCAAGAGATTTTCCATATGCGTAAAAGAGCCCATAATTTATAGCACCCTTTACATATCTCATGATCCTTCTGACTGCATCTAAATGTGGTTTGTGAGGCTTCTGCATGAATTGACTAATCAACCCCATTGCATAACATAAGTTAGGACGGGTAATAGTCAAGTATATCATCCTATCCACCATCTGTCGATACATGGTCACATTTGGTATGTCATTCCCAACATCAATCTGCAACTTGGCATTCTAATCAAGAGGTGTCTCCATAGGCTTGCATTCAACCATACCATACTTCTATAACATGTCATGAGCATACTGCTTCTGTAGTAGCCATATACCTTGAGGCATAGAGACGACCTCAATTCCAATAAAATACTTCAGCTCACCAAGGTCTTTGACTTTGAATTCAGCCTATAAACATGATTTAATTTCAGCAAAGCCCTCTTCATCATCTCCAGTGATGATAAGATTATCTACATAAACAACTAGAAACACATATCCATGATTTGTCTTCTTCGTGAACATACTATGAACTGCATCACCCAATCTAAATCCATGTTGTTGTAAATAACTATTGATCGCAGTATTCTATGCTCTAGGTGTTTGTTTCAGTCCATATAAATCCTTTTTCAGCTTACATACATGTGTATGAAAGTTCGGGTGAACATAGCCTCTTCAGGCTTCTCCATATATACTTCCTCAACCAAATCACCATTCAAGAAAGCATTCTTGACATCCATTTGCCATAATTTATAGCCTTTGCATGCTACCAAAGCAAGCACAGTTTTGACTATTGCCATTTTAGCCTGAATGAGATAAAAGCTTCTTCTCATGCTAACCTATGATAGCCTCTGGGATGTACTGAATAAGACCTTCTTCATCAATAGGTGGCAACTCATCAATTGTATCAACTGGATCAGCATAGAAAGGCTTGAGCTGACTAACATGGAAGACATCATGAATCTTTGTGGAAGAGGGTAGCTCCAATATGTATGCTAAGTCTCCAATGCACTTTAAGATCTGATAGGGGCCATAAAATCAGTGAGCAAGCTTGTTACTAGATCCATTTTTCAAAGTAGAGTACCTAGACTTGGGCACCTTCAATAAGAACAATTCTCCTTCTTGGAACTCTAAAGACCACCTCTTCTCATCAGCATACATCTTCATTTGGTCTTGAGCTTTCCTAAGATTTATCTCACACTGTTGAAGAAGGGTTTTCATTCTTTCCAACTCTTCTTTTCCATGAGGATTGATTCTTTCATTAAAGATGACTGTGGGTAAGGGCACTTTATAGACATACATAGCCTCAAAGGGAGAAAATCCAATGCTAGCATGAGTAGAGTTGTTGTAGGCAAACTCAGCCAAGTGTAACTAAGAATCCCATGAATTTTGGACATCATAGCAGAAATGGTGAAGATAAGTCTCTAACCATTCATTTACCCTTTCCATCTCTCCGTCAGTTTGTGGATGATAGGCCATAGAAGGAGCCAATTTAGTGCCCATAGATGTAAATACTACTTGCCAAAAGTTACTTATGAACTTTGAGTCTCAATCATGAACAATCACCTGTGGTAATCCATGTAATCTAAAAATATGCTCCATGAACTAATTGGCCACTTGAGAAGTAGTAAACTGGGTCTTGGTTGGAATGAAATGGACCACCTTGGTGAGTCTATCACCACCACATATATACTATTCCATCCCTTGTTGGTAGTACGCAACAAGCCAACAATGAAGTCCATGGTAATGTGCGTCCATTTGCCTGTAGGAATGGGTAATGGCTGCAATGAACCACCTGGCTTATGGGTGATGTCCTTATTCTGCTGGCAAGGCATACACTTCATAACAAAGTCCTTGATATCTTTCCATAGCACTTTCCAATAAAAACTTTTGTTAATCTTGTCATAGGTCTTGAAAACTCCAAGGTGTCCAGCTAAAGGCAAAGAATGTAGTTCCTCCATAATTTTTTGTGTAAAAGAAGAGGTAGAAGGAATGAAAATCTTGCCATTTAGCCATATAAGGAAATTTTTAAGCTGATAATGTGAGTTTTATTCCATGAGACCTTGATATAATTTCTGAAATATATGGCTGAGCTCTTCATCCAAAAGATAAGCCTCCTGTAGTTCTTCAATTCAATCACTATGTAGTTCATTCATTGCTGAAACTTTGCAAGCCCACATACAAGAAAGAGAATCAGACACTATATTTTCTTTACCCCTCAAATGAGTGATGTCAAAATCATAATTCTACAGGGTAGGTACCCACCTACGCTGCTTAGGAGTAAGATTGAACTGAGTAAGGAAATACTTAAGAACCTTGTGATCACTATGCACTCTGAATCGATTGTCATACAAATAATGGTGCCATTTCTTTATTGCATGCAAGATAGCCAATATCTCTTAGTCATAAACATTCATGGCCATTTCTTTATCTGTAAGCTTACAGCTTTCAAAGGCAATCACTCCATGCTCCTGTAACAAAAGGGCCCCAATGCCTCTGCCATTGGCATCACACTGTATGGTAAATTCTTTCAAGAAATCTGGGCATATTAGAATAGGAGTGGAAGTAAGGAGTTCCTTTAACTAGTTGAAGCTACCATCTGCAAGACCATCCAAAAAGAAAGCTTCCTTCTTCAACCTGTTAGTCAAAGGAGCTGCAATAGCCGCATAATGCTTGATGAATCAGCGATAGAATGAAGATAGACCAAGAAATCCTCTAAGAGAAGTAGTAGTAGTAGGTGTTTGCCAATCTTTTATACATTGCACCTTCTTAGGATCAGCGTGTATCCCTTTTTCACTGAAAATATGTCCCAAGTATTCCACTTTAGTCTGCATGAAAGAACATTTCTTCTCCTTAGCAAAAAGCTTGTGATGTCTCAATACATCAAAAACCTTCCTCATTTGTGATAAGTGATCCTGTAAAGTCTTGTTGTAAATCAGAATGTCATCAAAGAAGACTAAGACAAACTGAAAGAGGAAAGGGTGCAAAATATTATTCATGAGGCTCTGGAAGGTAGCTGGAGCATTTGTAAGCCCAAATGGCATCACTTAGAAATGATAGAGCCCTCGATCAATCCTAAAAGCAGTCTTGATTTCATCACCCTCTCTCATGTAAAACTGATGATACCCTGACCTCAAATTAATCTTCGTAAAGAATCGAGCCCCCTTGAGCTCATCAAACAAATCATGAATCCTGGGTATTTGATACATGTTCTTCACTGTGATCTTATTAAGATCCTTGTAGTCAATGCACATCTTGAAAGATCCATCTTTCTTTTTTACTAACAAAACTGGAGGTGCATAAGGTGAAGAACTTGGTTCAATGAATCTTATCTCAAGAAGTTCCTTTATTTGCTTGGCTACTTCCTCCCACTCACAATTTAGTGACTATTGTCTATGTGTTGAATAGAACCCCTACAGCAGGGATTCATGATGTAACTCCATATGAGAGGTTGTATGGTCATAAGCCTGACATTTCACACTTGAAGGTATTTGGCAACATTACATATGTGCATATTCTTGATGAAAAGAGGAAGAAATTGGATCCTAAAGTTATCAAGAGTGTGTTCCTTGGTTATGTACAAGACTGGAAAGCTTACAAGTGTTATGTATCATCTACACATGAGACATTGATTAGCAGAGATGTTGTTCTTTATGAGCTGGCATCGTGGTATGGTAATCCTATTGCAGTGGCTACTGATGGATCAGCTAGCACTAGTAATGCTGAAAATACACCTACAGCGAGTACATCTATGAGTGATTCTACAAGTGATGGATCACCTATAGTAAGTCCTTGGTCAAGACGCTTGTAGAGTCGTACTCCTACGTCCACTAACATGGATATGTCAGTGAGGGGGAGATTGGATAAGGGAAAAGAAAAGATGCTTGAGGATGTGACAGGTTCACTTACAACAGGTTATGAGTCATCCAACAACGATAGTTTGGATAGTGAGTTGGGCATTCCGTCTATTATGATGCCTGGAGCAAGGCAAAGTCATTATGTACGGCCTCATGAGAGGCAAGCTCAGAGTGAGCCACAGTTATGGAGATCTGAGAGAGTCATAAAACCAATTGATAGGTTTACATACATTGGTTATTCAACCTGTCATTATGTATATATGGCTAGTGTGACAGGTTACAAAGAACCTACAAAGTTTGACGATGTAGTTACAGATGATAATTGGTGTGTTGCCATGGATGAGGAGTATGCAGCCTTGGATGAAAATGAGACATGGGAATTGGTTGAGTTTCCTGAAGAGAAGAGGCAAGACCTCAAGGAAGTTACCATATGTATATCCTCTACATCACGAAGACTTTTGTTGGTTATTAGACCAATGATATACAACACATTTCTTTAACAATTTTGTCAAAGGTAATGCAAGTCCATTATGGGTAATGTTAGAAAGACAAAAAAATGATATTTGTATGTGTTACCCCACTTAACTTCACATATAAGGCCAGACTAGTTGCAAAAGGGTATGCACATCAATATGGCCTTGACTATGAGGAGACTTTCAGTCCCTGATCAAATGGAGAGGTTTACCACCTGAGGAAGCTTCTGGGAGGCCTGATTCTATATTAGATGAGTTTCCTTTCCTAAGGGACACATTGGTGTGGCTGAAGCCTACTGCCTATGGAGCTAGTTTTGGTGCAGACAGGGACATGACAACACACTGTTTTAGAATAATTTTTATTGTGCCTAATTTTTAGAATTAATCCACTTACATAGGGTCAAATTAATCTTTAAGAGCTATGTTTTGAGATGTGGCATGCCTCATTTGGACACTTCTATTAGAAGTTATGGTAGATTTGGTCCAATAGGGTCTGTTTACACAGAAAGCTGTCTACTTCATTCTAGGCTCATTAAAGACTTTATGGCTCCATATAACTTTAAAGCATTCCTGATCATGTATATAGTTGAGTCATAATTTTGTTCTTTCATTCTAGTCCATATGTCAGTCATTCCTCATTCATTTTCCCATTTGTAAAGCTGTAAAATCAGAGTAGTACTTTGTTCTATCTAACCTTTTCCAATCTTTCTATGTTTGTTTTTTAGGGAAAAAACCTTTGGGATGGGATGGATTGTAAGAAGCTGGGAAGAATAAGGATTTAGTGTGTGAATAATATTGATGATATGCCATGTCACACTGACATTGGTATAAAAGGAGAGGACATGTAAATTTTCATATCTTTTGACACATTAATACATTACTGTCCTTCTTCTCTCATTTGCTCATAGCTTCAATGGCTTCTTTCTCTTTCCTATATTTCTCTCTCATCGTCACTCTATTTCTCTCTCCTTCTCTCTCCTATAGTCTTCTCTCTCCTCTTTCTCTCTCTCTAGTCCACTTCTTGACATTCTTATCTTCTAAATTAGCTGAGAACCTTTTTCTTTGTGTACCATCATAGTCGTACTTTACAATGGCACATGCCCAGGGGGTCCACTAGGGTTTACTATATGGTACCACATGAGTGTAAGGGAGGGGGTTTATTTAAGGGAAGGAATGTATATTTTATAAGGTAAGGTCCCATAAATAGGGGGTAGATAAAGGGTATTTTCATATATTTCTTACACGCACGTGGTGTCTCCTTATTACTACTAGTGAATCCCCCATGGGTACATGTAGAAATCCCTTTAGATCCTCTTTGAACTCCTTGATAATCTTTGGTAAAGGATGCTCATGAAGACTTTCTCGATTTATCTCATGATACACACATATGGTCAATAATTGAATAGCACACCGCCCATCACGACTTCTTATTCTAACATAAGCAAAACCATCATTCATCACCTCAGTCTCCATACGTGCTGCAGTAATTTATGGTTGTCCAAGAATCAAAGGGTAAGAAGACATATTCTATACAAAGAAAATTTTCTTATCTCAAATATCTCCGATAGTTACTTTCACATTAGGAAAATCACTATACAAATCCCTTGATGAGTTGTTCATAGTCTGAATTCTCCACCCATGATCTGTATCATTGGTCACCTTCCTTTGGAGTAGAGACTCTTTGACATAAGATTAATTTTTGAACCATGATCTATGAGTGCAACACATGGCTCATCAAGATCACTAACCTTAACTGGAGTCTTTGTTGTAGCCCTGGCCCAATGATTCCTTGAATAGTGGCTTCTTTGAAAGACTTTAGATTCCTCTTCATACTCAAATCAAGCTTGCTTTATCTACCTCAAAAACTAATTACAATCCACCATGTTTCTTGCATCTTTATTTTCATGGACATGTGCCCCATGTACCTCTTGATGCCATGTATCCCTTGGGACTTTAAGATCTCTCCATCTCCTTGTGAGTGAGGATTGGTAGGATCTCCCAAAACTTGTCCCTTCCTCTTGATGATATCAAGGATCTCATGAAACTCACATTTAGCAATCCCAAGCACCTCTCCCAAAGTAAACTCCACCTTGCTATTGAGAATTCTTTCTTCTGATGCTTTGTTCACATCTATAGCCAATTCAATGTCAAGTTGCAAATTGTAAGCTGAAGTTTTAGATTTACCTTTGTTTCGCTCATGATTTTTCTCCATTGTTGCATCATCCATAGGTACTTTGAGTGGAGGAACTTTATGTGGAGTTGCATCATGAGGTAACTCTCTCTCCTTTCTTCCACTTTCCCTTGTTTCCCTCTTTGATCTACCTTCATTTCTTTCTTCTCGTTTGCACTTTTCTTCACCAATAGGCTCATTGTTTTGGCTCCTAGCAATGTATGCATACATTGATAAAGAGTCTACAGCACCATCCCAACCTATCGTTTGTCGAATAAAATCACCAACTTGGTGCAAAGCATCCCTAGCAGCCTTCCCTCTTTCTGTTGTCTTTACTGCATAAGGCCAAAGCTCATTAACCTATTCAGACTTCTCATTCATTTTAGCCTCTTTCTTTGATAAATGTTCACCTACAAACTATATGTAGCAGTTTCCATAACCGCTAAAGCATGTCTAGCCATTGACATATCATTCACAAGTTTTCACATACCACCTTTTCCAAAGTTGGTACCAAGAGGTAAATTTTTCTCCCGTAAATGAGTTTTACCATCTTTAAAGAAGACAACATCTTTAGCTAGTGGATCTTTGAATGAGTCACAATCCTTTCAAAAGTGATTAGTACTATCACAGTATATGCATCTCGAAAAAAAACCACCACAAGTTTGAGGTCTTTACTTAGAGGGTTATCCTTTTTCTTCAAGTCTTGAAAACTTCAATTGCAACTCTCGCATACCTTTCACCGACTCATCCAAAACCGAGTCTTTAACTTTGGGACTTACAATTATTGGCTTGGTTACTTGTTGTGTTGAAGTAGAAGTTAGAACAATACTAGCCATAGCCATCTTGTCTCTTCAATTTTGTCTCTTTGCAAGCAAAGAAACAACATCATCCACCTCTTTCTAATCACTTTTCAGTCCCTATTCAGCATCCTTATCTTCCAAAAGTACTTCAAGACTTCTTTGAAGTGTAGGTTCAGCAACCTGCAAGAAAAGTTCAATCTTTTCAACCTCAAGAGATTGTTGTTGCTTGTTTGATAATTGAGAGTATTTACACTCCAACTCTCATTGCAATTCTATAGGCAATAGTCCTCTATTGGATTTAGTAACCCACTCTAAGAAAGTCCACTTGGTTACCTGCTCTAGATCTTCCATAAAGTATTCCTCCTTGAGCAGCTTCTTGAAATTGTCTCAATTGTTAGCATGTGCCTATTGTATCTCTCTAATCCTTGTTTTTATGTCCATAACAACAACCCACTCAAAATTTGCTATCATTTTTTGCTCTGAGATGACCCTATTCAACTCCATCTCCTTTGCATATGTCTTGAGATACTTAGACACATCACGACGTTCAAATTGATCTACCTTGTTTATCATCGATTGAAGTGCCTTTTTTATATATTTTTTCATCCTCTCCATGCTTTGTTGTTGTCGCATATACATTGCAAACTCCCTAAACATCTACAACATGTCTTCTTACCACAAAACATCTTTACCAGTAGCTACCTTTGAACTCCCACCTTGGTTGTTTCATGTCAGGTTCACCAAACATATTTCAAGATAATCTACACATGCCAAAAAGACACCGTGTCTCTGGTTGCAAGAGTCAATAAGAGTAGTAAGGGATACATCGGTGTATATGATGCTAGAGAGATTCTTAAGCGAGGATTAACGGCAGTAAGAGATTAGGCATATTCTTGTATGAGATTAGAGATGATGATAGAGATTTCATAGAGTAGAGACAAACAAGAGATGAAACAATACACCTGCAAGAGATCAAAGATTCAAAGTATCCCAAAATCAATCCTTGATTAAGAAAACATATTTACAATGTGTCTCCCCTTCATTGTGTCCTGTTTCACCCTGTTATACCCAAAAACTTGCGCCAAATACTAGCTTCTACTCTGCTACTTAGATGGAAAATCTAATGGCTGCATTGGCTATGAAAGGGGGGTAAAAACCTAGGACACCTAGTCAGAATTATATTGGATCGCTCCTTCTTCCTCCTCCCGTCCCCCCTGGAGTGTTTTTTACTGCCTAAAGTTTGCGATCATGCGCCATGCAAATTTAGGAGCCCTTCTTTTTATATGAGATCTCCAAAACTAGTTGTAAAAGAAACTTGCTTTATGCTACATGACATCCTATTCTAGAAGTTTACTACATCTTTTGAGGATATTTACAAGAAATAATGTCCAAAATATAAAAAATAGGCTAAAATGATCCAAATATCTTGTAATTTTGAACCATCCATACTATGGACACTAACACTAATGACTAATATGACTGACTCTCTAGATTAATAGGAAAGTTAGATGATGATGCACTCAAGGGTTTTTCATTATGTATCCGCATATAGTGGCACGAGAATGCATGATAAAGAGGATCCCACTTAAAATCCCATCTTCAATATTCCATTGGATAGTGTTCATATTTTTTTATTGCACGTTTTTGTAAAAATCATGGAGAAAGTTGTCTATAAGTATATTTGCTTTGCTTATAGGATGCAATCAGAAATAGAAGCCATATCAACATGTAAGAGTGTGGAGTGGGTGCTATAAAAAATTGGGCTATACAAGCATAAAGTAATGATTTTAAAAAATGAACAAAGATAAATAAGAAATAGTAACTTGCCAAAAAACCTTAATTTGGCAAAGCAAAGACTAAAACATTTTTTCCAACATGCATCAATGAGGAAAAAAATATCATAGTTCATAGGCGAAAAGATTATGAAAGTCACATATTGTGATTCCTGATCAAATTAATGGAGGTAAAAGGTCAAAGCCAAGGTTTGGATTAGTCTTAATAAAATTTCTCCCTTACTTCAAAAATTAGTGTTAAATAATGGAAACACATAAGATTTTATTGATACTATGCATAGCTTCTATGAAAACATGGTGGAAGCATGGGAAAAAAGTTCTATCACACATTAAATGGTGCGTACTAAGTCAATATTTTAAAAGTGTATAAATTAGATAGATTATTCAACATATTTTTACTCATATGTGATATGTGCTTTTGTAGCATATACTTGAGGTGCATGGGCCATACTTTGTAGAAAAGGGAAGCATCAGAGTTTGGTCCACACAAGGGATAGAAAATTCACATAGGATAGAATGTGGTGCATACCAAAGAAAAATCGATCATAATGGAGGAGTGAATGGTTATTCATCTCCAAGCTCAAAAATAGCCCAAATTTACAATTAGCATGCTTTAGCTTTTGTGTTTGTTTTTTTCCAAATAAAGAATAAAGCGGTTGGGTGCCCCAAGAGTTGGGTTGTGCCTAAATACAATGACCAATAATGAATATTTAAATCATGTGCCCATGTGCATACAAAATAATAAATATATGTCAAATGATTTAATAAATAAGCGCATCAAAGTAAATATTGGCGCCACGCGTAAGACGCGCGCCCATAAAAAATGATAATACCTTCTAAATAACTTGAATACATACTATCACCCAGTGCTTCCCAGCGCCACCGCCGCCTACTCTACACATCAATTGAAGCATTCACAATTGTTAGAAAATAATAAAATTAAACCGACAAAAGTGAATACCTATCAGTCTTCAGCTACAAAATAAATAAATAGGTTGAAAATCTGTCCTAACCTTAATTTAATATGAGTGCACACTCTAAACTCATAAAAATCCATTAATTTAAATATGTATTTTACGGAATCACCTGCTATGGAATCACCCACTTGCATATTAAATTAACGTGATGTCCGAAAAGGACAGGCATCCCCATCGACTTTTCGCACAAGGAATCCACCTTGTGTACGAGCCCTGGCAAATAAATATAATTTTATGGAATCCACCACAAAACCTCACAGAATCCACCATGGGATATGCCTCCTGGCATCATACCCCCAGGGTGGGATAGCAATTGTCCTCAATTGATATTAGCTCAATGTGGAGCGAGTAGTGAGGGGTAAGCACTTAGGTCACGAGCATGCATCCTTTGGGCCTCTTCAACAGGATGATTTTTAAATTTCACCAAATATCCAGAATATCTATGGCCAGTTCTAGTGGTCATAAAGTTGGTATCTAAAATACTCTCAAGTTCAAGGATTTTTGTTTCTTCTTCTAACAAAGGAGGATTTTCATAAATAGGGTGGACATGTAATTGGCCTTTGAAAGGTCATAACAAATTGATATGAAAAGTGTTGTGGATTTTGGAGTGTTGGCATAGTTCTAATTTAAAGGCATTGTCATTGATTTTGTGAATGATTTTGAAAGGTCCATAAAATCTAGGAGCTAACTTTACAATAGGGTGTTTCTCAACACCTTGTAGTCTTCAATTTTCCATTTGTAACCAAACATAATCATCAACTAAACACAATATTAGTGAGTTTGGGAATCTCCCAATTTCCATTTTTTGAATACTAAAAAGTGACACCTAGATAACATGCACATAAGTTTCTCAAAACCATATGATGTGGCCTACCATTGGAAAGCGCTTGAAAAATGGAATCTATTGAGCTATAGAGCACTTGATTTGGAGTTATAGTGTTCAAGTTATGGCAAATCCAAAGATTTGACTATATGTCCCAAACTTATGGAAAATTCCCATATTTCCCAATATGGTGTTACTATGAAATTCATAGCTTTTCTTTTCTTATTTTCTTGTTTAGTATATGATTGTTGGGATTTCACAATCATATCTTTAACTTCATCAAAAATAGTAGCATGCATGTTGGCAATATCATTAGTAGCTTTAACTTTGTTTGACAATGAAGTAAGAGGTGTAGGTAATCTATATCCAGAAATGATTTCAAAAGGTGATTTTCGTGTAGCTGCATGTGGAGTGTTATTGTATGCAAACTGAAGTAAATGCAAGTGTGTATCCCATATTTTGTGGTTTTGAAATTGTGTGTGCACATAAAAGATCCAAGATTGTACTGTTTGTAGCTTCTGTTTGCCCATTTGTTTCAGGATGAAATGCAAATGAAAAATCAATCTTTGTGCCTAAATTAGCAAACAAAATAGTCCAAAAATTATTGTAGAATCTAGAATCACAATCAGAAATAATAACTTTTGATAAACTTGGTTAGTGAAAACAGTTTTCAGAAACAATTGAGCAGCTTGAGATGCAGTTAATGTTTTCTTGTATGGAATGAAATATGCATGTTTGCTAAAGCGATCTACAATATTCCAAATCTTATTGTGATTAGCTTGAGTGTTAGGTAAACCATTAATAAAATCCATTGAAATATGTTCCCATGGACATTCAGGGATTGGTAAAGGCATTAACAAACCATACTGCTTACCATGGTGTTGCTTAACTCTTTGAAAAATTAAACACCCAGATATAAAGTTAGAAACATCATATTCCATCTGTGGCCAATAAAAATCTTCAATCAAAGTACGTAAAGTGGAAATAATATCTCTATGGCCTTAATATGGGGGACAATGAATGTTGTGCAACACAAATGATCTAAATGGAACAATTGCACATAACCTTTTCTCATAAAACATAAATCCATCAGCATAAGATAATGAATCAATTGAAATCGAATTATTGTCAATTAATTTATTCCAATCATCTTGAAAACTGGGGTCTTGATCATAGGTATCTTTCATAGGGATAAGGGAATCAAAATATATCATAGAGATGCTATTAATAGTTGGTATTCTACTCAAGGCATCGGCAACAACATTTTCTTTTTCGAGTTAATATAGGATAAGTGGATGAAAACTTTGAATAAAAGCAGCCCATTTAATGTGTTTGTCAGATATTTGTGGTTGACTAAGGAGATGTTTGATACTTTGTTGGTCAGTTTTAATCATGAATTCAAATATTTGTGGTTGACTAAGGAGATGTTTGATACTTTGTTGGTTAGTTTTAATTATGAATTCAGATCCCATTAAATAGTGTTTCCATTGACGTAAAGCTTGTACTACACCTAGCAATTCTTTATCATAGGTAGAATACTTGAGTTCAGAAGGTTTAAACTTGGAGTAGGCTATGGAATGGGAATCTTGCACAAGCACAACTCCTATTCTATATCCACTAGCGCTAGTGACTACTAGGAAAAATGGTCTATTAAAGTCAGGGAGTTGCAATAAAGGAGCATGGGTTAAAGCATGTTTCAGTAAATCAAAAGACTTTTGCTGATTTTCAGACCAATGATACACAATACCTTTCTTTAATAATTTTGTCAAAGGTAATGCAAGTAATGAAAAATTTCTCACAATTTTTTTGTAAAAGCTAGCAAGACCTAAGAAAGAACGTAATTCATGCACATTTTCAGGTATCGGCCAATTCAAAATTGCTTCTATCTTTTTAGGATCAACTTTAATACCTTCAAATGAAAGAATATGTCCTAAGTATTCAATTTGTGTTTGGAAAAATTCACTCTTTTCAAAATAAGCATATAATTGATTCTCTTTCAGTAATTTGAAAACCAAAGATAAATGTTCATAATGCTTGTTCTCATTCTTATTGAAAACCAATATGTCATCAAAGAAAACAATGACACAATACTGATGCCTCAAAAATATGTGATTCATCATATGATTGAATGTGGCTAGTGCATTAGTTAAATCGAAAGAAGACATAACAAGGAATTCATAATGTCCAAATTGAGTTCTAAATGTAGTTTTGAAAATATTAGATGTGTCCAGTTGTACTTGATGGTATCCAGATTTAAGATCTATTTTGCTAAATATTGCAGCCCCTTGTAGTTTATCCATGAGATCATCTACCCTAGGGATCAAATATCTATTTTTGACAGTAATTTTATAATGCACATCCTATAGGTGTTGTTTTTCTTTTTAACTAAAAGGACAGGTGCACCAAATGGAGAACTACAGGGCCTAATAAATCCTTGGGTTAAGAATTCTTCAACTTGATTTTGAATTTCTTTTTGTTCAAATTGATTATGTCCATAAGGTGCTTTACATGGTGGTTGAGAACATGGAATTAAGTCTATTTTATGATCTTCAAGACGTGTGGGTGGTAAACCAGGTGGTAAGTTAGCAGCAAAACAGTCATTAAATTGTGAAAGAAATTGTGCATGCCTAGGATGCATCTTATTTTCCTTAACTTCAATTTCATTCACCTATATTAAATAGGATTTGCTACATTTTCTTAATGCACATTTAGCCTGTGTATGACTAAGCAATGGAAAATTATCAAAAGTGTGCATACCATGCAATGTGATTTGTTTCCCATGAGAATGAGTCTTCATTGAATGTGTGGAATTGTAAGAAGCTGGGAATAACAAATAAGTGTTAATAATGTTGATATTATGCCATGTCACACTGGCATTGGTATAAAAGGAGAGAAGATGTAAATTTTCACATCTTTTTGACACATTAATACAATTACAGACTTTCTCTCCCTTCTTGCTCACAGCTTCTATGGCTTCCCCTTCTTTCTTGTCTTTCTCTCTCTAAATCTAGTCTTTCTCTCTCCTCGTCACTCTTATTTTCTCTCTTCCTACAGTCTTTCTCTCTCCTCTGCAGTCTTCTCTCTCCTCTTTCTCTCTCCCTCGTTCTCTCTTTGACACCAAGTGGTATCAGAGCTTGAGTCTTTGATCCATTATTTTCTTCCATTTTCAGTCCCATTTTTCTATTTCAAAATCAATCTCAGACAAAAATGGTACAAGACAGTGACTAGTGGAGTGCTGCAGGATACCTACAGTTAGCAAGAGACAACATCTAGAGATATCCAAGGTCAGATATGGTGGGTAGAGGCTTAAATGGCTGGACGTCATCAAATTTCATGCAAAAATGAAGGTAACTAGGGTAAAGGATGGTTAACCGGGCTTAGTTAGAGACTAGACTACAGTTGCTTTTCAAAAGAGGTCTTCCTTTCCTCTTTCTTCAAGCTCTGCCCAAGCTTCCATGGAGTTTTCTGGCTGAGATCTCTTCTTTTCTCACTGATCCTTGCTCTCCATCAACAATGGCCTGCATAATGGCACTCTAGACATCAAATGCAACAAGTAGAGCACCATTTCATGCCCTGTAGAAGCTGCCACATGGCCTGGACAGCAGCCCGAAAATTGCGCTGATTTTTTTTAGCATGTTCTTCATCTTCCCTCACTTAATCCTCAGCTATGAAGCTTCTAATTCATCCTTGGCAGTGATTCCTTCAAGTTCCTGGTGTGTTTACTCCAAAAATAGAGCTATATTCCTCAGCTTTTCACTCTCTTGAAACCCTACATGAACAGTCCATGGGCAGCCATGAAAGCTTCAGCCCAAGCTTTCATTTCTTAACAATTTCTTGAAGATTCTTCATCCTTTTAGCCCGTGGAATCATTTCAGCAAGGATTCTTCAACAAATTGCAAGGATTAAGCACGGAATGGTTAAAGATTGAAGATCAAGAGCTTCTATGGAGCAAAAATTTGGGGGAAACGGGTTTAATGCTTCAATTTCAAGCATTTGAGGCTTCAAGATTGTTCTCAAGCACCGGATAAGCAAGCCTTATGGATTATTTTACCAACATTGGACAACCGGGGGCTCTATCAAGCATTTGAGATTGATTAAGTCATCTTCAGCCATGTCAAAGGTACTTCTCTTTAATTCTTAATCTCTCTCATTAATCCAATTGCTGAGCTTAATCCATTTGATTGAGAGATTAAAGAATTGAATATTATTCATCAAATTCTCAGCCAACCTTTGCTTGAATCCATCTATTCATGAATGCAATGCTTGCTTAATGCATATTAGTTCCAATCAGTGAATTAGAGGCTTCAATCTAAAATTTCAGCATAACACTTGAATCCTATTAACTGAATCCATTGATTGATGAATTTGTTTAGTCTAATCCAATTGATTGGCTGAATTTCTTTTGCCTAAATTGAAATATTGTAAAAGGGTAAGTACTAGCAATCAGTGAGTCACTGAATTGCATCGATAAGACCCTTCTCCTATCTCAATTTTTCTAATCCCAATCAATTGCATCTCATGAAAGGCTGAATGAATATTTCTGAATTGCATATCATGCTGATTGCTTAGCACACTAGCCTCTGCCATGTTGATATTCCCACCGAGGAAAAAGGTGGATGCCGGGGGAGATGTGGGACAAAAGAGAGGTGACCCTCCCTCACTATCAAATCCCGAAGAGGTGCAACCAACCGACCCGGGGGGAACTTTGCCCACCTCCCGGTGATTCGGAGCCCGTGTAGGGAGCTTGTCATGCCGTTTTATCCCTCACACATGTACAACGAGTGGAGGATTGAAGATTGAAGACTTTCCAAGGACTCAAGTACCTACAGGACCAAAACAGGGTAAAACAAGGAATTTACAGGTCACTTACAGGGTATTTACAGGTGGTTACAGGTACACCATTCATTTCTGAAGCACAGGTGCAGGTACTACAGGATACCCACAGGTCCTATATACCCTTTTGCAGGGTTTGGTAGCCATTTGGGGTTACTATCTTGCATTACAGGGTCAAAACAGGGCACTTATAGGTCTAGACAGGTTGTAGGACTGGACAATTCAGACTCTGAAATCCAGCTATAGAATTTTCTTTCCTAAACCTATTATAGCGTGCTATAGCTCATCTTGAAGAGGGAAATCTTAGCTTCGATTATCACAAAAAAGTTTTGAAATCGGAGTTTCCTAGCCAAAGTTATAGCCATTTTACTGATAGGGGGTACTGCAAGACTGCACTAGTATGGCAGGACATAAAGGCAAAAATAAGGTCCAGAAGGATTATGCTCAACAAATCAGGGAATCCATGATGGATAGCACACTTCAAGAGAACCTTGAAGAGATTCAACAACAAGGAGAAGTCAGTTTACTCAATAATACTTTGTGTGCCCATGAACAAAGACATAGGGAACGACATGAGGCCATCTTGTCAAGAATGGAGCAGATGGTTCAATCTACTGATCAGACCAAGGCTTCTATTGATAAGTTGGTAGAATCCAACGAACAACTCATGGCACAAATTGCTAAATTTATGTAGTTGCAAATGGCATCAAAGGAAGTTAGTGAGAAGGCTTGTTCAAACAGTGGCCCTTCAGTCCCACTTCAGCCATCTAACCAGAATGGTCATGGAAATGGGATTATTGGAAGAAGAGGCATTCCAAATAGTCAGTATGAAGTAGGAGAAGATTCACAAAGGCATGATGACTATTTGGGCAGTTTGAATGGGGCCAATACTCAAGCTTTTGGATTGCATACTCAAAATTCCAAGGTTACTTTACCAACAGGAAGATTACATAGTAATTCTCAGCCACCTGTTGGAAGATTTCAGTCTCAATTTGGAGGTTTTGTACTTGGAAATTCTGATTAGCCAATTTTGGGACAGCAACCCTTTCATGAAAGAGAGTTCAAGGACAAAATTGTTTTAGCCAAATTCAATGGCCAGTCATCTTCACCATCAAAATTAGAGGAATGGACCTCTAAGATGGAGTCCTACTTTGATATATACACTAAAACTGATGATATGAAGATTCGCTTTGCTTCCTTGCATCTAGAAGGATTTGCCCATACTTGGTGGAGGTATATCAAGAAAGAGAATGTACTTATTGAGAATTGGGAAGCTTTTAAGGCACTTATGGTGGCTGAAGTCTTTGTTTCACCTCTTGAAAAAGAGAAGCTAGCACGGAGATGGTATAGTTTGGAACAAAGGGGCCTAAGTGTAAGAGAGTATACAAACCAATTCCTCAACTTGACCATGTATGTGGAAAGCATCAGTGATGAGGCCAAGCTTCACAAGTTTATGTATGGTTTGGAGCCATTTTTGTCAGCTGATGTTATGGCGCAAAATCCTACTTCACTTTTCAAGGCTATTGAGCTTGCGGAGCGCTATGGAAGAAAGTATAGGAAAGAGTCTTCATTTTAGCCAAGTTATAGACAGCCAAGGACTGTTTTAAAGTAGGGACAAGTTGGTAACATTTATGGCAGCAATCATGTGCCTAGTGGGAGCTTATGGGTACCAACTTATCCTCCATTCCATGCTTCTAGGTCTCAAAGTAATTTCAAGACAGCAAACAGTCCAAAGATTGAATTTAAATAGGGTGACAATAAGCCTAAGTCCACTTCAGCTAATACAAATCCCAAATCTATTCCCATGGATCTTTACAAGGAAAGGAAGAACAAGGGCTTATGTTTCAAGTGTGGAGAAAAGTATACACCTGATCATGCTTCAAAGTGTGTGCACAAAAATGCCAAGCCAAAGCTTCAGAGTATGCTAGTTCTTGAGGATTTTGATGATGACATAGATGAAGCTAATGCAGTGGCAATCAATGCTGAAAATGAAGATTTTGAGGAGGACGTTGGACAGGAGTACTTTTATGATCCAGCCGACTCTTTTCCTTTTGATTCAGGTGGACATGTTCCATTTGACCCTGGTGGATCTTGTGATGAGTCGCTTGCTGCCACAAATTTTTCTATTTCTATGGATGCTTGGACGGGATCTAAGAGCCCTAATACACTTCGTATGAGGGGAAGCATATGTGGAAAGCCAATGTTCATCCTGATAGACAGTGGTAGTACTCACAGTTTTGTTAATAAGTCCATCATGGACAAGTTAAATTGTGTTCCCACAGACTTACAGCAGCCCATTAGAGTACAAGTGGCTAATGGTGAAGAGGAAATCAACACACAGATTTGCCCACAGGTTTCTTTGCAGTTGGCTGAAAATTTTGAAGCCAAAGTAAACCTAATTACTCTGGAAATGGGGCCCATAGATATTGTACTTGGTTGTGATTGGTTGATGACATTAGGAAGGATCACTATGGATTTCTCACAGTTATATATGGAGTTTATCTCTAATGGACAGCTCATCCATTTACAGGGAATTCCTAGTAGATCAGATTTTCAGCTTATCACCATTCAACAACTCAAGAGAGAGTACAAGAAGCGCTCACAAATATTTGTTTTGCATTTGAACAAGGAAACACAGGATCAGCCCAATAATTCAGCAAACCATCCACCCTTGACAACTCTTCTTGAGGAGTATAGAGATTTGTTTGAAGTATTGCCTCCTAAGAGAGCGGTGGATCACCCCATTGATTTGGAGCCCAACTCAAAGACAATTAATAAGCCGCCTTATAGATTATCAAAATGTGAACGAGAGGAAGTAGCCAAGCAAATCAAAGAGCTTCTTGAAATGGGATTCATTAAACCAAGTTCTTCACCTTATGCATCTCCATTCATGTTAGTCTAAAAGAAAGATGGATCTTTTCGAATGTGCATTGACTACAAGGATCTCAATAAGATAACAGTGAAGAACAGGTATCCTATACCCAGGATTGATGATTTGCTTGATTAGCTTAAGGGGGCTCGACTCTTCACGAAGATTGATTTGAGATCAGGGTATCATCAGATTCGCATGTGAGAGGGTGATGAAATCAAGACTGCTTTTAGGACTGATCGTGGGCTCTATCATTTCTTGGTGATACCATTTGGGCTTACAAACGCTCCAGCTACCTTTCAAAGCCTGATGAATAAGATCTTGCAACCTTTCCTCTTTCACTTTGTCTTGGTGTTCTTTGATGACATTTTGATCTATAGCAAGACTTTACAGGATCACTTGGCACATATGAGGAAGGTTTTTGATGTGTTAAGACATCATAGGCTTTTTGCTAAGGAGAAGAAGTGCTCTTTCATGCAGACTGAAGTGGAATACTTGGGACATATAGTCAGTGAAAAAGGAATACAGGCTGATCCCAAGAAGGTGCAATGCATAAGAGATTGGCCAACACCTACTACTACTACTTCTCTTAGAGGATTCCTTGGTCTATCTTCATTCTATCACCGATTTATAAAGCATTATGCGGCAATTGCAGCTCCTTTGACTAACAGGTTGAAGAAGGAGGCTTTCTTTTGGGATGCTCTTGCAGATAGCAGCTTCAACCAGTTAAAGGAACTACTTACTTCTGCTCCTATCTTAGTATACCCGGATTTCTCCAAAGAGTTTACTATACAGTGTGATGCTAGTGGCCATGGCGTTGGGGTTGTTTTGCTTCAAGAGCATGGAGTAATTGCATTTGAGAGCCGTAAGCTTACAAATAAGGAGATGGCCATGAATGTTTATGACCAGGAAATGTTGGCTATCCTGCATGCAATCAAGAAATGGCACCATTACTTATATGGCAGCCGATTCAGAGTACATAGTGATCACCGGGTACTCAAGTATTTCCTTACTCAGTCAAATCTCACTCCAAAGCAACGTCGATGGGTAGCTACATTACAGAATTATGACTTTGACATCACTCATACAAGGGGCAAAGATAACATAGTGGGGCTGATTCTCTTTCTCGTATGTGGGTCTGCAAAGTGTCAACCATGATAGAACTACATAATGATTGGATTGAAGAACTACAGGAGGCCTATCTTTTAGATGAGGAATTCAGCCAAATATTTCCGAAATTATAGCAAGGTCTTATGGAAGAAAACTCGCATTACCAACTTAAAAATGGTCTTATTTGGTGGAAAGGCAAGATTGTTATTCCCTCTACTTCTTCTTTTAAGCGAAAATTTATGGAGGAGTTACATTCTTTGCCTTTAGCTGGACACTTGGGAGTTTTCAAGACTTATGACAGGATTAGCAAAAGCTTTTATTGGAAAGGACTGTGGAAAGATGTCAAGGACTTCATTATGAAGTGTATTCCTTGTCAGCAAAATAAGGATAGCACCCATAAGCCAGGAGGTTTGTTACAGCCATTGCCTATTCCTACGGGTAAATGGACTCATATTACTATGGACTTTATCACTGGCTTACCTACTACTAAGAATGGGTGGAATAGTATTTATGTGGTGGTTGACAAACTCACCAAAGCAGCTCATTTTATCCCAACAAAAATTCAGTTTACTGCTTCTCAAGTGGCCAACCAATTTATGGAGCAAATTTTTAGACTACATGGATTACCGCAGGTGATTGTCCATGATAGGGACTCAAAGTTTATGAGTAACTTTTGGCAGGCGGTATTTACATCTATGGGCACTAAGTTGGCTCCATCTACGGCTTATCATCCCCAAACTGATGGACAGACAGAGAGAGTTAATAAATGGTTGGAGACTTATCTTCGCCATTTTTGCTATGATGTCCAAACCTCATGGGATTCTTGGTTACACCTGGCTGAGTTTGCTTACAACAATTCCACTCATGCGAGTATAGGAGTTTCACCCTTTGAGGCTTTGTATGGTTACAAGGTGCCCTTACCCACAGTCATCTTTAATGAAAAGATCAATCCTCATGGGAAGGAGGAGTTGGAAAGAATGCAGACCCTTCTTCAGCAATCAAGGTGAATCTAAGGAAGGCTCAAGATCAAATGAAGATGTATGCTGATGAGAAGAGGAGGCCTTTAGAGTTCCAAGAAGGAGAGCTGGTTTTGTTGAAAGTGCCCAAATCCAAGTACTCTACGTTAAAAGATGGATCCAGTAATAAGCTTGCCCACAGGTTTTATGGCCCTTACAGGATCCTTAAGTAGATTGGAGATTTGGCATACAAACTAGAGCTTCCCTCTTCTACAAAGATTCATAACGTCTTCCATGTTAGTCAGCTCAAGCCCTATTATGGTGTTCCAGTGGATATAGTTGATGAGCTTCCACCTATTGATGAAGATGGTCTTGTTCAGTACATCCCAGAGGCTATTATAGGTCAGTGCGAAAAGAAGCTTCGATCGCGTTCTATTGTGGAATATTTGATCAAATGGAGAGGTTTACCAACTGAAGAGGCTTCTTGGAGACCTGATTCTATATTGGATGAGTATCCATACTTGAGGGAGACATTGGTGGCTGAAGCCTATTGCTTATGGAGCTAGTAATGATGCAGACTGGTTCAGGACAGCACGCTGTTTTAGAACAATTTTTATTGTACCTAATTTTCAGAATTAAGCTATCTATATGGGCTTAAAGTACTCTTTAAGAGCTTTGTTTTGAGATATGGTACATCTCATTTGGACACTTCTATCAAAAGTTATGGCAGATTTGGTCCAGTAGGGACTGTTTATTCAGCAAGCTGTCTACTTTGTTCTGGGACTATTCATTGAAGACTTTATGGCTCCGTTGGAGTGACATAAGTTGGATTGTATTTCGATGTCTTGATGGTATGTTGTTGCTCATCGTTGGTCATTATTTGGCATCCCTTGAGTTCCCATTGCAATCAAAGAGCGTACCAGCTCCGTACAAATGGGGATTCGATTTCAGTAAGCTTTTTTAACTCCTCTAATTCTTGATCAATGATAGCAGAAAAGGATCGCTTATCATATGACATGATGAGCCATTGTTTGATGGCTTGCTCTGTAGATATCTCAGTGCCGAGGAACTCTGTAGTAGCTGAGTAGAGTGCTTTGACGAATACAAATTCTACTGTTTCCCATGAACAAGGCATTGTACAAACTTCTATTGCAAAGGGCTCTTGTAATAGGTCCAAGTCCAAGCGATCGTAGCTCAGAGCTAGCGACATGAATGTGGCATCTAAGAATCTGACACAAGCAATGATGTCATCCCCTGTGTCTTCGGCTAGATCTGCGGGGCTAGTGACAAGAATTATTTCTGCTCATAGGAGGGTTTAAGGCCTACGGTCAGGTGGTTGAGGTTTGACAGAACTAGAGAGTTTGGCAGCAGATAATTGCGGGCTTGGTTGTTCTTGAGATTGCTGTTGGGTCGCTTGCCTAGCGGGCTCGGACAACTGGAATACAAATGGGGTGTCACTACTTGTGGATGCAGCCTCTTGAGTCTTGATTGAGTTGAGTGGGACTGGTTCGGGAACGATAGGCTGAGGTTTGGGCCCAATAGACCTGGTCGGTCCTCATGTGCATAATTAGTTACCAGTCAATGTGCTTGGTGTGTCGAGTCTTCTACAACGTTAGGCCTTGACATATTGTATGGTGGGGTATGGTTACATGTGAGGGTGGCACTTGATCGGTGCTCTTGGCTGCTTTAGACTTAGGGATCCAGATCCAGGCATTACCCTCATAATAGCCTTGTGCTTGCAATAGGGTCTTAGGAAATCATCACAATTTGACAAACCTTGAAGGTCCATATACCTTTAAACTTCATTTTCTATTTATGCCCCTTAACGGAGTGCAGGAGTACCAAGTCATCTTGTTCAAAGTCATGCTGCTTGACATGCTTGTCAAACTAGCTTTTGCATCGTGCTTTCTCGCATGTGAGTTCATGGGTAGCTAGGAGGTGAGTTTTTGAGAGGCATTCGAGTTCAATTAGACATTTCGTCCATGCTTCCTTCCCTTCCCATAGATTGTAAAGTGCGATCCTCAAGCTAGGAACAAAGAACTCTACAGGAAGAATTGCTTTAGTTCCATAAGTCAACCTAAAATGTGTCTGGCCTACAGCCATTTTGTAGGCTGTGAGGTAAGGCCACAAGGCTGCCATTAGCTTGTTATCCCAATCACTGCACAAATCAAAGACTACCTTAGTCATGACGTTTACTAGAATTTTATTGGTGGATTCTACTTGGCCGTTTGCTAAGGTAGTATGGCAAGGATTTTCAATGGATAATTTGAAAGGTGGATAGAAGATGCGCAATCGCTTCATTAATGAAGTGTGTGCCTTGGTCGCTAACCAGTTCGATGGGGCAGCCAAATCCTAAGATTACCTACTCCCATAGGAACTTAGCAATCGTTCTTGCGTCATTCTTTCTCATAGCTCATGCTTTTGTCCATTTTGTTGGATAATCAGTGGCTACAATGATATACTTGACTTGAGAGTATTGTGTCATAGGACTAACAGGTCCTATGAAGTCAATTCCCTACTTCTCAAAGCGTTGTCGTGCAATTACCGAGGTTAGCTCCATTTGATCCTTGCAAATAGGGACCTTTGCCTGTTGACATTCGTCAGAATGCTTAACAAATCGTGCCGCATTGCGAAAAAGTGTGGGCCACCACAGTTGAGACTGCAACACCTTGTGGGCTATTGTTTCTCTACTAAAGTGTCCTCCAACGATTCCTTGTGTGCTTCTAAGAGCACTTCCTGCATCTCCTACTCGCATACGCATCTTGCGCAACAAGCCATCTTGCCCTAGCCTATACAGTTGACTTGTTATCAACTGATAGGGTTGGATTTTAAGGATGAGCCGTCTAAGTTGGCTTTCTCTATTGGTCGTTCAAGTAGTCCATGCTCAAGCACCTAGACTATGTCGTCTGGCCAATATGGCGTCAAGTCAGCTCGAAATAATTCTCTCTCGCTAGACATGCTAAATAAGTGTGCATTTGGCAAATCATCTATGATGCCTTGTCCAGCAGCCTCTCTTGTGGGGATGCGTGACATGTCGTCGGCCATGTAGTGTTGTTTCCCTTTTCGTACAACCACAGAGAAGTCAAATTTTAAAAGCAGAAGGAGCCATCGAGCTATGTGGCCTGTAGCACAAGATTTGTTCACTAAATATAGCAAGGCTTTTATGATCAACAAAGAAGGTGAAAGGAGTGGCTAGCAAATAATGCCAAAATTTCTTCATGGCAAATACCATGGCCATACCTTCTCTTTCTGTTGTCGAGTAGTTCATCTCGGTCTCAATGAGTTGTCTGCTAGCAAAGCTCACTAGATAGTCTGTTCGCTAGGTTGGCAGAACACTGCCCCTACATCGAATTTCGAAGCATCAATATGCATGTGGAAGCTAATGGTCCAATTTGGGGCTCATAGAATCGGTGCCATGGCAGAGATTTTTTTAGTTCCTCATATGTGTGTTGGCACTCTTTATTCCATTCGAATATAATCAATAGCTTGTACAAAGGTCTAGCAATCAATGCATAACTAAGCACAAACCGTCGATAATACCCCATATGGCCTAAGAAGCATTGCACTCCCTTATAGTTGGTCGAGGGTGGAAGATCAACAATGACCCTAACTTTTGAAAAGTCCATGGCAATGTTGTTTTTTGACACCACGTGCCCTAGGATACATCCGCGCTTTACCTGCACTTTAAGGGATTCATAGAGAGGCAATATAGGCAACACCATTCAAAAATTGTGTCTAAATGTTCTCTCCAAGTCAAGTGAACACACAAGTTGTCTACAAAGACCTCCAACTCTTTCTTGGGCATGTCTTTAAATATAGTGCACATAAGGCGTTGAAAGGTGGATGTAGCGTTCGTCAACCCGAAGGGCATGACTATGTAGACGAATACACCCCACTCAGTAGCGAATGTAGTCTTATGCCTATCGTCAGGATGCACCTGCACCTGATTGTATCCAAAGAAGTTGTCCAAAAAACTGTAGGCCTCTTTGCCCACCACTCTCTCATGCATGTGCTTGGTGTACGACAATGGGTAGTTGTCCCTCTTAGTTGCAGCATTCACCTTCTTGTAATTGACGCACACCCTAATCTTACCATTCTTCTTCATTACGATGACTATGGGTGATACCCCGTTTGTGTGCTCAATTTTGTAGATGAATCCTACACTCATCAGCTTGTTGATCTCTTCCTTAACCGCATGTGCGTGTTTTGGACTCATGGGGTACGGTCGCTGCTTGGCTGGCATTGCGTCTGGCATCATGGTATGTTATGAGTCACTACACTTGGATCTACCCCCTTGAGTTCTTCTAAAAGGACCAAGCAAATACGTATGTATACTCTCGTAAGAGGACAACTAGACGTGTCTCCTCCCCCTCCGTCAGGTCATTAGCAATAAAAACAGGTAAGGGTATCTCCCCTTCTTGGGCTAGGTTCACCTCCTTGACTTTGGCAGGTCCCTCAATGGGTTCACTTGTTTGTCCTTGACATTTGGCACCCAACAGAATCACTACCCTATCGCCCTTTTTGAACTTCGTAAATCTCTTAGGGAGGTCATGCGGTTTTCACTGTTTGTTTGCTCTTGCGTCCTTAGACTGTTCTGCCCTTTCTTCTTTTAAGCATCTCTACCTCAGGTGGATGGGAAAGTCCCCTTGGTATGTCTATTCTTGGGATGCCTTGGTATTTCTGGGTCACTTTTTAAGCTCACTTTTAACTCGGAATCAAACTCCCGATCTTCGCTAGATGAGGTAGTCTCCCTCGATGGTCACAGCTCCGAGGGCGACTCTATTCTAAGCACTGGTGTGTTACTTAGTTGGGTTAGGCGTGCTTGTCCCAAATCTATGGCTCTTACACGTTCCAACCAAGCGTGGTCACAATCCACGCGCATGACCCCTTGCTCTATCTTGAAGATGTTCTTTCTCTTTGGCATGGACTCTGCCCGTATATATTCATCCTCAAGCTCCATTTCCATGAGCAAGAGAAGAGAAGAGAAGAGAAGAGAAGAAGAGAGGAGAAGATAGAGAGCTTCTCCTCCCCGATTCCTCACCCTCACACTCTCATACCCCCTCTCTCAAGCACAAGCTCAAGTAAAGAAGAAGAAGAAGACGAAGAAGAGGAGGAGAACCACTTTTGGCCACACACAAGAATGAGCTTCTCATTCACTTTTCAACTTTATATGCAAAACCCTAAATCCCTTTTGGATGGTCATCCCCTTATCCCCTTTTTTACATGGCTGGTCATTGCCTAGGCCCTTTGTCCCATTGTCCTTCTATCTTCCTAGCTTCCTTCCTACCACCCATCCACCTTTACAAATTGCATGGGTGAGAGCCTAGCACTCTTAAAATAAATCATGGTGCACCTTGTGCTTTTTTACAAAAGTATAGACTCACTCTTTTTCTCGTGTGCCTTTTTCCTTGATTTAGGACTTCTGCACTTCTTGTATTTCTAGATTCTTCTTGGCATGCCTTCATCTTCTGTTTCACTTTTTCCTTGGCCTTGTCTTCTACTTTAGATTTTCTGGCTTTTCCAACTTGTTCTTTTGAGGGTTAACATTGCCCTTCTCCTAAACAAGTTCCAGTCCCATGGCACTCATTGTCGTAGGTAGTAGGCTTTGACATACACCAAAGATGTGGGTGGAAGGGACAGTTGTGGTTTGTCGTGGAGGAGTTTTGGTGGTGGGGCGGATGAAGGTCATTTGTGGCATGTGGTTGGTGGTTGGCTGGTGGTAGGTTGGTGAAGTTGGTGATAGGGCTAGTTGTTGTTGGGAGTTGCACTCTTAGGTTGGCACAGGTGTTGGTGGCACTCCTAGGTTGACATAGATGTTGGTGTTCTGGGTATTCTGCAGCAGCCGATGATTTTGGTGGGCTTGCATGATGATAAAGGATAAGAATTCAAAGTTGAGTGTTGATGAAGGGTGAATGACACTTTCGTTGGAGTCTTCAATACTTGCAATTGAAAACCTCTCATGTGTGGTCTCTCCTTGGGGGTAGTGCTAGTCTTCTTATCGTGCACAAGACGTAGTTTGATTAGTTTGGAAGACAGGTTGAAAAGCGAGCTGAGAGTATTGTCTGACACTTGAGGACCCAAAATGTGTATATATTTTGGTGTAGATATTATGTGAGTGCTCGCACATACTTAGATATTACGTAGTTAGAAGACCGCGGGTCTGGTTCCTCATAACAATGTGTGGATGAAGAAAAGTTGTCCATGTTGAGGAGAAGTGCACAGGAAGGTGTATGAGACATCATATCCATTATGACAACACGATGTAGCATAATTGAACACATTGACACTGAAATTTTTGTAGCTAGTAGCTATTGGACTTTCTCGACAAGTACGGTGTACTTTTCATGGCCATTCATGCGGTACTTACCACGATTGATTGCAAGGAATCATGCAATTGGGTCAGAGTGACAAGTCTGACCATAGGCGAGACAAGCTCCCTAGGTATATCCTGCCCTTGATGTGCCTTGAACAATTGCGGGGGATGTGTAGATGGCTAGGGGACTAGGGACGGAGCCAGCTGACCAAGATCGATAGGCATACCTAATTTGAGAACCCCTAGGTATCATGTTGTGATTGTGAGTGCTTTTTTCTTTTCTTTTCTTTTCTCTTCTCTTCTTTTCTTCTTCTTTTTTTTTTAAATTTTTTTTTAAAAGATTAGCTTGAGTACAAGAACTGCAATACGTTGAGGCTATTAGCCTTTAAATGGGTTGGGAAATGTTGATATTCGAAGGCTCATGAAATGTATATTACAGCGATGATTGTGCCCTAGCCTTGTTGCTAGAGAAATAGTTGTTGAGATGGGGAGATACACTAGAGATTTTGTGACACTTCTTTGTAACGTGCGATGTTGGTACAATTGAGGTAACAACTGCCGTGAGTACCAGGTGTAGAGTTTGACCCAGAAAGAGAGAGTGGCCACTAATCATGCTTTGGGACATGCAATGTGGGCGATTGGCAAGGGTGATTTTTAATTTCGATGGTGAGGCTTCATCATGGCTCTTTGTGAGGTTGGTGGTCTTGCGGTGACTTGGGCATTGAACACTTTCGTACAAAGACCTGTGTGGTCCTGCATCCACTTAACACTTCGTGAGAGTATATGCAAGTCACATGCATCAATTATAATGAATAGATGCAACTCAAAAAGATATTACTTCATCAAAATCCTATGGTGCTGACTACGATGCATATCATCGGCGCTTCTTAAAGATGTGACATGTATTAGTAGTAGGTAAGTGAGGTTTGTATAGTTGAGGAGCCTGCCCCTTTAACCACTTAAGGACAAAAAGTTATGGCAAGATGGCCTTTGTTAAGCAGCTTATACAACATAGAGGCTATTCTATTTGTATGAGACGGGGTGAATTCGGGTGGTCGGGCGACTAGGGCTGTGACTAGGACTATGCAGGTGAGGGGCTCTCATCAGGCCGAGCAGGGAAGATATCAGCTGGGACCCGAATGGTGTAATCCTTGGCCGCAGCTATTTCAAGAATTATTTTAAATAAATATTCAAATTCCCTCTTATTTCTAGATGTCTTCTCCTCTTTCGAGCACCTGGTGCTCGAGCGTCTCGTGAGGGCTTGCACTGCGCATGTCACTACACCCGAGGTGCTCCCTTGAGCCTTCATCTTCTTGGCTTGGGGATATTTTGGCCTACATCCTGGGCGGTGTCACTTGGGGCCTCTTTTCGGCAAGTATCTCTTTAGAGTAGGCACATAGTGTTCTAGTGGAGGCACTAGTGCATTATGCTCCTTCCAACTTCGGAGAGCTTCCTTGCAGGCCAGCTACACTATGTGCTCCATGACAGCTACTATGGGGGAATCTAAAAAATATGAACCAAGGGTTAGGCCCTGAGGCAGGATAGAATTATTCGCATGAAAGGGATTAAACAATGGATTATCAAGCTCACATTATGAGGGGTGTGGTGAGGCATGCAGTGTTTGTTATAGAGAGATAGCTCCCGTGATGATGTTCATTCTACCTAGACTGTGGGGCATATTCCAGCTAGTAGACATATCTTTGCTCACACCAAGTTGCATGGACTGGTTGTGATGGAATTGGGTAGGACTCGTCCTCGGAAGGATAGATCAAAAACGGGGGGAAAGCCTGTAGAAAGGGGTATTGCCTTGTCTACACCCTAAAAGGTGTTGGTTAGGGCTTCCCATGGTGCCAATGAGGGCTGCATGCCTTCCACATGGAGGAGAGAATGGTCACACAACTTCTAGACATGTGGTGAGAGAAGGATCTAAGGAGCTCAGCCTATCAAACCCAAACTATGTCACTTCGTGAGGATAAAAACCAATTGTAGAACTCAAGATTATACTAGAGTGTGGCACACGCATCTAGTATTCATGGCAGCTTACTCGATAACAATAGATATTTTGCAACATCGAGTAGCATGGTACCTTGTCCGAGCCTACTCGCAACATATAGCTCCTCCTCAATGAGAACCTTATCCATTAGAGAGTTTTCTAGGCTAGTTTTTGCTAAGTCCATACCTTGAATGGTAGTCAACACTCAAAAGAAAGGTGGCGCCACATAGGTTGGGTCTCTTTGAGACCTCCGTTTGGCCAATCGCTCCTCTAAGACTGTCATAATTTGGGCTCCCAGTTCGGCCATTGTAACGCGGTTTTCAAATCAACGTTTTTCAAATTGACTTCGACCCTCTAATTGTCGCTTTAGTTTCTATATCTCTAAGAGATGTGGTTGGTAGAGCACATCATTGAATGTCATAGTTAAGCGTAGTTTGTCGGCTTCCTCGTTGAGATGAGTCACATGCGTTCATGCAAGAGCTTGTCATAATGCTCCTCAAGATGTTCTTGCTCTTCCCAAGATAGGGGAAATTGCAAGTATTCTTCAAGCTTCTCCCTAGGGAATGTGCCCATGTCTGTAAGGACGTAGACATGTGCAAACACTTTGAGCTTAGCATCCAACTTAGTTAAGGATTCAATGACACTTCTATGTTCAATGAGGGCTTGCTTGATTGCTATCTCATGCAAGGTTCTAGGATTTTCCCTAGGCTTTAGCATAGCTAGGGGCTCAGGCCTAGATGAGAAAGATTGGTTAACTCTAGGATTTTCCCTAGGCTTTAGCATAGCTAGGGGCTCAGGCCTAGATGAGCAAGATTGCTTATGTTTCTCCTAAGGCTTTGTTGTTATTTATTGCATCATGGTTCTCCTTGGATGTGACTAGTATAAATTTGTCACCCTGTTGTGACAGTGTTGTGTCCACTCTTGATTGGTCAATGCAAGTTTTTTCATCCTTGGTGGATTTAGTGTTGCAAGCAACCACTGATGGTGATGTTTGCTTTGACTTATCAGAACACACAAACATTTCTAGGGTTTCACCCCTCTTAGGGGAGATGGCAATGGGTTCCTTAGTGGGTGGACTCGATTCTTTATTCCCAAGTTCTTTTGTGCTCTCGGTCTCAATCTTCTTAGCGTCCACAACCACTTGTAACTGCCTTTGTGTTCGTTGTGTTTTCCTCTTGTTCATGGGCAATGAAGGTGTCTTTCTCAAAGACTCAGGACCCTAAACTAGGTCAGCCGTGCCATTGATGTGCTTGGTTGGGCCTTAGCACTCTCTTTCTCTAGTGTGCTCTCATGGGACTTAGTTGTGACAAGATGAACAGCCTTGCTAGGTTGATTGGTTAGATGCGCCATCTCCTAGGCAACATTTTCAAGAGGTTTCTCCTCAAGCATAGGCTTTAGGTGCTTTAACAATGGTGGAGGTATCAAGGATGTTGGTTGCGACACCTCTTCCATCGGTGAATGGCTAAGGACACATTCCGCAAGGGGCATCATCATGGCCAAAGGCTATGACTGCTGTGATTTCTGATTGGAAGTAGTAATGGCTAGTTCAGCGGATTGGCCACTATTGGTAAGCTACAGTGTCAATTCCTTAAGCAGATCAAAAGTGGCTGTGTCTTTTGTTGCCCTTTGCGCATTCAACTGTGCAGATCAATGCATATCCTTAGGCTGAGAGCTAAGGGTGGTGTCATGTCCTACATTTTGGACATTTGGAACCTTAAATGGTGACAGAGATTGGGATTGAGCAACTACACTTGACAAGTGCTATTGTTTTTCTTGTGTGCGTTTAGGAAAAGAGGGTGTAGGAGACGTGGGACTCCTAGGTAGACCTGGCATTGGCTTGAAGATTTCCTTGCGGTTATTAGGTGATTCTGCCATTTGGTTTGTTGAGAAATTAGCCTTATCATGAGCAGTGTTGTGCCTGTGATGCTCATTATCCTCTTGGAGAGTCAAAGTCTCCTTAGTCACTAATGGTCTTTGTGCACACTCAACAGTTATATCTAATGTCCACTTATTAAGCACGCTAGGCTGAGGATCTACCTTTCAAATAGTCCTGTTTGGTTTCTTACCTTAAGACTTGGATTTTAATTTAGATTTCCTCCTATGCTTCTTTTCTTTTGATGTAATTTGGCCTTCAGCTGATAGAGGAGGTTTAGCAGGGGGTTCTAGTATCCAAATCCATTGGTTACCTGCGTAATACCCTTGAGCACGTAGCAACACTTTGGATATCCATCTCGGTGTTGTTGGCTCTCCATCAATACCTTTGTCTATAAGGCTTAGGCTTATTTTGGGGTCTTCTATAATATTTCTAAGTCCAAAGCCCATCCTTGGCATTGTCTCCTGACCTTCTTGTTTCAAGCATGGCCTCACTCACTGGTTCTCATTGTTCAACATGTGCTTGTATCAACTCTTTCAACAAGTCCTTGCTCTCATTACTAGGCTTGCCTAGTATGTCAAAATGTTCCTTATCTTTCCCTCAAGGTCTAATGATGTCACCCTTACTAAAGGTTGTGATTCTCCTCACACTGGGTAGTGTCAAGTGTATCCTCTGTGCTACATAGTCGGCCTCCCACTTGTTGAGATGGCAAGCTCAACACATGCGGACATTGATGATGGACCGCTTGGCTAGATGAGTCCGTATGTCTACACTTAGCACGTTGGTGATCATTATGATACTCACATGGCCACTGACTTATCACTTATTATATTTAGTTTGTTACAACTACCTACAACTGGCAAAGATATAGTGCTAGTCGATTATGCACTGTTTGACTTAGAAGGCGACTTTCCTTTATGTTGTATCTTATCTATAATTTGTATAAATTATATAGTGTGTGGAATAAGAAGAAAAAAATCAGTAAGAAAACGTTTTGGCCTCCCTCTCTCTTCTTGTGTTCTTGAGTGAACTTCCTCTTGTGTATATGTGTTTGGCGTAGTAGCTCAAGCAAGTCCCCCACCACATGATTCTTGACATGGTATCAGAGCCACGCCACTGAGAGAGCCTGATTTTGGAGACTGAAGTGAAGGAGAAGAAGCAAGGTTTGAGTAGTAAGCAACGGATAAGAAGCTCTTCCATTCTTCCACTCTCTCTCTTGGATAGTGCATGTGCAAGCACCAGAAGCAGGGTAGAGTGAAAATCGCAGGTTGTTGTAAGATTTAGTGCACAAGTAGAGCACTTTATATGTTGTAGATTATCCCATCAAGGCTTTCTTGCAGTTTTTTTGGGCATTTGAGGCCATTTTAGGCCCTGTTTTAGAGCCACAAGGTTGCGGACAACAATTTCAAGGTACACTATGATTTCGGCTGTATTGATCGAAAGTGGGTGCATAGGTTACAAATTTCAAATCTATAATTTTTGAGGTTTTTTCTAAAAAACAGACATAAGGTTCATCTAAAAACAGGTTGTAGATTACATGTACTATTGAGCAATCAGTGAAAAAGACTGATTGGCATATTGTTGTGCGCTAGTTGTGAAAGGCTACAGAAGACTAGCTTGCTATGTTATATTCTTTTTTGTGATAATGGCAGAGAAAAGTGGAAATCACATTATTAAGAAGCTTGACAAGAATAGCTACCCTTCATGGAAGTTTCGTGTGACATATTCCTCATTGGAAAGGGCCTTTATGAGTTTTTTTCGGGTGAAGAAAAGGAGCTAGAGCTGGGTATCCCTCCAACTGCAGATAAATTAAAAGCATGGAAAGAATGGAATGCAAAAGACAAAAAGGTGATGTACTGGCTATCTGCAATCATTGATAATACGATGTTAGGACATATCAGAAATGCAGAAACTTCACATGCAGCTTGGATAATTTTTTAGAACATGTTTTTAGTAATAACAAAGGCACGGAAGATTCAACTCAAGCAAGAGTTGAATACCTTGAAGAAAGGGAAAATGTCTATCAATGAGTATGTTTTGAAGGTGAGAAGCATTGCATATGCTTTAGGAGCAATTGATGCAATGCTTGATGATGATGACTTTGAGTGGCCTTAATCATGAGAAGGCATGGAAATCATTTATTAATTTAGTATATGTACGAAAGCCATTTTCAAATTTTGATGAGCTGATCTCTCTCACGATTACCGAAGATATCAATATGTAGGGTAACTTGTCTGGAAAAAATAGTGAACAAGTTCAAGCATTTTACTCAATTTTAGGAAGAGGATGTGGTAGATCCTCTTCGAGAGGCCATGGTATGGGAAGTGCTAGCGATAACCAACAAAACAGGTTCAATCAGTAATTTTGTGAAATATAGGTTTCAGGAGGCCGAGGAAACTTTAGAGGTAGGGGGAGCTCTAGAGAAAGAGGTGGATGGAAAAAATAGAGGTTCTAGAAATTCTGCTATTGTTTGCCATTATTATGGCAAGAATGTCATATTGTAGCCAATTGTTATGCTAAGAAGGATGATATTCACAGTGGTAAATTGCAGCAAGGAAACTATGCATCGTCTTCATGACAGAATAAAGACAAAAATGAGCATCTCTTTGTTATGCAGTATATGATGAATGCAGCTACAGGAAAGGGAACACATGATGATGTATGGAATGTCAATTTAGGTGCATCTAATCATATGACAAATCATGTTGAATGGTTTGGAGAGATACATGACTTACAAAATCTAGGCTATGTGCAATGGGTGATGATTCATGCCACCCAATTTTACACATGGAAAAGGTTCCTTTGTCCTTGTATGATGGCCAAACAAAGATTCTGATAGATGTATTACATGTGCCTTCGATCACAAAGAATCTAGTGTCTATTGGCCAAATGGTAGAGCAGGGGTTGTAGGTCTGATTTAATGCAAAAGGTTGTTTTGTAGAAGACTTTAATGATAAGTGCAGGTTGGTCGCAAAAAGAAGTAGAGTTGGTTGCATGTTCACTTTAGATTATGGAATTCTTGCAATGGATGTTAGTATGTATGCTAAAGGAAAAGGAGTAGTTGTAGATATTGAAATATGGCATAAACATATTGGACATGGAAAATATGCAAAGATTGAAACTAATGCACTCCAAAGGATGGGTTACAGGGTTGCCTTCTTTTAGAGTTACAAAATTGCATAAAATGTGTGAAGCATGCCAGTTTGGTAAGCAGGCAAGACAACCCTTCTCGCATGACATAGAAGTGAGTAGAAAAATACTTGACATAGTGCATACAAATGCTTAGGGGTCTACATAGAATGTATCTCTTAGTGGTAGCAAATACTTTGTCACATTTATTGATGACTATTCAAGGAAGTTATGGGTATACTTCATGAAGGAAAAGAGTGATATATTTGAGCACTTCAAATCTTTTAAGGCAATTGTTGAAACAGAAATAGGCTTAAAAGTGAAGTGCTTGAGATCATATGGAGGGGGAGAGTACCTCTTCAATGAGTTTAGTGGCTTCTTGAGGACTCATGGGATATATAAGCAATTTACTTGCAAGTATACCCATAGCAAAATGGGGTTGCAGAAAGAAAAAATAGGCATATTGTAGAAGTTGCACGGGCATTAATGGCTGAAAATAATATGCCAAAATATTTTGCTCTGAAGTTGCCCATACTGCTATCTATATTATGAACAGAACCCCCACATCTGCAATTCATGGGATGACTCTTGAAGAATGCTTTATTGGCAAGAAGCCCGATGTATCGCACTTGAAGGTGTTTTGATGTATTGCATATGTTCATGTGCCACATGAGCTACAGAAAAAGCTTGATCCAAAGGCAAAAAAATGTATTTTTATTAAATAGTCTTTAGAGAAAAAAGGATATCGTTGTTATAACCCTGTCATAAGTGAGTTTAGAGTGAGCATGGATGTTATCTTTGATGAGATGGGCAGCTGGTATGCACCTGCTGGTGATGTATTACATGATGATAATGATCAGGATAACTATGTGCAAAAAGAAAAACAAGAATCACAGAGTCTTAGTGGAGCAGAAACATCATATGGTACTATACCTACAGTGAGCCCTTGGTCTGGGAGACTAAGGAGTAGCCCCACATCTTCAGGTGTATCTATAAGTGTTGCATGCAAAGACAAAGAAAATAAGAAAGTGTTGGATGGTAATGATGCATCTACTAGTCATTTGGGATTTGATGGAGATTCTAGTGGTTCAAAGAGTTTCGATGATGAGCTTGGTATTCCTTTAGTTAGGACACTAGGTATATAGAGAGCTCATAGTAATGTAAAGGCTCCATTGGGTGATCCAGTGGTACATAGGTCTAGCAAGGTCAAGTATCCTATTAAAAGATTTGGCTTTGAAGGTTATGCAACTCACCATTTTGCTTATATGGTGAAACTAGTTGAGGATGTTGAGCCCACTTGTTTTGAGGATGCTATTGGTCATACTCATTGGGATGCAGCAATGGATGAGGAGATGGCTACATTAGAAGCCAATAAGACTTGGGATTTGGTACCCTTACTTAAGGGTAAGAAAGCTATTGGCTATAAGTGAATTTAAAAAGTCAAGCATAATACAGATGGTTTAGTTAGCAGGTATAAGGCTAGGATCATTTCAAAAGGCTATGCTCAAACATATGGCATAGATTACGAAGAGACATTCAGTCAAGTTGCTAGGATGATAGCTGTTAGGTATGTGATTGCCTTGACGACAGCCAAAGGTTAGAGTTTGCAACAAATGGATGTTAAGAATGCCTTCTTGCATGGTGAATTGCAAGAAGAAGTGTATATGGAGCAGCCAGTAGGCTATGAGGATTTAGAGCATCCCATATATGTGTGTGGGTTAAAGAATGCACTCTATGGGCTGAAGCAAGCACCTAAAGCATGCTCTGAAAAGATTGGAGAGTATCTTGTCAATATTGGGTTTTGTATTTTTTATGCTAATCACTCACTTTATGTGAGAAAGGGTATGGTCATCATAGTCATCTATGTGGATGACTTGATTATTGCAAGTGATAGTAGTGCAAGCTTCAAGCAAGCTCCATCCTCAAGCCCCACGCTCCAAGCTCCATGGCTGCGAGCAAGATAAGAGAAGAGAAGAAGAGAGGAGAAGACGGAGAGCTTCTCCACCCCGGTCCCTCACCCTCACACACTCACTCCCTCACACTCTGATACTCCCTCTCTCAAGCACAAGCTCAAGCAAGCAAGCAAGAAGAAGAAGAAGAAGAAGAAGAAGAAGAAGAAGAAGAAGAAGAAGAGGAGGAGAGCCACTTTTGGCCACACACAAAAATGAGCTTCTCATTCACTTTTCAACTTTATATACAAAACCCTAAATCCTTTTTGGGCAGTCATCCCCTTATCCCCTTTGTTACATGGTCAACCGTCGCCTAGGCCCTTTTTTCCATTGTCCTTCTATCTTCCTAGCTTCCTTTCTACCACCCATCTACCTTTACAAATTGCATGGGTGAGTGCTTGTGGGTGTCCCCCGTATGGACTAATAGTTGCATTAGTTGGTGTGAGCTCTCGTTGGCCTAGCAGAGTCTATTCTGCCCCTTCATCGATGAGAGCATCGACACTATGATCTCTTTTTACAGTGATTTTGACCCCAAGATAAGTAGGTGGTACTATGTCTTCATCTTCTAGGACTTGACTTATAATTTTAAGCCTTCTGACAAATGCCCTTGAGTCCCCAACTATACAACTAGATGTGAATTCTCCACTGATATCTTGGATAGTCTGTGTAGTGCTATTCAAGGTGCATCTATCATCAGGACTGTCATATCTATTCATCCTCGCAGTTGTAGCTTGATGTTGTTACTTTCTGCTTTGACTAGATGCAGTCCAAATGCAACACATACGCATTTTTGTGGTGTGGCATTTTTGCCCTTGCTGGCTAGATTGGCCCATTGAGGTTCTAGGGTCTCTATTTGTCTTTGTTCGGATATGGGCTTTTGGTTGCTCTTTTGCAAGTGAGACCCAAGGCTTGTGTAGAGCCATTACTATACTACAATTTGATTTGGAGGACCTATCACAACACGTGTTTTCTCTCCAACCTACTTGAGGGAGGTGCGGAGGGGGCAAAGCCCCCCCTTTGTGGGGGGCGTTACACTAAATACCATATGCAATTTAAGGGACCTTTTTTGAACTGCTTGCTCTAAATTTCAGACAAGTGATAGATCTGCGATGTGCTTTTGGCTTTATGTGGTCTCTAGGTCGATTTCAAGGTCTACAAGTTAAAATTTTGACCAAATCCAAATTTGACCAGGCAAGTCCAAATTGCAGGGGCCGAATGCCCGATTCGGCCTGTCTGAGGACCGAGGGCCGAGTTAGGTGGGCCGAATGCAAGTGGTCCAAAGGGTGAATTCGGCCGGGTCCGAGGGCCGAGTGGACTCAGTGGAAAGGGCCGAGGGCCGAGTGCCAAGTTAGGATGAATATTAAGTTCACCCAAGTGGTCGATTTGGATGGGCCAAGTGGTGGGTGTCCGAGTTGAGTGGACTGAGTGCCGATTCTAGGACTTGGCCCACAATCACCATCATTCGGACGGGCCAAGCGCGACATGTTTTTTGCTGGACTCCACAGAATTCATCGTGCCGAGTGATCGAGGCCTTCCTATTGGTCGAGCACCTCCAAATCCAAGCTACTCATGCAAGGGAATGTGTGGAACCGAGGGGCCGTGACACTAAATACCATATGCAATTTGAGGGACCTTTTTTGAACTACTTTCTCTAAATTTCAGCCAAGTGATAGATCTACGATGTGATTTCGGCTTTATGTGGTCTCTAGGTTGGTTTCAAGGTCTACAAGTTAAACATTTTACCAAATCCAAATTTGACCTAGCAGATCAAAATTTGACCCAGCAAATCCAAATTGCAGGGGCCGAATGCCCAATTCGGCCCGTCCGAGGGCTGAGGGCCGAGGGCCGAATTAGGTGGGCTGAATGCAAGCGGTCCGAAGGGTGAATTTGGCCAAGGCCCGAAGGCCGAGTGGGCCGAGTGGGCTGAGGGCCAAGTGCCAAGTTGGGCTGAATATTAAGTTCATCCAAGTGGTCGATTCGGATGGGCCAAGCGGTGGTATCCGAGTTGACTGGGCCAAGGGCCGAATATAGGACGTCGGACAAAGGGCCAATTCTGGGACTCGGCCTAAAATCACCGTCACTTGGACAAGCTGAGCGCGATGTGTTTTTTACCAGATTCCACAGAATTCATCGCACCGAGTGATCAAGGCCTTTCTACTAGTCAAGCACCTCCAGATCCAAGCTACTCATGCAAGGGATTGTGTGGAATTACCTGTGGTGGGCAAAGATGTTGGGAATAGTAAATGATTCTTGTATGTATGCCCATAGAGGCTAGATATGTGCCCTCGAGGGGGTCACTGATGAATATATGTATATATAATGTGAGTTCAAAATAAGGGGTTTTTAAAACACCATTTTTATACATTTTTTACATACAGAAGGGTGTCGTATAAAGGGGTTACTTACAGATTGAATAGAAAAGGGTTGTGTTTTATTCAAGAAAAATTCACAGATTAGGATATTTATAAATAGGCCATGAAAGCACATTATATAGAGAATATATATATAGTGAACCCCCCGAGTATGTGCCCCAAAGAGGCTGGCCCATAAGTGGCTTTATGACAAAGATGTATGCTCTAGAAGCTCTAGGAAGAGTTGTCCAAAATCCCATAAGCACAGAGAGTAAAAGTGGTACTATCCAAAAAGCTATATAAGCATATACTTGACACTCATTTCAATGGAATAGAACAATCATTATGTGTCACTCAAGATTGTGTTTATGAGTCCAAGTTAATCTATATTGGAACCTATTTCACTTGAGTTATAATTCTTTATCTCAATCATGTTTTATGTCTATAACCTCCGTCCAGCCATAGCTAGCATAGCTCTAGATCTGTGCTTTTTAACAAAAGAACTCTCGATGGCAAGATCAAAGCAGGTCCATGCAATGAAGCTCTCTCTCCCTCTCTCCAGGTCTCTTGAACCCTACAATGCAAAATGTGGTCTTTCTTGCCACTCCTAGCCCCTTATCACCCTGGCCCGACCTGTACTCACCTTAGTCTTGCTCCCCTCACCAATATTTAACCCGAAATTTCATTTTTTGCTCTTCTTTTCCCTATGCTTGTTATACAGCAACAGAAAACCCTACTGGGTGCTCCAATGTTTTGCTCCTATCCTACCTAAATGCAAGAAACAATCACAAGGGAAATACCTACACTACTCCAACATGCTTTTCCAAGTCCAAAAACCAAAAACCTACTTGGTAAGGAGATCCAATACCTCTTCAAACTCCGTCACCTCCTACCTATCTACCTCAAGCACAAGTTCGGGGGAAAACCCTACTTCGATGCTCAATTTGAAGCGCGCAAGTGCTCAAGGTTTGAATCCGTTGGTCTCATTAATGGAACCAGAATATCAAAGCTCTTGCTCAATCATCAAGACTCACGGACCGCTTATTGTTTCAAGCATTACAAGTGAGCTCTAATGGTTACCTCTCACATAGCCAATGAGCCTTTGAACCTATGAATGTAGTGAGCTTACCTCAATTCCAAAATGAGTTGCCTCCTCCTTCACACATACCAGTAGCTCCATGATCCTGTATGCTAGCTCAAGCATCCTCAAGCCTCCTCCATTAAGCTCCATCCACCATAGTCATATGCGCGCAAGAAAAGGGAAGAGAAGAGGAGATGGTGAAGAGTTTCATCCTCTTGATTCCTCACTCCCATACACTCTCACACTCCCTTTCTCAATAGTACACACACAAGAAAAGAGAAGAGAAGAAGAGAGGTCTCTTGTTAGCCGCACACCAAAGAATGAGCTTCCATTCACTTTTTGAACTTTATATACAAACCCTAAAATTCCATAGGCGCACATCCCTTTTTACATGATCGGCCTTTGTGGCAAGGCCCTTTTTCCTAGTTCCCTTTTTTTGCCTCATGCCTTAAGTCTACACCCATCTATTCCTTTACAAATGGCACAGGAGAGAGCCTAGCACTCTTTCACAAGAGTTTTTAGAGTTTTTTGAGGTGCCTTCTTTTTAAAATTGCACTTTCACCTCATCTTAGCTTTTAGGGGCCCCCTTTGGGCCTTTGCTCTTTTTCTGTTTTTTTTCCGCTTTTTGCTTCATTTTTTTTGCCATCTTGAACTGAGGTTAACACCAACTAACTTAAGTTTGGCTATCATTTCTTGATTGGAAGCAACAACTCCCAAATCAGAGAAATAATCGTCCATCTACTCAATCCATATCTCTGCCTCTGCTACAACATCTATTCCTTCTCAATCAAACTCCCTTGCCTTAACTTGCTTAAGAAGAAAATTCTTCTCTTGCATGTCAACATTCATAGGTATAGAAGGTGCCTGACAATCAAGCCATACCATGTGGGTTATTCTGTTTTAGAGTATGCCTATGAACCATACATAAAGCAATCCCATATTATTACGAGGTTTTCTCTGATACCAATTGTAACGTGCCCACCTATCACCTGTCCAAGCACATTTTAGCAGTCCATCGAGAAACAAATGTAAGTGTCATCGCTTGGCACTCCCATGGAATGTTCCAAGGTTTGTTTCCTACGGTTTCGCGAGTCTGCCTTGCAACGGAATGTTCGGGGTTCAAACCCACTAGGATTGACCTGAAATGTGGGTATTTTTTCCTTTTGATTACATTAATAATTACATCATGGAATTCACGTTGTCGTGATGTTTCTTAGCATGGGTTTCTATGCCTAATAAGGGACTTTCAGTTACCGCCCTTCTACGAGAGTTTGAGAGCCACTATGATCAGTTGGATGGAACTGAGCAGCAAGCTTTGGAGATGCAGAAAGTGGAATTATTTTTATAAGCTGCTGATGCTGATTTACAGGAAAAGTTGGATGATCTTTTGGAAGATCAAGCTACCGATTCAGGTTTAAAGACCGAGTGGAGACATGTCATTGATGCTGTGTATGCTCTTGTTAAGAAGCAGCGCAGGAGAGTACGATTGCATCGTAATACAGGATCAGCTTCTAAAAAATCCTTGGAGACCTCTTCTTCTACCCCTGCTGCAAGTTCTATGCCTAAGCCTACTCCTCCCGTTGTAAATCCACCAGTTCCTGCTGCTCCAGTGCCCTTATCTGTAGATGATGTTATTAAAGGCTTGGCAGATTTGACGATTGAAGTAGTCAAAGCTAAAGTTGGTAAGTTAAAAGAGCAACTTATGTCAGTACCTGCTGTAGCACCTGCTCCAGTGATTGCTTTTCCAGCTGGTGAAAGAAAAGGGAGACGATGTATTTGGTGCGATAGTACAGAGCACCAACACTGCAGAGATTGTGATGCTTTTCAGGAAGCACGTAAGAAGAATGTAGTGTTCTGGGGACAAGATGGGAAGATATGGCTGACTGAGACTGGTGCTCCTCTTGACACGAACTTTGGTAAGGGAGGTATGAAGAAGCTCGTTGATGATATGGTTGCGCGATCAGCTTATGTGAGTATTAGAGGAGATGGTCCAACTTATGGAGTCCAGTTTGAGTAGAAATCAGATGGAGACTCTGCTTTATGGTCCTCTGCCTTGGAGATAGTGAGAAGAGGGAAAGTTCAGGCATCTACTATGACTTGTGTGGGCTCCAGCATTCGAGGAGAAACGGGATGGGATTCTCCTGTTGACAGGTATTCTATTTTTGCTTATATGGCAAAAACATAGGGTTTAGATGCCATGGTTGAGGAAAAGAGAAGAAGAGATGAGGAGGGTCTCAGCACCTCCAAAAAGACTAGAGGGGGTGACTTTGTTTCACCACCTGTTACAGCTCCACCTATAACAAGTTCTCTAGCTCAATCAGGTCCTGAACAACCTATGGGAGACAAGCAGATGAAAGAGAAGATGCAACCAAGAAAGGAGCCAGGATTCAAGCTCTTGTCAGACCTTGATATGCAGACGGATATGAGTAAGATTTTTCATGAAAGAATTTTGAATAGTGAAGTCACTTTTACTGTTGGAGAAGCTCTTGGAATTGCTAGAAGAGAAATATAGGATCAGATGCAGGATCTTTTGCGGAGGAAACGACATGCGATGGAAGGGCCTGCTTTACAGGGATTATGGCATGGAGCTCTTAGGGAAGAGCATGATGATGCAGTGATGGTTGAGAATGCTTCTGTCAATCCGCAATTGAAGAAAATAGTTCAGCCTATGCAGTATGAAGATGATGATACCCCTATTCTCATTCCTTGCAGCCATTTTTCACGAAGTCATTGGGCTAGAGCAACCACTGAGACGATGGTAAGGATTGGAGAAAAACAGATTCCTTTGGTCGCTTTAGTCGATCATGGTTCTGAGATTAATCTTATTGCTCGAGGTGTTTATGAGAGTGGCAAGTGGCCTATGGATGCAGAGCATGGCTGGCGCATGAGAGCCGCCAATAATACTTCTGGTGATATGTATGCTGCTTGTCCGAGCATCAGAATTTCTATTGGTAATGTTGAAGAGGATTATCATTGCTTTGTTCAGGATTCTTGCTCTTATCCGATTATTCTTGGATAGCCTTTCATTATAGAAGCAAGAATGGAGACGAAAGTGATGGATGACGGCTCAGCCTATGCACGGATACGCAGTAAGGATGGTATGCGAGCTGTTCAGTTTATGACTGTTGGGGTAAATCATCTGAGAAACAGGGACTCCTTGCATGAGGCACCACTACCTGCGAAGGAGTTGGATTTTCATTAGGTACCGCTATCTTGCGAGATGCCAGTGGTACAGAGTGGAGAAAAGAGGAGATCTCGCCTCCTGGCAGCCAGTCTTTCTCCACTAATTTTGTTGGTTTTTCTTCAGATAGTTCAGTGAGTTATCAGAGAATTTCAGATTTGCCTAGAGCTGCTAGGCAGTACATTGGTCGTAAGGAGAAAGAGTTGAAGATTGCAGGTATTTTGCAAGCAGAAGAGCATGTAGATGGATTGTATGAAGGGATGTCTTATGCAGATACATTGTTTAAGATGGGAACAATGCTGAAAACTGATGTATGTAAGGGTTCAAAGATCATACCTATGCAAACCTTGGATATGTTTCAGGAAATTTCTGATTTTATGCTGAAAACAGAGTTAGAGGCTGAGAAAACTCAGCAAACTGAATTTATGGCTGATCTTGATCAGCTTACAAAGTTACAGAGGGCTGAAACCTTTCAGCCAACAGAGTTAAATACTGGAAAAATTCAGCATATGGAGTATGAGGCTGCACCCATGCAGTCCATAGAGCCGAGGGCTGAATTCATTCAGCCAACAGAGTTTAATGCTAAAACATTTCAGCATACAGAGTTTCAGGCTGCACCCATGCAGTCCATAGAGCAAAGGGCTGAAATCTTTCAGCCAACAGAGTTGAGAGTTGCTGAAAATTTGCAGAAATTGCAGCAAAGAAAAGAGTGCCTAACTGATGCCAAGGTTGACACGAAGTATAAAACAGTTGATAAGAAGGTTAAGCCGGTTGCAGGGCCGCTTCCTCCTGATAGTGATGAGCAGATAGAAAAAGCTATGAAGCAGCCTATGTTGAGAGATCCTGCAAATATTGGACATAAATTTACAGCTGAAACTCTTGCAGAATTGAAGATTGGAAATGATGATTTCTTACTTCCAGTGGAAAAAGAATGTTTTAGAGAGATGCTTTGACGTCATGGTAAGGCATTTGCTTTCTTTCCTCATGAAATTGGCTGCATTAGTCCCGAATTGGTTGCGCCTATGGTCATCTTCACTGTCCCTCATGTACCATGGAATATACGTCCTATACCTGTGCCAAAAGCACACTTGTCAAAGCTGATAGAGTTGTTGAATGAGAAGATTAAGATGGGGATTTTGGAACCCTCTTCTGCGCCCTATTCTAACAGGTGGTTTACTGTACCAAAGAAGAATGGTACTTTGAGATTTATTTAGGATATGCAGCCCGTGAACAAAGTGACAATCAGGAATGTGGGAACAGGTCCAGTTGTGGATGAATTTGCTGAGGCTTTTGCAGGACAAGCCATCTATTCTCTAGGTGACTTGTATTCAGGTTATGATCAGTTTCAGCTTGCCTTGGAAAGCAGGGATATTACTACTATGCAGACACCTATTGGTCTTGTGAGGATGTGTACCTTGCCTCAAGGTGCCACCAACTCAGTTGCTCATATGATGAATGCTATGCATAGAGTTCTACGAGACTATATTCCGCAGTATATCATGCCTTTCCTAGATGATGTGCCTATTAAGGGTTGTGCAGAAGAAGAAAAGAATGAAAGTCTTGATTTGCGAGGATGTAGACAGTTTGTGGCTGAACACTTGGTTGCTTGTGAGCAAATATTGACACGATTAGAGGAAGTAAACTTGACTCTTTCAGGGCTGAAATTTGTCTTTGGTGTTAATGAAGTCATCACAGTTGGGCATATGGTTGGTTATTATGGCAGGAAGCCTTCACCTGCAAAGGTGGATGCCATAAGCAGGATTGCAGAGTATTGCTCGACTACTTCAGAGGTGCGGAGATTTGTGGGAGCTTGTGTATTTTACATGATTTGGATTCCTCATTTTGCTCACATAGCAGATGTTCTCTATCAGCTGCTTCAAAAGGGGCAGAAATTTCATTGGGATGAGAAGCATTCGAAAGCCATGCGTAAACTCAAGAAGCTGTTGCAGTCAGCTCCTACTCTTTGCAAGGCGGATTATCAGTGTGGACGGCCAATCATGTTGACAGTCGATAATAGTCCTATTGGCATAGGTTGGGCAGTGGGACAGGATGATGCTGATGGAAATAGATATGCAATCCGCTTTGAAGCTAAAGTTCTTAATGAGCGGCAGAGGAGATATCCGCAGATTAAAAGAGAGTTGTGGGGAGTAGTCATCACTGCACTGAAGTGTGACAAAGGGTATTTTATTAGAGCTTCAGTTGTTGTGGAAACAGATTGTTTGCCTTTTCTTGGCATGATTACTAGCTGCTCGACTCCAGATATAGCGATGCTTCGGTGGATTGCCTATATCAAATCATTGAATCCAGAATTTCGACACATAGCAGGGAAAGATAATCCAGTTGCTGACATGCTATCTAGAGCGAGATATGAGGATGAGGGGTCAATGCTTGCAGAAGATGATGAGACAGAATTTGCAGCTTCTGTCCTTGTTCATGATTGTCATGTATCTACTGTTGAAGCCTTTATTGAAGAACTTTATGTTGATGAGTGGCTGCAAATTGGACAGTATCTAAGTTCATTGACTCGAAGAGCTGATTGGACAGATGATGAATTCAAGAAAATCAGAAGGAAGGCTTATGGGTATTTCTTGAAAGATGGTTTTCTTTGGAAGCATCCAAAGAAGAGAGGCGGCTTGCCCTTGAGAGTAGTTTGTGAGGTAGCGATGCATATACAGATTATGCGAGAGTTTCATGAGAGTTCATGGGCTGGTCATAGAGGTGTGTGGGCTACCTATGAGAAAATCAAAGAAAGATACTGGTGGAAAGGGATGTATAAAGATGTTTCCCACTTTGTGGAGACTTGCAGGGACTGCTAGCTTTACTCTTTAGTGCGACATCATGATGAGTTGCATCCGACCTATCCACTATGTATGCATTATAAGTGGGTGGTAGACTTGGTTACTTTGCCAGTGGGACTTTGGCAGATGAGATATCTTGTCTTGGCTAGGGAGGATCTTACAAACTATGTTGAAGGCAAATCTTTGTGGACGAAGACTACCACTACAGTATGTAAATTCTTGTTGGAAGAAATATTTTGCAGGTATGGACGTATAGGCAAGATTACAGCTGATCGTGGAGAGCTAGATGCAGATGAAGCTAGAGAATTTTTCTCACGGTTTGGGATTAAATTGGCTCTTACTACTGCCTATAATCCAGAGGGAAATGGGAAGAGCGAAAGAGGACATCCGCCGATAGTTAAAGCATTGGCAAAAGCTTGTAGAGGTCGGATTGGGGATTGGCTGAGATTACTACCTTTTGCATTGTGGGCAGACCGCTCTACACATAGCGTGACTACTGGATATATGCCTGCAGAGTTGATGTATGGGCAAAAACCTGCCATGCCTACAGAAATCTGTGCTCTCACGTGGAGTGTTCTTCCATGGCATGAGAATTTATCAAGGGAGGAGCTTCTAGCTCTTCGGATTCGTCAACTAGAGAGAAGGACAGAAGATGTGCAGCTAGCAGTTGATCGTTTGAAGGCAGCCCGACTCAGAAACAAGGACACGTTTGATTTGAGGCATCCCTTGAGGCCTAGAGCCATAAAAGAAGGAGATTGGGTTCTAGTCTATGACAGTAGTCTAGAGAATCAGCATAGTAGCATGAGAAAAATGGTTCAAAGATAGTTTGGACCGTATGAGGTGAAACACGTTTTTGACAATGGTACCTATGAGTTGGCTGAATTAGATGGAACAGTATTGAGGGTGTCCATTGCTGGAAAACGGGTCAAGATTTTCAAGAGAAAAGAAGATAAAGAATATTCACTTGAAGCATTGGCAGAAGAAGAGCAGGTAGAAGAAAGTCAAGCAGAAGAAGCAGAGAATATGGATGATGAAGCTGATGGAGAAACAGGTCTACTAGAAACTGAAGAAGGACTCGACTTGTTTGTGGACTTGAATGATCCTGGATAGTTGGCTCATCCGGAGGATGCACAAGTTTAGAGGGGGTGGATGTCGTGCTGCTGCGCATCCGAGCCGTATACACCTCCATTTCTTTTGTTGTGCATTTGTGTTATTTTTTCGCGTGTGATTCATTGTGTGTGATTGATGTATTACGATAATCCGTCCTTTCAGTACCCGCATTCAATGTATATATTCCGCTAGTGTGTGTGTGTTTCTGTTTGGATGCATGATGTGTGTGTGTTAGAAAAATATGAAAAACTGATACCAAAGGACATTATCAAGCTGATAATTTCAATGATGATCTCTAAGAAAAGTGCAGGGAATTGTGGAATCAAAGGAAGCTTTGTTGAAGCCGACATTTAAGCTATGAAGATAGAGGTTACACGAGAACAAGATAGACAAAATATACGGGACAAATTATTTTTGAAGAAGATACATTATCACTACATGTCATGGAGAAGAAGGGTTCATATGCCTTTGCCTTTGATGGGAGGAATCTCTGCAGTTGTCTCAAAGACTGCATCCCCATAGAACGTGTCAATCCAGCAAATTCCAGAATTTACCAATTAAAAAGAAGGTTCATGAGAACAATATCCACATGTCTTGGCAGCTAACAAAGTCCGAAGTAAAGGAATATAGCGACTTGCCCTGTTTTGAGGGGAATCCGCTATAATTGGTGTGCTCTCTTTTAGGGGTAAGGGGAATCTAATTTGGGGGATGCTGCTGGAAAAAGAGGGGGAGTCGTGGAAGAAGAATGGCGACAACAAGGAATTGGGGGCGGAGATATGCATTAGTGTTGTGAAAGAGAGCTTTGATTATTTGGAAGCACCTGTCAAGCGAATAACAGGTGTAGATGTACCGATGCCTTACGCTGCCAATTTAGAACGAATAGATGTTCCTCAGATTGATGAAAACAAGCTTGTAACTATGGAAGATGATGGCAAGGGGGAAGTGAGGGAGCTTCATTGACGAGGACCTCTGGAGGTCTTGTTCATTTTTTCCTTGATTATTTCAGTAATTTTGATTGGAAAAGATATGGTGTCAGTCTTTGGGGTCCTGTTCCTTTGTCATCCATTCCAGACTTGTCTGCTGAACCACCTCTCAGAGATGGACGCAAGTTGCTTCTTAGCAAGGACTTTCTGAAAGCATGTAGTCATGCATATGGTGTTTTTTCCAAAGGAGAAGATGCACAGGCTTGAAGCTTTTCTGAAAAATATCTGAATGTGATTGATCATCTCAGAACAAGTAACAAATTAGGATGCAGTGTCAGTAAAGAATTGAGAACTGAAGAACGAGGTCCTGTTCGAACAGTCCTCTGCATACGCCACCAAGTTCCCCCCCTCAAGTCCCTCTTCACAAACCAGTTCGATGCTGAGCAGATTTGACAGCAGATTGACTTTCAGTCTGCACCCCTTCTCGCCTCCATTAAGAGACAGCTTCGGACTGTAGAGAAGTGCGAGGCCTTGTTGGGAGAGCACGAAGCTTCGAAAGCGTGGCAAGAATTGAGAACTGCAGAGCTATTGTCACGAATTCAACCTAATGGGCACTCCGAAAACGGGAGGAAAGCTGGATGAAATGACAGGGTATCTGTCAAAGAAGACACTTCTTGGTCTTAAGGCCAGTTGATGGAATTTGGAGAACAGGGCAGATCTGGGAGCAGATGCGACAACTAATAGTTTATCAAGGAGCTTGGGATCAACAGACGTTATGAGACGTGGATGAGCGTGGACAACCCTTTCATTGATGAGCTTTTGCGCCCGCTGCTGTCTTTCGTGGCTGCCTTTGGCTACTCATCGCTTTGCAACAGCAGCGATATACCGATGGCTTCACAAGGAATGTGAATGCTATTTGGGTTAAGAAACGGACAGGCTTACCTATTCAGTCAGTTTCGTTCACCATTGAAAGTGGAGAGGTTTTGCATAAAACTGGAACGACTGTGATTGGATATTTTGAAGATTTTATGGAACCAGATTATGAGGCATTCATTAGTGCAGCCAAGGAGGAGTTAAAGACAGAGTTTGTTTAGGTATCCTTACAGAAGTCATAAAGGTATTGACAGGAAGAGTGCTGAAAGTGGACTTTTGTGTGCATATTGAAGAGTAAACCTGAAACATATGTACCTTATGATAGCCAGTTTGACAAACATAGCATTTTTTGGTTTGTTGAGATGTTTAAACTTCAAAAGAGGCTATACTAATTGGCCATTCTGCAGGCTGCCTTGTGGCACTTGATGCATATTTAAAAGCACCAGAAAGAAAAGCTGCTATTGTGATGGTGGCTCCTGCAGTGATGGCTCCTCTTTTGTTGCCAAGCAAGGCTCATGTTTCAAATGAACAGGATCAGAAAAAGCATCAGCATCTTAAACTGGCCATACTACTAGCATAGTGAACAGTGCTGCCCACTGAACTCCATTGCTTTGACATTATATGGATTTCTGAAAAATTGTTTACAGGGATTACTACCCAGCAGATTTTAACAAGTCTATGTGCCAAAGGCAAAACTGATCTCAAACACCTAGATGCAAAGCTGGTTAAGAGATACTTCAGATTTTTCTGAACATGGACTTCATGTATTTTACTTGACAAACAATATAGAGTACTTTGGCATCAAGAATTTGATTTCTTCTTGTTAGTCTCTTCACTTGTTGCAACTTGAACTCCGTGTTCAGCAGCCCTTACACGAAATCTACGACAACGTTTGGCAATTCCAAGAATTTGGCCTAAGGTGAATTCAATTTTCTTTCCTAGAATTCGTTCTTCTAGGACTCATTTGAGATCGATTATAGATTCTATGTCAGACTGTAATTTGTAGACTGGCTGCTTGCCTTTCTTCTTTCCTTCGGTCTTCTTTGTTTGTGGCACGTTTTCCATCTCTTGATCTGGGGTTATATTTTCAGTAAGCTTTGGTTATTCAGACGTTCTTCTAGTTACCTGTTTCAGAGGGCCAGAAGAGGAAGGGCTTGGTTCATCTTCTTTTCTTCTCTTTTCTTCAATCAAGACTTCTTTATGATTGACGTCAGCCAAATGTGCAAAGGTAGAAAAAGAATCTACCGGTTCTTTCCAACCAGTTATTCCTCAAATATACTGACGGGCGTTAGCCAGATCTTCTTTGGTTGTTTTACCACGTTCCATTTGATCTAGTGCCTGCATCCATACTTTAGATTGCACATTAGCTTTACATGCTTTCAAACTTGATTTAATTGGCTCAATTTGCAGCCCATAGGTAGCTGCATCAATTGCTGCATAAGCATTCTTTACAGCTAAATCTTCTAATCTTTTCTTCATTCCACCATTGCCAAAATTTGGCTCCAGTGGAAGACCAGTTTCAGCAACATGAATTTTTCCTTCTTTCCAAAAGACGAGCTTCTGTGCTTTAGCCTCACGGAGGTAGAACACTCCCTCTTGTCATGTTGTTGGCTGTCACACCAAATACTCCTCTTAAAGCCTTCTCTTATGGGTCTTTTGAGTTGATGCTCGTCCTCACTCTTTGACTTTGACATCCAGCTTCTCTACTTTGGAACTAATTTCTATAAGATTTAGATGAAGGTCATGCATGCTTTTAATGAGTTCATCCATTACATCATTTTTAGAAGGAACATAAGAAGAAAGAGTTCAAGGTTGATTAGTCAAAGGAATAGGGGATTTTGAAGGTGGAACAACCTTCATCAATGGAGTTGTTGAAGTTAAAGTAGAGCCCAATCTTATTCACATCCGCTCTCTTTGAGTAATTATATTAACTACATCAGTAACATCTGTCCATGCAGTCTTGACTCCTGATTCGGATCTAGCATCTTCTAGGCGATCAGCAAGCTTTTCTTGTAGAATGGGATCTATAGCCTTAAGGAATAATTCAATCTTCTAACCTTCCATACTTTGTTTGTCTTCAGCATCAAGTTGCCCAAATTTACTTTCAAATTCATGGTATAGATTTGTTGCAACTAAAACTTTGTTGGGTTTTTCAACCCATTTAGTGAGACTTTTCTTTGTCATAAGGCCAGAGTCTTCTAAGAAGAATTCTTCGTGTAGGGCTTCTTTGAATGCAGCCCAATCAGCATCTTGTTGAAAAAGACCATGGATTCTTTCTTGAAGACCATGCTTGGCTAGTCTAGCAAAATAACGGCTCCATGCATGTTGCAGTACACCAAAGAAGAGCATTTTCTCAACATACAAACAAATGAAAACAGAGACATTTTGACCATTAAATTGTTTTAATTCATGCCCAACTTCTTCTAGGGTCTTGATAGCTGTGGAATCAATCTTCTCTTCTTCTTGGCTTTGTTGTTGTTGTTGTAACATTTGGATTTATTGTTTTTGAGTCTGTTGCAATATGCACACCAATTGTTGTAGAGTATCTCCTGAAGAATCCCCCATCTTAGAGTTCTCATGCACCGACCTTCACATTGGCTTCACCAATGTTGTAACGCGTAGGGTTGAAGGTCACCATAGGGGTTTAGCAAGAGAAGAATGTATGGGGGTTCAAGATCTTCGACTTCGGAGATGGTAGAGATAAGAGAAGGGTTGAAGGTTTCAAGCCAAGTTCTTGAAGATAAGAGACAGTAGGGTGTAGTTAGATTCAAGGAGAGGAGTAGGCGGAAGGGAAGGGATTCGAAGAGATTGAAGATGTAGAAAAATACTCCCAAAAAGAATTAGAAAATATAGAAGAATACTAACAAAGATGAAGCCTGTCAGTTTCTTTCAGTATTATGAGAAAATATAACTCTAATAGACAAAAACGTGTACAAAATAATAACTTCCTCTATGCTGCTTAGATCACCAATCTGATGCTTCCAGTGGCTCTGAAAGGGGGGTTAAATATCAGGACACCTGCCAAGAATCCTGCCAGATCACTCCTTCTTCATCTCCCACTTTTGGATTGTTGTTCACTGCCTAAAAACAGTGATCGCACGTCGTGCGATTTTGCTAATCTCTTTTTTTACATAAAATCCTCTCAAATTGGCTGAAAGCTACATGATTTCTTTTACATGTCCTCCTAATCTAGAAGTTATCTATAGTTTTATGGATTTTTACAAGAGATAATATCTAGAATATCAAAAATTGACTAAAAACTTGTCCAAAAAAATCTAATATTTTGAACCCTGGACACTAATACTAATGCCTAAAGTGGCATTAGCTCTCTAAATCTAAAAGAAAGCCACACTCTAGATTTTTTTACACATTGTGCACGTAGCGGCACGACACCACGGTGTGATCTTGGAGATGATTCACCTGTGTAAAATATCATTCCTTAATTAATCCATTTAGAAATCAAGCACAATCAAGGCAATCAACCTAATTTCATCTTCCAATGAAACATTCCTTTATTTCCCATGCCTACTTGTCATTACTGACCCTTGCCATGCATTTTCCATCAAACACAAGAAGTTGGAATAATTATCCAAATCACATCCAACAATCATTTTAATGCAAAAGCATTTAGGACATTATTTGATCATTCAACAAAAACAATGATATCCTTTTCCAACATTGCAGGAGTAGTCGCGATAATCTTCCCACTCTCCCCCTTGGGATCAAAGGGCAATACTACGTATAATTTTTAATTGACTTTATCTTCCTTTCCCCTAAAGAATGCGAGACGAATCTGTAATGATACAACACTATCTTTTAATGCAAAGTAATCCCTGAATTATCACGCGAGTTGTGCTCAACTCATGGTTTGGTAGCACAAGACAACTCTTTAACCATTACTCAATGTGAAATATTCATAGGATGGATGCAAGAATTTAATGCAAGGTCAACTTGAGTACCATCGATGCGTGTTAGTACCATCTTTCCATAAACATCCTTGTAGCCTATTTTATAAAGGTATCCCATTGATTCATTGAGGGGTGGAACCATTTCCATGCTATATAATCAAATGCCACCCTAGCATTGAGGGGGGGTGTTAGAAGTGTAGCATAGGAACCATGAGTAAGAAAGGATGCATGAGGGAAGGTAAGGTGTAAATGAGCTAAAGGGAAAGGGAAGCCCTAACCCTTGCCCACAAAGAGGCTTTATAAATAGCCTAGAGGTCACTCTCAAAGGTAGAGAGAGTGTAACAATTGTACTTGTGAGCAACTCATTAAGCAAGATTTCCTTCTTGTACTTGAGCTCTTTCTCCCTTGTGCACATATCCTTTGGCTCTCATATTCATTTTCAAGAATTTTCACATCTTACTCTCATTACTTCATCCATTCTCACATCCCCAACCTCTATCCCTCCTCCATCCCACCCTTCTTGAGCATGTAGGGCACACACCCAAGCTGCTAATCATTTTTCCTTTCTGCTGACAATCGGACACCATGGTCCACTCTTAAAGCATGAGGTGGGTCCTCCTCTAATATAGTAGCAGATGCTTCCCTTCAACCACAAAGACCACCACACAAAAAAAAGACAATGGAGACTAGGGACTGTTGCCCTTTGAGAGATAAGGAGAATCAAGCATGGTTATGAGCTTCTCATCCCAAAAAGTTCATTTTAGAAGGTCATTAGATAAATATTGAAGGATGTGTGGTTGAGAGGGCTAGGAAGGTTTTGGGCAAGTGGCTGATAGCCCATTTCCATGCAAGTGGACTGATGCAGCCAAAGGCCCTGCAAATAACTGCTGCAAAAGGATTTCTCATTGACTTGTTTGATGATTCACAGCTAGTGTCTATCCATGCAAAGTGTGTCACAATCACAAATAAAGACATGAACTTTATCATTCAACTTCTACACGGCAAGGGGACTCCTCCGTAGGTTTTTCCATGAGTGCTACAAAGCCATCATACTTGAAAAGCCAAAACATTTTGTATACTATTTAACATCAGAATATATATATAATGTAATGTGTACTCAATTCAATTAGTTTAAGTAAAGTTGTTTGGATTTGTTTCTTGGAATGCATGACACTTATTTTTTGTTTAACATACATGTGCATCAAAAGTAGTAATTAGTATGGATACAAGTTACGTTATCATCTACACATGATGGAGTATACATACTACATGCTGACATAATTAAATCAAACTCTATTAACGTATGTGAATGTATCATTAACATATCACACATTATGGTCACACTTACAAGAACCACACATTTATTCAATTAATATTAATGTATAGAGACAAACCAAAATTTATGATAGTTATCAAGAAAAATACATGCAATGTCTAATAATGATGAAAACTACAAAGAGTTGGCCAATAAGAACTCTCATTCGTTCCTTGGATTTTTTATTGGTAGAGAGGAGGGGCCACCTTTCAATGAAAATAGAAGTTCCTTCTTTGCTTCAAAAATGATATGATTATCCTTTAGCTCTTCCTCTAAGAGAAGCAAATTTGACACTTTTGTGAGGTCACATAATGTAGCAAGCATATACATTGCTTCACCACATGCTTGGTCAAATAAGTAGAGAGGCTTTGATCACTTCACTAGCACCTTCTGTAAGATATATATCATAGGTATCACTCAAAAAGGCCCAGGGCCCAAATTTTTATGATTTTTTCCTCTCCTTGTGTGATGAGCATTCTTGTGGAAGACTAGCAAGTCAGTAATAAGGCTACCAATATACTCCTTTCGAGCTGAATCCTTTTGTCGATCCATATGTCAAGATCCTCCACACCTTAATGCAAACTTATCTATATGTAGTATATCTAGATGATACAATTAAATCAAATAATATGACTACTAATTGATCTAGAGTTATTGGAACACAATGAGACTTGATTGTAGAGTGCATCGGCTCCCTAAAGTCCATCGATGAAATCTTGGCAAAAAATGATGCGTGCAATTGCCCTATCTGAAGTTAGAAATCTCACCTTTTCTAGATCTTATTGTTTTTTTTTTCTCCTCATGTGTCAATGAGGTACCTATCTAGGCAAAGGGATTCACAAACTCCTTATAGTACGAAATTGGGACCTTGGTTCAAATAGATCATATTGCACTTCAAACTCAGCATCTTCTGACACAATGTAATCTTCTTCAATCAAGGCAATCTACTCATGTGCTATTATGATGACACTCATTGTATCTAAGCTTGTGTTATCATATGTTCTAGCCTCTACTATCATTGGATGCACATTCACATAATCATAATTGATGAGGTCTTTCATCAAATCCTTGACTAGGATAGAGAATAACTCTTCTTTCTTTGTTTCCAAGTATTGTAGCACATCCAATAAAAGCAAGTACTGGGAGGCAAGGTTGGGTTTATCGACTTGTGGCTCTTTTAAAGAGGATGGTACTATGAGAGCCAACCCTTGATTTGCACCACCAAATATTCCTCTTGAACATTTATTGGACCATCAATTGGCTCTTCTCTCCTATATGTGATAGCAACAACATGTGTAGTTCTATCTTCATCACTCTCCTCCTCTATGGTTGTATCCAATGCAAGGAGATAAATTATAAATGCACAATCATGCTCCATGAGCTCCAAAGGTGTTGTGCCTCTAGTGCATTGCCCATGGGAGCAGTGTATACTCTATGTGAAGGATCCACATGGACCAAACACCTATTCACCACTTTTTGGTGGTTCTTTCTTACTTGAAATACCGTTAGCTATTTTAGAGGCACCCAAGTCATATCAAATCCCTTGATGGAGTATATGTAGGTGGCAACGGTGGGTCATAAAGTCTTCAAAGACCTAAAGAGGGAGAGCCAATGGTGAGAGTATGCATTCAAGGTTGAAGTTCTTTGAGAAGACCTCAAAGATCTCATCACTTTGGCTAGCAAAGAGAGTCTCATGGATCCATGCATCAAAGAGTATGCAAGCATCCATTGTAGCAACAAGGAGAGATGTGGTGGATATAGAGAGATGAAGAGAGAATTTGTGAAATGAAATAAATAAACAAGAACTAAAGTAGTTCCACCTTAAAAACCCTAAGTTTCAAATCATTAAAGGATTTTTCATATACGATGTTTAGTTATGGATTTATTTAATATATTTGTAAAGTTCACTATATATGTAAACATATTGATGTGGCAATTGCATGTTGTATTAGCTATGATCTAGAAGGAGCCCCCTCCTCATAGATGTGTGTGTGTATATCAAATGTGAATAAAAGGGTGTTATATATGCTGAAAATTTTAGTTGTAATTTCAAGAATTCACATGCACTCTACCAATTAATGTGGAAAGGGAGGCATCTTCTTTTTATCCCTAGGTGGATGCTTGGATATATGTCTTATCTCGATTAAAGTGCATATACAATATACATGTTCAAATAGTTTTGAATATAATTACATAAACATACAATAGTTAAAATGTAATAAATATTTAAAATATTAAAAGTCTATGATTTTGCAAAGCGATAATATTTCATTAGCCAAAAAATCTAAAAGTTTACGAGTGTTGGATATTACAACTTGTGGAGTTAGAATTTTAAGGAGACTCTAAATTTCTAAAATATGTGGAGCCACTCACTTTCCACTAGGAATAGTACCCTTAGCTTGACTTCAAATATTTCTACCATCTAATTTAAAATAGAAGCTGACAGGTGGATTCTCCATTAACATTATGATTTCTTGGCGCATTATACTCAAAGGCCAATCATCCTCCATTTACAATACTTAAGGCTCATAGCCCTTACATATGACAATAATATCCATAGATATACTTTCACATGTGTCTTGATCAAGGCACAACAACTCACCCTTGAGCATCCTCCATCTACGATACTTAAACACTAGGGATAAAGTTTGTTGTGCGAAAAAGTACTTGCACTTGGGAAGCAAAGTTAGTTAATCCATCCCAAAGTAAGAAAATTGTCAACTAAGAGAGTAAAATTTTACTTGAAAGCCATGTCCCGTGTTATGGCTTGACAATCTATCATGTTAGGACTATGAGTGATTTTCAATGTCCAAGTTTTGCCTAAAATCCTTTTTAATAATCCTCTGGTGCACTTTTCATTATATATATGCTTTTGATATGTCTCATACCCTCACATTCCTTGAACATATATGCAAAAATTGCAATTGGTGAGAGCCAACTTAGGTTTACATTCTTTGAGCCAGTGCTTGGCTTCATAGAGTTCAATATGTCTACCAAAATTTTTGTACTACACATGTGGAAAATGTCGCTACTACACAACGGCCATCCTATGCTATTGAGGTTAGATATGTGTATAGACTCAAGGGTTCCATATTCTTGATCTCCCTTGACCAATACGTACTTGGAGTTGTAGAAAAATACAAGGTTCTTTCATTGTATGTCCCTCAAAGAGAAGTCTACCAATTTTGAGGTAGTAACACTTAAAAGAACCTATGAAACTCTCAACATTTTGCCACTCATAGAAATTTGAAGGGTATATTTCTATAAATAAAAGACAAATAATTGCATAGATGTCATGAAATTGCTCATCCTTAATATGGTGTAAAGACTTACTGTTTGCAATGTTTCATTGAATGATTTCAGTGAGTGCAATATGTATTTGCTTTTGCATGAATACATGATGTACCAACACCTCTGTTACAAGGTGAGAATCGAACTTTCTTTTTTTGAGCACTAAATTTTTTCCCTTCCTATGCTTTGATATATCTACAATTGTTGATGATTTCACCTTGAAATCTCGCTTCATACTTAGACACATTTGTACCCAAGATAAGCAATGATACATATGCCTGATCCAATTCCCTTCTTCATCTTTGCTTTTATGTACTTCTATTGAGAGACTGCTTGTTTTTATCTCAAGTATTATAACCTAGGAAATGGATGTAAAGAAGTATATATTAAGTCCTAAACAATAAGAATCTTAAGTCTAATTAGTAATCACCAATATATAGTGCATATCAACATGGCATTAAGATATGTTTGTACTTGTAACGTGCCCGCTCATCCACTTGTGGGACACGTCCTAGCAGCCCATCGGGAAGAGAGTCTAGAAAGCGTCGCCTGGCACTCGTAAGGAATGTCACACGGTTTGCGATGTAGGTCTTCCCAAGTCTGCCCCGAGCGGAAGTGTCTGGCCGTTCCCACTTAGGATTGACCTGAAGTCAGGGCTCCCTTCCTATCAGCAAAGTCTCTAGGGAGTAGCTAGCATCGAGCTCTAGATGAAACACTTTGCATAGGAACAATAGAGTCGAAGCGGATTTATGTTGCACTTGGTTCATGGAGGATGGGAAACGAGAGGGATGCGAAGCTCAACCTATCTACCCATAAGACATAGTCCCATTCTGTTCCCCTAAAACAACATAAATTGGGATTCTAACTCTATTGATGCTAGGTCTTCATAGTCTTGTTATCATGTTTTTTAAAAGAAAATTTCCCAGCTAACCGGGACCACCCTTCCGTAGGACAGACCCAAGTCACATCCACTGCACTTTCCTCGGTTTGCTTAGTTATCTAATTACCTACCACACTGACATGTAGAAGCAGCTTCCTTAATTAATCAATTTAATCACTGGTTCCTTCACGTAACTTAGGCACTGACACAAAAACAATGTCAACCAAGTTACTTTTTCAAATATCTGATCTTTATTTATCATAGTCCCGGAATACATCAAGTATCATGCCCGAAGGCTATCCGAGCAATCAACAGATTACTGCTCCAAGTTTTTCCCGTAGACTAGTACATGGGCCTCGAGATCCCATCTCGAGTCACGTCGGCCTCTTGTGCGTGATCTGGAGGCAAGGAAAGCCAGAACCTCCCCTGGCATCCAAGCGTCCTCTCGCTCCAAGCAGCACCCAACGGAGAGACCTCTCGCGGCGGGTTAGGTCCATATACTCAGCATGGCTAACAACCCCCTTGGATAGGGCCAAGCAGACAGTCGCGGAGGTAACTGAACATGTCTCTCCCTCCAGGATTTTAACCTGAAGCATTAAGTGTTTTTCCTTGAATTAGTTCCTTGAGCAAGAAGTTCAAACAATGTACCTAAGTGTACAATCACGATCATTTCAGAGGTCGTTCGTACGACCAACTGCTAAGGTGTGATTCCTTCTTCCCCAATGCTCCTAGCATTCGATCCTGGATCATTTGCAACTTGGCGAGATTCCAAGGGCTTGGCAAGCTAGGTTGCTTGTTTCCCCTTTATCTTCGGGTTAGGGTTTGTACCCTGCCGACCCTAATTATCCTTACCTTAGGTCTCCTTACAAGATAGATCATGGACAATCCCGTTGTCCTTGGTTGGTCAACTTGCTGGTTATCTCCTAGATCCCTTGTGGTACCTATGTACCTTTATCGTTGATCTTAATTGATCAAGATTGTCTATCCCCTTGACCATGGTTGGTCAAGATGTTTCTGTTTAGAACAGTCCTACTCCGTCTTAGGTATAATCTTCTTAAGCCCTTTTAATAATTCTCATAGGCGCCTAAGCTTTTACCTATCTCCCTTGAAGTCACCAAGGACTTTGAAATGGGACTTATGGATCTTAGTCCCATTTGGTAAATTACAAACAACGTTTGAATTCTCCCAACAACTTTAATGCACGCAATGTAATGCCATACCTTCTTTCAATGCTTACAATTTTGATCTAATCCACATTATATTTTATGCCACACATGCAAAGGTACTTTCTATGTGTGCAATCTTGACATTATCCTCTATGTGATTATTTACACGATCTATAACCTTCTTGAAGGATCTAACTTTATGTGATCATTGTATGACTTCAGCTGCACTTAACCTTTTCTGCAAATTATTACATGTACCTTAGAATCCTTCTTGCGATGCGGACATGCACTTTGTCTCTTTCAATGTGAATATGATTTTTCACCTTGATAATTATAACCTATGATTTAATAACGGAACAACCTGGGTTCGGAGTGATACCGTGATTCGAGTGGTATTGATGCCTGATGAACCATTCGTAGTTGCGGTGCCACCTTGTTTTGAACCTCCATCTATGCTTGCAGGGTTTTCGGACATCTTTGTGGAACTACGCTTCGGGGCCATACTCGAAGATGTGTGTACGAGTGATGGGGTTCTCACACTCTCCTAGCAAAATTCTTGCCGCCTCTCCTTGAGTGGGGAAATAAAATAATGAAGGGGGAGGGGAGTATCTTCAAGAATTCTTCTTCTTCTCCTCTCTCTCTCTCTCCCTCTTCTTCTTCTTCTCTTCTTCTCCTTCTCTCTCTCCCTCTTCTCTCTCTCTCTCTCTCCCCTCTCCTTCTTCCTCTTCTTCTTCTTCTTCTCTTCTTCTCTTTCTCTCTCTCTCCCTCTTCTTCTTCTTCTCTTCTTCTCCTTCTCTCTCTACCTCTTCTTCTTCTTCTTCTTCTTATTCTCTTCTTCTCCTCTCTCTCTCTCCCTCTTCTTCTTCTTCTCTTCTTCTCCTTCTCTCTCTTCCTCTTCTTCTTCTCTTCTTCTCCTTCTCTCTCTTCCTCTTCTTCTTCTTCTTCTTCTCCTCTCTCTCTTTCCCTCTTCTTCTTCTTCTCTTCTTCTCCTTCTCTCTCTCCCTCTTCTTCTTCTTCTTCTTCTTCTTCTTCTTCTTCTTCTTCTTCTTCTTCTTCTTCTTCTTCTTCTTCTTCTTCTTCTTCTTCTCTCTCTCTCCCTCACGATGAACACCTAGGGGGGGTGGGGGGGTCTGCGCTGCCTGACGATGGCCACAAAAGGGGGGGCCCGCTGCTGCTGCTGACCAAGACGACGGGGGGCCCCGCTGCTGCTGCTGACCAAGACGATGGGGGGGCCGCTACTTGCTAACACAGTGGGGGGTGTTGTCCGTTTGGACCCCCAGGGGGGAGCTGCTGCCTTTTGTAGAGGGGGGGAGGGAGGTGGTATGGGGGAGGGGAGACGGCTGTTTACAGCTGCCACCCTCCACCTGGGGGGCTACATGCCCCTTTTTCTCACTCCTTACTCACTCACTCTCTCTCTCCCCGCCATGCAGATGACAGGGGGAGAGAGAGGGAGAGTAAAAAAAATTGTTTTAAAATTAAAAAAATTAAGGGGGGGTTCTCATGGGGGGAGGCATGGGGGAGCACAGGGAGGAATATTACATCCTCTCCCCCTTTGAGGAATCGAGATGTCCTCATCTCGAGAAGACCTGCGGGTATTGTGGGTTGAGAGTATTTTCATCAATCCAAGTGGCATCTTCTTTTGGATAATATCTCCACTAGATGAGGTATTCTCTCAAGGTCCTTGAACTCAAATGCCTCTTCCTAACATCTAGGATTCTATCAGGCCCATAGCTAAAGGACTCCTTGGCTAGGCATTACAATTTGCTGATCATCAAGCACATGATTTGGATTAGGTAGATACTTTTTCAATAGGCTAACGTGGAATACATTATGAATCTTTAGAGTTGTGGGCAGCTGTAGTCTGTAAGCATTAGGCCCTAGGCACTTGGTGATCTTATAGGATCCACAATACCTTGGACTTAGCTTCTTGTACTCTCCCAAGGATAGTGAACTCTTTTTAGGGCGTACACAGATGAAGACCATATCACCTTCAATGAAGGATCTGTCTTACCATTTCAAGTCAGCGTAAGCCTTCTGTCTATCCTTGGCAGCTTGAATGTCTTGTCTTATTGATTTGATTTGATCAACCATGTCTTCCAACATATGCCTTGAAGCTTCTATCCTCAAAGTTGGATATGAGTAGTTCAAAGGGGTACGGCAATCATGCCCATACAATGCTTGGAAAGGGGTCATCTGAATACTCTGTTGGTAAGAAGCATTGTAGGAAAACTCAACGAGTGGCAAGTATTGAATCCACTTTCTGGGTTCGCGACAGTAGTATGCCCTAAGCATATCTTCAAAGAAAAAATCAAATTAAAAAAATGAGATAACCCTTATTAAGGCTTAAAAGGGGGTGAAAGGGAAGGGGGGGAATTGAATGTGTTGAAGGCTATGTCACATTCTTCCATCCAAATAAACTCTGCATCTTTCCTCTTGTGCACGGAGGTGGAGACAGCAAATCCTAATAACCACTAAGCCTGGCTCTGGTTGGGCCATTCCATATTCTATCTAGGTATTAACATCTCTTTTCTATTGATTGTATTATATCCAAGTATATTGATTATATTCTATCCAAGTAGCATTAATTTAGGTATTGCTTTTAAAGCACAATATCCTTGGAGACACACTCCTGAATAGTCCTGTTCATGCGCTCAGCCAACCATTCTGGGCGGGGGTGCAAGGGGCGGTCAACATTACTCACAAAATTACAGCCATGAAAATGTAAAAGTAAGGGAGACAAGATTGAGGGTTGAAGATGGGCAGCCCCCCCACCCCCCCCCCCCCCCTCCCCCCCCCCCGAAGGAATGTATTTCTGCTCAACCCAAGTCCCTTAGGGATGAGCTCAGTTACAATCAACCTGAGAGTGAGCAGAAGTAATTCTCGGACATCAAATAAGAGAATTTAGAAATGCCTTTTGACTGAGTGCATCGGCAACTACATTCTCTTTTCTAGGCCTATATTTGATTTCAAAATTGTATTCTTCCAGCACTTCGATCCATCAACGTTGCCTCATATTGAGCTCATTCTGAGTGAAAATCCATTTAAGACTCTTGTGGTCTGTTACTAAGGAAAATTTGTTACCTAGCAAGTAACGTCTCCAAAGTTTGAGAGCATGGATGACAACCAACAACTCTAGGTTGTGTGTAGCATAATTCCTTTCATGGCTCTTCAATTTTCTTGAAGAATGTGCTACGAGATGACCTTCTTGCATAAGTACACATCCTAAAGCAAGTGCGCTAGCATCAGTTACCACTTCAAACTCCTTACTAAGATTCGGAAGTTTCAGGATGGGTGCTGATACTAAGCTTTGCTTTAGTTTGTCAAAGTTGGTCTACTCAAGTGACCATACAATTGCTAACTATTTCTTTAGTAGATCGATCAAATGTGTTGCAATCAAAGCATAAGCTTTGATGAAAATTCTGTACTATCCTGTCAATCCAAGAAAACTATGTATTTCTTTGACAGAAGTTGGTGTTGGCCATTCCAGAACGTCTTTGACCTTAGCTGGATCTACTGAAATTCCTTCTGCTGATACAATGAATCCCATGTATTCAATCTATCGCTTGAAAAATGAACACTTCTTATTCTTGGCATAAAGCTTGTGTGATCTCATTGTTTCAAGAACAATGCGAAGCTAGGGTTCATGATCCTTACCCTGTTTTGAGTAGACTAGGGTATCGTAAAAAAAAGACGAGTACGAAGTCATCAAGATGGGGCCTAAAGATATCAGGCATTAACTTGTTGAAGGTAGCAGGAGCATTCGTTTGCTCGAATGACATCACTAGGAATTCGAAGTGTCCATACCTTGTACTGAATGCAGTCTTCGGGATATCTTCTTCCTTGATTCTTATCTGATAATATCCAAATCTGAGATCTATATTTGAGAAGAACTTTGCTCCTTGAAGATGGTCAAGTAATTCATCTATTCTTGGAATGGGATATTTATTTTTTATGGTTGCTTGATTCAACCCTTTGTAGTCAATGCATAGGCGAAGCGTTCCATCTTTCTTCTTTTGGAACAACACTGGAGCTCCCCATGGTGAACTACTAGGATGGATGTAGCCTTGATCTAACAATTGCTTGAGTTGTTCTTTCAGCTCAATAGCTTCCGGAATGGACATCTTATACGGTCTCTTTGCGACCGGTGCAACTCCTGGCACAAGTTTGATTTCGTGGTTGACTTCCCTTTCAGGAGGAAGTTCCGTCAGATCTTCATGAAATACATCTGCATATTGCTTTAACCATGAAGGATCTTCTCCAAATTCTTGATTCTGATCTAGCTTACTCAGTTTAATCAAGTAGACAAGTAGACCCTTTTGAACACCTATTATTATTTGTGTTGCTTTTGCCAATTGTATTTTTGGCTTACCAGCCTCACCTTGAGTCGTGACTAGTTACCCTTCAGAATTTCGGAAGGAGACTTGACCCTTTCCACAGTGGATGTGGGCATCATTGGGTATTAGCCAATCCATTCCGAGTAAACATTTGTGGACATGTAGGTTCATTACCTTGAATCTCACAGAAGTTGGCTTCCCACCCAATAGGAATTTCACCTTAGCAATTTACCTAGTACAAGTGACTTGATGACCATTTGCTAATTCCACAAGTAAAGTAGGTGCATCTATTGTGGCTATCCCTAATATTTTTTCACAGATTGGTGAAATGAAGGAATGTGTACTACCACAGTCAATCAAGGTTTTGGAGCTTTTACCTTGATATTCTGATAGAGTTTGAATCACCGAGAATTGGCAATTTGGACCCTTCTTGTGAAGAGTAGCGTGAACCATTGCCCTCTCAATGTCAGCATCCATGGACGGATCTTCTTCATTGTCCAGGTCCTTGTTGGAAACATTGGAGGTTCTTCCTCTAGCCATAATGGTGGTTCCTTGGCCATGAATGGCTCTATTTTGACCTTGGAATTGCCCTTGGCGATGTCCTCTGCTAAACTTGGGACACTCCCTCTTGAAGTGTCCGAGCTCGTTGCAATGGAAGCAACGTGGGTTGCGATCATTGCTTTATATTGGAAAATAGTTGTTGATAGCATTGACCCTAGCTTTCTTTCTTTGGCCTTGATTCTGACCCTGCGCTCTCTTAGTCTGAGCCTTAGACATACCCTTATTCTAATCTTTGTAAGGCCAAATCCTGTTGTACCTTGGTTTGGTATGCACCTCCTGTATTATTGGAGCAGCTCGAATGAGTGCGTCTTGTAGGTCCGTTGGGCGCATCGATTCCAATCGATTGTTTATGGGTGGATTCAACCCAACACAGAATTTCGACACCTGTTGTGTCGTATCCATTGGGGTTGCATACTTTAGGAGTGAAACGGACTTCAAATAATATGCTTCAAGGGATAATCCTAGTTGCTTCAAGTCATAGAATTCATTTATCTTTTGTGTGCGGTAGGCATGTGGCAGATACCTTCCTCGCACAGCTTCCTTAAGCTTATCCCAAGTGACTATCCCCTCCGAGATCGCTTGGTCTCTGCACCACTGTTTTCACTAAAGTCTTGCTTCGCCTGTAAGCTTAAGTTTGGCGAGCATGGCTTGGTTAGCAGGTGCAGTTCCTGCTGCCTCAAAATAGTCCTCCATGGACTCAATCCAAATCTTAGTGTCAGCTTGAACAGTCCTTCCCTTGCCATCAAACTCGGGTGGCTTAATTTGTTTGAGAAGGAACTTCTTCTCTTGAACCATAGCTGGACTTAGTACAAGAGTCGGATTTGGAACCTGCACTTGGGGTTGCGTCTGAACAGTAAGATTCTTTATCTTAACATCTTATCATACGCTTCCATATTACGTCAATACGACTAGCACAACTTTTAAAGCCAAGTGATTTAATCACTTAACACCTTAGCTAACATTTATAATCAAGATGAAAAGGCTTATTTGTTCATGAAGACATAACCCTTTGAGTACATTTATTTTGGATAAGTAGGATAGGCTGATTGATACATCAGTTTGGGGAGAATAGGATGGTGTTACAATCGGCTACAGGGATGGAATAATAATATGGAGTGGAGTCATGGATTTTCAGGAAATGGTAAGTCATAGGAATCTTGGGGTATCCCTTTCTTCGATACCCGTTCTTCTCATAGCGCCCTAACACTTTGATTCTGTCATCAGCAGAGATCACTCGGGTCACTTCTTCATAGACATACTTGTTCTGCTTGACTTGCCGACTGCTAACGTGCAAAGTTGTATTTACGCGAGCTTTGACAAAGATGAAAAGCTTCACGATCTTTAAATCCTCCATCCACTTGATTCTCTTTAAGTTGGTCTGAAGGTACGCGAGTCGATGGGCTACTATGTAGTATATTCCTAAGTCTCCCGTCCATCTCCGCTCCACATACAGGTGCGAAGGATTATAGATGCGGTCCAGAATATCCATCATGCCAAGCCTCTGGCGATAGTTCGAAGCGTGCATTGCAGTCATGAACATGACCTAGAACACCAAGAACTTGCCCCATGCTTTGTGACTCTGCAACCCAGCATCCATAAGTGAGTAAAGAAATGTTTTCAATGGAAAATACTACTTTGTTCTACTCACCTTTCCTTGTTTATCCCCTTATTTCCTTTATTTTCCTCCATTAAGTTCCCTTGTAATCTTTAGATACCAACTGTAATGTATTCGCTCGTCCACTTGTGGGTCTAGAAAGCGCCGCCTGGCACTCGCAAGGAATGTCACAGGGTTTGCGATCTAGGTCTTCTCGAGTCTGCCCCAAGTGAAAGTGTCCGGCCGTTCCCACTTAGGATCGACCTGAAATCACGGTTCCCTTCCTATCAGCAAAGTCTCTAGAGAATAGCTAGTGTTGAGCTCCAGATGAACCACTTTGCGTAGAAACAACAGAGTCAAAGCGGATTTATGTTGCACTTGGTTCATGGAGAATGGGAAACGAGAGGGATGCGAAGCTCAACCTCTCTGCCCATAAGTCATAGTCCCATTCCGTTCCCCTAAAACAGCATAAATCAGGATTCTAACTCTATTGATGCTAGGTCTTCATAGTCTTGTTATCACGTTTTTTTTTAGAAAATTTCCCAGCTAATCGGGACCACCCTTCCGTAGGACAGACCCAAGTCATGTCCACCACACTTTCCTCAGTTTACTTAGTTATCTAACTACCTACCACACTATGTTTGACATGCAGAAGTAGCTTCCTTAATTAATCAATTTAATCACTCGTTCCTTCACGTAACTTAGGCATTGACACAAAAACAATGTCAAGTAAGTTCATTTTTCAAATATCTGATCTTTATTTATCATAGTCCCAGAATACATCAAGTATCATGCCCGAAGGCTATCCCAGCAATCAACAGGATTGCTGCTCCAAGTTCCTCCCGTAGACTAGTACACGGGCCTTGAGATCCCATCTTGAGTCATGTCAGCCTCTTGTGTGTGATCCGGAGGCAAGAAATTTACAGCGAGAGCCTCCCCTATTACCAAGCATCCTCCCGCTCTAAGCACCACCCACGGAGATGTTGAGAAATGGACAAATGATGTATGCTTCAAGAAGAGCTATCCTGAATCCCATATGCATAGTGAGGACAGTGGAGAAGTTGGAAAGCTATAAAAGCATATACTTGATTCACCTTTTTTATGAATGCTATTGTACTTTGTACTTAGAGTCTGTAACTCTATCCACTCAAGATTGTGTTTATGAGTCCAAGCTAATCTATCTTGGAATCTAATTCACTTGAGTAAAAGTTTGTATCTAATCATCAGTCTTATTCATGTCTCTTGCTTACGAGTTCAAGCCTCCATAGCTAAATTGAGTTCAAGATCCATGTTTGTCAACATGGTATCAGAGCCATGATGAGCTCAGTTTAGCCCTTTCTCCTACTTTTCCAGCTTATCATAGCTCAACTCTAGCTCAGGACAACTGGTTGAGTTCATCTCCTACTTTATTTTCACACACTTCTTCTTGGCCACCATAGTCAGATTGTACCTATCCTCAGTGGAGCTCTCAGATCTCATCATACAGTCAATTTCAGCTTAAGGTCTCTACTGAGAAGCTCTTCCTCTGCTCCCAATATAGCTCCCTATTGCATCAGAGCGCGACATTGTCCATCGCAGAGCCCAGCATTACAAAAATCGGCCATCGCTGTCTTTGCTGCACCCTGTGGCAGTCGTACAGTATGCGCGACATCTGGAGGCTCCGATTTTCCCTGCTTGTATGGGGCATTTAAAGCCTATAGTATAGGCTATCCCCCATCCAATTTTCATCTTGAATGGCTACTCCAAGCTCCTACTACAACAAAAAAACCAGGGCTGACTGAAACCCTAAATAGTGGAAGCCATAGCCAAGAACTTAGAAAGCTTGGAAACCTTATCTTTTCTTATTGGCATCATCAATAGTGACCTTAATCACTCTGAAATTATCTCTGAAGCCTACTACAGATCTAGAAGGATCCAAGGAAGTTCCGAAATTACCTAGCAACATCGAGCAAAATATCAGGATCTTCAAAGATATAGTATCTATTGATACTCAAATAGTGCTTCTTGGCACTTGAATATTTCAGTTACTCAAGAGTAACTCATCTTTCGATTCCAATTTCGAAGAACATTCTCAAGTTATGTAATGTTTTTAAAATTATCAAATCACTTGTAAATCTCAATCTTCTTGTAAAGGGATAGACATTGCCCGAGAGTTCTCGTGGTAAGACCTCCTACTAAGATGACTGAAGTAGGACATATAGCAAAGTTTAATGGTGAAGGCTTCCATGCTTGAAGGAGAAGACCACGTACCATCTTATGCGGAAAGACTTGTGGACTTGTTTGAAGATGATGCAGATAACAAGAAGGAAGATGATGAAGACGGGTTTGTTGAAGAAGATCAGTTCAAATCCAAATAATGGAAGAAGATGATTAATAAGGCACTAGGCATCATTGCTTGGGGATTAAGTGATGATGTGCTACATCATATATCTGGCATTAGAAATGCTAGAACCGCCTAGGAGGAACTTGATAGAATGTTTGGCACTCAAGCAAAGAATTCAAAGGTAAAACTTCTCATGCAGTTTTATAAACTGGATATCAAAGACAGTGCTTCTATGACCATACACATTAATAAGTTTAAGAGTTTAAAAACTCAGCTTGCATCTCTTAAAAAGAATATTGATGAAGATGAAGCAATAGCCGTACTGCTTGCAAGTGTAAACAAGGATCCATATGAGAACCTTGTGTCCACTCTAATTAATGTTCCGAGTCTCTCACTCAAAGATATTGAGCACTCACTGCTTGATGAAGAAAGCAAGTTAAAAAGCAAAGATGTAAAAGAAACTAGCCCAAGGGAAAACCTCTTATACACTAGAGGAGCTACTGGACCCAAAGGAGGAGGTCGAGGATTCAACACCGACAACAGGAATCGGATGACATGTCATTATTGTGGTAAAACTGGCCATATTGCTAGTGAATGCTTCCACAAGAAAAGAGCACAGCAGATGCAGAATAACCACCACCAAAATCAATTCATGAATGAAGAAGAAGAAAAAGATACTTCCACTACCATCAACAACTGTGACAAACTGTTTTAAGGAATTTGTTCCCTTAGTGGATTTGATTTGTAAAACCCTTTCCAAGATGTAAAGTCCCAAGCTTTAACTTGACTAGGCTGCCTATGAGCTACTCTTCCGGGCCATGTTATCATGTAGGGGGGGAAAAAGCCAACAAGTGTAGGGACTCATCATTTGAGGGGGCATGTTGAGAAATAGACAAATGATGTATGCTTCAAGAAGAGCTATCCTGAATCCCATATGCACAGTGAGGACAATGGAGAAGTTGGAAATCTATAAAAGCATGTACTTGGTTCACCTTTTTTATAAATGCTATTGTACTTTGTACTTAGAGTCTATAACTCTATCCACTCAAGATTGTGTTTATGAGTCCAAGCTAATCTATCTTGGAACCTAATTCACTTGAGTAAAAGTTTGTATCTAATCATCAGTCTTCTTCATGTCTCTTGCTTACGAGTTCAAGCCTCCATAGCTAAACTGAGTTCAAGATCCATGTTTGTTAACAGAAGATACCTCTCGCGGCGGGTTAGGTCCATATACCTGGCACGGCTAACAACCCCCTTGGATAGGGCCAGGCAGACAGTCGGAGGTAACTGAACGTGCCTTTCCCTCCAAGCTTTTAACTTGAAGCATTAAGTGTTTTTCCTTGAATCAGTTCCTTGAGCAAGAAGTTCAAACAATGTACCTAAGTGTACAATCATGATCATTTTAGAGGTCGTTCGTACAACCAACTGTTAAGGTGTGATTTCGTCTTCCCGAATACTCCCAGCATTCCATCTTGGATCGTTCGCGACTTGGTGAGATTCCAAGGGCTTGGCAAGCTAGGTTGCTTGTTTCCCCTTTATCTTCGGGTTAGGGTTTGCACCCTGCCGACCCTAATTTTCCTTACCTTAGGTCTCCTTACAAGATAGATCATGGACAATCCCGTTGTCCTTGGTTGGTCAACTTGCTCGTTATCTCCTAGATCCCTTGTGGTACCTATGTACCTTTATCTTTGATCTTAATTGATCAAGATTGTCTATCCCCTTGACCATGGTTGATCAAGATGTTTTTGTTTAGAACAGTACTACTCTGTCTTGGGTATAATCTTCTTAAGCCCTTTTAATAATTCTCATAGATGCCTAAGCTTTTAGCTATCCCTCTTGAAGTCACCAAGGACTTTGACATGGGACTTATGGATCTCAGTCCCATTTGGTGAATTACAAACAACGTTTGAATTCTCCCAACAACTTTAATGCATGCAACGTAATGCCATACCTTCTTTCAATGATTACAATCTTGATATAATCCACATGATATTTTATGCCACACATGCGAAGGTACTTTCTATGGATGCAATCTTGACATTATCCTCTATGTGATTATTTACACGATCTATAACCTTCTTGAAAGATCTAACTTTATGTAATCAGTGTATGAGTCTAGCTGCACTTAACCTTTTCTATAGATTATGACATGTACCTTAGAATCCTTCTTGCGATGCGGACATGCACTTTGTCTCTTTCAATGTCCTTCGAAATGCATTTTAAGCAAGAACTTGTGCAAGGAACAATGCACTTTATGCAAGAATTCTTGCAAGTTGTTTTTGGTAAATTATGATGTGATTATCTAATCAATTTCAGCTATTGTGATGCCATCTTACAACAGAATTTATCTTGCTCGTTACATACATCACAACTAAGTTCATACCTAGGAAATTATCAAACACGTAATTTAATGTGATGTATGTGAATATGATTTTTCACCTTGATAATTATAACCTATGATTTAATAACGGAATAACCTGGGTTTGGAGTGATACTGTGATTCGAGTGGTATTGATGCCTGATGAACCGTTCATGGTTGCGGTGCCACTTTGTTTCAAACCTCCATCCACGCTTGCAGGCTTTTTGGCCATCTTTGTGAAACTACGCTTCGGGGCCATACTCGAAGACACGTGTACAAGAGATGGGGTTCTCGCACTCTCCTAGCAAAATTCTCGCCGCCTCTCCTTGAGTGGGAAAATAAAATAATGAAGGGGGAGGGGAGTATCTTCATGAATTCTTCTTCTTCTCCTCCTCTTCTTCTCCTCTCTCTCTCTCTCCCTCTTCTTCTTCTTCTCTTCTTTTCCTTCTCTCTCTTCGTCTTCTCTTCTTTTCCTTCTCTCTCTTCCTCTTCTCTCTCTCTCTCTCCTTCTTCCTCTTCTTCTTCTTCTTCTCTTCTTCTCCTTCTCTCTCTCTCCCTTCTTCTTCTTCTTCTCTTCTTCTCCTTCTCTCTCTCTCCCTCTTCTCCCTCTTCTCTTCTTCTCTTCTTCTCTTCTTCTCCTTCTCTCTCTCCCTCTTCTTCTTCTTCTCTTCTTCTCCTTCTCTCTCTTCCTCTTCATCATCATCATCATCATCATCTTCTTCTTCTTCTTCTTCTTCTTCTTCTTCTTCTTCTTCTTCTTCTTCTTCTTCTTCTTCTTCTTCTTCTTCTTCTTCTTTTCTTCTCCTCTCTCTTTCCCTCTTCTTCTTCTTCTTCTCTTCTTCTCCTTCTCTCTCTTCCTCTTCTTCTTCTTCTTCTTCTTCTTCTTCTTCTTCTTCTTCTTCTTCTTCTCCTCCTCGTCCTCTCTCTTTCCCTCTTCTTCTCCTTCTCTCTCTCCCTCTTCTTCTTCTTCTTCTTCTTCTTCTTCTTCTTCTTCTTCTTCTTCTTCTTCTTCTTCTTCTTCTTCTTCTCACAATGAACACCATGGGGGGGGGGGGGGGTGTGGTTGGGGGGGTATGTGCTGCCTAACGATGGCCACAAGGGGGGCCTGCTAACTGACCAAGACGATGGGGGGCCATGGCTTGCTAACACGGTGGGGGGACGTTGTCCGTTTGGACCCCTAGGGGGAGAGCTGCTGCCTTTTGTAGAGGGTGGGGAGGGAGGTGGTATGGGGGAGGGGAGACGACTATTTACAGCCGCCACCCTCCACCTAGGGGGCTGCATGCCCGCCCTTTCTCACTCCTTACTCACTCTCTCCCCTCGCCATGCAGACGACAGGGGGAGAGAGAGGGAGAGTTTTAAAAAAAAGTAAAATTAAAAATTTTTAGGGGGGGTCTCATGGGGGGAGGCACTGGGGAGCATGGGAGGGAATATTACAACACTTTTGTAAACAGACACAAACATTGATATCAAAATGCATATAGGTATATACATCAACATAAAGTAAGGATTTGGTTTCAGGCATCACTTTAATCATACGATTTACATGAAATAGAATCAAAAGAGTAGTACAAGAATAATCAAAGAATTTTGGAAAAGAAAATTCTATTAGTATTCTTTTACTACTCTATCCATTCTATTTAGTCTAATTTGACAGATTTAGATCATTCTTATATATCAACTATTTAGTCAGATTATATGTATTCATTCTATTTAGTTAGATCATTCTTGTACTACTCTTTAATTCTCTGAGTATTATTGTATTGAATCAGATCATATCATCCAGTACAAAGGAATCACTCACCACAACAAAATAGTTGATTAAGAGTTTTATACTTCACCTAAACCTTGTAGAATACTTACATATCACATAAACATAGCACTTCAATAACAACCAAAATAACTAATTATTCATGGGTTCTTACAATAATAAAAGAGAGAATTTACCAATGAGGTAGAATATCTATACTACTCTGTTGATTTTAGTAGCAAGCATAGATTTAAAACTTATGACAATCAAAACCTATTGAAATCATAGCCATGAGAAAATTGTGACTAGACTGTTCAATTGATGAATTCATTTTAACAAAAAATATCTAGATAGTGAAATGAATAAAAGTAACACAAAATTGCAAAAAATTACTTTTAATTTGATCTACTGAAGATGAGATCAAATCGTTGTTGGTGGAAGCCTCAAAGCCTAGAGTTATAGAACCTTTGTTCTACCTTGTGTTAAGTGCTACAATAACAATTGATCCAAAAGTTACAACTAGCATCAAACCCTACTATAGAGATTTTAAAAAAAAGGAAAACATAGAGAAGAAGAAAGAGGGTGTGTGTGTGTGTGTGAATGTGAGAGAGAAAGCAATAAGCACCTCTCTAATCTTGCCTAAATTGATCTCTGTAAAAAGACAATAGCAAGGGTTAGTATTTACATGTAGGTATATTGAAAAAACAATAGAAAAGGGGGGGGAACACACACACACAAATGAGTACTTATACAAACTCACCCAAAATGATATTTGCAATAAAACAACAAGGGTTAGAACCAAAATTATGTTGTATTGAAAAGAAAACCCATATAGATCCAAATGAACTTCGCAAGAAAACAAGAAAACAACAACAATTAAAAGCAATATCAAGGTCTATTGAAAACACAATAGAAAAGAGAAACAACACATAGAGGGGAGAGAGAGAGAGAGAGAGAGAGAGAGAGAGAGAGAGAGAGAGAGAGAGAGAGAGAGAGAGAGAGAGAGAGAGAGAGAGAGAGAGAGAGAGAGAGAGAGAGAGAGAGAGAGAAGACCACCTGTGTCTCCTATCCAAACAACCTTTGCAAGAAACAAAGCAACAATAAGTAAGAAATAACATCAAACCCTAGTGAAAAGTTAGTAAAGAAGAGAAAACACAAAGAGAGATCGAAACTTGTATGTTTTTCAAATTGATCTACAACTATAAGGAGAAGAAAGTGGAGAGGTAAGAAAAACACTCAAAACCCTAATTACTCCCACTAGACAACTTCAATGGAGATGAAAATTTACTAGAAGAAGAGAGGGAATGTAGTCTGCTACTGAGCTTCTAGGTCAAATTGATTTTGTGAGAGGAAAAAAAAGTAAAATTAAAAATTTACTTAAGAAGAGACAAAAATACAAGGTGAGAAAAACTCAAATTTGTGTACTATTCATTCATCCCTTTTTAAATCTCGCACCACCACCTTTTTAAAATAAAAAACCCAAGATTTGTAGATAGAAGATTCACCCTCCATGTATTTCAATATGTAGCCTTCCTATTGGACAATCCAAGAGACCCACATCTTAAATTGTATTATTTTTAAGAGCCTATTTTTTAGTCCAATTTTTTTCTAATGTATGAAAACAACACATTGGTAGTGACATAACACTATAGATTCACTCTTGAAAAATCTTAGAAAGATTATGTTTGTCAGAAGAATAAATTCAACTTCACTTCTATATGTTTTGGTTTATTTATCATGGTAATTGTACCTAAATACATTACAATACAAATAGTGTTGGCCTTCTTGCAAACTTTTGTTACTAATTTATTTAAGGGAGAGTTAACTTAATGAAGAAAGTTGGAGTTTAGGAAGCCACATTGATGTATGGACTAGAATAATGACTTGTGGAGCCACCTAAGTGGCTGAGGATTGTGTTGAGGAAGAAAAGCATCAAGAGAAAGAGGAGCAGTTAGCACATTTTTTTAATCCAACCTGAATAGGGAGATCCATTGCACATCATGGCTATTTGATTGAAGATTAGCGACATGCAACTGGAGAAGAGGAATGGAGAAAAGGTGCTCCAACATCCAAAAATAATAAGCAATATTATGATTCATGCATTAGAGGAAGAAGAGAGGTATATATGGGATGTTTTGAACTAGGTACAACAGGGAGAAATCTAGCAGCAAGCTATTCATGGCTTTTGGAGGCTCAAACAATGATTGCCAAGCAATCAAATGCTTGATTCTTGCTCTCTATGATTGGTAGATGATATCAACATCAAAGGTTAAGTTTTTATTGAATTTATGGGCAACAAGAATTATTTTATTGTTATTGTAATAAAAATGACATACAAGGTTGATGTGAATTTTGAAGACCCATAGAGAGCAAACACAGGTTTTGAAGCAATCCATTGATTGATCTTGTGTATGTGGATGTTATTAATCATCTATCATCAACATCTTGATGTATGCATGAGAATTTGAGGTGCTACCCAAGGAATTTGGCCAATGTACTACAAAGTTTCTCTCTACAATAGAGGTCTTGATGCATGTTAGAGGTTTTCTAAGCTATAGTCTCAGATTATATGTTGGGAAATCATCCCAAGTATGTTTGCATGCCTAGGATATGGGCATCTTACACGGGGGATTCACTAGTGGTAATAAGGAGATGTCACCTGCGTGTAAGAAATATATGAAAATACCCCTTATCTACCCCCTACTTACGGGACCTTACCTTATAAAATGTACATTCCTTCCCTTATATAACCCCCCTCCCTTACACTCATGTGGTACCATATGGTAAACCCTAGTGGACCCCCCGGGACATCTTATATGGTAATTTTGAGTAGCTGCATTATTGGACCATATATAGAATAGAATCGTCAGATTATATCTCTATTATTGTCTCTCACATTATCTAAATACTTAATACTCTTTCTTTTTTCATGTTTTCTAATTCACACTCTCTAAACTCTTATGCCTCATACCCCTACGGTAGACCTTCTACCTTACATGCTCCGCCATTGGTGAACCCAACATGAAGGTTGATGGAAGGAGCATCGAGATGGGTTTTTCTCTCGGAGCTTCAAAATCAAGTGTGTGTGATGTATGGGAGTAAGTGGCTCAACATCTGACTCTGTTGTATCAGACACAACAACAACAATATCAACAACAACAGTATAGTGGCAAGAGCAACAAAGAAGCTATGATTCTAAGAGACTTGAGGATGCACTTGTGAATGCTTTATAGAGGCAGTTTGAAGAAATTTAATAGGAAAAATGTATTAGCTTATGCATGGGTATATGCATAAAAAATGGATTTTTAATGCGATTCCCCAGTATGTATGGAGCCAATATTTTGTTTTCTTGCCATGCAAACACTGAACGGGCCACTAGTAGGTTTATATAGAAAGGATCTAGATTGGATTGCCTTTAAGAAAGCTCTTAGAGAACAGTTTTTCCTTGAAGATACTAGTTTCATAATACACAAAACTTTCATGGGTTGGGTAGATAGACCCAATAAAGGGAATGTCACTATAGCTTTGTTGCATGAGTTTGAAAGATGATATGCACAATTGTATGTTGATGATTGGTAGTTGTTAGAGAGTGAGAAAATTGAATTACTCTTAAAGGTTAAAATTTGTAAGATGAGATATTGGAAATAGTATTGAAAATTGATTGGGTACATGTAACAAAACCTATAAATATGATTATAAAGAGAGAAACAATGAAATTGGGGTTAGGTTCAAGGACAATGCGTTCTATCTTTGTGAAAGCACCATAAATTACAATAAAGCCAAGTGTTTCTTTTGTTGATCCATTAGTTATACCTATTGGTCCAACTATAAAAGAGGATGTAATGGACTAGCTAGCAAATGGATTGCATGATCTTAGTTTGAAGGTCACAAATGTGGATGAGAAAGTGGAGAAAAGGGGATGAGGGCAGCCCAAAGACTTGTCAAAGAAGAATCTAAATGTAGGTGTATATGGTGTGATAATCTTGAACATGAAAAGCATGATTGTGTGGCTTATTGTGATGCAAAGGCCAAAAGTTTCGTCTTTTGAAAATATGGTGAAATCCATGTAAGAGAGACAGGGTCATCTCTTGAACCAAATTTTGGTAAAGGGAATATATAGAAGCAACTTGAGGAATTGATAGTAAGAAATACATTTGCAATCATAAATGTTGTTACATATGGGTTGAATATTGAGGAATCTCTTGGTACATGCAAGGCCGCCACAAGATGTGAATTTTGGTCTCATGCTTTGAATTGTGCAGAGAAGAGAAAGTCAGCTAAGGCTAAATTGTCATGTGCTAGTCAGAATATACAGAGTACAATAAGATGGGATGCTCCAGTGGATTCATTTATAGCCTATGCATATTTGGCAAAAGTGTAGAATATGAATGCTATTGTAGAGAAAAAGAGGAGAAAAGATGATGAGATTTCAATTACTTCAAAGTACATGACATGGGGTAAAATAGAGCAACAAAAGGCTACTAAAAAAACCATTCCTAAATGCATAATGGAAGATGTAGTGCATGATAAGAAGCTTGATGGAAAGAAGAAAGACAAGCAACTTGGGTATAAGCTACAATCTGACATTGAGACTACTATACACATTAAAAAGGTGCTTGAGGAGTGCATCCTTGGTAGCAAGGTGGGAAAGTTTACGCTTGGCAAGGTACTTGGCATTGCTAAGTGTGAATTTCATTATGAAATACTTAATATCATTAAAAGAGAACAATAGTTTGTGGGAGAGCCTAGTTAGGCAGCACTAATGCATGTTGATGAGAAAATGGATTTGCAAGGCATTCATTGGGAATACGCTAATGATTCCATTGTTATCATAAAGTGGACTAAAGTTGAAAATGGAGTGATTAAGGATGAACAGAGTGATGTATTGGCTAAAAATGTCATTGTGAGTAGCACCACTCACTCACAAAGATGATATGCAGTATCAGTCTCATGAAGAAGAGAAATGCATTTTCATTCCCAGAAGTCATTATTCACACACATACTAGGCAAGAGCGACAAATTGAAATGGTTGTGAAGATAGGTGAATGGGAAAATCCATGTATTGCATTATTGGATCATGGGTTTGAAATCAATGTTATGACACGTAGTTTGTATGAGAATGGAAATTGGCTAGTGGTGGATGTAGTTCATGGTTGGAGAGTGCAAGTTGCTAATAACTCACCTAGCGAACTTTATGCTACATTTCCCAATGTATAGGCGACTATTGGAGATTTACACGATGACCAACATTTCTTTGTGTAGGATACTTGTAGTTATCCAATTATCTTAGGGCAGCCACATATTGTAGCAAACAAGGATGGAGATGAAAGTGATTGATTATGGGTCTTCATATGCTTATGTTAGGAGCAAAGATAGTAGAAGAGTAGTACATTTCTTGAATGTGTGTGTTAATCATCCACACAATAGAGATACTCTGAGGGATTATCTGATGCTATCAAATACTAAGGAATTTAAGGGTTTTTAGATGGCAGTGCTATAAAAGAAGGCTATGGTAGTACTATCCAGAGGATGTTTGTGCCTCTTGATAAAAGGGAAAAATGTTCCTACTATTGGCTTTCATGTATGGACAGCAAATGGTTCAAAAATATTCAAGAGAATTGAAGCTATGTGCAAGGCTAAAAGAATGTATAAGCATAAAGTTGAAGAAGAGCTTAAGAAATATGGAATTTTGATTGTAGATAGCTACATTTGAGGGTTGTTTGATGGGCTAATTTTTATTGATACTTTGGCTACAATACTCATTAATGCTAAAAATATGATTGAAAATTGTGCCATACATGTATGTATTCTAGACATATTTAAAGTCATAAAAGATTTTTTTGAACATGAATGGAAAGGGCTACAAAATTAGGATAAAGAACTTGTGGAGATGAAGTATAGAACTATTGACAAAAAGGTTAAGCCAGTTGCTTTGCATTTACCCCTTGAGAATGATAGCATGCATGAGATAGTTTCCCAGTAGCTAAGTTTAAGGAATGCAAAAGGAGTTGGGTGTAATTTTACTATTGATACATTGAAGGAGTTGAAGGTTGAGTGTGATGGGCTTCTTTTTCCTATAGAGAAAGAATGTTTCATGAAGATATTGGTAAATTATGGAAAGGTTTTTGCATTTCAACCCGCTGAAATTGGTTGCATTGATACGACTATTCTAGCTTCCATGGTCATTTTTATGCCATGGTATTTAAGGTTGATTCTTGTGCCTAGGGCCTACTTGCCTAAGTTGATGGAGTTGTTAAATGAAAAGAGCAGGATGAAAATTTTTGAGCCATCCTCAACTCCATATTCTAACCCTTGGTTTATTATATCTAAGAAAAATGGGGCATTGTAGTTCATTCAAGATATGTAACCAATCAACAAAGTGACGATAAGGAATGTTGGTGCATGGCCTATTCTAGATGAGTTTTTTGAAACATTTACTAACAAAGCTAGCTATTCAATGGGGGTTTATATTCAAGATATGATCAGCTTTAGTTACACTAGAAAGGGGAGATATTACTACTATGAAGATGGCATTGGGTTCAGTATGCATATGTACCCTTCTACAAGGAGCAACAAAATCTATTGCCCACATGATGAATGCGATGAATAAGGTTTTGCAAGACTTTGTTCCCCAAGTTACTATGCCATTTCTTGATTATTACTGATCAAGGATTAAGTGCATGAAAAGAATGAGGACTTGGATGATAATGGCTATAGGATATTTGTTGCCAATCATATTGTAAATTGCAAGAAGATTTTGACTCGCTTGGGAGAAGTGCATTTAACCCTATTGGGTTAGAAGCATGTGTGTGGTGTTGAGGAGGTCTTGATTGTAGGTGACATGTCTAGCCCCACTATGGCAAAAAGCCCTCACATAAAGATTGATGGAATTGACAAGTTGCATAAGGTTTGCTCCAATGCGTTATAAGTCAAAAGCTTTTTGGGTGAATTTATTTTCTATCTCATATGGATTCCTCACTTTGCACATATGGTTGATGAGCTCTATGAGCTATTGAGAAAGGGGAAAAGGTTCTCTTCGAAAAAGAGGCATATTAAAGCAATGAGGAAATTGAGGAGACTATTAAAGTCTGCTCCTATATTGAGAAATGAATTTTACAAAAATGGAATGCCTATTATTATTATAGTGGATATGAGACCGATCATAATTGGGTGGAAACTTGGATAGAATGATGATGAGGAAAATATGTATGCCATCAAAATCCATGTGAAGGTGCTTAATGAGAGACAAAGACAATATCCACAAGTTAAGCGAGAGCTTTGGGGCATTATGAAAACCCTTAAATGTGATAAGGAATATTTTGTGAGTGCTCGTGTGATTATTGAGATAGATTGTTTGCCACTATGCGGGAGGATTGCCTATTGTGCCATAGTGAACATCGCTATGTTATTATAGATAACATATATTAAGTCATTAAATCTTGAATTGTAGCATGTTGTAGGAAGGGATAACCAAGTTATTGATATGCTATCAAGGGCACAGTTTGACAATGAAGAGGACATGATAGGAGATGAAGTGGATGATGAATTGGCTAGCTAAAAATGCTTATTTTACTATAGGGATTGATTGAAAAACTACTATAAATGCAAGTACAAGTGTCATAAATGTAAGCATAACATTAAATGCAGCAAGGAAAATGGGTAGATTGAGAAAGGCTATTGTTGTAACAATAAATTTAGTAGCAAATAAAGTGTTAGGGAAAAGCTAAAAATAGGACAATATCATAGCACACTATCCAAGAAAGAGGAGTGGTCAGATGTTGAGGATAAAATAATAAAGAGAAAGTCATATGGATTTTTCTTGAATTGTGATTATCTTTGGTAGTGTGCATGAAAAATAATGGGATATCTTGTACTCGCATGGAAGGATCTAATAAATCAGGTAGAGGAAATAACTCTCACTATACAAAGACCACATAGGGTGTCTATAATTTCTCTTAGAATAGGTGTTTTGTCAGTATGGATGTGTTGGAAAGTGTTGAGGGTTAATATGATTGTGTTTTTGGTTGTTTTTTGTTGGAATTTTGGGTGATTTTTGTATGATTTTAATGATGGTTGAATTGGTTTGGAAGTGTTTGAGAGATTTTTGGATAAGGTTAAATAGGTTCAAGAAGATCACGATGTTTTTCAATAAATATATGATATGCTAAAAGGTTCTATTGAGTGCCTGATGGTTATGATTGGTTCTATTTAGCTTCTATTTTATTCTGATGTCTTTCTGTATAAGAGGTTGGAATGATTATTGATGGAGTTTAAGGGTGTTAGAAACCTTATTGAATGATTCTTGATGGTTTTGAATAGTTTTATTTGAGCTGAATGCTTTCTGGTGACCTTGTGTATGGTACTGTTGACCTTTTGTAGAGCCTCTATTTTTGTTATGTATGCCTCTCTAAGTGTTCTATGAGATGAATGTTTAGCTTGGAAAAGTTATCTAGTCTTGGGAAGAGATGAATACAAGTTTAAAATAGCTCAAACAGGTAGAAGAGTAGCTACTGAAGACTCAAGTAAAGATTGAAGTGATAGTGACACTGTTGAGCTTGAAAGGACATTATAGTGGCTCTAGTGACCCTTCATATCAGACATACCTCTTGGGAGGGGTATCGATGACCAAAGAGGGATTATGGAGTGTTATTCTTCATTATTCTAGTGCACTATTGAGAGAGATCATATCTAAGAGAGATAGAGTTTAAAAGATAGCCAAATTTTCTATGAGAAATATTGTGTTAATATGAGAGAGACTATGAAGACATTGAAGATGAAATCTATGTGATGAAATTCCATTCAAAGTCGAGCATTATTTTGTGTTCTCTAGTTCTTTTGATAGTTTCTATATGAAGAATATATTGAGCTTTTATTGTAATAAATTCGTGGGAGAATCGCTATATGATATTGCGTTAAGATTTAAGAAGATTGGTGTTGTTTTTCTTCTTGTGATTGATTAAACTATGAAGAATACTTTTTGATGATACAAGATAGATTTTCTTGTAGTAGATTCCCTATTTTTCTTGGTGTTCCTCTTAGGGCTCCATGTTTTTTGTGCGCAGCTGAAAAAACCTACCATGAATAAGCACCAATAGAGGCTGAAAATTGAAAAAGTGGCACTATTGAAGAGAAAGAAAAGCAATGGAAGATTGGAGAATCCATGATACTATTAAAGATTTGGAGATCTTCATTGCCAAAGCCACTTTCTACAAAAACTCAACTTCTTCAACATCTTTGGGCTTCTTTGTAAAGAGAGCCACATGTATATTGCCACTTTTTTCTGTTGCTCCATGGTTAAGTTTCAACTCATTTGGACAAAGCCTATGTAAGTTATATGTATGCTTTGACTCGATATTTCTTTTGTTTTCGTACTCTAGGAATTTTTCAATGAAGGAACAATGGTCTTGTTATAAGTCAACTTCTTGTTCAACATCTCTAGGCTTCTTTGTGAAAAGAATTACATGTACAATGTTTTTTTTAAATTGCTCCATTTATATTTCATTTCATTTAGAGAGAACATTTGCAAAGTATACACATGATGATAGGTAACTTTTCTATTTGGTTATCATAGATGTCTTCACGGAGGAAAACATTAGTAACATACTTGGAGTGGAGATCTCCAATAGGAAAGATAGTGGCGGTAATTGGATTTGTGAGAAGTATTATAAGTTGGATTGGATTTTGATGCTACTCGAGGGAGTTTCAAGGTCAGGCATATGGATATTGCAAACCCTAGCAAACATTGGAAAGGTAGAATTTTAGAGTTCAAAAAAATATTTAATGGAACAAGTACATTAACAAAAGTGTTGATCCAACATGTTTATATGCACAAACAAATCTCTGTACACGACAAGAACTACATTGCAAATTATAATCAAAATAGTAAGTTTTTAAATTTTATCATTGTTTATTATTTTACACTAGGGTTTTTTAAAAATTCTTTGTAGTGTTCTAATTCAATCTTATTTTACTGACAACTCTATATCCATCAACTTTGCATGAATGGTAGAATGTGGAATGTTTGAGCAGCAAGATACATGTTTGGCATGAAGACATAGGTTCTTTGATCTATGGTAATAACTCTACAAGTCAACTTGCAACTAAAAATTATATTTTTTTATAATTTCGTTGTATGTAGTAGAAAGCCAGAGATTGCAATATGTCCCATTGCCACCACTATTTAGTGGTGAGTGGTTGATTGGTAGCTTGGAGTTGTCACGAGCATGTACGTCCAATATAAAATCTGACATCAATAGTGCTATGAAACCCACCACATGCTCCAAAGATGTGCATATTAGTTTATTTATTCCATTCTCATTGTTTGCACATTTGTTTGGTTCATGTGATGTTCTGAAGAAAACAAAGATTACTTATCAATGCAAGTGTCCATCCGAGGAATGGATGAGTCAACTATTGGGTGAGTCTTGGCAAGTCAAAAGAACACATTTTGATGAGACAATTGAATGCACGATCAACCAATCTTATCTCACATTCAAGTAAATATTTTTTACTACTTTAAATGCCTTGATTTAATTGACATAGGTCTTGCTTAGATGAATTGTTGTGTTATTCGCATTTACTTACCATTATTTTTGTTTTTATTACATGTATTTCATCGCTAGAAAAACTCTATGCATTCGCTTTCGATATAGAAGATGGCGACTTTTGCGAGGGGAGTAAATCATCTTGGATCAAGATACCCGAGATGAGATACATACAACTCTCATAGATGTGGTTATCTTGTGGAATGGTCATAATCCTTTTGTGGTTAGTGTAGAGAACCATTGGCCCACCCCTCTGCAACTTCTATTTTAAGTTAGATAATAGAAAAGTCAAATTTTGTATAGTGAACAATCCATGACATGTAAACAATGTTCTTCTCCACATATCCTTAAGATAGTGGAATCCTTGTATTTTTTTTTATCTAAAGAATGAATATAAATTTTTTTAAAACTTCTGAGTACTTTCAATTTAGATAATCTTAGTTTACTATGATCCAAGTGTGCAATAATACATACTATAATTAATCAATCGTGCTAGTTAAAATCATAATTAAAATGCAGGTTGGAGTTCTATAATCTATGCAATATTGTCTTTGCATGATGATGTATTATAGCTCATCTCTTCTACTTATTTCTTAAAATTAAATATTAAATTGGATCCAAGGGATTTTGAAGGTCTTTCAGATTTCTTTTCTTAATTTTTTTTTATATTTTTGTAGTTGGACTTGAATATACTTAGTGATCCAATTATATTCGAGGATATAATAATGTAGAATGAAGCATTTGTCTATATAAATAATTTTAACGATTACTTTAAAGTATTCAAATAAGAAAACTAAGGTAAGAGTTTTAATTTGAGACTTTAGGGTTAAAAAAGAAACTTTATTTAAAACCTTAGATACATAAAAGCTATAACTCCAAACTCATTTTCACCTTCATTCTCTACTTCCCTACCTTGTGCTCTCCTCCCTTCTCTCTTTGTGTGCCATGGCTACCACTCTTGCCTTCGCCACATCTCCACATGCTATGCACACATAGGAGACCAAATATACCCTAGGTTTTGCATGACCTTAAGTCTAGAGAGCTTGCTTTTTATGGTAGACCCTAGCTCTAGTATACTTGCATCGTTTTGTGATGCCGAAAACCCTCTCACTTGTTGTATTCCTGACTTTGCTCTCAGATGGGTCCCCATAGATTTCCTATATAGTTCACGTGTTGGATTAAGCCATGCAAAGGTAATAAATCAAGCCCTCGTGCATGTGGGGCAGTGCCTCTTTGCCAGAGCAGTGCCCACCTCATCCCAGGACCATGCCACAATGGATATCATCGAGCGCTATGCAGCATTTTCCATATATGTTTTGTGCACTGAGGTGCAAGAGGATAGTGAGGAAGACATTGACACACCCTCTTGGCCACAACTAGAGTATTTTGAGAGGGATCTTGTGAAGAGATCACGCTTGATCTGAGAGTAGAGGTAGGACAAATCTTAGCCATTGTGCACCCACCTCCTTGCCCTGTTGAGATGCTGACAAGTAATGAGCCATCACTCGCATCTCTCCATGCTATCATCATCGAGGGGGTGGAATATTTACTTATGCAGGATGTACTAGAAATTTTGGAGCTAGGGGAAGAAGAGCTATATTGTACCATGGTGCATGATGCACTTGATGATTTTATAGATTTTGAGATACAAGATGTTCTAGCACATGTTGATGAGGTGGCTCAATATGATGGCATGAGTGTCGATGACATCTCTGCCATTGTGAGAATCCAAGAGAAAATTGAGAATGCAGTGCCACAGTATGAGATCTTAGATGAGGAGTTTGAGCAATTGCAAGAAAGAATTTTTGGACCTCGACCCAACTACACAGTACCTTCCTAAGAGAGAGACGAGGGTGGCCTAGTTGCAGGAGTAGGCTTGGATACTCCATTATAGCAACAGATAGATGATGTAGAGGAGGTAATGTCATCTGATTAATGTTATCAAATTTGCATCAAAATTTACCAGTAGGACCTTTAGGGCATCGGGAGTGTGCACATCAAATTTTGCCGAGATTGGGTTCCCCAGAGCTACCCTAGCGGAGGCTCTCGTCTGGGGCCTGTAGAGAAGCTCTAGGGGCCTAATCCCAACAATGCAGATTTAGACCCCCAGCCCTGCGAGTCCCTGGCCAGAGCAGCTATAAGGGCCTGATCCCGTTAAAATTTGATGTGCACACTCCCAATTCCCTAAAGGCCCTATTGGTAAATGAGTTTGACACAATGAGTCTGGCACTGAGCTTGTGTGATGCAGGACATTACCTATATAGATGAATTTTCATCTAGACAAGGTGGCCAATCTGGTAGCCAAGGAACGGTGCAGGACTCGGCATTGAAGGAGTATATCAGCTAGCTTCTGAGTGACATTTTTGTATTCCATAAGACATTCTCTCCGACGTTTTCTGAGAATTTCTTGAAGTTGAGGGCACTAATGAAGGTTGGGCCCTTCAAGACCATCCCAACGAACTCTAGCTTGGAGAAACTAGTGTTGCTTCAACGTTCAAAGCTCCTCTACTTATTCTCTAGTACTAGGTCTGGGCCACATTTTTCCATGGTGGCCCATAGCGTGGTTGCTTGTGTTGAAGACCCCAATGTCATTAGACACGAACTACTAGGGCTAAATGTATTGCTGCCTATGATCGAGAATAGCTCTGACCATGGAGGGTCTAGCTCAAAGAAGCCTAGGAAAAAGTAGATGTACTTAGTGCCAAATGATATCTCATCACCAATGTAATGTAATTTGTAATCCTCTCTTGAAGTAATGAAAAATGATATTTGTTGGATTTGCATGCAATGTAGTTTGTCATATGCGTCGTTTATTATTATTATTTACTTGAATTTTTAAATTTTATTTATCAAATGTATACACAACACAATTCATACCCTAAATTTAATACATAGTGCTTTATCGAGTTCATGCGCAATATGTATTCATTTGAACGCATGTAACGATAACTCAAAGATATAAATAAAACAAATAACAAGTAAATAAACAAAAATAAGACACACCAAAAAAATTGTATTCATATTCATAACATTTTACTTGGGATCCATTACAACCAGGGTTTTACAAAATCTCTTTGGAAGCTACATTACGTATATGTTTTGGTAGTATACCCCTATCATTGTTGATCTCCACGAGGACTATCCTTCCATCACCGGAAGAATCTCACTATCCAAAAATCCCTATCGGTGATGGTGACTCTCCTTTTATGTACTACTGCATAGACCGAGTCTCCAAACAAGTCGATGACATAAGCTTCGGTAGCTTCTTGTAGTGCAAGGAGGGCTTGGGTAGTCCAGTGATCGAGTTGTTGCAAGCATGTTCCATCTGGGAAGTGCCTCCTATTGTTCTTAATGAGTATGCCATCCATAATCTCACGCACTAGCTTCTGTAAAATGAGGTGAAACTTTAAACTTATAGCAAAACTTTCAAAAAATCCTTAAACCTGAATTAATGTATCCAAGCATTGGAAAAATATGACTAGTGATCCGATTGACATGAAATTTTACATGTGGACTCCTCTAGGGTACATCAACTGCCCAAAAAAAAGAGGCCTCATCACAAGTCTTTGGGATACCTGTCTGGAGGTTGGAATCTGGGGCATTGAATCCCGAGATTCAGGGCCCTAGATGAGCCTCTGGAAAGGTGTCCCAGAGATTCTGATGGGGCTATTTTTTTAATATCCATGAGTTTTTGTGATGCATGGCATGTGGGTGAAGTTTCACTAGATTTTGATTTATAAAATTAATGATTCATTGAAAATGCATTAATTGGATTATACTTCACTGATAACAAAAAAACTCACCACCGCACCGAGTGTGTGAAACTGCATATTAAATGTATTTTCAACCAAACTACGTGAAATATTGAAAACTTAAACATTCACAAAAAATAAGTCATGGGTCTAATGGAATATCACATATCAGATATAGTGTTGCCAAATCATTAAATACAGTAAAGATATAGTGCATCGGCCCATGTACAACAGATCACTGATATGTGTATGATTGCACATTAAATTCATCCTTAACAAAACTAATTTCAAAATTAGAAACTTGGAAATATGCACAATGCAAATCATGGAAAAATAGAATATCAAATATTAGATTTGGCATTACGAAACCATGAAATACATAGTAGATAGGCATTGCACCAAGTACAACTAGAGCTAGGAAAAATTTAGCTCCATTTTGTAGACCACTGCTATCAAACACTTGAAGGTCTACTGGAAAGATAAACCAAAACTAAGCTCCTTACAATCTATAACCAAACCTGAGCTAAAAACATAGATCCAATTACAAGGTAGCTTCTCAAATCATATTGTTGACATTAAGATTAGATGCATCCTTGTTGTTGCAGATCCTACAAATAAGAACCATATCTATGGGCTTAATAGTGGTACGTCAGACATGAATGGCTAAAATTTGATATTCACCCATTAGATCAATCAAGTAACTTTCAGCTACTTCTTGGAGAGCAAGCAAGGCTTGCCTTAACCATCGCCCAACATTCATTGCTTGGTTCCATGAAAAGAACATGTGATGATGCCCTAACTGCATATCTTGTAGTATTTCTCGCACCAACCTAGAGAATGGTGCCTTAGGAATAATCAAATTGGCACTCTTCGGGAAAAATCCTTATCTCATGTAGCACAATTGTGCTTGGTCTCCATCTTCGCTTCTTATGTGTTGGAGGACGTGTATTACCAGTTGGAGCAATAGTGGGAGGTGGAGCAATTGGAGCATATGGACCACCATTTCTGGACAATGGCTAACCACCATTATTAACCACACTGGGGCCACCATTGTTGGACACTATAGCACTACCATTGTTAGTTGTAGTAGGGCCACCGTTGTTAGCCACCAAGGGATCTTTGTCACTCACAATACGCTCACTAGATTCAGAAGAGTGTTGAGCTCTTGCTCTTGAAGGCGTCTTCTTGATAGGAAGCTTAGAACATGCCATGGTTGTGATGATGAAGGATAGAAAAGTGGAGGGCAGAGTGAAGAGTAATGGAAGAAAATGAAAGGAGAGACTTGACTTAAGTACGAAACTTTTAAAATTATTATTGTGTAAATGAACTTTAAAATTAAAAAACATAGGTTGAAATAGAGTTTGAAAAACATAGTGACAAACCTTAGAAATTTTAAACAAAATTTTCAAGACAGCTCATGTTAAAGATAGGAGTATTGATGTGTCATATCCTGGGTACCTAAGCTCTCTTGTGGACTCTAAATGCATCAAAAGTATTATCTTTATCTAGGTCTCCATTTCTTTCCATCTCTCTCTTTGGCTGCTCACCATTTTGTGTGGTGTTGTCTCGCTATATTGTTTTCATATCTTGCTTTTCTCACTTCATATATTGCCCTACTTATAAATTCTACTTGAGAGTTTTTGGACTTCTTTTCTTTTTCCTCATATTGTATTTCCAATCTACTATACCACCATTATAATAATTGCCTCATAGAATTGGAATCATTGATGCCACCTCCATGATCAGTTGCCTTTTGAAAAGCACAGTGAGATTGCCAATGAGATCGTTCCATGCCTTGGGTTGACCATACTATCAAACTTCCCTAATCTACAAAGTATGGACCATGTTCTTCAAGTATATTCTACACAAGAAGAGAGATTAGAAACACAAACTAATTTGAAATGATGATTTTTTTAAAATGGTGACAATACTAACCATGTAGTGTGTTATATTGTTTGTAGTCCATGCCTCCACCATGGACTTATGAAATTTAGCAATTGTCTCTTTAAATAGATTGGCATCACCATCCCTAAACCTCAAATTTTGTAAGAGAGCTGCTAATCTATCTAGGTGTATCCACACTTCTACCTTTGCAATCCTCATTCGTCCCCCATTGCTCCAATCTAGAACAACAAGGTGCAACTTTTTTCATTCTTCATAATTCTCTAGTTGTTTTACAAGTATATTGCCTTCCTCATCTCGAGGTGGAGATATAAACTTCGTAGCCTTGGGTCCACCAAAGCATGGTTTACAAGGGATATTTCCACTCTTTCCTTATTTTTTCTCGATATTTTTTATTTCTACTTGGCCCCCGTGCAATCCAACTTCAGAGAGGACTTGTTCTACCTTCTTGCATGTAGCATCAGCTTCTGACACAGACTGCATCTTGTATACAAAGCATATATATTCATATACTAGCTTCTTACTTATTCTAACCAAACAATGCAATGTGCAAAAGTGAACCCTTGTTAGTGGTATTTCCAAAATAGGGCGCCAGTTTGGATCCATTGGAACTAGCATTCCATTTCTCATGGCTTTTCGATCACATATTGGAGCACCTTGTTGCCCTTGGCTAGCCATTATTTCTTTCCATATCTCCTTTTCTTCCTAGTTTGCATGCAGTATATGCACATAACTTTTACATTCGCTGCATTTGATAAACCAAATATGCACTTCAATGTTTTTAAATCACCTGCAAGATGCCATTCAACTTGATAGTCCCCAAACCCCTCGATGTGTAAAATTGCTCCATTATTTTGTTGTTGAATAACACTGGGTATATTAGTGAGTTTTAAGAAAACTTTAAGTACTTCATGGTCCTCGTTTAGTACTTCAAATGCTCCAAGCCACCATATTTCATTCTTTGACTGTACATTAAAGTATAAAGGATGGTTTTCATCAATGTTGGGATCCAATGCTCGATTCATAAGTGTTATACTCACATGTTCACGTTTTTGCCCCTTAATAATCTCACTCTCATCAATTTTGAGGACAAACTTAAGCTTACCTCTACATTCTTTCATAGACATATTGTAGAACTTGATCATAGCAATTTGAACCCTACATATATCCAATACAAAGTTGTTGGATGCATTCAATAAAAATGCAACTTCTTTGGAACCATACTTCAATATGTGTGTATTTTCCAAATGCGTTCGCTCACCAATTAGTTCTAAAACTTTCTCATTTAGTTGTTTTCGAGCCTTCTTCACATGAAATGGTTTTAGCAGAGGCATTACTTGCTTAGTTTTGAGGACTTGCTTAAATCCTATATCCAATTGTTGATAGAGTATACTATATGACTCAAAACTCATTCCCACCTTGTCACATAATCCATGAGCATCTGTAATAGTAAACAAGTTGCTCACATCCCTAAGATGTTCACTTGTGACATCATCTACAATGTCCCTGAATTTACGATTTTCCAATGCATTTTTTACCATATCCTTGCTTAGGACTTTGACAATAGTATCATTATCAGCATGAGGGAACATATTTCTCATTGTAGCAAATTGAACATATATCTGTCTATAATATTATCCACTTCCTTTGGTTAATTGGTGAATTGATTTAACTAATCGGATGGGTCGACATGCTTCTTTGGTTTTTAAAGTGGGCCCAATCTCCAAAGTTTTTGTGTGCTTCCTCTTTATGTTTCGATTCTCCTTCTCTAAGTCCATAACTTTAGACTATAGCTCCATATTTTGCACGTGTGTAGCATGCATAGCATCTTCAATGATAGGCATTGCTTGTTGTAGGCTCTGGTTCTCCTCCCTATCCTTCTCAGTCAATACTCTATCCTTTTCCATCAAAGACTGCATATTCCCTTGTAATCTTGTCTGCATATTTGTCAAGGCTTGATGAACCCTTGCTAATCCTTGTGTGACAAGTCTGCATATGTATCCATACAATCTTTCATTTCCTTCACAAACGAACTTTACAAATGATGTAAGCCCTTTAAATTGTGGTGGCCTTTGAGTGACTGGATCGGGTGGATAAATGCACCCATCAACCCAAAAGTCCATGTTTTCTTTCCTTGCATTTCTTTCTTTTTGTATCTTGTATCTTATTGCACCATCCCTTTCTACAATTCTTTTGAACATTGGTGCATATTCATCCTCCAATTGAAAGTGGATATCTCTCTTTCTCTTCGTACATCCTGCACCTACATCCTATAAAGAAAAATATATGCCAATTTTAACATTACACAATTACACCCCTTTAATTAATAGTAAGTAAGAAGTCAATGCCAATTTCCTAATCGATAGCAATAATATTTAAATATCTGGGAGCTGCAGGTTAGCATCAATCCAACAACATGCAGCTAATTCTAGACTGGCTCAAATCACACAATTATACCCCTTTGATTCACTATATCTATGTTCATTTTTACCCAGTTGGATCTTGTCTCTTTCTCTTGATTTCAATCATGATAGACCCTAGTCAACCCCTAATCTGCTTGTAATCTACCTCTAATCAACATCTAATCTTATCTTTTGGTCTATCCAAAATATTCTATATATATATATATATATATATATATATATATATATATATATATATATATATATATATATATATATATATATATATAGAATAATTGATCAAAGATATTTAAACACATTTATACAAAAGCTTGGCTAGTGGAGAACAATAACATCATCTTATCTTCTACCCACGGGGGATTCACTAGTAATAATAAGGAGACATCACCTGCGTGCAAGAAATATATGAAAATACCCCTTATCTACCCCCTATTTATGGGACCTTACTTTATAAAATGTACTTTCCTTCCCTTAAATAACCCCCCTCCCTTACACTCACGTGGTACCATATGGTAAACCCTAATGGACCCCTTGGGCTTCTACCCTAATTTACTATCTCTCATTCTATCACTTATTTTCTTAGTTTATCTCACACAGTCCTCTCTCTTCCCCCTCCTCTCTCTCTCTCTCTCTCTCTCTCTCTCTCTCTCTTTGAATTGACACTTAAGAATTACACAACAACTATGAAGAAAAATAACATCATAGAGATTTAAAAAATAAAGATACCTCCATTATCACTTGATTACTTGTAGTAGTATAGAGTGTTGAAGAGGAAGATATCTTATAGCACAGTACTGTGAAGATGGAGATTGCTTGTAGCAAGGTAGAGAGTGTTATAGATAGAGATTATTTGATTTCAGCCAATTTTATCAAAACCACTCCTGAGATTGCTTGTAGCAGGGTAGAGAGTATTGTAGATAGAACTAAGTGTTGCTTTAGAATATTTCGTATGCAAGAAACCATATTCTGGAGGGAAGGAGAAGAGTACACAATTTCAGACAAAACTAGAGCTTTGAGGGGGAATGAAAAAATACCCAGAAATAGGCATATACTTGTTTAAAAATGATAAAAATTTACAAGGAAACTCTCAAGTCAAAAAGGTGTCTCTGGGTAAAAAATAATCTTAAAATATGATGTGTACATCATTTTATATTGTTTTTTAACTTCCGCCCTTTTAAGAGGCAAGAATGAGAATGATTCTAATATATTTTCATGTTGAAAAGTCATGAGGTCATTAAAGAGTTGTATATTAATGATTGGTTTCGTTTTTACAGAAAATAGAATTGTATTTTTTTAGTTATGAGGATTTTGAGAAAATGTGACATTATCCTACAGTTTGAGAATCAAATAATAGGTGAAATCTATTGAAAATACAAATACGAGATTTGCTTGATTGTAGAAGATCTCTTATTCTAATATTATTTTGGAATCTCTTTTTAGAGAGAGAGAGAGAGGTGAGAGAAACCCCTTAAGGGGCAAAAAAGAGAGTTCATATTTCTCCTAATGGATCTGAATGACTGGGACTCCAATTGACTGAGAAGGATGAGAAATTGAAGAGATTATTGAGCTTGAACTTCAAGGCTATGGAGTCTCTATTTTAGGACTTCTTGTAGATCTAGTTTTCCTTTTAGTGTAGCTTGTAGGAGAAGAATTTCTGTGGGAGCTTTCGCTCAACTGCCAAGACCCACGGACCGCTTATTACTTCAAGCGTTTCAAGCGAGCTCTAATGAATATCTCTCACCTAGCCGACATGCCGTCGATCTTACGAGTGTAGTGAGCTTACCTTGATGTCGATGCGAGTAGCCTCCTCCCTCGCACACCTCGGTAGCTCCACGATTCTTGACGCTAGCTCAAGCATCCTCAAGCCTCCTCCATCTTCAAGCTCCATCCTCCATAGCTGCGTGCGCGAGAGAAGAGAAGAGAAGAGAAGAGAAGAGAAGAGAAGAGAAGAAGAGGAGAGGAGATGGTGAAGAGCTTCACCCTCTTGATCCCTCACTCCCACACACTCTCACACTCCCTCTCTCAAGAGCACACAAGCAAGAAGGAGAGAAGAAGAGAAGAAGAAGAAGACTCCTTTTGCCACACACCAAAGAATGATCTTCCATTCACTTTTTGAACTTTATATTACAAACCCTAAAATCCCATGGGCACCCATCCCCTTTTTTACAGGACCGACTATTGTGGCAAGGTCTTTTTTCCATTTCCCTCTTCTAGCCTTATGCCTCTAGCCTATGTCCATTTAATATTTTACAATTGGCATAGGAGGGAGCGTGGCGCTCTTTTACAAGAGTTTTCCAAGTTTTTTGAGGCGCCTTTCATTTAAAATTGCACCTTTGGTCTCAGCTTAGCTTCTAAAGGTTGCATGCGTGTCTTTTCTCTTCTTCCATGCTTTTTTCACTTTTTCCTTCATTTTTCGTCATTTTCCGCCATCTCGACTTGGGGTTAACATTACCCCCCTCCAAGACGGGTGCCAGTCCCATGGCACTTCTGTGTTGTTGTAGGGTGGTAGGCACTTGGGCAATGATGGAGTAAAGGGAAGGGCCACATGGAGATTCAGGTGCGTGTGGAAGCTAATGGTTGTCGAGGAAGCCAAATGGATAGCGAGTGGTTGACGGGGGCCTCCGAAGTTGGTGGTTTGCCGCTTGTGTGATGCCCGAAAGGAGAAGGTGCGATGCTCTTCCTAAGGGGAGTGTCTACCTTACTGTTTGTAGTGCAGTGTGCTCATGCTAGTGGAATGGGGAGGTGGGTCTAACCGCAAGGAAGCCTGTGTGGTGTCCCACACTTGAGGATCCCATTTGTGTTAAGGGAGGTGCGGTGCAAGTGGCTTAGGGTGACAGGTCTACCCATAGGCGAGTGTTAGCTCCCTAGGTATGTCCTACCCTTGATGTGCCCTAAGCATGAAGTGGGGAAGCAAAAAGGGCTAGGGGGTTAGGAGCGGAGCCGGCCGACTGAAACCACCGGGCACGCCTAACTTGAGAACCCCTAGGTACAGTGATAGTGCTCTATGTGGTGTTTAAGTGCTTCTGCAAGTGAGTGCTTGTGTACCTTTCCTTTCATGTTTTTCTTTTCTTTTCCTTTTTTTAAAAATTTCAACTGTGGAATGACAGCCAGGCCTAATTGTCTTCATCTGAATGAGGGGAAGGGGGTCGGATGGATTTACTCAAAAACTGGTGACTTTGCATGTAATCTTTCAGTTTCCTGCGGACATGAAGAGAAGTGGTGGAGAGGAAAGGGTGATTGCACCTAGTGAATTGGCTATCATTTATATCTTCTAGGAGGGCTAGGCAAAAAGAGGGGAGGAGACCAGCACTCATCATAAGATGAGCCATGGCGCAGTTGTCAATAGCGTTAGGGTCAAAGAAGAGGGGAGGTAGGCCGGGCTCTTCTGAAGTCAGGTCATGCTTAAGGAGTAGCTTAAGTAACCTAAGATAATTACAGGTTGTTACAAAGGCGGGGTCAGGGCATGAGGAGAAATCCGCAAGAAAGCATGTCATAGAATCATCTAGGCTTTCAGAGGTAAAGAGAAAGGCATGCTCAAAGGATACTACATTAGAGTTATAAATAATAGGGAAATCGTACCGCCCATGGAGGGTGGCATCAAAATCCACCCCTACCCTTCGAGGGTATGCCATGTAGGTAGGGTTGTTTTGCTCGAATGGCAGGGTGTTACAAAACACCATCCATGTGAGCATGTTGATGTCGCATACTCGCCTCCTCCACAGGGGTTGGCTTTTGTAGCCCTATATAGTGTGTGGGACTTCAAAAACTTTGTTCTGCCAGTAATCAGCCGCTTTTGTGCCCCAAGAGGTCAGGGTTTTTTCTCGCTCTTCTAGCCATCTTTGCCCCAACCGGCCATCAATCGCGATCACCTCATCCATCACCTTGAGCAGCAAGACCCTCAACAGACTGTTGGGTAGGAGAAAACTAAAGGTGAATGTATCCTTTCCTTGTTCTTGTATCTCCAACAACACCAGTTCTGCATTAAATCCTATGGGGAGATCATCAGGGCACGGTGAGGGGTGCGGACATCAGCATGGTTGGTTTGGCTCTCAGCTGTTTCCTGGCTTCCTCTACTAGCTTTCTGCATCTTTTCCTAGATGCGGCTTTTCTTTCCGCAGATGGGTCCTCTTGTGGTGGCTCTTGAGACTGTGGCGAGGGGGGTTGTGGGACTACATCCTCCCTGAATCAGTTCATGTCAATTTCAAGTTCTGCTTCCTCCCCCTGCCGTTCTCCCTGTGGTGCTTCCTCTTCAAATCCAAGGGCGTCGATTTCTTGGGGAGTTAGGACGGCCATCAATAGGTATTTTTGTTGCTCATCCAAGCTCAGCCTAACCTCCGCAGGTAGAGGTGGCATTTGCAATCTAGCATGTAAGGCTCTACATGCGATGCTGAGATTTCTTTGCGTCACCTCCAACGACTCTCCTCATGCTGAGCGGGTGGTGTCCAGGATGGTGTCGAGGAAGGATTTCTGTTGAGCGCTGAAGGCCACTTGGGCAGCTTTTACCTTGCTCTCTGCAATGATTTTCTCCTTCTCTACTAGAGCAAGGCGTCGCGCCAGTGTCTTCACCCTCTTTTCATTGTGCATAGCCCACTCCTCTACTCTTTTGTTCATTTCTTCCAAGCTCTCTCCTTGCTTTAGGGTTAGTATCATGAGTTTCTACTCTTGGTCCTCCCTCCATCTCCCTGACCAGCCTCTCTTGCTCTTCTTTTTCAGAGTTTAGTTGATCTGTTAGGCGCTCGATCTCCTCTTGCTATTCCTCTATGTCTTGTTTTCTCTCCTCATCTCTGGCATTCAGCTCAGCCACAAGCACATCCACCTGAGCAGATTTTGTAGCAAGCTCATGGTATTGCACTATCAGGAGCTTGTGCTCTCTTTACATTTTCACTAGCTCCTGTGTCTCGTTTTCAAGATGCTATCTCCAATGCTCCTCCCTATCATCCTTAGCCTTCATTTCCTGTTTGAGATGTGCAATCTCCCTTTGCTGTATAGCTATCATCCTCGTTTTATCCAGCTGGAAGGCGGCCACTGATTCCTTCTCAGCTACCAACTCAGCCACGACTATCTTGTGTTCCTCCTTAGCTTTCTCTAATTGGGAGAGCAACTCGGCGAAACGTACTCGTCGTAGTTAGCCGATGGCGTCATCATTGTGTGGATGGGTGAGGTTGACGCTTCTACCTTCTACCTTTTAGGCTCTTGCCTGGATTCCACATCAGTAGCTGGCCTCTTTTGTCCTGTGGCCGTGGTTCCTGTGCTCTGTCCCTGGGTCATCTCTTTGTTGATGAAATGTTGCATCCACGCCACAAAATTTGACACGTTAGCACTGGTCAGGATGCTAGTGGTGATGGTGGTAGGTTCAGTGGAAGGCACCAGGAGGGTAGGAATTGGATGAATTGGGGCCTTGCCCTTGCCCTCCGTGACTGCAAGTGGCACGATCTGTGGCACCTGTGTGCTAGACCCTGGCCTTTCTTCTCTCTGTGGGCTCTAGTTCCCCAATTCATCCGCTAGGCTTTGTTGCTCGATGGACCGGCATGTGGCTTCAACCAGATCCTCTTCCTCCTTCCTTATTAGTTCTTCCTCTTTCTCATCCACCTTTCTTCTCCTTTCCTCCTCCGCTTTTCTCTGCTCTTCCTTCTTTTTCTCTTTTTCTTCTTTTTCCTTTCTTTTCTTCTCCTCTGCTTCCTGTTTCGATGCCCTTCTTTGCTTTCTGTAATTCTTCTTTTTCCTTCTCTTCCTCCTGTCTCTTCGTCCTCTCTCTCTCCTTGGCCTCTTTTAGGGACTCTTTCTTTGCCCTTTCCAAGTCTTTTCTCTCCTTCTTTCTGCCTTCGTCATCCTTCTTCTTTCTTTGCGTTGTCTTCTTCTTGGGCTTCTTGGTTGTCTTTTTGCTTGTCTGTCCTTCCCCTTCTTCCTCCGTCTTAGTTCTATCGGTGGACCTATCCTTGTCCTGGTGAGGAGGCAACCTTTCTGGCGTTTCTCCTTCTCCTTCTTCTGCGTCCTATGCTCCCTTCACTGCCTCCTAGATGAGTGCAGTCAAGACACCTCCATACTCGATGAAGGAGGCTTTGGAGAAGGCTTTCTTTCTTTCTGTGGCTTTAGAGGCTGGAGATTCTCCTCCTGCTGGTACACTTCCTAGGGCCAATGCTTTGGCTGCCTGGTCGATCATTTTTCGCACGTACCTGTTCCAATCTACTTCATCTAGGGTATGGGCTGCTACATTCTCCAGCACAGGTACGCTAATTCGATGCATAAATGAATTGTAGCACTGAGGCTAGAGAAGAGCACATGTATCAGCTTGGCTTGCATCGTGGCTTCTGCGTCGGGGATTTCTTGGATGCTTATGCCGTCATTTGTGAGCACTCTTCCTTCTTCATTTTAAGCATGGCATAAACATCACTTTTTTGTTTCCTCTCCGTCTTTGGTACCAACCCCAAATCCTTCTCCACCAAGGCTGGGTCTAAGCGGACCTGTACCTGCTTTGCATCTTCTCCTCTACCCATCATCACAGTACCACATTCTTGATCTGGGTTGTACGTTTTGAGGAACTGGTCCAGCTCCTGTGAGAACTTTTCAAGATACTTCGTGAGGTTGCATTGTTCAACCACCCTCCTGGCTGCTTCCTCCTTGGCCACCACAACTTCTATGTTGTGGATGGTTCAAAATTTGAGCTGGTTGAAGGCGCGGTTCTCTAGATGGATGCGGCATTACTCCCTTTCCTCATCTGTGAATGGGAGTCGATGGGCGCGGTCTTGCTGTGACATTTTATACTCCTGCCATAAATCATAACTTTCATTAGTAATTTCCACATATTAATTCGCTTGCTGGAAAAGAAAAACTCTATGCTTTTTGAATGAATTCATTAAGAAGCAATGTAGATTTTCCTTTTGAGACTTGGACTTTTTGCCCTTTACTTCAAAGTTTTGATGCCCATTTTCCTACCCCCTCTTTTTTTTCATAATACATGTTTATGCTTTTCACTGATTTTGCTTTGATTTACCCCCTTTGATTCATTTCTCATCCGATTCATTTCGCCTTACCCCTTTCTTATTTGATTCATTTCACCTTACCCCCTCCCCTTCCTACTTGAGAAGAATCCTTCCTAGGATTGAGGGTCAAAAGGTCAAGGGCTTTCGGCATGTGGGTGTAGGAGTTACTTGTGAAGGAGCCAAGTATAGAAATTTGGATTGTATTCCAATTGAGCTGCGCGGTCCAAATCAAAGGGTCAAATTCCCACGTGCGTGATGTATGTGAGAACATCTGTGAGGAAGTCACCAAAGTCAAAACGGCTAGCAATGTGTAACTCTTCCTCAGTCAACAAGCGATCGAGGTAGGGGTGTCCTTTGATGTGTTCTTCCATGGGTCGGCTGCGAAGAGTGGTTAACACTCTATACGAGGTGGGCGCAACGTAAGTGGAATCATACTCTGCTATTTTGATAGCGTGACATTGCTCAACGTTGGTCATTATGCGACATCCGTCAACTTCCCATTGCAACCTAAGAGCGTACCACTGCCTCAAGAAGGGTGATCCAGTATCAGCGAGGTGTGATAACTCCGGATTTCTTGGTCAATGATAGCAAAAGTCATTCGTGGATCGTATGGCGTGATAAGGCGCAGTTTGATGGCTTGCTCCTTGGAGATTTCGCTGTTAATCAACTCAACAGTGGAGCGAGAGGCTTTTGCGAACGCGAATTCAAAGGTTTCCCAAGAGCAAGGCATATTTTGCACTTCAGTTGCAAAGGGTTCTTCTAATAGACCTAAGTCCAAGTGGTCGTAGCTTAGCGCGAGTGACACGAAAATGTCATCTAATCTTTTAATACAATCCACCATGTCATCCTCGGTGTCCTCAGCGAGGTCAGTGGGCGGCTAGCGCTAAAAAGAATTTTCGTTCATAGGAGGGCGTAAGGCCGACAGGTGGTTGAGGTTTGATAGAACAAGAGCTTTTGACCATGAAGATGGGCGGTTGGGAGGATTCGTGAGTTTGTGGTTGGGCCGCTTGGATGTTAAGTGGATTAGGAGCATCCACGACAGACGGGCTGCTGCATTCAGGTTGGAGTTGGGGAGGCGGATTGACTTCTGTAGGTGATGACTCTTGTGATGGAGCCTGTGGTTTGGGTTGACAGGCTTGTGGGACTCTCTTGGGCCTAGGCATGGATGAGGCGGATGGTTGTGGTTCAGGAGAGCAATGCAGCTTGTGGTTTTGAGGGTTGATGGAATGTGGTTTGATCAAGCTTGAGGGTAGTGTATGAATGGTGCCCTTGGCCATATGGACCTTAGGGATCCACAGCCAGGTATTTCCCTCTTCTAGCCTTACGCCTCTAGCCTATGCCCGTCTAATATTTTACAATTGGCACAGGAGGGAGCCTGGTGCTCTTTTACAAGAGTTTTCAAAGTTTTTTGAGGTGCCTTTCATTTAAAATTGTGCCTTTGGTCTCGGCTTAGCTTCTAGAGGTTGCATGCATGTCTTTGCTCTTCTTCCATGCTTTTTCCGATTTTTCCATCATTTTTCACCATCTCGACTTGGGGTTAACATTGCCTTATGTTTTGCTACCATGGGATGTGATTCCTGAATTCTGGGAGGTGGCGACTGCACACTACTCCCCTCCGTAGATTTGGTCATGGAGAATTCTATCGGTGGCTTTGCGGACGGTGATGAAGTCATGCAGCCCTTGCTAAAAGCTGTGACAATGCAAACGTTGCCTATTGCGAGATGGATGCACTGCGACTCATAATCAACATTGCAGTGAGTCTGCTTTTTGAAAGTGCGTCCTAGCAGCGACTCCGTGCCTGCGTCTTTAGCATTTGGCAACATGTAAAAAATCATTGCAACAGTCTCAGACTCGATAGAAATGGCCACTTTGCACTTGCCGAGGAGTGCGTAGGAATGGGCCCCATATGGGCTTAATTTAGTATTCGTGGGCTAAAATGGTGGTCTGCCAAGTTTGGTCCAATGATTGTGAGTTAGGACAATAAAGTCTACTCCCTCATCGATCAGAGCATTGAAAGCACAAGTTTGTTTTGCAGTGACCGTTATATGGAGGTATGCGGGCTCTACAGCTTCCTCATCCTCATCATCAATCTCAGTGATTGTGGCCACTCGTACTTTGACATGCGGTTCTAACATCGGGAGCTCGTGCAAAGGATGGATGGGAGGGTAGTACTTCTTGACACGACTGCCATTGAAGAAGCCTATTCCCTCATCATCTAAGGTTTTAAGTTTGACATTGCCTGTGCGGCTGATCGCACGAACTTTGAAGGGTCCAAGGCCTCGAAACTTCATTTTCTGTTTAATTCCCTTAATGGAGTAGAGGAGCACTAAGTCGCCCTGTTCAAAGTCGCGTTGCTTGACATGCTTGTCAAACCAACTTTTGCGACGGGCCTTCTCACATATAGGTGCATGGGTGGCTAGAAGACGGGTCTCTAATAGGCATTCAAGCTCGACCAGGCGTTGCGTCCATGCCTCCTTCCCTTCCCATGGTTCATGAAGGGCTATCCTTAAGCTAGGATCAAAGAATTCTAAGGGTAGATTTCTTCTGTTCCATAGGTCAGCCTGAATGGGGTTTGACCGACAGCCATTTTATAAGCTATACAATAAGCCCACAAAGCTTCCATAAGCTTGTTGTCCCAGTCGCTTCGTGAGGCTGAGACTATTTTGGTCAGGACATTGACGAGAATCTTATTCGTGGATTATGCTTGACCGTTCACCTGAGGGTAGTATGACGATTATATGCGATGGATAATGAGAAAGGTGGACAGGAGATGCGCTATCACTTCGTTGATGAAGTGCGTGCCTTGGTCACTGACTAGTTCGATGGGGTAGCCAAATCGCAAGATCACTTGATCCCATAAGAACTTGGCAGTTGTCCTAGCATTGTTTTTGCGTGTGGCTCTTGCCTCTGCCCATTTCGTGAGGTAATCCATTGCCACAATGATGTACTTGGCTTATGAGTACTGCGCCGCAGGACTGATAGGTCCTATGAAGTCGATTCCCCATTTTTTGAAAGGTTGTTGAGCAATAATTGGGGTCAACTCCATCTAATCCTTGTGAATCGGGACTTTTGTCCATTGGCACTCGTCACAATGCTTGATGAATTGCGTGGTATCGTGGAAAAGTGTGGGCCACCATAGTTGAGACTGTAGCACCTTCTATGCTTTCGGGTCTCCACTAAAGTGTCCTCTTGCAATGCCGTTGTGTGCCTCCAAGAGCACATCGTGCATCTCATGCTCACATATGCATCTACGCAGCAATCTGTCTTGCCCCAGCCTATAGAGTTGGCCTGCAATCAGCTGATAGGGCTGGACCTTAAGGATTATGTGCCTAAGTCGGGCTTTTTCTATTGGTCGCTCAGGTAGTCCGTGCTCAAGCACTTGGACTATGTCATCTGCCCAATATGGTGTTAGATCAACCTTAAATAAATCTCTCTCACTGGACAGGTGGAATAGATGGGCATGGGGTAACTCATTAACGATGCCTTGTCCAGCGGCTTCCCCCGTGGGAATGCATGACATATGGTCAGCCATGTAGTGCTGTTTTTCTTTCCGCACCACCACGGAGAGATCAAATTCCAAGAGCAAAAGGAGCCATTGAGCTATGCATCCTGTAGCACAAGGTTTGTTTACTAAATAGAGCAGGGCTTGATGGTCCACGAAAAAGATGAAGGGTGTGGCCAATAGATAATGCCGAAATTTCTTCACAACGAATACCATGGCTAATCCCTCTCTTTTTGTTGTCGAGTAGTTCATTTCCATCTCAGTGAGTTGTCTGTTAGCAAAGCTCACTGGATAATCTAAGTTGTGCTCACCAAGTTGGCACAACACTGCCCCCACGGCAAACTTAGAAGCATCGATGTGCATGTGGAAGGTAATGGTCCAATCTGGGGCTCGTAGAATTGGTGCCATGGTTAGGGCCTTTTTCAACTCTTCATATGCTCGTTGGCATGCCTCGGTCCACTCGAAGACAATCGACAGCTTGTACAGTGGTCTGGCAATCAACGCATAGTTCAGTACAAACCGCCGATAGTACCCCGTATGGCCCAAGAAGCATTGAACTCCCTTGTAATTAATTGGGGGTGGAAGGTCAACAATAACCCTGACTTTCAAGAAGTCAGTGGCAATGCCATTCTTCGGAACCACGTGCCCTAAGATGCATCCGTGCTTTACCCAAAACTGGTACTTTAAGGGGTTCAAGGAGAAATGATATAAGCGACATCGTTCAAATACTACGCGGAGTTTGTCTAAATGTTCGATCCAAGTCGAATGGACACACAGGTCGTCGACAAAGACTTCTAACTCCTTATGAAGCATGTCCTTAAAGATGGTGCACATGAGGCGTTGGAAAGTGGCAGGGCGTTAGTCAACCCGAAGGGCATGACTATGTAAGCAAAGATGCCCCACTCAGTGGCGAAGGCGGTCTTGTGCTTGTCCATAGGATGCACTTGCACCTGGTTGTACCCTGAGAAGCCGTCCAGAAAACTATAGGCCTCCTTGCCTGCCACCCTCTCAAGCATGTGCTCGGTGTACGACAATGGATAGTTGTCCCTCTTCATAGTAGCATTCACCTTCTTGTAATTGACACACACTCGGATTTTTCCATTATTTTTCATCATGATGAGTATGGGTGATACCCAATCTGTGTGCTCAATTTTGTAAATGAATCCTGCTCTCATCAGCTTGTCAATTTCCTCTTTGACAGCATGAACGTATTTTGGATTAATAGGGTACGGTCGCTGCTTGATCGGCATTGCATCTGGCATCATGGGTATGTTGTGAGTCACGACACTCGGATCTACCCCCTTGAGCTCTTCCAAGGACCAGGCGAATACGTCTATGTACTCTTGCAAGAGAGCGTCAAGACTCATTTCTTCTTCATCAGTCAAGTCATCGACAATGAAGACTAGTCGGGGTGTTTCCTCTTCCTGGGCCAGATTCACCTTCTTGACCTTGGCTGGTCCCTCAATTGGTTCGTTGGTTTGTCCTTGACGTTTGGCACCTAACAGAACTACTACCCTATCCCCTTTTTTGAATTCCGTGAAGTGCTTAGGGAGGTCCTGTGGTTTCCATTGTTCTTCCATTCGCGTATCCCTGGGTTGTTTTACCTTTTCCTGCCTTAACCATTTCCGTCTCAGGTGGACGGGTAGGTCCCCCTTCGTGCGTCTAGTCATGGGCGGCCTAGGGATTTCTGGATCACTATCTGAACTAACCTCCAAACTCCCCATCTTCGCTAGAAGAGGTAGTCTCCCCTGGTGGGCGTAGTTCACATGGTGATTTTGTCCTAAGGACTGGTGTTGTCCCCGGTTGGGCTAAGCCTACTTGCTCAAGGTCTATGGCTCCTACGTGTTCCAACCAAGCGTGGTCAGATTCCATGTGCATGACCCCTCACTCTATCCTAAAGATATTTCTTTTATGTGGCTTGGAGTCTGCTCGTATTTTCTCTATTTCTTGTCCTTCAGTGTCGGATTCTACGGTATCTACTTCAACCTCAGTTCCATCACTGAAGGATCGGCAGTCTTCGTATTCATCGTTAGAATCCCCTTCATCAGACTGCTCATTATCTCCTAGGGCTTGGTACACTTCTTATTGTTGGTCAGGGAGTAGGGCCCAGTTATACATGAGGTTTAAGTCATGCACTCTGGTCCATTGCTACTTGGATTCACCTAGGAGATCCTGGAGGGGTTTGAAGTTTGCAGCTGCATTGCCAACTAGCTTGTTTGTCAAGTATTACAGCATCTCCTGGAGCTCCCTTTTGTTAGTTGGGACTTGGAATTTGACAGGCTTAGGCTTTCCCCGAAGGGTTCCTGCCATCATGCAGACTGGCACGGAGAGTGCGTTGCTAGGCTTGCCGATCGTCTTCATGGTTTGCTCATACGCCTCATGGTCTGAGAATGGCAGATCAATTGTAGCAAGAATGTGCATCCAATCCCGCTCATCCTCTGGGCATGGGATATACTTGGTCAAGGGCCCATATGACTCCTTGACCTGACTGTAACCCTTGAGCATAGCAGAGATGGCATCTAGGTCGACCGGCGAGGTCTTCCAAGTATCCATCTCTATTCTTACGGCATCCGTTCTATTGCCAAGGAAGATCAAGCCGTTACCCCAATCTTCGATGACTCTAGCATTGCGCATCCAGGGTCAGCCTAATAGGATATCGTAGTCCACTCCCTTCATGACTATAAATTCAACAGTGAACTGGACGCCTGCAATCTTCACTGGCCAGTTCTTAAGTACCCCGAATGGCTTTACTCTCATATTGTTCGCTAGTGTGACATTAAACCTAGCAGTTTCGACAAGTGGGTTTCCCCAAGTCTGAAGCACTGCGTGGCTAAGCGCACTAACCCCAGCTCCCATGTCTACGATTCCCTTTCTTGTTGTGTCGCCTAGGGCTAGGACTAGTAAGACTACGTGCATCTCAGGACCTTCCCAAAAGGCATTGATATGCAAGGATTTAGGCACAGAGTGCAGCATCAAACTTGGTATTTGCGTTTCTTTGTCATGGTCTTGAGGGTCTGTCGTGACTTGCTCTCGTGACCCTTCGACCCACTGCTTAAGATCTTGCCATAGGGTAGGATAATACCTAAGCAGATCTCCTAGGCTAAGTGTTACAGGGGTAGTCACTAGCGTGGTCAAGAGGTCATTGGATACTCGTCTCTCCCCTAACCTGGATTGTCCTGGTCAATGGCTGTGACTGATTTGCGGCTCTATAACATCAAGGCTTGGTCTTAGCGGCACTGCTTGTGGTGCAATTGCTTCTGCTGACTTAGGTTGAGGCAGTGATATCGACGTGCTTACACTGGAGAGATCATCGATCTCGTCCTCCATGATGGGCTCAACATCCTTGAGATGCTTTTGAGCCTCCTTCACCCATTCCTTCACCTTTTCTATGGCCTCTAACTCTCGCTTCAGATGTAGGTATTCCCCTACCTTAACGCTTCCCTTTGCAGCCGTCTTAGGGACTGAAGTCTCTGCCTCTACATCTGAAACCTTCTTTCCAGCAGACAGAGTCGTAGCACTCTCAGTTTTTAGTGCAACTTTAGCTTCCGATCTCTTCTTTTTCTGCCTACGGCTTTTCTTCCCTATCGAGGCTGCATCAAGGTTGCTAGGTCCTGGCAGAGAGATGCCGGCCTGTTTCGTTTGGACCCGGGTCATGACCCACAATGGGATAGGTGTGGCCTCCCCATCAAGGTTTTCGACACCAAACAGCCCCAATGGGACAGATGGTATGTTGGCTGAGCTAGAAGATGGCTTATGCTTTGGGCAATCTACGAAGAGATGGGTGATTCCGCACTCTGCGCACCTTTGGTCAGTCTTATCTTTGTTTTGCTGCTCTCTTTCACGGCAGTGTGATGAGACATGACAGGGGTGACCACAAGTCCAATAGATGACTAGATCCTACGTCTGCCCTCCTAGGCCTCTACCTCGTCCTCTTCCTAACACCATCATCGGCACAGGTCGATAGTCCATGAGGACAACGTTGCCCTCGTCGCCATGCGAGACATAAGGGTATATGTAGGTTTCTTCCTCACTTGGCTCCTCCACGTAGTGGACTGGAGCATCGCTCGGTGGATGGGTCATGTAAGGACCAGGCGGTCTAGGGATGCCCGTAGGATTTATTTCCATCCTAGGAATGTCTGGCTTCATATCGTTAGGCGCGGGAAGGGCCAACGGGGCTCCCCTTCCAAGGAATGGCTATGGCATGTTCACTAGGTAAGACTGGCTGTAGGGTTGAGAGTACGGAAGTCTTCTTGGTAATCTGCATTGTGCCACGTCATGGCCAAACCTACCGCAGTTAGCACAAGGTCTTGACCTAGGGTCTTGACACTCGGTCAGTAAATGGTTTCCGCCACAGTACACGCATTGGACGTGCGGGCGCATTGGTCGTCTCAGCATGTCTTGCAACTTGGCTAATTCCATCTTGACATCAGCCAAGCCTTGGTCTGTCTCGGTGGCCTTCCCCTTATCTTGGGATGATGGGATTGATTGCTCACTAGAGGCTGACGCTCTCTCTGAACCTCGCGAGTTGGTCTCCTCTACATTCGAGCTCCTGGAGCTCTGCTCTTTCAGCTGATCATCGACTCTGATGGCTTCCTCAAACACTCTAGTTACTGCATCTCGATGCAAGCTTGAATTTCCTGCCAAAGCCTTATATAACTCCTCATCTCGAATTCCACTGATGAATATAGTCAAAACTGCTCTTTCAGTCAGTCGCTCGCCTAGAGGGATTCTCTTGAAGAGACTCCTCACATGGGTTACGTAGTCGCGGATGTCCCCCTTCTCTTTCTGCTTGACGTTCATCAAGCGTACTAGTAGGTTATCGAAGTATCCAGGCTCGGAGAATCTCTTGATGAAGAGATCCTTGAAGCCATTGAAGTTGGCTCGCTCTACAGCATCTAGGCTCATATACCACATCCTACCCTTGCCGCCTAGGCAAAGCCCGAATGCTTGCGAGCGTTGAGTTAGGTCGTTGAGGCCGTTGGCTTCACAAACTTGCTCAAACTTCTCAACAAAGCTATATGGGTCATCATGGGGTTGGTACTTGTCGAGTTGCTTGGCAACGATCGGTATTTTGGACTGGCTCTTTGAGCCTTGGTTTGCCCCTAGTCCCGCGAGCAGCGATGTCGCTAGTGCCGCGGCACTTTGTTCTATAGCCGTGTTATCTAGCAGTCGCTTCATGAGAAGCTCACTCAACGTCAAGTCCCCCTCTAGGGCTCTCTTGTGATATGTTCGATTTCTACCTGCTAAGTTTAACACTCACTGCACCTCGCGCAACTCCGTACTTTGCCTTTGGCTTCTAGCTTGTTGATCCCTATTGTACTCGGCCATGCTTTGAAATGCTTTGTGGGCTAGCCTTCTTTCCTCTTCTACATCTGTGATAATAACGTCTGCAATCCTACCGCGGTGCTCTTACCGGGTGTGTGCATCGTAACTACTTACCAACTACTGAATAGCATCTGGGAAGATGTTCAAATCGAGTTCCTCATTAGACCAGCGGTCTGAGCTTTCCTCTACCATTGTCGAGTTGTCTTGCTCCACCAAGTTGTCGATCAGGTTCAGTAGACTTGTTAAATTCACGTCGTTGGCACCCCTTGCTTGGTCCTAATCTGCACTTTGATGGTGTGTCTATGTCTCTTGGGTCCTCTCCTACTGGTGGGTTCCTTGAGTGGTTTATCTGAGTGAGTTCTTTTAGTTATTGAATACAAACCTCAATTTATGATCACTCAGTGCGTGTGTCGTTTCTCGTGCACTTATGCTCAATCAAGCTTTCAGCTTTCTTAAGTGTACTTCAAGTGCGGAAATTCAATGTGAGTGCAGCAAGCAATTCCTCAGCGTCTTACGCACTCTCGCTTGTTTCAGGCTTGATAGGCTTGTAGATCAATTTTCTGGCCGTTTTGTCAGGATTTAAGGTTTTTCTCATATGTCGCCTTCTTCATTTTTGGTCAATCAGGTTTCACAGCTCAACGGTTCGCGTCTAAGTCCTTGGGTCTTGCAACTGCCCACTTCTAGCCTCTAAGCGGCTGCGCACTACGATTTCTCTTATTACGTGTGCCAAAATCAAGTTCTGAGTGCCCGAAGGGTTTCGACAGTTTGTGCTGCTCCGTATTCGTCGGGTCAGGTCAAATTTTTGAAAATTTTGATAAAAAGTTGCACTTGAGACCAAGTGGTTTGAATTGGAGGGTCCGAGTAGGTCATTAGAACGGGCTGAGGCACAGGTCCGAGGGCCAAATTTCAGGGTTAGACTCGGACGGTTTTGATTCAGACGGTCGAATGGCAAATTCGGACAAGGTGATTCAGATGGGCCAAATGGCACTTGGGCTGAGGGCCGAATGTGGAAGGTGGTCAAGGGTCGAATTCAAATGTGGAAGGTGGCCAAGGGCCGAATGTGGAAGGTGGCGGAGGGCTCGGACGGGTCATTCAGACAGACAGAGGCAGAATGTGCCATGTGGCAAAAATTTTTGACTCGGACAGGCCAAATGGGTTGACTTAGATGGTTTGCCTTGGACGGGTCTGAGGGCCGACTAGGGTTTGGCCAAGTGGGCCGAGTGACAGGGGCCGAGGCCCGATTCTGGGACTCGACCCAGGAAAGGCCACTCGGACGGGCCGAATGCGGCACACGCAAACCATGCAAACACAAATTTGATCGATTCACCAGATGTAAGCAAGCATAATGGCCATGCACTTCTAGATCCTATCTAGGGGAGTAGAGGTAGAGATTCATATACCTGAACAAGCCGGTAAGCGCGTCAGTGATGCGATCGAATCGATGCAAGTTGGAGCTCTCTATCTCTCTCGCTCTCTCTCTCACACACTGAAATGGTACAAATGAGCTCTCTCTTGGCCTCCTGGCTCTTATACCCCTTCCCAAGTGTGGTGTTGATCCCCCCAATCACTCACATGCCAATCTTAGGCATCACTAGCAAGCGTTTTACCAATTTTTGCACGATTTTTACCCTGTTTTGAAATAGTAAATCCTATCCTTTTCTGGTTTGATTTCCTAATTCTAACCTACGCTAAATGCAACAAAAATCGAAGGCAAAAAATTGAAATAGATTCTCCATGCTTTCCAATCATAAAACAACCAAAATATCCCAAAATACTTACTTGTTTTGAAGATCAAAAACACCCAAACTTCCTACCTATCTCAAGCTCCATTTCGGGGATGAATCCCCTACTTCGATGCTCGATATGGGGCGCGCAAGTGCTCAAGCTTGAATTTGTTTGTCCCGGCAAAACCAAAATGTGGGAGCTTTCACTCAACAGCTAAGACCCACGGACTGCTTATTGCTTCAAGCGTTTCAAGTGAGCTCTAATGGCTATCTCTCACCTAGCCAATGCGTTGTCGATCCTACGAGTGTAGTGAGCTTACCTTGATGCCGATGCGAGTAGCCTCCTCCCTCTCACACCTCGGTAGCTCCACCATTCTTGATGCTAGCTCAAGCATCCTCAAGCCTCCTCCATCTCCAAGCTCCATCCTCCATAGCTGCGCTCGCGAGAGAAGAGAATAGAAGAGAAGAGAAGAAGAGAAGAGGATATGGTGAAGAGCTTCACCCTCTTAATCCCTCACTCCCACACACTCACTCCCTCACACTCTCACACTCCCTCTCTCAAGAGCACACACAAGCAAGAAGGAGAGAAGAAGAGAAGAAGAAGAAGACTCCTTTTGCCACACACCAAAGAATGATCTTCCATTCACTTTTTGAACTTTATATTACAAACCCTAAATCCCATGGGCACCCATCCCCTTTTTTACATGACCGACCATTGTGGCAAGGTCTTTTTTCCATTTCCCTCTTCTAGCCTTATGCCTCTAGCCTATGTCCGTTTAATATTTTACAATTGGCATAGGAGGGAGCGTGGCGCTCTTTTACAAGAGTTTTCCAAGTTTTTTGAGGCGCCTTTCATTTAAAATTGCACCTTTGGTCTCAGTTTAGCTTCTAGAGGTTGCATGCGTGTCTTTGCTCTTCTTCCATGCTTTTTCCGCTTTTTCCTTCATTTTCCACCATTTTCCGCCATCTCGACTTGGGGTTAACAATTTCTCAAAAATATTTTATGGGGAGAGAGCTTGGATATGGAGCTTTGAAAGCCCTACTATAGAGTTAACTACAACATGTAGGAACATAATCAATAGTACAAATGACAACAGGCGCAGAATTTTAGCGAGCTACATTTTTTTGAAATGCTGGAGCAGAGAGTGTGTAGTGTTGACCTTTGATGTGATATAGTGATGAGCCATGAGTAGGAGAACAAATATCTAAAATAGAGCTAGCTGAGATAGGCTCTACTTAAGGAGATCCAAGAGCTCCAAGTGTTGCAGGTCCAGTTTGGCTATGGCTGCCAAATAGCGAGTGTGAGTTCAGGTGAGAAACTGAAGTCATGCATTCAAACTAAGTTGACCTAAGTTTGAGCAAAGGTGAGAGGAGTGAGAGTTGATCCAGGTTCAATTGAGCTCTGATACCATGTTGAAAAAACACAGATCTAGAGCATGGCAGCTATGGAGGTTGGAAGATAAAGACTAGATTCATAATGTCATAGATTAGATAGAATAACTATTACTCAAGTGAATTAGGTTCCAAGATGGAAGCTTGGACTCATAAACACAATCTTGAGTATGACACTTGTCAAGAATCGCATGGTGGGGGAACTTGCTTGAGGTGTTGTGCCAAACATACACAAGAGACGAAGCTCACTCAAGAACACAAGAAGAGAGATGGAGGACAAAACGTTTTCTTGCTGATTTCTTCTTCTTCTTCTACACACTATACAATGTACACAAAGTATAGATAAGATATAACATAAAAAAAAGTGGCATTCTAAGTCAAACAGTGCATAACTGACTACACTAATCAACTAGCGTTATATCTTTGCCAGCTATAGGTAGGTATAACAAACTAAATATAATAAGTGATAAGTCAGTGGCCATGTGAGTATCATTATGACCACCAACGTGCTAAGTGTATATGTGAGGACTCATCTAGCCAGGCGATCCATCATCAATATTCGCACGTGTTGAGCTTGCCATCTCAACACTCCCCCTCAAGCTCAATTCTATCTCTACAACTCCAAGTAAGGTTCGGAACTTTCGAAGCTTCTCTGCACCCAATGCCTTTGTGAAAATGTTAGCTATTTGATCATGTGTGTTGACATATACCAAGTCAATCTCTCCTGCAAGTACCTTCTCTCTCACAAAGTGGTAGTGCACCTCAATGTGTTTTGTCCTAGTATGGAACATTGGATTCCTAGCTAGCTGTATGCTACTCATGTTGTCACAATGAATGACAACTCGACCATCTCCCTGCACGTCCAAATCACCTAATAACTTTTGCAGCCATACCACCTCATGTGCTGCCATAGCAGCACCTCTATACTCAACCTCTGTACTTGATAAAGCAAGTAAATGTTGCTTTTTGTTGCTCCATGTAACTACTACACTACCAAGGGAAAACATGAATCCACTTGTAGATCTTCTATCTGACATGCTACTAGCCCAATCTACATCTGTGTATCCAAAGACCTATACGTCCTTACCTATCTCATAAAAAAGTCCATAATGTAAAGTGGACTTTACATACCTCAATATACCTCTAACTATATCCAAATGAGGCTTTCTAGGCATCTGCATAAACTGACTGACAAGGCCAACAGCATAGCTCAAGTCTGGCCTTGTGATAGTCATGTAAATCAAACTCCCTACTATCCTCCTGAACATAGTAGGGTCTTCTATCTCATCCCCAATGTTAGCACTCAACTTCACATTTTTCTCCAATGGTACTGAAAGAGGCTTACATGTTGTCATACCATACTTGGATAACATATCCAAGCCATACTGCCTTTGGGATAGCCATATACCCTCATCACATTTGATCACCTCAATACCAAGAAAGTATCTCAGCTCACCCAAATCCTTCATCTCAAACTTCTTCTTCAAGAAGTCCTTAACTTCAACAATCCCATTGTCACTGTCACTTGTAATAATCAAGTCATCCACATAGATGACTATGATGACCAAATTTGCATCTCCCTTTCTCACATAAAGTGAGTGATCAGCATCAGAAACACAAAATCCAATATTGACAAGATACTATCCAATCTTGTCAGACCATGCTCTAGGTGCTTGCTTCAACCCATAGAGTGCCTTCTTTAACTACACACATATGTGGGATGCTCTAAATCCTCATAACCTGTTGACTGCTCCATATACACTTCTTGCAATTCACCATGCAAGAAGGCATTCTTAACATCCATTTGCTACAAACTCCAACCTTTGGTTGCTGCCAAGGCAATCACACATCTAACAGTTGCCATCCTAGCAAGTGGATTGAATGTCTCTTTATAATCTATGCCATATGTTTGAGCATAGCCTTTTGCAACTAGCCTAGCTTTATACATGCTAACTGAACCATATGCAATATTCTTGACTTTGTAAACCCACTTACAACCAATAGCTTTCTTACCCTTAGGTAAGGGTACCAAATCCCTAGTCTTATTGGCTTCTAATGCAACCATCTCCTCATCCATTGTTGCATCCCAATGAGCATGACCAACAGCATCCTCAAAACAAGTGGGCTCAACATCCTCAACTAGTTTTCCCATATAAGCATAATGGTGAGATGCATAACCTTCGAAACCAAATCTTTTAATAGGGTATCTGACCGTGCTAGATCTATGTACCACTAGATCACTCAATGGAGCCTTTACATTACTTTGAGCTCTCTATACATATGGCGTCCTGACTGAAGGAATACCAAGCTCATCATCTAAACTCTCTAAGCCACTAGAATCTCCGTCAAATCCCAAATGAGTGGTAGATGCATCATTACCATCCAGCAATTTCTTCTTTTCTTTGTCCTTCCTTACAACACTTATAGATTCACCTGAAGATGTGGGGCTACTCCTTAGTCTCCCAGACCAAGGACTCACTATAGGTATAGTACCAAATGATGTTTCTGGTCCACTAAGACTCTGTGATTCTTGTTTTTCTTTCTGCACATAACTGTCATGATCATTATCATCATCTAATACATCACCAGCAAGTGCATACCAGCTACCCATCTCATCGAAGATAACATCCCTACTCACTCTGAACTAACCTGTGATAGGGTTATAACATCAATATCCTCTCTGCTCTAAAGAGTACCCAATAAAAATACATTTTTCAGTCTTTGGATCAAGCTTCTTCCGTAGCTCATCTAGCACATGAACATATGCAACACATCCAAATACCTTCAAGTGCAATACATCGGGCTTCTTGCCAGTAAAGCATTCTTCAGGAATCATCCCATGAACTACAGTTATGGGAGTTCTGCTCATAATGTAGACAGCAGTGTGGATAGCCTTAGACCAAAAAATTTTGGGTATATTCTTTTCAGCCATTAATGCATGTGCAACTTTTTGCAATATGTCTATTTTTTCTTTTTACAACTCCATTTTGCTGTGGGGTATACCTGCAAGTAAATTTTCTCTTTATCCCATGAGCCCTCAAGAAGCCATTAAACTCATTAAAGAAATACTCTCCCCCTCTATCTGATCTCAAGCACTTCACTTTTAAGCTTGTTTCTGTTTCAACAGCTGCCTTAAAAGATTTGAAGTGCTCAAACACATCACTCTTTTCCTTCATGAAGTATACCCATAACTTCCTTGAACACTCATCAATAAAGGTGACAAAGTATTTGCTGCCACCAAGAGATACATTTTGTGTTTTCTACTCACTTCTCTATCATGCAAGAAGGGTTGTCTTGCCTGCTTATCAAACTGGCATGCTTCACAAACTTTATGTAATTCTGCAACTCTAAAAGAAGGCAATCCTGTAACCAATCCTCTGGACTGCATTAATTTCAGCCTTTGCACATTTGCATGCCCAATACGTTTATGCCATATTTCAATATCTGTAAATACTCCTTTTCCTTTAGCATACATAGCAGCATCCATTGTAGGAATTCCAGCATCTAAAGTGAACATTCGACCAACTCTACTTCCTTTTGCAACCAACTTGCACTTATCATTAAAGTCTTCTACAAAACAACCTTTTGCACTGAATCAGACTTGCAACCCTTGCTCCACCATTTGGCCAACAAACACACTAGATTCTTTGTAACTGATGGCACATGTAATACATTTGTCAGACTCTTTATCTGGCCATAACACAAGGACAAGGGAACCTTTCCGATGTGTGAAATTGGGTGGCATGAATCATCACCCATCTGCACATAATCTGGATTTTGTAGGTCCTGCATCTCTCCAAACCATTCAACATGACTGGTCATATGATTAGATGCACCTGAATCGACATACCATACATCATCATGTGTCCCCTTTCTTGTAACAGAATTCATCATATGTTACATAACAAACAGACGCTCATTTTTGTCTTCATTCTGTCATGAAGACGATGCATAGTTTCCTTGTTGCAATTTACCACTGCGAATATCATCCTTTCTTAGCATAGCAATGGGCTGCAATATGGCCTATTTTTCCACAATAATGGCAAACAATAGCAGAATTTCCAGAACCTCTATTCTACCATCCACCTCTTCCTTTAGAGTTCCCCCTGCCTCTAAAGTTTCCTCGGCCTCCTGAAACCTGCATTTCACCAAATTGCTGACTGAACTTGTTTTACTAGTTATCGCCAACACGTCCCATACCACGGCCTCTCGAAGAGAATCTACCACATCCCCTTCCTAAACTTGAGTAAAATGCTTGAACCTGTTCACCATTTTTTTCAAATGAGTCACCCTGCATATTGATCTCTTTGGTAATCATGAGAGAGATCAACTCATCAAAATCTTGAAATGGCTTCCATATATATACTAAAGTAACAAATAATTTCCATGCCTTCTCATTATTAAGGCCACTCAAAGTGGATGAAACCAAATCATCATCATCAAGCATTGCATCAATCGTTGCTAAAGCATCTGCAATGCTCCTCACCTTTAACACATACTCATTGATAGACATTTTCCCTTTCTTCAAGGCATTCAACTCTTGCTTGAGTTGAATCTTTCGTGCATTTATATTTATTGAAAACATGTTCTCAAAAATTGTCCAAGCTGCATGTGAAGTTTCTGCATTCCTGATATGTCCCAACATCGTATTATCAATGATTGCAAATAACCAGTACATCATCTTTTTGTCTTTTGTATTCCATTCTTTCCATGCTTTTAATTCACCTTCAGTCGGAGGGATACTTGGCTTTGGCTCATTTTCTTCACCTAAAACAAATTCATAAAGGCCCTTTCCAATGAGGAAGTTCGTCACACGGAACTTCCATGAAGGGTAATTGTTCTTGTCGAGCTTCTCAATAATGGGATTTCCATTGTTCTTTGCCATTATCACAAACAAGAATACAACACAGCAAGCTAGTCTTTTGCAATCTTTCACAACACATGCACAGTACTACACCAAGCAACCTTTTTCACTGATTGCTCAATAGTACATGTAATCTGAAACCTGTTTGCAGATAAACCTTATGTTTGCTTCCTGCAGACACCTCAAAAATTACATATTCGAAATCTGTAACCTGTGCACCCACTTTCGGTCAATACAGTCAAAATCTCACTCAAGAGGAAGCTCACTCAAAGAACACAAGAAGAGATATGGAGGCCAAAACGTTTTATTGCTGATTTCTTCTTCTTCTTCCACATATTATAAAATGTACACAAAGTATAGATAAGATACAACATAAAGGAAAGTGGCCTTCTAAGTCAAACAGTGCATAATTGACTACAGTAATCGACTGGTGTTATATCTTTGCCAACTATAGGTAGGTGTAACAAACTAAATATAATAAGTGATAAGTCAATGGCCATGTGAGTATCATAATGACTACTAGCATGCTAAGTGTAGACGCATGATATCATCTTGCCAAGTGGTCCATTATCAATGTCCGCACATGTTGAGCTTGCCATCTCAACAACATTAACTATGACTGAAAGGACGAAGTACATTTTTTATTATCTCCATTAAATGATAAGAAGGTACATTACTTTATAGGCTCATGATGGTCCCCTTTTTCTCCATTGTGAACATGGGATTTAGGACATCTCTTCCTAGAGCATACATCATTTTTCATTTCTCAATAGAGGTATGTGAGAAGAGATAAGGCAAAAATCAAAGTCGAGAATAAACTAGTAGCAAAAGCCTCCTTTGACACCCTTGCATAACTCTTTACAAAAGTCCCCCTGGCAACTCAAGGTGCCCTTCCTATTCAAATCCATCCTGAAAATATTAATGATAGGCCAGTGAATTTAGTCATGTTGCCCATCTTTAAGGGAGAGTACAATGAAGACCCTAATCTTCACATAGCCATGTTCATGGTAGCATATGCAGCCAACAATGCTAGAACCCTCGAGTATTGGTTGGAGATATTTTCCACCACTTTCAAAGGCGTAATGTTTTAGTGCTATGAGAGACAAGCAGTAAAAACTTTTGACACATGATATGGCCTAAAGTTGGCTTTCCTCACTAAATTCTAGTGTAAAGTTTTTGAAGAGTAGATGCGAGAGGGGTTCATGCAGTCCTCCTAGTGAATGGGTGGAAGCATATGTCTTTAGGATGGAATCCATATTGAAGAGATGGACCAACCATCACTTGGATGACGGCATCTAAAAGAGAGACTTTCTTAGAGACCTATAACCAGAAGTTTGTAAATTTGTGGAATTGAGAAGAGCAGTTAACCTAGAAGCTGTAGTGGAAGGTGCACAACTATATGATGAAATAGAAGCAAGGTTGTCAATGACCTCAAGAAGAGGAGTCTTATCTCCACCCGTGCTAGGAATGGTATGCCCACCATAAATGTAGTCCTAGGGACTATTTCCTACCCCTACCCTCAAATACAAATAGTGTTGTAGTATAGTGTACCGAATCCATAGTGGCCGCAAACAATGGTGCCTCAACTGATGGTTCAACCCTCGTAGAAGTTACTATATGTATATCCTCTACAACGTGCGTTCAAGGCCTTATAAATATCCTTATCAGTGAATTTTTCTCGAATAAAACATAACCCTTTCCTATTCAATCTATAAATAATTACTTTATATTACATCCCTTTGTATGTGAAAAATGTATAAAAATAGTATTTTAAAAATACCTTATTTTGAAACCATGTGATGCACACATATATTCATGAGTAACTTACCACCACAACAACAATGGCCTCAAACAATTCCTCCAATGGCAACTCAATAAAAATAGCGGAACCCTACCAATTGGAACCAACAACCACAAAGGAGCTCTGAATCAAAACCAAAATAGAGGACTCTCTAGAACAACCTAACTAGCCTATGGAATGATTATGGAGACTTTGCAAAACCCTATTGTAAGTACTACAAGAGGAGACAATTTAAAGGACTATCTATCCAATTCAGTCTCATAAGCATCAAGAAAGAGTTGATGGATGTGATTACATAACACCTACAAATGCTAAAGCTAAATACCGCCAATATATCCGATCCTATAGGAGGTGGAAGAGATGTGATACAATCTAATACATGGTGTGGAAAGTGTCATCATTCAAGACATTTCACCACTAAATATACCCAAAAATCAACTATTCGTGGTACTTCTGTTCATACTGTTTAAGGAAGAACCATATACAGAGGATATCTAGATGCATGAAAGAAGGAGAAAAGATGAAGAAGCAAGATTCAACTTGTTGGAATCCAAGATGACTACCCATGATATCTGACCAAAGCCTAGAGATTTCAGTCCTAATTTTGGCCTAATGAGGTTTCTCTCTCAAAGTTATAGAGGACAACAGTCGGCAGTGGCCAGAGATCAGAAGTGGAGTGCTATAGATGCAAAGAAAAGAAACATATCTCACAAAATTATCCAAACCCTAGAAGGTCTATGGACTACAAACCCCTATGCAGTCGATGCAAAGGAGAAGGCCCCACTATAAAAGACTATCCCAGTCCAGCTCTTGTTAAATCCAACACCACTATAACTAATAGAAGACCCAATAACATGCCTTCAACTTAGTGAACAAAAGAGAATCCATAGTCCCAAAAGAGAATCTTCCCTCTGTCAAAAATAGTGAAGTTCAATCTTCTAAATGAGAAACAGAACAATACAAGATAGAAAGGTACAATATAAATTAGTTCAATACTACAAAAGGATACAGAGACAGGAACAGAGGTCCAAGAGATAGAGAATGTAGAACTACCCCTAGTGATAGAAGAAGTACAAATGTTGTTGCTTCTAGAGGAAAGAGGAAAGATGATGCAGAACTATCCCTAGTGATGGAAAAGTACAAATGTTGCCACTTCTAAAGAAAAGAGGAAAGATAAAAGTGGGTGTTGCCCCATTCCCTAGCCGATTGGAGAAGCCCATGGACCCTATCAAAGAGTATGACTTGGTCAAATACCTAGAAATCTTAAAACCAAATCTAACATTCTGATAATTGTTGCTAATGCTATCTCCCAGTTGTCAAAAGAAATTCAAAAGCATACTGACAAGAAGACAAGGCCTAAGGATTGCTCCTACAATTTCCCCCAAGTCCAATAAAGCCCTAGAACCTGTGAAAGAAGTGGACGTGGCTAACACCTTCTTGGATCCTGGTACTCCATAGATTGGCATTTGGATTAAAGGATATTTTATAGCTATTGCATCGATTGATAGAGGTTTATCAGTGAACATAATGATAGATATGACAATGAAAGATCTAGGCTTGCAAGGTATGCAGCCTACACAATGTCTTATAAGATAGGCAAACCAAAGCAAAATTAAGACTTTGGGCATTCTTCCATATGTGAAGACCACCCTAGCAGGAAGAGACTACTACATGACCTATCTAGTAGTGAAACCTAATTCCTATGGGACCTCATACCATCTTCTTCTGGGAAGACCATGGCTTTTTGAAGCAAAAACATGAATGGATTGGTTCAAGGGAACCCTAACCCTAGCAGAGCACCCAACAAAGTGGTGCTAAAAATATATGGTTCGCAAAAAGGTAATGGATCCACCTCTATTGAAGTCTTAATCAGCTCCCCCAGTAAAGTTACAAATGGTACATTAGCAAAGGAGATGAAGAAGTTGAAAAACAATTTTTTCCCAAGAAAATAAAGGTATGGTCCCTGACAGTGGAAACTGTAGGCAAACTCCTCCCTGAAAGAAGTAAAGTCATTGTTGATGGGTGAATACCTACTTCCTAAACCAAGAATGACTTTGGAAATCACCTTTGACAATGAGATAGAGGCATGCATGTACTACTCTCCTTGTTACATGACCGTAGCAATGCCAAAGACACAAGTAGAGAAGGAGATGGACACAGGAGCAGAATCAGAGCCAAAGGCAAAAGATGACACAGAGAATTTGTTCTTCTCTTTATAGAGCTCCTATAGAGGTAGAGGCAGAGTTTGAAGAAGATGATGATGACAGTGCAGAAGAAGATTATGAAAGTGAATTGGAAGAATCTATCCAACTTGAAGAGGATACAAATGAGGAGGAATTTCCAAAGGCTACAGAAGCTGAAGATCCAATGTTGTTGGATGGAATGACTCTAGGACCCTTTGGATTAGTTAATGAATCACATCATATGCAAAACCTCCATAAGAAATGGATAAAGCAAAATAAGCCTTCCTTCAATAGTGGCTCTTGTCGCCTTAATCTACCCTTCTCAAGAAAGGACGATGATGATGCACCTTGCCAACAAATACAATCCTACAACCCAAGCATAACTAAGAAGATTCCCATTGTGTAACTTTCTTGGAGGCATCCTTAGAAAGATAAATCCTCAAGGCAAGAGGTAACGAACCCTCCCATAAAATTTGAAATAGCCATGGTACCATTTCAACATCCCAACAAGTTAGTAGAATCCTCATGGAAAGAAGAAATCGGTTCTAGTGGACCATTAGATGATGAGGTCACTCCTTTGAAGGAATCAGATCTATATCCAAAAGTGGTCCATGGGACCTTCATCTATGAAGTGGAAGGTGAAAAGCAATTAACTTTTCTAGATACAGATAGTAATGAACATCACTTGAAGGTGCAACTTGCTAGAAGAGGAGTTGTCGATCTTGAATGACCTTCTAAATGAGATTTTGAACATGTTTGCATGGGCCTATAAAGATTTGAAGGTGATTAATTCCATAGTGTGTCAAGATCACATCAACCTCAAACCTGATGCTAAGCTTGTGAGGCAAAGGTACAAGCGTATGAATCCAAATTACTTAGCCTTGGTGAAAGCCAATTTATTGAAGCTCCTTGAAGCCAAGTTCATATATCTAGTGGCCAATAGTGGATGGGCTTCGCCCATCATGGTAGTACCCAAGAAGAATGGAAAGCTACAAATATGTGTGGACTTTTGCAAGTTGAATTCCAAGACCAAGAAGGATCATTTTCCTATCCCTTTCACAAACCAACTATTGGATATAGTGGTAGGCCATGAGCTTTACATACTGCTAGATAGACTAAGTGGATATAATCAAGTCCAAATAGTAGAAGCAGATCAATCCAAAACAACCTTCACAACAGAATGGAAAACCTATGCTTATAAAGTGATGCCATTTTTGGGCTCTATAATGCCCCTGATACCTTTCAAAACGAGTGATGATGGCCGCATTCCAAAATCACCTGCATGATTTCATTGAGATATACCTAAATGACTTTTGTGTCTATAGCCCAATCCGTGAGAGCATTGGAGACACCTAGAGTAGTGCTTTGACAGATGTCAAAAGTATGGGATTTCTCTCAATCCCGACAAATGCATATTCAAAGTCTCTTCACGAGTTCTTTTGGGCCACATTGTCTCTACACAAGGGATAGCAATAGACCCTGCAAAGATGGACAAGATTGCAGCTCTAATAGCACCAACCAACCTCAAACAATTGAGGGGATTTTTGGGTCATGTTTGCTATTACAAGAGGTTTATTTCACATTCAACAAAGGCAGCCCCCTTGCATAAGCTCTTGAATAAATATGCAGAGTTTACATGGATTGTTGATTGTGATAAAGCCTTCAATACTTTGAACGGAATTCCATGTGCACACTGATGCATCTGTCAAAGGGTTAGGTGCAGTCCTATGCCAAAAAGGCTCCTCAACAGCCTATCTGCTATGCAAGCCATAAGGTCACTGATCGAGAAAGAAACTACATAGTAAAGTAGCTCAAATGACTCGCAATGGTGTTTTCCTTGGAGAAATTCTGACACTACCTGCTGCCAACGCACTTTAAATTCTATGTGGACTATGAGGCCTTGTCCTTCCTGATGAACAAAGTAGATGTGAAAGGCTAAATGATGAGGTGGCTCCTTCTATTCCATGAGTTCGTCGACTTTGAAGTGGTTACCAAGCTCGGTCGCTCCCATGTCTCCTGGTTGATCATCTATCATGTATCCTTCAGAGTGACGAAGAGGAGCAGAATGACCCATACCTCCTTAATGCTTCCTTGTTTTTGGTCGAGAGGTTGTAACCCCATTGTATGCAGATATAGCCAACCTCTTGGCTACTCAATAGTATCCTCCTGGTATCTCTAGCCATGAGAAGAAGAAGCTTCTATTGGAATCAATCCTTCTTACACCCTGCTAAGTGGCACTCTATACAAGAAAGGCAAAGATGAAGTGTTCTGGAGATGTGTTGCGAGAGAGATCAAAGTAGTTCTAAAAGCATGCCATGACAAGCCATGTGGCAAACACTTTGTAGGAGAAGAAATAGCCAAGAAGGCTCTACTTGGTGCCAGGTACTGGTGGCCGACTCTAATAAAGTAAATTAGCCACATTAGTTCACTTACCTTTACTAAAATGAACCATGTAAATACCTTAGCCATGATGGTACTAAGGTTTACTATAAAAAGGAAAAAAGTACTAATGTAGTCATCTTTTTAACACTTATACTAATTTTGGGAGATCTCTTGTCCATCACCATCTTGGGGTGAGTACCAAGCTTTGTTTATTATGTCTTGATTTTAGCTTCCATGGCTACGTTGTGCTATGGTATAATGGAAGATGTCTATGGCATGGCTATGATTGAAGCATTTTATGTTATTTTCTGTTATTTTCTTAGTTTAGCTCATTAGTTTTCTTATTGATTTCCTTGGTAGAATAGACCTTCTTTACATTATTATCAAAGCAATAGTATAGATCCTATCATCAAAAGTCATTTTCATGCATTAGATCTAGTTGCAGTGACTAAGGAGAGGAAACCACAGTTAAAATGTAGTCACAAGAGTTGGTTCTTCCATAACTGTGGTTACACATGGTGATTTATCACAAACTGTGACCAAGATGGAAGTTCTTGGCATGACCCAATGGATAATGGCAGGTTCTAGCTATTTTAGCATGTCGTCATTAAATTTTGAATTATTTTGAAGGACATTTGCTAAAAGGAGAGTTATGGGAGACTAGAGGGGACTAAAGTTACCTTTACTTTTTGAAAGTAGGATTCATCTTCTTCTTCCTCATCTCTCTCAAGCTTTTCTCTAAGCTTCAATCATGGATTTCCTTGCATATCTTCTTTCTTTTACATCAATGACTTGAATGCTTGTCAAAGCCTTATTCTACTTAACACATGGAATATGGTCATAACCATTCTTGGAGGGTTTGATTCAAAACATGGTCAACAAGATCAAATCAAAATGCACCATGGATGTGCCATTAGAAGAACCAGAGGGACTATCTACCATTTTCCTATCATGCACATCATGTATGTAACCTTGTGGAAAGCCTACATCATCATTGCTAGGGTTTTCTAGTTCATCCATAGATAGGCGAAGCTCACTTATGAAGCCAGTGTGACCACAGATGCAACTAAAGAGCTATGTAATGAGGCAGAAGTGTCCAAACTCACTAATGAGGGGCCATTGACTTGACACACCTGGCAGCAATGGTAGAGACAAGCGTGGTTTTGAGAAGAGAAAGTATGGCAAATCAAAGCCATCATCAGCCAAGCTAGGGAAACCTAATCCATGGCTATGATAATGAGAAAGATCTTAGAAGTCAAAATGAGAGTCTGTGGAAATTGAGTTTTCCTCTCCACTCATTCCATACTAGTGATTGAAAAGTAGTGGGCTGCATGAACCTTGATATATCTATCAAGTACCCAATCTGGAAAGTCTGTTGCCCGAAGCAAAGTAGTGTTCACTAAATCCGTTCATCAGGTCAATTATTGAACAATCTGCAAACTAGAAGGTGAATCATATATTTATTTCACACCTTTTTTTCCTTCAAACCATTGGAAAGATGCTGTAGGTTCTTGGTGATGCAACATGCTCTGTGGTTTATTGTGGTCATGGAGGGGCATTGCCATAGCCACTAGCAAATCCACCAATAGTAGGGTATCCAAGAGCACCAATATATGGAGTTGTTGTATAACAAGTTATCCAAGAGCACCAACATATGGAGCTGTTGTATATCCTCCATTCATAGTAACTCCATAGCTAGGACCTACTCCATAACTTGGAGATCCATAAGTAGGAGGTCCGTATGATGGAAAGCTAACCCAACTAGTTGAAGGTGGATTAAAGTAGTTTCTAAAATCTTCTTCTGTTATAGTAAATGCCAATTCCCCTACAAAAATCTTCATGGTCCTAGCAAGGCCCCGTGTTGTAGAAGTTGCATTGCTATTTTTGGGAAAGTTTTGATGATCTTCTCTGCGGACAACCTTCTTACATTCAACCACATGTCAATTGATCATATGCTTCTCTTGAAGAACTCTGTCAACAACTACTGAATCTGCAAAGGCCATGAATACAAAGCCTCTAGCCCTACCTGCTATAACTCTATCTTTCATGATGAAAGCCTCTGCAACCTTGCCATATGGACATCATAGGCTTCAAATGTTCTTGAAATAATTGTTCTTTTCTTCAATTTTGAAGTCTTAAATCATTATTGGATTACCTGTTACCATTCTACAAGGCACTTCATCAAAATGGAAGGGGATTTTGGCTACATTCAACTAATCTTGGCTCAATGGACTAGTATGGAGCTTGAAGGAGAAAAGCGTGTTGCAAGGAGTTAAATCCAACATGGAGCAAGCTTATAATGGAGAATCTTACTCTATCTGAGGCTAAATTGAAGCCATTCTTTTCAAAGGGTTCTTCATCAACAATATACTTCAACTCCAAGTACAAGAGGTATTCTCAATCATCTTTTAACCTCTCTTGAGTATCCTATTGCTGAGCTTATCCAATTGATAGAAAGAGAGGTTAAATTGATAAGAAATTTATCCATATTCCTAAATGTATTACATGATCATTCCCTAAAGCTTTCATAGATGGTAATGATTACCAAACCACTCTGATTTCATTGCCATAATCATACTCTAATCTTCCAATTTCTCATCTATTTTTTCCTAACCCCTTGACATTGCCTTGTTTGATTATTGTCTCAAATGGTAAGTGGAAAACATTGTAATGCAATGAGACACTACATAAGGTATTTCCTACGTGATTCCATTTCATTTTTGAGCCCATTTCACTCAGTTCATGCATATCATGAAATGGATACCAATTTATTTTAATCCATATATTTCATGTTTTTTTATTAGCCTAGTATTGATCTGCATGCCATGTCATTTCCCCTATTGAAGATGAGGACCCTAAAGGGGAGCACAAACTGGCTTGAGAGGTAAATTTTTCAAACACCTCAAGTCAAAAATCCCACACATTTTTTAATTTAGGTGCAGGTAGCGACATAAAGAGTGATGTACTTTGGCCTATAGCATGATGTACTTGGCATGACTCCATGATGTATTGACAAATGTATAGGCAACATTATGTATTTGGTAAATGTATAGATAAGATGTATGGTAGCATGATATGTGGAAAAATGTGTGACAACATGAAACACTTGGCAAATATGGGTAGAGATATGCAGGGAAACATGTATGCTTATTGATGCATTGAAGTACTTCAGTTTAGCATTGAAGACTTTAGTAGTGAATGGAGACATGGATTCATTGTTGGATCACTTTCCTATAGTTACTGCTAGATTAGTCATCTTTTTTTTTGTCTTTGCAAAGATTATTCTTAGTATTTGTAAGTGCATTTGGTTCTTTTACAGGCCTACAATGGTGGGGCGTGTGTAAAATTGATGATACATATCAAAAATTGATATGGATCATTGAAGCGCAAGATATTTGAGTTTTACTACTAATTTATACTCAGGGATAGATCAACACCTATAGTCAAAAACAATAAAAAGGATTCATTATGGATACTATCAATGAAGGTTTGAGGGATTACCAGCACAAAAGAGAGCACCATGAAGCTTCCCAAGAAGCTATTTACCATGTGAACCATGATAATGAGGAGGTGGAAATAAGTTCAACTCATTCTGTAGTCAACAATCAAGCAAATGGGTCTAGCACAACTCATGTATCTATGGATTCTAATAGCTTTCAACAACTATCCAATGATATAAGGGATATGAAGTCTGACATTGACAAACTTGTGGCTCTCTTAAGTGAGAGAATATTACCTACAATAGTCCTCCCATTGTTGAGGAGCAGCCAAAGATCACAACTCCTAACGTTCTGGGGCACTATGAGGTTGGAGAGCCATCTAGAGCTCTCAACCCTCTCAATTTTAGCCTAGTTATTAGCCAAAGGCCTACACAAACTCTCATGGTCGAGACCCATAAGAGAGGATTCGTGCTTCTAAGCATGATGAAGACACACATGGGTGTGATTCTTTCTACAAGTTTTTTTAATGTTCATCCATCTACTATCCCCAAACCTATTCATGAAGAGAAGTTTGAATCACAAAGGTCACATCATGGTCAAGCAAGTGGAGGCAATACTTCTCATGGGCAACATCGTTATAATTGACATGGTCATGTCAGTTTAGCCCCAAATTTTTATGGGCAGCATCAACATGTCAACAATAATCATATGATTACTGCAAACATTGTGATGCTTGTCAATGTATGGGGAAACACACCAAAACTAGTGTCATGCTCTTGTAGCCCATCCTTCCTTTGAAGCCATTTGAGAAATGGGGAATTGATTTCATGGGGGCAATTGACCCTCCAACTAGAAGAAAGCATGACAGATACATCATGGTATGCACTAATTATGTCACAAAGTGGTGTGAAGCCAACGCTCTGAAATGGGATGATAGGGATAGCATGGCCTTGTTCCTATATGAGAACATCATCACCCATTTTGGCAATCCCCCAGAGCTAGTTAGTGATACAGACACTCAATTCTAAACAAGATTATGGAAGAGCTGACAGAGCTATACAAGATCCACCATCGCAAGTCTATACCCTCCTACCCTAGAGCCAATGACCAAGTCAAAGTTACCAATCACACCCTTTTCTCGATCCTAACAAAGACAATTGTTGCACATTGTCGTGATTGGGATGATCAACCTACAAAGGCCCTATGGGCACATAGAACCTCCCATAAGGTTGCTACAGGAGGATAGACCCCTTTCGAGTTGGTGTACAACACAAAAGCAGTCTTCCCTGTCGAGTTAGAGATGCCTTCTCTACAAGTGGCTATCAAAGAGTGCCTAGGCAATGATGAGTCCATGTAGTAGTGCCATCTCCTACACTTGGAATGTCTGGAGGATGGGACTCGCAAGATGGCCCTATAGTGTATGGAAGCTACCCAAGCTCAACAAAAGGCTTACCATGATAGCTTCATGAAGCATAAGGAATTCAAAGAAGGTTACTTAGTCCTTACCTATAACTTGAGATTCGGCAAGTTCCCAAGAAAACTACAACAGCATTGGATGGCCCCTTATAAGGTACTTAGTGTCAATCCTAACATCTCTGTTCAAGTGCAAGCCGTCGATGCTTTTAATGATTTCTTTTTTATTAATGGCTATTTCCTAAAGAAGTATTTCCCTCCCTAGGGATCTTAACAATCACAATCAACCGATCCTTTCCCTTTTGGGCATCGCACTATAATCCTTCTCATGCTGCTATTGATAGCCATCATGCTCATCTTGATAGCCACCTCATAGCCCCTCATAGCCACCTCCCACCCCTATATTTCTTCCTTCTTAGCTCATCCAGCAAACGTGGTGAGGATGATTCTGATACATGGTATTCTTGTCATTCTCCTCTTGGAATTTTAAAAAAAGTAATATATAAATATATATCAATCATGGAAAAAAAGGACTTTGGTCTCTATCATGCCGACCTATTCTTCGAGAAAAGGTGGAAACAACCTTGTGAGTAGAAAAAAAGAAAAAAAAATCAAAACTATTATCGAAGAAAAAGAAGAAATTTCTTGTCATATTAGGCCTCGTTCTCCAAGAAAAGGTGAGAAACATGCTTGGATGGGGAGCTAGTTGTGGAAAAGGTGGCAACACCTCATAGTCTAGATTAGTTGATTCCTCAGTTGACTTCCAAGATGTAGTTATGAAGCTACCTCCCTTGGTGCACTGTCTCCTGCAACTCCATCAATGCATATGACTTCTACAGTAGATAAATCTCTCACCTGCACAATCAAAGTTTCAGATCTATTGGATGCCTCCCTAGGTATGCCTCTTCATCAACAAACATTGTTCAACATCATTAACAAATCAATGTTGACCTTCATCGATAACCTCTTGAGTGATGTGAGCTTTCATCCTAACTGGATGGGGATGTGGGTATTGGCTATCCAATGTATTTATCAGTCTAGTGTGAGATTACAACATACAAATTATAATTGGATGCAGATGAGGCTCGTGAGTTCTTCTCACAGTTGAGAATTAAGTTGGCTTTGGCTACATCATACAATCTAGAAGGTAATGGAAAGAGCAAAATGGGAGATCTACCTATCATTAAGGCACTACCAAATGCATGCAAAGGTAAGACAAAGGAGTGGCCAAGGATGCTACCATTTGTATTATGGGATGATAGGATGATGCATAGTGTAGTGGCATGTTTTATGCCTACTGAATTGAAGTATGGTTAAAAATCCAATATGCAAATTGAGGAGATGGTTACTATATGGAGTGTGTTGCCTTTGCAAGAAGGGTTGAGTAGAGAGAAACTATTGCCTATGTGCATTGGATAGTTAGAGAGAAAGTTAGAGGATATTGAGACAACAGTTTCCAAGTTGTAGGCTGCAAGGCTTTAGAACAAGAAGAGGTTTGATAAGAAGCATCGACAAAGGCTGAGGGCAATACAAGAGGGTGATTGGGTGCTGATTTATGCTAGCATCTTAGAGAACCAACGCCATGCTATTCACAAGGTTTCAAAGTAGGGGTTTGGTCCATATGTGGTATTACATATATATGACAATGCTCTCTATTCACTCAGTGAGTTGGATAGCACTACACTGTAGATTCCTATAGCAGGTAAGTGGATCAAGCTCTTCAAGAGGTGCAAATATGATGCATATGAGGTGGAGGATCTAGAGGTATCCATGCACGATAGTATTGATGATGAGGCTGAAATAGAGGATGGAGATGAAAACTTTGAGCCTATGGATGATTGAAGGTCGGCACATTCAAAGGATACACAAGTTTAGAGGGTGACATGGATGTCATGACACTATGAATTCACTCTTGAAAAATATTGGAAGGAGGATGTTTGTTTGTTTACAGGATATTTTTATTTGTTTGTTTACGGTAGTTGTACCCAAATACATTACAGGATAGGCGATGTTGGTCTTCTTGCAGACTTGACTTAATAATTTACTTACATATATATTTTTGTTTGTTTAGTACGGTAGTTGTACCCAAATACATTACAGGATAGGTAGTGTTGGTCTTCTTGCAGAATTGGCTTAATAATTTACTTACATGAGTGTTAACTTAATCAAGCAAGATAGAGTCTTGGAAGTCACCTTGATGTGTGGCCTAGAGTAATGACTTGTGGATTCACTTAAGTGACTAAGCAAAGGTTGTGGGGAGGAAGAAAATCATGAGGAGAAAGAGGAGTAGCCAATGCATTTTTCAGGTGCAACCTAGACAAGGAGATCTATTGCACATCTTGATTGTTTACTAAATATTAGTGGCATACAATTGGAGAAGAGAAGGGTGCTCTGGTATCTAAAGATAGTAAGTGGATTGGTTAATGCATTAGAGGGAGAAGAGAGGTGTATGTGAGCTATTTTGAATGGATACAGTAGGGAGAAACAAGGCAACATGTTGTTCATGGCTTTTGGAGACTCAAAAAGGGATTCATAAGTGCTCAAATGTTTGATTCTTGCTCTCTTCTATTGGTAGACACTGTATAGATATGAAAAATTGGGTTTTTATTGGATTTATGGGCAACAAGGAGAGTTTTCTTCTTGCTATAGTAAAATTTTCATACAAGACCAAAGTGGATTTTGAAGAACCCTAGAGGGGAAACATAGGTTTTGAAGCAATCCATTGATTGATCTTGTGCATGGGAGATGCCCATCATATTGACGTCTATGTGAATTTGAGGTGCTATCTAAGGAATTTGGCCTATGTACTACAGAGTTTCTCTTTACAATAGAGATATTGATTCATATCAAAGGTTTTTTTATCTATAGTCTCAGGTTTGTGTTGGGCAATCATTGCAAGTGTGTTGACATGCCTAGGATCTAGGCATCTTATATGGTTGTATTGAGTTACACTGTTGAACCATATATGAAATAAGATCATCGAATTACATCTCTATCGTTATCTTGCATCTCATCTAAACACTCAAAACTCTTTCTTTATATTCCTATCTCACTTTCTAAACCCTTTTGTCTCATACCCCTATGGTACACCTTATACCTTACACGCTCCAATACCACATGATTGTGATTATACGAATGGAGGTTACAAGTAGCAAAAAATGCTTCAGAAATCTTTAGGTAACTTGCCCAAATGTGAGGATAACTATTGGTGATGTACAAGAAGATCAACATTTTCTTATATAGGACAAATCTTCTTATCTAATTATTTTGGGATAGCCAATTAACACTATTGGTCATATGGAAACAGAACTGTTGGATGATCGATTGGCTTATACTCAAGTTTGAAGAAAAGATGGAAAAAGAGCTATCCAAATTTTTATTGTATGTGTGAATCATCCCAAGAATAGAGATATGTTAAAGGATTTTCCATTGCCACCAAATGCAAAAGAGTTCAAGGGACCTAGTTTTTAGTGTGCACTATGTAGTATAAGGCAAGACTATAGTGGTGCTATGTGGGGAAAGCTCTCACCTCCTATTGTACATAGATGATTTTTTTGTTGGTTTTATTGAATTAACAAAGAAAAGTTCCATATGGTTTTGAAGGATTGAGTTTATGAATAGGCCTAAAACATATAATGGCTGAAATTTTAGCAATAGTGAAAGCTAAAAGTATGGCTTAAAAAAATGTGGCACAAGTTTCTCATTGGATATATTTGAAGAGATGAAGTTTGGCTAAAAATAGTGTGGTACAAGTTTTCTCATTGGAAATATTTCAAGAGATAAAAGAGTTTTCTAAGCAAGAAGGGTTATGTCTAAATGAAAAGGTTGTTCTTCCCTATTTAGAATAGGTCACAAACTCTTCAAAACCCTCATTTTTTCCATACATCAATCATCCATGGCTTTTCCATGTTCTAGCTCTGTCTTTCCTTCTTCAAATCCTCCCATTTTCCATGCATAATATTGTTCTATTCTCCCCAAAGCATGATTGCCCTCCCTCTTCCTACTTGTGACCCAAATCCATGTCAATATACCCTCCCCCTTAACATTCAAATCAAACCCATAAAGCTCTCTCAAAAGCCACTACAAGTCTCTCATCATTAGGTCTCTTACTCAAGATCACCTCCACATCCTCTGGCATGTGCCACACTATCACTTTTCGATAGATTCAAAACCCCTTGCATCATCCACAGACTCATCTTCATCATCCTCTTTAATATCCTATGTGATAATTGTCTCCAAGCACACTTCTTCATAAGCATCAAACTCTCTTTTCTTGAACAATTTGATACATTTCCTTGCAATAGAAATCCTCAACTCTGTACCATATAGCTCACATAGAGAATAAGTAGTGTTACAATGAACATGTATCACTACATAAAAAACAAACCGTCTCCTAGACACTTTCCTGATAGTGTTATGTTGGTTGTCTAGGGTGCTATCATAGACAAGCACCCATTACAATTGTCTTAGTCCTCAAAGCTCTTTCTTCCACCTGACTAGTTAGATCCTCATGACAAAGTACAATATGTTTCATTTTCCAAAGCCCTGTAGGCATTGTCATAAGATCAACAATCCATTTATGATGCACATATGAAGGGTAGGTTGGATGTAAGCCATCTATGTGTTTCACTTATGAATATATCTGACAAGTGCTGCATGATTCAACAAACTATGAAACATCTTTAAATAGTCCCTTCCACCAATACCTCTCCTTAATCTTTTTAAAAGTAGCATAAACACCCTTTGACTAGTCCAAAGCCTATCATCAAATTGCCATATAACCTATAACTTAGTAGTGCTATCACGTTGGACCCGCAATGCAGAACCTTTATTCTTCCTTGGATGCTTCCAAACAAATCCATCCTTCAAACAATAGTAGTATAATTTCCTTCCAGTGCTTTTATACTCTTCATCAATCATTCATATTTTTTTGATAGTATACTAACTAATTTTCAACCACTCTCCCAAATATAATTCTTCGTCGTGAAATATCTCAAGTGTGTTGAAACATAACATATATAGTCTTTTTCCTTTACTATCCATACTTTTTCTATTGTTGTGAACACTTTTAATGCTATTGTACTCATTGTTATATAGTTGTACCTATTAGCCCTTTTGATGCAAAAAGATAATAATATTTCTAATAAAGGCTTGTACAACATATCAAAGATCACAGAGATCCATCAACCTTTCCTATTACTCTTAAATTTCCTTTCCACCTCCCAAAACCAAGAGTTCTTATATACAATATCCATCCAACTAAATGAAACCCTCGTGTCCTCAAAAACTAGCTAAATTCGGGCTTCCCACAAAAAGGTTAAAAACTGACATCTTAGATGATAGAAGGCTTTGCTATTTCTGCAACATGAGAATCACGGAGCCCCAAGACATATACTTTGATCAACTATTCTTCATTGCCATTGACACTAAAATCTTTAAGGGCTTCTGTCCAAACTATCTATGAAATGCACCCATTCCAAAAAATGTGACGAATTGATTCTAAGGTGCCACATTTACATTTTCCTTCCAAAATTCCATGTTTGGCAAGACCTTTTGTTGTACGTACTATATTGTTATACAATACCTATTAGCCCTTTTGTTATACCTATTGTACCTATTAGCCCCTTTGTTATACCCACTATATTGATTGTTGTCCCTACATTTATGATTGTTGTACTTGCATTTACAGTAGCTATCAATGTAGTTACAACAATTGTAAATGTACTTTCTACTATAAATTCACCCTCGTCTAATTGTTATCCATCATCTCATCTTCATCCTCAAACCATGCCCTAGATAACATATTACCCACTAGTTTCTTGATCTATTACCCAACCAATGCCAATAGGGCTAGTGTCCATTGTAATGACAATGGGTTTTCCTATGTCTATCAAGTTTATATTGGTGATCGATACATATCCCAATGATTATATTGGCACTGATATCGATGGTAGCATTTTTTCACACAAATACTATCAAAACCTAATATTTGAATGCCCTTCATCCCTTGTAGTATGAGCTTGTGAGATAAAGTGGTAAAAAAGTATATTAGTGATATAAGATTATTATTATTAATCTAAATGCAATATATCTTGTTGCTCAAGATTTTACATTGCTTCCACCAAACCTTTTTTTGCCTCCTTGAAGTCTAATAGCTAACATTATTATTGCTCTATCTCAATAGTCGTATGAAGCTACCAAGCCCCATCCAAACCTTCATAAAATCATTCACAATCACTGCTACAATTTGGTACCTATAACAATGACCATTAGGAGAAATATGGACTCTCTGTTTTTCCCCTTAAGGAGTGAATAAAGAAATATAGGCCTGACCAATGAGAGAGCTGGGATTCCTGATTCATGTAACATGAATCTTCTAGCCATATCTTGGCCCAAATCTTCCCTTAGCAATAAAATAAGGGGAAATCTCAAATTTATCATATCTCTTTCTCTGCTTCTTCTTTCTTAATGAAATATTACAATCTCATTGTTGCTTGCCCTATCTGTAACCCTGTGAAATTTCATTTTCTCTACACAAACATAGAGTGAGTTTCACACGTTTTATGAGAGCAGAGCTTGTTCTACCAAAGCCCTAATATTTTCTTCACAAAACTTTACAGGTATATTATTCTCTTACATGGATGTTCTATGGTAAAGTTTTATCTCATTTGGACAAAACCTGTGCAAGTTATGTGCATTCTCTAACATGTTTTTTTTTTTGGTACTCTAGGAGTCTCTTACAGTTAAGAACAATGATCTTTTGAACACTCAACTTCTTCTTCAACATCTTACGGTTTATTTGTAAACAAAGTTACAAGTATGTTGTCTTGTTTTTTTGCTACTCCATGGTTAAATTTTATCTCGTTTGGACAAAATGTATGCAAGTTATATGCATACTGAGTTTTCCTTTGTTTTTTTTACTCCTAGAGTCTTCGAGGGTGGAGAAGTAACATACTAGCAGTGGAGGACTTCAATAGGAAAGATAGTGTCGGTAATTGGATTTGTGATAAGTACTATGAGTTGGATTTGGATTTTGATGCACCCAAGTACTCGAGGGAGTTTCAAGGTTAGGCGTAAGGATGTTACAAACCCTAGCAAACATTGGAAAGGTAGAATTTTAGAGTTCAAAAAAGTGTCCAATGAAATAAGTATAATAACAAAAGTGTTGATCCAACATGTTTATACGCACAAACAAATCTGTGTACACGACAAGAACTACATTCCAAATTATAAACAAAATAGTAAGTTTTTAAATGTTATCATTGTTTATTCTTTTGCATCAAAGTTGTTTTTAAAAATCTTTGCAGCATTCTAATTCAATCTTGTTTTACTGACAACTCTATATCCATCAACTTTGCATGAATGGCAGAATGTGGAATGTTTGAGCAGCAAGATACATGTTTGGCATGAAGACATAGGTTCTTTGATCTATGGTAATAACTCTACAAGTCAATTGCAACTCAAAATATCTTTTTTTATAATTCATTGTATGTAGTAGAAAGCTAGAGATTGCAATATGTCCCATTGCCACCACTATCTAGTGGTGAATGGTTGATTCGTAGCTTGGAGTTTTCAGGAGCATGTAAGTCCAAGATAAAATCTGACATCAATAGTGCTATGAAACCCACCACATGCTCCAAAGATGTGCATCTTAGTTGATTTATTCCATTCTCATTGTTTGCACATTTGTTTGGTCAATGTGATGTTCTGAAGAAAACAAAGATTACTTATCAATGCAAGTGTCCATCCAAGGAATGGATGAGTGAACTATTGGGTGAGTCTTGGCAAGTCAAAAGAACACATTTTGATGAGACAATTGAATGCACGATCAGCCAATCTAATCTCACATTCAAGTAAATCTTTTTTACTACTTCAAATGCCTTGATTTAATTGACATAGATCTTGCTTAGATGAATTGTTGTGTTATTCACATTTACTTACCATTATTTTTGTTTTTATTACATGTATTTCTTCTCTAGAAAAACTCTATGCATTCGCTTTTGATATAGAAGATGGCGACTTTTGCGAGGGGAGTGCATCAGCTTGGATCAAGATACCCGAGATGAGACACATACAGCTCTCATAGATGTGGTTATCTTGTGGAATAATCCTTTTGTGGTCAGCGTAGAGAGCCATTGGCCCATTTCTTTTTTGAGACAAGAAATCCAATTAATGTCTAATGAGCCCCTTTTGCAACTTCTATCTCAAGTTAGATAATAGAAAAGTAAGGATTTGTAGTGAGCAATCCATGACATCTAAACAATGTACTTCTCCACATATCCTTGAGATAGTGGAAACCTTGTAATAAAGAAAGAATATAAAATTTTTTATAATTTTGAGTGTTTTCAATTTAGATAATCTTAGTTTACTATGATCCAAGCGTGCAATAATACATACTATAATTAGTCAATCATGCTGGTTAAAATCATAATTAAATTGCATGCTAGAGTTCTATAATCTATGCAATATTGTCTTTGCATAATGATATATTATAGCTCATCTCTTCTACTTATTTCTTAAAATTAAATATTGAATTGGATCCAAGGGATTTTGAAGGCCTTTTAGATTTCTTTTCTTAAAAATTTTCTATATTTTCTATAGTTGGACTTGAATATACTCAGTGATCCAAGTATATTCGAGGATATAATAATGTAAAACAAAGCATTTGTCTATATGAGTAGTTTTAACAGTTACTTTAAAGTATTGAAATAAAGAAACTAAGGTAAGAATTTTAATTTGAAACTTTAGGGTTAAAAAAGAACCTTTATTTAAAACCCTAGATACATAAAAGCTATATCTCCAAACTCATTTTCACTTTCATTCTCTACTTCCCTACACTTGTGCTCTCCTCCCTTCTCTCTTTGTATGCCATGGCTACCACTCCCGCCTTCGCCGCATCAATTAGCTCCACATGCTGCTACGCACACATAGCAGACCAGATATACCCTAGGCTTTGCGCGACCTTGAGCCTAGAGAGCTCCCTTTCTAGCGTAGACCCTAGCTCTAGTATACTTGCATCGTTTTGTGATGCGGCAAACCCTCTCACCTACTCTATTCCGAACTCTGCTCTTAGATGGGTTCCCATAGATTTCGTATATAGGTTATGTGCTGGATCAAGCCATGCAAAGGTAATAAATCGATCCCTCGTGTATGTGGGGTAGTATCTCCGTGCCAGAGTAGTGCCCACCTCATCCCAAGACCACGCCATAATGGATCTCATCAAGAGCGATGCAGCAGTTGCCATATATATTTTGTGCACTGAGGTGTAAGAGGACAGTGAGGAAGACATGAAAACACCCTCTCAGCCACAGCTAGAGTATTTTGAGAGGGAGCCTGAAGAGATCACACTTGATCCGAGAGTAGAGGAAGTACAAAGCTTAGCCATTGTGTACCCACCTCCTTGACCTGTTGAGATGCCGACAAGTGATGAGCCACCCCTCACTTCTCTCCATTCTATCATCATCGAGGGGGTGGAATATTTACTTATGCAGGATGTACTAGAAATTTTGGAGCTAAGGGAAGAAGAACTATATTCTATCATGGTGCGTGATGCATCTGATAATTTTATAGATTTTGATATACAAGATGCGCCAGCACATGTTGATGAGGTGGCTCGATATGATGGCATGAGTGTCGATGACATCTCTGTCATTGTGAGCATCTAAGAGTAGATTGAGAATGTGGCGCCACAGTATGAGATCTCACATGAGGAGTTTGAGCAGTTGCAAGAAAGCATTTTTGGACCTTGACCCGACTACGCAGTACCTTCCCAAGAGAGAGACAAGGGTGGCCCAGTTGCAAGAGCAGACCTAGAAGGTAATGTTATCAGATTTGCATCAAAATTTACTAGTAGGGCCTCTAGGGCATCATGAGTATGCAAATTCAGGCCCCAGACGCGAGCCTTCGGCTAGGGCAACTCTAAGAGCCCGATCCCAGCAAAATTTGATGTGCACACTCCCAATGCCCTACGGGCCCTATTGGTAAATTTTGACGCAAATCCGATGTATATATCTTTACCACACTCCATGCATAGTGAGTTTGACACAGTGAGTCTGACACTGAACTTGTGTGATGCAGGACATTGTCTATATAGATGAATTTTCATCTAGACAAGGTGGCCGATCTAGTAGCCAAGAAAGGATGCAGGACTTGACATTGAAGGAGTATATCGGCCAGCTTGTGAGTGACATTTTTGTACTCCATAAGACATGCTCTCTGACTTTTTCTGAGAACTTCTTGAAGTTGAGGGCACTAACAAAGGCTGGGCCCTTCAAGACCATCCCAATGAACTCTAGCTTGGAGAAAGTATTGTTGCTTCAACGTTCGAAGCTCCTCTACTTATTCTCTAGTACTAGGTCTGGGCCACTTTTTTCCATGGTATCCCATGGCATGGTTGTTGGTGTTGAAGACCCCAATGTCATTAGGCAGGAACTACTAGGAAAAAATGTGTTGCTGCCTATGATCAAGAATAGCTCTGACCATGGGGAGTCTAGCTCAAAAAAGCCTAGGAGAGAGTAGATGTACTTAGTGCCAAATTATATCTCATCATCAATGTAATGTAATTTATAATCTTCTCTTGAAGTAATGAAAACTGATATTTGTTGGATTTGCATGCAATATAGTTTGTCATACGCATCGTTTATTATTGTTTTTTACTTGAATATTATGTTTATTTATTGGATTTATACACAATACGATTCGTACCCTAAATCTAATACGTAGTGCTTTATCGAGTTCGTGCGCAATATGTATTCGTTCGAATGTATGTAACAATAACTCATAGACATAAATAAAACAAATAACAAGCGAATAAACAAAAATAAGACACTCCAAAAAAATGTATTCATATTCATAACATTTTACATGGGATCCAATACGACCAGGGTTTTACGAAATCTCTTTGGAAGCTGCATTCGTATATGTTTTGGTAGTACACCCCTATTGTTGTTGATCTCCGCAAGGACTATCCCTCCATTGTCAGAAGAACCTCACTATCCACAAATCCCTATTGATGATGGTGACTATCCTTGCATGTACTACTGCATAGACCAAGTCTCCGAACAAGTCGATGATGTAAGCTTTGGTAGCTTCCTTTAGTGCAAGGAGGGCTTAGGCAGTCTAGCGATCGGGTTGTTGCAAGCATGTTCCATCTGGGAAGTGCCTTTTGCTATTCCTAATGAGTATGCCATCCATAATCTCACGCACTAGCTTCTGGAATGGAGCCTTTGGTATTAGGAGGTGTGTGGTGTTCTGGTAATGGTGGATCTCACAAAGAGCCACTATGCAAGGCTTCCATCGACGCTTGTGATGCTAGCATGGTGGTGGTGGTGGTGGTGGTGGTGGTGGTGGTGGTGGTGGTGGTGGTGGTGGTGGTGGTGGAGCTCGGGGAGGTGGCCTCTACATAGGATTTCTAGGGGATGTCTATGGGCCACCTGCTTGGTGTGTGCCAGGTCTTCTAGGAGAGAAAACCTGAAACTCAAAAGTGAAATGTGTAAAATGAGGTGAAACTTTATACTTATAGTAGAACTTTCAAAAAACCCTTAAATCTAAATTAATATATCCAGGCTTTGGAAAAATATGACGATTGACGTGAAATTTTACCTATGGACTCCTCTAGGGTACTTCAACTACCAAAAAAAAAAACGAGCCTCCGAGCAAGTGTCCCAGAGACTTTTGATGGGGCCAATTTTTAAAATATCCATGAGTTTTTATGATGCCCAACATGTGGGTGAAGTTTCACCAGATTTTGATTTATAAAATTGATGATTCAATTATTTTTCGAAAATGCATTAACTGGATTATACTTCACTGATAACAAAAAAACTCACCACCACACCGAGTGTATGCAACTGCATATTAAATGTGTTGTCAACCAAACTACGTAAAATATTAGAAACTTAAAATTTCACAAAAAATAAGTCATGGGTCAAATGGAATATCTCATATCGGATATAGTGTTACCAAATCGCTAAATACAGTAAAGTTATAGTGCATTGGCCCATGTACAACTGATCACTGATGTGTGCGTGATTGCGCATTGAATTTATCCTTAACAAAACTACTTTTAAAATTAGAAACTTGGAAATACTCACAATGCAAATCATGGCAAAATAGAATAACAAATATCAGATTGGCATTACAAAACCATGAAATACACGGTAAATAGCACATTGCACGAAGTACAACTAGAGCTAGGCAAAATTTAGCTCCATTTTGTAGACCACTGCTATCAAACACTTGAAGGTCTACTGGAAAGATAAACCAAAACTAATCTCCTTAAAATCTACAACCAAACCTGAGCTGAAAACATAGATCCAATTACAAGGTAGCTTCTCAAAGCATATTGTTGACATTAAGATTAAATGCATCATTGTTGTTGCGGATCTACGAACAAAAACCATATCTATGGGCTTAATAATGATACGTTGGGCATGAATGGCTAAAAATTGAGAATCACCCATTAGATCAATCAAGTAACCTTCAGCTACTTCTTGGAGAGCAAGCAAGGCTTGGCTTGACCATCGCCCCACAGTCCTTGCCTGGTTCCTTGAAAAGAACTTGTGATCATGCCCTAATTGTAGATCTTGCAGTATTTCTCGCACCAACCTAGAGAATGGTGCCTTAGGAATAATCAAGTTAGCACTCTTCTGGAATTTCCTTATCTCACGTAGCACAGTTGTGCCTGGTCTCCATCTTCTCTTCTTATGTGTTGGAGGATGTGTATTACCAGCTGGAGCAGTAGTGGGAGGTGGAGCACGTGGACCACCATTTCTAGACAATGGTGAACCATCATTATTGACCATACTAGGGCCACCATTGTTGGACACAGTAGCACCACCATTATTAGCTGCAGTAGGGTCACCATTGTCGGCCACCAAGGGACCTTTGTCATTCACAGTACTCTCACTAGATTCGGAAGAGTGTTGAGCTCTTGCTCTTGCAAGTGCCTTCTTGATAGGAAGCTTGGAACGTGCCATGGTTGTGATAATGAAGGATAGAAAGGTGGAGGGTAGAGTGAAGAGTAATGGGAAAAAAATGAAAGGAGAGACTTGACTTAAGTGCAAAACTTTTAAAATTATTGTAGCGTAAATAAACTTTAAAATTAAAAAACATAGTTCAAAATCGACTTTGAAAAACATAGTGACAAACCTTCGAAATTTTAAACAAAATTTGTAAGACATCTCATGTTAAAGATAGGAGTATTGATGTGTCATATCCTGAGTAGCTATGCTCTCTCGTGGACTCTAAATGCATCAAAAATATTATATTTATCTAGGTCTCCATTTCTTGCCATCTCTCTCTTGGGTTGCCAACCATTTTCTGTGGCGTTGTCTAGTTGTGTTGTTTTCATATCTTGCTTTTCTCACTTCATATATTTCCCTACTTGTAAATTCTGCATTAGAGGTTTTGGACTTCTTTTCTTTTTTCTCATATCGTATCTCTAATCTCCTATACCACCATTGTAATAATTGCCTCATAGAATTGGAATCATTGATGCCACCTCCATGATCAGTTGCCTTTTGAAAAGCACAACGAGCTTGCTAATGAGATCATTCCATGCCTTGAGTTGACCATACTACCAAACTTCCTTGATCTACAAAGTATGGACCATGTGCTTCAAGTGTATGCTACACAAGAAGAGATATTAGAAATACAAAATACTTAGAAATGATGATTTTTTTTGTAATGGTGACAATATTGACCATGTAGTGTGTTATACTATTTGTAGTCCATGCCTCCACTATGGACTTATGAAATTTAGCAACTGTCTCTTTAAATGTATTGGCATCACCATCCCTAAACCTCAACTTTTGTAAGAGAGCTGCTAATCTATCTAGGTGTATCCACACTTCTGCCTTAGCAATGCTCATTCATCCCCCATTGCTTCAATCCGAAACAGTAAGGTGCAACTTTTTCCATGCTTCATACTTCTCTAGTTGTTTTACAAGTATATTGCCTTCCTCATCTCGAGGTGGAGATATAAATTTCCTAGCCTTGGGTCCACCAAAGCATGGTTTACAAGGGATATTTCCACTCTTTCTCGATTTTTTCTCGTCCTTTTTTATTTCTACTTGGCCCCTGTGCAATCCAACTTCAGAGAGGACTTGTTCTACCTTCTTGCATGTAGCATCAACTTCTGACACAGGCTGCATCTTGTATGCAAAGCATATATATTCATATACTAGCTTCTCAATTATTCAAATTAAAAAATGCAATGTGCAAAAGTGAACCCTTGTTAGTGGTATTTCCAAAATAGGGCGCTAGTTTGGATCCACTTGAACTAGCATTCCATTTTCCATGACTTTTTTATCACATGTTGGAGCACCTTGTAGTCTGGCCTTGGCAAGCCATTCTTTCTTTCCATCTTTTCCTTTCTTCCTAGTTTGCATGCAGTATATGCACGGAAATTTTGCATTCACTACATTTGATAAACCAAACATACAGTTTAATGTTTTTAAATCACCTGCAAGATGCCATTCAACTTGATAGTCCCCAAACCCCTCAATGTGTAAAATTGCTCCATTATTTTGTTGTTGAATAGCACTGAGTATATTAGTGAGGTTTAAAAAAACTTTAAGTACTTCATGGTCGTCGTTTGGTACTTCAAATGCTGCAAGCCACCATATTTCATTATTTGATTATACCACTGAAGTATAAAGGATGGTTTTCATCGATGCTGGGATCCAATGCTCGATTCATAAGTGTTATACTCACATGTTCAAGTTTTTGCCCTTAATAATCTCACTCTCATCAAGTTTGAGGACAAACTTAAGCTTGCCTCTACATTCTTCCATAGACATATTGTAGAACTTGACCATAGCAATCTGAACCCTACATATATCCAATACAAAGTTGTTGGATGCATTCAATACAAATGCAACTTCTTTGGAACCATACTTCAATATGTGTGTATTTTCCAGATGCGTTGGCTCACCAATGAATTCTAAAACTTTCTCATTTAGTTGTTTTTGAGCCTTCTTCACATGAAATGGTTTTGGTAGAGGCATTACTCGCTTAGTTTTGAAGACTTGCTTAAATCCTGTATCCAATTGTTGATAGAGTATACTATATGACTCAGAACTCATTCCTACCTTATCACATAACCCCTGATCATCTGTAGCACTAAACAAGTTGCTCACATCCATAAGATTTTCACTTGCGACACCATCTACACTGTCCCTGAATTTACGATTTTCCAATGCATTTTCAACCATATCCTTACTTAGGACTTTGGCAATAGTAGAATTCTTTGCATGAGGGAACATATTTCTCATTGTAGCAGATTGAGCATATATTCGTCTATGATATTGTTCACTTCCTTTGGTTAATTGGTGAATTAGTTTAACTAATCGTATATGCCGACGTGCTTGTTTGGTTTTTAGAGTGGGCCCAATCTCCAAAGTTTTTGTGAGCTTCCTCTTTATGTTTCGATTCTCCTTCTCCAAGTCCATAACTTTAGACTGTAACTCCATATTTTGCACGTGTGTAGCCTGCATAGCATCTTCAATGATAAACATTGCTTGTTGTAGGTTGTGGTTCTCCCTATCCTTCTCAGTAATCTATCATTTTCCATCAAAGACTGCATATTCCCTTGTAATCTTGTCTGCATATTTGTCAAGGCTTGATGAACCCCTGCCAATCCTTGTGTGACAAGTCTGTATATGTATCCATACAATCCTTCATTGCCTTCACAAACAAACTTTACAAATGATGTAAACCATTCAAATTGTGGTAATCTTTGAGTGACTTGATCGGGTGGATAAATGCACCCATCAACCCAAAGGTCCACCTTTTTTTCCCCTGCATTTCTTTCTTGTTGCATCCTGTATCTTATTGCATCATCCCTTTCTGCAGTTCTTTTGAACATTGGTGCATATTCATCCTCCAATTGAAAGTGAATATCTCTCTTTCTCTTGGTACGTCTTGCACCTGCATCCTATAAATAAAAATATATGCCAATTTTAACATTACACAATTACACCCCTTTGATTAATAGTAAGCTAAGGGATCGATGCCAATTTTTTTATCAATAACAAGAACGTCTAAATATCTGGGAGCAATATGTCAGCATCAATCCAGCAGCATGCAACTAATTTTGGATTGGCTCAAATCACACAATTACACCCCTTTGATTCACTATATCTGTGTTCTTTTTAACCCAGTTGGATCTTGTCTCTTTCTCTTGATTTCAGTCATGATAGACCCTAATCAACCCCTAATCTACCTGTAATCTTAGCTTTTAATCTACCTCTAATCAGCATTCTTCTATTCTATCCAAAATATTCTCTCTCTCTCTCTCTCTCTCTCTCTCTCTCTCTCTCTCTCTCTCTCTCTCTCTCTATGAATTGGCACTTAAGGATAAAACAACAACTATGAAGAATAATAACATCACAGATATTTTAAAAATAAAGATACCTCCATTATCACTTGATTTCTTGCAATATAGAGTGTTGAAGAGGAAGATATCTTATAGCATAGTACTGAAGAGGGAGATTGCTTGTAGCAGGGTAGAGAGTGTTGTAGATAGAGATTATTCAATTTCAACAAATGCTATCAATACCACTCCTGAGATTGCTTGTAGCGGGGTAGAGAGTGTTGTAGATAATACTGAGTATTGCTTCAGAAGAATTCGTATGCAAAAAGCCATATTCTGGAGGGAAGGAGAAGAGTACACAAAATTTCAGATAAAACTAGAGCTTTAAGAGGGAATGAAGAAATGCCTAGAAATGGGCATATATTGGTCCAAAAATAATAAAAATTTACAAGGAAACTCTTGAGTCAAAAAGGTGTCTCTGGGTAAAAAATAATCTTAATATATGATGTGTACGTCATTTTATATCGTTTTTTAACTTTCACCCTTTTAAGAAGCAAGAATGAGAATGATTCGAATATATTTTCATGTTGAAAAGTCATGAGAGCATTAAAGAGTCATATATTAATTATTGGCTCTTTTTTTACAAAAAATAGAATTGTATTTTTTTAGTTATGAGGATTGTGAGAAAAAGTGACCTTATCCTACAGTTTGAGAATAAAATAATAGGTGAAATCTATTGAAAATAAAAATACGAGATTTGCTTGATTGTAGAAGATCCCTTATTCTAATATTATTTTGGAATATCTTTTTAAAGAGACAGAGGTGAGAGAAACCCCTTAAGGGGAACAAAAGAGAGTCCATATTTCTTCTAATGATTTTTTGTTGCATCAACAATGCCCGCAATTGTCACTACATGTGTTGCTTCTATCCATCGATTATGCGACACCATTAGTGACACTATCATGTACACCATGATTGGTGTCATGTAAGCAATGTATGTTGTAAAATGTTGCTTAAGCAACACAAAGTGGTTTTTTCTTTCAAAAACATGTAGACATCTCTCTCTCTCACACTCTTGATCTCTCTCAAACTAGGAAAATGGCATGATTCCAAGAAATTAGTTTTTGGATATTGTTTCTCTTTGAGTTCAAGAATCTTCTCTTGGATCAATTTGAAACAACCAACAATGGCATTATCTTGTATAAAAGCAAAGTACAAGATAGCTAGTTTTGTTGCATGTGAAGTAGTACAAGATAGCTAGTTTTGTATAAAAGCAAAGTACAAGATAGCTAGTACAAGATCTTACACCATATGAGAGTGTAAGATGAAGATCCAATAGTGTTAAGATGTCAAAATCAAAGTTGCACCACCATTTCCAAAAATTCAATGTTTCATGTACACATCAAACACACTGAAATCCACTATCACTATGTGTGTGATTTGATCAAGGATGCAATAGTGTAGCTTTTTTACTATCTAACAAAGGAGAATGGAGCAAATATCTTCACCAAATCTCTTATGAAGGATCAACTTCAAGTTTATCTCCAAAGACTCAGCATTGGGCCAAGGATGTAGTTCACCTACAAACATCGAGGGGGATGTTAGATATGCTCAATTCCCCACCCTCATAAGATGCCACCAATGATCCATGATCCTCTAAGGTGCAAGGACCCCATTATCAGAAGAAGCCATGTGTAAGCTCAATCATTGCTTAGGTCCTCCTAGCTTGTATGTCAAAAGAGGTCTGTGTGACTAAATGGTAAAAAGGTGACTTTGGTGTGTCTAACCCTTAGGTTAGATAGAGTCATTAAACTAGGAGCAACTCAAGGCACACTACATCAAGTTGTTGGGTGTGTGAGTTATCACAGACCCCTAATTTGGAGCCCAAGCTCACTTTTGTGACCCTTGGCTAGGGGGTCTCGAGGGGGGCCAGTGGCCCCCTTAACAAGGTTCAAGGGCAATGCTCTCGGCAGACAATAAAGGAAATATTCATCGGTCGAATATGGAAGGTTCATAATAGGGTTGCAAAGGCCAACCAAACTGAAACTTATGTACTATAGATTATGCCACCTTGTCTTCTTTTAAGACCCATGATAGGCATAATATTCTTAAGGTGGAATATCTTTTTCCACTGTTCCGTACATTATTGTTGATCTTTTATGCAATTCTAAGTGTATACATTTAATGTGTGCATCATGTTTTGTCTCTTGTCATTGGTGATTGCCTGATAAAGAGTATATGGAATATCATTTATTACTTAGGCAAGCTAACTAGGGGGTATAATTCAATATCTCTCTCTAATGTTTTGAGACTTGCGGAGGACTTATGCTACAAGGATATATGACTAATACATTGTTTTTTGGTTTAAGGCATGTGGATTACAAGTAGATATACATGGATCATTCCATAAAAGAATCTTGAATGCATTAAGCTTGTTTTTTTCTATGAAAAGAAATTTCCCTATATCATTTTTTGACATCCAGATGCATATCCTCATTCATCTTATGGAGCAAATTGAGGTTGCAGGAGTTGTTAGTACACTCGATGGATATTTTTCATGGAAAGATTCATGGATGTAATAAAGAGTTATATGCGACAAAGACAAAGTCCTAAGGGTTCAATGGGAGGGATGGTCACACAAAGGTTGCATGCACTATCTTAAAGGATACATGAAAAACCTCAAGAAAGATGCTCTACTTGCATGGACTAAGAAAAGTCTACAAAGATATCAGATGAGCTTTTATGTGGAAAGGGAATTCCAATACATCTCATGTTAGAAGAGAGAAAGTCTAAGTGTCTTTATGATTTATAACTTTGAGTATATAGGAAGCTTTGTGAAATAGTAAGAAGAGGAATGCATGCACATTAGAGGAAGAGAGACAAAAGCTAGAAGACTAAACTCACCTCCATCCATTCTTTCTTGAATGACCACTCAAATTAGCAAAGCACATAAATAAAATATTGATGTCACCAAAGAGTAGCGTCAATTGAGTTTTGGGTATGATCAGGAGGTAATGCATTTTTCTTATGATAATGGAAGTAAAATATATGTAGTATCTTTCTTCATATCTCTATATGTGTGCTCCATATGCACATAGGCATATGAGCATATGGCTCGCATATGGACAACATTTCCACATACACAAGGTAGACGATCTTCACCTCACACAAGATTGCTCCATTGTTGCATCTTTCCAACAACTATCACGTACAATCGAAAAAGATCAAATTCTCATCAATGTTGAGCTTTGCCATGTTGAGTGTATAATAGCAATATATGATCTCAATTCTCTCTCTCTCTCTCTCTCTCTCTCTCTCTCTCTCTCTCTCTCTCTCTCTCTCTCTCTCTCTCTCTCTCTCTCTCTCTCTCTCTCTGCATCGACTCCACATCCCACCATCACTTCTTCCCAGACTATGGCTTTTGTCATGGGGGAGGTCACTCCCTATCATGTTTTCCTTTTATTGTTCTAAATTTTTTGACATGCATAATTTCTTTTATGTTTTAAGGTTATATATTTCTAAGTTTTGAGATGTAAGGTTCACCACATGGTCTACTTTACATCAACCTTCTCACTTGAAGATGAATGATAATCTTTCTTAGACTTGTATGAATGTCTATATTTAGATGTATCCTTTCTAAACCTTTACTTGGTGACCACAATTTTGCATACAACACCTCATTGACCCACTTACCTTATAAAGAATAACTTCCATCTCCAATTGTGGTGTTTCTAAATCTAGTCCATCCAAAGAGTGGCAATGATCCTTCTACAAATGCTTAATGAAAGAGGACTAAGAGACTCTAAAGCAAGCCTTCAATTATTGTCAACCTACAATGATCTTTTTGGATTTTGTAGCACAATGTTGAGAAGCATCTTCTATTCCTTCATGTTGGTGATTTCTTTAATAATATGAGTATGAATTTTTTTTCATAAAAACCAATGCATGAGTTTTTTTAAAAATCATTGTAGGTAGAAATTTGGGCATTCTTGAACTAAGAGATCCATTAAGTAACATTCTTCCTCAAAGTACTCAAGAAAATTGACAACTTCTTAGCCTAATCAAATAGAGATCTAGCAAGATGGATATTTGTAAGAATTTATGCCATTTGATAGCATTTAGATCATTTGACTTCTTAATATAAAACTTAGAAATCTTCAGAGCCATGAAGACAAGAGAAGAGATCACAGAGCCCATCTTTGAGGTAGAAATAGAAACATCACGCATATTAGAATTATATATGTATATGTATGTGGTGATCATTGGGGACTCAATGTCTGATCCGTGATCAGTAGAACTTTTTAGTGAATGAGCTACATGTAGATCTGAAGACACTTTTGAAAATAGCAAAAAACTAGAACATTAACCAACCCTAAATCATGTTGTGTAATGATGGTCCTTGAGATTGCATTCATAGTCCTTGGCTATAATGACACATCAAATATGATGCCATGAACTTCCATACAAGTAGATTGAAGAACACCAATTAGCAATATTCAATTAAGTATCATTAGACATTGTCACCTTTTCGACTTATTGTGGTACATAAGTGCTAAGGTGAAAAGGTTTATTACAAAAATATTGCAAAGTCATAAAAAAATAATACGCTTTTCTCAAATGGTAATGTTAGAAAGGCACCATCAAGATCATCCAAAATGTGTATTGTATTGGAGAATACAACATAAGAGCGATACAATGATTGATACATTAGAATAACACTCAATCGACAATGATAAACATTGCCACCACACATAAAGATACAAAGAAACATGATACATGACCTTGAGATATCAAACTAACAAACATTCCAAATTTGACATTGGTCTCAAACTAGCCCTTAAAAGTTCAAATCAATGGCCTTGTTCTTGAAGGATCTAGCACTTTTGATAATAGGGGAAAAGTGGTGTCTTGTTATTACATGGGAGGTGAGGTGGCTACAACCCCATCCATCAATGTATCTCTTGTCATTGGTTCTATCAATGAGGTACAATTATTTCATTTTTCCTTAAGCTCAACATGTGGTGTTTCCCACTATAGTACTTCATTATACTTTTGAATCAGAAAAGGAGGGGGAGAGATGATGTGGCTAATGTATGAGGGAGGAGAGAGAGAGATAGAAAGAGAGGTGGCCTAATGATATTTCCACAAGTATACCACTCTCTTATGGAACATTGACAATTGTACTCATAGTATTAGTGCCAAAAAAAGACAAGGTCCAAGTTTGAATATTACACTAGAATATAATAAATTATACCCATGGATATTTATACTAATGACGGAAGTTGCATTATTAAAATTTTGAGATTCAAATGATATTGGAATTATGTGTTTTATTTGTTGAGATGAAAAATTATTAGATTGAACAATTTGGTGACACATATGAAGTCTTGCTCAAACAAGGTATATTAGTACAAAAAATGTATTCATATAATACATATTTGTGCACATATATATTTATATGAATGACCTTTTTTTGTACAAGTAGAGATCTTGGGGAATCCACTTTATAAAACATATAAGATACCACATGAGTTCAAAAGAAAGGGTATTATATTTAGTAAAATTTATAAGGTTATATTTATAAAAGATATTTTTTAATTACAATTTGAAAAAAAATCCATAAGTTTAGTAAAGTAAAAGGGGTCATTTTAAGGCCTTATAGCATGTAAAGAAAGGGTATTTCTTAGTATCCTTTGGACACATGTTATATAGATGATTTCTTATAGTTGGAACCCCCACCCCCCCCCCCCCCCCCCCCCGCCTTAGTGTGTTCCAAAATCTTGTCTACTCCATAGGGAAAGCTGAGCCAAAAAAAAAAAAAACTTATTTAGGGAAACGTTGGATGGTCATTCAAGTGTTTTTTCTTAAAAGAATATTGAACAAAGATGTGATCCTTTGTGTAATAAAATTTTAAAATCATATTTTCTACATTTACCATAAAGGTAGAGAACATATGAGCTTTTCCATTATGTTATGCAAGCTTGTCTACTCCATCAAACAGAAGGATGAGCTAAGAAAAAGTTGGAAGTCCTTTCAAGTGATCTCTCTTTGAAGAACATTAAACAAGCATGCGATCTTTTATTTAATAAAGCAACTATATAATGTCTCAAAGTTACATAATTTTTTATCAAATGGGTATATTAGTTTACTTTAAAGTATATATTATTTATATATAGTATTCACATATTACTTGTTGTATACATATGTTTGTATGAATATTTATGAAAGTTTGAGACAAGTAAAACATAAAAAAGTTATCAAGATTCACATTTCTTTAAGGATTGAGCTGAATAATTCACATAGTGTATCTAATCAATAAAATTGTCAATGCACAACACCGTATTGGATCCCTTGCAACAAGTGTCTTGTTGAGTTTTACATTTGGGACTAATTACCAAATGATACAAATATGGTGGTTTGTGCATGGTGCAACAAGATGACTAGCTTGTGTATATAGAGTGATCTTTCAAAGCTATTATGTCAATTTAAGAAATGCTGCCACATGCATATATATTCTTCTTAGAGCTTAAGGAAAAGTAACATAATGAGAATGTGGAATTTCAACAAACTTTGAGAAAGCCACTTTGAACATTGTATCATGTGAAACTTTCTAATCAAATGGTTTTTATCACTACCCAACTACACAACCATCTTTTTGAGGATATGGTTGAGATTTCAACATGATAAGTATAACTCTATACAAATAAACTTAATGATAAAAATCTCTTACTCCCTTTCAACTTCCTTATGGGGCATTTGGTCCATTTAGTAAGCTAGACATTTATCACACCTAAACTAGCATGCTATTGGATCAAATTGCATGTTTAGGAACATGTATTTGATGTATGCATGAAATTCCTATTTCAATGTGAAAATTCATGCTTAATTTCCTTTCCTAAAGCTTTAAAAATAGGATCTAGTAAAATGAACTTCTTAACAATAATATTTTTGACATGTGAAAATAACATTTGGCTATCCATTCTAGTTCCTTTAAAAGGCTATGATAACAAGATAAATGTTTAAATATTTGCCTTCATTTGGACTATGATAATGGACCTCCTTCTATGTAGTAGTATAGTACTTGGATTATAAGGCACAAGTCTTGATTAGGTCCTTATCAATGGGACACCTACCATGGCCTTCATGAAGCACCACTTTGTAGTTCTTTGACTTTCCAAAATGGTTGAATATAAAAATAAGTATTGAGCTTTGGATTTCAAGGTATTAAGTTTTGGGTTTAAGGTAGGGCTATTGGAATTTAGCTAGGGAGTAGATATACGTTTTATAGATGACGAAGTCTCAATGCCACTTTAATTAACAAGGTTGGTAATATACAAATGTATATTTAGCACATTCTTAGTATCCTTGTCATGCACTCTAAGTTTCCTATGTTTGTTAATTAGAAACATGCTTTTGGCACTATAGATCTTAAAATTAGAAGTGGTGAGCATCTAATTGGGAGAGCTTTGAAAAACAATTCTTTGTTGCTCCCTTGTGCAATCTATCATACCCCCACAAGTGAGGAAGAACTCTAAACCTTCTTTTTTCTTCATAAATGTTGTACGCCCACAAATGAGGAAGATCCCCAATTCCTTTTTCTTCATGATTATTGTTTAATCATTGTTATAACAATGGAAAAAATAGCGTAAGGTATCCTCTTAAAGTCTAGTCCATCCCTTTAGAATATAGTTACTAAGACACATATTCACCTCCTTAGCTTGATTGAGTAGAAGTTCTTGTAATAACTTTCCAATAACTTCAATGTACTATTGCTTAACTAGGATTATCTACCTCAAATACTTGGTCATAATTACTCCATGTATTCTATGCAACTTGCACAATGATATGCTTACATTGTGATACAAAGAAAAGAAAATTTGGTGTATACTTATCAATTAGTACAAGTCTAAAATGTGAAAAGTGGGATGATAAAAGTCCCTTCTATTGGACTCATGTGATCTAATCACAAAACTTTGATTGAACACTCCTCGTGGCACCTAGAGGAAGCTACTGTACCAAAACCATGAGATGTTTTTGGGTCACCAATGATTTGTAATTTCAAATGGCTAATGGTAAAGCACTATTTCTAGCTCCAAAGAAAAGCTTGGCCTAGGAGAAGTTTGAACTAACTAGATAATGTTTTGCAACTTTTTTGTTTTTTTCCTTTTGAAGGGTTTGGTTGGCCTAGTAGAAAATATTTCTTATTTCAAGGACACTCTTAGGTAATGATGTATGTGATGGAAATGACAACACAACAATTTAAAATATCTTGAAACCATTATTAGCATATGACACGTTTTTTCTATGTGTTAGATAGGGGAAGTAGTTTTAGCTCAACCTCTTATGGACCACAATAATTTGCATGGGATTCTCAACATGAAGAATGGTCTAGGACTTAGCACACAAAATGCCACAAGAGAAAAATTTGACTACTAATCATTTGAAAATTAATGGGCTCTTATCAATATTTTAGATAAAAATGACATGGCATACTCAAAATATTCGAGAATACATCAACTCTAAATCTTAGAATGTTTTGCTATAAGATTCTAAAATGGAAGATGTGCTATCAAACCACAAATCCAATTGAGAAGGATTGACAATCCCTTGAAACATGTGCATGCAATTGTCATAAAGGCCAAGTATATTGCATATTGCCAATTTTTACAAAGGCTCACTCTAGAATGATTTATTGTGGTGGACTCTTCCACTTAGACTTTTGTTCAACTTGGACAAGTTATAGGCTAGCTTGGATATGAATTTATCTATGTGATGAAAATGGACTAGCTATAAAAAACTTTTTCTAGATTGTTAACTCATTGAATTGCTAAAAAGTGACATAGGTTTCCAAGCTATGAGGTTATTCAAAAAACCCAATTGTGAGAAAGGAGTCAAGAAGTTTGTATGGACAAGCACTAACTAGTTAGAAGTATCTTAAATATTGGATCATTTTTTGAGTCAACTCCACTTTGAAGAAGCACTTATGCACTTCAATTCAAGGCTGTATGCAATCAAGCTTTATGTACAATTCCTTTGGCATGCATTTGCCCCCCATTTGTGAAGAGTATGGAGTTTACCAAGGAATATGATCAAGTGCTAAAAGAGGATTGATAGCACAAGTCAATGCACAACCATTTAAGAAACATGTGAGAAGTTTAGCACACTTTGATATGACGTTTATGAAAATTTTATTCTCCATTGACAAAACTCATTACATGTATGCTTTAGGTGTTTGATTCTCACAACTTACTTAACATAAAGTGAAGAAACAACTTAAGCAAGAGCCCTAATAGAAATAATACTTGATTTTTATCATTCTACATATCAAAAGATGTAGTCCTTAGGGATGCGAAATACAACATCAATAACCTCTCTTTATGCCATATCAATTTAGCCTTTAATATACACATTTATGATCATTCACCCAAATAACTAAGATGGTAAATTAGGAATAAAATCATCTAAACTTAATTTTTCCATGAGTGCAAGATCTTCCATGGTCTATGTGGATGCTAAGTTTCTAAGATCGTGATGCAATTGTAAAACATGTCCACAACATATACGGCTCATATTGGCTACCAATTATTAGGACCTAAATTATGTTTCCTTTATCTATACTCGTTACCATAATTTCTACAATCTCTTGAGAGTAAAATGGGGTTGGGTAAAATCCTTCTTACTATGAAACTTGCCAGAACTTCCAAAAATTTAAAATCAACGAGTATACCATCACTTACATCTTGCAAGTACCTAATGGTGAGTTATGTTCTACCAAATGTTCTTGTAGTTTTGCCCAAACTCAAGTGGCTCAAACGCAAGTGGCCTCGCATGACCCTTGATCGATGAAGATGGTCATATGCCATCAATGGAGGTGATCCAAAATGCACACATAACTTTATTAAGGGTGATAGTAACTTGGATGCTAGAAGATAAAGTGTATAAGGATGATCTAAAAGTCAACCAACAAAGGCAAACACATGCCATCTTTTATGCACCTCATTATTTTTTGCTAAATTTGAATTTATATCCTTGTAGCACCTCATTTTTTTTGCTAGTTTTGAATTTATATCCTTACATGAGAGAGAGAGAGAGAGAGAGAGAGAGAGAGAGCGAGAGAGAGAGAATTTTTTGTAGATTTAAGATTTACTTTCCAAGAAATACATAACTTACCCACAATTGATTTAAGGCAATTCTATATGGCTCTTTAAGATGTGCTAGCATGTTGAATCTCTAATCTAGATCTCATAAGGAGCATGAGTACGCCACAAGGGTAGTGTCATCCTAGGATTGGGGATACACTTTCATGAAATATTGTGTATAAATTTAAAGACTAAGTTGATAATATTGTGAAACTCAATCTAAGTCACGTGCAAATATTTTAATTTACTGGAGAGAGGCTAATTGACTTGCACATGCCACGTCCTTAAGAGTTTGAAATTGCATAATGACTTGTTAGTTGGTAGTCTTAAAAAGTAGCCAAGATTTGAACCAAACAAATATTAGGGTGGTGCTAGGTCAAGGCATCTAACTAGAATTTTACGAGTTTAGTAAGGAAGGTAGCCTGATTTTTAGGAAGGAGGCAAAAGAACTTGCCACACACTATGTTTGCTTTCCCTTGAAAGCTTCCATAAAGTGAGCTACAACACCACCCTCATTAGATGCCATTAAATCACTTCATTGATATTTAGAGAGGAAGGTTGTTTCTAGTAGTGCCACAGAGAGAGTCTTCACTACACTCTCAAAGTAAAAGGTAACCATAGTTAAGGAAAAACAACATGCCACACAATGTTCGCTTAACTTGCAAAACTCTCTCACAAAGTCCGGTCTTTGCTAGGTGTGGCACCACCTAATTAATCCTAGGGGGAGACTTAGGTTGTAACTTGTGCCACCCTAGAAATCAATTCTAGGGAAGACTTTGGTTTGGTGAGCTACACTGGGCGTTGGGCAACACTATTTTGACAAGTTGGGGGAGTAGAGGGACCAGGTGGAGAGGGAGAGCGCCAAGTGGCAAAAGCAGATAGCAAAACATGTGAACACGGTCGGCAGGAAAGGCAGTTGACAGCTTATTTTCTGGATCCTATGCGGGCCTCCAATTGCGGATTCTCTGATTTCCAGTAACGCACTCTGATATATATGTGAGAGCTAGAGAGAGAGAGAGAGAGAGAGAGAGAGAGAGAGAGAGAGAGAGAAAGCCTAGAGGGGTTTGTGGGTTTGCTTCAAGTTTTTATATTTAGAATTGGCTGATTCCGAACAACGCCACCTCTCTCTCTCTCTCTCTCTCTCTCTCTGTGGCGAGAGAGAGACATATATATACATTTTATGCATATAAAAGAGCATAAGCGCAACTTGAGATTTTGTGTGCTCTCCATTCTAGCCATCTCTTGATCGAATCCCAGTTTGTTTTCGCCGAATCCTACAGCAACTCTCTCCTGCCCGAATTCTCTCCCCCCCCCCCCCCCCCCCTCCATCTTTGCTTTGTAAAGTATGTATATAGCTTGGCTTCACTATGCGGCTGCCGACGATATGGCTAGCCTGATCGCAGCTGCATCAATAGCTCTATTGTGCGTCGCTTTGGCTCGCATGGTGTACGCCCGATTCGCAGAATGGAGAGAGAGGCTGCCCCCCGGCACCATGGGGTGGCCATATGTGGGAGAAACCCTCAAGCTTTATTCGCAGAACCCTAACGCCTTCTTCTCGAGCAAACAGAGAAGGTAATTTCACATGGGACACTAAACTTCAGAGAGCATATATACACGTCTATTCAAAAGACAGAGTCCATCTGGTCGAGGTTTAATACATTTGTCATGGTTATAACCTTTCAATATTCAATATGATTTCAGATATGGAGAAATCTTTAAGACCCACATCCTGGGTTGCCCGTGCGTGATGATTGCCGGCCCCGAGGCAGCCAGGTTTGTCCTTGTGATCAAGGCACATCTGTTCAAGCCCACTTTCCCGGGCAGCAAGCAGCAGATGATCGGCCCGCAGGCCCTGTTCTTTCATGAAGGTCCCTACCATGCCATGCTCAGAAAGCTTGTGCTTGGCTCCTTCCTGCCAGAGGCCATCCGCCATATGGTCCCTGACATTGAGAAACTTGCCCTGGCTTCTTTGGACTCCTGGCAAGGCCGAACTGTCAACACGTTTATGGAGGCCAAGAACGTAATCAGGATACCCTGAGCAAGCTCTTTATGATCATTTTTTTGGCCGTCGCTGCTGCTGACTGATGCGTTAACCGCTAATCCAGCGGTCATAGATTCTGTTCTGGACTATCAGACTAATGTTTTTGTCTCTGACGTAATTACTTTTGTATAACAGTTTGCCTTCAATGTGGCCATTCTCAAGATATTCGGCTCACTCGAGGGCTTAGATTTCGATGACCTCCACGGAGCTTACATGAGCTTAGAGAAGGGCTATAATTCATTTGCACTCAATATCCCTGGGACGAAATACAGCAAGGCGAGAAGGGTGGGTGCTTTTAAGTATAAAGTTCCAGTACGCAATCATGAAAGGAGGCCTAAACGCTATCTATATCTATATCAACATTATCAAATATTCTAATGAGATAGATAATGAAGCTTTGTGAAGCGATTAACGTGTGGCGTTTACTGAATGGATAAAACGCAACAACGTACAGGCAAGGAAATATCTGGGCGATGTGATCCAGAGAGTGATAAGCCAGCGGCGAAGCAGGGGAGGCCTGCTTCAGACGGGCGACTTCTTGGGGACGTTGCTGGCCTGCCGGGATGAGCGCCACGTGGGGCTCAGCGACGAGCAGATCGTCGACAACGTGATCGGGCTCATCTTCGCCTCCCGTGACACGACGGCCAGCGTGCTGACGTGGCTGGTGAAGTTCCTGAAGGGGAGCCGGACGCTGCTCGATTCGGTGACGGTAAAATTTGCATTTTCACTTTCACGTGTTCCTAAAAACTGCCATTTTCATCTCATGAGTCATGAGGGAGGGAGGCGCCTGTTCATCGTCACGTGGCACCGCTGCCGCAGAGTGTGCGGATAGGATTGTTGGGTTAGGTCTTTCCAATTTCCCGATTCTTTTGGGTGTCGGTCCCTTCCCCCATTTCCTGTGGGCCTGCTTTATAAAGCTGCCTCCCAAGTTACTAGTTCCAGTTAAACACCATATTTTGATGACGACTTACAAGCTGTGCTGTGAGGGCTGAGGCGGGGACATGGATGTTGACAGGCCGAGCAAGAGAATATCAAGCAACGCAAGCTGTTGCCTGGTCAGGAGCTGACATGGGAGGATACCAAAAACATGCGCTTGACGTCAAGGGTAATAATATCAACGCTTTTTACCCCAGCACGAATCTACTTTCCCCTTCTGGATTTTGATTACCATGATTCACCCCGGGTTAATGATAATAAACAGGTCATACAAGAAACCCTGAGAGTCGCTACGATCCTTTCCTTCACCTTTCGGGAAGCTGTGGAAGACGTAGAGTACAAAGGTATGGATCCGATCAGAGTATCTTCCGTGATTGCAATTTGCATAGCTTGGGAATTCGCGCATACTATTTAGGGATCTTGCGAAATACCGTTCAGGGCCCAGGCATTTTGACAGGAGTTTTATTTATTACCTGTGCTTTAAATTTTAGGCTATATTATTCCAAAAGGCTGGAAAGTGCTGCCCCTCTTTAGAAGCATCCACCATAGTCCCGAGTTTTTCCCAGAACCCCAAAAATTCGACCCCTCTAGGTTTGAGGCAAGTATTAATTGGATGGTTAATTTGTAAGGAAGGGAGCAATAATTGACGGAGATATTTTAATAACATCGGGAAATTCCCGCAGGTCCCCCTGAAACCCAACACGTTCCTGCCTTTCGGCAACGGCATCCACTCGTGCCCCGGCAGCGAACTGGCGAAGCTTGAAATGCTTGTGTTTATTCATCATCTCACCACAAGCTACAGGTCGGGTTTTTTTTTTTTTTTTTTTTGGTGGCTTGGTAGTTTTTATTCCAAATTTCCTTCTTAAGAAATCGATTTTTATTCCGCCGGTAAAAAAAGAAGGAACCAAGCGTTGGTGGTTTTTGTGATGCGCGTAATAAAACTACAGGTGGGAAACGGATGAATCGAAGACGGGCATCCAATACAGCCCATTTCTGGTCCCGCAAGAAGGCCTGCCCATAAGGGTTTTCCCACGCAAGTGAGCATCTCGGGTTTACAGAAAAACCCCCAAACCGCCCCCCCACCCAAAAGAAAACCCCAAAACCACCTCTTACCCGGGTCCCGCGGGACTACCTCCAGGTAAAATTCTTTACAAAGACAGGACCCTACCCTTGGCAAAGATGGAATTGTCAATTAGCCAATACGAACCCACCCCCACTTGCCTGCTCACAATGAAGCTGCAAACAAGTGTGGCTTCCTTTAGAGAAAAATCTAACCATGTGCGATGTTGTTATGTAATGCAATTATCATCTTTTCATCCAAATGCCACAGTACGCAGTTCGCTACCGGGCTGCGACACTTGAAGTGGATGATTTCATACCTGGAAGCCGTAGGGGCAAGTTGCAACCATTCAGTGAATACTTAGCTTGTCGTTCCGTCACGATGTTTTTGCCATTTCAAACAAATCATGTTTTGAAGTGCTGGAACAAATGGCTTCAACGTTCAAAACGCAGGTATGTTTTATCGTCAACGGTGTTCTACTTTACGTTGTACTTATTTTTTGGGCCTCCTACTTTATATTCATTTATTAATATTTTACGTAACAAGCATAATATACGAGTTACAAGTCCTTTGTTTCACGGCCTATAATGCTGGGTTCAAAGGGGAAATGGGTGTTTTGCAATGCAAATGTTCCCCCCCCCCCCCCCCCCCCTTCTTCATCAATGCTCTTTTTCATTGAGCCTCACTTGTAAAAACTAATGTTTAAGCTACGAGAATAACAAATACTCTTAAGCACATTTCATTTTTAGTACGCTCATGCAACTGAGTCAGGTTAATATGAGAAGATATAAAAGGCTCTTTGGCACATCTTCATGCATAAGATAGAGATGACAGATATATCTACGCAATGAAGAAAAATGTTCAATGCATGTTAATTACAAGAAATGTGCATTAAAAAGAACTATACAACTATAACAATGTGTTTTTTTGTGAGTTGTTTAAAGACATGTATCTGGGTAGAATTATGTGCATTTAAGACCTTGTTACAATGAATTGCAGAATGTTTCCATGGATTCCATGAATCTGGACGTCTTATTGTGATCCATGTGCACTGTGACATAATCTATAGATATTGACTTTCATAAAGATGGTTATAAGTAAATTGAAAAATAAAGTATCCATGTTTAGATATTTATGTTAAAAGGAGAATAATATATAGCTAGAAGGAGGGTAGGAAGCTTGAAAATCACGTCTCACCCTTATTCAATTAGTTTTATACAACTATGAAATGGAGGGCATTGCCCTCCAATTATTTCCAACTAGAAGGGATCCACCATTTGAAAACACGGTATGGGCAATGAGTGAGGGAGGAAGGGAGAAACATGTATCATAACTATGATATCAAACTTCAAGAAATAACCCTTTAGAAGCCATGAGGAAAGCACCACACCCAATAACAGACAAAGCAATCAAAAAATTGTACTAGGGGGAGCAACCAACCAAAACTTTGCTTGCAAGGCCAATTGAATCTCAAAAGCATGGTGATATCAATAAGCAAGAGTAGCCATCTATTAAATAGATCATAGTTAAAAGATCACATATTATGATGGCAAAAGTAGCATAAACCTAATGCACACTATTGTTGGCAAAAAGTGAAAGAAGTCTCTAGGAAGAATAGCAAAAGACAACTATAACATTTGTTGCAAAACTTTGATGTACAAAATATATGCAGTAGATCCTACATGGTGTCTTTTACCTTTAGTTTCAAATCACAAAGTGATGTTAAATCAAGACAATGCAACAATTGAACTACCAATCTATATAGAGGAGAGTAGAGGTATTGCCATAGAACTATGGAGAATTTCAAGCACAACTTGATGGGGGAAGTAGTCAGTCATTGTAAACGAGCGGAATATACAGAAGTTATGGGAAAATACGAGTCACATATCAACGGTACTTAAGGTGTGAGAGGGTTAGGTCAGTCATCATATTAAGAAACTCCTTCTTCACCTTCACAACTTCCATGGCTTCTTTCCTCTTCTCTCTCTCTTTCTATCTATCTATCTCTCTTCTTCTAGTCTTTCTCTCCTCATCATTCTCTTTTTTACTCTTTCCTCTTTCTCTTAGGTCCTGTTAGGTTCTCTTAATTACAGTTGGTTTCAGAGCACTGCTCTTTGGTCCTTCTTCTCTCTTCTTCTTCCTTTAGATTTAGTTTCTTTTCAGCCTGGTTTAACTATGACTACCTTTTTTCAAAAGTGAGTTTCCCTCTTCTTTCTCACATTTTCTTGAGGCAGCCATGGAACCTCTAACCCAAGCACTCCCCAAATCTTCCTCCTCTCTCCCCCAGGGCTTGAGTGTTGTCTCCCACTGCTTTCCTGACACTTTGGGTAGCTTGTAAAGTACCCATGAGCTTCACCTCACCCAGTTGGAGCCTGCAAGGATAGCCTCAGAATGTTTAGTGCATTTTGTGTTGAGTTATCTAGCCCTTCTTCTCTTACTCTAGCACTTGGCACTAACCTCTACTCCATTTCCCAGTTCTTGACACTCATCTAGGCAAGATTTAGCCTTCTTGGTTGAGATCTCTTATCTTGGGACTCTCTTGAAACCCTAGAGTGGACAGCATCAATGGCAACTATGGCACCTTCCTTGTAGCTCAAGCTTTCTTGAGAGAATTTTCAATTTCTTGCCCTGGAGAGCCATTGGCAATAGTCCAAGACTCTTCCCCTTGAAGATTTCACGTGATTGAAGACCTTCCTCCATCCACGGGCTGAATTGGGGGAGAAGTATGGGTTCTTGATTCGGGCAATCTACCACCACTTCTTCAAGCATGTCTAAGATATGTCTCATAGTTCTTGACCTCTCTCTTCATCCATTTGTTGAGCTCCATCCTCTTGTTGAGAGAGATCAGAGAATCAGCCCTCTCTTGGTATTGATTGAATCAAGTGAATGTATAAGCCAAATTCTTCATCTACTCAAATCATTTATGGAATGCATTCATGTCTGTGGTTCAATTAATCTCTCTTTAGTTGAGCATCATACTCCTAACCATAACCATTTGTTGGCTGTGATTTTGAAAGTAAACCCAAAAAATTTTGCAAAAGGGGTAAGTTAAGCAATTAGTGAATCACTAAAGTGCTAAGATAGCACCCTTCCCTATCCAATTTCTCTATTATACCCTATATCTCATCAAAGTTGAAAGTTTATCTCCAAAATGTGCATTTCATGCTGGTTGATTAGCTTAGAATGCTCCTACCATGTCTCTTCCGATTGATGTAATCAAGGCTGCTACTAGGCGAGATGGCAAGACAATAGTGGGGTGACCCCCCCTTGCCATTAATGACCTTGAAGGGGTGCACTACCCAATTCAAGGTGGAAGTTTGCATACCCCCGGATTCTCAAAGCCCAAGAACTTGTTTGTAGGTGCATGTACAATCCATCCCTACCCCAAAGACCATTGGTAGAACATTGGAAATGTATATGGGATGTATGGCACACATGTATTGGAAGTGAATTGAATGTATGCTACTTGGGACTCTTTTTGAGTTTGCCAAATCATTGTTGGTAGTCATAGGCCATGGATGGATACTATGGTATGCTCCAAAGGTTATATATATGCTAAGTCAATTGTCCAAGGCTTTTGTAACATAAAAATGTCAACTCCCTCCCTCCACTAAGATCCATGATGTCTTTCACATGAGCCAGCTGAAACCATTCATTAGGACCCCAAAAGACTATGTGGAGGAGTTGCCCCCCATGAATGAAGAGGGTCTTATTCAATACATTCCCGAAGTAGTTGTTGGGCAAAGAGAAAAGTAGCTTCACACTCAATCGATTAGAGTACTTGATCAAATGGCAAGGACTACCTTTAGAGCAAGCCTCTTGGAGACTAGCATCCATTTTGGAGGAATTTCCCCACCTCAAGGATGCTGTTTTGGCTAAAACTTAACCATAGTTGGCCCTATTTGCTTCTAGATAGCAAACTATTTTGCACCAGTTTTGGCCCTGAAAAATTTTCAACCCCAACCCCACCTACATGGGCTAAAAGTATGCTTCATGAGCTCTGCATTGACACCTCAATCATCCTATTAAAATCTCCCCACCCAAAGTTAAATGACCTTTTTCTACAAAAGCCTTGTTCTGGACAGCATGTTGTCCACTTCATCTAGGGCCGTGATTTTCATGGACTGGTGGATCATCTTGTGTGTGGGCCCACTTGAAAAAATACCATGGAGCTACTAGTTATAGACTTGTAGCTCGAGCCATAGTTTTGCAGCTGATAATTGTTTGGTTTTTCTTTTGCCTTTTTTGCGTACTCTTAGGCATCAATTTTATGATTTATGCTCACATATTAAGAAAAAAGTATGCACATTAACAAATTAAGTGTACACATAGAAATGAGTAAAAGTAGCTTGCAATATTCCAAATATACACAAAATATCATGTTTAAATGACTTTCAACGATCTATTATGGATAGAGTGTTTGGTTTTTCTTTTGCCTTTTTTGCGTACTCTTAGGCATCAATTTTATGATTTATGTTCACATATTAAGAAAAAAGTATACACATTAACAAATTAAGTGTACACATAGAAATGAGTAAAAGTAGCTTGCAATATTCCAAATATAAACAGATATAATGTTTATATGACTTTCAACAATCCATTATGGATAGAGTGCCTAGCATGCCATTATATACAACAAAGGTCATATATCTTTCGAAGAGGTATCACCACCACCCTCTCCCTCTTCATTATCATCCCCATCTCCCTAACTCATCCTCATCCTCATCACCATCACGCTCCTCAATATTTTGGTCATCATCCTCTACATCATCTCCTCCTGCATCACTCCCTTCCTCTCTAGTTGCCTCATTACATTATTTTCCCTATGGAAATGCATAATTTAAGCTTAGAATACCAAAAAATTTCAAAGTATTTCACAAAACAAATAACTTAGTGAATTCTTTTTATCATGATTTCATACTATAGCTGCTTTGTGATAATGCATTGCTCTTACGAGTGCGACCATGTGTCTAATTTGCTATGTTGATGCTAATAGCTCATTTGGTGAGACTAGTGGGCACACTTGACCAACAAGACTCAATTGCAAAATGAAATCACTAAGTGTATTCGATACAATAAATGCTGAATAGTCACATGTGAAAAATTGAAACAAAACAAATAGTCACAAATAAAAAATGAAATAAAATTAGATACTTACAAAGTCTTTCTCCCATGTATGGATGTCTTTTGACCCAAAATGTGACAAACCAAATCGCTCCATTTGGATTTGTAGTACCTCCTTTTGTTCCAGGCTAAAGACCTCATGCTTCACCCTACTTTTGAGTCTGTATCCACTCTTGACCATACATAGTGATTGATATTGGCTTGGGAATCAAGACTTGCTCTATCCTCTTCTTGTTTTCCACAGCTTAGTGTTTAACCATGGCCCTCTTATTAGAAATTTCCTTCTGATCATTTCTCTAGCCTTATCATTTGTGAACCTTAGTGTTATAATTATTAGGTAAATTAAGGGAAACATGCACGAGGCATGACCGTTCGGGGTCTTGGGCGCGGGAACGGGGTTTAGGGGAGCCTAGAATTAAAGAGAGTCCAAGAATAGTAGGACTCACCAAAGTTCGACGGCGCTGGCAATCGGATTACAATGAGTGTGGCCAGCAATGAACTAGGCAAGGCTGGGAGGTGAAACGGATCTCATGCTCATTTTTGGATTGGACTGCTTTCCTCTAGTCTTCTTCATCTTCTGAGTCTGACATTGGTATCAGAGCCGCCATCGCATCTTATTGGAGCGTTGGGTTCTCATCTTGCTAGTTATTTGTGAAGTTTTTCTTTTCGGTGATTACAGGCGCAAGGATCACACGATTCGACTGACATAACACGTCATCTGTCAATCGTTCAAGGTCGTCGCCTGTCGTCTGTCAATCGTTGAAGATCTCCACACGAAGTTGTAATTCGTGGTTGTGCCACGTAGTAGGCAGATGAAAGGCGTGAGGCGAAGCATGAGACGACTGTCGACTGTTGTAGCCGTGACGAAAAGTGTCAGAGCTGTGAGGCGAAACATGAGACGACTGCTGTAGTCGTCAATGAAAGGCGTCAGATAGTATTCAGGTTATACACATCACACAACTTTTTTCAAGGAGCAGCTTTTGCAGTAGCATCGTCTCTTCCCGACTGGGGCCATCATTTAAATCGCCACCAGCTGACTGAAATCAATCAAATTTGTCACACATAAAAGACATATTTGTGGTTCGCGTGATAGTCCCGTTTTCTGCCGAAGAACTTCATTTCCAGCATGGCTAGTCTAGTTCGGGAAGACAAAAATTGTTCCTTTCTCTTCGGGCTTATTAATAAAACTAGCAACAGTAGCCCTGCCATTAAAACCAGGGAAGTACTTTACTTTCTATGCAAATTTCTTATCTTTGCTTTCCAATTCCAGTGTATTAATGGCAGAAAAAGGGAAAGAGGGAGTAATGGAAGGTTCTAGTTCTAGGGACCACCCTATGGTAGATCCCCATGAATCAGAGATGCAAGAAGAATAGTGGAAAGAATTCTTTGCTACACGAGAACAATTTGATGATCTTACTGCTCGTGTGTAGGCTTAGGGGGTTCAAATGGAATTTTTAACTCAAACACTCACTGAAATAAAATCTCAATTAACTTTATTGTTAGAAAGAGATAAAAATAAGATAGAAACCTCGGATGTCCCATCTTCATCGAAAGATTTAGATGTGACTATTCGAGATCCTAAGGAACCCCACCACAAGTTGAGGGATAATCCAGTTCTAAAAGATATGAAACCCCCTCAGTTTCACGGGGAGGAAAAAGATAGAAATAAAGATACAATCTTTAATTTTCTCCAAAAATGGGAAGATTTACATAAACTTAAAAAACTCCACCACATCTCCAAGCACTGGAGGCTAGTTTAACTTTGGGACCCAAAGCGTATAAATGGTGGCGAACTTTAAAGGAGGCAAATAAAATACCTGAAACTTGGGCTCAATTTGAATCCATCTTTTTGAAAGAATTCCTTTCTGAAAATGAAATGGAAAGAAATTGGGAAGATTGGGATTATGTCAGACAAAAGGGAAGACCCTTGTTGACATATCTGGAGGAATATCGTGAGATAATCCTCAAATTGGAAGGAATAGATGAATTTCAACAGAAAAGAGGATTCATTAGGGGACTAGATAAAGCCTATAAAAAGGAAGTAAAAAGGAGTTCACCTAAGACGCTGGAAGAGGCAATTAAATTTGCATTAATCAATGAAGATAGTATGCATCCAGGTACACTCACTAGTCTCATTGATACGGAGCCCAAGTTTAAGGAATTGGAAACCTCAAAATTTGTGAGAAAATTTAAAAGGAAAATGCCATTTTTAAAGGGTTAAAAACAACCTTTTGAAAAGAAACAATATGTGAGGCCAAAATTAAGTCCTGATGACTTTGATAAGGCCAAAAAAGAAAAGCTGTATTTCAATTGCCTATCCCCTAACCATGCTACTTGGAATTGCCCTCAAAAGAAAAAGGGGGAAGATAAAGGAAAGGATAAGGACAAGGGCAAGGGAAAAGAAAAATAAATCCATGTAGTGCAAACCTTAGAATTAAAGGGGCATGAAAGGTATAAATCTTTAGAGGTCTTGCACATGGATGTACAACACAAGTGTTGTATGTCAACTTCTATGTGGTAGCCTACCTTTGGGCCACATGATTTAGTTAGAGTGCATGGATTGATAGCTGGAAAGAGGGTTAGAGTCATGATTGATGACTTTGCTACACATAATTTTATAAATTATGCACTTGTCAAAAAATTGAAACTTCCCCAACAAAAGAGTAGGCATCAATATGTTGTTCGTATGATGCAAGGTCAAGATAATAAAATATAGGATACAATGGTATCCAATTTGGAAATTGAGATTCAAGGATATAAAGATAAACTTGATTTCCAAATTATGAATATGGAAAGAGCTGATATTGCTCTAGGGAGGGAGTGGCTATGGGGATTGGAACCATCCTTAAAACGTAGGTATCATCATAATACACTGGAATTTGAAAGGGATGGTAAGACTTTTGTCATTCAAGGTGAACATAAAGTATCTGATAATCCTTTGTTGTGTTCCACTGAGGTTCAGAAGCTGATAAAGAAGGAAGCTTGTGAGGTATATATGTTATGGTCTCTTCCTGTATAAAACACTTTTACTTTCTGTAATATAAAGCAACAATTTTCTTATGTTTGTGAGTTGAATGTAAATAATGAATTAAGTAGTTTGTTAGATGAATTTAAATATGTGTTTCCTTCTAATTTACCTAGTGGCGTTCCACTAGATAGGGGTGATATAAATCACCCAATTGACACAAATAAGGATACGCATCCTATTTCTAAACCACCGTATAAGTTAAGTGAAACACAGCACCAAGAAGTTGAAAGACAAATTAAGGATTACCTTGATAAAGGGTTTATACAACCCACTAATTCACCTTGGGCTTCACCAATTTTATTAGTAAAGAAAAAAGATGGTTCTATGCGACTTTGTGTTGACTATAGAGCACTTAATAAAATAACTGTGAAGAATAAATTTCCTATGCTCAGAATGGAAGATCTTTTTGATCAATTGCAAGGGGCAAAATTCTTCACAAAGATAGATTTAAGATCAGGCTATCACCAAGTAAAAATTAAGGCACAAGATGTTCCCAAGACAGCATTTCATACTAGATACGTGCATTATGATTTTTTGGTGATGCTTTTTGGCCTCACTAATGCACCAACTACCTTTATGAAGCTCATGAATAGTGTTTTACGGCCCTATCTAGGACATTTTGTAGTAGTCTTCTTGGATGATATCTTGATCTTTAGTAAATCAAGAGAAGAACATTTGGAACACTTACAATTAGTATTCCAACTGTTAAGAACACATTCCCTTTATGCGAAGAAAACTAAATGTGAATTCTTTGCACAGTAGGTCAAATATTTGGGGCATATTATCTCGAAAAAGGGAATCAACATGGATCCAGAAAAAGTAAGGGCAATTATTGAATGGCCATCTCCAAGGAACCTGGAAGAGCTGCAAATCTTCCTAGGTTTATCTGGATTTTATCGTAGATTCATACGAGATTATGCCAAAATAGCTGTTCCAATGACGGACCAACTTAAAGGGAAAGGAAAAAGTTTTAATTGGGGAACAGACCAAAATAAAAGTTTTCAAAAACTTAAGGTAGCTATTGCTACAACTCCAGTACTATTAATTGTGGATCCCAATAAACCATTTGTGGTTGAAGCCGATGCCAGTGATAAGGCGATAGGCGCGGTCTTATTACAAGAAGGTCGACCAGTTGCTTTTGAAAGCAAGAAATTAGACAGTGCAAACAGAATTATTTTGTTTAGAGGGAGCTATATGCAATAGTACATGCAATGAAGAAATGGAGGCACTATTTATACGGTGCCAAACTTTTAATTTGATCGGATCATGAAAGCATTAAGTGGCTTGATGATCAACCGGATTTACACGGGCGTAAAGCCAGATGGGCTGAACTCCTCCAAGAGTTTGACTATGAGATAAGATATAGAAAAGAAAAGTATAATATAGTAGCTGATGCACTCAGCAGAATGCCCATCATTGAATCTTTAAAAGGGAAATGCCAGGTTGATCCGGCATATTCCAACATATGGGAAGCAATAAAAAATAGGGATCCAAATGAAAGTGCTTCTACTGAGGAAGGAATATCTGAGAATGTTCAACAAGGAAATGGAGCATCAGGGGTTGCTCAAACCGGATTCAAGTGGAAGAATTTTACCATTGATAATAGTTATTTACTCTACAAAGGGTAGAGTATGTGTCTCGAAAGATACAGAAATCAGGCGCCAGGTACTCTTTGAGTGTCATGATACCCCTAGCGCGGGACATCCAGGAGTTAATAAGACTTATAGTCTTATTAAAAGGCAGTTCTATTGGCCTAGAATGAATAAGGACGTCCTTGACTATGTGGTCAAATGTAATAAATGCCAGGTTAATAAAGCTGAAAGATTGAAAATGGGAGGACTTCTCCATCCACTAGAGATTCCTTCAGGAAAATGGGAGAGTATCTCCATGGATTTTATTGTTGCTTTACCCAGAACACAGAGGGGGCACGACTCTGTGTGGGTGATTGTGGATAGGTTAACCAAAATGGCTAGGTTTATTCCAACTTCAACTGATGTTAAAACACCGGAATTGGCTAGATTGTTCGTAGAGAACATATACCGATTGTATGGCCTTCCGGCAAATATAGTTTCTGATCGGGATAGAAAATTTGATAGTCAATTTTGGCGTGCGGTATTTAGGAATTTGGATACTAAACTTAGCATGAGTACGGCGGATCACCCGCAAACTAATGGGCAAACTGAAAAGGTTAACCAAATCCTTGAAGATATGCTTAGGGCATATCTAAATAAAAGGCAAACTAATTGGGAAGAGTATCTACCGATAGCAAAGTTTGCATATAATAGTGCCAAGCACTCTTCCACTGGATATAGTCCATTTATGTTAATGTATGGGTTTCAGCCCAGAGCTCCTGTATGCAGGAAAAGGTTCAGGTAGTCAAGGGTTTTTTGGAGGATATGAATATTATGTTAAAATTTGCTCAAGAAAATATTAAAAAAGTTTAAAATCGAGCTAGAGCATATGCAAATACTCACCGAAGAGACATCTCCTTTGAAGAAGGAGAATTGGTCTATCTTAAGGTGCCTGAACAAACCAAAACCATGAAAACGGGACAATGTCCAAAGCTTCCACCAAGGTATTGTGGTCCTTTCATAATACTTAAAAAGGTGGGAGAACTAGCTTACAAGCTCCAACTACCTGCTGGTAGTAAAATACATCCAATTTTTCATGTAAGTTAAGGAAGAAGCTGGGTGATTTGGATAATCTAATCTTAAATGATAACATTGAGGAGCTATTAAATGACCAATCTAATCCACATGAACCAAAAAGAATATTAAATGCTTGTAATAGACGAACAAGGAATACTATTTATCAAGAATGTTTGGTTAAGTGGAAAGATTGTTCAGAAGAAAGCTCAACATGGCAGCGAGTAAGTACTTTAAAGAAAAGGTTTCCCAATTTACAGTTAGACCTTCCAAGTATCGTTTTTGAGGACGAAACCGATTCCTAAGGGGAAGGAAATGTTATATTTATTAGGTAAATTAAGAGAAACATGCACGAGGCATGATCGTCCGGGGTCTTGGGCGCCCGAACGGGGTTTAGGGGAGCCTAGAATTAAAGAGAGTCCAAGAATAGTAGGACTCACCAAAGTTCGACGGCTGGCAATTGGATCACGATGAGTGTGGCCAGCAATGAACTAGGCAAGGCTGGGAGGTGAAACGGATCTCGTGCTCATTTTTGGATTGGACTGCTTTTCTCTAGTCTTCTTCATCTTCTGAGTCTGACACTTAGATGTGGTGATTAGGAAACTTCTCATGCACTATAGAAACGGCCACAAGGATTGTAGCTCGATCCTAATGTTTCAACTATAAGTAGCAATATGTATAGTTTCATGCACTACATAATGCAAGTAGCTCATGATCTCCTTACATGCAACATTGTGGAGAATCCCACTTGATGCATGTAGTTGGTAATACACTTTTTGCTGGGGTTCTGCTTGCTACTCTCTTCATATTGGTGGGCTTACGTCACTCTCTCTTGATTTTGTTGGGCTTCTACTGATCTCTCTCTAAGTTGTTATGGAGAGGGGTTCTAACCACCACCAAAATAGCCTCTACCAAAACAATCTCTACCACGATGCTTATGCCCATGGGTACTACTACTGTCATTGTCATGGGATAGATCATGCTATAGGGATTGTGGAGTGCTTGGATCTAGGTAAGGCAAAGCTAATATTACTAGAGTTACTAGGGACTGTGTAATTGTTTGTGGTTGAGAAGGCCGAGGGGTGATCATGTACTCATACATCTTGACTGGGTGGAAGGGTGTCCAAAGAAGGCATTTACCTCAGCCATTATTCTCTCTTTCGCATCGTCTTGGTTGGGGTCTTGAGATGACGACACCCACCACATCAGAATTTGTATTAAAATGAGAGAAATATCTACAAAAAACACAGCACGGAAACTCGACTATTACTATAGCAAACCATGATTATAAAAGAATAAACCAAGCATCAAAGTAAATACAAGTAACCATACTTTTCATTAGTTGATGATTTCTCTTTCCTTTTCTTCTAGCAACAAATAGCACAAATGGTGCACCCTAAATACATAATAAATCAACAATTAGATAATTTTGTAATTAAGTTATTGGATCTATGCTTGGATAATTTAGTAATTAAATCTATATGTAGCCTAAGCTTAATGAGGCCTAGCCTAAAAAACTTTAGGATAGGCAAGCGTGGCCAATTACTGTATCTAGCTTAATCATAACCAATTAAGAATATTTTTTAAGAAATAGAATATTCTTATTTTGCACATTTAAAAAGTCATCAAAATGCCCATTCACATAACCCTACTCTTATGTTTATACTCATGGTAAAAATCATGTTTTTTATGAGAGAAATCCAAAATCCTAAAATAAATTGGTAAACATAGCATGAAAATTGGCATAAGAACAATCGAAATAACCTGCATTTACCTTTCATTTAATCTTCCATTCATGATCACATTTTAACATACCAAATCATGTGAACAAAGATAGTAATGTCTATATTTTGCTACACAAAAAACCTAATTTTACCTCACGATGATGGTGCCCTTCTCATACCCATGGACACACAATAAATAAAATATACTCATAACAAAAATAGAAGCTTTACCTTGTAAGATTTCATAAAAGATGCATCATCTTCTTAATTGCCCTTGAAAGAAAGCTATATCTATCTATCTATCTATCTATCTATTGTTTTTTTTCAAGTTCTACTTTTCATTCAATAAGAGGAAACTAAATAGTGTGTCTTGGTTTTAGATTGGAAAGACATTTAAGTTAGCATTTACAATCTCGAAAATTTTGACTCTTATTTTCACGCTTAAGTTAGCATTTAAATGAGTTATCTGAGGTCAAGCTATAGAACCTAAGTAAACAGGATATTGACCGGTTATTTTGATAGCCGATAAATCTATTTGAAGTCTTCATATCTCTGGCCTAATTTGGTTGTAGTGTCTCTTTTAACCAAGTGTGGTGTTACCACACTCTCACCTTTAACTAGGTGGCTGTTAACCTGTTGTTTATGAGACCTTTGTACTTTAGGTGCCCTCAAGTTGATCTATCAAGTTGAGGCCTTGTTGATGATTCATTGTAGTAGTAGACTCAAAGTTGCCTGTTCTAGCTTAGCTAGGGTGACATCACAATAATGAAGACCCCAATCCTCAGGTAGCAGAACTCATGGTAGCATGTGTGTCCAATAATGCTAGGATTTAGAGCATTAGTTGGCGATATTCCCCATCACTTTTAAAGACATGGTGTTTCAATGGTATGAAAGAAAAATAGCTAGAAATTTTGGCACATGGAGCAAACTAAAGCATGCTTTCGTCACAAAGTTTAGGCATGAAGGCTTCAACTCAACAACGGAAGCTATATGGATATAATAGATGTAATCATAGAGAATGCTTAAACTTTGTGAGGAAAGCATGATTTCGTTTGCTTATGGATGTAATAATAGAGAATTTGAATATTCTAAAGCTATTGAAGCTATGGATGGTTACTCCTTTCCCAAGAGTTTGGTTTTGAAGTAGTAAAACAAGGCATGGTTACTCCCATTTACTTATCAATCGTCTCTTTTGGATCCCTCAAGGTGAAGAAGAGGAGCAGATGATTCACATCTTCTAGATGCATCCCTATTTCTAGTTGAGACTATTATGCCACGATATATAGATATCACCAACTATTTGGCCACACAATATATGTTATGAGGGAGATAGTGACTTGGTGAGGGCAAGGATTATCGCCTCATAACTTCCAAGGGAATAGCTTGAAAAAGAAGAAAAGCTTCTTTCTTTATTAAAAGGATGAATTACAACAATATATTTCTTTCTTTATTAAAAGGATGAATTACAACAATATATTTCTTTCTTTATTAAAAGGATGAATTACAACAATATATTTCTTTCTTTATTAAAAGGATGAATTACAACAATATATTTCTTGATACAAGGTTGATACAAGAAAAGACCTCAATGAAATACTAGATCAAATCCAAGTCAAGATCAGACAAGAACTAGATATACATGGCTTGAACTAAAATTAGATAGAACGTACCTCATAGGAGCCTCACAACTAGTGTTGGAAAGACTGAAGGGCTTGTAGCCCAAGACCCCCATTTGAGAAGGTTGAGGGGAAGCTTCTAGTTGATGATATCATTGATAATATAAGCTTCAATAACATAAGTAATGACATAAGCAATGTTGATACATTCGAAAGAACCTTTCAGAACCTTCTTAGAATGTTTTAAAAAATTCTTGAATCTTCTAGAAGTTTCTAGAGGATACTAGGTTTCTTGGTGTCCACGATATTACCCCCCTTTAGCGAGATGAGCTGCATGAGAAGCCATGGAGTATCTTGGTAAGGATCTAGCTTATAAAACTCATTTACTTTAGTAGGTGTGGCAAAAATGGGAAGCTAGTTTTGGTCACTAGCATCATAGCCCTTCCAAATGAATAAGGTATTCAAGCCTTCCATAAGAGATTCTAGAATGAAATATAGTTTTGACTTTCTACTCAATGTGACTTTTGATTTCAATAGGTGGTGGTGGTGATTGTAAGTTTCTCCCCCTTATCGTGGATATATGGAAAGGCTCCAAAACTAAGACATGGAACATTGATGGTTGATTTCTCATGGATTGCAGAAAATGGAGATGGTAAGTGACTGGATGCACTTAGGAATAATCTTGAATGGCCAAAATCCAACTTCTAGGAAGAGTAAAAAGAATATAAATCTTGTCGTAAAAGTCAAACCTGATCTCCAATGTTGTAAGTTGGATATTGCATTCATATTGGCATTGTCTTTATATCTTTCACATGCTTGTTGAATAGGGGACTTTAAATTCTTATGGATCTTTGACAAGTGATTAGCTAGATTTGTAGTGGCTAATCTCTTTACTGGGTCAGTCATATAAATCTCCATTTTAGGGTGTCTTTCAAATCGATTGAGTTTAATGGTGAGAGATTAAAAATGGAAACACACATTTAAACATGGATCAAGCAAATGGAAGACTCTGGTAAGTTAATCATGACTATATGTGTGCATCATGTGGGTTAAAAATAAGGTATTTTTAAAATAACATTTTTATACATTTTTTACATATAGAGGGGTGTAATATAAAGGGGTTAAAAATTGAACAGAAAAGGGTTATGTTTTATTCAAGAAAAATTCACAGATAAGGATATTTATAAATAGGCCTTAGCATGCACATGATGTAAAGGATATACATATAGTAACTTCCCCAGGATGGAAGATTGCTTTTCAGGGGTTGGGACAAGCATAGCTAACTGGACTATGATCACCCAAGTATGCCTTAGTGGAGAATCCCATCTATGGTGAAAATAATGGTGTCATAATAAAGCTATTGTTGAGACATCCCAAATCTAGGAACATATTAAGGTAGTTGTCCAAGGAAGATACCTATCCCTAGTATACCAAATTTATAAAATGGATGAATTTTTCAGCTTAAGGCAATAGGCCTAAGTGTGGACAGATACTACTCCTATTTCTTTTTCCTCCTAAAGTATGCACCAAAAATGACAATGACATAGTAAGTAGCTCACTTTTATCAAGTCCTAGATCCACCCCTAAATGGCAACTGTGGGCTATGAAACGCTTTGACCTTAAGGATGCATTGCTACAAGCTCAACCCTTGATGGATTCCCTCCATAGTAGAAGGAATTTTCAAGCTATCCTACACTTCCTAAATTGTGGATTTCCTTATTTGAAGAGAGCTAGGGTCAATCTTCAAATGGTAAATCAAAATTGGGATTGCCTCAACATTGTTAATAAATGAGCCTAACAATCAACCCAATAACAACAATAACCCTCATCCTATAAGGCCAATCAAGGGGCCCAACCCCATTGATTTAGACGCAACCAGCTAGGGCACTTTCAGGGTCAAATGTTTCATTCAAATGAACAACACAAACTCTCCTCATAGCCCTCCATCCAGGAGAAACTTCAACAATCGAGGGTGCCAATGGGGAGTAGGATGAGGAACGAGTTATTGAGATTGTTTCCTTATCAAACAAGAATAAGAGTATCTTGCCATCTACAAGGAGTTAGAGAGAGGTACAATTCATAAGGCCATCAATAATCAAGAAATCAAATGCCAACTTACCATCCTTCAAGTGTCGATAGAGCACCAAGGAAAACCTTTTCAAATTCTTATTGATTGTGTACTTCAAGTAGAAACGGGAAAGAAGTATCCTCATATCAAATTGTCAAAAACGTGGAACTTCACTTAGAAAATCAATACAGAAAGGCAAACTTTAGGGTTCTATCACTTGGAACATATGACTCTCTTAGGTATGAATTGGCTAGGTCCTAATTAGGCGAGTATCCACTGTGGGCAAGGAACAATTACCTCAACAACATTGAGGGAAGTTTAGTCCAACGTCAAGAAAAAGAAGGGAAACCTAGACTACAACTAGTAGAAGTAAGTCGGCTAATTAAGGAACGGACTACCCATTTATTTGATCAAATTAAATAAGGAAAATCCAGGTGTGGACCCTAAAGAGCCATGATGGCTTAACAAATATGATGACGTTGTCGTCATGTTGGGGGTCGAAGGTCTACCACCGCGATTTAGAGCAAAAGAGGAGTGAGAGATTCAAAGGGGAGAGAGGAAAAAGATTAGGGTTTGATGGATTCTCGGGTTATGGAGAGAGTAGATGAGATAGAGAGTAACCAATATCTTACATAGCCGTGTCATACAAGTTTACCATAATAAACTTGGATCCGATTACATCAATAACCATGAGGTTTATGCATAGATCTATATCAGATTTTGTTCCGACCTACAACAAATTCAAGCTCTAATGCCTTCCATTTCATGAAGATACATGTATTGAGACTTCAAGATACAAGGTATAGAGAGATAGAACTCATTACAACTAACATAGAGTCCAAAGCATGATAAAAATGCATCAATAGAACCACAAATGTACTTCGGCCCTGCATTAAAATAGTAATTTCCAGCCCTCAAACTTGACTCAAAAATGTATACAAACTCATGGGAAAGTCTCTCATTACAATCTTAACCAATGTCCTATTGTTTCGGGAGCATTGTCTACACAAGGAAGTGATTAGACTTTAAGAAACCCCTTCAAAAAGAAAAGAGTTTTAATGGCTGCCCTATTTATGATAGTTTTGGGAGAGCCTATTCAGCCCATACATTGGCAAAAATCACCTCTTGACTTGCCCCAAAGTCACTCAAGTAGTTGGGCACAAGAAGGGCTTCAATGGTACACGAATATGGTAAAAGAATGGAAGAAGAAGCTCATAAGAGCATGCTGAATACTTTATCTCTATTTTTCCCTTTCATGGATTGTCATACAACTCATTTCCATGTTACCAAATGGATGGGGGCGAAAGGACTCTTACCTTCTTTGTTTGTATCTTCTCTTGATCTTTAGTTTGCTTTGTGTTCACATGCTTTGGAGCATTCACCATACTCTTCAACTTTCCCTCCATCTTCCACAGGTGTGCAGGCCGAAAAATGTGCCGCAAAACGCGGGCCGGAGTCCTCTCCTTCTTCCACACAAAAAAGAGTTCATATGGATCATATACAAGTCATATAAGTCCTTTGCAACTATTACTCCATGTCACTTGTGGAACTAGTCAACTTTGGAGTGCTCTTGACAAAAGTTGGATCTTCTAAGCTAATGAACTTCATAAACCAATGTGACATAACCTGTAAACTATCAATTACCACCTATTGATCAAGTTGAAGGTCCTCATATACACTATCATTGCCATTTTTCTTGATACAAACTAAAAATTGCATGTCAAGTTACAAAGGAACTTATGAGATTAAATGACATCTAAGATAAATGTAAGGGAATAATGATTGAATTATGTATGAAAGTTTCTTATGTAGATCCTAATGAAGTTCTTCTGCAAACATAAGAACTCCATGTTTTATGACATGAACAGAAAACCCTTTAACATTCACCCTCTCCTAACCTGCACATCCTCCGGCATGTGCCACTTCATGAATTTGCAGGTTAAGGAGGCTCTTCTTCTGACAGATCTTCATCTCCATCCTCTAAGTCTTCTTCGTCTTCCTTGTCTTCAAGTAGATGGCTCACATCCAAGTCATCAAGCTCATAAGTAGAAGACTCTCTTCGTTTGAAGAGCTTGATACGTTTTGCTGGCTATTGGTATATTGATCATGGTCCCATCCATTTCACCCAAAGTGTAAGTAGCATTATTATGTACTACCTTCACCACATATGGTCCAAACCATCGCTTGGCTAGCTTCCTATGAGCACTATACTGATTGTCTATGCTACTGTCATAGACAAGTACCACTTATTATTCTTCAAGTACCTGCAAAACACTTCTTCAAGTAAAAATCTACAAACATCTTGAGTGGTCTTTGTTGTCAAGGCTTTCCCTTCCACCTAATTTGTGAGATCTTCTCTAGCAAGCACTAGATATCTCATATTCCAAATTCCTGTAGGCATGGTTACTAAATCAATAACCCATCTGTAATGAATGGATAAAGGAAAGGTAGGCTGAAGCCCATCTCTATGGTTAACCATAGAGTACATTTGACAAACATGACAAGACTCAACAAAATGCTCACTGTCTTTATACATGTTTTGCCACCAAAATTTCTCTTTTATTTTGGCAAAAGTGCCCCATATGCCTCTATGGCCAGCCAATAGGCTTTCATGAAATTCTTGCATGACCTGTCTTTGAGTCTTCTTGTCTCCTAAGACACGAACAGGCGCTCCTCCTTTCTTCTTCGTATGCCTCCAAAGGTAGCCGTCTTTGAGAAAGAAGCCATAAGCCTTTCTCCTGATTCTCTTGAACTCTTCATCAGTCCAATCTTCCTTCTTCACCATAGTGCTCAAGTATTGGCCAATTTTCAGCCAATCATCTATATAATATTCTTCCATAAAATGAGAACAAACTAAAACAAAGCATTGAGCATGCTGTCTTTCAGCTGACCACCGTCTTTCCATGGTTTTTTCTTCATTCTTTGCTGCTGTAAATTCTGTTACAGCAGCAGTACTTGCTATACCTTCTGTAATTAATGATGTACCTGCATTTATGACAGATGTGCCATCATTAAGAACAGCTGTACTTGTTGTTTTTTAATTTGAACTAGCAATTACAGCATCATTTTCAGCAAATATAGACTCTGTTACTTCCTCATCCATCATCTCTTCTTCATCTTTATATCTGGCACGCGAAAGCATGTCAACAACTGGATTATTTGAACTAGCAATTACAGCATCATTTTCAGCAAATATAGACTCTGTTACTTCCTCATCCATCATCTCTTCTTCATCTTTATATCTGGCATGCGAAAGCATGTTAGCAACTAGATTATCTCTTCTTGCAATATGTTTTAAATCAAGATTTAAGGATTTAACATAGGCTCTCCATCTTAGCATAGCTATGTTGGGAGTGGAATAGTTGGTAATCATGCCCAAGAGTGGAAGACAATCTGTTTCAACTACTACATATGCACCCATGAAGTACTCCAGATCACACTTCAATGCAGTTATAACTCCCCAAAGTTCTCTTTTAATTTGAGCATACCTTCTTTGACGTTCATTAAGAATCTTCGCTCCAAAGCGGATTGCATACCTGTTACCCTCAAGATCATCTTGACCAATAGCCCATCCTATCCCAATAGGACTTGTGTCTACCGTGAGTATGATAGGCTGTCCATTAGAGTAATCGTCCCTCTTCAAGGTGGGGGCTAAAATCAACAATTTCTTCAATTTTCGAACAGCTTGAGTATGCTCTTTTTACCACATAAACCTTTGGCCTTTTCTTAACAGTTGATAAAGATTTTCAGCAACATGAGTGAAGTGTGGGATCCAAATAAGATAGAAAACACACGCTCCAAGAAATCTTCTCACCTCTGAAACATTTGTGCATATTTACCGCATTTTGCTGATGGCATCAATCTTGATTGGAGAAGGTTTTCGGCCATATGGGCCACACATATGCCCAACCACAAGAACTTCTTCAACTCCAAAAATAGATTTAGCTCGTGAAAGAGTAAGATGGACTTCTTCCAGTTTAGACAAGATTTGAGCACAATCATTAATATAATCGGAAACAAACTTGCGGCATCCAAGCTCATTGAGCTCTTCATTCTTCTCATAAATTTCACATCCTTTGATTGGTACATCATCAAGGAAAGGAAGAGTAAGTTGGGAAATGTAATCTCTCAATACTTTGTGCATGGCATTCATCATGTGAGCCACTGAATTTGTAGCTCCTTGGGGTAGAGTACACATGCGGACTAAACCAAGAGGCATCTTCATTGTGGTAATGTCTCGGCTTTCCAAAGCAAGATGAAATTGGTCATAGCCTGAATATAAATCACCCATGGAAAAAATTGCTCTACTTGTAATAGCCTCAACAAATTCATCAACAATTCGACCACCAACATTTCTAATAGTGACTTTATTGACAGGCTGTAAATCTTGAATCAATCGCAAAGATCCATTCTTCTTAGGCATGGTAAACCATTGGTTAGAATACGGAGCTTCACCATTGGTGCCACAACACTTGGATCCACACATCCAATTTCATGAGACTGAAATGAAAAAGCTTTTCCATGTTTCTTCAATATCTGCATAAAAGATTTCTTTTCAGCTAGCAAGAGAAAAGTTCTTCACCAATTTTTAGCTCCCATAAGCTTTCAATTGTAAATTGGTGACCAATATCTTTGGGGTCAGGAAGACTTGGCTATTTGGATGCCCTTTCAGCCAGTCCCTCACTTTCGGGAGGTAGTAGAGTTGCCACCGGCTTGATCTTCTTATCAACTATCTTGTATTTTGTTTCTACTCTTGCCTCATCCCTATTTGGCTATCGAAAAGCTTCATGATCAGCAAATTCTTGAATTATGTCATAAATATTCAATGTGCATACTTGTATGGACTGATTTTCAGCCTGATTTTCTGCATGAACAACTGCATGTATTTCAGCCAATGTATCATTATAAATCAGCCCATAAAATAGTCCTAAAATTTCTTCATTTTCAGCAAAAATATCAACTTGCTTCAGCTCCCATTCCACATGACATAAATGCTTTCTTTCAGCCCTGTTCATGGCTGAAAACTGTTTATAACAGCCCACACTATTGGCTGTAAATACCTACAAATCATCCTTTTACATAGCCCCCTTTACATGTGGAGGAAAATTTTTATTACATGAAGCATTGCCATAGCCTCCACTTACAGCAGTGTAGCCTGAAAACCCTTAAATTCTCAGGAATTAGGAGGTACAGTATGATCTCTCAATCGATCTCTATTTTGGTGATGATTTACACAAATAGTCAGAAATTGGACAGCTTTGTCATTATCCTTACTTCTTATCCGCGCATAAGATGAACCATCATCAAGGGCCTTTGTCTCCAAACGAGACTCAGAAATAAAAGGTTGACCAAGAATGGTAGGATAGCTACAAGAATCTTGAACAAAGAAATGAAATTCATATTTTATATCACCAATAATAACCCGTACATAAGGAAATGCTGCATAGAGATTGCCAGAAGAATTATTGGCTGCTCTCATGTGCCATCCCAGGTCCACATCTATGGGCCATCCGCCATTCTCATAGAGACTTCTTGACATGGCATTGATATCCGAACCATGGTCTATAAGGGCAATGCATGGAGTCTCTCTTTCTCCAATCTTGACAACAGTTCCGGTAGTCGCCCTTGCCCAATGGGTACGGAAGTAGTGACTATTTGGAATGAAATGAGCATCAATCTCTTCTTGAATGTTGTGAAGACAAGCTTCTTTCTTATGCATGGGCTGCTCTTTGGATTGAGAAGACCCCACCATAACATTCTCTACAATAGCTTCTTCAATTTCAACTTCATAGATGTCTTCATCTTTGGCTTCTATGGCTGCAATCAATTCTTTAATTGCCTCCAATCGAATCCCTTGGGTATTCAGCTTCTCTTCATCTTGCAAATACACATGAAGAGCTTGCAAAAAAGCATGCACAAATTCTTCAGTTTCTTTACCAACATATTGTCTTTTCCATTTAATTACATCAATTATTACATCATGAAATCCTCGTTTTGCAATTCCAAGAATTTCACCCAATATAAATTCAATTTTGCTTCCAAGAATCCTTTCTCCTAGGACCCGCTTGAGATCCGTCGCAATCTCTATGTCAGATTGCAACTTGTAGCCAGGATGTTTGCCTTTTCTCTTTCCTTCCATCTTCTTTGCTTGTGGGCATCTTCTATGACATGCTCTGGCGGTGGTGGTGGATTTTCAGCAGCCTTTTGTTGATCCGGTTTACTTCTTGTCACATGTTTGGTTGGCCCTGAAGAGGAGGGACCGGCAATATCTTCTTCTCTTCTTCTGTTTTCACCTACCACAGCTTCTTGATTATTGATTTCAGCCAACCGAGTGAAAGCTGAAAATGAATCAACCAGCTCGGTCCATCCGGTTCTTCCTCGGATGCATTCACTGGCAGTAGTCAAATCATCTTTGGACGCCTTGCCTCACTCCATGCGATCTAAGGCCTACATCCACACTTTATCCACACTTTAGATTTTATATCAGCTTTACATGCTTTAACAATCTCATTGGTTGGCTCAATTTGCAATCCATAGGTAGCTACATCAATAGCTACATAGGCTGTTCTTGTTGCTAAATCCTCCAGCCTTTTCTTCATGCCACCGTTACCGAAATTTGGCTTAAGAGGAAGCCTAATTTTGGTCGCATGAATTTTACCATCCTTCCAAAAGACTAATTTTTGCGCCTTAGCTTCACAGAATGCATTGCACTCCCTCTTATCATGCTGTAGGCTGTCACACCAGATACGTCTTTTGAAGCCTTCTCGTATGGGTCTTTGGGCAGCTGTCCCGCCCTCTTTCTTCCACTTTCACATCAAGCCTTTCCACCTTGGAATTAATCTCTGTTAGATTAAGATGGAGATCCCGCATGCTCTTGATCAGCTCGTCCATGACATCCTTCTTTGGACATGGAACAATAGGATTTCTTGGTTGCTTGGCCATAGAAACAGGAGGTCGAGATACATGAACATGCTCTTTTATGGACTCAGATGGTGCAGAGGTAGAACCCCGCCTTAGACGCATTCGCTCTGTTCGAGCAATCATATTAACTACTTCAATGACATCACCCCAAGCAGTCTTCAATCCCATCTCAGAGCCAGGATCTTCAAGTTGATCAGTCAGCTTCTCTTGAAGAAGAGGATCCGTGCGGCCTTCAGAAACAATTCAATCTTCTGGCTCTCCATACTCTGCTGATCATCACGATCTAACTAAGAAAATTTACTTTCAAATTCGCGGTGAAGAGCAGTGGCAGCTAGTCCCTTATTGGGCCTTTCAACCCATTCAGTGAAGATTTTCTTCGTCATGAGGCCAGAATCTTCAAGAAAGAATTCTTCTTGAAGAGCCTTCTTGAATGCAGACCATCCCGCATCTTTCTGGAAAAGACCATGAATCCGGTCTTGGAGGCCATGCACGGCCAAACGGGCAAAGTATCAGCTCCAAGCATGATGAGGGACCCCAAAGAAGACCATCTTGTCAGTATAGAGGTGGATAAAAGAGGACACATTTTGCCCATTAAATTGCTTGAGCTCCTGCCCAACTGCCTCCAAAGCTTTAATGGCAGCAGCATCACTCCGCTCTTCATCTTGCCTCCGTTGTTGTTGCAGTTGCATCTGCTGCTGAAATTGCAATTGTTGTTGTTGGTTCTCTTGCATCAGACAAACCAACTACTGCAAGGCATCTCCTCCCGAACCAGATGATTCTCCAATTGTGCTTTCTCTTCTACAGATGACCTTCACGTCGGGTTCACCACTGTCATCGTGTTGGGGGTCGAAGGTCTACCACCAGGGTTTACAGCAGAAGAGGAGTGAGAGATTCAAAGGGGAGAGAGGAAAAAGATTGGGGTTTGATGGATTCTCGGGTTATGGAGAGAGTAGATGAGATAGAGAGTAACCAATATCTTACATAGCCGTGTCATACAAGTTTACCATAATAAACTTGGATCCAATTACATCAATAACCATGAGGTTTATGCATAGATCTATACCAGATTTTGTTCCATTTCCTACAACAAATTCAAGCTCTAATGCCTTCCATTTCATGAAGATACATGTATTGAGACTTCAAGATACAAGGTATAGAGAGATAGAACTCATTACAACTAACATAGAGTCCAAAGCATGATAAAAATGCATCAATAGAACCACAAATGTACTTCGGCCCTGCATTAAAATAGTAATTTCCAGCCCTCAAACTTGACTCAAAAATGTATACAAACTCATGGGAAAGTCTCTCATTACAATCTTAACCAATGTCCTATTGTTTCGGGAGCATTGTCTACACAAGGAAGTGATTAGACTTTAAGAAACCCCTTCAAAAAGAAAAGAGTTTTAATGGCTGCCCTATTTATGATAGTTTTGGGAGAGCCTATTCAGCCCATACATTGGCAAAAATCACCTCTTGACTTGCCCCAAAGTCACTCAAGTAGTTGGGCACAAGAAGGGCTTCAATGGTACACGAATATGGTAAAAGAATGGAAGAAGAAGCTCATAAGAGCATGCTGAATACTTTATCTCTATTTTTCCCTTTCATGGATTGTCATACAACTCATTTCCATGTTACCAAATGGATGGGGGCGAAAGGACTCTTACCTTCTTTGTTTGTATCTTCTCTTGATCTTTAGTTTGCTTTGTGTTCACATGCTTTGGAGCATTCACCATACTCTTCAACTTTCCCTCCATCTTCCACAGGTGTGCAGGCCGAAAAATGTGCCGCAAAACGCGGGCCGGAGTCCTCTCCTTCTTCCACACAAAAAAGAGTTCATATGGATCACATACAAGCCATATAAGTCCTTTGCAACTAGTACTCCATGTCACTTATGGACCTAGTCAACTTTGGAGTGCTCTTGACAAAAGTTGGATCTTCCAAGCTAATGAACTTCATAAACCAATGTGACATAACCTGTAAACTATCAATTACCACTGAGGGCTGAAATGATGAACGGGTTGCCTCTTACCCATCCAACCTCAAATCCTCACTAAGAGAACTAAAGAGGGGCACCACCTAGCCAAAGGGAGAATGGGCTAGGACATCCCTTTTCTCAAAGAGAATCAAGAGAATCAAAACACAAATTTACAAGAGAGAATATATGTACTAGACACCATATTGGAATATAAGAGAGAGAGATGAGAGGAGAGGGAGACAAGAGGAGAAGAGGTAGAAGAAGCTTGCCATTATGCTACATGGAATGAGAATATGAGAGGAGAGGGAGATAATAGAAGAAGAGGTAGAGGAAGCTTGCCATTATGCTACATAATAAAAGAACTCACTCATAGCTCACCTCAAAGAGATGAGGGTATTCTAGAGTGCTCTCATGGGCTTGTCATTGTTCTTCCCTCTCCCTCTTTTCTCAAAGAGAATCAAGAGAACCAAGACACAAATTTACAAGAGAGAATATATGTACTAGACACCATATTGGAATATAAGAGAGAGAGAGATGAGAGGAGAGGGAGATAAGAGGAGAAGAGGTAGAAGAAGCTTGCCATTATGCTACATGGAATGAGAAGATGAGAGGAGAGGGAGATAATAGAAGAAGAGGTAAAGGAAGCTTGCCATTATGCTAAATAATAAAAGAACTCACTCATAGCTCACCTCAAAGAGATGAGGGTATTCTAGAGTGTTCTCATGGGCTTGTCATTGTCCTCTCTCTCCCTCTCCTTTTCTCAAAGAGAATCAAGAGAACCAAAACACAAATTTACAAGAGAGAATATATGTACTAGACACCATATTGGAATATAAGAGAGAGAGAGATGAGAGGAGAGGGAGATAAGAGGAGAAGAGGTAGAAGAAGCTTGCCATTATGCTACATGGAATGAGAAGATGAGAGGAGAGGGAGATAATAGAAGAAGAGGTAAAGGAAGCTTGCCATTATGCTACATAATAAAAGAACTCACTCATAGCTCACCTCAAAGAGATGAGGGTATTCTAGAGTGTTCTCATGGGCTTGTCATTGTCCTCTCTCTCCCTCTCCTTTTCTCAAAGAGAATCAAGAGAACCAAAACACAAATTTACAAGAGAGAATATATGTACTAGACACCATATTGGAATATAAGAGAGAGAGAGATGAGAGGAGAGGGAGATAAGAGGAGAAGAGGTAGAAGAAGCTTGCCATTATGCTACATGGAATGAGAAGATGAGAAGAGAGGGAGATAATAGGAGAAGAGGTAGAGGAAGCTTGCCATTATGCTACATAATAAAAGAACTCACTCATAGCTTACCTCCAAGAGATGAGGGTATTCTAGAGTGCTCTCATGGGCTTGTCATTGTCATTCCTCTCCCTTCTTCATTCTCCATGGGCTCTTTATATAGCTTCCATGTGGGATTAGATTAAGCTAATCTTCTTGATTAACATAATCCTAGATGATGTATGGCATCTTTGAAAATATGGAGAATAGTGGATGGGACAAGTCCCCACCTTGGTCATCATGCAAGAAGCCAAGGGTGGTGGTAGAAAAAATAGAGAAATAGAGCTAGATTACAAGAGGTGGATGCCCAAAGTACATTATTATAATATATTTACAAGAAGGACAGAGTGAAAAGTTGGTGTGGTGAAAGAGAGAAGGAAATTGCATGTAGCCAGCAGTCTGCGCCTTTGTAACTTCAAATCCGTGAGGAATTTGAAAAAAGTTTCTTCTGCAACTTTGTAGACCAGGTCAAAACCGATCGGGGCTATGCGAGAATTTTCTTGAAATTCGCTTTTTCTTGGGAGTTATTGAGATTATAAAAAATGGCTTCTAAAAGCTTCTTTGACTTTAGTCTCCCATATGTATATAAATACATATAAGCATGTGACAAAAGGAGTCCATGCTTGTAAGCTTTTGTGCAAGATCCAAATGACACCATGATGTGGATATTGACTTGTGTGCTATGGTGAGGTGTCCTCTAATGATGGTGATAGATTCCAAATCTTAGTGATGCAGACGGAGCCCATGTGTAGTTGGAGGCTAGTCCTTTGAAAAATCTATGCATTCACTCAACTCCTAGGTGTAATCCATTTTCATCTTCACTAAGATAACCATTCCTTTTACCCTTTACATTGACATGCCTTCTAAGAACTTGTTCTCCCCATTTGCTAGAGTTATCATAATTGAGAAGCAATGTAGCATACCTAGTGCTTGAAGAGTAAACCCAAAGTGATATGGTAAGCTCTTGATAGGGGCTTTGGCCAAATTTTGTGGTAATAATCCGGGTTGTAAAAAACCGGGATCACCACCTGTTAATAAAGTTGAAGGTCCTCATATACACTATCATTGCCATTTTTATTGATACAAACTGAAAATTGCATGTCAAGTTACAAAGGGACTTATGAGATTAAATGACATTTAAGACAAATGTAAGGGAATAATGACTGAATTATGTATGAAAGTTTCTTATGTGGATCCTAATGAAGTTCTTCTGCAAACATAAGAACTCCATGTTTTATACCATGAACAGAAAACCCTTTGACAACGTTGGTGAGTGAAAATGAGCGACCGAGGACATGATGCTGTGTCACTAAATTGATTTCTTATTAGGCATTCTCTATTTAATAAATTCATGTCAATAAATTAATGACTCACTTTTCTTTAAGTGTTGATGATGATCTAGCATGGCCATGAGTCCATTTAGAGATCACTATTCCTAGTGCATCACTTAATTGGGTAATCAGAGCACTGTGATGGGGATATTTGGTACATGCAGCATTACAAGTTATGAAGGGAGAAAGAAGTGTCTGCCAAGTGTAAGAGTGTACACAAGAACCAAGGAGTTACACATAAATGAAGATGGATGGAGTTCTAAGAAGAGGAAGTGCATTAGCATTGTGTATATGTATTTATGTGTGCATCTAGGGACGCCTCGGAATGTTTACTTATGTGTAATGAGCATTGCATTCATTTGGAGTCATCCTCTCCCCTACAAGTTAAGGTTTAAGGTCTTTTCTTTCATTAAGAAAGACGAGAGAGGGAATTCTCTCACTAACAAAGACGAGAGACGTGATCCTCTAGAAGTAAGGAGAGAAGTGATTTTCTCTTTCTAAGGTCTAAAATGACACAAGCTTTTGTATGGAATTCAATCTTAAGGTTGAGGCCCAAGGCGATCTAATGAACTCTCCTTATTTATGACTCAAGGTGGTTGCATGGACCACAAGTTAAGAGTATAGTTTAAAAAACTATTTTTTTAGAAAATCCATTTTTAAAATATCTCACAATAGAAAAACGATCTCTAAAAATGGGCCGCCTAAGTTATCATAAACAGTGAGATCTATAACTTTCGTGTTGGACATTTTCTCATCCAAACAATGCACAAAGAGATATCTCGAAATTAGTGCTCCAGAGTGGAACAACCACATCTTGCATGAAAATCAACTCAACTCTCTCTCCAAGAAGAGAAGCTCTTGAAAGCCTATAAAAGAGGAGGCTCTCCTTGGGTGTAGGAGAGAGGTGAAGGAAGCATCACTTTGCATGTATCCAAGAGGAGAAGAGAAGGTGCAAGTGTTGCGGAAGCCCTGCTAAAATCAAGTGCTTCGGAAGCTTTGCTGAAATCAAGTTCCAAGAAGGTGCAAGTGTTGTGGAAGCTCTGCTGAAATCAAGTGCCAAGAGGAGAGCCCTACACATATTGTGTAGGAGAGAATGAGACTCAAGAAGGATCAAAAGGTGCAAATTTCCAAGTTGTGCAAGTGTTAGCCGGTTGTGTACTGTGCAAGGAACCGTGATCTTGTTTCCAAGATCTACAAGTAAGAACTGGCTTATGTGTAACGAAGGAGCTTGCTCCTTGTCAATAATATAACTCCACAAGGGGGGGAGGGGGAGGGACTGGCCCATGTTCCAGTCCCTAGTGTGTTGCCAATTTTTCTACCTCTCTCTCTACATCTTTATTTTCTCTCATCTATTCTCCCGCTGTGCCAATATAATATTCGCCATATATATTTTAAGTATATAAGAAAGTCGAGCGTGTATCTCGGATTCTATAACATGCTGCGTGAAGTCAAGTGGGGTAACACATGTAAATATGTTTTTTTAATCTTTCTAATACTTACCCGTAGTAGCAGAAGTCGGATTGATAAATAGAAATCCCAAGTGATACCATACATGTTCAACACATGGTTGTGATATTTCAGTTTTGACACACATGGCTCATGCAGAAAGAGAAGAAAATGTGTACTCGCTTTTGATTTTGAGTCCCCGAGTGGAATTTTATGTGGCAAGGGGCATGTTTGCCATCTAGCAACTAAGGAGAAGCAAAGGGAAGCTTAGTAAAATAGGAAAAAAGCAAAAATGTGAGGAGTTTTTAAATTAAAAAAATGAAAAAAGAAGAAGGGAAGAGAAGTGTTTGGCACAACACAATAAGCATGAGAGAGAGAGAGAGAGAGAGAGAGAGAGAGAGAGAGAGAGAGAGAGAGAGAGAGAGAGAGAGAGAGAGAGAGAGAGGGAGAGAGGGAGAGAGGGAGGGAGAAGAAGAATCTTACAGGCTAAAGAAGAAAAAAATCTGAAGCTTGGAAGAAGAAGAATAAATTGTCAGAAGAAAGAGATTGCGAAGCTAAAGTTATTGGAGTCGAGGAGCAAGATGGCAGGGCTGTTGAAGTCAATGGGCTGATGCGAGTTCTCAGTTTTCAAATGATGGTAATAAGAGTCTTCTTTTTGTCTTGTTTTCTTCTACCGCTGCATGGGGCAGAGAGTTCACATATCAGTTTTGATGTATGGATATGAGTGAAAGATAGCAAAGGGTTGTTCTTCATCATGCTGAGAGTGATGTATGTTAGTTGTTGTGTGAGGCTTCCTATCAAAAGAGAATAATGGAAGTAAAGGATCTCTACATCTGAAATTGGGTATATGGCGAGGAATATGTGTTATGGGTAGATGTTGAATGCATGGGTTTAAGTTAGTGGAAATTTGAAAGAATTAACAGCCAAGAAAATAATGGATCAGAGTTCATAAAGTTCGAAGCTCCCGCAACTCTTCATCAATGCAATATATGCTGAGGTGTATCTGCTGGTATGCTGAAATGACAATCTGAAGTCAAAGAATGTGTCTTCCCATTTGCAAGTTTGTGATTTTGGAATAGAATAGTTGTGTTTGTTGTATAGAGCATGCAAAAATTTAGGACTGCAAACTGTGCAGAGTTGTTTCAGGGTAGCAGATCAAGGAATTTGACTTTGAGCCGTTCTGAAGAATTGTAGATTGAAAAGAGGGCTACAACTTTCCTTTTTGAAGCTCAACAATCCAAGATCTGATTAGAAAGTTATGAATTGTTCTGTGTAATGCTCCATGAGGCAATTTCTGTGCTCTATAAGGAAACATATGAATTCAGTAGCATCTGCGTCACCAACTTGGTTTCCCATGAAATTCATCATGATTTTCCATTGCTATATCAGTGCAAACTCTATTTTAATACAATAATGGAATTTCTACAACAGTGAAATGCTTGTAGTCATTGAATTGGCATGAAAATTTGTTGTATAAAGCTTTGGTTACTTGTTATTTGGATTGTATTTATGTGTGCTCTGAGAAAAGAAGAACAGTAAGGATCCACAATTGGTTTTACACTGATTGAGGAAACCACGCTTTGTGGGCAGTTTGTTGCGTGGAGTTGCCATTCCTAAAAATTAGGAGTTGTGTGAATCTGAAAGCTCATGTTGTCAAAGTCTCAGCCGTGGTTGTTTCAATGTTAGATTCTCTCTAAGAGTGGTAAAATATGAGCTTGAAGGTTTGAACTGTTTAAGTATTGAGTTGGAGTCTCAATGAGGAGTGAGTGATTAGGAATTTTGGATCATGTGTTTAGTGGTCCTGTTTTGTGGGATTTGTTGAGGGGAGATCCTTGGTCTTTTTCTTGTAGTGTTGTCTTGGAGGTTATTGGAGGCTGACCACCCAATTCACCTACCATAGATTGGTGTCCCCGTTGATGATCTCTCGTGTTGAATATCTCTTGTTGATCTTATCAATTGGGAAGTGTAAGGTTTGGAAACCAACATGTACACAAACTCAAGCATGGTGGCTTTTGGATATGAACCCTTCTTTGGTACTGAAAATGAGGATGCTAATCAGTTTATTAAGAGATTGGAGTGGATGGCTTACCAAGATCGAAGGGACATTGATGTAGATAAGCTTCGAATGATTAGCATGCTACTTGAAGGTTTTGCAAGATTATGGTGGAACTTACTGAATGAAGAGACAAGGGAAAATCAAAATGAAGTAAAAAATGACTTCCTTACAAGGTTTGCAACTAAGCAAAATCTTGAGAGTTTATGGAAATCTTTAGAAAATATGTTTCAGGGAGAAAATGAGGAAGTGTCGAAATTTGGTGCGAGATTTGTAGCAAAATGGATAGAAATTGCACAAAGTATGGAGCAACCTCCCATGATGTTCTTGAAAAAGGACAAGTTTGTTTCATTGCTCAAACTTGAAATTAGAGAAAAGATTATGATCAAAGACCCTGATACGTATGAAGATGTAGTCAAAATAGCCAAAGAAAAGTAAATGAAAATACAATTGAGGTCAAATCAATCAAGAGGTATTGCTGTGCATTCATTTTTATAGCCTAATCAAGTTGACACTATTGCAAGAAATGCAGGACAGCAAGTTGTGAATCTTCATGGGGCATTTGAAAGAGCAGAGAATGGAACTTAACAAGGCCATAGAAAACCTAATGATGATGTGATTAGTAAAATGCAAGAACAGTTGGCAAATCTGCATTTGAATATGAGCCTATTGCAGGAAAGGTAGCCTCAAATGCAAACTAGATTTAGAGGACCTCCAAGAAATAGATGGGAAAATTTTGAATGCTTTAATTGTAGGGAGAGAGGTCATATTTCTCCTGATTGCCCTTATCCAAGAAGAATAGGAGGGGAGATGTATTTCATGCCACAAAGGAATGCTAGGCAAGATGCTAGACCTCAACATGAACAAAGGCCACTTGAACCAGCTAGGCAACAGTTGGAAAGAAGACCTGGTGAAGGCACATCATGTATGAATTTGATCTAAACCAGTATGTTTGATGATGGGGAAAATGAAGATATTTTTGCTAACAAGAGAGTTAGAGAGAGGAATACTGAAATTGAAACTCAAAGGGCAGCAAGGATTAAAAAGGGAAAATAGGTTGCAGACGATCCAAAAAGCAGCAGGAAAGTTAGAAAGATTCAAATGGGGGACTTTGCTTTGGGAGTCAATCAAGTTCCTTACAACCTGCTTGAAGATTTAAAAGGTAAAAAGGATGATGTTACATATGGTCAGCTGCTGTAGATGAACTCATCTTTGAGGAAGCAATGGCATGGTTTGGTTAGCATCAGGAAATGAAAAACCCAAACTAGGCATGTTGGAGTGGTATACCTATCAAATGTGAAAGACATTATACTTGTCATGGATGCATGGATACATGGAAGGAAATTGGATCAAGTTTATGTTGATGGTGATGTGCAAGTTTGTGTAATCATTGAAGAAGGAATGTTGCAAATGCATCTTAAAATGATAGGGAAGTCACTGTTTAAGGTTAAAATGGCAAATAGCTCAAAAGTGAAATGTTTGGGAGTCATCGAGAATTTGGAAATCAACATTGGAGACGCTATGTCTGCAAAACTTGGGGCATATCCTCTCATTTTTGGACGACGATGGTTGATTGGTATGAGATCTAGACAAGACTGGTATAGAGGTTAATTGGAACTCTATCTAGAGAAGCCATTTCATAAGAGGGTGATCTTTGACATGAAAACAGGATCCGTCATTCAAAATGGACATGAAAGTGATGTTGGAGGTGATGAAAGTAGTGATTCAAAAATTCTAGCCTTGATGAGGAAGATAGAGAATGGGAAGCTAGCCTACTCTCTAAGGATGTTGACCTCTTCGAGCTGTCAATCCAAGGTTCAAAAAGAGAGGAAAAGTTCTAAATATTGCTACAAGAAGTACAGACTTCATGCAGGAAACATGTGATTAGCAACCTGAAATGAATGTTGGACTACCTAAGCTTATGAATATGTTGGGAAATGACTTTTTGACTAATGATGAAAGAGATGAATATTCCACCATTTTTTAGAAATACCCAAAAAATTTTGCTACAGAATATCTCCAACTAAGGGGTACTAACAACATTATGCACCATATCAAATTGAAAGAAGGGTATAAACTAGTGGTTCAAAAACTTAGAAGACTTGGTACAATTTAGGAAAATGTACTTAAAGCTGAAATTCAGAAGTTGCTTGATGCAGAATTTATCTATCCTATTGATGATGCAGAGTGGGTGTCTCCCATTGTAATCAAAAACTTAGAAGACTTGGTACAATTTAGGAAAATGTACTTAAAGCTGAAATTCAGAAGTTGCTTGATGCGGACTTTATCTATCCTATTGATGATGCAGAGTGGGTGTCTCCTGTTGTAATCAAACCAAAGAAGAATGGAAAGTGGAGAGTATGTGTTGATTTTAAGCCTCTTAATGTAGCTACTAAGAGGGACTACTATCCTCGTCTGTTTTTGGATGAGATCTTTGATCAAATGGCTGATCATGAATTTTATAGTGTGTGATGGATACTCTAGAGATTTCCAAATCAGAATAGTAAAAGAAGATCAGAAGAAAACAATGTTCATTACCCCATGGGGATGCTTCTGTTATAGAGTGATGCCTTTTGGTCTGATGAATGCATATGCTAGCTTTTCAAGATGGGTTAGTTGGGTATTTGCCCCTTTCATTGGGAAATGTTTGCAGGTATTTATGGATGACTTTTGTGTGTACAACTCAAGGGCATTACACTCTATAAAACTTGATGAAGTTTTTTGCAGACTTGATGAGGATGGTGGTCAATTGAACCTTGATAAATGTAAGATGGCAAGAACTAGAGTGATACTCTTGGGTCATGAAGTGTCTACTAATGGTATGTATATCCTTTACAGAAAGCCACTCAAAGGAATCCTTTAGTTTGGACACAAGTTGAAGAGGATGCATTCTTGCGGATTAAAGAAAAGTTAAGCACTTTTCCAGTTCTTATGTCTCCAAATTGGGATTAACCTTTCTTCATTAGCATTAGTGTTGGGAAAAATGCAGTGGGAACCATTTTAATGCAAAAGGGAAAGGGGATGTCTTATATAAGGCTAGTATTTTATATAAGTAGATCCATTGGAGAAACTGAAAAGGCTTGGATGGAAGAAGAATTGTTGGTATGGGGGTTGGTATATGCAGGTAAAAGATGGAAATCATACTTGATTCAAATACCATTTATAGTATTTACTAGTTCCCAATTGCTTCCACAGGTTTTGCGATGTGCTAAAAATGCTCCAAGAGTTACTAAGTGGCTGCTGGCTTTGCAAGAATTCGAAATTACATGTTTGAAGGAGGATACTATAAGAGCTAGCTTGACTAATACTTTGACTTATAAAGAACCTATTGAAAGTGCAGCCGTTATAAGACGAAAATTGATTCTGCATCCACAAATTCATGAGGAGATGAAGAATAAAGATGCTACCTTGTTTTTTGATGGCAGTTATAGAAGAGTGCTAAAAAAGAGGGAGGATTGGGTTTTGTCATTATGGATGTTGAAAATGAAAGTATTTTCTAAAAGTCAAGAAGTAAAGAGATACAAAGTAACAATGAAGCTGAATATGCGAGTTTACATGCTAGCCTAAAACAGTGTATTCAACTGGGATACAGAACGACAGTTGCAAAAGGAGATGCTATGTTGGTGGTTAGACAGGTTCAAAATGTTTGGAAAGCCAATAAAGATATTTTAAAGGACTGGCTATTTAAGATAAAATGCCTCATGAGGTAGCTACAAAAATTTGAAATTTGGCATATTGGTAGGGAGAACAACTGGAGCTCATGAATTGGCTGAAATTGCTCTTTTTCAGTATATTACTGCCATGAGGGTGAATATTCCTAGATATGAGGGTAGGAAGAGCCTTCACCTAATTGAAGAGTTTCTAAAAACTGGGGAGTTAAAGTTATTGACTGATAAATACAAAAGGTATGCCATTATCAGAAGGGCCAGGGCATATGTGCTCATAAATGATCAATTGTACATGAAGGGGATTGATAATGTACTAAGAAGGGTGTTGGATAGTTCTGAGATTCCTACTTGTTTATCTTCCTGTCATGAGGAAGCATGTGGTGGTCATTTTGATTTTGAGCTTACCAAAAGGAAAATTCTAGCAGGACTTACTTGGCCTAGTCTAAGTGTTGATGTTGCTCATTAGTGTAAAAGTTATCATGCTTGCCAACCATATGCAAAAAGGGTACTAATTCCAGAACCTACTAAAGCCATTGTTGCCTATGGACCATTTGAGAAGTGGGGTTTTTATTTTATTGGACCTTTTCCTAATACAAAAACAAGAAAGTCTTACATCATTACCGCAGTTGATTATATGACCAAATGGCATGAAGCTAAGGCTACAAGGAATTGCAAGAAAGAGGATGTAACTTAGTTCCTCATGGAGGACATATGCTGTAGATTTGGAATACCACTAGAAATAGTGACAAATCAAGGTCTTGGACTAAAAAATAAGCTATTGAGAGAATTAACAGGGAAACTAGACTTGAAACACAGATTTTCTACTCCTTATTACCCTCACTGCAATGGACTAGTGGAAGCATTCACAATGGAACGTTACAAAAGATTCTCTTTAAGTTGGTGGGGGGATCATCCTAAAGATTGTGACAATTATCTACATCAAGCTTTGTGGGCTTGTAGAACAATGCAGAAGATAAGTACATGATTCACCCCTTTTCAGTTAGTATATGGTCAAGATGCTTTATTACCTGTGAATGTCATGTTCCCTATGATGGAGTTTGTAAGAAAGCATTAGCTAGATCAAACAAAATTGGGAATTGACAGAGGATTAAACTTGCATACCCTACAGTTGGATAGGCAACAAAAGCAATGAGTTGTTATGAAAAACAAATTGTGAAGAGAAGGAAATCTTTTAATACACAATTGAAGAAGAAGAATCTTGCAGAGGGAATGCTAGTTATGAGATATGATAGTAGCTAGGAATTTACTTTTCAAACCAAGCTTTGAGTTAGATGGGAAGGACCTTTCCTCATCAAGAAGAAGTTTGAAAATGACACTTACTTGCTACAAGATCTAGATGGGACTGTTCACAACAGTAGAATCAATGGGTTCCGTCTCAAGAAATATATATGCAGAATCTTATAAATAAAGAGGATGTAGGCAATGTATATACTATACATAAACTAGTTTGCTTCCAAGTTAGTGTTTGGGGTGGATTCAGTTTTATGAAATCTGGTGTTGATCATATGGTTGTAAATGATGGACAACGCATATTCAAAGTGTGCTTTGAAACCTACTAAAGGTCTTTGTCAAGTTTGGTGTTGATCCGAGTAAGAATGTGAAAGTTATGGTCTTTGGAAGGTCGATATTTGAAGGACTACATGCTGGAAATGTAGGACTGCAGACTTTGCACAGTTGTTTTAGGACAACAGATCAAAGTATTTTTCTTTGAGTTGTTGTAGAGAGTTACAGATTGGAAAGAAAGCTACAACTTTTTGAAGCTCGACGATTGGAGATCTGATTAGAAAGTTATGAGTTGTTATGTGTAGTGCTCTATGAGGCAGATTTTTAGGAAAAGGAGTTTGTCTTTGTCAAATGTTTTCAAAGCTTTTAATAAAGATTTGTTCACACTTGTGTTCCAAACAAGGGGGTGGTTGATCATGGTGTTTGAGTGAAAATGAGCGAATGGGGACATGATGTTGCGTGAAGTCAAGTGGGGTAACACATGCAAATATCATTTTTTTTGTCTTTGTAACACTTACCCATAGTGGGAGTCGGGTTGATAAATGGAAATCCCAAGTGATACCATATATGTTCGATACGTGGTTGTGATATTTCAGTTTTGAGACACACGCCTCATGAAGGAAGAGAATAAAATGTGTTCTTGCTTCCGATTTTGAGTTCCCGAGTGGATTTTTATGTGGCAAGGGGCATGTTTGCCATCTAGCAAATAAGGAGAAGCAAAGGGAAGCTTAGCAAAATAGGGAAAAAATAAAAAAACGTGAGGAGTTTTTTTTAAAAGGAAAAAAGAAAAAGGGAAGAGAAGTGTTCAACACAACACAACAAGCATGAGAGAGGAAGCTCAGAAGAAGAAGAATAAATTGTCAGAAGAAAGAGACCGCGAAGTTAAAGTTATTGGAGTCGAGGAGCAAGATGGCAGGGCTGCTGAAGTCAATGGGCTGATGCGAGTTCTCAATTTTCAAATGATGGTAATAAGAGTCTTCTTTTTGTCTTGTTTTCTTCTACTGCTGTATGGGGCAGAGAGTTCACAGATCAGATTTGATGTATGGATATGAGTAAAAGATAGCAAAGGGTTGTTCTTCATCATGCTGAGAGTGATGTATGTTAGTTGTTATGTGAGGCTTCCTGTCAAAAGAGAATAATGGAAGTAAAGGATCTCTACATCTGAAATTGGGTGTATGGCGAGGAATATGTGTTATGGGTAGATGTTGAATGCATGGGTTCAAGTTAGTGGAAATTTGAAAGAATTTACAGCCAAGAAAATAATGGATCAGAGTTCATAAAGTTCGAAGCTCCCGCAACTCTTCATCAATGCAATATATGCTGAGAGGTATCTGCTGGTATGCTGAAATGACCATCTAAAGTCAAAGATTGTCTTCCCATTTGCAAGTTTGTGATTTTGGAATAGAGTAGTTGTGTTTGTTGTATAGAGCATGCAAAAATTTAGGAATGCGAATTGTGCAGAGTTGTTTCAGGGTAGCAGATCAAGGAATTTGACTCTGAGCTGTTCTGAAGAATTGTAGATTGAAAAGAGGGCTACAACTTTCCTTTTTGAAGCTTAGCGATCTGAGATCTGGTTAGAAAGTTATGAACTGTTCTGTGTAATTCTGCATGAGGCAATTTCTATGCTCTATGAGGAAACAAATGAATTTAGTAGCATCTATGTCACCAACTTGGTTTCCCATGAAAGTCATCATGATTTTCCATTGCTATATCAGTGCAAACTCTATTTTCATGTAGTAATGGAATGTCTACAACAATAAAATGCTTGTAGCTGTTGAATTGGCATGAAAAATTGTTGTATAAAGCTTTGGTTACCTATGTATTTGGATTGTATTTATGTGTGCTCTGAGAAAAGAAGAACAAAAAGGATCTACAATTGGTTTTACACTGATTGAGACAACCACGCTTTGTGGGGCAGTTTGGTGCATGGGGTCAAGGGCATCAAAGGAGGCTTTTGCCTACTACCTTGTCCTCGGAATTGATTTTTACCTTCTCTCTTCTCATGTACTTCTGGATGCATTCACATGCTTGCCTCTTGATTGCATCATTTATCAAGGAATTAGCTCCACCCAGTTTGTATATACTCAACAGAACAGAATCAGAAGAGCTTTAGTCTCTGGAGCACTCTCTTGTCAACATTTCTTCTACTTCCTTTTTCTCAACGTCTGTTGATTTGACTTTCATTCCACTATAGAGGGGAAGATATTCAGTTCTAAAGGTATCAAGTCAAAGTCTCAACCATGGTTGTTAGTGTCAGATTCTCTTTAAGAGTGGTAAAATCTAAGCTTGAAGGTTTGAACTGTTTAAGTGTTGAGTTGAAGTCTCAGTGAGGAGTGAGTGATTAGGAATTTTGGATCATGTGTTCAATGGTGTTGTTTCATGGGTCTTGTTGAGGGGAGATCCTTGGTCTTTATCTTGTGGTGGTGTCTTGGGGGTTGTTAGAGGCCGACTACCCAATTCACCTACCAACGTGTTTTCCAAAGATCTAACTGAACTAGCTCCTAATTGAGATGTAGATCATGAAATTCAATTAACCTTGGGAGGTGAACCGATGACAAAGAGGCCCAACAAAATGTTTATTTTGAAAGCCATCGACTTAAAAGAATAGCTCAAGAAACTATTAGAGAAAGGGTTTATTTGACCTAGCAACTCACTGTGGGGTGTCCTCGTGCTTTTCTAAAAGGAAAAGGATGGGACTTCAAGGCTTTGTATTGACAGGATTGAATCAAGTAACCAATAAAAATAAGTATCCCATCCCATAGATTGATGAGTTACTTGATAGAATTAGTGAAATCATTCTTAAAAATTTGGATTAAGGAAAAGGATATTCCAAAGACTGCTTTTAACATGAGAAATTGTCATTTTGAATTTACTAAAATTTCTTTTGGGTTGGCTAATGCACTAGATACTTTCAACAAATTAGTCTAGGATATTTTCAAACCATACCTAGAGAAATTTGTCCTTGTATTCTTTGATGACATCCTTGCCTATTCTAGAGAAGAATTCGTAGGTCTCACAAGAAGGTACCGTATTTTCATCAAGGACTATGCCCTTATTTTGCCACTCCCCTGATCAAACTTATCATACAGAAGCTGACTAAAATAGTATGAACTTCTACATAGCAAGAGAGCTTTGACAAGCTAAAGGCATGTCTCACTACTGCACCAATATTAAAACTCTGTGACTTCTCTCAATAATCCCAACTCATTAACAAATGCTAGCATTATTATAATCAATTGTATGCTTTTCCAAGAGGACCGCTATTCTTCTTGAAAACTCAAGACTTATGAGAAGAACTATGTTGCACATAATCTAGAGCTTTTAGCAATCATCCTTGCCCTCAAAATTAGGTGCCATTACTTGGTTGTAAATTTATCCTTATCATCGATTGCAAAAGTCTTAAATGGATCTTCACCTAGCTAGATCTCAATATGAGGGCAAATAAGGTGGATTGAAGTCTTACAAGAATTTGACTTCGAGATCCAATATTTCCCCGACAAAGAAAATATGGTGATCAATGCAATGCTCTTAATCAAAATACCTTTCTGAACTCTCTAATAATTGAGAATTCTACAAGGTAAGAGAGACTTGAAAGCCTCACCTGGATGGCTAGTAACCCCATTTTGAAGGTAGTGACTACTGTTGAAGGCCCCAAAGATCAAGATTATCTAGAAGTGAAGAGGGTTACCTATCTAAAAAAGAAGATCCTGAAAGAGAAGGCCAAGTTCAAAGATTATGTCATCTACTATAGCATAGGTTTTATGCACCCAAACCTAAGAGCTAAAGAAGAAGATGTGTAGAAAGCTCACAACCTTGAAGTAGCTAGACACCATCCAAGGTATACCAAAATTCTAAATGCGGTCAAGAAAAGCTACTATTGGCCAGGAATGAAAACATATCTCCTTAGATATGTAACCCAATATCTTAGCTATCAAAGGATGAACACCAAAAAGATCAAACTTCTTAGTGAATTATATCCCCTTGATATTTCTCAAATAAAATAAGAATATATTACCATGGATTTTGTAGTAGGCTTACCCACTATTGAAGGAAGATATGATTCTATCCAAGTGATCATGGATTTTATAGTAGACTTACCCATTGTTAAAGGAGGATATTATCCTATCCTAGTGATTGTGGATATGGTTACTAAGGTAGCTCATGCTATTCTATTAAGATCAACCCATAAAGTTTCCGATATTGCCAGAATTTTCATTAAGGAGATATTCTAACTACATGGACTTCCTAAAAAGAGTATTAGTGATTATGATACTCTCTTATCTCCAAATTTTGGACTAGTCTCTTTTAAGCCATTAGGACTTAGCTATGGCATACCATCCACAGAGTGATGGATGAACAAAAAGAGTAAAGCAGGTCTTGGAGTATACTTTGACAGCTTATTGCACTTGAGAGCTAGAGAAGTGGATTGAATACCTTCCATTGGTAGAATACACCAAGCATCGAAATGATCCCATTCCAAGAATTATTTGGGCAAGAGTGCTTATCTCCCCTAATATTTTCTAATCCAATCATAAAAGTAGAAGCTTCTAAAAGAATGTTAGATGACATGTAAGAGCAAGTCAAGGCAGTCAAGCAAGATATAAAAGCAACATAGGATAGATTGAAGGCCTATATAGATCGAAAGAGGATTGATTGAATCTTTAAGGAAGGTGATATAGTCTTTCCAAGGGTTTGACCCAACAAAAGCTCTTGATCTCTTGAAAAGTTCAAAAAGCTTAGTCCAATATATTGTGGGCTATACAAAATCATAAAATGCCTTGGTACACATGGATACAAGCAAGCCTTACCTCCTCATCTAAAGATCCACACTAAAATCTTATCTTCCCAATCCAAAATGTATTCTTGATGATGAACAAATTTTAATACCAACCCAAGGGATCCTTGAACTCCAATATGAGAGAATCCTAAAAACTAGAAAAAAACCCCTTTAAAGTCATACCTTACAAAAATATCTAATCTAATGGAAATACTTTCCAAAAGAGGACACAACCTAGATTGAGGAATATATCATTAAAAAAGAATACCTCTAGAGGACATCTTGATTTCTCTAAGGGAAAGATAATATAACATAATTCAATTTCGTCAATCAAATATATTGAGTTTGGCCTTATTTTCATGTCCGTTTCTACTTCGAATAACTTATACTAAGTTTATCAATATTTTATCAAGTAAAATATTTTAAAAAAATTAATTATGATTTTTCAAATTAAACTAATTTATTATATATTTTCAAGGTTTATTTTTTAAAAAATTAAATCCAATATCAATTTTCTAAATTATTTTATTAGCTATCATATTTTGACATTATGGTTAAATTTTTAAGAATTATTTTGAATCTATGATGAACTTTGCGAATGATAAAAAAATTAGTTCAAATTTATTGACAATTTCACAATTTTATTCTTAGTTGTAACCTCTATTAAAATAAATTTTTGGTAAAATTTTCAAACTCTGTTTATGTCACATAATAAACCCTTAGTTACATATGTGTGTATATGTATATACAATATGTGTGTGTATGTACACATGTGTGTGTATAAAAGAAAGAGAAAGAGAAACATAGAAAGCTTAAAGTCTTGTACAAAAGCCTTAAGGCTAGGTAGGAGAAGTCTCCTCAGAGCACACTGTCACATACCTCCCTCCCCTCATTCCCCTCTCCCTCCCCCCTTTTTTTAAATTTCTCTTTTAAAAAATCTCCTCCCTCCCATGTGGGTCAATGGGGGCCCCCTCTGTACACACGTTGTTAGATACCTCCCTCCCCTTCCTCCTAATTCCCCTCCCTCTATCTTCCCAAATTCCCCCACATGGGTTGATGGGGGTCCCTCTTGTGCATGTGCTTTGAGATATCCCCTCCCCCTCCCCCCCCCTCTCTCTCTCTCTCTCTCTCTCCCCTCCTTTCCTTTTCTCTCATATGAAATGAAAATCAAAGTGAAAGAAATTATACTAAATTAAATTAAAATTTTACTTTTCTCTATAAAAAAATTAAAAACTAAAAATTTATTTTCTTCTATAAAAGAACTAAAATCTAAAAATTCATTCTTAGGTAATGAAACAAAAATAGTTTCCCATTTATCTCCCCCCCCCCCCCTTCCCCCTTCCCCTTAGAAACTTTTTAAAGGGGGGCTCATCTCATGGATAAGTCTACTCTTTATATATATATATATATATATATAGAGAGAGAGAGAGAGAGAGAGAATTAACAAGTGAGAGGTGAGGAAATTCTACAAAAAAGGAGGTAGCGAGCAGTTCACATGTCGGCATCTTATTGAAACTCTTTGTTCCATCCACAATGCCCCCCACAAGTGTATTGACATGGTGGGATCCTGAAGCAATTGTGATGTCAAAAACAGAGTCGGTGATATGGTGATATGACTGAGCACTACAAGGGAATGGATTGATAGCAATGGCCGGTTCTAATGAAAAATATCGACGTTGCTATCAGCATCACTATGAGCCTCACAAATTTAAGTTTGGGACACTAGTAGCAATACTCATAGCGATGCAAATAATGTCGGTTTGAGAAAAAAAATACCAAAAACTTGAGTGTGACATTTCTCAAAATCATTTGTGAAAGAGAACAAAAGAGAGATTGGATGTACAATAGAAAATCTATAGCAGGACGTGATCATGTGGGAGACATTTTCAAGTTGAGCCCATTGATAAAATGTGCTCCATGATGGACTATGGTGTCATGGTGAAGTTTGAGCAAGAGAGTCGATGACAGGCCGCGAATCCAAATATTGTAGTAGATGAGATGGAGTATTTTGGCAACTTGCAAAGTATTAACTTATTAGTGGATTGCCATAGCTTCTCCATGATCATATTTGATGTACAGTGGTTTAAAGTGGTATTGGAAGGAGCTAGGGCGACTGTTCAGTGAGGTCCATTTGGATTTTTGGAGGTAGATTTCGAGAAAAGATGGAATGATTTGCGTGGCACATTTGTTTTGTTGGGTCATTGTGAACAAGTGCATGGCTTTTTTGTTAATTTTGCCATAACTCGAAACAACCATAGATGTTGATTCACTCTTTGTGACACACTTATATGTGATGTTCAATAGGTAATCTTCTATCCAAATCCCCAACAACCTCGTTGGTGGTATATTGTGCCATCATCTTGCAGCGCACGATTTTATGATAACGACAATGTCCCCAGCATGGACAATTAGAGTATGCAGGTAGAGGAGTCAATGGTGCCAAGGGTGGAGGGCAAGGATGGTGCAGAGAAGACATGCACGAGCAATGTAGACGAAGAGATAGGAGGCCAATAATTTTTTGAGAATGAAGTGGAGACCTATGCATAGACCTAGTATGCACTAAGCCATGCCATGAGCTTGATATGGAACCGTAGGGTCACTCGTATATGCATCTAGTAGCTCAATTTGTTGACAATTTACTTTTAAGGGTATTTTAGTATATGTGTTTTAATAAACATCCTTTTTTGTAGAGTTATGTTATGGTGCTTTGCCTAAATCCTTATATTGATTATGCTAATATCATTTTCTTACTGTGCAGGTTATGTAGGATGAGTTGGGGGATGACAAATGAGGAGCTGGAGGAGATCTTCATGTGCATGTCTTTGGATCAAATGGTCCACTTCAAAGATATGGCAGACCAAGAGTTGTCTTGGTCATCATTTGGCTATTTTGCATGGTCTACCTCAGTACGCTCTAATGCTCCGATCTCTAGTAGGTGGAGTTGATGCTCTAAACTTGACCCGCAGAGAGCCTTAGGGATGCCTCACTCAATTGGTAGAGGGGATGGTTCTAAGGGGTGCTACGGAGATTCAAATATGTCCCCAACCATGATGGTTGCTACTTCTTGCTCTCGTATTGGTTCCAAAGAGGGTGACTCAAGTGGTTGTTGTGGAAGCATCGATGCACTATCCCCATCATTCCCGGTCTAATGGGCACTTATCACCTCCAGGATTTGTCACACCTGTAGGGACGTCTACACCTATGACTCTAGGTTTTGCTCAATTGTTCGCAGGTGGCACCCCTATGGGTGTTACTTTGTGAGATACCAACCTTGTGGGTATACCACAAATGGACAAGGGTCTTCTCATTCATGAATGATGAATGGAAAAGGGTGATGGGTCACATGAGAGAGTTGTGCCAACAAGTATTTAGGCACAATGTTTTAGACCATTGGAAAAATATACCGGATGGGAGTAAGGACCGTGTGGTGGTGTCCTTGGATGAGGAGTTCCCGGTACCTACAATGACAACGAGGTTTTCCACATGATAGATAATAGATTGTATGCATGCATAGATGTTAGATAAACGATCCGATGCATGCAAGGAAATCAGGAGTGGGATTGCAAAGCCCGAGTGGTTAGATGTAGAGGATTGATAGAGACTCAGGGAGGAGGCCACAGACTTTGTAAAGATGTCATTTTGCACACAGTTATAGCTTTAGTATCTCAATTAGAATTTTTAAGATTTAAAAAAAAGATTTAGTTAAAGTGAAAATATTTTATGATGTGACTCTAATAAAATATTGTGATGGCAAAAGTGTTCATGTTGATGTGGATCTTCCAAACTTGAGCTTCAAAGGAGAGATACTGAACATATATGATTATGGTTAATGAAAAGCACACAGAGTGGCCCTCAACAAAAAGAGTATCTAAAGCAAGTTATTGAAGAATGACTAGTGAAAAGATAAACTTTTGTAAAATTGTCATTTTGCACATTGCTATAGCTTTATTGTTTCAATAAGACTTTCTAAGGATTTTGAAAAAAACCTTAAAGAAAAAAAAAAGTTTTCAGCCTTTCTCTGTCAAAGTCAATATGATAGGTAGGAATGAGAAAAAGTAGGAGAGAATATAGGAGGGAATGTAGATGAGATTGTAGGATAGAATATAGGAGAGAATAAGGGTTTAAAGAGCTGCCTAACTATGGTTTTTAGGTATGCCTTTTTTGTGTGGAAGAGAGGGCACATAAAAAGTCGGGGATTTTGCAAATATATGGTGGGGAGAATAACATGCTACCATAGAATTGAAAGGTAAAGACTATCTTTAGGAAAGGTTTACCTAAAATTGGAGGAGTTGTGCCTATGGAAAAGGAGGGAGACCATTGCATGTAGGGGGATGGACTGTATCTCGGAGGAAAAAAAAACAAAAGGACAATTTGAAGAACAAGAGAGAGTTTTGGCTCTATGGAAGATGGGAGAGAGGTTGTTGGATGCTACTGCTAAGAGGAGGAAAGACTGTATGTATTAACAAGTTGATAATTGAAGTGAAGGGGAGAAAGAAGTAGGGGAAAGGTCTACCATGGCCATGATGAGGGGCTTCAATGAAAATGAAATTTGTTGTACCAAGGGTTGTATGTGAGATTGTTGCATTTTGTAAGGGTTGGCAACAAGATTATTGGTTATAGGGCATTATTTCGGATGATGTGCTCTCATGCTGGATTTGTCTGGTTTTGTTAACAAAAAATCTATGGCTAAGAAGGGTACCATGTTATTGTATGTTCCTATAAATAAATGTACTAATTAGTCCATCAATTTAAGAGAAACAACAACATGGTGAACTTACAGATCATGATCATGAAGTTGATTACCGTAAGGAGGATGCCATCCACAAATTTGTAGGCTATTAAGAGTTGGGTGGTTGCAAAATCAGAATTGTTGAATGGTGGCACTAAGTGTGTTCATTGTGTTTATCAACCATGGGATTTGAACTTGGTGGACTTTTAGGAGATCTGTGATCTTGGAGAGAGCACATCTTTTGACTAAAACATATCTCAAACTTGATTAATTTTTGGCTATGTATGTTGAGCTCATTTATAGAAAGAAGGTGATAAAGGAGTCAAAGTTGTCATTCAACAAGGGCATCCTTCTATGGTTCAGAAGCCTTAGAAGGAACTAAAACATTGCATGAAGGTGGAAAATCTACATATGGTGATGCTCTTAGTCTGACCTCCTACAACCTTACAAAGCATTAGCTTGCCTATAACATGTTTTGTATGTGAAGTCTCATGAAAAGTGTGAGAATATTTTTTTATAAATTATTAAAGAGATTGTATATATATAGTTCCTAGCTTAGATATCTGGGACCCATGACTAGGAGGGTAAGAGTAAAGGTACCCTAACAATAAACATTAAAAGTGTGTTTTCTACTCTCATGTTCTTGGAGCTTGTCACCCCTTTCTTCAAAGAGTCTCAATTCTAATCCTCTTTGTCCTTGTGATATGACACTTATAAGATTTAGTGTGCTTCTCCTTTGCTTTGAAGACTCTTATTCAACGGTAAATAATTTTCATCCTCCATCTTGCTATACATATTATCCTATATGGATAGTGGCTAATCACAAAGCCCCTCAACATTAATATGAAAACTATGTGAAACCATGCCATTCTTGAGCAAGATGGGAGATAGGGATCATGAAACAAAACCTTTTAAGAACCTCAACATTGTAGATATGCATATGACTAATGATGACAACACCTAGAACCAATGCCTACTTGTAAGAAGCTGAGAATAAGGAATTAGTGTAAATAATATTGATATTATGCCATGTCACACTAACATTGGTATAAAAGGAGAGGACATGTAATTTTACATATCTTTTTGACAAATTAATACAATTACAGTCTTTCTCTCCCTTCTTGCTCACAGCTTCTATGGCTTCCTTATCTTTCTTGTCTTTCTCTCTCTCAATCTAGTCTTTCTCTCTCCTCGTCACTCTTATTCTCTCTCTTCCTGCAGTCTTTCTCTCTCCTCTGCAATCTTTCTCTCTCCTCTTTCTCTCTCCCTGGTTCTCTCTCTGACAAGTGGTATCAGAGCTTGAGTCTTTGATCCATTATTTTCTTCCAATTTCAGTCTCATTTTCCTATTTCAAAACTAATTTTAGACAAAAATGGTACAAGACAGTGACTAGTGGAGTGCTGCAGGACAACTACAGTTAGCAAGTGACTACATCTGGAGATATCCAAGGTCAGATATGGCGGATAAAGGCTTAAATGGCTGGACGTCATCAAATTTTATGCAAAATTGAAGGTAATTAGGGTAAAGGATGGTTAACCGGGCTTAGTTTGGGGTTCAACTGTGGTTACTTTTCAAAAGAGGTCTTCCTTTCCTCTTTCTCCAAGATTTTCCCAAGCTTTCATGGAGTTGCAGCACATATCTTCTCTTAGCTTTCAGCCATGAGGTTTTTGAAGGCATTTCATGCTGGAAACTTTCTTTACTCTTCATTCTTAACAAGTGGAGCACCATTATTGAAGGCTTTGAAGAGGCTTTAGGGATATTTTGTTCTTCTTCAAACCCTAAAGACAGGCAGCACTGAAGATTTCTTTTAAAAGCTGAAGGAAAAATGGAAGAAAATCTTGGAGAGCAGAGCTGTCAAGAGCGGGAACCCTTCCACTGAAACTGTCATTCTCCATGACAGACCTGTCCAAGAAAGAAGGAACGATTTCTGCTCTCACAGCAGAGTCAAAATCATTTGATGGTTTTCAGCAATTGCTTTACTCAGGTCTGGAAACTGTGTGTAAGGGGATAGTGGTGTAGAACACTGAGGAAGTTCTGAGGATGCTGATGTAGAGTTGACGGACTCCTCAGTTATGGCATCGGGCTTGACTTCTTCCACTTTCTCAGAAGTAGCAGTCGAAGATTCAACTGCAACTGGCTCTGACTCAACAGAAATATGATGAAAGGAGAGGTGACACGGAGATGAACTAGAACTGGCTGCGATGGAAGCTGCAAATGTTGATGATGTTGAAGTCTTAAAAGCTGCTGATCCAAAACAGGCGCTGAGGCTGGGATGATTCATCCTTATTTGGAGTTACTCGCTTTCCCAGTTCTGACTGCTGTAAGCTGTCAAAAGCAGAAAGTCTAGTATCAATTTGTGTTAGCTGACCAATTGTGTCAAGTTGCACCTCCTGGTCGATATTACTTTATGTCTGTCCTTCCAAGTCTATTCAAATGCAGCAGCAACTACCTTGTCACTGACTTGGGCATGGTACGTCGTATTTTCACATGAAGTATGCTGCCAGCATTGTAGTTCTGCAGCGGTAATGACAAGGAAATCGGTGCAGCAATGGCTTGTGCATAATCAGCCAGACTAATTATGGTCTCTCAAAGAATGCCAAACCGAGACAAACCCATAGAAACAACAAGCTTGTACACCTCTTTGTCAGAATCCTTTCCGCTGATATCCTGAGGAACATTTGCAGATTCCTGAAGGGCCTCAGTCCAGTCGCAAGTTCCATTTTTAACTGCCACCTTCCCAGTTTTTGAGATAACTCTGCCTGCCACATTCTCAAAACCAGGACAAGTCTGGCATCTGTAGCTCTACAAAGCAACAACCCTTATGGTCTCTCCTTTGGCTCTAGTAGATATCCATTTTGTAAAGATCGAATTGATTTTACTACAGACTCGATCAATGACATCTCGGACTCAACTTCTAAGTCTGTCCATTCCTTAACAGCAGAAGGGTAGTTTGCAATCATTATTGATGATATTTCAGAAGTATCCTGACCACGGGGAAGACGCAGCCATAGCTCTTCAGTTACAAATGGCATGAAAGGATGCAAAAGGCACAGTCCTGTTTCTAAACAAATCCATAGAGTCTCTCGAGTGACCTTTTTCAATGTACCGACATCACTGTTTTGATCATCTACAGCTAATGCTGGCTTGGATAATTCAATAAACACATCGCAGAGTTCATATAGCCACCATTTATAAGCTGTTGTTGTGGCTCTAGCTAAATCATACGCCTCTAGACAAGCATTTGTTTTGATGATGGCGCTTTTGGTCAATCTAGCACAGAGTTGAAGTGCTGCTTGAACCGTTGTTGCTGGTAGCTTCATTGAGAGAAGTTTGCAAGCAACAGACATGGTCCTGTGCTATTCATCTTCAGTCATATAGCCAGTGGGCCTCCCCAGGATAGCTTCCCACCTTCTCAATCTCCTGGTAAGCAAGCTTTGCAGTGTCTCATTGAAGCAGCAGAGAAGGCCAAAGCGGATCTGTCCACTCTGACACAGACTACTATAAGTTTGCCATTCATTACTGCCACAATTGCAACATCTCACTGAAGCAACAGAGAAGGCCAAAGTGGAACTATCCACTCTGACACAGACTACTATAAGTTTGCCATTCATTACTGCCATAGCAGATGGGCCAAAGTACATTGACACTAGCCTTACCAGAGCCAAGTTTGAGGAACTATGCTCAGACTTGTTGGATAGATGCCACACTCAAACCTTTCCAGATCTTTGCCCCGTCTGATTAAACAAAAAAAAAAAGCGTGTACATTTGTCTTTCTGGAAAGATACTAGGATGATCATTGTCAGATGCATGCTCAACATCCTATATTTCTCATGCATTTATCAACTCCTGTCCATATAACCCCTGGCATATCTTTACTGTTTTTGTCTCTATAAAGTTGTTGCATAAACTGGGATTTAGTGCAGAAGCATTAAAGACCACGAAGCCTTGAAGACCAGCACAATTGTCTGCCAGCTTGCGGATCTGATCAAGGCAGAACTGCCTGTAGGTGCCAATGCAAACTACTTACAATGGGGGATGCGATCTTGTAATGCCATATTCATGGAATGTTGTTTCCTACTCATTTGAGTGTATAGGCATTGGGTATCGACTCAAGTTGAATAAGAAGTACTCAAAACACTTGGAATAAGGCTAAAACAGGGTGCAGTCCAAACAGGGACAGATTTGGAAAAGTTGCTACAGAAATTAGTAGCATCATTCTAACGACAAAGGAACAATTGGAAGTGATACTAGACATCATAAGCTTTGAGTGGAGCCATCAAACGTCTCTTTTGGACACATATTTCTCAAGCTAGAGCCTATTTGGTACCGGCAATTCACTAGCAGTTTACTGTGGACAGTTCTGGAAATTCTTAAACAGAGAGGGGTATTGCTGCTCCTAATTTCAAATCAGGATTTCTAATTGATACTAGACATCCTAACCTTCGAGCCAAGCTATCATACACCTTATTTGGACTTCTATTTTTCAAGGAACAACATATCTCTTCAACTTGACTGCAATGGCAGGTGAGAACAATAGCTCCAACTCTAGTGAACAATGTTGGCTTCAAATACAGGCTAAAATGGACAAACTTGGACAAGGTTGGCTTCAAACACAGGCTAAAATGGACAAGGTTGGCTTCAAACACAGGCTAATATTGATAAACTTGGACAAGGTTGGCTTCAAACACAAGCTAATATTGACAAACTTGTAGTTTCGGCTGAACAGTGTATTGCTCTTACAAAGGCACTTATGGAAAAAACAGCAAGACCTGAATCAAATGCTTATGCTCATGGCCAGCATCTATATGTTGATGGTACACTTGGATCAAATGCTTATGCTTATGGACAACATGTATATGCTGATGGTACACACTACGATCTACATGCATCTTATGAATATGAACAGCAACAACATGTAAATGAATATGAGCAGTATGCAAGTACATCTGGACAGCATGTTAATGCTTATAAATATGATGTACCATATCATAATGCAGAGTATCATTCCATTGAACCTTGGCAGCAGAATGGTTACTATGGTCAACATGCTTATGCTTATGAGAATTGTTACTATGGTCAACATGCTTATGCTTATGAGAATTGTTACTATGGTCAACATGCTTATGCTTATGAGCATCCATCTCTTCAACAACAAGATTTGGATAATGAACAACATGATCAACAAGAGGATGAGCAAGAAGAAGACCAAGAAGATGTACGAGTCCAAGAAGATGTACAAGAAGTGAACAATGAAGAGCAAGATGTACAAGAGCTGATGGTATCTTCGTTGATGAATTACATGAGGCACTTGCGGATGAGCAAGATGTACAAGCTGATGGCATCTTCATTGATGAATCACATGAAACACTTGCAGATTTAGATGGTCATGTTGAAGGTTTTAGACTCTTAGAGAAATCTCATGATGATATTTTTGGGCATCATTTTAGACTTAATCAAGGTCTACAACAGCCATTGAACGCATTTGATAATGAGTACCTTGATCATGGTTATGATGACTGGCACATGTCTGATGATGATATAATACATGATTTGGGCATACATGAATATGAAGATGGCATTGTGCTTCCCTATGATCCAGGGGATTATGAATGTGATCATGGATTTGATTATGGGGATACTTCATTGTATCCATTTGATCCGGGTGGATTGGAGTATGTGGTTGAGAGGCATTCTATTCTCTTGGACAATCATTATGATGGAATACCTTTTGATCCAGGTGGTTTTGAGCAGGATTTTGCACCTTCATTTCCCACTTACGATCCTCTCCATTACTTAGTACAAACTAGTGCTTTTCCTATTTTTATAGCCCTTGTATCAGAGTAGTACTCTGTTTCATTTATCCTTTTCTAGTCTTTCAGGTTTGTTTTTGAGGACAAAAACTTTTGGGAAGGGATGGATTGTAAGAAGCTGAGAATAAGGAATTAGTGTAAATAATATTGATATTATGCCATGTCACACTGACATTGGTATAAAAGGAGAGGACATGTAATTTTACATATCTTTTTGACAAATTAATACAATTACAGTCTTTCTCTCCCTTCTTGCTCACAGCTTCTATGGCTTCCTCATCTTTCTTGTCTTTCTCTCACTCAATCTAGTCTTTCTCTCTCCTCGTCACTCTTATTCTCTCTCTTCTTGCAGTCTTTCTCTCTCCTCTACAGTATTTCTCTCTCCTCTTTCTCTCTCCCTGGTTCTCTCTTTAACACTACTATTGCAAATTTTTAAAAGAAAATTTACACACAATTGGCAGACTGTTACCAACTTTTTACATTAATTTAATGCAAATGTGGCGTTCGTTGTTGTTGTTTTTGGAGGACGTGTCTATGTAGTCTGGCCAGGAGATGTAGATATACAAGGAAGTTTTTGTATGGGGAGAAAGGTAGTGCTATAGATAAAATTTGATAGATTTCCTTAGTGAATCCCAACCATGACCAATCTATAATTTTCCCATAGGTAATTATTATCACCTAGAGAAGATAAGATTTTGTCTACTCTCCCATGACTTCCCTCTTTCCAACACCAAATTTGATTTTGATTTAGTGAAAAGAGGCAAGTCTAGGAGATTTGTGGTGGTTCAACACATCACTTAAGTAACACTTGCATGCCCCTCGTAACCTGCAATGCAAAGCACAGTTCATTTGTGGGAATTTTCAATGTCAGTAGATTGGTTGTGTGACATCGAGTTCTTCAGCAATGTGCTAGCAATCTTTGAAGCTCTCCAAAGAAGTATGGAGCCACTTGAAGATGTGATGTTACTTGAACTTGTTATTTTATTTCTCTATTCACTAATTGGACTTTAGTTATTTGGGTTAGATCTTGCGTATTGGTGTATAAGGAAGATAGATGGCCAAATGTCCTACCACCCTGTATTATACTGTTCACATTTCTTAGATAGAAGACTTAAGTGCCTAAGAAATTTAATATGCAAGAAAAATGGGGGAAACCCTGGCTATGGATCTCAATCTTTTGACACTCTCTCATCCATCCTGACACTCTTTCAGGTTGTATCATTAGAATGTTGGAGTTTTGTCATGCATGTTATGGAGACTGTTGAGTTCAAATATGTAGTGGCTTATTTTATCTCTTTTTTTGTGACTGTTGGGTAATTCTTGATAAATATTGTGGTTGCTGGAATTAGCAGAGTTTTTCTTTGAGTTCGTCATAAGCATCAGGATCTTTTGAAGAAGAATAGAAACGCAAACCAGCTCAATTGCTATAATACAACTATCTTAGCGAGCAAGAAAGGGGGGGGGGGGGGAAGGAAATGAATTAAATTTGAAAATTAGAAAGAGGGAAGGCCGTCGAAGGACGTAATGGAAGAAGGATTGGTCGTGTGACATGCCACATGGGGCTCCTAGCTCATCAATCCATCGATCAATCAATCATTGCATGCAGTCTCTGCAGGGGTTTGATGGGGGCCTACGTTGCTTTCAGATTCGACATCTGCAAGTTTTCTCAATCGCAGAGCCACTGCATCCTGAAGCGTACGAGTCATAGCATCTCCTGTAGGGTATAGACGATTATCTCTATGAGAGAATGCCTCACTCCTCATTATATCTGTCGAATCTTACAACTCATCATATCGTGCCCCGTCCTACCCATCCAAGGACGTCTCTTCTAATCTTGCAATGTATATATTTAAACATTGTTGAATTAATGAGAAGGCAGCATGATTCGGTGATGTTCTCTTCCATCTTGCCATAATGTCATGTTAGAGAGAGAGAGAGAGAGAGAGAACATGATGAAATGGCGCCATCTTCCTGGGTGCATTGAAGGGAGGGAGAGGAGGAGGCTTTTGAAGCCAATCAAAACCAAGAAATTGAAAGAAAATATAATTGGAGAAGACAAAGAGGGGAGAATTGAAATTTATGCCTTGTACATGATCATCACCATGCCTTCCCTTTGAACATGGAAATGGGAGCTTCAATGTACCTACCCAAACTGAGATTGCAGGATTGGAGAAGAGGTTCCTCTCTTCAAATCGCTCTACTTCGCACGCGGTTTGGTGGAGAGATGGTAAAGATATGGAATTAGTTACCTTCACCTCATTTGGACATCCACTATCAAGAAGCCATAGCCATGGGTTTAGAGCTTTTAATTAAAGCTTAATAGCTTTAAAATCTTAAAGACCATTCCTATCATGATAAGTCAATCACTTAGCCAGGAAGGTGATGAAGTAAAAAAAAGATGATCTTGTGTGCGAGAGGATTAGGCAGAAGGTAGATCTTGGCCAGACTGCAAAGGACACAGCCTTCAAAAGCGCAATTTCGACTCATATTGTCAAGTAAGCGTCTTATCGCATTTAATAAAAATAAATGGTGTGACATGAATATTTTCTCAATTTATAATTTTTATAAAATGTATTAAGATCTAATTTTCAACTTTGAATGGTTCTTTGCATTTATGTAGTTCTAATTCTTTTTAAAAAAATACAAAATAGCTAAAAATGCTTTAAAATGACTTTAAAATGGCATAGATGAATTTTTATAAAAAATTAGGTTGCACAATTATGAGTCGTAATATTTTTTGCATGAATTCTTTAATGTTAAAAGTTTTTTGAAATTTTTTGATAATATTTGGAGATGATTTAACATGTTGAAAGGTTTAAAAATGGTTATTTTTAAAGTAAAAATTTCAGTTTTTATTTTAAAAAATTATGTTTTGCATCAATAAAAATTATGATCTTTCCATGAAAAAGCCAAAAGTCAAAAATTTTATGCTTTAGTAAAATTTTTAAGAATTAATTAATTAAAAATAATTTAATATTATTCATGTTAAAGAAAATATTCATATAAACATGGTGTTTTTTACTTGACATAATTAAGAGTATCCGTAGTGTGTTAATCTATGTCATGAAAAAAAAATGTAAGGGTATTTTATGATAGTTGCTAAGTTAGAAAATAACTAGAATCCTTAACCGATCTATAAACAACATAAAATTAACAATTTATTTATATGATGACCTGAGGGGACGTCTTAGTATCTATATTAAACGTTTACAAGTTATTTGTTTAAAAATAAATTCTTGGATGATCGTTAAGACAAAGAGTGGAGGGCCAGTAGGATAATTGATAATAAAGGGAAGATATGGGGATTTTATTATATAAAGATAGAGAAGAGATAATTTAAAAGGAATTTAAATGGAGATGTGTACATAGATCTATTGGGTCTATGCCCTAAAACCAATTCCCCAAGGGATAAAAATCCTAGGCTTAGTATTTTAGTGTCCAATATAGAGACATAGTCGTGAAGGTTAAAAACAAAAGCAAGTATAAGATTAAGTAAGCTTACTGAGTTCTCAATATTAGATTAGTTGAACTACTATAAATGAGTGTCGTAACTATTGAGAAGGCTAGATAAATCATAATAATTAGTTACTAATATCATCTATTCAGTGCAACAACTCGTAGGAGTGGGCTTAACGACCCGGTTAGAAGTGGCTTGGTCTTTGGAAGTCATTTTTGGGTGCATTTACCGGGAGCCAAGTGCACTCGAATAGGTGATTAAATCCTAGGTATTTATGAGTAAACATGAGGTTTCTTTTCTAAGGGACTATTTTCCTAATTTTCCCCAAGATTGCCAAAGGAGAATATCGGATTGGGCGAGACACAAAATTAGTAAAGGGGGGCAAATATTTTAGCCCGCAATTAACTGTGGATGTAGAACAATTATCTTCCTGGAGTTGGGGCTATAACGATTGTGGGCAAACCATAGTTTTATTAGCATCGCACTTTGGGCTAATAGATGCACTAGAAATAAATATAATCCGTGTATTGTACCACTTCGATTGGTACTATCGTAGCACTTATCGAACTTTTAGAAGAGTGGTATGGGATGATGTGTTGCCTTGGATATGTGTATCTAGAGTTTTAAAAGTTATTTTTGACACAAAAGACGTTAGAGAGGTCGTTAGAATTTTAGGCCTAATCCCTAACCAAGAAGAAAAGTTGCCTTATGGAGAAATAGACCTAGGGTTATCAACCATTCTGGACCTTCTAAGCGTGCATGCAACCAAAAAAAGAAAACTTTATAGCTTCAAACAAAACTTGCAAAATTTTGGAGTATGATAGTAATAGCTATTTCATTAATAGTGGATGAATTCAGAGGAGAGACGGAGGCAACAAAATGAAGCTAGAGATCAACGAGCTAGAGAATGCTTTGCGTGGCAGGAGGCTTGGCAATGCTTGAAAGGGTGAGTGCATTGTTGAATTTGGGGATAGAACTTATGTCTAACTCAAACATAGAACCTTTCAGGCCTAGTATGTCATTTGATAGAACACCGTCAAAGGAAAGTGAAGTAAACTCATATCAATGGGATCAAGTCATCTCAAGCATTAGTGATGCCACTAGGGAAAGGAGTAGATAAAATAGTGGAAGTAGGGGGAGTGAAGCTAATGCTACAGTAGGGAGTATTGAACCGTCCTTTGATTGGGATTAAGAGGTGAAATTTTGGATTGCGCCAACTATTTAAGGAGCCTAAGGAACCTTCGTGGTTTGATATTACCAAAGATTTAGGGTTAGAGATATTATTTAGAGAATCAATGGCTCGCAACCTAATCAAATTAGCTAACTTCATGCAATTTGGGGGAGTGTGGGGACAAGGATCCTGATGCGCATTTGCAAAGATTTGAGGTGACCTATGTTGCCAATGAGATAGTAGACGATGACCAAAAGCTTCATATTTTCCCTACAACACTAAAAGATGAAGCAACAAGGTGGTACGGTAACCTAGATGCCCAACATAAAGTGACTTATGCGACCTTATCAAGAGCATTCATGGAAAAATTTTGACGACAAGGTTTCCAAGATAGACTAGCCCTTTAATTGGATTATTTGTCCCAAGGAACGACTGAAAGTGTTGAACATTATGTTGAACGCATGGAGACGATTATTTGAAAGATGAATCCATCTCCTGATGAACCTACACAAAAGCATAAATTTACTGATGGGCTTAATCCTGAAATTCATCAGCATGTTAGCCTATAACGGTCAGCTACGTTGGCATATGCTAAAACACATGCTAGATGGTGGAAAGAAGTGTAGCTTAGCCAACAATGATGGAGGGACTTATTTAAAGAACCTCGGATGGAATATCCAAGCACTTCAAGAGGGATATCTAAGAACGTGTCTTATGTGACTGTTCCTTTAAATCCATCAATAATTGCAAGTTCAAATGTATCAAGTGTACCTTTAAATCTGTACACTTCTATTCCGGCCTATATGATGCAAACATGAATACCTTCTATGCTACAATCTTAGTCCCCTCTTAATGAAGCGAAAGTAGCTGATATTATTGCAAAATCCCAAGGAAAGTTGAAGGAGGAAATCATGGGTGCAGTGCAAGCACCCTTGAAAGAAATTTATTCGATAACAACACACTCTTCTAGTGCACAACAATCCTCGAGCAGCTCAACTCCAAACCCACCTAGATCCAATATTTGGTATGGTAAGTGTCATGGGTATGGCCATGTGGCTACAAAGTGTCTGACGCCTTCAAGACTAATGCATAACCATCCATTGTTCTAGATTTTTTCCTTAAGACAGGGCATCTAGATACAGATTTTTAGCATAAGATAGGTCAAGAGCAACAACAAGCTCATTCAATGCAAATGAATTACAATTACATGGATAGTAATAATATGACCTATGCGATTGGACCACCTAATCAACCTTTTAGGTCAAGATGATTGCCAACCCAAGGTAGACCCCCATATCCCATAATAATTACAATAGTGATGGAAACAAAGGAAGATATTCTCATTTAGAAGAAATAATGGTACTTTTCGTAATCCAATGGGGCAAAATGGACAACAAAGACATAGGGGGCCCGGTAATTTGTTATCAATGCCAACAAGAAGGTCATATAGCTATATATTGTCCAAATGCACGTAAAAATCAAGACTTTACTCCTCTTTGTAGGAGGTTTAGTGGTGAAGGGCATCACGAAGAGAATTTCCCTAAGCGAGAAGATAACAAAACTAATGATAGGGGTAAGTAAATTTCTAATGAACCCTCAACCTCATCCGCAAATTTAGTTGAAGTAGAAACATCAAGGCAAGTGAATGGAGTTAAGTTTAAATTCATACCCCGTAGGGTGACCTTTAAGGATGACCCCATGATTAGTGTGGTTACTAGAGTGTAAAATCAGCAATGAGAGGAGCAAGGTCTGGAGGAAGAGAGTCCACAATTAAAAGGAGCAATGAAGGATAAACCTAAGAATATAGATCCTAATGTAGAGCTACCTAAGTCAGATTCTCCACAGCATTCCTCTGACCATCCATTATTACGTGTTTCTTTAGCAAATCCTAAGATTCAAGTGGGAGTAGCTCCTTTTCCTAAAAGACTGATTCCTCCCAGGGAAGGAAGTACAGAGGAGGCGAAGGCAGTAAACAAGACCTATGATCTTTGGACTATATTAGAAGAAGTATCATTGACCATTAACCTTCAAAAATTTCTAGAAATAGCACCGACATGCAAAAGTAGCTTTATCATAAATTATTTCGGCGTCGAAGGAAGAGGATTGAAATTAACTCTCCTAGAGTAACCGCAAATTCTTCTGAAAGGAAAACAACTAAGGACGTAAAAATAGTAGGTTTGCTTGTAGATCCAGGAGCTCCAGTTATAGATACTACTATTAATAGCCACTTGCTGAATGTAAGTGCAATTAAATGGTGTCTCAGTAGTCAATTTGATGATAGAACAAATGATGAAAGAATTAGGGTTGAAGAATCTAGAACCTACCCATATAGTTTTACGTGTGGCTAATCAAAGAAAAGTGGTTCCTTTGGGGTTACTTTCGAAATGTGAAATCTGTAATTGCTAGCCTAGAATTTCATGTGAATTACTTAGTAGTTCACTCATTGTTAAATATCTCTTCATATTCTGTGTTGCTGGGTCGACCTTGGCTATACCAAGCCACATGCACTCAAGATTGGTACAAAGGTTCAATTGTGATTGGTCCTTGAAATGGTAGGGTTAAAATACAAGTTATTTTTGAAAGGATTTTCAAAGAGTGAGGAGATGAGATGGTTAGTGACATGGATGAGAAATCCAACAGTGAGTTTTATGATTCAGAAATGGAGACGACCGATAATGAAGGGTCTTTATGCTTGGTTATTTAAAACACAATGCCCACCGGCAAGAGTAGAAAAAGTAGATGTAAATATGATACATCAGCCTCACAAGGTAGAACAGATTGGTATTGGTGAATACGTTGTAACATTTTCATCAGACAATGATTCGGATAATGATATTGCTCACTGGTTGTCTATGTTTGAAGATACAACCCTAGACTGCTTAATGCTCTCTACAAAAATACTTTGATGATTTGATTGAAACATATTTCCAATTATCCATGGATCAAGAAGAAAATAATCAAGAATATGCATTTTTTTACACATAGCAAGGCAGAAGCGATTTCTATGGGTGAATTAGAAGAGGAAGAGATGCCTGAGTTAGTGACATATAATGTTGACGACATCTCAATGACCTCTTTGGAAAATATGGACGAATTTGACGTTAGTGAGAATAATGATGGCATGCTGGAGAGTAGGGTCTTTGCTACTTTCCCTTATGAGAAAAATGCTCTACCCTTTGGATTTGAACAATTGTCAGATATAGCTCAAAGAACTTATTGTCACCAGTTAGAAAGAAAGGAAAGAGAAAGGATGAGTAGGAATAGATGCAAACCATTACAAAGACCAATATTGCATGATGATGAGGATGGCTCAGCTTCGGCCTTGCATAATGACCTTTCACTAATCTATATTTGGATTTCTTTTCTTTTTTGGGGGTTTTTAATGGGATACAGGTATGGCTTTTCTGTGGATGGATGTGCTTTACCCACGTCTTGATGCTGATAGTTTTGATCCTATTCATGTTGGGCCTTATAGTATTCCGCATTTTCAGACGCATGACAAGTTCTTATATGCATCAAGGGGAGAGGCCTGTTGCGGTTCTTCTTTTGTGATCATTTTTTTGTTTACAATACCATCCACCATTTGGTTGTAGATAGTGTCAGTGGCATCTTTTTGTGCATGCACAGCTCTTGTGTTGGCAGTATCGTACATAATTTCGACGCTATGGAACCACTATAATGCAAGATTCTATAGGTTACACTTATCAGCACCACGATTATGATAGTGTATTCTCACCTAAGCATGGTGTTGCTCAGTATAGGGTGAGTAGAGAGTGGCAGTAATTTTCATGATATCAGCTAGTTTACCGTTTTACTCCATATCGTAATGATCAAGTAAATGTCAGTTATCCCTATTGGGATTATATCTATTGGTATATGGATGCGACTGAGGGCTACTCTTTAGGATGTTTACCAGTGGCACCTATGCCCTTTTATGATGATGCAGCTGTGGCTCTGCTCCATGATGTGATGGAGGTTTTTAGCGATGCACACCTAATAGCCGATCTATGACATCTGATGTGTCTACACTGGAGGCTATTCATGGGCATCCTATATTTGATGGTTTAGTTGATAGGTTTGACTTAGATAGTGTAGATGATTTTGGATTAGGGTTATTGCTTGCAGTAGAATATCTTAGGGAGTTTTAATATTTTAGCTTAGCTCTTTTGTTTTCTTGGAGCCTTTTGGCGTTTTTACTTTATTCTACATATTTAAAAAAAATACAAAGCAAATAATCATTTTAAAAAAATCTTATACACCGTTGATACCTTTACATTTTAGGTTCTAGCACACTTTAGTTTAGTTAGACTTCACATGGTTAGGTAGTTAGTTGCACGCATGGTTGGGATACTCCTTCAGTGTGCTAGGAGCTCATTACAAGGAAGTTTGACTAGATGGTCGATTTCTAAAGGAGTTTCACTCTTTATTGATCTAACGTATTAATGATTTAGTGGTTAGTGGTTGAGTTCTATGCAGGTTTGGTGATTGTTGCAATTTGCGAACCACTATGTGATTATCTTTGCATTATCTTGGAGTTGCAATATCCACATACATAATAGGTTGTTTCATATCTAATCAATCTATTTATATTCATTTGAAATAAGAAAAATTTAAAAATATAACTTGATTGAAATCATTTAGAGTTTTCCAAACCTAAATACTTACAGATGAAACACAAAACTCAATTTTTAAAACACAAATACACCGAAAGATATATAACCAATTTAGTCTATATGAGAGTCCATCCACATGGGATGGGACTTAGCACCAGGGAATGATTGAAAGGGGGTGATGTGTGTGCATGGCATAGTGAATTTCATTGTATGGAAGTCTGCTTAGGAATCCAATAGAGTTTTCCCTTGACTTTTTATCATTTTTTAAAACAATGTGAGGATAGTTGAATAACAAGGTTCTCTCCACAAAATTTCGATTAAGAGTAGCATGCACGAGAGATGCTGAGCTGATGAGTACTCATCTTTGCTTATAATTTGCCTAGCCAAAGTGACTAGTATTATGTGCTAGATTAGATTCTTCGATTGAAGTTATTGAGCTGAAATGTTTGACCATTCAATTAAGTGATGCCTTCTTAGCCTTCTAGTTAATCCTTAAAAAAACTTAAAATCCAATCCAAATAATAAAATTTCAGAAGAGTCTATATTTATTCTTTGGAAGAAAAGAAAAAGAAAGACGAAAGAAAAAAAAAACGGCCTGAGACTACATGGTTAAATAAAGGAAAAAAACACCAAAAGAAGATAACCATTGCCTCTAAGGTCCTGGTAGGCTGTAGGGATTTCCTTGATGGGTGCCTTGTGTCTGATGCCTTGCATCTCTTTGGGGTGGGATCTTTTGGGAAGGAGAATAAATGTATAATCTCTTTTGGAATCGAAAAGAAATCCACTACTATTTAAAAAAAACAAACAAACAAACACTCTGGACAATTGGAAGCTAGGGACCATTAACTGGTTGTCTAGTAGAACATGGAGGGTTCGCAACTAAACCATAGGAGTACTATTTGGTGATGTAATATTCAATTTCTTTGTATGGATTCTTTATTAGTCATGGACCTTATCATTGATGCTATTTTGGAAGCAATATCCCTAGTGGAATAGTAGTGTGGAATTTTCTTGCCTAGAGGGATTATTGTTGTTTAGCAACTCCAGAAAGCTTTCTAGTTGGTATATTCTATGCCTTGGATGAAGCTCTGTTATGCACTTAAGTGGGGAGAGTGGAAAAGGGGAATGTTAGTATGCATAAGTTTTTACACAACTTAATTGAAACATTTGTCTTGCTTGCTTACTAATATGACACCAGTAAATATTTTCCTATCTTTTCAGTGTCTCCTTGTTTTCTATGTGTGATTTTGCAGTTCTTGTAGCTGTGCTTGTGAGGGCACTTTGCAATTAAGTGAGGGAGAGTATATTTTCTATTGAGGTTGCGTAGTAGTGCTCGTGGTAGTTGTGTTTGCGATGCTGGATGTTCGTGATGTAGCAGTTTTGTGAGGACACTTTGCAATTAAGTGGGGGAGAATGACAACACCTAGAACCAATGCCTATTATTGCAAAATTTATCTAGCAAAATTATACACAATTGGCACATTGTTACCAATTTTCTACATTAATTTAATGCAGATGTGGTGTTCGTTGTTGTTGTGTTTGGAGGATGTGTCTATGTATGTTGATACAAGGAAGTTTTGTGCGAGAGAAAGGTGGTGTTATAGATAAAATCTAATAGATTTCCTTAGTGAATCCCAACCATGACCAATCTAAAATTTTCCCATGGGGAATTATTATCACCTAGAGAAGGTAAGGTTTTGTCTTCTCTCCCATGACTTCCCTCTTTCCAACACCAAATTTGATTTTGATTTGGTGAAAAGAGGCAAGTCTAGAAGCTTTGTGGTGGTTCGGCACATCACTTAAGTAACACTTGCATGCCCCGCATAACCCGCAATGCAAAGCACAAATCATTTGGGGGAAGTTTCAATGTCAGTAGATTGGTTGTGTGTGACATCGAGTTCTTCAACAATATGCTAGCAATCTTTGAAGCTCTCCAGAGAAGTATGGAGCCACTTGAAGATGTGATGTTACTTGCACTTGTTATGCTATTTCTCTATTCAGTGATTGGACTTCAACCCTTTGGGTCAGATCTTGCATATAGGTGTATAAGGCAGATAGATGGCCAAATGTACTACCCTATAATATATTGTTCACATTTCTCAGATAGAGGACTTAAGTGCCTAAGCAATTTAATATGCAAGAAAACTGGTGGAAACCCCGGCAATGGATCTTAGTCTTTTGACACGTTTCCATCATCACTACAAGGATTTGAGCTAGTAGCGACACCAATTAGCGACGGCGGATAGCGGCGTCGCTATTGGCGTCGCTATTGATGTCACTAATAGCGTCGCTATTTGCGTCGCAAATGCAAATGCGACGCAGATAGCAATGCAAATAGCGACGCTCCACAGGGAAAAAAAGCGGCTGAAACCGAGCGCGGTTTTCATTTCGCGTTTGCGGCTTGTGAGTTTTGAGAGCGAGAGCGAGGGAGAGAGCGACCGTCGTGAGAGAAGGAGAGGAAGAAGACTTGCTGCCACTGCCGCCGCCACCGCCGCCGTTGTTCGCGAAGGAGAGGAGGAGCCTTCATCGCAAAGAGGAGCCACCCCACGCTCGCCATATCTCATCGGTGAGTCTCCCTCTCTCTTTCTTTTGCTTATTTAAGGTTTAAATCACTCTCTTTTGCTTGTTTAGGAGAGGAAATGAGAGAGAAAGAGAGGGAGAGGGGGAGAGAGGGAGAGGGAGAGGGAGAGGGAGAGGGAGGGGGAGGAAATGAGAGAGGGAGAGAAAGAGAAAGAGAGGGAGAGGGAGAGTGCATTCTCTCTCTCCCTCTCCCTTTTGCTTGTTTAATGTTTAAATCACTTTCTTTTTTGCTTGTTTAGGAGAGGAAACGAGAGAGTAAGAGAGAAAGAGAGGGAGAGGGAGAGGGAGAGGGAGAGGGAGAGAAAGATAAAGATAAAGAGAAAGAGAAAGAGAGGGAGAGGGAGGGGGAGGGGGAGGAAATGAGAGAGGGAGAGAAAGAGAAAGAGAGGGAGAGGGAGGGAGAGTGCATTCTCTCTCTCCCTCTCCCTTTTGCTTGTTTAATGTTTAAATCACTTTATTTTTTGCTTGTTTAGGAGAGGAAATGAGAGAGAAAGAGAGGGAGAGGGAGAGGGAGGGGAAGGAAATGAGAGAGGGAGAGAAAGAGAAAGAGAGGGAGAGTGCATTGTCTCTCTCCCTCTCCCTTTTGCTTGTTTAATGTTTAAATCACTTTATTTTTTGCTTGTTTAGGAAATGAGAGAGAAAGAGAGAAAGAGAGGGAGAGGGAGAGGGAGGGGAAGGAAATGAGAGAGGGAGAGAAAGAGAAAGAGAGGGAGAGGGAGAGGGAGAGGGAGAGGGAGAGGGAGGGAGAGTGCATTCTCTCTCTCACTCTCCCTCTTGCTTGTTTAATGTTTGAATCACTTTCTTTTTTGCTTGTTTAGGAGAGGAAATGAGAGATAAAGAGAGAAAGAGAGTGAGAGGGAGAGAGAGGGAGAGAAAGAGAGGGAGAGGGAGGGGAAGGAAATGAGAGAGGGAGAGAAAAAGAAAGAGAGGGAGAGGGAGAGGGAGAGGAAGGGAGAGTGCATTCTCTCTCTCCCTCTCCCTTTTACTTTTGGAGAGTGTTAAGATATATTGTGAGAGGGAGAGGAAATACGAGAGAAAGAGAAAGAGAGGGAGGGAGAGGGAGAGAAAGAGAAAGATAACATATATTGGAATGATAGCATATCCATGATTATGGTAATGGTATCCACTTTACTTTTTTTATGGATACCATTACATTGACTCCTTAAGGGGGCTAAAAATTAGTCATACCGTTTATAAAGTCTAATTAGGAGATTTAAGATGAACGACAATAGACTTATCGATAATGGTATGCAATGTGCTTTGCTATGAGCCACATACATTGGTGACTCTTTAAGATGGCTTAAAATTGGTCATGTCCTTCATAATGTCCAAGTAGGGGATCTAATTGTGATATGCATAATTCATTGTTTTTGTATTAACTTTATAGGCATAACAAATTAGAAATCATGCCAACTAGTCAACGGAAGGACTAAAAGAAAATGATACCCTAGCTAATGGTCATTACGGTACTTCATCAAAATGAACCCAAAAGTATTGTTATAGAAGAAGAATCCCTTAAATTGAGTATAGGATATTTTCTCTCAGGTCTTATGACTATGAGTAGAATTGATTGAAATAAATTTTATTACTATAGTTGATAAATTTCATAGATGGCATTAATTTTAATACGCAATCCTAGGACAAAAAAACCACATTTCTAAGATGCTTTTTGTTGAGACTGATTTGTTATTAGACTAAGAGATCCTCAATGATGCTCATAAATGGATTACTTATACTCAAAGCCCTCTAATGTAGTTTTTTACAATAACGAATAATTATCTACCGGGACAAACAAATCCTTGAGCATGATACAGGGCCGAGATATAACATCAAAAAATCTCTCAACTACTATGTACAATGCAAGATTTATGGTCAACTTGCAACTTGACGTACATCTCCATAAAGCTATCCATTTAAGCCTCGTTTGTTGTAATGTAGATAAGATGGAAAACGAAGAAGGTCTTATTGTTCAAGATCGCGAGACGTATCTTAATCAGTGTGTTCCATGTCCTTGCTCTCAATGCAAGTTGGAAATTAGATGAAAACGCCGATTGTCTATAGAACACGTACGACGATTTGGCGAGTTTCAATTTGAGATCATTGATCAGGCGATTGCGGATTTTCAACAAATGGTAATTTGAAGTTAATATCAATCATGCATTGTACTCGCAAGCTAATTGAAAACCATACATAATAAGATTGGGTCTTGTTGGCAAATTTTCTATCCAGGGGGGTGATGTCTCGACCCAAGGGGGAGTGCACCCTTTGCGGCCAATTAGAAGAGTCCGTGGACGTGCGATGGATGGATTGCAGGAGCCAATCCACCACTCGCAAGGCCCATCTATACCGTCAATGCCAAAGGAGACATACAACCTTCCCAACCTACCTACAATCTTGGAACTTGAGATGGAGGCAATGATCGATGCATTGATTCCCATGGATATTGAGACATCTGACCCACTTAGAGAGAAAGCATCCATACCATTATATGATGGGTGCCGAGTATCTCGGTTGAAGACATTGCTTGCACTCTTAAGTGTGCAAGCAAAATACGGTTGGAGTGATACGAGTGTGATTGTGTTATTTAGGTACCTTGCACATAGGCTTCATTGTTTTTTTAAAAAACAGTATTATTGCAAATATTTGTGCTTTTTCAAGGTGTTTTATGTTTTTTTTCAGGTTATTGAAATATCATATATTACCACTTGCAAATACCATGCATGAGTCTCGTGATGATGCACGACATGTTTTACGAAAGCTTGGCATGGACTACAATAACATCCATGCATGTATCAACGACTGCATACTGTTTCGAGATGAATACGAGACTATGGAGACATGTCCAAAGTGTGGTGCTCACAGGTATCGACAGGACTTGCAAGGGCAAACCATCCCTCAAAAAGTTCTCAGACACTTTCCCCTCATCCCCCGCATAAACCACACATTTCGCACGTCTGGGATGGCAAGCTTGACAACGTGGCATGTGCAGAATAGGTCCACGGATGGAGTTCAACGAATATCAGCGGATTCGCGCGCATGGAGCCACATTGACTCTACCTTCCCAGGCTTTGCGCGAGAGCTAAGGAATCTTCGGCTCGGTCTCGCCATGGATGGTGTGAACCCATTCGGTCTGCGCTTGACTTCTTACAGTATGTGGCCTATAGTGCTTGTCAACTACAACATCCCTCCATGGCTTTCTACGAAGAAAGGACATCTCATCCTTAGCTTGCTCGTCCCGGGCTGCTACAAAGTAAAAAATATGGACATGTATCTTCATCCATTAGTCGATGAGCTTAAGATTTTGTGGGAGGAGGGGGTCACTGTGCAAGATATGAGCAGGCGCGATGGTCGGCGGTCAGCCAACATTCGAGCCATTCTCATGTGGACGATGCATGACTTTCCGGGATTGGGAGAGTGCTCAGGTGAGCAGACCTCCGTTCTCGCTGGTAATATCTATATTTTATTTCATTCAATCAAGTATTCACTAGGTCGTGGCTCGCCTTACATGTCTGGTTACCTCAGGTTATCATGCATGTCCATTGTGTGGGCCACAGTTAGACTCCCGAAGGTCACAAACCATGAAGAAGATGGTATATCAAGGACACGCCGCTTTCTTGCCGGAGGATCATGAACTCAGGGAAGGTTTTCTTGGACGACCTCCAACACGTATGAACGCTGCAAGCTGGTACGAGCTGAAAATGGTAAACTGGGAATCACATCCAAATGGAATGCGACGGTTCTCAATTTTCTACGAGTTGCCATATTGGACCCACTTACAGGTCAACCACTTGTTGGATCCCATGCATATTTTCAAGAATGTGGGCAGCTTGCTATGGGACCACATCACAAGAAAGAGAGACACTATAGGGTCACGAATGGATTTGAAGGAGGTAGGTAAGATGGAGGCGCTTTGGCCGCAGTCGAGTGCTGAAGGGGGAGTGCAGCTTCCTCGCGCTCCTTGGGTTTTTTCCACCAAAGAAGAGTGCATTGTGAAGCAAGTAATCAAGTCTATCCGCACTCCGACGGGTATGATACGTTCTCTCAAGTCCGCATTTTCTAAAGATGACCAATTGTCGGGGCTAAAATCCCATGATTGGCATAAGATATGTCAGGTTTGTGAATAGAATGGATTGTAATTAGCGTGGGCATTTTGCAATTTGAAAAGTGGCCATTATTCATAATGCTTTCTCATTTGTGGCAGTTTGTCCTATCGATCGCGATCGCAGGATGCCTTACTCCAGAAATTCGCGGGGCCATTTACAAGTTGTCAACTTTGGTACAATGGATCTCATAGAAAGAGATTAAGACGTCCTCTATTGAATCCGCGAGGCAGGGAGCAGTGGAGACGGTCTGTCTCTTTGAGAAATACCTGCCCACTAGCATGCTCACGATACAAGTTCACCTTCTTGTGCATCTTGTTGATGAAGTGGAGATTGCTGGACCTGTCCATACACGATGGATGTTCTTCCTGGAGCACTTCATGAAAACCCTGAAAGGCTTTGTGCGACAACAAGCTCGTCCAGAAGGTAGCATGGCGGAAGGTTGGTTGGTGTCAGAGGCATTAGTGCATATCTCACAATGGCTACCAATGGTGGAACCAGACAATGAAATGCTATGGACGCTGAAGGACGATGATAGACTGACTAGAGATGTGGTGGTTGGAAATGGGGTAGAAAAAAGAATGGATGCCTCAATGGAAGAGAAGGTGAATTGCTTTTGTATGTTGCACCATGCCTCCATGGAGACGTGGCTCGCCAAGTACCAGATTTCAAGGCAAGATCGAGAGGAAGTGCGAGCTGAATTCCGACGCAGTATGCATCATCGACGGATTCGATATCCCAAAGGCATGGAGGAGACGCCGTGGTTTATGTCAATACGATGGTTGCATGGAGCCTTGACCGCAGCATCCAGTGAAGGGACAGAGGTCTCAATGGAGGAGTGGGAGTTCTCGAGGGGATGTAGTCCAAAGGTGATGAGGGGTTTAGAATATGTCGTATCTAAATTTTATATGCGACATCTAATTTGAGTGTTTCAATGTACAGTACAAAATATATAGTGCAGCGTGGTCGCACGGACGGTATTTTCGCGTGGAGCGTATTGACAAAATGCGCTCCACAATGGACTGTGGTGTCATCATGGCAAGGTTTGAGCAAGAGAGCCGGCGACGAGCAACGGATCCGAACACAGTTGTGGATGAGATGGAGTATTTTAGAAACTTGCAAAGTATTATTACGGTGGATTACCGTAGCTTCTCCATGATACTATTCGATGTGCAGTGGTTCAAAGTGGTACTTGGAGGAGCTGGAGCAACAGTTCGACGAGGTCCATCTGGATTTCTCGAAATAGATTCTGAAAAAAAATGGACGGATTTGCGCGACACCTTTGTGTTGCCGGCCCATTGTGAACAGGTGCATAGAGTCATTTGCTTGCTAATTGTAATACGACATGGTTTATGTCACAATGATTTGAACTCGCTTTGTACGTGTTTGTGAACAGGTAATCTTCTATCCAAACCCCCGACAACCTCGATGGTGGTATGTTATACCTTCAACTCCTCGAAGTGCGAGAGTATATGATCAAAGCGATGTTCTGGGCATAGATGAAGATAATATGCAAATAGAGGGGTCGATATTACAAGGGGTGGAGGCCACCACAAGCTTGGAGCCCGCATCGGCTAACAATGATGGAAATATAGTAGTCCAAGAATTTTTTGAGAACGAGGCAGACTCGTTCTTTTGTGGTGACATGTCTATCGACCTTCCAGTGTATGCAGAGTTGTGTCAGGAGATTAACATGGGAACATAGAATACTTCATTCTTGGAGAATTGTATTACTCAGTTCGTTGTTTAGATCTTCCATAAAGGTATATAAGGTATGCATTTTAAGAGGGATTTTTCAAAAATGATTTATATTATTGTGCTTTGTATAGTTTAAATTGATTATTCTAACACCATTTTTTATCTGTGCAGGTGACATTTTTAGAATGAGTCGAGGGATGAGCGATGAGGAGTTTCAGGACATGATGGCACGCATGTCTCCAGACCAGCTCGTGAGATTCAGAGAGATGGTAGACCAGGAGCTGTCTCATTCTTCATCAGGGCGCTCTGCTAGATCTGTTTCAGCGCGATCAGATGCTTCAGCTTCGAGCAGACGATCTCGATGCTCACGACTTGGGCCAGAGGGAGGGACTGCATCGCGATCAGGGGGGTGCTGCTATGGAGACACGGATGTGGTGTCTCCGTCTCGTCGTTCAGCTGGAGCTGCGTCACCTCTAGGATTTGTCACACCTGTGGGGACGTCTACTCCAGTTACTCCGGCTTTTGCGTAGCCATCAGCAGGTGGCACCCCTTTTGGTGGCACCCCTTTGAGTGCCACTCCGAGAGAGGTTACCCCCATCGGTACACCGGATGTAGAGGGGTCTCCTGGATATGAGCGTGGACGGAGATGGGAGAGGACCCATCTTAGACAGACTCTTAAGGGTTATGGATACCTGGTTGATAGTAGGTCAGGAGCCATCATCATGAATGATGAGGGAAGGAGGGTGATGGCTCGCATGAGAGAGTTGTGCCAACAAGTTTTTCGGCACAACGTCCTGGATTATTGGAAGAACATACCGGAGGGGAGCAAGGACTACATAGTAGCATCCTTGCACGAGGAGTTTCCGGTGGCAGCCGAAGTAGATAGATTTTCTACGGGCTGGATGATGGATTGTATGTGTGTATACATGTCACATAGACGATTCGATGCACGCAAGGCAATCAAGAGTGGGGCTGCAAAGCCCGAGTGGTTAGATGCAGACGATTGGCGCCGACTGAGGGAGGAGGCTATAGATTCACCAGGACGTTGGAGTCAGCAGGTGGGAGGCGGTGAGGGCACGACTCGAGGCCGGAGTGGTCCATCATCTTGGGAGTGGCGGCCACAGGACATATTTGGAGGACTTTGTAAGTTTCTCTTATGTTTTGCTTGTTTGTTTTTTTGAAATATTCTTTGTACTGACAATCATGTTTCTAACGGTTAGCATTTTGTTTTCTTTGCAGCACTCCATTACAAATCGCGATCCGCAAGGCCTTGAGACTCGATATGCAGAGAGGCACAGTCTCAATGCATTGATCGACCGATTGTATAGACGCGGCGGCCCTGTAAGTCACTCATCTTTCTTGTCCGTAGTTACCATGAGATATTTGAATGCATTAGTGTATGGTGGATTGATATGTTGTTTCTTTTTCTGCAGAATCTGTTCGATGCTCCTTTGCGACGGGAGGAGCTTTCGGGGGACGAGGATTTATAGTTTGCCCTTGGATCCTTGGAGCTCACACACCTTTAGTTTTTAGTCGCCTGATCTATGTAGACATTTTCTATGTATTAGTGATATCCTTTCATGATTGTACCAATCGCATTTTATGCGATCATATATTTAGTTCATGTATCAGTTTTATGATTTCAGTATACATTCTTTTTGTTTGCAATTTTTTTTCCCCTGTTACCGTCGCTATTTGCGTCGCAAATTTACTACTCACGTCGCTATTGGCCTCGCTATGCGCGTCGCAAATTCACTGGTTACGTCGCTATATGCGTCGCTATTTGCGTTGCTATATGCGTCGCAAATGCGACGCATATAGCGACGCCAATAGCGACATTTCTATGGCGTCGTCAATAACGACGCTTTTTGCGATGACGGGGGCAAATTTTGTTGTTTGTATTTTCATCGCTTTAAACGTCGGTATAAGGTCTATATCTTGTAGTGCATCCATCCTGACACTCTTTCAGGTTGTATCATTAGAAGGTTGTGGAGTTTTGTCATGCATGTTATGAAGACTGTTGAGTTCAAATATGCAATGGCTTATTTTATCACTTTTAGTGTGATTGTTGGATATTTCTTGGTAAATATTGTGGTTATTGCAATTACCAGAGTTTTTCTTTGAGTTCCTCATGAGCATCAAGCTCTTTTGAAGAAGAATAGAAACACAAAGCAGTTCAGTTGCTCTAATACAACTATCCTAGTGAGCAAGAAAGGGGGGGGGGGGGGGGAGGAAATGAATTAAAGGAAATTTTGAAAATTAGAAAGAGGGGAGGCCATTGGAGGATATTATGGAAGAAGAATGGGCCGTGTGGCATGCCGCATGGGGATCCTGGCTCATCAATCCATCAATCAATCAATCATTGCATGCAGTCTCTCTAGGGGTTTGATGGCGGCCTACGCTGCTTTGGGATTCGACAGCTACAAGTTTTCTCAATCGTAGAGCCACTGCATCCTGAAGCATACAATCCATGGTGTCTCTTGGCAGGATAGAGTCGATTATCTCTATCAAATACACACACACACACACACACACACACACACACATACATATATATATAGTTTTATTCAAAAAAGGGCATTTGAATGCCTTACGCCTCATTGTATCTATTGAATCTTACAACTCATCATATCATGTCCTATCTTACCCATCCAATGGCGTCTCTTTTGATCTTGCAATGTATCTATTTAAACATTGTTGAATTAATGAGAAGGCAACATGATTTAGTGATTTTTTCTGCCATCTTGCCATAATGTCATGTTATAGAGAGAGAGAAAAAAAACATGATGAAATGGTGCCATCTTCTTGGTTGCATTGAAGAGAGGGAGAGGAGGAGGATTTTCAATCCAATCAAAACCAAAAAATTGAAAAAAAATGTAATTAGAGAAGACAAAGAGGGGAGAATTGAAATTTAGGTCTTGTACATGATCATCGCCATGCCTTCCCCCTTTGAACATGGAAATGGGAGCTTCAATGTACCCACCCAAACTGAGATTACAGGCTTGGAGAAGAGTTTCCTCTCTTTAAATTGCTCTACTTAGCACGCATTTTGGTGGAGCGATGGGCAAGATATGGAATTAGAAGCCATAGCCATGGGTTTAGAGCTTTTAATTAAAGCTTAATAGCTTTAAAATCTTAAAGGCCATTCCTATCATGATAAGTCAATCACTTAGACAAGAAGTCAAGGAAGTTTAAAAAATGATGATCTCGTGTGCAAGACAATTGGGTGGAAGGTAGCAGAATGCAAAGGACACAGCCTTCAAAAGCGCAATTTCGACTCGTATTGTCAAGTAAGCGTCTTATCTCATTTAACAAAAATAAATGGTGTGACAGGAATATTTTCTCAATTTATAATTTTTATAAAATATCTTAAGATATTATTTTCAACTTTGAAAGGATTTTTGCATTTACATAGGTTTGATTCTATTTTTTAAAAAATAAAAATAGAAAAAAATGATTTAAAATGACTTTAAAATGTCATATATGAGTTTTAATAAAAATTTTGGTTCATAGTTATGATACATAATTTTTTTTCATAAATTATTTAATTTTTAAAGGTTTTTAAAAAATTTTGATAATATTTGGAGATCATTTAACATGTTAGAAAATTTAAAAAATTTTATTTTTTGAGAAAAATTCAATTTTCATTTAAAAAAATTACGTTTTGCATCAATAAAAATTCTGATATTTCCATGGAAAAGCTAAAAGTAAATTTTTAATGCTTTAGTAAACTTCTTAGGAATTAATTAATTTAAAAAATCAATTGAATGTTATTCTTGTTATATAAAATATTTATATAAACATGGTGTTTTTGGTTTAACATAATTAAGAGTATACGCGGTGTGTTAATCTACAACAGGAAAAAAAAGAATGTAATGGTATTTTATGATAGTTGTTAAGTTAGAAAATAACTAGAAACTTGAACCGAATTATAAAAAACATTAAATTAACAAGTTATTTATATGATGATCTGAGGGGATGTCTCTGTATCTATATTAAACTTTTACAGGTTATTCATTTAAAAAAATGCTTAGATGATCATTAAGATAAAGAGTGGAGGGCCACTAGGATGATTGATAGTTAAGGGAAGATATGGGGGGTTTCTTATATAAAGACAGAGAAGAGATAATTTCAAAGGAATTTAAATGGAGATGTGTACATAGATCTATTGGATCTATGCCTTGAAACCAATTCCTAAGGGATAAAAATCCTAGGCTTAGTATTTTAGTGTCCAGTATAGAGACATAGCCATGAAGGTTTTTAAAAAAAGGGAAGTGTAAGATTAAGTAAGCTTACTGAGTTCTCAATATTAGATTAGTTGGACTACTCCGAACAAGTGTCATGTCTATTGAGGAAGGCTAGATAAATCATAAGCATTAGTTACTAATATCATCTATTAATTGAAACAACTCATAGGAGTTGGCTTGACAACCTAGTTAAAAGTGGCTTGGTCACATGACATCTGTGACTTCATGTGGACTTATGGACACATAAAACATGAGGAAGCCATGTCAAGGGCTCTACATGCTATTATCAGAGAGATGAAGTAATTTGATTGCAGGAACATCTCTAGGTTTTTGTAGGTTTATCAAGAGAAACTTGACTTTTGCAAGTATGGTAACCAAAGAGATGCCACGGTATTTCAATAGGGTATTGACTTATGAATTACGAAATTGCATTTAGAATTTGTATGGAACTCATGGTTTGACATGGGCTTTCTTCAAAAGGGCTTTGAAAGAGGAATTTTTCTTAGAAGATATAGATCGAGAAACAAAACGATCATTGTTGAAGTGGATCATGTAGTGTGGCAAAGGACTTTTTGCTACATAGATACTATGCAATTTTGAACAAGGATACTGCCACCTCAAGGGGTCCACTAGGGTTTACCATATGGTACCATGTGAGTGTAAGGGAGGGGGGTTATTTAAGGGAAGAAAGTACATTTTATAAGGTAAGGTCCCAAAAATATGCGATCGATAAGGGGTATTTTCATATATTTCTTGCATGCAAGTGATGTCTCCTTATTACTACTAGTGAATCCCCCATGACTGCCACTAAGTTGTTGCTTGTACTTCTTGAAAAGGTTTTACTTTTTCTACAGGTTACAGATCCTTCACTACAATCCAAGCTTGATAATTCTTTAGAAGATAATCCTATGGAAAATGGGTTGAAAGCAAATTGGGTTGATGTACATGAAGTAGTCTCAAAGCTGGTTAAGAGACAACAAAGACATGAGTAGTTGATGGTTCTAGAGTTTATAGTTTCTCCTTTTGAAAAATCTGTCTTTTCTTAGACTTCAATTGCCTGTACCCGCTCTTGTTTTAGGTAAGGATGATATTATTGATGAGATTGTAAAATATATGAAAATTTTGAAGATTGGAGTATCTTTGAAAGATGATTCTTGGCAATCTAGTTCTTTTTAGGCACCTCCTAGAAGAGACTATGTATGCAGGTGCATATGTGTGATAGCACCAACCATGAGCACAGGGAGTGCGAGGCTTTCAAGGAGTTGCATAGACAAAATTTGGTATACTAGAAAGATGGAATCTATGTAGACATCTTATGTTGCCTCAAGTGGTGCTTCTGCTTATGGGATATAGATTGAAAAGAAATATGAAAGAAAATCAAAGCTATTGTCTTTTGAATTACAGAAGATAAATAAGGATAAGGTATAGCAACCTACTTGTGTTGTGCAAGCAAGAGTATTAGATTAGAGATTGGATGGGATTCCCTTGTTGATATCTATTTGATACATGTGTATTTGGCAAAAACTGAGGGTACAACCCTGACTTGTGTTGTGCAAGTAAAAGTATTAGATTAGAGACTAGATGGGATTCCATTGTTGATATCTATTTGATCTATATGTATTTGGCAAAAACTCAGGGTGCAGAGGTGCTTGTTGAGGAGAAGAGAAAGAGGGATGAGGGATCTCCTAGTATCTCCAAAAAGAGTAAAGGGCGTGAGCCTACACCACCGCTTTCTAGGCCAGGGCTTGTTCAGAGCATATAGAGGATGTGTCAAAGAAGGAGACTGCAAAGCCAAAGAAACATCCATGGTATAAGTTTTCTTCAAACATTGAGTTAGCCCATTGATCTTAAGAAGGTGCTAGAAGAAAGAATATTGAATAGAAAAGTTTTCACTTTAGGTGAAGTTAGCCCTTTGATCTTAAGAAGGTGCTAGAAGAAAGAATATTGAATAGAAAAGTTTTCACTTTAGGTGAAGTTTTGGGCATTGCAAAAAGAGAGTTTCATGAGATTATAGACATCATCAAGGGGAAGAAACATGTAATTCAAACTTCAAAGGAGCCAAACATACATGTCATTACTATTGAGGAGGTGGAAGATGAGAGTGATAATGATATTCTTGTTGAGGATGCTGTGCAAAATGCATGAAGATTGTGAAGGATGTGTAGCCAATGCACTATGCAAAGGATGATGCACCTGTGATGATTCCATAAAGCCGTTTCTCTAGGAGTCACTAGGCATGAGCAACCATAGAGACAGTGGTTAAGATTGGTAAGATGGAAAAGGCATGTATTTCTTTACTTGATCATGGATTGGAGATAAATGCCATTATTTGTAGTTTGTACGAGAGTGAAAAATGGCTTGTTGATGTTGAGAATGGGTGGTGGATGAGAGCCACCAATAATACTATAGGAGAGCTTTATGCAACATGTCTGAGCATGAGGGTAACTATAAGAGATGTACATGATGACTGTCATTTTTTTGTGCAGGATTCATGCTTATACGATGTTATGTTGGGGTAGCCTTTTATCACTGAGGCACTGATAGAGATGAAGGTCATTGATGATGGTTTTGCCTATGCACACTGGTTTACACTAAAGATAGAAGGAGAGCTGTGTAATTTATGGTAATCTATGTTAATCACACAAGAAACAAGGATACCTTGCGAGATTCCCCTATTCCTCCAAGAGAGCTAGATTTTCATTAGGTACCATTGTCTTGCTGCAGGATGATGGCACTTTAGGGAGGGAAAAGCTCTCGCCCCTTGGCAATGATGTTTTTTCTTCTAGTCTTATTGGTCTTACTGGAGAGAGTTCTATTTGCTTTCATAAGGTTGCAGAGTTGCATAGAGCTACCAAGTAGTATATATATGGAAAAGAGAGGGAATTAAAAAAAGTGAGTTTGATGTTCGATGATGAATGCATTGATGGATTGTCTTGTGCAGACATTGTTACAAACATTGAGGATGTGCTAAAAATGATATATAGAGTGGTTCTAGTTTTGTATAGGTGCATTATTTGGGTATGTATTATGAGATTGCTAGCTTTATGCAACAAGAAAATTAGGGTCTTTAGTATATTAAGAAAAAAGAGTTATTGGATGAGCACACATATTCTCTAAGGGGATGCAATTATCTCTTTCTTCATCATACAACTCCTTTAGACTCTCTTCTCCCTCCCTTGTCTTTAAATCCTCTTTTAGTGAGATTACCTCCATGTTTATGATGGTCATCACTCTTGCTTGCTCCACCCTATAGGCTACAAAGGTAATCTTCTCATCTTTGAGCTCTGCAATTGCGGCCTTTTTCTCTTATGTTGCCTTGTGGAGTTGACTTTGGAGTTAATTTACTAGTTTGTCTTGATCTTCGTTGTTGTGCATGGCTGAAGGCACTGAAGTAGTTGACACTTCTAAGTGGGGTACCTTTGGACCTTGGCATGATTTTGTGTTGGCTATCACTAGTCTCTTTGTTCCTACAAGGAGGGACTCCTTCGCTAGGTGTAGGCACAATTTCCTATACTTTTTAAATAGGTATTGTACCCATGACATGATGTTGCCTTGGCTGACTACATGTTCCATAGTTCCTTGTGTTGGGGTGATTATTGGTGCGGCCATGATTGGTGCAATAGGTTGTAGTGGGGCTTTACCCTTGCCTGCCAATCTTGGTTCTACTTCTTCAATTGCTACACTCCTACTTGGCATATCCTCTCTTGTTGGGCTCATCATTGCCAATTCTTGAGATCGGGAGAGCTGCCCCACGGATCTCCGAATGGTCAGGGCAATCTCCTCCTCCTCGTGTTGCCTTAGTCATTCTTCCTTCTCTTCTTGCCTCTTTCTACGCTATTCTTCTAATCTCTTTGATTCCTCCTCCACCCTCTCCAACTCTTTGTTTTCCTCTGAGGTGGATCAAGTTCTTCTTATGGGGATTTTGAGGGTAATCTCTTTCCACCCCCCTTGGCTTAACAACTCTGAGCCTTGCTGCTCATTGATCATTCTCTCGATCGAGGCTTCTTACGGTTGAGATGGTTGGTCATTCTTCTTTTCATTAGTAAGGTTCTCTGCGTAGTCTTGCTCCTCCTTTTGGACTTCTTTTTCCCCATGTTCTCCTGTTGAAAGCGAGATGGTCATGCTTGTTGGGATGGGAGAGTGATGCTCCTCTCAAATTGGTGATGACTTTAGGGTCTCCTCTACTACTTCTCTTTCCACCTCCCTCAGAGCTTCCTGTTTGGATGGTGGCTATTAACACTTCTCCAAAGGCTACAATGGAAGCTGTTGAGATGGCAACCTCAACATGTGCAAACATTGATGATGGACCACCTGGCTAGATGGGTCCGCATGTCTACACTTAGCAAGTTGGTGGTCATTATGATCCTCTCATGTCCATTGACTTAGCACTTATTATATTTAGATTGTTACACCTACCTATAGTTGGCATAGGTATAGTGCCAATCAATTAGTATAGTTAATTATGCACTATTTGACTTAGTAGGCCAGCTTCCTTTATGATGTATCTTATCTATACTTTGTGTACATTATATTGTGTGTGGAAGAAGAAGAGAAAAACCAAGAAAAAAATATTTTGGCCTCCATCTCTCTTCTTCTCTTCTTGAGTGAGTTTCCTCTGGTGTATACAATGTGTGCTTGGCATAGTAGCTCAAGCAAGTTCCCCCACCATGCAATTCTTAACATGGTATCAGAGTGGTGCCACTAAGAGAGACTAGTTTTGAATGCTAAAGTGAAGGAAAAGAAGAAAGGATTCGAGCAAGCAAGCAATGAGTAAGAAGCTCTCCCATTCTTCCACACACACTCTCTTTTGGATAGGGCATGTGGAGGCACTAGAAGTAGGATAGAGTGAAAATCTCAGATTGCTGTGAGATTTGACATGCAAGTAGAGCACTGTATATTTTACTTTTTTGGGTGTTTGAGGCTATTTTGGGCCCCAGCCTCAAAGTTGTGGACAGTATAAGAGATGGAGTTTAGGAGTCGCAGGAAGCATTTGAGGCTGTTTTTGGAGTAAGAAGTGCTCGAGAAGCATCAAATACCAAATTTTCATAAAAAATCAAAGTGACAGATGGCCGAGCTGGAGTTTTCCTAGAAGCATTTCGACGTTAAGAATCCAACGCAAGTCTCGATTTGTTGATTGGAGGTCATTAGACCCCCCATTTAATCCCCTATAGGTTTGGCGTTATGAAGTGGCTACTAGATCCAGGAGCCAGAAAGTGTGCGAGGAAGGCCAAGATGATGGAGTTCGATGGCACAAAGCAGCCTGGCTAGTCGGATTTCAATTCCGAGCTTGTTTGGGCCCTCGAAATCAAAATTTTCACTTGCATGTAGTGTGAATAGGAATTCATGAACTAGTTATTTGCAAGGTTTAAGTTTAAACCTTGAATAGCTTGGCTAAATACATAAAATATGAAATGACAAGGGGAGGGGGGGGCATTTTTTCTCGTGGCCATTTTTTGGGGTGATTATGGCATTTTGCAGTCGGTAGAGATGAGGGATATGGAGAGGGCCCTAAGATGCACCTAATCTTCGCTCTCCATTGCTAGAATCTGATCAGGAAATGATGTACTATGCAAAGAGAATGAAAACCAGTCTTTCTCTATACTCCATCCTCTCTCCTCTTAAGACTTGTTCGTATGTGTGAGTTCAAGAGAGAAAGGGGGTGGGGTTTGATGACAAAGTTAGATGCAATGATGCTGATAGACTGGTAGGGGTTGTAGATTGGAGCAAGTCCGCCGTCAGCGACAAAAGGGAAGCATCAATGGCCTCACAAGCATGGCTTATGGTCCAAATCTATGGGTTTTTATACGTAGGTATGCGTTCTCTTTGTTTTTATGAAAAATTGCTTAAGTGAAATGCTTGATAATGTTTGTTTGTGGTTTCTTATGCTACATATTCTCCGAAACCATAATGAAAATTGGAAATTTTAATGACATATAAGTTTCCCACAACACACCAAAACCCGCAGATTGGGGTTTCCATGGAAAAATGATAAAATATGGGGTTTTGTGGGGTGTTTCGAGTTTGCATTTAAAAAAAATTGGTATGGAAGTGGAGTTGAGTGATTTTTATCTGTAGAAACTGAAAATTTTGAATTTTTATAAATTTTTGAGCAAATAAATAGCAAAAAATGAAAAAAAAAAGATTTTTTTAAAGATAGAAAATGCAAAAAAATATGGTTGATGTGTGTGCACGTGTGGCAAGACTGAAGCATGAGGTATAACCTCAATTCAATCCTTGTCTTTATGTTATAGTGTGTTTTTATTGCTTTATACATTGAAAATGATAAAAAACAAAACCCTATACCTATGCAACAATGCAACACATAAATGGTAGGGGAAAAAGAGGGATTGTGGAAACGTTTAAGTGGTAAAAATGATGCAAAGCTTGATTTTTTTTTGTGCATGTCATATAGGGTGATAATCATTTAAGTTTAAAGAGACTAGTAGCACGATTAAGTTTGGTGCTAGTCTCTAGCAATGCAGCGACAACGCATAGATTGGAAATCATTGAAGGGTTGATTTTACACTCCACTTTGCTGATTTGTTTTAAAATAAAATGTTTGTGCACAATAGGCATCCACATTTTCATTTTACATGCCACATGGTATAAAATCCTGGATGCGTAGCACCTATATGCCAAATATTGACTTACGCTGAGAGTGTGAGGAAGTCCTTGTTGCTGTAGGATAGACGAGCGGTTCCTTGGGGTAAGTTTAGTGAGGAAACATCAATTCCTAGATCGTTTGATAAATCAAAGAGTGGAGGTTGTAAACTTGTTCTTTATGTTGAAGCAGCACATCAAGGGGCCAATCCCCGAGATGTAGGAGAGTTGCAGTGGGGCTGTGATGTTTCAACTGAGAGACTGCCTGCTATGTATATGATATGAGGTATTATACCTATATGTTATGGGATCTCCCTCTAAGGAGTAGGGGAAGGCAAATGTTGGACTGTGTCCTATTACAAATGCAAGATCGATATCAGAGTTTAATATAGCATGTCCCTTAGATGCTCCTAACCACAAGGCCGTGTGGGGTGTCTTGTGTGTCTTAGGGGTCAGAGAGCCAGTGTCACGCCCATTTTAGGTCCCGAAAGGTGGTGCATTTGTCGGGAGCCACCAATAAGTGGTGGTTTTGAATCTAGGGTCTTTAGGGACCAAATAGTCGGTTTATGTCCTCTAAGAAGAACCGTTGAGCCGAAATACAAAAAGAGGAACGTGCTGAGAGGGCTAGATGGTGGGCTGAGATCCTAAGGCATTATTCTCCGCAAAGGAGTAGGCCGATACGCATAAGAGGCAGTGTTTTTACTAACCCAAGTGTCATAAGTAGCCCTTTGAGTGCAAGAGGAAGTCCTAATACTTCTCCTCTTCCAGCCAATCAACCCACTTCAAGTGGGGGTGTAGGTTTACCTACACAAACTCCTATTGTCAGTTCGGTTGTAGCCATGGCACAATTGCAATTCCAATGGGGACACCAGATTTACCGACATTAGAAGCACCTTTACCCATATTCAATGGGTTAGCACAAGAATATGGAGAACTCCATATTAATGAGTTTCAAAAACTCGTGTTCAACTATCAAATCCAAGATGAAGGACACTTAATGATGTTCTTCAACATGACAATAAAAGGAAGGCAAGTAGTATGGTATCATGGTCTAGAGGATGGAACCATAACCAGCATTAACCAATTCTTCACAGCCTTCCATAGAGAGTTTTCCCCTAAGAGGGGTGGACAGTATTGGTTATGTGTCTTGAATGTAACATACCAGGAGCCAAATGAGAATGTCCAGGCCTATGCTAAGAAACTAAAGCAAGTTCTTCACAAACTTGATACTTATATTCCCATTCACTGGCTGCACAATTACAATATTTTCTACATGGATTAGATTTCAACATCCAGGTGTAGCTGAGTAGTGTCAGTTTGGTCGACATTGACACTGCTATTACCCAAGCAGAAGGAGTAGAGTCACACTTGCAAGCGCATTATGTAGCAAGGGTAAATTGGAATGGAAATAATTTGGCATTGATGAACGGGAGTCAAGGGGACCCCATGTCAATTGTGAATGGAAGAGGGAGTATCATGCCAAATTTTCCTATGTTACTAGCTCCTCCCAGTGTGACTATGCATATGGCTAGTCAAATGGCTCCACTGAATGTTAGAGGACAAACAAAAAACCCTAATGTTGTCCCAGTAAGTCAGCGGCCGATTCCCAATCAAGTGGTTAAGCCGATGGGATGACAGATAGACGATCACAGCTATGAGTCAAGTGCCTCAAATGTCCTTGGTGAAGTTAATGAAGCACTACACTGACATGATTAATGAACAATATAGACAAATAGCTGTTGATGTCAATTTCCTTAAGAAGTAGCAAAATTTGATAGGGATTCAATGCCCATAAGAGGGTGCCCCCTCAAGATTTAGCTGTAAGTGGTGTGGTGGCCAACATTTCCCTAGGAATTGTCCAAATGTCAAATGCGATATTTGCAAAAAGTCTGGCCGCTTAGCTGCTACATGTTGGAGTAAGATTAGTTCTCTCCAACAAGGAAGTAAACAGCCAGGTCCAGTCAATCATCACACACAGGGGGAATAATCACCAGCAAGATGATGGACCAAGACAAATACTGCAAAGAGGAAAGGCTACTGTAGAGCAGTTGCCTCATGGCAGTGGAGTCAGCCTTATTGAGGTTGTACGTGTCAATGGCGTTGAAACTTCTAATCTACGAGCCATAACAAGAGGTCAAAAGACTAGAGAGGGTACCAAAGGTAATGTAAAATGTGTCAAGGGAAACTCTAAGAAATATGCTAGGGGAAAGAAAGTCCTGAATCTTGATATGGAAGGTGGACCTCAAAGGCCTGTTGAACGTAAACTTGATCTTGAGAAGGATAAATAATTGCCAAGAAAGAAGGCAAAAGTTAACAAAGAGGCACCAAAGTTAGTCCAAAGACCAAAGGAGAGAATGGTTTGGGGACAAAAGAGAGCTTTGGCTAACTATCACGACTTTGATTTAGCAAGTTCTCTTTGCGAAGTTAAACTAGACATGAACCTCCTACAATTGAGTAAATTGTCTCCAAGAGTATGCAAGGAATTCAAGAAAATCTTGCGTATTGGATATATTGTAGAACCTTTGGGCATAGCATGAGTAGGAAAGATTGGTTTGAGCATGCTGAAAAGCATTGTCCTAGGGTTCCAGCATATGTGGATGGAATATGAGTGGAGCATCTTATTGTGGACACTAGGTCCTCCATCAATATCATGAGTTCAGACTTGAAGGAGAGGCTAGGTCTAGAAATCCAAAAAAGGCATCTCCACACTTCTTAGGATGGCTGATGACAATCTAAGGCAACCAAAAGGTTGCATCACTAAAGTCCACGTTACCGTTGCAAACGTGGAATGCTATCTAGACTTTAGGGTGATAAGGTTTATAGGACGTCCTAGCTATCTAGTTTTGCTAGGTAGGCCATGGATCTTACGAACATACTGTCAAGTCGATATACTCGTTGATTAAGTGATTCTAGGTAGAGATGCCAATCATGTAATAGTGGATGCTTACTATGAATCTCCTTGTAGACAATTCTGTATAGCTCTTAATCCATGGAAGCGCATATTTGGAGTACCCTATGGGTTGTTGCTAGGTCATGTGGTTAGTTCAGTAGGGATCGCAACTTACCTTGAAAAGATAAGGGTCATAGTTGCTATGAGTCAGCCACGTATTCCAAAGGAGGTACATAGCTTTTTGTCATCAATAGGGTATTATCAGAGGTTTATCAATGCCCTAGTAGAATGAACCTTGCCACTAATGAACCTATTATCCTTTAACTGTCTATTTGCATGGAGTGATGCTTAGAAAGTATATTTTGATTATGTGAAGTAGAAGCTTGCCAAAGCACCTGTTTTAAAAGCACCCAAAAGGGATGAAATATTTTATATATTTTCAATAGCAACAATATATAGTATTAGATGCTGTTTGGTCCAAAATTGGGAGGAAAAATGGTACCATCCAATAGCCTTTGCTAGTCGGAAGCTAGGCATATCGGAAATTAACTACATCTATATGGAGAAGTTGTGCCTTGCAATGATATTTGTAACCAAAAAGTTCAGGCACTACATTCTTTATGAGAAAGTCGTTTTTTATACGAAGGCGGAAGGGCTTAGACTATTGCTGAACAAGTTATAGCCGCTTGATCGTTTGGCAAAGTGGTTAATCACTTTGCAGGAGTTCGATTACGAGATTAAGAGCAAGCCATCGAAGCTACAGGGCATTGTAGAATGTCTTGTGGATTTCGAAGAGCCAAAAGAGGTATTGGCTGAAGGAAGAGACATGGAAACACTGTTTAAAATTGATACAGCTTTTATTTCCTCCTCGTATGCGCTATTCTATCCAAATCTGAGAAGAGAAAAATTAAACAACATGTTTTAAAATTCTCGTTAATCGTAGGAACACTATATCGCTAGGGTGTTGATGATATCTGTGATGCCTGACAAGGTTCCATTCATCTTAGAGGAGTGCCATGACTCCGCTTGTGGAGGGCACTTTACTGGGCAGTTGATAGCATAAAAGGCCTTAAGAGTTGGATATTGGTGGTCGTCCATCTTCCAAGATTCATTTGAGTATGTTAAGAGATGCGATACTTGTCAATGACATCACAGTAGGGAGAATAGGAAGTGACCACTTATCTCGATTATGGCTATACTTTTACTTGAAAAGTGGGGTATCGATTTTGTGGGTCCTATTACTCCATCGTCCACTACACAAAAGCGATATATTATTGTGGCGACTGACTACTTTACAAAGTGGTCAAAAACATGAGCGACAAGGAAGCACGATGCAAAAGAGACTGCTACTCTCTTATTAGAGCAGATTATATGCCAATTTGGTCCTCCAAGAGAATTAGTATCGGACCATGGAACCCATATCCTAAACAAGGTAATTAAAAGATTGATTGAAGCGTGGCAAATTAAGCATAACAAGATGACTCCTTATAGCCCATAGGCAAATGGGAAAGTTGAAAGTACTAACAAGCAGCTTGTGGGTATTCTATCAAAAATAGTGTCTGAGAAGAAATGTGACTGGGATAAAAAACTGTATGTGGCAGTGTGGGCATATAATACGACATTTAAACGAGCCACTGGCCACACCCCATTCAAATTATTTTATGGAGAGAAGTGTTTCTTTCCCTTAGAGATTGAGTTGCTGACCATAAGATTCACAATCAATCATTCTTTGGGCAATGAGGATGCCCTATTCGAGTGTTTTATGACTCTAGCCCACTTGGATGAGCTCAAATTGCAAAGTCTGTTGCACTAAGAAGTGGCTAAGGATCGAATGAAGCAACTGCATGATTTAAAAGCAAATAAATATACCTTTAAGAAGGGGCAATTAGTTCTTTATTATGATGCATGGAGAGAATTGTTTCCAAGAAAACTTGAGCCCAAATGGGACGGTCCTTACAAGATTGTAAGAATAGGGAAGAATAAATCCATAGCATTTCTGGTTGATCTTGAGGGGGTGAAATTCCAAAATAAGGTTAATCTTAATAAGATTAAACATTATTATATCTAAATGCACTAATGAAATAAATGCCTTGCAGGTCAATACTAGACTGATCAAGAACATGCAAGAGATGGAAGAGGTTGATGGTGCGGATGATTCCTTCTTTGGAACACCCATACTTGGAGCAAATATATCATCAGGGGAAGCTTATCTGGTGGAGTAAAGGATATAAAGTGATTGAGCAAGAGTACAGATCATTCATTTGGGAAATCAAAGTCTTCTATCATCACTACTTACGAATCTTGACAAGCATCCTTGTTACATTCAATGAAGAGAGTGGGGTGGAGCCTACGAGTAGAGTTGACAATGGCTGGCTATGTGAACCCATTGTGGACGTACACAGAAGTACACATTATACTTTGATGGAGCATCCAGGGGTCCCAACAAGAAAGGGAGTATAGGGGTAGTTATTAAAGACCCTCGACATAGAATCGTAATGAAATTGGCTATTTATCTCAGGGTTGGATTTGCCAATAACATGGCAAAATACAAAGTTTTAATCATGGGGTTAAATA